>NC_138811.1:2311445-3511445 GCF_965178545.1 Coloeus monedula | reverse complement strand
GCACCAACTGCCAGCCACGCACTCCTAAAGCCACGGGCCCACTGGGACACTGCGGGGGCTGGTGGAAGCCAGCGGCCATTGTGACACAGCGGGGCTGCACAGAAGCCACGGTGCTTTGTGACCCGTGGCTCCCAGGAGAGCCTTTGTGATGCTGGGGACCTACCCGGAAGCCTGGCTCCACTGTGACACCAGCACAGAAGCTCGGGGAGCCCTGGAGACCGTGGGGACGCTATGGAAGCTGACGGAAGCCTGGGCACCACAGTGACGCTATGGAAGCTGGTGGAACCGAGCGGCCACCGTGACACTCTGGGGCCTTTTGGAAGCAACGAGACCCTGGTGGGAAGCCACGGGATGATTAATGCTGGCAGGAACCTGCTGCAGGTGGGCTCCTTTCTCCCAGCTTCCACAGGTGCTGCTAGGATGCCACTGCGGCACTGGCTTGTCACGGGCTCACGGCTTCCTTTGGGAATGGCTCTGCTGCAGGATGGCATGCTGCAGAGAATGCAGGTAGATGTTGTGCTCCCTCCTGGCATGCAGGTGGACAAGAAAGCCTGATCCAGCCCCCCCTCAGCCCGTGTCCGGCTGTGGCATTGGGGCGGGGCAACTTTGGGAGCAGCCCCAGCCCTGCTGCACAAATCCACAGAGAGCCGGGATTTTTCCAAGTCTCGTGTCTCCGTTGTGCCGTATTCCCAAAGAAGCAGCAGCCCCTCCCGATGAACACGGCGAGTTACGCGGATGCTTGTCAGCTCCACTGCCTGCCTAGAAATCTGGAAACTGCTTCTAAATGCTGCTCCCTTCAGCTCTTGGGCACCGACAGACACAGAGCTGGGAAACAAATCCCCTGGCTGCTGGCTGACAAGGTGAGTTCCGCCAGAGTCAGAGCTCCGTGGGAAATCTCTATCCACGCCTCTCCTTTGAATAGATCCGCACACGGGGTGCGCAGGGACGTGTCCTGTATGGAAAGGAAGGAGTGTGCCAGCACCGTGACTGACACTTTCCCTCTCCGTGTGCGTTGCAGAGCCACGGGTACACAGACGTGATGGAAACCCTCGCACAGCCAGAGCCTTCTGTCCCTGCAGAACGGAGCGCGGCGGGTGGGGGCGGTTGGCGGGCAGCGAGTCCCGGACAGCGGGCGAGATCCGGCTCCACAGCTGCCAGGCCCCGCTAAGGCTTAATGCCGCCTCCTCGGCAACAGGAAAGGCCTTCAGCCTCGTCCCTGCCCAGAGGAGCAGCGCTGGCCTGGCTGCACAGCTCATTTTGCCCACAGGTCACAGGAGATGAGATGACAATGCTTGCAAACACCGAGTGCGAGCCACAGCTCTGGGTGCTCACCATGAACCTCGGCTCTGCGAGCGCTGTCTGCCCCAGGCTCCAGGGGATGCAGTGGGAGCCCGGCTGGGCTCTGCCCTGGGACCATCCTCCAGGGACAGCTGCACACAGGGAGCATTTGGTTGCCACAAAGAGCCAGGCCATGGCTGCAGGGAGCTGCTCCAGGTGCGGCCTGCACTGCTGTGTGCTGCGCTCTGGGGCTGCTGCTCCCCGCAGAGGGGACTGCACTGGGGTGCCAGAGGAGACAGAGAAGCTCCAGCTTAAGCCTAAGTGGGCTGGATGGCCGGACTGGGAAGAGTGGCGAGAGTCAAGGGCATTCACGGAGCTCATCCTGCTCTGTGAAGAACGAGGAAAAGGGAGTGGGAAGCCAGCAGTGAGCAGAGCTGAGGCCTGGAGAGCAGCTCTGAATGACACCCAAATCTCACCAGACCTCTGAGACATTGCTGTTCTTCAGCCAGTGACAACACGAGTCCCTAAACCTGGGGCTCACTCTTCCTCGTGGCCAGGGGCATCAAGGAAGGCTACAGTGCAATGGGGACTGCAGTGAGCTGGGAACTCACTGGGGGAAAGAGGGAGCACTTGTGGAGCAAAAGGCAGGTGGGGGAGAGAACTGTTCAGAGAAGGGCTGAGCTTCAGCTTGAGCAAGCTGAAAAATGTCATTGGGGCTCATCCCAGACTGATTTCATTTTAGAAGTTACTGAACAAGTTTGTTGTTGGGGGGTGTCATATTTTCCCCTGCAGGTGCACGCTCTGCAAACTTGAGCTGCACTGCCGAGCTGCTCAAGCGCGTCTCTGCTGCAGGTCACGGCGTTTCTTCTTTGGCTTCTCGTGGCCCCGGGGCTGAGCCGCAGCAGAGCCCTGGCGGAGCCCAGAGCAGCCTCAGCATCCACAGAGCCCGGCTGCAAGGAGACAAAGCAGAAAGCGCCCGTCAGCTGAAGGCTCCCGTCCGTCCCCCTTGTCCCAGCCGCCCGCGGTGCCCAGGCCGTGCTGGCCGTGCTCAGAGCGCTGCCCAAAGCTGCCCAGCATTGCTGCCTCTGGCAGGAGAGCAGGAGGGCAGGACACGTGCCCAGCCTGCAGCCGGCCGTGGCACAGCCACCTCCTCAGCAGCTGCCCAGAGCGGGATGCTGCTGCGCTCGCTGCCGTCTCCCAAAAGCCCTTATCCCAGCCGTGCCAAGAGGACGGGCACCCACCTCACGCCTCCCGCCGCCAGCAGAAAAGCTGCTCCCAAACGCTGTCCTCAGCCTTCTCCAAGGGCACGTCCCACCCCCGCCGCAGCTGCTCCCAAGCACTTCGCCATCCGGACCCGACAGCACCTAGAACGCTTCCTTTGGAAAAACAAACCATAAATCAATGAAAAGAGATTAGAGACAAAAAGGGGAAACAAGGAAAAAGGTAAAAAAATCTTCTCTCTGCTGGGGCCTTGAGGAAGGCCCAAGCCCGCCATGCGAGGGAAAAACCCACCCACGGGCCAGGGCAGCCCACGCTTTCTCCCTTCCCCCTGCACTGCCCCCAAAAGTCATGCTGAGCCCAAAGCCAACAAGGGCAGTGGAGCAGCCCAAGCCCTTCCTTGCCTGCAGAGCAAAGCAGCCCATGCACAGCTTCTGGTGTCCAACCTCTGCTCCCACCATGGGGCTTGCTTTGTGTCGGGCTGGCTGCCCCAGCCCCAGCACGGGGCACCGTGGGTGCTGGGGGCTGTTGGCAGGGCCAGGAGCAGACTCCCAGTTCAAAAGCAGCCCAGCCTATCCCCCCAGCCCTGCCAAAAAGCAGCTTGGCAGCCGACTGAAGAATTGGTTGCATCCGCCCCAGCAAAGGGGGGAACCTTTGCTTGCCGGCCAGGCTGTGCAATGCCCAAATCTGGGAGCATCCCCCTGCGTGTGGACTCATCTGCAAATTCGCTGTGGAGCCTGGCTTTGGAGAAGGTGCCACAATTGAAGTCCATCATCTTCAGCTTGCCAGGTGCAGGAAGAGCTTGTCATCCTTGATGTCACCCTCCATGTCTCCAGCAGCAGCAGCCGCACCTGGCACAGCTTCTCCAGGGGCTCCTTCTTCCCTGGGGCTGGAGCAGGCTGTCAGTGCTCTGCCCAGGGCCCCGGCTGTCGCTGAAGCAGGACAAGCAAAAGCAGCTGCCATGGCGGCCACCAGTGCTGGGAAGAGCAGCTCAGCTCCAGCAGCAGGGCTGCGCGTGCCCAGCTGAGGAGCCCTGCGCAGCGATTCAGGCAGGACAAAAACTCTGCCTTTCTTTGCTGCTTCTTGCCAAGGCACGTGTGCAGCTGGAACTTACCGGCTCCCTGGCTCAAAGCGTGCGTGTGGCTCTCTCCCTTCTCCTATGGCACGCGAATATCCTGCATCCAAGGAGCACAGGACAGGTCTTCTAATGAGGGCCTTTCCGAGGAGAGCACGGATAAACACCGTCGGATGAGATCCTGGCACTCTGCGCAGAGAAAGCAGAAAGCACCAGTCAGTTGCAGAAGGCTCCTGTCCGCTTTGCCCCACTCTTGCCATGGCCAGGCCGTGCTGCGTGTGCTCAGGGCTGTGCCTAAACTTTGCCATCAATTCTTTCTTTTGGAGGAGAGCAGGACATTGCCACCTCCTCAGCAGCTGCCAGTGTGGGATGCTCCTGAGCCCGCTGCTGTCTCCCAGCACTGCTATTGCCCCCGTGCTGCAGAGACGAGGATGCACCTGGAGAGAGCCGTCGTGGGAGCGAGAGCCGGCCCCAGGTGCTGTTCCAGCCCCTCCTGAAAGGGTGCTCCCCGCAGACCATCTGGTGCAGCACGATGCCCAGGGACCAGACGGTCGCTGCCTCGCCGTGGTACCAGCCCAGGTGCGTCCATTCCGGGGGGCTGTAGGACGGTGTTCCTATGGAATAGAGATGGAGTTCTTCAGGGGGACGCTGCCTGCTCCCAGAGCCTCGCCCCAGCATCCCCGGGCATGCGGGGGCCGCACCAGCGGCACGCGGCCTGACCCGCTGCCCTCTCGCCAGCACCTGGGGCTTGTGTACAAACTGGGGGTTGGAAAAGAAGCCGCTGGTGTCGCAAGAGGGCAGCGGAAGCCCTGGCAAGGCCCGAGCATTCCATGCAAAGGAAAAACCCACTTGGTGCTGGGGAAAAACCACGCTTTCATCCTCCCTGCCTGCACTGCCCCAGAAACCATTCTTAAGGCAAGGCAAGCACGGGCAGCAGAGCAGGCCGAGCCCTGTCTCGCCTGCACACCAAACGGGCTGGAGCACAGGTTCTGGCCCCCCCTCTCTGCTACCCCCACCCACGGGTGTTTCTGTGGCGCTGGCTGCCCCAGCCCCAGCGCCAGTCCTGGGCAGAGGGGCTGGCAAAGGCTGCCGGCAGGGCTGGAAGATGGCCCCTCAGCCAGCGCCGCTCAAAAGCAGCAAGGCTGAAGACTCCGGCTGCCATGAGTGGCAGCACAAGGGAGAATCCCCCCTGCCACAGCCGGCTTGGGCTGTGAGCTGTTGGGCTGTGAGATGCCGCTACCAGGAGCCCCCCCCTGCGTGGGCTCACCTGCAAAGCTGGTGTAGGCTGCAGCTTGCAGGTAGGTGCCACAGCCAAAGTCGATGAGTTTGGCCTGCCCGGTGGCCAGGTCAACCAGGATGTTCTCTGGTTTGATGTCCCGGTGCAGGACCCCGCAGCTGGTGCAGTGCCGCACGGCCTCCAGCACCTGGCGGAACAGGTGCCGCGCCACCTCCTCGCACAGGAAGCCCCGTGCCCGAATGAAATGAAGGAGGTCCTGAGACCGCTCCGGGCGCTCCAGCACCATCACCACGTTTTTGGGGAGCTCCAGCCACTCGTGGAGCTGGACGATGCCAGGGAAGCCAGCGGACACCTTGGCCAGTAGCACGATCTCCAGTGGTGCTCGGGTGCCGTCGGGCTGTGGGAGGAGCACGATGCCGTCAGCGGGGCCCATGCCGTGCCGGGGCTCGGCAAGCCCTCAGCCAGCCGGGGACGCTCTGCGCGCTCCGCTGGCCCCACGGCCGCTCTCCCTCGAGGCGTTCTGGCGGCTTCCACCCTGCCGGGCCTCGGCTCATCCCCGCCCGTCGCGCCCCGGCTTCTCGCGCTGCCCCTCGCTCACTCACCAGCTGGCCCCAATGGTGGATGCGGTTCCGCGGCACACGTTTGACGGCCACCTGCAAGGTAAGGGGAGCAGCGGGCTGAGCTCGCCGCCCGCCGTGCCGAGCCCCATGCTCCTTCTCCTCCTCCTTTGCCCCCCGCCTCCTGCGCCCGCCGCCGGCCCCGCCACTCACCGGGGCGCCGTCCGAGAGCCGCGTCGCCGCCAAGACGCTGCCGAAGCCGCCGCGCCCCAGCAGCGAACCCAGCCGGTAGCGCTCCTTCAGGCCCTGCTGCGCCTTCCGTGCCGGCGAGACGCGGCCGTCAGCGCTCGGCCCGGGGCCAGGAACGGCCCCCGAGCGCCGCTCAACCGCCCCGGGCCGGCCATCCCCACATGTTGCCTCTTTTGAAGCGGACCCCGGCGGCTCGGGGCCGGCGGCCGCGCTCAAGAGCGGCGGACTTCGGAGCGGGGAAGACGCTGCGGAGGCGGCGGGAGCGGCCGCGCCGCCTGTGTCCCCGGCGGGCCCCGGGAGGAGCCGAGGCCGGGACCGGGGTCGGGGTCGGGGTCGGGGTGGGGGTCGGGGTCGGGCCAGCCGGAGCCAGGGGCTGGCGATGGTGCCCAGGAGCCAGGCGCTGATGGCCGCCCAGCAGCGCCACAGCCAGGACGGCGAGAGCCGGGCGGAGGCGGGACCGCGGCGGGACGCCCGGGGGCGGGGAGGGGGCAGCCCCGCCCGGGGCCGGGGGCGGGCCGGGGGCATGGCCCGGCCGGGCGTGGGGAGAGGGAGGCCGCGGGAGGGGGGTTGGGGAACGAAAGGGAGAGCGGGACAGGGTGCGAGACCCTGGGAGAGGGAGAGGAGGAGCAGGAGAAGGGACGCAGAGGGCTCGTGGACTCGCTGCTCTCCTGCTGCTCTTGTGCTGCTGCCGCTGCTGCCGCTGCTGCCGCTGCTGCCGCTGCCGCTGAAGCGCTGGGAGCGTTTGTCCGCGTGTCCGTGTGTCCGGTACCCGTTTGTCCGTTGCCCCCCGCGCGCCCCACGGCCGAGCCCCGCGCGGCCCGGGCCAGCACGGGCCGCTCCGCTCCGGGGCCGAGGCGGAGTCCCGGAGCATCTCTTCCTCCCGCAGCCACAGCAAACCCGCTCGGCCTTTGGGAGCATTTTTGCACACGTTTCCCTTTGAAGGGCTCCTCTCTACCCCCATTTCCAAGGAGTCTCCCTGGGGTTTTGGCACGTGCAGCGACAGGGTAGCGATTGGGCTTCAAACTGCGAGAAAGACATGGAGGGGCTGGAGCATGTCCAGAGATGGGAATGGAGCTGGCGAAGGGTCTGGAGGACTTCTGAGGGGCAGCTGAGGGATGTGAGGGGGCTGAGCCTGGAGGAAAGGAGGCTCAGGGGGGAGCTGTCTCTCTCCAAGTCCCTGACACGAGAGGGCAGCCAGGAGGGCTGGGGCTCTGCTGCCAAGGGAAAGGACGAGAGGAAATGGCCTCGGGGGAACCTTTGGGGTGGATGGTGGGGAAATTCTCAATCTCCATGTCTCGACAGAGCGGGAGGGGGGGAGGGGTGGGGCGCGACCTGGGGACACGGGGGTGGTGACGGTGGGCTGGGGACACGGGAAAGGGCACGGGAAAGGGCACGGGAAGCCAAAGCCCCGCTGAGCGCTGGCGCTGGGCTGGCACGGGCTGAGCCGGCAGCAGGGCCCCACAGGCCTGAGGGACTCGCCCTGACGCCCGGGGAGTATTGATCCTGGTCTCTACAAAATGAGACTCAATAAAATATCATTAAAAGATGCCTCCTTCTCCTCCTCCTCCTCCCGCATCCCTTCTCCTGCTCCCCCCGGGCCCAGCGCCCACCCTTGGCCCCCCGTTTGCCCAGCGCGGTCGCATCCCGCGGGAGGAGCAGGGATGGAGCCCGGACAGGTCGGGCTGGGGCAGGGCTGGGCTGTGGGCCCGGCCTGGGAGCCCCCCAGGCGCCCCCTCCTGAAATTCCCCTGGCGGGGGGCGCTGGGGGCGAGGGGGGGCGCAGGTGGGGTCCGGGTGGGGAGCGCTGGGCGCTGCGGGTCTGCCTGGCAACTGGTGAGTCACCAGCGCCGCGCGCTCTGATTGGCTGAAGGTTGTTCAGCGCCTTCTCTGATTCTCTGATACTCGCGGGGAATTTGGGTTGGTCCTTGGCACATGTCTCAGTCTGAAGTGCAGCTGGAGATGCTTCACTTCTGCCAAGGACTCTGCCAGCTTGAGAGAAGTTTGCGCTCCATGGAGTTGAGAAAGAAAGTGCGTATCACGAGCTTGTTTCCTCCAGTTCCTAGACAGCAAAGGGGCTATGAAAGGCAGCACTGGCTTTTTGTTCTAGGAGTTTTTCTTGACAAGCAGCTGCTGGATGTTTGCAAGGGGGTTTGGGATATGCAAAAATGAGAGGGTAAGCTGGTACACTGAGCTTGAGAGCTTTTAAAAGCATATCTTCAGGGCTTTGGATGCATTTCAGAGGCTGGGAGTTCCATGCTGAGCAGCTGATGGCACAGAAGAGGTTCTAAAGAAAGAGGCCCTGCTGGAATTGCCTTTTCTTTTGCAGCCTAGAAACTGCACAGCCAACAGCAAAAACGATTCCTCCTCCCTCCCTGCAACATGCAGCATCACATTCCTTTCTGTCTCCAAGAGGCAGGATGCACAGCCGAGCTCTTCCACCCACTGCTCGCACACGACTGGGGCCGCGCCAGCCAAGCGCTTGGCTTTTTGCTGGCCACTGTCAGCGCTCCTGGAAACAAGCACACGATAGCGCTGCCCACTTGCAGAAGAAGGAATCACTGCGAGGCCAGCTCGAAAGCAGCCCAAGGGCAGAGGCAACTTGGAAACTTCGCTGCTCTCAAATCAACGGTGTCAGGACAAAAAGATTTCCCTCATCTTCCCCTTGCACGTGCAGACTCCTCTTTGCACCCACACTCCAAGAGCAAGATGAACTCCTTTGCCCTAAGAAATCTTTTCCCTCATGCAGAGTCCCGCCACCAACTTGAAGCCATCTGGCAAAAGCAGAGCTCACAAAAGGGCCAGCTGAGAAAGCTCTTGCTGCCTACAACTTCAACTGCAGCCCTCAAAGCAGCAGCACACACGCTGCTCTCGGCACTTTCCTTCTCAGCTCTGGGCACCATCCTAAGCCTTCCCTCTCCCACAGTCAGGATCCAAAGACAACGGCACCAGGGACTGCTCACACACAAAAGGCACCAGGACAAAAGAGCTTGGCCTTTGTATTCCCGCTGACAGCTCAACAGCTCTAAGCCAGAGAAGTGCCTGCTGGGAAGAGCCTTTAGAATCACTCCGAGCACCTCATGACAAGGAGCTGCAGCGTGTGGGGATGAATCTGCAGCAGCCTCCTGCCCCAGGGTGTCCCCCGGGAGCAGCCATGCGCCAGGCTGTGACTGCCAGCTGCACATGCAAAGGAGCCGGTGTTCCACACCACGGCTGTGCCTGGGACAGAGACACGAGTGGCCACAGAAGTGGCCATGGCACTGTCCGCACGCTGTCCCTGCTGCTTCTCGCCCAGCCGCTGGCGGGGCACCAACTGCCAGCCACGCACTCCTAAAGCCACGGGCCCACTGGGACACTGCGGGGGCTGGTGGAAGCCAGCGGCCATTGTGACACAGCGGGGCTGCACAGAAGCCACGGTGCTTTGTGACCCGTGGCTCCCAGGAGAGCCTTTGTGATGCTGGGGACCTACCCGGAAGCCTGGCTCCAGTGTGACACCAGCACAGAAGCTCGGGGAGCCCTGGAGACCGTGGGGACGCTATGGAAGCTGATGGAAGCCTGGACACCACAGTGACGCTACGGAACCTGGTGGAACCGAGGGGCCACAGTGACACTCTGGGGCCTTTTGGAAGCAACGAGACCCTGGTGGGAAGCCACGGGATGATTAATGCTGGCAGGAACCTGCTGCAGGTGGGCTCCTTTCTCCCAGCTTCCACAGGTGCTGCTAGGATGCCACTGCGGCACTGGCTTGTCACGGGCTCACGGCTTCCTTTGGGAATGGCTCTGCTGCAGGATGGCATGCTGCAGAGAATGCAGGTAGATGTTGTGCTCCCTCCTGGCATGCAGGTGGACAAGAAAGCCTGATCCAGCCCCCCCTCAGCCCGTGTCCGGCTGTGGCATTGGGGCGGGGCAACTTTGGGAGCAGCCCCAGCCCTGCTGCACAAATCCACAGAGAGCCGGGATTTTTCCAAGTCTCGTGTCTCCGTTGTGCCGTATTCCCAAAGAAGCAGCAGCCCCTCCCGATGAACACGGCGAGTTACGCGGATGCTTGTCAGCTCCACTGCCTGCCTAGAAATCTGGAAACTGCTTCTAAATGCTGCTCCCTTCAGCTCTTGGGCACCGACAGACACAGAGCTGGGAAACAAATCCCCTGGCTGCTGGCTGACAAGGTGAGTTCCGCCAGAGTCAGAGCTCCGTGGGAAATCTCTATCCACGCCTCTCCTTTGAATAGATCCGCACACGGGGTGCGCAGGGACGTGTCCTGTATGGAAAGGAAGGAGTGTGCCAGCACCGTGACTGACACTTTCCCTCTCCGTGTGCGTTGCAGAGCCACGGGTACACAGACGTGATGGAAACCCTCGCACAGCCAGAGCCTTCTGTCCCTGCAGAACGGAGCGCGGCGGGTGGGGGCGGTTGGCGGGCAGCGAGTCCCGGACAGCGGGCGAGATCCGGCTCCACAGCTGCCAGGCCCCGCTAAGGCTTAATGCCGCCTCCTCGGCAACAGGAAAGGCCTTCAGCCTCGTCCCTGCCCAGAGGAGCAGCGCTGGCCTGGCTGCACAGCTCATTTTGCCCACAGGTCACAGGAGATGAGATGACAATGCTTGCAAACACCGAGTGCGAGCCACAGCTCTGGGTGCTCACCATGAACCTCGGCTCTGCGAGCGCTGTCTGCCCCAGGCTCCAGGGGATGCAGTGGGAGCCCGGCTGGGCTCTGCCCTGGGACCATCCTCCAGGGACAGCTGCACACAGGGAGCATTTGGTTGCCACAAAGAGCCAGGCCATGGCTGCAGGGAGCTGCTCCAGGTGCGGCCTGCACTGCTGTGTGCTGCGCTCTGGGGCTGCTGCTCCCCGCAGAGGGGACTGCACTGGGGTGCCAGAGGAGACAGAGAAGCTCCAGCTTAAGCCTAAGTGGGCTGGATGGCCGGACTGGGAAGAGTGGCGAGAGTCAAGGGCATTCACGGAGCTCATCCTGCTCTGTGAAGAACGAGGAAAAGGGAGTGGGAAGCCAGCAGTGAGCAGAGCTGAGGCCTGGAGAGCAGCTCTGAATGACACCCAAATCTCACCAGACCTCTGAGACATTGCTGTTCTTCAGCCAGTGACAACACGAGTCCCTAAACCTGGGGCTCACTCTTCCTCGTGGCCAGGGGCATCAAGGAAGGCTACAGTGCAATGGGGACTGCAGTGAGCTGGGAACTCACTGGGGGAAAGAGGGAGCACTTGTGGAGCAAAAGGCAGGTGGGGGAGAGAACTGTTCAGAGAAGGGCTGAGCTTCAGCTTGAGCAAGCTGAAAAATGTCATTGGGGCTCATCCCAGACTGATTTCATTTTAGAAGTTACTGAACAAGTTTGTTGTTGGGGGGTGTCATATTTTCCCCTGCAGGTGCACGCTCTGCAAACTTGAGCTGCACTGCCGAGCTGCTCAAGCGCGTCTCTGCTGCAGGTCACGGCGTTTCTTCTTTGGCTTCTCGTGGCCCCGGGGCTGAGCCGCAGCAGAGCCCTGGCGGAGCCCAGAGCAGCCTCAGCATCCACAGAGCCCGGCTGCAAGGAGACAAAGCAGAAAGCGCCCGTCAGCTGAAGGCTCCCGTCCGTCCCCCTTGTCCCAGCCGCCCGCGGTGCCCAGGCCGTGCTGGCCGTGCTCAGAGCGCTGCCCAAAGCTGCCCAGCATTGCTGCCTCTGGCAGGAGAGCAGGAGGGCAGGACACGTGCCCAGCCTGCAGCCGGCCGTGGCACAGCCACCTCCTCAGCAGCTGCCCAGAGCGGGATGCTGCTGCGCTCGCTGCCGTCTCCCAAAAGCCCTTATCCCAGCCGTGCCAAGAGGACGGGCACCCACCTCACGCCTCCCGCCGCCAGCAGAAAAGCTGCTCCCAAACGCTGTCCTCAGCCTTCTCCAAGGGCACGTCCCACCCCCGCCGCAGCTGCTCCCAAGCACTTCGCCATCCGGACCCGACAGCACCTAGAACGCTTCCTTTGGAAAAACAAACCATAAATCAATGAAAAGAGATTAGAGACAAAAAGGGGAAACAAGGAAAAAGGTAAAAAAATCTTCTCTCTGCTGGGGCCTTGAGGAAGGCCCAAGCCCGCCATGCGAGGGAAAAACCCACCCACGGGCCAGGGCAGCCCACGCTTTCTCCCTTCCCCCTGCACTGCCCCCAAAAGTCATGCTGAGCCCAAAGCCAACAAGGGCAGTGGAGCAGCCCAAGCCCTTCCTTGCCTGCAGAGCAAAGCAGCCCATGCACAGCTTCTGGTGTCCAACCTCTGCTCCCACCATGGGGCTTGCTTTGTGTCGGGCTGGCTGCCCCAGCCCCAGCACGGGGCACCGTGGGTGCTGGGGGCTGTTGGCAGGGCCAGGAGCAGACTCCCAGTTCAAAAGCAGCCCAGCCTATCCCCCCAGCCCTGCCAAAAAGCAGCTTGGCAGCCGACTGAAGAATTGGTTGCATCCGCCCCAGCAAAGGGGGGAACCTTTGCTTGCCGGCCAGGCTGTGCAATGCCCAAATCTGGGAGCATCCCCCTGCGTGTGGACTCATCTGCAAATTCGCTGTGGAGCCTGGCTTTGGAGAAGGTGCCACAATTGAAGTCCATCATCTTCAGCTTGCCAGGTGCAGGAAGAGCTTGTCATCCTTGATGTCACCCTCCATGTCTCCAGCAGCAGCAGCCGCACCTGGCACAGCTTCTCCAGGGGCTCCTTCTTCCCTGGGGCTGGAGCAGGCTGTCAGTGCTCTGCCCAGGGCCCCGGCTGTCGCTGAAGCAGGACAAGCAAAAGCAGCTGCCATGGCGGCCACCAGTGCTGGGAAGAGCAGCTCAGCTCCAGCAGCAGGGCTGCGCGTGCCCAGCTGAGGAGCCCTGCGCAGCGATTCAGGCAGGACAAAAACTCTGCCTTTCTTTGCTGCTTCTTGCCAAGGCACGTGTGCAGCTGGAACTTACCGGCTCCCTGGCTCAAAGCGTGCGTGTGGCTCTCTCCCTTCTCCTATGGCACGCGAATATCCTGCATCCAAGGAGCACAGGACAGGTCTTCTAATGAGGGCCTTTCCGAGGAGAGCACGGATAAACACCGTCGGATGAGATCCTGGCACTCTGCGCAGAGAAAGCAGAAAGCACCAGTCAGTTGCAGAAGGCTCCTGTCCGCTTTGCCCCACTCTTGCCATGGCCAGGCCGTGCTGCGTGTGCTCAGGGCTGTGCCTAAACTTTGCCATCAATTCTTTCTTTTGGAGGAGAGCAGGACATTGCCACCTCCTCAGCAGCTGCCAGTGTGGGATGCTCCTGAGCCCGCTGCTGTCTCCCAGCACTGCTATTGCCCCCGTGCTGCAGAGACGAGGATGCACCTGGAGAGAGCCGTCGTGGGAGCGAGAGCCGGCCCCAGGTGCTGTTCCAGCCCCTCCTGAAAGGGTGCTCCCCGCAGACCATCTGGTGCAGCACGATGCCCAGGGACCAGACGGTCGCTGCCTCGCCGTGGTACCAGCCCAGGTGCGTCCATTCCGGGGGGCTGTAGGACGGTGTTCCTATGGAATAGAGATGGAGTTCTTCAGGGGGACGCTGCCTGCTCCCAGAGCCTCGCCCCAGCATCCCCGGGCATGCGGGGGCCGCACCAGCGGCACGCGGCCTGACCCGCTGCCCTCTCGCCAGCACCTGGGGCTTGTGTACAAACTGGGGGTTGGAAAAGAAGCCGCTGGTGTCGCAAGAGGGCAGCGGAAGCCCTGGCAAGGCCCGAGCATTCCATGCAAAGGAAAAACCCACTTGGTGCTGGGGAAAAACCACGCTTTCATCCTCCCTGCCTGCACTGCCCCAGAAACCATTCTTAAGGCAAGGCAAGCACGGGCAGCAGAGCAGGCCGAGCCCTGTCTCGCCTGCACACCAAACGGGCTGGAGCACAGGTTCTGGCCCCCCCTCTCTGCTACCCCCACCCACGGGTGTTTCTGTGGCGCTGGCTGCCCCAGCCCCAGCGCCAGTCCTGGGCAGAGGGGCTGGCAAAGGCTGCCGGCAGGGCTGGAAGATGGCCCCTCAGCCAGCGCCGCTCAAAAGCAGCAAGGCTGAAGACTCCGGCTGCCATGAGTGGCAGCACAAGGGAGAATCCCCCCTGCCACAGCCGGCTTGGGCTGTGAGCTGTTGGGCTGTGAGATGCCGCTACCAGGAGCCCCCCCCTGCGTGGGCTCACCTGCAAAGCTGGTGTAGGCTGCAGCTTGCAGGTAGGTGCCACAGCCAAAGTCGATGAGTTTGGCCTGCCCGGTGGCCAGGTCAACCAGGATGTTCTCTGGTTTGATGTCCCGGTGCAGGACCCCGCAGCTGGTGCAGTGCCGCACGGCCTCCAGCACCTGGCGGAACAGGTGCCGCGCCACCTCCTCGCACAGGAAGCCCCGTGCCCGAATGAAATGAAGGAGGTCCTGAGACCGCTCCGGGCGCTCCAGCACCATCACCACGTTTTTGGGGAGCTCCAGCCACTCGTGGAGCTGGACGATGCCAGGGAAGCCAGCGGACACCTTGGCCAGTAGCACGATCTCCAGTGGTGCTCGGGTGCCGTCGGGCTGTGGGAGGAGCACGATGCCGTCAGCGGGGCCCATGCCGTGCCGGGGCTCGGCAAGCCCTCAGCCAGCCGGGGACGCTCTGCGCGCTCCGCTGGCCCCACGGCCGCTCTCCCTCGAGGCGTTCTGGCGGCTTCCACCCTGCCGGACCTCGGCTCATCCCCGCCCGTCGCGCCCTGGCTTCTCGCGCTGCCCCTCGCTCACTCACCAGCTGGCCCCAATGGTGGATGCGGTTCCGCGGCACACGTTTGACGGCCACCTGCAAGGTAAGGGGAGCAGCGGGCTGAGCTCGCCGCCCGCCGTGCCGAGCCCCATGCTCCTTCTCCTCCTCCTTTGCCCCCCGCCTCCTGCGCCCGCCGCCGGCCCCGCCACTCACCGGGGCGCCGTCCGAGAGCCGCGTCGCCGCCAAGACGCTGCCGAAGCCGCCGCGCCCCAGCAGCGAACCCAGCCGGTAGCGCTCCTTCAGGCCCTGCTGCGCCTTCCGTGCCGGCGAGACGCGGCCGTCAGCGCTCGGCCCGGGGCCAGGAACGGCCCCCGAGCGCCGCTCAACCGCCCCGGGCCGGCCATCCCCACATGTTGCCTCTTTTGAAGCGGACCCCGGCGGCTCGGGGCCGGCGGCCGCGCTCAAGAGCGGCGGACTTCGGAGCGGGGAAGACGCTGCGGAGGCGGCGGGAGCGGCCGCGCCGCCTGTGTCCCCGGCGGGCCCCGGGAGGAGCCGAGGCCGGGACCGGGGTCGGGGTCGGGGTCGGGGTCGGGGTGGGGGTCGGGGTCGGGCCAGCCGGAGCCAGGGGCTGGCGATGGTGCCCAGGAGCCAGGCGCTGATGGCCGCCCAGCAGCGCCACAGCCAGGACGGCGAGAGCCGGGCGGAGGCGGGACCGCGGCGGGACGCCCGGGGGCGGGGAGGGGGCAGCCCCGCCCGGGGCCGGGGGCGGGCCGGGGGCATGGCCCGGCCGGGCGTGGGGAGAGGGAGGCCGCGGGAGGGGGGTTGGGGAACGAAAGGGAGAGCGGGACAGGGTGCGAGACCCTGGGAGAGGGAGAGGAGGAGCAGGAGAAGGGACGCAGAGGGCTCGTGGACTCGCTGCTCTCCTGCTGCTCTTGTGCTGCTGCCGCTGCTGCCGCTGCTGCCGCTGCTGCCGCTGCCGCTGAAGCGCTGGGAGCGTTTGTCCGCGTGTCCGTGTGTCCGGTACCCGTTTGTCCGTTGCCCCCCGCGCGCCCCACGGCCGAGCCCCGCGCGGCCCGGGCCAGCACGGGCCGCTCCGCTCCGGGGCCGAGGCGGAGTCCCGGAGCATCTCTTCCTCCCGCAGCCACAGCAAACCCGCTCGGCCTTTGGGAGCATTTTTGCACACGTTTCCCTTTGAAGGGCTCCTCTCTACCCCCATTTCCAAGGAGTCTCCCTGGGGTTTTGGCACGTGCAGCGACAGGGTAGCGATTGGGCTTCAAACTGCGAGAAAGACATGGAGGGGCTGGAGCATGTCCAGAGATGGGAATGGAGCTGGCGAAGGGTCTGGAGGACTTCTGAGGGGCAGCTGAGGGATGTGAGGGGGCTGAGCCTGGAGGAAAGGAGGCTCAGGGGGGAGCTGTCTCTCTCCAAGTCCCTGACAGGAGAGGGCAGCCAGGAGGGCTGGGGCTCTGCTGCCAAGGGAAAGGACGAGAGGAAATGGCCTCGGGGGAACCTTTGGGGTGGATGGTGGGGAAATTCTCAATCTCCATGTCTCGACAGAGCGGGAGGGGGGGAGGGGTGGGGCGCGACCTGGGGACACGGGGGTGGTGACGGTGGGCTGGGGACACGGGAAAGGGCACGGGAAAGGGCACGGGAAGCCAAAGCCCCGCTGAGCGCTGGCGCTGGGCTGGCACGGGCTGAGCCGGCAGCAGGGCCCCACAGGCCTGAGGGACTCGCCCTGACGCCCGGGGAGTATTGATCCTGGTCTCTACAAAATGAGACTCAATAAAATATCATTAAAAGATGCCTCCTTCTCCTCCTCCTCCTCCCGCATCCCTTCTCCTGCTCCCCCCGGGCCCAGCGCCCACCCTTGGCCCCCCGTTTGCCCAGCGCGGTCGCATCCCGCGGGAGGAGCAGGGATGGAGCCCGGACAGGTCGGGCTGGGGCAGGGCTGGGCTGTGGGCCCGGCCTGGGAGCCCCCCAGGCGCCCCCTCCTGAAATTCCCCTGGCGGGGGGCGCTGGGGGCGAGGGGGGGCGCAGGTGGGGTCCGGGTGGGGAGCGCTGGGCGCTGCGGGTCTGCCTGGCAACTGGTGAGTCACCAGCGCCGCGCGCTCTGATTGGCTGAAGGTTGTTCAGCGCCTTCTCTGATTCTCTGATACTCGCGGGGAATTTGGGTTGGTCCTTGGCACATGTCTCAGTCTGAAGTGCAGCTGGAGATGCTTCACTTCTGCCAAGGACTCTGCCAGCTTGAGAGAAGTTTGCGCTCCATGGAGTTGAGAAAGAAAGTGCGTATCACGAGCTTGTTTCCTCCAGTTCCTAGACAGCAAAGGGGCTATGAAAGGCAGCACTGGCTTTTTGTTCTAGGAGTTTTTCTTGACAAGCAGCTGCTGGATGTTTGCAAGGGGGTTTGGGATATGCAAAAATGAGAGGGTAAGCTGGTACACTGAGCTTGAGAGCTTTTAAAAGCATATCTTCAGGGCTTTGGATGCATTTCAGAGGCTGGGAGTTCCATGCTGAGCAGCTGATGGCACAGAAGAGGTTCTAAAGAAAGAGGCCCTGCTGGAATTGCCTTTTCTTTTGCAGCCTAGAAACTGCACAGCCAACAGCAAAAACGATTCCTCCTCCCTCCCTGCAACATGCAGCATCACATTCCTTTCTGTCTCCAAGAGGCAGGATGCACAGCCGAGCTCTTCCACCCACTGCTCGCACACGACTGGGGCCGCGCCAGCCAAGCGCTTGGCTTTTTGCTGGCCACTGTCAGCGCTCCTGGAAACAAGCACACGATAGCGCTGCCCACTTGCAGAAGAAGGAATCACTGCGAGGCCAGCTCGAAAGCAGCCCAAGGGCAGAGGCAACTTGGAAACTTCGCTGCTCTCAAATCAACGGTGTCAGGACAAAAAGATTTCCCTCATCTTCCCCTTGCACGTGCAGACTCCTCTTTGCACCCACACTCCAAGAGCAAGATGAACTCCTTTGCCCTAAGAAATCTTTTCCCTCATGCAGAGTCCCGCCACCAACTTGAAGCCATCTGGCAAAAGCAGAGCTCACAAAAGGGCCAGCTGAGAAAGCTCTTGCTGCCTACAACTTCAACTGCAGCCCTCAAAGCAGCAGCACACACGCTGCTCTCGGCACTTTCCTTCTCAGCTCTGGGCACCATCCTAAGCCTTCCCTCTCCCACAGTCAGGATCCAAAGACAACGGCACCAGGGACTGCTCACACACAAAAGGCACCAGGACAAAAGAGCTTGGCCTTTGTATTCCCGCTGACAGCTCAACAGCTCTAAGCCAGAGAAGTGCCTGCTGGGAAGAGCCTTTAGAATCACTCCGAGCACCTCATGACAAGGAGCTGCAGCGTGTGGGGATGAATCTGCAGCAGCCTCCTGCCCCAGGGTGTCCCCCGGGAGCAGCCATGCGCCAGGCTGTGACTGCCAGCTGCACATGCAAAGGAGCCGGTGTTCCACACCACGGCTGTGCCTGGGACAGAGACACGAGTGGCCACAGAAGTGGCCATGGCACTGTCCGCACGCTGTCCCTGCTGCTTCTCGCCCAGCCGCTGGCGGGGCACCAACTGCCAGCCACGCACTCCTAAAGCCACGGGCCCACTGGGACACTGCGGGGGCTGGTGGAAGCCAGCGGCCATTGTGACACAGCGGGGCTGCACAGAAGCCACGGTGCTTTGTGACCCGTGGCTCCCAGGAGAGCCTTTGTGATGCTGGGGACCTACCCGGAAGCCTGGCTCCACTGTGACACCAGCACAGAAGCTCGGGGAGCCCTGGAGACCGTGGGGACGCTATGGAAGCTGACGGAAGCCTGGGCACCACAGTGACGCTATGGAAGCTGGTGGAACCGAGCGGCCACCGTGACACTCTGGGGCCTTTTGGAAGCAACGAGACCCTGGTGGGAAGCCACGGGATGATTAATGCTGGCAGGAACCTGCTGCAGGTGGGCTCCTTTCTCCCAGCTTCCACAGGTGCTGCTAGGATGCCACTGCGGCACTGGCTTGTCACGGGCTCACGGCTTCCTTTGGGAATGGCTCTGCTGCAGGATGGCATGCTGCAGAGAATGCAGGTAGATGTTGTGCTCCCTCCTGGCATGCAGGTGGACAAGAAAGCCTGATCCAGCCCCCCCTCAGCCCGTGTCCGGCTGTGGCATTGGGGCGGGGCAACTTTGGGAGCAGCCCCAGCCCTGCTGCACAAATCCACAGAGAGCCGGGATTTTTCCAAGTCTCGTGTCTCCGTTGTGCCGTATTCCCAAAGAAGCAGCAGCCCCTCCCGATGAACACGGCGAGTTACGCGGATGCTTGTCAGCTCCACTGCCTGCCTAGAAATCTGGAAACTGCTTCTAAATGCTGCTCCCTTCAGCTCTTGGGCACCGACAGACACAGAGCTGGGAAACAAATCCCCTGGCTGCTGGCTGACAAGGTGAGTTCCGCCAGAGTCAGAGCTCCGTGGGAAATCTCTATCCACGCCTGTCCTTTGAATAGATCCGCACACGGGGTGCGCAGGGACGTGTCCTGTATGGAAAGGAAGGAGTGTGCCAGCACCGTGACTGACACTTTCCCTCTCCGTGTGCGTTGCAGAGCCACGGGTACACAGACGTGATGGAAACCCTCGCACAGCCAGAGCCTTCTGTCCCTGCAGAACGGAGCGCGGCGGGTGGGGGCGGTTGGCGGGCAGCGAGTCCCGGACAGCGGGCGAGATCCGGCTCCACAGCTGCCAGGCCCCGCTAAGGCTTAATGCCGCCTCCTCGGCAACAGGAAAGGCCTTCAGCCTCGTCCCTGCCCAGAGGAGCAGCGCTGGCCTGGCTGCACAGCTCATTTTGCCCACAGGTCACAGGAGATGAGATGACAATGCTTGCAAACACCGAGTGCGAGCCACAGCTCTGGGTGCTCACCATGAACCTCGGCTCTGCGAGCGCTGTCTGCCCCAGGCTCCAGGGGATGCAGTGGGAGCCCGGCTGGGCTCTGCCCTGGGACCATCCTCCAGGGACAGCTGCACACAGGGAGCATTTGGTTGCCACAAAGAGCCAGGCCATGGCTGCAGGGAGCTGCTCCAGGTGCGGCCTGCACTGCTGTGTGCTGCGCTCTGGGGCTGCTGCTCCCCGCAGAGGGGACTGCACTGGGGTGCCAGAGGAGACAGAGAAGCTCCAGCTTAAGCCTAAGTGGGCTGGATGGCCGGACTGGGAAGAGTGGCGAGAGTCAAGGGCATTCACGGAGCTCATCCTGCTCTGTGAAGAACGAGGAAAAGGGAGTGGGAAGCCAGCAGTGAGCAGAGCTGAGGCCTGGAGAGCAGCTCTGAATGACACCCAAATCTCACCAGACCTCTGAGACATTGCTGTTCTTCAGCCAGTGACAACATGAGTCCCTAAACCTGGGGCTCACTCTTCCTCGTGGCCAGGGGCATCAAGGAAGGCTACAGTGCAATGGGGACTGCAGTGAGCTGGGAACTCACTGGGGGAAAGAGGGAGCACTTGTGGAGCAAAAGGCAGGTGGGGGAGAGAACTGTTCAGAGAAGGGCTGAGCTTCAGCTTGAGCAAGCTGAAAAATGTCATTGGGGCTCATCCCAGACTGATTTCATTTTAGAAGTTACTGAACAAGTTTGTTGTTGGGGGGTGTCATATTTTCCCCTGCAGGTGCACGCTCTGCAAACTTGAGCTGCACTGCCGAGCTGCTCAAGCGCGTCTCTGCTGCAGGTCACGGCGTTTCTTCTTTGGCTTCTCGTGGCCCCGGGGCTGAGCCGCAGCAGAGCCCTGGCGGAGCCCAGAGCAGCCTCAGCATCCACAGAGCCCGGCTGCAAGGAGACAAAGCAGAAAGCGCCCGTCAGCTGAAGGCTCCCGTCCGTCCCCCTTGTCCCAGCCGCCCGCGGTGCCCAGGCCGTGCTGGCCGTGCTCAGAGCGCTGCCCAAAGCTGCCCAGCATTGCTGCCTCTGGCAGGAGAGCAGGAGGGCAGGACACGTGCCCAGCCTGCAGCCGGCCGTGGCACAGCCACCTCCTCAGCAGCTGCCCAGAGCGGGATGCTGCTGCGCTCGCTGCCGTCTCCCAAAAGCCCTTATCCCAGCCGTGCCAAGAGGACGGGCACCCACCTCACGCCTCCCGCCGCCAGCAGAAAAGCTGCTCCCAAACGCTGTCCTCAGCCTTCTCCAAGGGCACGTCCCACCCCCGCCGCAGCTGCTCCCAAGCACTTCGCCATCCGGACCCGACAGCACCTAGAACGCTTCCTTTGGAAAAACAAACCATAAATCAATGAAAAGAGATTAGAGACAAAAAGGGGAAACAAGGAAAAAGGTAAAAAAATCTTCTCTCTGCTGGGGCCTTGAGGAAGGCCCAAGGCCGCCATGCGAGGGAAAAACCCACCCACGGGCCAGGGCAGCCCACGCTTTCTCCCTTCCCCCTGCACTGCCCCCAAAAGTCATGCTGAGCCCAAAGCCAACAAGGGCAGTGGAGCAGCCCAAGCCCTTCCTTGCCTGCAGAGCAAAGCAGCCCATGCACAGCTTCTGGTGTCCAACCTCTGCTCCCACCATGGGGCTTGCTTTGTGTCGGGCTGGCTGCCCCAGCCCCAGCACGGGGCACCGTGGGTGCTGGGGGCTGTTGGCAGGGCCAGGAGCAGACTCCCAGTTCAAAAGCAGCCCAGCCTATCCCCCCAGCCCTGCCAAAAAGCAGCTTGGCAGCCGACTGAAGAATTGGTTGCATCCGCCCCAGCAAAGGGGGGAACCTTTGCTTGCCGGCCAGGCTGTGCAATGCCCAAATCTGGGAGCATCCCCCTGCGTGTGGACTCATCTGCAAATTCGCTGTGGAGCCTGGCTTTGGAGAAGGTGCCACAATTGAAGTCCATCATCTTCAGCTTGCCAGGTGCAGGAAGAGCTTGTCATCCTTGATGTCACCCTCCATGTCTCCAGCAGCAGCAGCCGCACCTGGCACAGCTTCTCCAGGGGCTCCTTCTTCCCTGGGGCTGGAGCAGGCTGTCAGTGCTCTGCCCAGGGCCCCGGCTGTCGCTGAAGCAGGACAAGCAAAAGCAGCTGCCATGGCGGCCACCAGTGCTGGGAAGAGCAGCTCAGCTCCAGCAGCAGGGCTGCGCGTGCCCAGCTGAGGAGCCCTGCGCAGCGATTCAGGCAGGACAAAAACTCTGCCTTTCTTTGCTGCTTCTTGCCAAGGCACGTGTGCAGCTGGAACTTACCGGCTCCCTGGCTCAAAGCGTGCGTGTGGCTCTCTCCCTTCTCCTATGGCACGCGAATATCCTGCATCCAAGGAGCACAGGACAGGTCTTCTAATGAGGGCCTTTCCGAGGAGAGCACGGATAAACACCGTCGGATGAGATCCTGGCACTCTGCGCAGAGAAAGCAGAAAGCACCAGTCAGTTGCAGAAGGCTCCTGTCCGCTTTGCCCCACTCTTGCCATGGCCAGGCCGTGCTGCGTGTGCTCAGGGCTGTGCCTAAACTTTGCCATCAATTCTTTCTTTTGGAGGAGAGCAGGACATTGCCACCTCCTCAGCAGCTGCCAGTGTGGGATGCTCCTGAGCCCGCTGCTGTCTCCCAGCACTGCTATTGCCCCCGTGCTGCAGAGACGAGGATGCACCTGGAGAGAGCCGTCGTGGGAGCGAGAGCCGGCCCCAGGTGCTGTTCCAGCCCCTCCTGAAAGGGTGCTCCCCGCAGACCATCTGGTGCAGCACGATGCCCAGGGACCAGACGGTCGCTGCCTCGCCGTGGTACCAGCCCAGGTGCGTCCATTCCGGGGGGCTGTAGGACGGTGTTCCTATGGAATAGAGATGGAGTTCTTCAGGGGGACGCTGCCTGCTCCCAGAGCCTCGCCCCAGCATCCCCGGGCATGCGGGGGCCGCACCAGCGGCACGCGGCCTGACCCGCTGCCCTCTCGCCAGCACCTGGGGCTTGTGTACAAACTGGGGGTTGGAAAAGAAGCCGCTGGTGTCGCAAGAGGGCAGCGGAAGCCCTGGCAAGGCCCGAGCATTCCATGCAAAGGAAAAACCCACTTGGTGCTGGGGAAAAACCACGCTTTCATCCTCCCTGCCTGCACTGCCCCAGAAACCATTCTTAAGGCAAGGCAAGCACGGGCAGCAGAGCAGGCCGAGCCCTGTCTCGCCTGCACACCAAACGGGCTGGAGCACAGGTTCTGGCCCCCCCTCTCTGCTACCCCCACCCACGGGTGTTTCTGTGGCGCTGGCTGCCCCAGCCCCAGCGCCAGTCCTGGGCAGAGGGGCTGGCAAAGGCTGCCGGCAGGGCTGGAAGATGGCCCCTCAGCCAGCGCCGCTCAAAAGCAGCAAGGCTGAAGACTCCGGCTGCCATGAGTGGCAGCACAAGGGAGAATCCCCCCTGCCACAGCCGGCTTGGGCTGTGAGCTGTTGGGCTGTGAGATGCCGCTACCAGGAGCCCCCCCCTGCGTGGGCTCACCTGCAAAGCTGGTGTAGGCTGCGGCTTGCAGGTAGGTGCCACAGCCAAAGTCGATGAGTTTGGCCTGCCCGGTGGCCAGGTCAACCAGGATGTTCTCTGGTTTGATGTCCCGGTGCAGGACCCCGCAGCTGGTGCAGTGCCGCACGGCCTCCAGCACCTGGCGGAACAGGTGCCGCGCCACCTCCTCGCACAGGAAGCCCCGTGCCCGAATGAAATGAAGGAGGTCCTGAGACCGCTCCGGGCGCTCCAGCACCATCACCACGTTTTTGGGGAGCTCCAGCCACTCGTGGAGCTGGACGATGCCAGGGAAGCCAGCGGACACCTTGGCCAGTAGCACGATCTCCAGTGGTGCTCGGGTGCCGTCGGGCTGTGGGAGGAGCACGATGCCGTCAGCGGGGCCCATGCCGTGCCGGGGCTCGGCAAGCCCTCAGCCAGCCGGGGACGCTCTGCGCGCTCCGCTGGCCCCACGGCCGCTCTCCCTCGAGGCGTTCTGGCGGCTTCCACCCTGCCGGGCCTCGGCTCATCCCCGCCCGTCGCGCCCCGGCTTCTCGCGCTGCCCCTCGCTCACTCACCAGCTGGCCCCAATGGTGGATGCGGTTCCGCGGCACACGTTTGACGGCCACCTGCAAGGTAAGGGGAGCAGCGGGCTGAGCTCGCCGCCCGCCGTGCCGAGCCCCATGCTCCTTCTCCTCCTCCTTTGCCCCCCGCCTCCTGCGCCCGCCGCCGGCCCCGCCACTCACCGGGGCGCCGTCCGAGAGCCGCGTCGCCGCCAAGACGCTGCCGAAGCCGCCGCGCCCCAGCAGCGAACCCAGCCGGTAGCGCTCCTTCAGGCCCTGCTGCGCCTTCCGTGCCGGCGAGACGCGGCCGTCAGCGCTCGGCCCGGGGCCAGGAACGGCCCCCGAGCGCCGCTCAACCGCCCCGGGCCGGCCATCCCCACATGTTGCCTCTTTTGAAGCGGACCCCGGCGGCTCGGGGCCGGCGGCCGCGCTCAAGAGCGGCGGACTTCGGAGCGGGGAAGACGCTGCGGAGGCGGCGGGAGCGGCCGCGCCGCCTGTGTCCCCGGCGGGCCCCGGGAGGAGCCGAGGCCGGGACCGGGGTCGGGGTCGGGGTCGGGGTGGGGGTCGGGGTCGGGCCAGCCGGAGCCAGGGGCTGGCGATGGTGCCCAGGAGCCAGGCGCTGATGGCCGCCCAGCAGCGCCACAGCCAGGACGGCGAGAGCCGGGCGGAGGCGGGACCGCGGCGGGACGCCCGGGGGCGGGGAGGGGGCAGCCCCGCCCGGGGCCGGGGGCGGGCCGGGGGCATGGCCCGGCCGGGCGTGGGGAGAGGGAGGCCGCGGGAGGGGGGTTGGGGAACGAAAGGGAGAGCGGGACAGGGTGCGAGACCCTGGGAGAGGGAGAGGAGGAGCAGGAGAAGGGACGCAGAGGGCTCGTGGACTCGCTGCTCTCCTGCTGCTCTTGTGCTGCTGCCGCTGCTGCCGCTGCTGCCGCTGCTGCCGCTGCCGCTGAAGCGCTGGGAGCGTTTGTCCGCGTGTCCGTGTGTCCGGTACCCGTTTGTCCGTTGCCCCCCGCGCGCCCCACGGCCGAGCCCCGCGCGGCCCGGGCCAGCACGGGCCGCTCCGCTCCGGGGCCGAGGCGGAGTCCCGGAGCATCTCTTCCTCCCGCAGCCACAGCAAACCCGCTCGGCCTTTGGGAGCATTTTTGCACACGTTTCCCTTTGAAGGGCTCCTCTCTACCCCCATTTCCAAGGAGTCTCCCTGGGGTTTTGGCACGTGCAGCGACAGGGTAGCGATTGGGCTTCAAACTGCGAGAAAGACATGGAGGGGCTGGAGCATGTCCAGAGATGGGAATGGAGCTGGCGAAGGGTCTGGAGGACTTCTGAGGGGCAGCTGAGGGATGTGAGGGGGCTGAGCCTGGAGGAAAGGAGGCTCAGGGGGGAGCTGTCTCTCTCCAAGTCCCTGACACGAGAGGGCAGCCAGGAGGGCTGGGGCTCTGCTGCCAAGGGAAAGGACGAGAGGAAATGGCCTCGGGGGAACCTTTGGGGTGGATGGTGGGGAAATTCTCAATCTCCATGTCTCGACAGAGCGGGAGGGGGGGAGGGGTGGGGCGCGACCTGGGGACACGGGGGTGGTGACGGTGGGCTGGGGACACGGGAAAGGGCACGGGAAAGGGCACGGGAAGCCAAAGCCCCGCTGAGCGCTGGCGCTGGGCTGGCACGGGCTGAGCCGGCAGCAGGGCCCCACAGGCCTGAGGGACTCGCCCTGACGCCCGGGGAGTATTGATCCTGGTCTCTACAAAATGAGACTCAATAAAATATCATTAAAAGATGCCTCCTTCTCCTCCTCCTCCTCCCCCATCCCTTCTCCTGCTCCCCCCGGGCCCAGCGCCCACCCTTGGCCCCCCGTTTGCCCAGCGCGGTCGCATCCCGCGGGAGGAGCAGGGATGGAGCCCGGACAGGTCGGGCTGGGGCAGGGCTGGGCTGTGGGCCCGGCCTGGGAGCCCCCCAGGCGCCCCCTCCTGAAATTCCCCTGGCGGGGGGCGCTGGGGGCGAGGGGGGGCGCAGGTGGGGTCCGGGTGGGGAGCGCTGGGCGCTGCGGGTCTGCCTGGCAACTGGTGAGTCACCAGCGCCGCGCGCTCTGATTGGCTGAAGGTTGTTCAGCGCCTTCTCTGATTCTCTGATACTCGCGGGGAATTTGGGTTGGTCCTTGGCACATGTCTCAGTCTGAAGTGCAGCTGGAGATGCTTCACTTCTGCCAAGGACTCTGCCAGCTTGAGAGAAGTTTGCGCTCCATGGAGTTGAGAAAGAAAGTGCGTATCACCAGCTTGTTTCCTCCAGTTCCTAGACAGCAAAGGGGCTATGAAAGGCAGCACTGGCTTTTTGTTCTAGGAGTTTTTCTTGACAAGCAGCTGCTGGATGTTTGCAAGGGGGTTTGGGATATGCAAAAATGAGAGGGTAAGCTGGTACACTGAGCTTGAGAGCTTTTAAAAGCATATCTTCAGGGCTTTGGATGCATTTCAGAGGCTGGGAGTTCCATGCTGAGCAGCTGATGGCACAGAAGAGGTTCTAAAGAAAGAGGCCCTGCTGGAATTGCCTTTTCTTTTGCAGCCTAGAAACTGCACAGCCAACAGCAAAAACGATTCCTCCTCCCTCCCTGCAACATGCAGCATCACATTCCTTTCTGTCTCCAAGAGGCAGGATGCACAGCCGAGCTCTTCCACCCACTGCTCGCACACGACTGGGGCCGCGCCAGCCAAGCGCTTGGCTTTTTGCTGGCCACTGTCAGCGCTCCTGGAAACAAGCACACGATAGCGCTGCCCACTTGCAGAAGAAGGAATCACTGCGAGGCCAGCTCGAAAGCAGCCCAAGGGCAGAGGCAACTTGGAAACTTCGCTGCTCTCAAATCAACGGTGTCAGGACAAAAAGATTTCCCTCATCTTCCCCTTGCACGTGCAGACTCCTCTTTGCACCCACACTCCAAGAGCAAGATGAACTCCTTTGCCCTAAGAAATCTTTTCCCTCATGCAGAGTCCCGCCACCAACTTGAAGCCATCTGGCAAAAGCAGAGCTCACAAAAGGGCCAGCTGAGAAAGCTCTTGCTGCCTACAACTTCAACTGCAGCCCTCAAAGCAGCAGCACACACGCTGCTCTCGGCACTTTCCTTCTCAGCTCTGGGCACCATCCTAAGCCTTCCCTCTCCCACAGTCAGGATCCAAAGACAACGGCACCAGGGACTGCTCACACACAAAAGGCACCAGGACAAAAGAGCTTGGCCTTTGTATTCCCGCTGACAGCTCAACAGCTCTAAGCCAGAGAAGTGCCTGCTGGGAAGAGCCTTTAGAATCACTCCGAGCACCTCATGACAAGGAGCTGCAGCGTGTGGGGATGAATCTGCAGCAGCCTCCTGCCCCAGGGTGTCCCCCGGGAGCAGCCATGCGCCAGGCTGTGACTGCCAGCTGCACATGCAAAGGAGCCGGTGTTCCACACCACGGCTGTGCCTGGGACAGAGACACGAGTGGCCACAGAAGTGGCCATGGCACTGTCCGCACGCTGTCCCTGCTGCTTCTCGCCCAGCCGCTGGCGGGGCACCAACTGCCAGCCACGCACTCCTAAAGCCACGGGCCCACTGGGACACTGCGGGGGCTGGTGGAAGCCAGCGGCCATTGTGACACAGCGGGGCTGCACAGAAGCCACGGTGCTTTGTGACCCGTGGCTCCCAGGAGAGCCTTTGTGATGCTGGGGACCTACCCGGAAGCCTGGCTCCACTGTGACACCAGCACAGAAGCTCGGGGAGCCCTGGAGACCGTGGGGACGCTATGGAAGCTGACGGAAGCCTGGGCACCACAGTGACGCTATGGAAGCTGGTGGAACCGAGCGGCCACCGTGACACTCTGGGGCCTTTTGGAAGCAACGAGACCCTGGTGGGAAGCCACGGGATGATTAATGCTGGCAGGAACCTGCTGCAGGTGGGCTCCTTTCTCCCAGCTTCCACAGGTGCTGCTAGGATGCCACTGCGGCACTGGCTTGTCACGGGCTCACGGCTTCCTTTGGGAATGGCTCTGCTGCAGGATGGCATGCTGCAGAGAATGCAGGTAGATGTTGTGCTCCCTCCTGGCATGCAGGTGGACAAGAAAGCCTGATCCAGCCCCCCCTCAGCCCGTGTCCGGCTGTGGCATTGGGGCGGGGCAACTTTGGGAGCAGCCCCAGCCCTGCTGCACAAATCCACAGAGAGCCGGGATTTTTCCAAGTCTCGTGTCTCCGTTGTGCCGTATTCCCAAAGAAGCAGCAGCCCCTCCCGATGAACACGGCGAGTTACGCGGATGCTTGTCAGCTCCACTGCCTGCCTAGAAATCTGGAAACTGCTTCTAAATGCTGCTCCCTTCAGCTCTTGGGCACCGACTGACACAGAGCTGGGAAACAAATCCCCTGGCTGCTGGCTGACAAGGTGAGTTCCGCCAGAGTCAGAGCTCCGTGGGAAATCTCTATCCACGCCTCTCCTTTGAATAGATCCGCACACGGGGTGCGCAGGGACGTGTCCTGTATGGAAAGGAAGGAGTGTGCCAGCACCGTGACTGACACTTTCCCTCTCCGTGTGCGTTGCAGAGCCACGGGTACACAGACGTGATGGAAACCCTCGCACAGCCAGAGCCTTCTGTCCCTGCAGAACGGAGCGCGGCGGGTGGGGGCGGTTGGCGGGCAGCGAGTCCCGGACAGCGGGCGAGATCCGGCTCCACAGCTGCCAGGCCCCGCTAAGGCTTAATGCCGCCTCCTCGGCAACAGGAAAGGCCTTCAGCCTCGTCCCTGCCCAGAGGAGCAGCGCTGGCCTGGCTGCACAGCTCATTTTGCCCACAGGTCACAGGAGATGAGATGACAATGCTTGCAAACACCGAGTGCGAGCCACAGCTCTGGGTGCTCACCATGAACCTCGGCTCTGCGAGCGCTGTCTGCCCCAGGCTCCAGGGGATGCAGTGGGAGCCCGGCTGGGCTCTGCCCTGGGACCATCCTCCAGGGACAGCTGCACACAGGGAGCATTTGGTTGCCACAAAGAGCCAGGCCATGGCTGCAGGGAGCTGCTCCAGGTGCGGCCTGCACTGCTGTGTGCTGCGCTCTGGGGCTGCTGCTCCCCGCAGAGGGGACTGCACTGGGGTGCCAGAGGAGACAGAGAAGCTCCAGCTTAAGCCTAAGTGGGCTGGATGGCCGGACTGGGAAGAGTGGCGAGAGTCAAGGGCATTCACGGAGCTCATCCTGCTCTGTGAAGAACGAGGAAAAGGGAGTGGGAAGCCAGCAGTGAGCAGAGCTGAGGCCTGGAGAGCAGCTCTGAATGACACCCAAATCTCACCAGACCTCTGAGACATTGCTGTTCTTCAGCCAGTGACAACACGAGTCCCTAAACCTGGGGCTCACTCTTCCTCGTGGCCAGGGGCATCAAGGAAGGCTACAGTGCAATGGGGACTGCAGTGAGCTGGGAACTCACTGGGGGAAAGAGGGAGCACTTGTGGAGCAAAAGGCAGGTGGGGGAGAGAACTGTTCAGAGAAGGGCTGAGCTTCAGCTTGAGCAAGCTGAAAAATGTCATTGGGGCTCATCCCAGACTGATTTCATTTTAGAAGTTACTGAACAAGTTTGTTGTTGGGGGGTGTCATATTTTCCCCTGCAGGTGCACGCTCTGCAAACTTGAGCTGCACTGCCGAGCTGCTCAAGCGCGTCTCTGCTGCAGGTCACGGCGTTTCTTCTTTGGCTTCTCGTGGCCCCGGGGCTGAGCCGCAGCAGAGCCCTGGCGGAGCCCAGAGCAGCCTCAGCATCCACAGAGCCCGGCTGCAAGGAGACAAAGCAGAAAGCGCCCGTCAGCTGAAGGCTCCCGTCCGTCCCCCTTGTCCCAGCCGCCCGCGGTGCCCAGGCCGTGCTGGCCGTGCTCAGAGCGCTGCCCAAAGCTGCCCAGCATTGCTGCCTCTGGCAGGAGAGCAGGAGGGCAGGACACGTGCCCAGCCTGCAGCCGGCCGTGGCACAGCCACCTCCTCAGCAGCTGCCCAGAGCGGGATGCTGCTGCGCTCGCTGCCGTCTCCCAAAAGCCCTTATCCCAGCCGTGCCAAGAGGACGGGCACCCACCTCACGCCTCCCGCCGCCAGCAGAAAAGCTGCTCCCAAACGCTGTCCTCAGCCTTCTCCAAGGGCACGTCCCACCCCCGCCGCAGCTGCTCCCAAGCACTTCGCCATCCGGACCCGACAGCACCTAGAACGCTTCCTTTGGAAAAACAAACCATAAATCAATGAAAAGAGATTAGAGACAAAAAGGGGAAACAAGGAAAAAGGTAAAAAAATCTTCTCTCTGCTGGGGCCTTGAGGAAGGCCCAAGCCCGCCATGCGAGGGAAAAACCCACCCACGGGCCAGGGCAGCCCACGCTTTCTCCCTTCCCCCTGCACTGCCCCCAAAAGTCATGCTGAGCCCAAAGCCAACAAGGGCAGTGGAGCAGCCCAAGCCCTTCCTTGCCTGCAGAGCAAAGCAGCCCATGCACAGCTTCTGGTGTCCAACCTCTGCTCCCACCATGGGGCTTGCTTTGTGTCGGGCTGGCTGCCCCAGCCCCAGCACGGGGCACCGTGGGTGCTGGGGGCTGTTGGCAGGGCCAGGAGCAGACTCCCAGTTCAAAAGCAGCCCAGCCTATCCCCCCAGCCCTGCCAAAAAGCAGCTTGGCAGCCGACTGAAGAATTGGTTGCATCCGCCCCAGCAAAGGGGGGAACCTTTGCTTGCCGGCCAGGCTGTGCAATGCCCAAATCTGGGAGCATCCCCCTGCGTGTGGACTCATCTGCAAATTCGCTGTGGAGCCTGGCTTTGGAGAAGGTGCCACAATTGAAGTCCATCATCTTCAGCTTGCCAGGTGCAGGAAGAGCTTGTCATCCTTGATGTCACCCTCCATGTCTCCAGCAGCAGCAGCCGCACCTGGCACAGCTTCTCCAGGGGCTCCTTCTTCCCTGGGGCTGGAGCAGGCTGTCAGTGCTCTGCCCAGGGCCCCGGCTGTCGCTGAAGCAGGACAAGCAAAAGCAGCTGCCATGGCGGCCACCAGTGCTGGGAAGAGCAGCTCAGCTCCAGCAGCAGGGCTGCGCGTGCCCAGCTGAGGAGCCCTGCGCAGCGATTCAGGCAGGACAAAAACTCTGCCTTTCTTTGCTGCTTCTTGCCAAGGCACGTGTGCAGCTGGAACTTACCGGCTCCCTGGCTCAAAGCGTGCGTGTGGCTCTCTCCCTTCTCCTATGGCACGCGAATATCCTGCATCCAAGGAGCACAGGACAGGTCTTCTAATGAGGGCCTTTCCGAGGAGAGCACGGATAAACACCGTCGGATGAGATCCTGGCACTCTGCGCAGAGAAAGCAGAAAGCACCAGTCAGTTGCAGAAGGCTCCTGTCCGCTTTGCCCCACTCTTGCCATGGCCAGGCCGTGCTGCGTGTGCTCAGGGCTGTGCCTAAACTTTGCCATCAATTCTTTCTTTTGGAGGAGAGCAGGACATTGCCACCTCCTCAGCAGCTGCCAGTGTGGGATGCTCCTGAGCCCGCTGCTGTCTCCCAGCACTGCTATTGCCCCCGTGCTGCAGAGACGAGGATGCACCTGGAGAGAGCCGTCGTGGGAGCGAGAGCCGGCCCCAGGTGCTGTTCCAGCCCCTCCTGAAAGGGTGCTCCCCGCAGACCATCTGGTGCAGCACGATGCCCAGGGACCAGACGGTCGCTGCCTCGCCGTGGTACCAGCCCAGGTGCGTCCATTCCGGGGGGCTGTAGGACGGTGTTCCTATGGAATAGAGATGGAGTTCTTCAGGGGGACGCTGCCTGCTCCCAGAGCCTCGCCCCAGCATCCCCGGGCATGCGGGGGCCGCACCAGCGGCACGCGGCCTGACCCGCTGCCCTCTCGCCAGCACCTGGGGCTTGTGTACAAACTGGGGGTTGGAAAAGAAGCCGCTGGTGTCGCAAGAGGGCAGCGGAAGCCCTGGCAAGGCCCGAGCATTCCATGCAAAGGAAAAACCCACTTGGTGCTGGGGAAAAACCACGCTTTCATCCTCCCTGCCTGCACTGCCCCAGAAACCATTCTTAAGGCAAGGCAAGCACGGGCAGCAGAGCAGGCCGAGCCCTGTCTCGCCTGCACACCAAACGGGCTGGAGCACAGGTTCTGGCCCCCCCTCTCTGCTACCCCCACCCACGGGTGTTTCTGTGGCGCTGGCTGCCCCAGCCCCAGCGCCAGTCCTGGGCAGAGGGGCTGGCAAAGGCTGCCGGCAGGGCTGGAAGATGGCCCCTCAGCCAGCGCCGCTCAAAAGCAGCAAGGCTGAAGACTCCGGCTGCCATGAGTGGCAGCACAAGGGAGAATCCCCCCTGCCACAGCCGGCTTGGGCTGTGAGCTGTTGGGCTGTGAGATGCCGCTACCAGGAGCCCCCCCCTGCGTGGGCTCACCTGCAAAGCTGGTGTAGGCTGCGGCTTGCAGGTAGGTGCCACAGCCAAAGTCGATGAGTTTGGCCTGCCCGGTGGCCAGGTCAACCAGGATGTTCTCTGGTTTGATGTCCCGGTGCAGGACCCCGCAGCTGGTGCAGTGCCGCACGGCCTCCAGCACCTGGCGGAACAGGTGCCGCGCCACCTCCTCGCACAGGAAGCCCCGTGCCCGAATGAAATGAAGGAGGTCCTGAGACCGCTCCGGGCGCTCCAGCACCATCACCACGTTTTTGGGGAGCTCCAGCCACTCGTGGAGCTGGACGATGCCAGGGAAGCCAGCGGACACCTTGGCCAGTAGCACGATCTCCAGTGGTGCTCGGGTGCCGTCGGGCTGTGGGAGGAGCACGATGCCGTCAGCGGGGCCCATGCCGTGCCGGGGCTCGGCAAGCCCTCAGCCAGCCGGGGACGCTCTGCGCGCTCCGCTGGCCCCACGGCCGCTCTCCCTCGAGGCGTTCTGGCGGCTTCCACCCTGCCGGACCTCGGCTCATCCCCGCCCGTCGCGCCCTGGCTTCTCGCGCTGCCCCTCGCTCACTCACCAGCTGGCCCCAATGGTGGATGCGGTTCCGCGGCACACGTTTGACGGCCACCTGCAAGGTAAGGGGAGCAGCGGGCTGAGCTCGCCGCCCGCCGTGCCGAGCCCCATGCTCCTTCTCCTCCTCCTTTGCCCCCCGCCTCCTGCGCCCGCCGCCGGCCCCGCCACTCACCGGGGCGCCGTCCGAGAGCCGCGTCGCCGCCAAGACGCTGCCGAAGCCGCCGCGCCCCAGCAGCGAACCCAGCCGGTAGCGCTCCTTCAGGCCCTGCTGCGCCTTCCGTGCCGGCGAGACGCGGCCGTCAGCGCTCGGCCCGGGGCCAGGAACGGCCCCCGAGCGCCGCTCAACCGCCCCGGGCCGGCCATCCCCACATGTTGCCTCTTTTGAAGCGGACCCCGGCGGCTCGGGGCCGGCGGCCGCGCTCAAGAGCGGCGGACTTCGGAGCGGGGAAGACGCTGCGGAGGCGGCGGGAGCGGCCGCGCCGCCTGTGTCCCCGGCGGGCCCCGGGAGGAGCCGAGGCCGGGACCGGGGTCGGGGTCGGGGTCGGGGTGGGGGTCGGGGTCGGGCCAGCCGGAGCCAGGGGCTGGCGATGGTGCCCAGGAGCCAGGCGCTGATGGCCGCCCAGCAGCGCCACAGCCAGGACGGCGAGAGCCGGGCGGAGGCGGGACCGCGGCGGGACGCCCGGGGGCGGGGAGGGGGCAGCCCCGCCCGGGGCCGGGGGCGGGCCGGGGGCATGGCCCGGCCGGGCGTGGGGAGAGGGAGGCCGCGGGAGGGGGGTTGGGGAACGAAAGGGAGAGCGGGACAGGGTGCGAGACCCTGGGAGAGGGAGAGGAGGAGCAGGAGAAGGGACGCAGAGGGCTCGTGGACTCGCTGCTCTCCTGCTGCTCTTGTGCTGCTGCCGCTGCTGCCGCTGCTGCCGCTGCTGCCGCTGCCGCTGAAGCGCTGGGAGCGTTTGTCCGCGTGTCCGTGTGTCCGGTACCCGTTTGTCCGTTGCCCCCCGCGCGCCCCACGGCCGAGCCCCGCGCGGCCCGGGCCAGCACGGGCCGCTCCGCTCCGGGGCCGAGGCGGAGTCCCGGAGCATCTCTTCCTCCCGCAGCCACAGCAAACCCGCTCGGCCTTTGGGAGCATTTTTGCACACGTTTCCCTTTGAAGGGCTCCTCTCTACCCCCATTTCCAAGGAGTCTCCCTGGGGTTTTGGCACGTGCAGCGACAGGGTAGCGATTGGGCTTCAAACTGCGAGAAAGACATGGAGGGGCTGGAGCATGTCCAGAGATGGGAATGGAGCTGGCGAAGGGTCTGGAGGACTTCTGAGGGGCAGCTGAGGGATGTGAGGGGGCTGAGCCTGGAGGAAAGGAGGCTCAGGGGGGAGCTGTCTCTCTCCAAGTCCCTGACAGGAGAGGGCAGCCAGGAGGGCTGGGGCTCTGCTGCCAAGGGAAAGGACGAGAGGAAATGGCCTCGGGGGAACCTTTGGGGTGGATGGTGGGGAAATTCTCAATCTCCATGTCTCGACAGAGCGGGAGGGGGGGAGGGGTGGGGCGCGACCTGGGGACACGGGGGTGGTGACGGTGGGCTGGGGACACGGGAAAGGGCACGGGAAAGGGCACGGGAAGCCAAAGCCCCGCTGAGCGCTGGCGCTGGGCTGGCACGGGCTGAGCCGGCAGCAGGGCCCCACAGGCCTGAGGGACTCGCCCTGACGCCCGGGGAGTATTGATCCTGGTCTCTACAAAATGAGACTCAATAAAATATCATTAAAAGATGCCTCCTTCTCCTCCTCCTCCTCCCCCATCCCTTCTCCTGCTCCCCCCGGGCCCAGCGCCCACCCTTGGCCCCCCGTTTGCCCAGCGCGGTCGCATCCCGCGGGAGGAGCAGGGATGGAGCCCGGACAGGTCGGGCTGGGGCAGGGCTGGGCTGTGGGCCCGGCCTGGGAGCCCCCCAGGCGCCCCCTCCTGAAATTCCCCTGGCGGGGGGCGCTGGGGGCGAGGGGGGGCGCAGGTGGGGTCCGGGTGGGGAGCGCTGGGCGCTGCGGGTCTGCCTGGCAACTGGTGAGTCACCAGCGCCGCGCGCTCTGATTGGCTGAAGGTTGTTCAGCGCCTTCTCTGATTCTCTGATACTCGCGGGGAATTTGGGTTGGTCCTTGGCACATGTCTCAGTCTGAAGTGCAGCTGGAGATGCTTCACTTCTGCCAAGGACTCTGCCAGCTTGAGAGAAGTTTGCGCTCCATGGAGTTGAGAAAGAAAGTGCGTATCACCAGCTTGTTTCCTCCAGTTCCTAGACAGCAAAGGGGCTATGAAAGGCAGCACTGGCTTTTTGTTCTAGGAGTTTTTCTTGACAAGCAGCTGCTGGATGTTTGCAAGGGGGTTTGGGATATGCAAAAATGAGAGGGTAAGCTGGTACACTGAGCTTGAGAGCTTTTAAAAGCATATCTTCAGGGCTTTGGATGCATTTCAGAGGCTGGGAGTTCCATGCTGAGCAGCTGATGGCACAGAAGAGGTTCTAAAGAAAGAGGCCCTGCTGGAATTGCCTTTTCTTTTGCAGCCTAGAAACTGCACAGCCAACAGCAAAAACGATTCCTCCTCCCTCCCTGCAACATGCAGCATCACATTCCTTTCTGTCTCCAAGAGGCAGGATACACAGCCGAGCTCTTCCACCCACTGCTCGCACACGACTGGGGCCGCGCCAGCCAAGCGCTTGGCTTTTTGCTGGCCACTGTCAGCGCTCATGGAAACAAGCACACGATAGCGCTGCCCACTTGCAGAAGAAGGAATCACTGCGAGGCCAGCTCGAAAGCAGCCCAAGGGCAGAGGCAACTTGGAAACTTCGCTGCTCTCAAATCAACGGTGTCAGGACAAAAAGATTTCCCTCATCTTCCCCTTGCACGTGCAGACTCCTCTTTGCACCCACACTCCAAGAGCAAGATGAACTCCTTTGCCCTAAGAAATCTTTTCCCTCATGCAGAGTCCCGCCACCAACTTGAAGCCATCTGGCAAAAGCAGAGCTCACAAAAGGGCCAGCTGAGAAAGCTCTTGCTGCCTACAACTTCAACTGCAGCCCTCAAAGCAGCAGCACACACGCTGCTCTCGGCACTTTCCTTCTCAGCTCTGGGCACCATCCTAAGCCTTCCCTCTCCCACAGTCAGGATCCAAAGACAACGGCACCAGGGACTGCTCACACACAAAAGGCACCAGGACAAAAGAGCTTGGCCTTTGTATTCCCGCTGACAGCTCAACAGCTCTAAGCCAGAGAAGTGCCTGCTGGGAAGAGCCTTTAGAATCACTCCGAGCACCTCATGACAAGGAGCTGCAGCGTGTGGGGATGAATCTGCAGCAGCCTCCTGCCCCAGGGTGTCCCCCGGGAGCAGCCATGCGCCAGGCTGTGACTGCCAGCTGCACATGCAAAGGAGCCGGTGTTCCACACCACGGCTGTGCCTGGGACAGAGACACGAGTGGCCACAGAAGTGGCCATGGCACTGTCCGCACGCTGTCCCTGCTGCTTCTCGCCCAGCCGCTGGCGGGGCACCAACTGCCAGCCACGCACTCCTAAAGCCACGGGCCCACTGGGACACTGCGGGGGCTGGTGGAAGCCAGCGGCCATTGTGACACAGCGGGGCTGCACAGAAGCCACGGTGCTTTGTGACCCGTGGCTCCCAGGAGAGCCTTTGTGATGCTGGGGACCTACCCGGAAGCCTGGCTCCACTGTGACACCAGCACAGAAGCTCGGGGAGCCCTGGAGACCGTGGGGACGCTATGGAAGCTGACGGAAGCCTGGGCACCACAGTGACGCTATGGAAGCTGGTGGAACCGAGCGGCCACCGTGACACTCTGGGGCCTTTTGGAAGCAACGAGACCCTGGTGGGAAGCCACGGGATGATTAATGCTGGCAGGAACCTGCTGCAGGTGGGCTCCTTTCTCCCAGCTTCCACAGGTGCTGCTAGGATGCCACTGCGGCACTGGCTTGTCACGGGCTCACGGCTTCCTTTGGGAATGGCTCTGCTGCAGGATGGCATGCTGCAGAGAATGCAGGTAGATGTTGTGCTCCCTCCTGGCATGCAGGTGGACAAGAAAGCCTGATCCAGCCCCCCTCAGCCCGTGTCCGGCTGTGGCATTGGGGCGGGGCAACTTTGGGAGCAGCCCCAGCCCTGCTGCACAAATCCACAGAGAGCCGGGATTTTTCCAAGTCTCGTGTCTCCGTTGTGCCGTATTCCCAAAGAAGCAGCAGCCCCTCCCGATGAACACGGCGAGTTACGCGGATGCTTGTCAGCTCCACTGCCTGCCTAGAAATCTGGAAACTGCTTCTAAATGCTGCTCCCTTCAGCTCTTGGGCACCGACAGACACAGAGCTGGGAAACAAATCCCCTGGCTGCTGGCTGACAAGGTGAGTTCCGCCAGAGTCAGAGCTCCGTGGGAAATCTCTATCCACGCCTCTCCTTTGAATAGATCCGCACACGGGGTGCGCAGGGACGTGTCCTGTATGGAAAGGAAGGAGTGTGCCAGCACCGTGACTGACACTTTCCCTCTCCGTGTGCGTTGCAGAGCCACGGGTACACAGACGTGATGGAAACCCTCGCACAGCCAGAGCCTTCTGTCCCTGCAGAACGGAGCGCGGCGGGTGGGGGCGGTTGGCGGGCAGCGAGTCCCGGACAGCGGGCGAGATCCGGCTCCACAGCTGCCAGGCCCCGCTAAGGCTTAATGCCGCCTCCTCGGCAACAGGAAAGGCCTTCAGCCTCGTCCCTGCCCAGAGGAGCAGCGCTGGCCTGGCTGCACAGCTCATTTTGCCCACAGGTCACAGGAGATGAGATGACAATGCTTGCAAACACCGAGTGCGAGCCACAGCTCTGGGTGCTCACCATGAACCTCGGCTCTGCGAGCGCTGTCTGCCCCAGGCTCCAGGGGATGCAGTGGGAGCCCGGCTGGGCTCTGCCCTGGGACCATCCTCCAGGGACAGCTGCACACAGGGAGCATTTGGTTGCCACAAAGAGCCAGGCCATGGCTGCAGGGAGCTGCTCCAGGTGCGGCCTGCACTGCTGTGTGCTGCGCTCTGGGGCTGCTGCTCCCCGCAGAGGGGACTGCACTGGGGTGCCAGAGGAGACAGAGAAGCTCCAGCTTAAGCCTAAGTGGGCTGGATGGCCGGACTGGGAAGAGTGGCGAGAGTCAAGGGCATTCACGGAGCTCATCCTGCTCTGTGAAGAACGAGGAAAAGGGAGTGGGAAGCCAGCAGTGAGCAGAGCTGAGGCCTGGAGAGCAGCTCTGAATGACACCCAAATCTCACCAGACCTCTGAGACATTGCTGTTCTTCAGCCAGTGACAACATGAGTCCCTAAACCTGGGGCTCACTCTTCCTCGTGGCCAGGGGCATCAAGGAAGGCTACAGTGCAATGGGGACTGCAGTGAGCTGGGAACTCACTGGGGGAAAGAGGGAGCACTTGTGGAGCAAAAGGCAGGTGGGGGAGAGAACTGTTCAGAGAAGGGCTGAGCTTCAGCTTGAGCAAGCTGAAAAATGTCATTGGGGCTCATCCCAGACTGATTTCATTTTAGAAGTTACTGAACAAGTTTGTTGTTGGGGGGTGTCATATTTTCCCCTGCAGGTGCACGCTCTGCAAACTTGAGCTGCACTGCCGAGCTGCTCAAGCGCGTCTCTGCTGCAGGTCACGGCGTTTCTTCTTTGGCTTCTCGTGGCCCCGGGGCTGAGCCGCAGCAGAGCCCTGGCGGAGCCCAGAGCAGCCTCAGCATCCACAGAGCCCGGCTGCAAGGAGACAAAGCAGAAAGCGCCCGTCAGCTGAAGGCTCCCGTCCGTCCCCCTTGTCCCAGCCGCCCGCGGTGCCCAGGCCGTGCTGGCCGTGCTCAGAGCGCTGCCCAAAGCTGCCCAGCATTGCTGCCTCTGGCAGGAGAGCAGGAGGGCAGGACACGTGCCCAGCCTGCAGCCGGCCGTGGCACAGCCACCTCCTCAGCAGCTGCCCAGAGCGGGATGCTGCTGCGCTCGCTGCCGTCTCCCAAAAGCCCTTATCCCAGCCGTGCCAAGAGGACGGGCACCCACCTCACGCCTCCCGCCGCCAGCAGAAAAGCTGCTCCCAAACGCTGTCCTCAGCCTTCTCCAAGGGCACGTCCCACCCCCGCCGCAGCTGCTCCCAAGCACTTCGCCATCCGGACCCGACAGCACCTAGAACGCTTCCTTTGGAAAAACAAACCATAAATCAATGAAAAGAGATTAGAGACAAAAAGGGGAAACAAGGAAAAAGGTAAAAAAATCTTCTCTCTGCTGGGGCCTTGAGGAAGGCCCAAGCCCGCCATGCGAGGGAAAAACCCACCCACGGGCCAGGGCAGCCCACGCTTTCTCCCTTCCCCCTGCACTGCCCCCAAAAGTCATGCTGAGCCCAAAGCCAACAAGGGCAGTGGAGCAGCCCAAGCCCTTCCTTGCCTGCAGAGCAAAGCAGCCCATGCACAGCTTCTGGTGTCCAACCTCTGCTCCCACCATGGGGCTTGCTTTGTGTCGGGCTGGCTGCCCCAGCCCCAGCACGGGGCACCGTGGGTGCTGGGGGCTGTTGGCAGGGCCAGGAGCAGACTCCCAGTTCAAAAGCAGCCCAGCCTATCCCCCCAGCCCTGCCAAAAAGCAGCTTGGCAGCCGACTGAAGAATTGGTTGCATCCGCCCCAGCAAAGGGGGGAACCTTTGCTTGCCGGCCAGGCTGTGCAATGCCCAAATCTGGGAGCATCCCCCTGCGTGTGGACTCATCTGCAAATTCGCTGTGGAGCCTGGCTTTGGAGAAGGTGCCACAATTGAAGTCCATCATCTTCAGCTTGCCAGGTGCAGGAAGAGCTTGTCATCCTTGATGTCACCCTCCATGTCTCCAGCAGCAGCAGCCGCACCTGGCACAGCTTCTCCAGGGGCTCCTTCTTCCCTGGGGCTGGAGCAGGCTGTCAGTGCTCTGCCCAGGGCCCCGGCTGTCGCTGAAGCAGGACAAGCAAAAGCAGCTGCCATGGCGGCCACCAGTGCTGGGAAGAGCAGCTCAGCTCCAGCAGCAGGGCTGCGCGTGCCCAGCTGAGGAGCCCTGCGCAGCGATTCAGGCAGGACAAAAACTCTGCCTTTCTTTGCTGCTTCTTGCCAAGGCACGTGTGCAGCTGGAACTTACCGGCTCCCTGGCTCAAAGCGTGCGTGTGGCTCTCTCCCTTCTCCTATGGCACGCGAATATCCTGCATCCAAGGAGCACAGGACAGGTCTTCTAATGAGGGCCTTTCCGAGGAGAGCACGGATAAACACCGTCGGATGAGATCCTGGCACTCTGCGCAGAGAAAGCAGAAAGCACCAGTCAGTTGCAGAAGGCTCCTGTCCGCTTTGCCCCACTCTTGCCATGGCCAGGCCGTGCTGCGTGTGCTCAGGGCTGTGCCTAAACTTTGCCATCAATTCTTTCTTTTGGAGGAGAGCAGGACATTGCCACCTCCTCAGCAGCTGCCAGTGTGGGATGCTCCTGAGCCCGCTGCTGTCTCCCAGCACTGCTATTGCCCCCGTGCTGCAGAGACGAGGATGCACCTGGAGAGAGCCGTCGTGGGAGCGAGAGCCGGCCCCAGGTGCTGTTCCAGCCCCTCCTGAAAGGGTGCTCCCCGCAGACCATCTGGTGCAGCACGATGCCCAGGGACCAGACGGTCGCTGCCTCGCCGTGGTACCAGCCCAGGTGCGTCCATTCCGGGGGGCTGTAGGACGGTGTTCCTATGGAATAGAGATGGAGTTCTTCAGGGGGACGCTGCCTGCTCCCAGAGCCTCGCCCCAGCATCCCCGGGCATGCGGGGGCCGCACCAGCGGCACGCGGCCTGACCCGCTGCCCTCTCGCCAGCACCTGGGGCTTGTGTACAAACTGGGGGTTGGAAAAGAAGCCGCTGGTGTCGCAAGAGGGCAGCGGAAGCCCTGGCAAGGCCCGAGCATTCCATGCAAAGGAAAAACCCACTTGGTGCTGGGGAAAAACCACGCTTTCATCCTCCCTGCCTGCACTGCCCCAGAAACCATTCTTAAGGCAAGGCAAGCACGGGCAGCAGAGCAGGCCGAGCCCTGTCTCGCCTGCACACCAAACGGGCTGGAGCACAGGTTCTGGCCCCCCCTCTCTGCTACCCCCACCCACGGGTGTTTCTGTGGCGCTGGCTGCCCCAGCCCCAGCGCCAGTCCTGGGCAGAGGGGCTGGCAAAGGCTGCCGGCAGGGCTGGAAGATGGCCCCTCAGCCAGCGCCGCTCAAAAGCAGCAAGGCTGAAGACTCCGGCTGCCATGAGTGGCAGCACAAGGGAGAATCCCCCCTGCCACAGCCGGCTTGGGCTGTGAGCTGTTGGGCTGTGAGATGCCGCTACCAGGAGCCCCCCCCTGCGTGGGCTCACCTGCAAAGCTGGTGTAGGCTGCGGCTTGCAGGTAGGTGCCACAGCCAAAGTCGATGAGTTTGGCCTGCCCGGTGGCCAGGTCAACCAGGATGTTCTCTGGTTTGATGTCCCGGTGCAGGACCCCGCAGCTGGTGCAGTGCCGCACGGCCTCCAGCACCTGGCGGAACAGGTGCCGCGCCACCTCCTCGCACAGGAAGCCCCGTGCCCGAATGAAATGAAGGAGGTCCTGAGACCGCTCCGGGCGCTCCAGCACCATCACCACGTTTTTGGGGAGCTCCAGCCACTCGTGGAGCTGGACGATGCCAGGGAAGCCAGCGGACACCTTGGCCAGTAGCACGATCTCCAGTGGTGCTCGGGTGCCGTCGGGCTGTGGGAGGAGCACGATGCCGTCAGCGGGGCCCATGCCGTGCCGGGGCTCGGCAAGCCCTCAGCCAGCCGGGGACGCTCTGCGCGCTCCGCTGGCCCCACGGCCGCTCTCCCTCGAGGCGTTCTGGCGGCTTCCACCCTGCCGGACCTCGGCTCATCCCCGCCCGTCGCGCCCTGGCTTCTCGCGCTGCCCCTCGCTCACTCACCAGCTGGCCCCAATGGTGGATGCGGTTCCGCGGCACACGTTTGACGGCCACCTGCAAGGTAAGGGGAGCAGCGGGCTGAGCTCGCCGCCCGCCGTGCCGAGCCCCATGCTCCTTCTCCTCCTCCTTTGCCCCCCGCCTCCTGCGCCCGCCGCCGGCCCCGCCACTCACCGGGGCGCCGTCCGAGAGCCGCGTCGCCGCCAAGACGCTGCCGAAGCCGCCGCGCCCCAGCAGCGAACCCAGCCGGTAGCGCTCCTTCAGGCCCTGCTGCGCCTTCCGTGCCGGCGAGACGCGGCCGTCAGCGCTCGGCCCGGGGCCAGGAACGGCCCCCGAGCGCCGCTCAACCGCCCCGGGCCGGCCATCCCCACATGTTGCCTCTTTTGAAGCGGACCCCGGCGGCTCGGGGCCGGCGGCCGCGCTCAAGAGCGGCGGACTTCGGAGCGGGGAAGACGCTGCGGAGGCGGCGGGAGCGGCCGCGCCGCCTGTGTCCCCGGCGGGCCCCGGGAGGAGCCGAGGCCGGGACCGGGGTCGGGGTCGGGGTCGGGGTGGGGGTCGGGGTCGGGCCAGCCGGAGCCAGGGGCTGGCGATGGTGCCCAGGAGCCAGGCGCTGATGGCCGCCCAGCAGCGCCACAGCCAGGACGGCGAGAGCCGGGCGGAGGCGGGACCGCGGCGGGACGCCCGGGGGCGGGGAGGGGTCAGCCCCGCCCGGGGCCGGGGGCGGGCCGGGGGCATGGCCCGGCCGGGCGTGGGGAGAGGGAGGCCGCGGGAGGGGGGTTGGGGAACGAAAGGGAGAGCGGGACAGGGTGCGAGACCCTGGGAGAGGGAGAGGAGGAGCAGGAGAAGGGACGCAGAGGGCTCGTGGACTCGCTGCTCTCCTGCTGCTCTTGTGCTGCTGCCGCTGCTGCCGCTGCTGCCGCTGCTGCCGCTGCCGCTGAAGCGCTGGGAGCGTTTGTCCGCGTGTCCGTGTGTCCGGTACCCGTTTGTCCGTTGCCCCCCGCGCGCCCCACGGCCGAGCCCCGCGCGGCCCGGGCCAGCACGGGCCGCTCCGCTCCGGGGCCGAGGCGGAGTCCCGGAGCATCTCTTCCTCCCGCAGCCACAGCAAACCCGCTCGGCCTTTGGGAGCATTTTTGCACACGTTTCCCTTTGAAGGGCTCCTCTCTACCCCCATTTCCAAGGAGTCTCCCTGGGGTTTTGGCACGTGCAGCGACAGGGTAGCGATTGGGCTTCAAACTGCGAGAAAGACATGGAGGGGCTGGAGCATGTGCAGAGATGGGAATGGAGCTGGCGAAGGGTCTGGAGGACTTCTGAGGGGCAGCTGAGGGATGTGAGGGGGCTGAGCCTGGAGGAAAGGAGGCTCAGGGGGGAGCTGTCTCTCTCCAAGTCCCTGACAGGAGAGGGCAGCCAGGAGGGCTGGGGCTCTGCTGCCAAGGGAAAGGACGAGAGGAAATGGCCTCGGGGGAACCTTTGGGGTGGATGGTGGGGAAATTCTCAATCTCCATGTCTCGACAGAGCGGGAGGGGGGGAGGGGTGGGGCGCGACCTGGGGACACGGGGGTGGTGACGGTGGGCTGGGGACACGGGAAAGGGCACGGGAAAGGGCACGGGAAGCCAAAGCCCCGCTGAGCGCTGGCGCTGGGCTGGCACGGGCTGAGCCGGCAGCAGGGCCCCACAGGCCTGAGGGACTCGCCCTGACGCCCGGGGAGTATTGATCCTGGTCTCTACAAAATGAGACTCAATAAAATATCATTAAAAGATGCCTCCTTCTCCTCCTCCTCCTCCCCCATCCCTTCTCCTGCTCCCCCCGGGCCCAGCGCCCACCCTTGGCCCCCCGTTTGCCCAGCGCGGTCGCATCCCGCGGGAGGAGCAGGGATGGAGCCCGGACAGGTCGGGCTGGGGCAGGGCTGGGCTGTGGGCCCGGCCTGGGAGCCCCCCAGGCGCCCCCTCCTGAAATTCCCCTGGCGGGGGGCGCTGGGGGCGAGGGGGGGCGCAGGTGGGGTCCGGGTGGGGAGCGCTGGGCGCTGCGGGTCTGCCTGGCAACTGGTGAGTCACCAGCGCCGCGCGCTCTGATTGGCTGAAGGTTGTTCAGCGCCTTCTCTGATTCTCTGATACTCGCGGGGAATTTGGGTTGGTCCTTGGCACATGTCTCAGTCTGAAGTGCAGCTGGAGATGCTTCACTTCTGCCAAGGACTCTGCCAGCTTGAGAGAAGTTTGCGCTCCATGGAGTTGAGAAAGAAAGTGCGTATCACGAGCTTGTTTCCTCCAGTTCCTAGACAGCAAAGGGGCTATGAAAGGCAGCACTGGCTTTTTGTTCTAGGAGTTTTTCTTGACAAGCAGCTGCTGGATGTTTGCAAGGGGGTTTGGGATATGCAAAAATGAGAGGGTAAGCTGGTACACTGAGCTTGAGAGCTTTTAAAAGCATATCTTCAGGGCTTTGGATGCATTTCAGAGGCTGGGAGTTCCATGCTGAGCAGCTGATGGCACAGAAGAGGTTCTAAAGAAAGAGGCCCTGCTGGAATTGCCTTTTCTTTTGCAGCCTAGAAACTGCACAGCCAACAGCAAAAACGATTCCTCCTCCCTCCCTGCAACATGCAGCATCACATTCCTTTCTGTCTCCAAGAGGCAGGATGCACAGCCGAGCTCTTCCACCCACTGCTCGCACACGACTGGGGCCGCGCCAGCCAAGCGCTTGGCTTTTTGCTGGCCACTGTCAGCGCTCATGGAAACAAGCACACGATAGCGCTGCCCACTTGCAGAAGAAGGAATCACTGCGAGGCCAGCTCGAAAGCAGCCCAAGGGCAGAGGCAACTTGGAAACTTCGCTGCTCTCAAATCAACGGTGTCAGGACAAAAAGATTTCCCTCATCTTCCCCTTGCACGTGCAGACTCCTCTTTGCACCCACACTCCAAGAGCAAGATGAACTCCTTTGCCCTAAGAAATCTTTTCCCTCATGCAGAGTCCCGCCACCAACTTGAAGCCATCTGGCAAAAGCAGAGCTCACAAAAGGGCCAGCTGAGAAAGCTCTTGCTGCCTACAACTTCAACTGCAGCCCTCAAAGCAGCAGCACACACGCTGCTCTCGGCACTTTCCTTCTCAGCTCTGGGCACCATCCTAAGCCTTCCCTCTCCCACAGTCAGGATCCAAAGACAACGGCACCAGGGACTGCTCACACACAAAAGGCACCAGGACAAAAGAGCTTGGCCTTTGTATTCCCGCTGACAGCTCAACAGCTCTAAGCCAGAGAAGTGCCTGCTGGGAAGAGCCTTTAGAATCACTCCGAGCACCTCATGACAAGGAGCTGCAGCGTGTGGGGATGAATCTGCAGCAGCCTCCTGCCCCAGGGTGTCCCCCGGGAGCAGCCATGCGCCAGGCTGTGACTGCCAGCTGCACATGCAAAGGAGCCGGTGTTCCACACCACGGCTGTGCCTGGGACAGAGACACGAGTGGCCACAGAAGTGGCCATGGCACTGTCCGCACGCTGTCCCTGCTGCTTCTCGCCCAGCCGCTGGCGGGGCACCAACTGCCAGCCACGCACTCCTAAAGCCACGGGCCCACTGGGACACTGCGGGGGCTGGTGGAAGCCAGCGGCCATTGTGACACAGCGGGGCTGCACAGAAGCCACGGTGCTTTGTGACCCGTGGCTCCCAGGAGAGCCTTTGTGATGCTGGGGACCTACCCGGAAGCCTGGCTCCACTGTGACACCAGCACAGAAGCTCGGGGAGCCCTGGAGACCGTGGGGACGCTATGGAAGCTGACGGAAGCCTGGGCACCACAGTGACGCTATGGAAGCTGGTGGAACCGAGCGGCCACCGTGACACTCTGGGGCCTTTTGGAAGCAACGAGACCCTGGTGGGAAGCCACGGGATGATTAATGCTGGCAGGAACCTGCTGCAGGTGGGCTCCTTTCTCCCAGCTTCCACAGGTGCTGCTAGGATGCCACTGCGGCACTGGCTTGTCACGGGCTCACGGCTTCCTTTGGGAATGGCTCTGCTGCAGGATGGCATGCTGCAGAGAATGCAGGTAGATGTTGTGCTCCCTCCTGGCATGCAGGTGGACAAGAAAGCCTGATCCAGCCCCCCCTCAGCCCGTGTCCGGCTGTGGCATTGGGGCGGGGCAACTTTGGGAGCAGCCCCAGCCCTGCTGCACAAATCCACAGAGAGCCGGGATTTTTCCAAGTCTCGTGTCTCCGTTGTGCCGTATTCCCAAAGAAGCAGCAGCCCCTCCCGATGAACACGGCGAGTTACGCGGATGCTTGTCAGCTCCACTGCCTGCCTAGAAATCTGGAAACTGCTTCTAAATGCTGCTCCCTTCAGCTCTTGGGCACCGACTGACACAGAGCTGGGAAACAAATCCCCTGGCTGCTGGCTGACAAGGTGAGTTCCGCCAGAGTCAGAGCTCCGTGGGAAATCTCTATCCACGCCTCTCCTTTGAATAGATCCGCACACGGGGTGCGCAGGGACGTGTCCTGTATGGAAAGGAAGGAGTGTGCCAGCACCGTGACTGACACTTTCCCTCTCCGTGTGCGTTGCAGAGCCACGGGTACACAGACGTGATGGAAACCCTCGCACAGCCAGAGCCTTCTGTCCCTGCAGAACGGAGCGCGGCGGGTGGGGGCGGTTGGCGGGCAGCGAGTCCCGGACAGCGGGCGAGATCCGGCTCCACAGCTGCCAGGCCCCGCTAAGGCTTAATGCCGCCTCCTCGGCAACAGGAAAGGCCTTCAGCCTCGTCCCTGCCCAGAGGAGCAGCGCTGGCCTGGCTGCACAGCTCATTTTGCCCACAGGTCACAGGAGATGAGATGACAATGCTTGCAAACACCGAGTGCGAGCCACAGCTCTGGGTGCTCACCATGAACCTCGGCTCTGCGAGCGCTGTCTGCCCCAGGCTCCAGGGGATGCAGTGGGAGCCCGGCTGGGCTCTGCCCTGGGACCATCCTCCAGGGACAGCTGCACACAGGGAGCATTTGGTTGCCACAAAGAGCCAGGCCATGGCTGCAGGGAGCTGCTCCAGGTGCGGCCTGCACTGCTGTGTGCTGCGCTCTGGGGCTGCTGCTCCCCGCAGAGGGGACTGCACTGGGGTGCCAGAGGAGACAGAGAAGCTCCAGCTTAAGCCTAAGTGGGCTGGATGGCCGGACTGGGAAGAGTGGCGAGAGTCAAGGGCATTCACGGAGCTCATCCTGCTCTGTGAAGAACGAGGAAAAGGGAGTGGGAAGCCAGCAGTGAGCAGAGCTGAGGCCTGGAGAGCAGCTCTGAATGACACCCAAATCTCACCAGACCTCTGAGACATTGCTGTTCTTCAGCCAGTGACAACATGAGTCCCTAAACCTGGGGCTCACTCTTCCTCGTGGCCAGGGGCATCAAGGAAGGCTACAGTGCAATGGGGACTGCAGTGAGCTGGGAACTCACTGGGGGAAAGAGGGAGCACTTGTGGAGCAAAAGGCAGGTGGGGGAGAGAACTGTTCAGAGAAGGGCTGAGCTTCAGCTTGAGCAAGCTGAAAAATGTCATTGGGGCTCATCCCAGACTGATTTCATTTTAGAAGTTACTGAACAAGTTTGTTGTTGGGGGGTGTCATATTTTCCCCTGCAGGTGCACGCTCTGCAAACTTGAGCTGCACTGCCGAGCTGCTCAAGCGCGTCTCTGCTGCAGGTCACGGCGTTTCTTCTTTGGCTTCTCGTGGCCCCGGGGCTGAGCCGCAGCAGAGCCCTGGCGGAGCCCAGAGCAGCCTCAGCATCCACAGAGCCCGGCTGCAAGGAGACAAAGCAGAAAGCGCCCGTCAGCTGAAGGCTCCCGTCCGTCCCCCTTGTCCCAGCCGCCCGCGGTGCCCAGGCCGTGCTGGCCGTGCTCAGAGCGCTGCCCAAAGCTGCCCAGCATTGCTGCCTCTGGCAGGAGAGCAGGAGGGCAGGACACGTGCCCAGCCTGCAGCCGGCCGTGGCACAGCCACCTCCTCAGCAGCTGCCCAGAGCGGGATGCTGCTGCGCTCGCTGCCGTCTCCCAAAAGCCCTTATCCCAGCCGTGCCAAGAGGACGGGCACCCACCTCACGCCTCCCGCCGCCAGAAGAAAAGCTGCTCCCAAACGCTGTCCTCAGCCTTCTCCAAGGGCACGTCCCACCCCCGCCGCAGCTGCTCCCAAGCACTTCGCCATCCGGACCCGACAGCACCTAGAACGCTTCCTTTGGAAAAACAAACCATAAATCAATGAAAAGAGATTAGAGACAAAAAGGGGAAACAAGGAAAAAGGTAAAAAAATCTTCTCTCTGCTGGGGCCTTGAGGAAGGCCCAAGCCCGCCATGCGAGGGAAAAACCCACCCACGGGCCAGGGCAGCCCACGCTTTCTCCCTTCCCCCTGCACTGCCCCCAAAAGTCATGCTGAGCCCAAAGCCAACAAGGGCAGTGGAGCAGCCCAAGCCCTTCCTTGCCTGCAGAGCAAAGCAGCCCATGCACAGCTTCTGGTGTCCAACCTCTGCTCCCACCATGGGGCTTGCTTTGTGTCGGGCTGGCTGCCCCAGCCCCAGCACGGGGCACCGTGGGTGCTGGGGGCTGTTGGCAGGGCCAGGAGCAGACTCCCAGTTCAAAAGCAGCCCAGCCTATCCCCCCAGCCCTGCCAAAAAGCAGCTTGGCAGCCGACTGAAGAATTGGTTGCATCCGCCCCAGCAAAGGGGGGAACCTTTGCTTGCCGGCCAGGCTGTGCAATGCCCAAATCTGGGAGCATCCCCCTGCGTGTGGACTCATCTGCAAATTCGCTGTGGAGCCTGGCTTTGGAGAAGGTGCCACAATTGAAGTCCATCATCTTCAGCTTGCCAGGTGCAGGAAGAGCTTGTCATCCTTGATGTCACCCTCCATGTCTCCAGCAGCAGCAGCCGCACCTGGCACAGCTTCTCCAGGGGCTCCTTCTTCCCTGGGGCTGGAGCAGGCTGTCAGTGCTCTGCCCAGGGCCCCGGCTGTCGCTGAAGCAGGACAAGCAAAAGCAGCTGCCATGGCGGCCACCAGTGCTGGGAAGAGCAGCTCAGCTCCAGCAGCAGGGCTGCGCGTGCCCAGCTGAGGAGCCCTGCGCAGCGATTCAGGCAGGACAAAAACTCTGCCTTTCTTTGCTGCTTCTTGCCAAGGCACGTGTGCAGCTGGAACTTACCGGCTCCCTGGCTCAAAGCGTGCGTGTGGCTCTCTCCCTTCTCCTATGGCACGCGAATATCCTGCATCCAAGGAGCACAGGACAGGTCTTCTAATGAGGGCCTTTCCGAGGAGAGCACGGATAAACACCGTCGGATGAGATCCTGGCACTCTGCGCAGAGAAAGCAGAAAGCACCAGTCAGTTGCAGAAGGCTCCTGTCCGCTTTGCCCCACTCTTGCCATGGCCAGGCCGTGCTGCGTGTGCTCAGGGCTGTGCCTAAACTTTGCCATCAATTCTTTCTTTTGGAGGAGAGCAGGACATTGCCACCTCCTCAGCAGCTGCCAGTGTGGGATGCTCCTGAGCCCGCTGCTGTCTCCCAGCACTGCTATTGCCCCCGTGCTGCAGAGACGAGGATGCACCTGGAGAGAGCCGTCGTGGGAGCGAGAGCCGGCCCCAGGTGCTGTTCCAGCCCCTCCTGAAAGGGTGCTCCCCGCAGACCATCTGGTGCAGCACGATGCCCAGGGACCAGACGGTCGCTGCCTCGCCGTGGTACCAGCCCAGGTGCGTCCATTCCGGGGGGCTGTAGGACGGTGTTCCTATGGAATAGAGATGGAGTTCTTCAGGGGGACGCTGCCTGCTCCCAGAGCCTCGCCCCAGCATCCCCGGGCATGCGGGGGCCGCACCAGCGGCACGCGGCCTGACCCGCTGCCCTCTCGCCAGCACCTGGGGCTTGTGTACAAACTGGGGGTTGGAAAAGAAGCCGCTGGTGTCGCAAGAGGGCAGCGGAAGCCCTGGCAAGGCCCGAGCATTCCATGCAAAGGAAAAACCCACTTGGTGCTGGGGAAAAACCACGCTTTCATCCTCCCTGCCTGCACTGCCCCAGAAACCATTCTTAAGGCAAGGCAAGCACGGGCAGCAGAGCAGGCCGAGCCCTGTCTCGCCTGCACACCAAACGGGCTGGAGCACAGGTTCTGGCCCCCCCTCTCTGCTACCCCCACCCACGGGTGTTTCTGTGGCGCTGGCTGCCCCAGCCCCAGCGCCAGTCCTGGGCAGAGGGGCTGGCAAAGGCTGCCGGCAGGGCTGGAAGATGGCCCCTCAGCCAGCGCCGCTCAAAAGCAGCAAGGCTGAAGACTCCGGCTGCCATGAGTGGCAGCACAAGGGAGAATCCCCCCTGCCACAGCCGGCTTGGGCTGTGAGCTGTTGGGCTGTGAGATGCCGCTACCAGGAGCCCCCCCCTGCGTGGGCTCACCTGCAAAGCTGGTGTAGGCTGCGGCTTGCAGGTAGGTGCCACAGCCAAAGTCGATGAGTTTGGCCTGCCCGGTGGCCAGGTCAACCAGGATGTTCTCTGGTTTGATGTCCCGGTGCAGGACCCCGCAGCTGGTGCAGTGCCGCACGGCCTCCAGCACCTGGCGGAACAGGTGCCGCGCCACCTCCTCGCACAGGAAGCCCCGTGCCCGAATGAAATGAAGGAGGTCCTGAGACCGCTCCGGGCGCTCCAGCACCATCACCACGTTTTTGGGGAGCTCCAGCCACTCGTGGAGCTGGACGATGCCAGGGAAGCCAGCGGACACCTTGGCCAGTAGCACGATCTCCAGTGGTGCTCGGGTGCCGTCGGGCTGTGGGAGGAGCACGATGCCGTCAGCGGGGCCCATGCCGTGCCGGGGCTCGGCAAGCCCTCAGCCAGCCGGGGACGCTCTGCGCGCTCCGCTGGCCCCACGGCCGCTCTCCCTCGAGGCGTTCTGGCGGCTTCCACCCTGCCGGACCTCGGCTCATCCCCGCCCGTCGCGCCCTGGCTTCTCGCGCTGCCCCTCGCTCACTCACCAGCTGGCCCCAATGGTGGATGCGGTTCCGCGGCACACGTTTGACGGCCACCTGCAAGGTAAGGGGAGCAGCGGGCTGAGCTCGCCGCCCGCCGTGCCGAGCCCCATGCTCCTTCTCCTCCTCCTTTGCCCCCCGCCTCCTGCGCCCGCCGCCGGCCCCGCCACTCACCGGGGCGCCGTCCGAGAGCCGCGTCGCCGCCAAGACGCTGCCGAAGCCGCCGCGCCCCAGCAGCGAACCCAGCCGGTAGCGCTCCTTCAGGCCCTGCTGCGCCTTCCGTGCCGGCGAGACGCGGCCGTCAGCGCTCGGCCCGGGGCCAGGAACGGCCCCCGAGCGCCGCTCAACCGCCCCGGGCCGGCCATCCCCACATGTTGCCTCTTTTGAAGCGGACCCCGGCGGCTCGGGGCCGGCGGCCGCGCTCAAGAGCGGCGGACTTCGGAGCGGGGAAGACGCTGCGGAGGCGGCGGGAGCGGCCGCGCCGCCTGTGTCCCCGGCGGGCCCCGGGAGGAGCCGAGGCCGGGACCGGGGTCGGGGTCGGGGTCGGGGTGGGGGTCGGGGTCGGGCCAGCCGGAGCCAGGGGCTGGCGATGGTGCCCAGGAGCCAGGCGCTGATGGCCGCCCAGCAGCGCCACAGCCAGGACGGCGAGAGCCGGGCGGAGGCGGGACCGCGGCGGGACGCCCGGGGGCGGGGAGGGGGCAGCCCCGCCCGGGGCCGGGGGCGGGCCGGGGGCATGGCCCGGCCGGGCGTGGGGAGAGGGAGGCCGCGGGAGGGGGGTTGGGGAACGAAAGGGAGAGCGGGACAGGGTGCGAGACCCTGGGAGAGGGAGAGGAGGAGCAGGAGAAGGGACGCAGAGGGCTCGTGGACTCGCTGCTCTCCTGCTGCTCTTGTGCTGCTGCCGCTGCTGCCGCTGCTGCCGCTGCTGCCGCTGCCGCTGAAGCGCTGGGAGCGTTTGTCCGCGTGTCCGTGTGTCCGGTACCCGTTTGTCCGTTGCCCCCCGCGCGCCCCACGGCCGAGCCCCGCGCGGCCCGGGCCAGCACGGGCCGCTCCGCTCCGGGGCCGAGGCGGAGTCCCGGAGCATCTCTTCCTCCCGCAGCCACAGCAAACCCGCTCGGCCTTTGGGAGCATTTTTGCACACGTTTCCCTTTGAAGGGCTCCTCTCTACCCCCATTTCCAAGGAGTCTCCCTGGGGTTTTGGCACGTGCAGCGACAGGGTAGCGATTGGGCTTCAAACTGCGAGAAAGACATGGAGGGGCTGGAGCATGTGCAGAGATGGGAATGGAGCTGGCGAAGGGTCTGGAGGACTTCTGAGGGGCAGCTGAGGGATGTGAGGGGGCTGAGCCTGGAGGAAAGGAGGCTCAGGGGGGAGCTGTCTCTCTCCAAGTCCCTGACAGGAGAGGGCAGCCAGGAGGGCTGGGGCTCTGCTGCCAAGGGAAAGGACGAGAGGAAATGGCCTCGGGGGAACCTTTGGGGTGGATGGTGGGGAAATTCTCAATCTCCATGTCTCGACAGAGCGGGAGGGGGGGAGGGGTGGGGCGCGACCTGGGGACACGGGGGTGGTGACGGTGGGCTGGGGACACGGGAAAGGGCACGGGAAAGGGCACGGGAAGCCAAAGCCCCGCTGAGCGCTGGCGCTGGGCTGGCACGGGCTGAGCCGGCAGCAGGGCCCCACAGGCCTGAGGGACTCGCCCTGACGCCCGGGGAGTATTGATCCTGGTCTCTACAAAATGAGACTCAATAAAATATCATTAAAAGATGCCTCCTTCTCCTCCTCCTCCTCCCCCATCCCTTCTCCTGCTCCCCCCGGGCCCAGCGCCCACCCTTGGCCCCCCGTTTGCCCAGCGCGGTCGCATCCCGCGGGAGGAGCAGGGATGGAGCCCGGACAGGTCGGGCTGGGGCAGGGCTGGGCTGTGGGCCCGGCCTGGGAGCCCCCCAGGCGCCCCCTCCTGAAATTCCCCTGGCGGGGGGCGCTGGGGGCGAGGGGGGGCGCAGGTGGGGTCCGGGTGGGGAGCGCTGGGCGCTGCGGGTCTGCCTGGCAACTGGTGAGTCACCAGCGCCGCGCGCTCTGATTGGCTGAAGGTTGTTCAGCGCCTTCTCTGATTCTCTGATACTCGCGGGGAATTTGGGTTGGTCCTTGGCACATGTCTCAGTCTGAAGTGCAGCTGGAGATGCTTCACTTCTGCCAAGGACTCTGCCAGCTTGAGAGAAGTTTGCGCTCCATGGAGTTGAGAAAGAAAGTGCGTATCACCAGCTTGTTTCCTCCAGTTCCTAGACAGCAAAGGGGCTATGAAAGGCAGCACTGGCTTTTTGTTCTAGGAGTTTTTCTTGACAAGCAGCTGCTGGATGTTTGCAAGGGGGTTTGGGATATGCAAAAATGAGAGGGTAAGCTGGTACACTGAGCTTGAGAGCTTTTAAAAGCATATCTTCAGGGCTTTGGATGCATTTCAGAGGCTGGGAGTTCCATGCTGAGCAGCTGATGGCACAGAAGAGGTTCTAAAGAAAGAGGCCCTGCTGGAATTGCCTTTTCTTTTGCAGCCTAGAAACTGCACAGCCAACAGCAAAAACGATTCCTCCTCCCTCCCTGCAACATGCAGCATCACATTCCTTTCTGTCTCCAAGAGGCAGGATGCACAGCCGAGCTCTTCCACCCACTGCTCGCACACGACTGGGGCCGCGCCAGCCAAGCGCTTGGCTTTTTGCTGGCCACTGTCAGCGCTCATGGAAACAAGCACACGATAGCGCTGCCCACTTGCAGAAGAAGGAATCACTGCGAGGCCAGCTCGAAAGCAGCCCAAGGGCAGAGGCAACTTGGAAACTTCGCTGCTCTCAAATCAACGGTGTCAGGACAAAAAGATTTCCCTCATCTTCCCCTTGCACGTGCAGACTCCTCTTTGCACCCACACTCCAAGAGCAAGATGAACTCCTTTGCCCTAAGAAATCTTTTCCCTCATGCAGAGTCCCGCCACCAACTTGAAGCCATCTGGCAAAAGCAGAGCTCACAAAAGGGCCAGCTGAGAAAGCTCTTGCTGCCTACAACTTCAACTGCAGCCCTCAAAGCAGCAGCACACACGCTGCTCTCGGCACTTTCCTTCTCAGCTCTGGGCACCATCCTAAGCCTTCCCTCTCCCACAGTCAGGATCCAAAGACAACGGCACCAGGGACTGCTCACACACAAAAGGCACCAGGACAAAAGAGCTTGGCCTTTGTATTCCCGCTGACAGCTCAACAGCTCTAAGCCAGAGAAGTGCCTGCTGGGAAGAGCCTTTAGAATCACTCCGAGCACCTCATGACAAGGAGCTGCAGCGTGTGGGGATGAATCTGCAGCAGCCTCCTGCCCCAGGGTGTCCCCCGGGAGCAGCCATGCGCCAGGCTGTGACTGCCAGCTGCACATGCAAAGGAGCCGGTGTTCCACACCACGGCTGTGCCTGGGACAGAGACACGAGTGGCCACAGAAGTGGCCATGGCACTGTCCGCACGCTGTCCCTGCTGCTTCTCGCCCAGCCGCTGGCGGGGCACCAACTGCCAGCCACGCACTCCTAAAGCCACGGGCCCACTGGGACACTGCGGGGGCTGGTGGAAGCCAGCGGCCATTGTGACACAGCGGGGCTGCACAGAAGCCACGGTGCTTTGTGACCCGTGGCTCCCAGGAGAGCCTTTGTGATGCTGGGGACCTACCCGGAAGCCTGGCTCCACTGTGACACCAGCACAGAAGCTCGGGGAGCCCTGGAGACCGTGGGGACGCTATGGAAGCTGACGGAAGCCTGGGCACCACAGTGACGCTATGGAAGCTGGTGGAACCGAGCGGCCACCGTGACACTCTGGGGCCTTTTGGAAGCAACGAGACCCTGGTGGGAAGCCACGGGATGATTAATGCTGGCAGGAACCTGCTGCAGGTGGGCTCCTTTCTCCCAGCTTCCACAGGTGCTGCTAGGATGCCACTGCGGCACTGGCTTGTCACGGGCTCACGGCTTCCTTTGGGAATGGCTCTGCTGCAGGATGGCATGCTGCAGAGAATGCAGGTAGATGTTGTGCTCCCTCCTGGCATGCAGGTGGACAAGAAAGCCTGATCCAGCCCCCCTCAGCCCGTGTCCGGCTGTGGCATTGGGGCGGGGCAACTTTGGGAGCAGCCCCAGCCCTGCTGCACAAATCCACAGAGAGCCGGGATTTTTCCAAGTCTCGTGTCTCCGTTGTGCCGTATTCCCAAAGAAGCAGCAGCCCCTCCCGATGAACACGGCGAGTTACGCGGATGCTTGTCAGCTCCACTGCCTGCCTAGAAATCTGGAAACTGCTTCTAAATGCTGCTCCCTTCAGCTCTTGGGCACCGACAGACACAGAGCTGGGAAACAAATCCCCTGGCTGCTGGCTGACAAGGTGAGTTCCGCCAGAGTCAGAGCTCCGTGGGAAATCTCTATCCACGCCTCTCCTTTGAATAGATCCGCACACGGGGTGCGCAGGGACGTGTCCTGTATGGAAAGGAAGGAGTGTGCCAGCACCGTGACTGACACTTTCCCTCTCCGTGTGCGTTGCAGAGCCACGGGTACACAGACGTGATGGAAACCCTCGCACAGCCAGAGCCTTCTGTCCCTGCAGAACGGAGCGCGGCGGGTGGGGGCGGTTGGCGGGCAGCGAGTCCCGGACAGCGGGCGAGATCCGGCTCCACAGCTGCCAGGCCCCGCTAAGGCTTAATGCCGCCTCCTCGGCAACAGGAAAGGCCTTCAGCCTCGTCCCTGCCCAGAGGAGCAGCGCTGGCCTGGCTGCACAGCTCATTTTGCCCACAGGTCACAGGAGATGAGATGACAATGCTTGCAAACACCGAGTGCGAGCCACAGCTCTGGGTGCTCACCATGAACCTCGGCTCTGCGAGCGCTGTCTGCCCCAGGCTCCAGGGGATGCAGTGGGAGCCCGGCTGGGCTCTGCCCTGGGACCATCCTCCAGGGACAGCTGCACACAGGGAGCATTTGGTTGCCACAAAGAGCCAGGCCATGGCTGCAGGGAGCTGCTCCAGGTGCGGCCTGCACTGCTGTGTGCTGCGCTCTGGGGCTGCTGCTCCCCGCAGAGGGGACTGCACTGGGGTGCCAGAGGAGACAGAGAAGCTCCAGCTTAAGCCTAACTGGGCTGGATGGCCGGACTGGGAAGAGTGGCGAGAGTCAAGGGCATTCACGGAGCTCATCCTGCTCTGTGAAGAACGAGGAAAAGGGAGTGGGAAGCCAGCAGTGAGCAGAGCTGAGGCCTGGAGAGCAGCTCTGAATGACACCCAAATCTCACCAGACCTCTGAGACATTGCTGTTCTTCAGCCAGTGACAACATGAGTCCCTAAACCTGGGGCTCACTCTTCCTCGTGGCCAGGGGCATCAAGGAAGGCTACAGTGCAATGGGGACTGCAGTGAGCTGGGAACTCACTGGGGGAAAGAGGGAGCACTTGTGGAGCAAAAGGCAGGTGGGGGAGAGAACTGTTCAGAGAAGGGCTGAGCTTCAGCTTGAGCAAGCTGAAAAATGTCATTGGGGCTCATCCCAGACTGATTTCATTTTAGAAGTTACTGAACAAGTTTGTTGTTGGGGGGTGTCATATTTTCCCCTGCAGGTGCACGCTCTGCAAACTTGAGCTGCACTGCCGAGCTGCTCAAGCGCGTCTCTGCTGCAGGTCACGGCGTTTCTTCTTTGGCTTCTCGTGGCCCCGGGGCTGAGCCGCAGCAGAGCCCTGGCGGAGCCCAGAGCAGCCTCAGCATCCACAGAGCCCGGCTGCAAGGAGACAAAGCAGAAAGCGCCCGTCAGCTGAAGGCTCCCGTCCGTCCCCCTTGTCCCAGCCGCCCGCGGTGCCCAGGCCGTGCTGGCCGTGCTCAGAGCGCTGCCCAAAGCTGCCCAGCATTGCTGCCTCTGGCAGGAGAGCAGGAGGGCAGGACACGTGCCCAGCCTGCAGCCGGCCGTGGCACAGCCACCTCCTCAGCAGCTGCCCAGAGCGGGATGCTGCTGCGCTCGCTGCCGTCTCCCAAAAGCCCTTATCCCAGCCGTGCCAAGAGGACGGGCACCCACCTCACGCCTCCCGCCGCCAGAAGAAAAGCTGCTCCCAAACGCTGTCCTCAGCCTTCTCCAAGGGCACGTCCCACCCCCGCCGCAGCTGCTCCCAAGCACTTCGCCATCCGGACCCGACAGCACCTAGAACGCTTCCTTTGGAAAAACAAACCATAAATCAATGAAAAGAGATTAGAGACAAAAAGGGGAAACAAGGAAAAAGGTAAAAAAATCTTCTCTCTGCTGGGGCCTTGAGGAAGGCCCAAGCCCGCCATGCGAGGGAAAAACCCACCCACGGGCCAGGGCAGCCCACGCTTTCTCCCTTCCCCCTGCACTGCCCCCAAAAGTCATGCTGAGCCCAAAGCCAACAAGGGCAGTGGAGCAGCCCAAGCCCTTCCTTGCCTGCAGAGCAAAGCAGCCCATGCACAGCTTCTGGTGTCCAACCTCTGCTCCCACCATGGGGCTTGCTTTGTGTCGGGCTGGCTGCCCCAGCCCCAGCACGGGGCACCGTGGGTGCTGGGGGCTGTTGGCAGGGCCAGGAGCAGACTCCCAGTTCAAAAGCAGCCCAGCCTATCCCCCCAGCCCTGCCAAAAAGCAGCTTGGCAGCCGACTGAAGAATTGGTTGCATCCGCCCCAGCAAAGGGGGGAACCTTTGCTTGCCGGCCAGGCTGTGCAATGCCCAAATCTGGGAGCATCCCCCTGCGTGTGGACTCATCTGCAAATTCGCTGTGGAGCCTGGCTTTGGAGAAGGTGCCACAATTGAAGTCCATCATCTTCAGCTTGCCAGGTGCAGGAAGAGCTTGTCATCCTTGATGTCACCCTCCATGTCTCCAGCAGCAGCAGCCGCACCTGGCACAGCTTCTCCAGGGGCTCCTTCTTCCCTGGGGCTGGAGCAGGCTGTCAGTGCTCTGCCCAGGGCCCCGGCTGTCGCTGAAGCAGGACAAGCAAAAGCAGCTGCCATGGCGGCCACCAGTGCTGGGAAGAGCAGCTCAGCTCCAGCAGCAGGGCTGCGCGTGCCCAGCTGAGGAGCCCTGCGCAGCGATTCAGGCAGGACAAAAACTCTGCCTTTCTTTGCTGCTTCTTGCCAAGGCACGTGTGCAGCTGGAACTTACCGGCTCCCTGGCTCAAAGCGTGCGTGTGGCTCTCTCCCTTCTCCTATGGCACGCGAATATCCTGCATCCAAGGAGCACAGGACAGGTCTTCTAATGAGGGCCTTTCCGAGGAGAGCACGGATAAACACCGTCGGATGAGATCCTGGCACTCTGCGCAGAGAAAGCAGAAAGCACCAGTCAGTTGCAGAAGGCTCCTGTCCGCTTTGCCCCACTCTTGCCATGGCCAGGCCGTGCTGCGTGTGCTCAGGGCTGTGCCTAAACTTTGCCATCAATTCTTTCTTTTGGAGGAGAGCAGGACATTGCCACCTCCTCAGCAGCTGCCAGTGTGGGATGCTCCTGAGCCCGCTGCTGTCTCCCAGCACTGCTATTGCCCCCGTGCTGCAGAGACGAGGATGCACCTGGAGAGAGCCGTCGTGGGAGCGAGAGCCGGCCCCAGGTGCTGTTCCAGCCCCTCCTGAAAGGGTGCTCCCCGCAGACCATCTGGTGCAGCACGATGCCCAGGGACCAGACGGTCGCTGCCTCGCCGTGGTACCAGCCCAGGTGCGTCCATTCCGGGGGGCTGTAGGACGGTGTTCCTATGGAATAGAGATGGAGTTCTTCAGGGGGACGCTGCCTGCTCCCAGAGCCTCGCCCCAGCATCCCCGGGCATGCGGGGGCCGCACCAGCGGCACGCGGCCTGACCCGCTGCCCTCTCGCCAGCACCTGGGGCTTGTGTACAAACTGGGGGTTGGAAAAGAAGCCGCTGGTGTCGCAAGAGGGCAGCGGAAGCCCTGGCAAGGCCCGAGCATTCCATGCAAAGGAAAAACCCACTTGGTGCTGGGGAAAAACCACGCTTTCATCCTCCCTGCCTGCACTGCCCCAGAAACCATTCTTAAGGCAAGGCAAGCACGGGCAGCAGAGCAGGCCGAGCCCTGTCTCGCCTGCACACCAAACGGGCTGGAGCACAGGTTCTGGCCCCCCCTCTCTGCTACCCCCACCCACGGGTGTTTCTGTGGCGCTGGCTGCCCCAGCCCCAGCGCCAGTCCTGGGCAGAGGGGCTGGCAAAGGCTGCCGGCAGGGCTGGAAGATGGCCCCTCAGCCAGCGCCGCTCAAAAGCAGCAAGGCTGAAGACTCCGGCTGCCATGAGTGGCAGCACAAGGGAGAATCCCCCCTGCCACAGCCGGCTTGGGCTGTGAGCTGTTGGGCTGTGAGATGCCGCTACCAGGAGCCCCCCCCTGCGTGGGCTCACCTGCAAAGCTGGTGTAGGCTGCGGCTTGCAGGTAGGTGCCACAGCCAAAGTCGATGAGTTTGGCCTGCCCGGTGGCCAGGTCAACCAGGATGTTCTCTGGTTTGATGTCCCGGTGCAGGACCCCGCAGCTGGTGCAGTGCCGCACGGCCTCCAGCACCTGGCGGAACAGGTGCCGCGCCACCTCCTCGCACAGGAAGCCCCGTGCCCGAATGAAATGAAGGAGGTCCTGAGACCGCTCCGGGCGCTCCAGCACCATCACCACGTTTTTGGGGAGCTCCAGCCACTCGTGGAGCTGGACGATGCCAGGGAAGCCAGCGGACACCTTGGCCAGTAGCACGATCTCCAGTGGTGCTCGGGTGCCGTCGGGCTGTGGGAGGAGCACGATGCCGTCAGCGGGGCCCATGCCGTGCCGGGGCTCGGCAAGCCCTCAGCCAGCCGGGGACGCTCTGCGCGCTCCGCTGGCCCCACGGCCGCTCTCCCTCGAGGCGTTCTGGCGGCTTCCACCCTGCCGGACCTCGGCTCATCCCCGCCCGTCGCGCCCTGGCTTCTCGCGCTGCCCCTCGCTCACTCACCAGCTGGCCCCAATGGTGGATGCGGTTCCGCGGCACACGTTTGACGGCCACCTGCAAGGTAAGGGGAGCAGCGGGCTGAGCTCGCCGCCCGCCGTGCCGAGCCCCATGCTCCTTCTCCTCCTCCTTTGCCCCCCGCCTCCTGCGCCCGCCGCCGGCCCCGCCACTCACCGGGGCGCCGTCCGAGAGCCGCGTCGCCGCCAAGACGCTGCCGAAGCCGCCGCGCCCCAGCAGCGAACCCAGCCGGTAGCGCTCCTTCAGGCCCTGCTGCGCCTTCCGTGCCGGCGAGACGCGGCCGTCAGCGCTCGGCCCGGGGCCAGGAACGGCCCCCGAGCGCCGCTCAACCGCCCCGGGCCGGCCATCCCCACATGTTGCCTCTTTTGAAGCGGACCCCGGCGGCTCGGGGCCGGCGGCCGCGCTCAAGAGCGGCGGACTTCGGAGCGGGGAAGACGCTGCGGAGGCGGCGGGAGCGGCCGCGCCGCCTGTGTCCCCGGCGGGCCCCGGGAGGAGCCGAGGCCGGGACCGGGGTCGGGGTCGGGGTCGGGGTGGGGGTCGGGGTCGGGCCAGCCGGAGCCAGGGGCTGGCGATGGTGCCCAGGAGCCAGGCGCTGATGGCCGCCCAGCAGCGCCACAGCCAGGACGGCGAGAGCCGGGCGGAGGCGGGACCGCGGCGGGACGCCCGGGGGCGGGGAGGGGTCAGCCCCGCCCGGGGCCGGGGGCGGGCCGGGGGCATGGCCCGGCCGGGCGTGGGGAGAGGGAGGCCGCGGGAGGGGGGTTGGGGAACGAAAGGGAGAGCGGGACAGGGTGCGAGACCCTGGGAGAGGGAGAGGAGGAGCAGGAGAAGGGACGCAGAGGGCTCGTGGACTCGCTGCTCTCCTGCTGCTCTTGTGCTGCTGCCGCTGCTGCCGCTGCTGCCGCTGCTGCCGCTGCCGCTGAAGCGCTGGGAGCGTTTGTCCGCGTGTCCGTGTGTCCGGTACCCGTTTGTCCGTTGCCCCCCGCGCGCCCCACGGCCGAGCCCCGCGCGGCCCGGGCCAGCACGGGCCGCTCCGCTCCGGGGCCGAGGCGGAGTCCCGGAGCATCTCTTCCTCCCGCAGCCACAGCAAACCCGCTCGGCCTTTGGGAGCATTTTTGCACACGTTTCCCTTTGAAGGGCTCCTCTCTACCCCCATTTCCAAGGAGTCTCCCTGGGGTTTTGGCACGTGCAGCGACAGGGTAGCGATTGGGCTTCAAACTGCGAGAAAGACATGGAGGGGCTGGAGCATGTGCAGAGATGGGAATGGAGCTGGCGAAGGGTCTGGAGGACTTCTGAGGGGCAGCTGAGGGATGTGAGGGGGCTGAGCCTGGAGGAAAGGAGGCTCAGGGGGGAGCTGTCTCTCTCCAAGTCCCTGACAGGAGAGGGCAGCCAGGAGGGCTGGGGCTCTGCTGCCAAGGGAAAGGACGAGAGGAAATGGCCTCGGGGGAACCTTTGGGGTGGATGGTGGGGAAATTCTCAATCTCCATGTCTCGACAGAGCGGGAGGGGGGGAGGGGTGGGGCGCGACCTGGGGACACGGGGGTGGTGACGGTGGGCTGGGGACACGGGAAAGGGCACGGGAAAGGGCACGGGAAGCCAAAGCCCCGCTGAGCGCTGGCGCTGGGCTGGCACGGGCTGAGCCGGCAGCAGGGCCCCACAGGCCTGAGGGACTCGCCCTGACGCCCGGGGAGTATTGATCCTGGTCTCTAAAAAATGAGACTCAATAAAATATCATTAAAAGATGCCTCCTTCTCCTCCTCCTCCTCCCCCATCCCTTCTCCTGCTCCCCCCGGGCCCAGCGCCCACCCTTGGCCCCCCGTTTGCCCAGCGCGGTCGCATCCCGCGGGAGGAGCAGGGATGGAGCCCGGACAGGTCGGGCTGGGGCAGGGCTGGGCTGTGGGCCCGGCCTGGGAGCCCCCCAGGCGCCCCCTCCTGAAATTCCCCTGGCGGGGGGCGCTGGGGGCGAGGGGGGGCGCAGGTGGGGTCCGGGTGGGGAGCGCTGGGCGCTGCGGGTCTGCCTGGCAACTGGTGAGTCACCAGCGCCGCGCGCTCTGATTGGCTGAAGGTTGTTCAGCGCCTTCTCTGATTCTCTGATACTCGCGGGGAATTTTGGTTGGTCCTTGGCACATGTCTCAGTCTGAAGTGCAGCTGGAGATGCTTCACTTCTGCCAAGGACTCTGCCAGCTTGAGAGAAGTTTGCGCTCCATGGAGTTGAGAAAGAAAGTGCGTATCACGAGCTTGTTTCCTCCAGTTCCTAGACAGCAAAGGGGCTATGAAAGGCAGCACTGGCTTTTTGTTCTAGGAGTTTTTCTTGACAAGCAGCTGCTGGATGTTTGCAAGGGGGTTTGGGATATGCAAAAATGAGAGGGTAAGCTGGTACACTGAGCTTGAGAGCTTTTAAAAGCATATCTTCAGGGCTTTGGATGCATTTCAGAGGCTGGGAGTTCCATGCTGAGCAGCTGATGGCACAGAAGAGGTTCTAAAGAAAGAGGCCCTGCTGGAATTGCCTTTTCTTTTGCAGCCTAGAAACTGCACAGCCAACAGCAAAAACGATTCCTCCTCCCTCCCTGCAACATGCAGCATCACATTCCTTTCTGTCTCCAAGAGGCAGGATGCACAGCCGAGCTCTTCCACCCACTGCTCGCACACGACTGGGGCCGCGCCAGCCAAGCGCTTGGCTTTTTGCTGGCCACTGTCAGCGCTCATGGAAACAAGCACACGATAGCGCTGCCCACTTGCAGAAGAAGGAATCACTGCGAGGCCAGCTCGAAAGCAGCCCAAGGGCAGAGGCAACTTGGAAACTTCGCTGCTCTCAAATCAACGGTGTCAGGACAAAAAGATTTCCCTCATCTTCCCCTTGCACGTGCAGACTCCTCTTTGCACCCACACTCCAAGAGCAAGATGAACTCCTTTGCCCTAAGAAATCTTTTCCCTCATGCAGAGTCCCGCCACCAACTTGAAGCCATCTGGCAAAAGCAGAGCTCACAAAAGGGCCAGCTGAGAAAGCTCTTGCTGCCTACAACTTCAACTGCAGCCCTCAAAGCAGCAGCACACACGCTGCTCTCGGCACTTTCCTTCTCAGCTCTGGGCACCATCCTAAGCCTTCCCTCTCCCACAGTCAGGATCCAAAGACAACGGCACCAGGGACTGCTCACACACAAAAGGCACCAGGACAAAAGAGCTTGGCCTTTGTATTCCCGCTGACAGCTCAACAGCTCTAAGCCAGAGAAGTGCCTGCTGGGAAGAGCCTTTAGAATCACTCCGAGCACCTCATGACAAGGAGCTGCAGCGTGTGGGGATGAATCTGCAGCAGCCTCCTGCCCCAGGGTGTCCCCCGGGAGCAGCCATGCGCCAGGCTGTGACTGCCAGCTGCACATGCAAAGGAGCCGGTGTTCCACACCACGGCTGTGCCTGGGACAGAGACACGAGTGGCCACAGAAGTGGCCATGGCACTGTCCGCACGCTGTCCCTGCTGCTTCTCGCCCAGCCGCTGGCGGGGCACCAACTGCCAGCCACGCACTCCTAAAGCCACGGGCCCACTGGGACACTGCGGGGGCTGGTGGAAGCCAGCGGCCATTGTGACACAGCGGGGCTGCACAGAAGGCACGGTGCTTTGTGACCCGTGGCTCCCAGGAGAGCCTTTGTGATGCTGGGGACCTACCCGGAAGCCTGGCTCCACTGTGACACCAGCACAGAAGCTCGGGGAGCCCTGGAGACCGTGGGGACGCTATGGAAGCTGACGGAAGCCTGGGCACCACAGTGACGCTATGGAAGCTGGTGGAACCGAGCGGCCACCGTGACACTCTGGGGCCTTTTGGAAGCAACGAGACCCTGGTGGGAAGCCACGGGATGATTAATGCTGGCAGGAACCTGCTGCAGGTGGGCTCCTTTCTCCCAGCTTCCACAGGTGCTGCTAGGATGCCACTGCGGCACTGGCTTGTCACGGGCTCACGGCTTCCTTTGGGAATGGCTCTGCTGCAGGATGGCATGCTGCAGAGAATGCAGGTAGATGTTGTGCTCCCTCCTGGCATGCAGGTGGACAAGAAAGCCTGATCCAGCCCCCGCTCAGCCCATGTGTGGCTGTGGCATTGGGGCGGGGCAACTTTGGGAGCAGCCCCAGCCCTGCTGCACAAATCCACAGAGAGCCGGGATTTTTCCAAGTCTCGTGTCTCCGTTGTGCCGTATTCCCAAAGAAGCAGCAGCCCCTCCCGATGAACACGGCGAGTTACGCGGATGCTTGTCAGCTCCACTGCCTGCCTAGAAATCTGGAAACTGCTTCTAAATGCTGCTCCCTTCAGCTCTTGGGCACCGACAGACACAGAGCTGGGAAACAAATCCCCTGGCTGCTGGCTGACAAGGTGAGTTCCGCCAGAGTCAGAGCTCCGTGGGAAATCTCTATCCACGCCTCTCCTTTGAATAGATCCGCACACGGGGTGCGCAGGGACGTGTCCTGTATGGAAAGGAAGGAGTGTGCCAGCACCGTGACTGACACTTTCCCTCTCCGTGTGCGTTGCAGAGCCACGGGTACACAGACGTGATGGAAACCCTCGCACAGCCAGAGCCTTCTGTCCCTGCAGAACGGAGCGCGGCGGGTGGGGGCGGTTGGCAGGCAGCGAGTCCCGGACAGCGGGCGAGATCCGGCTCCACAGCTGCCAGGCCCCGCTAAGGCTTAATGCCGCCTCCTCGGCAACAGGAAAGGCCTTCAGCCTCGTCCCTGCCCAGAGGAGCAGCGCTGGCCTGGCTGCACAGCTCATTTTGCCCACAGGTCACAGGAGATGAGATGACAATGCTTGCAAACACCGAGTGCGAGCCACAGCTCTGGGTGCTCACCATGAACCTCGGCTCTGCGAGCGCTGTCTGCCCCAGGCTCCAGGGGATGCAGTGGGAGCCCGGCTGGGCTCTGCCCTGGGACCATCCTCCAGGGACAGCTGCACACAGGGAGCATTTGGTTGCCACAAAGAGCCAGGCCATGGCTGCAGGGAGCTGCTCCAGGTGCGGCCTGCACTGCTGTGTGCTGCGCTCTGGGGCTGCTGCTCCCCGCAGAGGGGACTGCACTGGGGTGCCAGAGGAGACAGAGAAGCTCCAGCTTAAGCCTAAGTGGGCTGGATGGCCGGACTGGGAAGAGTGGCGAGAGTCAAGGGCATTCACGGAGCTCATCCTGCTCTGTGAAGAACGAGGAAAAGGGAGTGGGAAGCCAGCAGTGAGCAGAGCTGAGGCCTGGAGAGCAGCTCTGAATGACACCCAAATCTCACCAGACCTCTGAGACATTGCTGTTCTTCAGCCAGTGACAACATGAGTCCCTAAACCTGGGGCTCACTCTTCCTCGTGGCCAGGGGCATCAAGGAAGGCTACAGTGCAATGGGGACTGCAGTGAGCTGGGAACTCACTGGGGGAAAGAGGGAGCACTTGTGGAGCAAAAGGCAGGTGGGGGAGAGAACTGTTCAGAGAAGGGCTGAGCTTCAGCTTGAGCAAGCTGAAAAATGTCATTGGGGCTCATCCCAGACTGATTTCATTTTAGAAGTTACTGAACAAGTTTGTTGTTGGGGGGTGTCATATTTTCCCCTGCAGGTGCACGCTCTGCAAACTTGAGCTGCACTGCCGAGCTGCTCAAGCGCGTCTCTGCTGCAGGTCACGGCGTTTCTTCTTTGGCTTCTCGTGGCCCCGGGGCTGAGCCGCAGCAGAGCCCTGGCGGAGCCCAGAGCAGCCTCAGCATCCACAGAGCCCGGCTGCAAGGAGACAAAGCAGAAAGCGCCCGTCAGCTGAAGGCTCCCGTCCGTCCCCCTTGTCCCAGCCGCCCGCGGTGCCCAGGCCGTGCTGGCCGTGCTCAGAGCGCTGCCCAAAGCTGCCCAGCATTGCTGCCTCTGGCAGGAGAGCAGGAGGGCAGGACACGTGCCCAGCCTGCAGCCGGCCGTGGCACAGCCACCTCCTCAGCAGCTGCCCAGAGCGGGATGCTGCTGCGCTCGCTGCCGTCTCCCAAAAGCCCTTATCCCAGCCGTGCCAAGAGGACGGGCACCCACCTCACGCCTCCCGCCGCCAGCAGAAAAGCTGCTCCCAAACGCTGTCCTCAGCCTTCTCCAAGGGCACGTCCCACCCCCGCCGCAGCTGCTCCCAAGCACTTCGCCATCCGGACCCGACAGCACCTAGAACGCTTCCTTTGGAAAAACAAACCATAAATCAATGAAAAGAGATTAGAGACAAAAAGGGGAAACAAGGAAAAAGGTAAAAAAATCTTCTCTCTGCTGGGGCCTTGAGGAAGGCCCAAGCCCGCCATGCGAGGGAAAAACCCACCCACGGGCCAGGGCAGCCCACGCTTTCTCCCTTCCCCCTGCACTGCCCCCAAAAGTCATGCTGAGCCCAAAGCCAACAAGGGCAGTGGAGCAGCCCAAGCCCTTCCTTGCCTGCAGAGCAAAGCAGCCCATGCACAGCTTCTGGTGTCCAACCTCTGCTCCCACCATGGGGCTTGCTTTGTGTCGGGCTGGCTGCCCCAGCCCCAGCACGGGGCACCGTGGGTGCTGGGGGCTGTTGGCAGGGCCAGGAGCAGACTCCCAGTTCAAAAGCAGCCCAGCCTATCCCCCCAACCCTGCCAAAAAGCAGCTTGGCAGCCGACTGAAGAATTGGTTGCATCCGCCCCAGCAAAGGGGGGAACCTTTGCTTGCCGGCCAGGCTGTGCAATGCCCAAATCTGGGAGCATCCCCCTGCGTGTGGACTCATCTGCAAATTCGCTGTGGAGCCTGGCTTTGGAGAAGGTGCCACAATTGAAGTCCATCATCTTCAGCTTGCCAGGTGCAGGAAGAGCTTGTCATCCTTGATGTCACCCTCCATGTCTCCAGCAGCAGCAGCCGCACCTGGCACAGCTTCTCCAGGGGCTCCTTCTTCCCTGGGGCTGGAGCAGGCTGTCAGTGCTCTGCCCAGGGCCCCGGCTGTCGCTGAAGCAGGACAAGCAAAAGCAGCTGCCATGGCGGCCACCAGTGCTGGGAAGAGCAGCTCAGCTCCAGCAGCAGGGCTGCGCGTGCCCAGCTGAGGAGCCCTGCGCAGCGATTCAGGCAGGACAAAAACTCTGCCTTTCTTTGCTGCTTCTTGCCAAGGCACGTGTGCAGCTGGAACTTACCGGCTCCCTGGCTCAAAGCGTGCGTGTGGCTCTCTCCCTTCTCCTATGGCACGCGAATATCCTGCATCCAAGGAGCACAGGACAGGTCTTCTAATGAGGGCCTTTCCGAGGAGAGCACGGATAAACACCGTCGGATGAGATCCTGGCACTCTGCGCAGAGAAAGCAGAAAGCACCAGTCAGTTGCAGAAGGCTCCTGTCCGCTTTGCCCCACTCTTGCCATGGCCAGGCCGTGCTGCGTGTGCTCAGGGCTGTGCCTAAACTTTGCCATCAATTCTTTCTTTTGGAGGAGAGCAGGACATTGCCACCTCCTCAGCAGCTGCCAGTGTGGGATGCTCCTGAGCCCGCTGCTGTCTCCCAGCACTGCTATTGCCCCCGTGCTGCAGAGACGAGGATGCACCTGGAGAGAGCCGTCGTGGGAGCGAGAGCCGGCCCCAGGTGCTGTTCCAGCCCCTCCTGAAAGGGTGCTCCCCGCAGACCATCTGGTGCAGCACGATGCCCAGGGACCAGACGGTCGCTGCCTCGCCGTGGTACCAGCCCAGGTGCGTCCATTCCGGGGGGCTGTAGGACGGTGTTCCTATGGAATAGAGATGGAGTTCTTCAGGGGGACGCTGCCTGCTCCCAGAGCCTCGCCCCAGCATCCCCGGGCATGCGGGGGCCGCACCAGCGGCACGCGGCCTGACCCGCTGCCCTCTCGCCAGCACCTGGGGCTTGTGTACAAACTGGGGGTTGGAAAAGAAGCCGCTGGTGTCGCAAGAGGGCAGCGGAAGCCCTGGCAAGGCCCGAGCATTCCATGCAAAGGAAAAACCCACTTGGTGCTGGGGAAAAACCACGCTTTCATCCTCCCTGCCTGCACTGCCCCAGAAACCATTCTTAAGGCAAGGCAAGCACGGGCAGCAGAGCAGGCCGAGCCCTGTCTCGCCTGCACACCAAACGGGCTGGAGCACAGGTTCTGGCCCCCCCTCTCTGCTACCCCCACCCACGGGTGTTTCTGTGGCGCTGGCTGCCCCAGCCCCAGCGCCAGTCCTGGGCAGAGGGGCTGGCAAAGGCTGCCGGCAGGGCTGGAAGATGGCCCCTCAGCCAGCGCCGCTCAAAAGCAGCAAGGCTGAAGACTCCGGCTGCCATGAGTGGCAGCACAAGGGAGAATCCCCCCTGCCACAGCCGGCTTGGGCTGTGAGCTGTTGGGCTGTGAGATGCCGCTACCAGGAGCCCCCCCCTGCGTGGGCTCACCTGCAAAGCTGGTGTAGGCTGCGGCTTGCAGGTAGGTGCCACAGCCAAAGTCGATGAGTTTGGCCTGCCCGGTGGCCAGGTCAACCAGGATGTTCTCTGGTTTGATGTCCCGGTGCAGGACCCCGCAGCTGGTGCAGTGCCGCACGGCCTCCAGCACCTGGCGGAACAGGTGCCGCGCCACCTCCTCGCACAGGAAGCCCCGTGCCCGAATGAAATGAAGGAGGTCCTGAGACCGCTCCGGGCGCTCCAGCACCATCACCACGTTTTTGGGGAGCTCCAGCCACTCGTGGAGCTGGACGATGCCAGGGAAGCCAGCGGACACCTTGGCCAGTAGCACGATCTCCAGTGGTGCTCGGGTGCCGTCGGGCTGTGGGAGGAGCACGATGCCGTCAGCGGGGCCCATGCCGTGCCGGGGCTCGGCAAGCCCTCAGCCAGCCGGGGACGCTCTGCGCGCTCCGCTGGCCCCACGGCCGCTCTCCCTCGAGGCGTTCTGGCGGCTTCCACCCTGCCGGGCCTCGGCTCATCCCCGCCCGTCGCGCCCCGGCTTCTCGCGCTGCCCCTCGCTCACTCACCAGCTGGCCCCAATGGTGGATGCGGTTCCGCGGCACACGTTTGACGGCCACCTGCAAGGTAAGGGGAGCAGCGGGCTGAGCTCGCCGCCCGCCGTGCCGAGCCCCATGCTCCTTCTCCTCCTCCTTTGCCCCCCGCCTCCTGCGCCCGCCGCCGGCCCCGCCACTCACCGGGGCGCCGTCCGAGAGCCGCGTCGCCGCCAAGACGCTGCCGAAGCCGCCGCGCCCCAGCAGCGAACCCAGCCGGTAGCGCTCCTTCAGGCCCTGCTGCGCCTTCCGTGCCGGCGAGACGCGGCCGTCAGCGCTCGGCCCGGGGCCAGGAACGGCCCCCGAGCGCCGCTCAACCGCCCCGGGCCGGCCATCCCCACATGTTGCCTCTTTTGAAGCGGACCCCGGCGGCTCGGGGCCGGCGGCCGCGCTCAAGAGCGGCGGACTTCGGAGCGGGGAAGACGCTGCGGAGGCGGCGGGAGCGGCCGCGCCGCCTGTGTCCCCGGCGGGCCCCGGGAGGAGCCGAGGCCGGGACCGGGGTCGGGGTCGGGGTCGGGGTGGGGGTCGGGGTCGGGCCAGCCGGAGCCAGGGGCTGGCGATGGTGCCCAGGAGCCAGGCGCTGATGGCCGCCCAGCAGCGCCACAGCCAGGACGGCGAGAGCCGGGCGGAGGCGGGACCGCGGCGGGACGCCCGGGGGCGGGGAGGGGGCAGCCCCGCCCGGGGCCGGGGGCGGGCCGGGGGCATGGCCCGGCCGGGCGTGGGGAGAGGGAGGCCGCGGGAGGGGGGTTGGGGAACGAAAGGGAGAGCGGGACAGGGTGCGAGACCCTGGGAGAGGGAGAGGAGGAGCAGGAGAAGGGACGCAGAGGGCTCGTGGACTCGCTGCTCTCCTGCTGCTCTTGTGCTGCTGCCGCTGCTGCCGCTGCTGCCGCTGCTGCCGCTGCCGCTGAAGCGCTGGGAGCGTTTGTCCGCGTGTCCGTGTGTCCGGTACCCGTTTGTCCGTTGCCCCCCGCGCGCCCCACGGCCGAGCCCCGCGCGGCCCGGGCCAGCACGGGCCGCTCCGCTCCGGGGCCGAGGCGGAGTCCCGGAGCATCTCTTCCTCCCGCAGCCACAGCAAACCCGCTCGGCCTTTGGGAGCATTTTTGCACACGTTTCCCTTTGAAGGGCTCCTCTCTACCCCCATTTCCAAGGAGTCTCCCTGGGGTTTTGGCACGTGCAGCGACAGGGTAGCGATTGGGCTTCAAACTGCGAGAAAGACATGGAGGGGCTGGAGCATGTCCAGAGATGGGAATGGAGCTGGCGAAGGGTCTGGAGGACTTCTGAGGGGCAGCTGAGGGATGTGAGGGGGCTGAGCCTGGAGGAAAGGAGGCTCAGGGGGGAGCTGTCTCTCTCCAAGTCCCTGACAGGAGAGGGCAGCCAGGAGGGCTGGGGCTCTGCTGCCAAGGGAAAGGACGAGAGGAAATGGCCTCGGGGGAACCTTTGGGGTGGATGGTGGGGAAATTCTCAATCTCCATGTCTCGACAGAGCGGGAGGGGGGGAGGGGTGGGGCGCGACCTGGGGACACGGGGGTGGTGACGGTGGGCTGGGGACACGGGAAAGGGCACGGGAAAGGGCACGGGAAGCCAAAGCCCCGCTGAGCGCTGGCGCTGGGCTGGCACGGGCTGAGCCGGCAGCAGGGCCCCACAGGCCTGAGGGACTCGCCCTGACGCCCGGGGAGTATTGATCCTGGTCTCTACAAAATGAGACTCAATAAAATATCATTAAAAGATGCCTCCTTCTCCTCCTCCTCCTCCCCCATCCCTTCTCCTGCTCCCCCCGGGCCCAGCGCCCACCCTTGGCCCCCCGTTTGCCCAGCGCGGTCGCATCCCGCGGGAGGAGCAGGGATGGAGCCCGGACAGGTCGGGCTGGGGCAGGGCTGGGCTGTGGGCCCGGCCTGGGAGCCCCCCAGGCGCCCCCTCCTGAAATTCCCCTGGCGGGGGGCGCTGGGGGCGAGGGGGGGCGCAGGTGGGGTCCGGGTGGGGAGCGCTGGGCGCTGCGGGTCTGCCTGGCAACTGGTGAGTCACCAGCGCCGCGCGCTCTGATTGGCTGAAGGTTGTTCAGCGCCTTCTCTGATTCTCTGATACTCGCGGGGAATTTTGGTTGGTCCTTGGCACATGTCTCAGTCTGAAGTGCAGCTGGAGATGCTTCACTTCTGCCAAGGACTCTGCCAGCTTGAGAGAAGTTTGCGCTCCATGGAGTTGAGAAAGAAAGTGCGTATCACGAGCTTGTTTCCTCCAGTTCCTAGACAGCAAAGGGGCTATGAAAGGCAGCACTGGCTTTTTGTTCTAGGAGTTTTTCTTGACAAGCAGCTGCTGGATGTTTGCAAGGGGGTTTGGGATATGCAAAAATGAGAGGGTAAGCTGGTACACTGAGCTTGAGAGCTTTTAAAAGCATATCTTCAGGGCTTTGGATGCATTTCAGAGGCTGGGAGTTCCATGCTGAGCAGCTGATGGCACAGAAGAGGTTCTAAAGAAAGAGGCCCTGCTGGAATTGCCTTTTCTTTTGCAGCCTAGAAACTGCACAGCCAACAGCAAAAACGATTCCTCCTCCCTCCCTGCAACATGCAGCATCACATTCCTTTCTGTCTCCAAGAGGCAGGATGCACAGCCGAGCTCTTCCACCCACTGCTCGCACACGACTGGGGCCGCGCCAGCCAAGCGCTTGGCTTTTTCCTGGCCACTGTCAGCGCTCATGGAAACAAGCACACGATAGCGCTGCCCACTTGCAGAAGAAGGAATCACTGCGAGGCCAGCTCGAAAGCAGCCCAAGGGCAGAGGCAACTTGGAAACTTCGCTGCTCTCAAATCAACGGTGTCAGGACAAAAAGATTTCCCTCATCTTCCCCTTGCACGTGCAGACTCCTCTTTGCACCCACACTCCAAGAGCAAGATGAACTCCTTTGCCCTAAGAAATCTTTTCCCTCATGCAGAGTCCCGCCACCAACTTGAAGCCATCTGGCAAAAGCAGAGCTCACAAAAGGGCCAGCTGAGAAAGCTCTTGCTGCCTACAACTTCAACTGCAGCCCTCAAAGCAGCAGCACACACGCTGCTCTCGGCACTTTCCTTCTCAGCTCTGGGCACCATCCTAAGCCTTCCCTCTCCCACAGTCAGGATCCAAAGACAACGGCACCAGGGACTGCTCACACACAAAAGGCACCAGGACAAAAGAGCTTGGCCTTTGTATTCCCGCTGACAGCTCAACAGCTCTAAGCCAGAGAAGTGCCTGCTGGGAAGAGCCTTTAGAATCACTCCGAGCACCTTATGACAAGGAGCTGCAGCGTGTGGGGATGAATCTGCAGCAGCCTCCTGCCCCAGGGTGTCCCCCGGGAGCAGCCATGCGCCAGGCTGTGACTGCCAGCTGCACATGCAAAGGAGCCGGTGTTCCACACCACGGCTGTGCCTGGGACAGAGACACGAGTGGCCACAGAAGTGGCCATGGCACTGTCCGCACGCTGTCCCTGCTGCTTCTCGCCCAGCCGCTGGCGGGGCACCAACTGCCAGCCACGCACTCCTAAAGCCACGGGCCCACTGGGACACTGCGGGGGCTGGTGGAAGCCAGCGGCCATTGTGACACAGCGGGGCTGCACAGAAGCCACGGTGCTTTGTGACCCGTGGCTCCCAGGAGAGCCTTTGTGATGCTGGGGACCTACCCGGAAGCCTGGCTCCACTGTGACACCAGCACAGAAGCTCGGGGAGCCCTGGAGACCGTGGGGACGCTATGGAAGCTGACGGAAGCCTGGGCACCACAGTGACGCTATGGAAGCTGGTGGAACCGAGCGGCCACCGTGACACTCTGGGGCCTTTTGGAAGCAACGAGACCCTGGTGGGAAGCCACGGGATGATTAATGCTGGCAGGAACCTGCTGCAGGTGGGCTCCTTTCTCCCAGCTTCCACAGGTGCTGCTAGGATGCCACTGCGGCACTGGCTTGTCACGGGCTCACGGCTTCCTTTGGGAATGGCTCTGCTGCAGGATGGCATGCTGCAGAGAATGCAGGTAGATGTTGTGCTCCCTCCTGGCATGCAGGTGGACAAGAAAGCCTGATCCAGCCCCCGCTCAGCCCATGTGTGGCTGTGGCATTGGGGCGGGGCAACTTTGGGAGCAGCCCCAGCCCTGCTGCACAAATCCACAGAGAGCCGGGATTTTTCCAAGTCTCGTGTCTCCGTTGTGCCGTATTCCCAAAGAAGCAGCAGCCCCTCCCGATGAACACGGCGAGTTACGCGGATGCTTGTCAGCTCCACTGCCTGCCTAGAAATCTGGAAACTGCTTCTAAATGCTGCTCCCTTCAGCTCTTGGGCACCGACAGACACAGAGCTGGGAAACAAATCCCCTGGCTGCTGGCTGACAAGGTGAGTTCCGCCAGAGTCAGAGCTCCGTGGGAAATCTCTATCCACGCCTCTCCTTTGAATAGATCCGCACACGGGGTGCGCAGGGACGTGTCCTGTATGGAAAGGAAGGAGTGTGCCAGCACCGTGACTGACACTTTCCCTCTCCGTGTGCGTTGCAGAGCCACGGGTACACAGACGTGATGGAAACCCTCGCACAGCCAGAGCCTTCTGTCCCTGCAGAACGGAGCGCGGCGGGTGGGGGCGGTTGGCAGGCAGCGAGTCCCGGACAGCGGGCGAGATCCGGCTCCACAGCTGCCAGGCCCCGCTAAGGCTTAATGCCGCCTCCTCGGCAACAGGAAAGGCCTTCAGCCTCGTCCCTGCCCAGAGGAGCAGCGCTGGCCTGGCTGCACAGCTCATTTTGCCCACAGGTCACAGGAGATGAGATGACAATGCTTGCAAACACCGAGTGCGAGCCACAGCTCTGGGTGCTCACCATGAACCTCGGCTCTGCGAGCGCTGTCTGCCCCAGGCTCCAGGGGATGCAGTGGGAGCCCGGCTGGGCTCTGCCCTGGGACCATCCTCCAGGGACAGCTGCACACAGGGAGCATTTGGTTGCCACAAAGAGCCAGGCCATGGCTGCAGGGAGCTGCTCCAGGTGCGGCCTGCACTGCTGTGTGCTGCGCTCTGGGGCTGCTGCTCCCCGCAGAGGGGACTGCACTGGGGTGCCAGAGGAGACAGAGAAGCTCCAGCTTAAGCCTAAGTGGGCTGGATGGCCGGACTGGGAAGAGTGGCGAGAGTCAAGGGCATTCACGGAGCTCATCCTGCTCTGTGAAGAACGAGGAAAAGGGAGTGGGAAGCCAGCAGTGAGCAGAGCTGAGGCCTGGAGAGCAGCTCTGAATGACACCCAAATCTCACCAGACCTCTGAGACATTGCTGTTCTTCAGCCAGTGACAACATGAGTCCCTAAACCTGGGGCTCACTCTTCCTCGTGGCCAGGGGCATCAAGGAAGGCTACAGTGCAATGGGGACTGCAGTGAGCTGGGAACTCACTGGGGGAAAGAGGGAGCACTTGTGGAGCAAAAGGCAGGTGGGGGAGAGAACTGTTCAGAGAAGGGCTGAGCTTCAGCTTGAGCAAGCTGAAAAATGTCATTGGGGCTCATCCCAGACTGATTTCATTTTAGAAGTTACTGAACAAGTTTGTTGTTGGGGGGTGTCATATTTTCCCCTGCAGGTGCACGCTCTGCAAACTTGAGCTGCACTGCCGAGCTGCTCAAGCGCGTCTCTGCTGCAGGTCACGGCGTTTCTTCTTTGGCTTCTCGTGGCCCCGGGGCTGAGCCGCAGCAGAGCCCTGGCGGAGCCCAGAGCAGCCTCAGCATCCACAGAGCCCGGCTGCAAGGAGACAAAGCAGAAAGCGCCCGTCAGCTGAAGGCTCCCGTCCGTCCCCCTTGTCCCAGCCGCCCGCGGTGCCCAGGCCGTGCTGGCCGTGCTCAGAGCGCTGCCCAAAGCTGCCCAGCATTGCTGCCTCTGGCAGGAGAGCAGGAGGGCAGGACACGTGCCCAGCCTGCAGCCGGCCGTGGCACAGCCACCTCCTCAGCAGCTGCCCAGAGCGGGATGCTGCTGCGCTCGCTGCCGTCTCCCAAAAGCCCTTATCCCAGCCGTGCCAAGAGGACGGGCACCCACCTCACGCCTCCCGCCGCCAGCAGAAAAGCTGCTCCCAAACGCTGTCCTCAGCCTTCTCCAAGGGCACGTCCCACCCCCGCCGCAGCTGCTCCCAAGCACTTCGCCATCCGGACCCGACAGCACCTAGAACGCTTCCTTTGGAAAAACAAACCATAAATCAATGAAAAGAGATTAGAGACAAAAAGGGGAAACAAGGAAAAAGGTAAAAAAATCTTCTCTCTGCTGGGGCCTTGAGGAAGGCCCAAGCCCGCCATGCGAGGGAAAAACCCACCCACGGGCCAGGGCAGCCCACGCTTTCTCCCTTCCCCCTGCACTGCCCCCAAAAGTCATGCTGAGCCCAAAGCCAACAAGGGCAGTGGAGCAGCCCAAGCCCTTCCTTGCCTGCAGAGCAAAGCAGCCCATGCACAGCTTCTGGTGTCCAACCTCTGCTCCCACCATGGGGCTTGCTTTGTGTCGGGCTGGCTGCCCCAGCCCCAGCACGGGGCACCGTGGGTGCTGGGGGCTGTTGGCAGGGCCAGGAGCAGACTCCCAGTTCAAAAGCAGCCCAGCCTATCCCCCCAACCCTGCCAAAAAGCAGCTTGGCAGCCGACTGAAGAATTGGTTGCATCCGCCCCAGCAAAGGGGGGAACCTTTGCTTGCCGGCCAGGCTGTGCAATGCCCAAATCTGGGAGCATCCCCCTGCGTGTGGACTCATCTGCAAATTCGCTGTGGAGCCTGGCTTTGGAGAAGGTGCCACAATTGAAGTCCATCATCTTCAGCTTGCCAGGTGCAGGAAGAGCTTGTCATCCTTGATGTCACCCTCCATGTCTCCAGCAGCAGCAGCCGCACCTGGCACAGCTTCTCCAGGGGCTCCTTCTTCCCTGGGGCTGGAGCAGGCTGTCAGTGCTCTGCCCAGGGCCCCGGCTGTCGCTGAAGCAGGACAAGCAAAAGCAGCTGCCATGGCGGCCACCAGTGCTGGGAAGAGCAGCTCAGCTCCAGCAGCAGGGCTGCGCGTGCCCAGCTGAGGAGCCCTGCGCAGCGATTCAGGCAGGACAAAAACTCTGCCTTTCTTTGCTGCTTCTTGCCAAGGCACGTGTGCAGCTGGAACTTACCGGCTCCCTGGCTCAAAGCGTGCGTGTGGCTCTCTCCCTTCTCCTATGGCACGCGAATATCCTGCATCCAAGGAGCACAGGACAGGTCTTCTAATGAGGGCCTTTCCGAGGAGAGCACGGATAAACACCGTCGGATGAGATCCTGGCACTCTGCGCAGAGAAAGCAGAAAGCACCAGTCAGTTGCAGAAGGCTCCTGTCCGCTTTGCCCCACTCTTGCCATGGCCAGGCCGTGCTGCGTGTGCTCAGGGCTGTGCCTAAACTTTGCCATCAATTCTTTCTTTTGGAGGAGAGCAGGACATTGCCACCTCCTCAGCAGCTGCCAGTGTGGGATGCTCCTGAGCCCGCTGCTGTCTCCCAGCACTGCTATTGCCCCCGTGCTGCAGAGACGAGGATGCACCTGGAGAGAGCCGTCGTGGGAGCGAGAGCCGGCCCCAGGTGCTGTTCCAGCCCCTCCTGAAAGGGTGCTCCCCGCAGACCATCTGGTGCAGCACGATGCCCAGGGACCAGACGGTCGCTGCCTCGCCGTGGTACCAGCCCAGGTGCGTCCATTCCGGGGGGCTGTAGGACGGTGTTCCTATGGAATAGAGATGGAGTTCTTCAGGGGGACGCTGCCTGCTCCCAGAGCCTCGCCCCAGCATCCCCGGGCATGCGGGGGCCGCACCAGCGGCACGCGGCCTGACCCGCTGCCCTCTCGCCAGCACCTGGGGCTTGTGTACAAACTGGGGGTTGGAAAAGAAGCCGCTGGTGTCGCAAGAGGGCAGCGGAAGCCCTGGCAAGGCCCGAGCATTCCATGCAAAGGAAAAACCCACTTGGTGCTGGGGAAAAACCACGCTTTCATCCTCCCTGCCTGCACTGCCCCAGAAACCATTCTTAAGGCAAGGCAAGCACGGGCAGCAGAGCAGGCCGAGCCCTGTCTCGCCTGCACACCAAACGGGCTGGAGCACAGGTTCTGGCCCCCCCTCTCTGCTACCCCCACCCACGGGTGTTTCTGTGGCGCTGGCTGCCCCAGCCCCAGCGCCAGTCCTGGGCAGAGGGGCTGGCAAAGGCTGCCGGCAGGGCTGGAAGATGGCCCCTCAGCCAGCGCCGCTCAAAAGCAGCAAGGCTGAAGACTCCGGCTGCCATGAGTGGCAGCACAAGGGAGAATCCCCCCTGCCACAGCCGGCTTGGGCTGTGAGCTGTTGGGCTGTGAGATGCCGCTACCAGGAGCCCCCCCCTGCGTGGGCTCACCTGCAAAGCTGGTGTAGGCTGCGGCTTGCAGGTAGGTGCCACAGCCAAAGTCGATGAGTTTGGCCTGCCCGGTGGCCAGGTCAACCAGGATGTTCTCTGGTTTGATGTCCCGGTGCAGGACCCCGCAGCTGGTGCAGTGCCGCACGGCCTCCAGCACCTGGCGGAACAGGTGCCGCGCCACCTCCTCGCACAGGAAGCCCCGTGCCCGAATGAAATGAAGGAGGTCCTGAGACCGCTCCGGGCGCTCCAGCACCATCACCACGTTTTTGGGGAGCTCCAGCCACTCGTGGAGCTGGACGATGCCAGGGAAGCCAGCGGACACCTTGGCCAGTAGCACGATCTCCAGTGGTGCTCGGGTGCCGTCGGGCTGTGGGAGGAGCACGATGCCGTCAGCGGGGCCCATGCCGTGCCGGGGCTCGGCAAGCCCTCAGCCAGCCGGGGACGCTCTGCGCGCTCCGCTGGCCCCACGGCCGCTCTCCCTCGAGGCGTTCTGGCGGCTTCCACCCTGCCGGACCTCGGCTCATCCCCGCCCGTCGCGCCCTGGCTTCTCGCGCTGCCCCTCGCTCACTCACCAGCTGGCCCCAATGGTGGATGCGGTTCCGCGGCACACGTTTGACGGCCACCTGCAAGGTAAGGGGAGCAGCGGGCTGAGCTCGCCGCCCGCCGTGCCGAGCCCCATGCTCCTTCTCCTCCTCCTTTGCCCCCCGCCTCCTGCGCCCGCCGCCGGCCCCGCCACTCACCGGGGCGCCGTCCGAGAGCCGCGTCGCCGCCAAGACGCTGCCGAAGCCGCCGCGCCCCAGCAGCGAACCCAGCCGGTAGCGCTCCTTCAGGCCCTGCTGCGCCTTCCGTGCCGGCGAGACGCGGCCGTCAGCGCTCGGCCCGGGGCCAGGAACGGCCCCCGAGCGCCGCTCAACCGCCCCGGGCCGGCCATCCCCACATGTTGCCTCTTTTGAAGCGGACCCCGGCGGCTCGGGGCCGGCGGCCGCGCTCAAGAGCGGCGGACTTCGGAGCGGGGAAGACGCTGCGGAGGCGGCGGGAGCGGCCGCGCCGCCTGTGTCCCCGGCGGGCCCCGGGAGGAGCCGAGGCCGGGACCGGGGTCGGGGTCGGGGTCGGGGTGGGGGTCGGGGTCGGGCCAGCCGGAGCCAGGGGCTGGCGATGGTGCCCAGGAGCCAGGCGCTGATGGCCGCCCAGCAGCGCCACAGCCAGGACGGCGAGAGCCGGGCGGAGGCGGGACCGCGGCGGGACGCCCGGGGGCGGGGAGGGGTCAGCCCCGCCCGGGGCCGGGGGCGGGCCGGGGGCATGGCCCGGCCGGGCGTGGGGAGAGGGAGGCCGCGGGAGGGGGGTTGGGGAACGAAAGGGAGAGCGGGACAGGGTGCGAGACCCTGGGAGAGGGAGAGGAGGAGCAGGAGAAGGGACGCAGAGGGCTCGTGGACTCGCTGCTCTCCTGCTGCTCTTGTGCTGCTGCCGCTGCTGCCGCTGCTGCCGCTGCTGCCGCTGCCGCTGAAGCGCTGGGAGCGTTTGTCCGCGTGTCCGTGTGTCCGGTACCCGTTTGTCCGTTGCCCCCCGCGCGCCCCACGGCCGAGCCCCGCGCGGCCCGGGCCAGCACGGGCCGCTCCGCTCCGGGGCCGAGGCGGAGTCCCGGAGCATCTCTTCCTCCCGCAGCCACAGCAAACCCGCTCGGCCTTTGGGAGCATTTTTGCACACGTTTCCCTTTGAAGGGCTCCTCTCTACCCCCATTTCCAAGGAGTCTCCCTGGGGTTTTGGCACGTGCAGCGACAGGGTAGCGATTGGGCTTCAAACTGCGAGAAAGACATGGAGGGGCTGGAGCATGTGCAGAGATGGGAATGGAGCTGGCGAAGGGTCTGGAGGACTTCTGAGGGGCAGCTGAGGGATGTGAGGGGGCTGAGCCTGGAGGAAAGGAGGCTCAGGGGGGAGCTGTCTCTCTCCAAGTCCCTGACAGGAGAGGGCAGCCAGGAGGGCTGGGGCTCTGCTGCCAAGGGAAAGGACGAGAGGAAATGGCCTCGGGGGAACCTTTGGGGTGGATGGTGGGGAAATTCTCAATCTCCATGTCTCGACAGAGCGGGAGGGGGGGAGGGGTGGGGCGCGACCTGGGGACACGGGGGTGGTGACGGTGGGCTGGGGACACGGGAAAGGGCACGGGAAAGGGCACGGGAAGCCAAAGCCCCGCTGAGCGCTGGCGCTGGGCTGGCACGGGCTGAGCCGGCAGCAGGGCCCCACAGGCCTGAGGGACTCGCCCTGACGCCCGGGGAGTATTGATCCTGGTCTCTACAAAATGAGACTCAATAAAATATCATTAAAAGATGCCTCCTTCTCCTCCTCCTCCTCCCCCATCCCTTCTCCTGCTCCCCCCGGGCCCAGCGCCCACCCTTGGCCCCCCGTTTGCCCAGCGCGGTCGCATCCCGCGGGAGGAGCAGGGATGGAGCCCGGACAGGTCGGGCTGGGGCAGGGCTGGGCTGTGGGCCCGGCCTGGGAGCCCCCCAGGCGCCCCCTCCTGAAATTCCCCTGGCGGGGGGCGCTGGGGGCGAGGGGGGGCGCAGGTGGGGTCCGGGTGGGGAGCGCTGGGCGCTGCGGGTCTGCCTGGCAACTGGTGAGTCACCAGCGCCGCGCGCTCTGATTGGCTGAAGGTTGTTCAGCGCCTTCTCTGATTCTCTGATACTCGCGGGGAATTTGGGTTGGTCCTTGGCACATGTCTCAGTCTGAAGTGCAGCTGGAGATGCTTCACTTCTGCCAAGGACTCTGCCAGCTTGAGAGAAGTTTGCGCTCCATGGAGTTGAGAAAGAAAGTGCGTATCACGAGCTTGTTTCCTCCAGTTCCTAGACAGCAAAGGGGCTATGAAAGGCAGCACTGGCTTTTTGTTCTAGGAGTTTTTCTTGACAAGCAGCTGCTGGATGTTTGCAAGGGGGTTTGGGATATGCAAAAATGAGAGGGTAAGCTGGTACACTGAGCTTGAGAGCAAAAGCATATCTTCAGGGCTTTGGATGCATTTCAGAGGCTGGGAGTTCCATGCTGAGCAGCTGATGGCACAGAAGAGGTTCTAAAGAAAGAGGCCCTGCTGGAATTGCCTTTTCTTTTGCAGCCTAGAAACTGCACAGCCAACAGCAAAAACGATTCCTCCTCCCTCCCTGCAACATGCAGCATCACATTCCTTTCTGTCACCAAGAGGCAGGATGCACAGCCGAGCTCTTCCACCCACTGCTCGCACACGACTCGGGCCGCACCAGCCAAGCGCTTGGCTTTTTCCTGGCCACTGTCAGCGCTCCTGGAAACAAGCACACGATAGCGCTGCCCACTTGCAGAAGAAGGAATCACTGCGAGGCCAGCTCGAAAGCAGCCCAAGGGCAGAGGCAACTTGGAAACTTCGCTGCTCTCAAATCAACGGTGTCAGGACAAAAAGATTTCCCTCATCTTCCCCTTGCACGTGCAGACTCCTCTTTGCACCCACACTCCAAGAGCAAGATGAACTCCTTTGCCCTAACTTGCACTTTCCTTCTCAGCTCTAGGCACCATCCTAAGGCTTCCCTCTGCCAGAGTCAGGATCCAAAGACAACGGCACCAGGGACTGCTCACACACAAAAGGCACCAGGACAAAAGGCTCCCGAGCTTGGCCTTTGCATTCCTGCTGACAGCTCAACAGCTCTAAGCCAGAGAAGTGCCTGGTGGGAAGAGCCTTTAGAATCACTCTGAGCACCTCATGACAAGGAGCTGCAGCGTGTGGGGATGAATCTGCAGCAGCCTCCTGCCCCAGGGTGTCCCCCGGGAGCAGCCATGTGCCAGGCCGTGACTGCCAGCTGCACGCGCAAAGGAGCCGGTGTTCCACACCACGGCTGTGCCTGGGACAGAGACACGAGTGGCCACAGAAGTGGCCATGGCACTGTCCGCACGCTGTCCCTGCTGCTTCTCGCCCAGCCGCTGGCGGGGCACCAACTGCCAGCCACGCACTCCTAAAGCCACGGGCCCACTGGGACACTGCGGGGGCTGGTGGAAGCCAGCGGCCATTGTGACACAGCGGGGCTGCACAGAAGCCACGGTGCTTTGTGACCCGTGGCTCCCAGGAGAGCCTTTGTGATGCTGGGGACCTACCCGGAAGCCTGGCTCCACTGTGACACCAGCACAGAAGCTCGGGGAGCCCTGGAGACCGTGGGGACGCTATGGAAGCTGACGGAAGCCTGGCTCCACTGTGACACCAGCACAGAAGCTTGGGGAGCCCTGCAGACCGTGGGGATGCTAGGGAAGCTGATGGAAGCCTGGGCACCAGAGTGACGCTACGGAAGCTGATGGAAGCCTGGCTCCACTGTGACACCAGCACAGAAGCTTGGGGAGCCCTGCAGACCGTGGGGATGCTAGGGAAGCTGATGGAAGCCTGGGCACCACAGTGACGCTACGGAAGCTGGTGGAACCGAGGGGCCACAGTGACACTCTGGGGCCTTTTGGAAGCAACGAGACCCTGGTGGGAAGCCACGGGATGATTAATGCTGGCAGGAACCTGCTGCAGGTGGGCTCCTCTCTCCCAGCTTCCACAAGTGCTGCTAGGATGCCACTGCGGCACTGGCTTGTCACGGGCTCACGGCTTCCTTTGGGAAGGGCTCTGCTGCAGGATGGCATGCTGCAGAGAATGCAGGTAGATGTTGTGCTCCCTCCTGGCATGCAGGTGGACAAGAAAGCCTGATCCAGCCCCCGCTCAGCCCATGTCTGGCTGTGGCATTGGAGCAGGGCAATTTTGGGAGCAGCCCCAGCCCTGCTGCTGGTCCCGGCTGGGCACGCAGCTGCTGGGACACAGGTGTGTCCTGATGGCCCCCGTGTACTCGTTTGAGAAGGGAAGGACAGAGTGCATCAGTGAGTTTGGTGTGGCTTACATGCGGCAAGGAGAAGGTGCAGCCCAGAACTGGCTTTCACTTTGAGAAGCTTTTGCTCTTGCGGGAGCAGCTGGTGGACCTTTTCAACCGAGTTGCAAGAGTGAAAAGTGTAATGGCATGTCTATCTGAGAAGGAAGGTTCAGTGCCGCAGCGTGTTGCACACAATTGATATGCTGATAAGAGAAGGGGGTGCTTTTGGACCGTTTTCCTTCCTGACACGTCTGTCTGTGGGAGCTTTAGGTGCTTGGACTCAGGGATAGCGAAGGTGTGTGAAAGTGACTGGGCTGCGAGAATCCTGTTGCAACAGGGAAGAGGGAAGGTCAGCAAATGTTTCCTGTCCTGGCACATGTCTCAGTCTGAAGTGTAGCTGGAGATGCTTCACTTCTGCCAAGGACGCTGCCAGCTTGAGAGAAGGATGCGCTCTATGGAGTTGAGAAAGAAAGTGCGTATCACCAGCTTGTTTCCTCCAGTTCCTAGACAGCAAAGGGGCTATGAAAGGCAGCACTGGCTTTTTGTTCTAGGAGTTTTTCTTGACAAGCAGCTGCTGGATGTTTGCAAGGGGGTTTGGGATATGCAAAAATGAGAGGGTAAGCTGGTACACTGAGCTTGAGAGCAAAAGCATATCTTCAGGGCTTTGGATGCATTTCAGAGGCTGGGAGTTCCATGCTGAGCAGCTGATGGCACAGAAGAGGTTCTAAAGAAAGAGGCCCTGCTGGAATTGCCTTTTCTTTTGCAGCCTAGAAACTGCACAGCCAACAGCAAAAACGATTCCTCCTCCCTCCCTGCAACATGCAGCATCACATTCCTTTCTGTCACCAAGAGGCAGGATGCACAGCCGAGCTCTTCCACCCACTGCTCGCACACGACTCGGGCCGCACCAGCCAAGCGCTTGGCTTTTTCCTGGCCACTGTCAGCGCTCCTGGAAACAAGCACACGATAGCGCTGCCCACTTGCAGAAGAAGGAATCACTGCGAGGCCAGCTCGAAAGCAGCCCAAGGGCAGAGGCAACTTGGAAACTTCGCTGCTCTCAAATCAACGGTGTCAGGACAAAAAGATTTCCCTCATCTTCCCCTTGCATGTGCAGACTCCTCTTTGCACCCACACTCCAAGAGCAAGATGAACTCCTTTGCCCTAACTTGCACTTTCCTTCTCAGCTCTAGGCACCATCCTAAGGCTTCCCTCTGCCAGAGTCAGGATCCAAAGACAACGGCAGCAGGGACTGCTCACACACAAAAGGCACCAGGACAAAAGGCTCCCGAGCTTGGCCTTTGCATTCCTGCTGACAGCTCAACAGCTCTAAGCCAGAGAAGTGCCTGGTGGGAAGAGCCTTTAGAATCACTCTGAGCACCTCATGACAAGGAGCTGCAGTGTGTGGGGATGAATCTGCAGCAGCCTCCTGCCCCAGGGTGTCCCCCGGGAGCAGCCATGCGCCAGGCCGTGACTGCCAGCTGCACGCGCAAAGGAGCCGGTGTTCCACACCACGGCTGTGCCTGGGACAGAGACACGAGTGGCCACAGAAGTGGCCATGGCACTGTCCGCACGCTGTCCCTGCTGCTTCTCGCCCAGCCGCTGGCGGGGCACCAACTGCCAGCCACGCACTCCTAAAGCCACGGGCCCACTGGGACACTGCGGGGGCTGGTGGAAGCCAGCGGCCATTGTGACACAGCAGGGCTGCACAGAAGCCACGGTGCTTTGTGACCCGTGGCTCCCAGGAGAGCCTTTGTGATGCTGGGGACCTACCCGGAAGCCTGGCTCCACTGTGACACCAGCACAGAAGCTTGGGGAGCCCTGGAGACCGTGGGGATGCTAGGGAAGCTGATGGAAGCCTGGGCACCACAGTGACGCTATGGAAGCTGGTGGAACCGAGGGGCCACCGTGACACTCTGGGGCCTTTTGGAAGCAACGAGACCCTGGTGGGAAGCCACGGGATGATTAATGCTGGCAGGAACCTGCTGCAGGTGGGCTCCTCTCTCCCAGCTTCCACAAGTGCTGCTAGGATGCCACTGCGGCACTGGCTTGTCACGGGCTCACGGCTTCCTTTGGGAAGGGCTCTGCTGCAGGATGGCATGCTGCAGAGAATGCAGGTAGATGTTGTGCTCCCTCCTGGCATGCAGGTGGACAAGAAAGCCTGATCCAGCCCCCGCTCAGCCCATGTGTGGCTGTGGCATTGGGGCGGGGCAACTTTGGGAGCAGCCCCAGCCCTGCTGCTGGTCCCGGCTGGGCACGCAGCTGCTGGGACACAGGTGTGTCCTGATGGCCCCCGTGTACTCGTTTGAGAAGGGAAGGACAGAGTGCATCAGTGAGTTTGGTGTGGCTTACATGCGGCAAGGAGAAGGTGCAGCCCAGAACTGGCTTTCACTTTGAGAAGCTTTTGCTCTTGCGGGAGCAGCTGGTGGACCTTTTCAACCGAGTTGCAAGAGTGAAAAGTGTGATGGCATGTCTATCTGAGAAGGAAGGTTCAGTGCCGCAGCGTGTTGCACACAATTGATATGCTGATAAGAGAAGGGGGTGCTTTTGGACCGTTTTCCTTCCTGACACGTCTGTCTGTGGGAGCTTTAGGTGCTTGGACTCAGGGATAGCGAAGGTGTGTGAAAGTGACCGGGCTGCGAGAATCCTGTTGCACAGGGAAGAGGGAAGGTCAGCAAATGTTTCCTGTCCTGGCACATGTCTCAGTCTGAAGTGCAGCTGGAGATGCTTCACTTCTGCCAAGGACTCTGCCAGCTTGAGAGAAGGATGCACTCTGTGGAGTTGAGAAAGAAAGTGCGTAGGACAAGCTTGTTTCCTCCAGTTCCTAGACAGCAAAGGGGCTATGAAAGGCAGCACTGGCTTTTTGTTCTAGGAGTTTTTCTTGACAAGCAGCTGCTGGATGTTTGCAAGGGGGTTTGGGATATGCAAAAATGAGAGGGTAAGCTGGTACACTGAGCTTGAGAGCAAAAGCATATCTTCAGGGCTTTGGATGCATTTCAGAGGCTGGGAGTTCCATGCTGAGCAGCTGATGGCACAGAAGAGGTTCTAAAGAAAGAGGCCCTGCTGGAATTGCCTTTTCTTTTGCAGCCTAGAAACTGCACAGCCAACAGCAAAAACGATTCCTCCTCCCTCCCTGCAACATGCAGCATCACATTCCTTTCTGTCTCCAAGAGGCAGGATGCACAGCCGAGCTCTTCCACTCACTGCTCGCACACGACTGGGGCCGCGCCAGCCAAGCGCTTGGCTTTTTCCTGGCCACTGTCAGCGCTCCTGGAAACAAGCACACGATAGCGCTGCCCACTTGCAGAAGAAGGAATCACTGCGAGGCCAGCTCGAAAGCAGCCCAAGGGCAGAGGCAACTTGGAAACTTCGCTGCTCTCAAATCAACGGTGTCAGGACAAAAAGATTTCCCTCATCTTCCCCTTGCACGTGCAGACTCCTCTTTGCACCCACACTCCAAGAGCAAGATGAACTCCTTTGCCCTAACTTGCACTTTCCTTCTCAGCTCTAGGCACCATCCTAAGGCTTCCCTCTGCCAGAGTCAGGATCCAAAGACAACGGCAGCAGGGACTGCTCACACACAAAAGGCACCAGGACAAAAGGCTCCCGAGCTTGGCCTTTGCATTCCTGCTGACAGCTCAACAGCTCTAAGCCAGAGAAGTGCCTGGTGGGAAGAGCCTTTAGAATCACTCTGAGCACCTCATGACAAGGAGCTGCAGCGTGTGGGGATGAATCTGCAGCAGCCTCCTGCCCCAGGGTGTCCCCCGGGAGCAGCCATGTGCCAGGCCGTGACTGCCAGCTGCACGCGCAAAGGAGCCGGTGTTCCACACCACGGCTGTGCCTGGGACAGAGACACGAGTGGCCACAGAAGTGGCCATGGCACTGTCCGCACGCTGTCCCTGCTGCTTCTCGCCCAGCCGCTGGCGGGGCACCAACTGCCAGCCACGCACTCCTAAAGCCACGGGCCCACTGGGACACTGCGGGGGCTGGTGGAAGCCAGCGGCCATTGTGACACAGCGGGGCTGCACAGAAGCCACGGTGCTTTGTGACCCGTGGCTCCCAGGAGAGCCTTTGTGATGCTGGGGACCTACCCGGAAGCCTGGCTCCACTGTGACACCAGCACAGAAGCTCGGGGAGCCCTGGAGACCGTGGGGACGCTATGGAAGCTGATGGAAGCCTGGCTCCACTGTGACACCAGCACAGAAGCTTGGGGAGCCCTGCAGACCGTGGGGATGCTAGGGAAGCTGATGGAAGCCTGGGCACCAGAGTGACGCTACGGAAGCTGATGGAAGCCTGGCTCCACTGTGACACCAGCACAGAAGCTTGGGGAGCCCTGCAGACCGTGGGGATGCTAGGGAAGCTGATGGAAGCCTGGGCACCACAGTGACGCTACGGAAGCTGGTGGAACCGAGGGGCCACAGTGACACTCTGGGGCCTTTTGGAAGCAACGAGACCCTGGTGGGAAGCCACGGGATGATTAATGCTGGCAGGAACCTGCTGCAGGTGGGCTCCTCTCTCCCAGCTTCCACAAGTGCTGCTAGGATGCCACTGCGGCACTGGCTTGTCACGGGCTCACGGCTTCCTTTGGGAAGGGCTCTGCTGCAGGATGGCATGCTGCAGAGAATGCAGGTAGATGTTGTGCTCCCTCCTGGCATGCAGGTGGACAAGAAAGCCTGATCCAGCCCCCGCTCAGCCCATGTCTGGCTGTGGCATTGGAGCAGGGCAATTTTGGGAGCAGCCCCAGCCCTGCTGCTGGTCCCGGCTGGGCACGCAGCTGCTGGGACACAGGTGTGTCCTGATGGCCCCCGTGTACTCGTTTGAGAAGGGAAGGACAGAGTGCATCAGTGAGTTTGGTGTGGCTTACATGCGGCAAGGAGAAGGTGCAGCCCAGAACTGGCTTTCACTTTGAGAAGCTTTTGCTCTTGCGGGAGCAGCTGGTGGACCTTTTCAACCGAGTTGCAAGAGTGAAAAGTGTAATGGCATGTCTATCTGAGAAGGAAGGTTCAGTGCCGCAGCGTGTTGCACACAATTGATATGCTGATAAGAGAAGGGGGTGCTTTTGGACCGTTTTCCTTCCTGACACGTCTGTCTGTGGGAGCTTTAGGTGCTTGGACTCAGGGATAGCGAAGGTGTGTGAAAGTGACTGGGCTGCGAGAATCCTGTTGCAACAGGGAAGAGGGAAGGTCAGCAAATGTTTCCTGTCCTGGCACATGTCTCAGTCTGAAGTGTAGCTGGAGATGCTTCACTTCTGCCAAGGACGCTGCCAGCTTGAGAGAAGGATGCGCTCTATGGAGTTGAGAAAGAAAGTGCGTATCACCAGCTTGTTTCCTCCAGTTCCTAGACAGCAAAGGGGCTATGAAAGGCAGCACTGGCTTTTTGTTCTAGGAGTTTTTCTTGACAAGCAGCTGCTGGATGTTTGCAAGGGGGTTTGGGATATGCAAAAATGAGAGGGTAAGCTGGTACACTGAGCTTGAGAGCAAAAGCATATCTTCAGGGCTTTGGATGCATTTCAGAGGCTGGGAGTTCCATGCTGAGCAGCTGATGGCACAGAAGAGGTTCTAAAGAAAGAGGCCCTGCTGGAATTGCCTTTTCTTTTGCAGCCTAGAAACTGCACAGCCAACAGCAAAAACGATTCCTCCTCCCTCCCTGCAACATGCAGCATCACATTCCTTTCTGTCACCAAGAGGCAGGATGCACAGCCGAGCTCTTCCACCCACTGCTCGCACACGACTCGGGCCGCACCAGCCAAGCGCTTGGCTTTTTCCTGGCCACTGTCAGCGCTCCTGGAAACAAGCACACGATAGCGCTGCCCACTTGCAGAAGAAGGAATCACTGCGAGGCCAGCTCGAAAGCAGCCCAAGGGCAGAGGCAACTTGGAAACTTCGCTGCTCTCAAATCAACGGTGTCAGGACAAAAAGATTTCCCTCATCTTCCCCTTGCACGTGCAGACTCCTCTTTGCACCCACACTCCAAGAGCAAGATGAACTCCTTTGCCCTAACTTGCACTTTCCTTCTCAGCTCTAGGCACCATCCTAAGGCTTCCCTCTGCCAGAGTCAGGATCCAAAGACAACGGCAGCAGGGACTGCTCACACACAAAAGGCACCAGGACAAAAGGCTCCCGAGCTTGGCCTTTGCATTCCTGCTGACAGCTCAACAGCTCTAAGCCAGAGAAGTGCCTGCTGGGAAGAGCCTTTAGAATCACTCTGAGCACCTCATGACAAGGAGCTGCAGTGTGTGGGGATGAATCTGCAGCAGCCTCCTGCCCCAGGGTGTCCCCCGGGAGCAGCCATGCGCCAGGCCGTGACTGCCAGCTGCACGCGCAAAGGAGCCGGTGTTCCACACCACGGCTGTGCCTGGGACAGAGACACGAGTGGCCACAGAAGTGGCCATGGCACTGTCCGCACGCTGTCCCTGCTGCTTCTCGCCCAGCCGCTGGCGGGGCACCAACTGCCAGCCACGCACTCCTAAAGCCACGGGCCCACTGGGACACTGCGGGGGCTGGTGGAAGCCAGCGGCCATTGTGACACAGCAGGGCTGCACAGAAGCCACGGTGCTTTGTGACCCGTGGCTCCCAGGAGAGCCTTTGTGATGCTGGGGACCTACCCGGAAGCCTGGCTCCACTGTGACACCAGCACAGAAGCTTGGGGAGCCCTGGAGACCGTGGGGATGCTAGGGAAGCTGATGGAAGCCTGGGCACCACAGTGACGCTATGGAAGCTGGTGGAACCGAGGGGCCACCGTGACACTCTGGGGCCTTTTGGAAGCAACGAGACCCTGGTGGGAAGCCACGGGATGATTAATGCTGGCAGGAACCTGCTGCAGGTGGGCTCCTCTCTCCCAGCTTCCACAAGTGCTGCTAGGATGCCACTGCGGCACTGGCTTGTCACGGGCTCACGGCTTCCTTTGGGAAGGGCTCTGCTGCAGGATGGCATGCTGCAGAGAATGCAGGTAGATGTTGTGCTCCCTCCTGGCATGCAGGTGGACAAGAAAGCCTGATCCAGCCCCCGCTCAGCCCATGTGTGGCTGTGGCATTGGGGCGGGGCAACTTTGGGAGCAGCCCCAGCCCTGCTGCTGGTCCCGGCTGGGCACGCAGCTGCTGGGACACAGGTGTGTCCTGATGGCCCCCGTGTACTCGTTTGAGAAGGGAAGGACAGAGTGCATCAGTGAGTTTGGTGTGGCTTACATGCGGCAAGGAGAAGGTGCAGCCCAGAACTGGCTTTCACTTTGAGAAGCTTTTGCTCTTGCGGGAGCAGCTGGTGGACCTTTTCAACCGAGTTGCAAGAGTGAAAAGTGTGATGGCATGTCTATCTGAGAAGGAAGGTTCAGTGCCGCAGCGTGTTGCACACAATTGATATGCTGATAAGAGAAGGGGGTGCTTTTGGACCGTTTTCCTTCCTGACACGTCTGTCTGTGGGAGCTTTAGGTGCTTGGACTCAGGGATAGCGAAGGTGTGTGAAAGTGACCGGGCTGCGAGAATCCTGTTGCACAGGGAAGAGGGAAGGTCAGCAAATGTTTCCTGTCCTGGCACATGTCTCAGTCTGAAGTGCAGCTGGAGATGCTTCACTTCTGCCAAGGACTCTGCCAGCTTGAGAGAAGGATGCACTCTGTGGAGTTGAGAAAGAAAGTGCGTAGGACAAGCTTGTTTCCTCCAGTTCCTAGACAGCAAAGGGGCTATGAAAGGCAGCACTGGCTTTTTGTTCTAGGAGTTTTTCTTGACAAGCAGCTGCTGGATGTTTGCAAGGGGGTTTGGGATATGCAAAAATGAGAGGGTAAGCTGGTACACTGAGCTTGAGAGCAAAAGCATATCTTCAGGGCTTTGGATGCATTTCAGAGGCTGGGAGTTCCATGCTGAGCAGCTGATGGCACAGAAGAGGTTCTAAAGAAAGAGGCCCTGCTGGAATTGCCTTTTCTTTTGCAGCCTAGAAACTGCACAGCCAACAGCAAAAACGATTCCTCCTCCCTCCCTGCAACATGCAGCATCACATTCCTTTCTGTCTCCAAGAGGCAGGATGCACAGCCGAGCTCTTCCACCCACTGCTCGCACACGACTGGGGCCGCGCCAGCCAAGCGCTTGGCTTTTTGCTGGCCACTGTCAGCGCTCCTGGAAACAAGCACACGATAGCGCTGCCCACTTGCAGAAGAAGGAATCACTGCGAGGCCAGCTCGAAAGCAGCCCAAGGGCAGAGGCAACTTGGAAACTTCGCTGCTCTCAAATCAACGGTGTCAGGACAAAAAGATTTCCCTCATCTTCCCCTTGCACGTGCAGACTCCTCTTTGCACCCACACTCCAAGAGCAAGATGAACTCCTTTGCCCTAACTTGCACTTTCCTTCTCAGCTCTAGGCACCATCCTAAGGCTTCCCTCTGCCAGAGTCAGGATCCAAAGACAACGGCAGCAGGGACTGCTCACACACAAAAGGCACCAGGACAAAAGGCTCCCGAGCTTGGCCTTTGCATTCCTGCTGACAGCTCAACAGCTCTAAGCCAGAGAAGTGCCTGCTGGGAAGAGCCTTTAGAATCACTCTGAGCACCTCATGACAAGGAGCTGCAGTGTGTGGGGATGAATCTGCAGCAGCCTCCTGCCCCAGGGTGTCCCCCGGGAGCAGCCATGCGCCAGGCCGTGACTGCCAGCTGCACGCGCAAAGGAGCCGGTGTTCCACACCACGGCTGTGCCTGGGACAGAGACACGAGTGGCCACAGAAGTGGCCATGGCACTGTCCGCACGCTGTCCCTGCTGCTTCTCGCCCAGCCGCTGGCGGGGCACCAACTGCCAGCCACGCACTCCTAAAGCCACGGGCCCACTGGGACACTGCGGGGGCTGGTGGAAGCCAGCGGCCATTGTGACACAGCGGGGCTGCACAGAAGCCACGGTGCTTTGTGACCCGTGGCTCCCAGGAGAGCCTTTGTGATGCTGAGGACCTACCCGGAAGCCTGGCTCCACTGTGACACCAGCACAGAAGCTCGGGGAGCCCTGGAGACCGTGGGGACGCTATGGAAGCTGATGGAAGCCTGGCTCCACTGTGACACCAGCACAGAAGCTTGGGGAGCCCTGCAGACCGTGGGGATGCTAGGGAAGCTGATGGAAGCCTGGGCACCACAGTGACGCTACGGAAGCTGGTGGAACCGAGGGGCCACAGTGACACTCTGGGGCCTTTTGGAAGCAACGAGACCCTGGTGGGAAGCCACGGGATGATTAATGCTGGCAGGAACCTGCTGCAGGTGGGCTCCTCTCTCCCAGCTTCCACAAGTGCTGCTAGGATGCCACTGCGGCACTGGCTTGTCACGGGCTCACGGCTTCCTTTGGGAATGGCTCTGCTGCAGGATGGCATGCTGCAGAGAATGCAGGTAGATGTTGTGCTCCCTCCTGGCATGCAGGTGGACAAGAAAGCCTGATCCAGCCCCCGCTCAGCCCATGTGTGGCTGTGGCATTGGAGCAGGGCAATTTTGGGAGCAGCCCCAGCCCTGCTGCTGGTCCCGGCTGGGCACGCAGCTGCTGGGACACAGGTGTGTCCTGATGGCCCCCGTGTACTCGTTTGAGAAGGGAAGGACAGAGTGCATCAGTGAGTTTGGTGTGGCTTACATGCGGCAAGGAGAAGGTGCAGCCCAGAACTGGCTTTCACTTTGAGAAGCTTTTGCTCTTGCGGGAGCAGCTGGTGGACCTTTTCAACCGAGTTGCAAGAGTGAAAAGTGTAATGGCATGTCTATCTGAGAAGGAAGGTTCAGTGCTGCAGCGTGTTGCACACAATTGATATGCTGATAAGAGAAGGGGGTGCTTTTGGACCGTTTTCCTTCCTGACACGTCTGTCTGTGGGAGCTTTAGGTGCTTGGACTCAGGGATAGCGAAGGTGTGTGAAAGTGACTGGGCTGCGAGAATCCTGTTGCAACAGGGAAGAGGGAAGGTCAGCAAATGTTTCCTGTCCTGGCACATGTCTCAGTCTGAAGTGTAGCTGGAGATGCTTCACTTCTGCCAAGGACGCTGCCAGCTTGAGAGAAGGATGCGCTCTATGGAGTTGAGAAAGAAAGTGCGTAGGACAAGCTTGTTTCCTCCAGTTCCTAGACAGCAAAGGGGCTATGAAAGGCAGCACTGGCTTTTTGTTCTAGGAGTTTTTCTTGACAAGCAGCTGCTGGATGTTTGCAAGGGGGTTTGGGATATGCAAAAATGAGAGGGTAAGCTGGTACACTGAGCTTGAGAGCAAAAGCATATCTTCAGGGCTTTGGATGCATTTCAGAGGCTGGGAGTTCCATGCTGAGCAGCTGATGGCACAGAAGAGGTTCTAAAGAAAGAGGCCCTGCTGGAATTGCCTTTTCTTTTGCAGCCTAGAAACTGCACAGCCAACAGCAAAAACGATTCCTCCTCCCTCCCTGCAACATGCAGCATCACATTCCTTTCTGTCACCAAGAGGCAGGATGCACAGCCGAGCTCTTCCACCCACTGCTCGCACACGACTGGGGCCGCGCCAGCCAAGCGCTTGGCTTTTTCCTGGCCACTGTCAGCGCTCCTGGAAACAAGCACACGATAGCGCTGCCCACTTGCAGAAGAAGGAATCACTGCGAGGCCAGCTCAAAAGCAGCCCAAGGGCAGAGGCAACTTGGAAACTTCGCTGCTCTCAAATCAACGGTGTCAGGACAAAAAGATTTCCCTCATCTTCCCCTTGCACGTGCAGACTCCTCTTTGCACCCACACTCCAAGAGCAAGATGAACTCCTTTGCCCTAACTTGCACTTTCCTTCTCAGCTCTAGGCACCATCCTAAGGCTTCCCTCTGCCAGAGTCAGGATCCAAAGACAACGGCAGCAGGGACTGCTCACACACAAAAGGCACCAGGACAAAAGGCTCCCGAGCTTGGCCTTTGCATTCCTGCTGACAGCTCAACAGCTCTAAGCCAGAGAAGTGCCTGCTGGGAAGAGCCTTTAGAATCACTCTGAGCACCTCATGACAAGGAGCTGCAGTGTGTGGGGATGAATCTGCAGCAGCCTCCTGCCCCAGGGTGTCCCCCGGGAGCAGCCATGCGCCAGGCCGTGACTGCCAGCTGCACGCGCAAAGGAGCCGGTGTTCCACACCACGGCTGTGCCTGGGACAGAGACACGAGTGGCCACAGAAGTGGCCATGGCACTGTCCGCACGCTGTCCCTGCTGCTTCTCGCCCAGCCGCTGGCGGGGCACCAACTGCCAGCCACGCACTCCTAAAGCCACGGGCCCACTGGGACACTGCGGGGGCTGGTGGAAGCCAGCGGCCATTGTGACACAGCGGGGCTGCACAGAAGCCACGGTGCTTTGTGACCCGTGGCTCCCAGGAGAGCCTTTGTGATGCTGAGGACCTACCCGGAAGCCTGGCTCCACTGTGACACCAGCACAGAAGCTCGGGGAGCCCTGGAGACCGTGGGGACGCTATGGAAGCTGATGGAAGCCTGGCTCCACTGTGACACCAGCACAGAAGCTTGGGGAGCCCTGCAGACCGTGGGGATGCTAGGGAAGCTGATGGAAGCCTGGGCACCACAGTGACGCTACGGAAGCTGGTGGAACCGAGGGGCCACCGTGACACTCTGGGGCCTTTTGGAAGCAACGAGACCCTGGTGGGAAGCCACGGGATGATTAATGCTGGCAGGAACCTGCTGCAGGTGGGCTCCTCTCTCCCAGCTTCCACAAGTGCTGCTAGGATGCCACTGCGGCACTGGCTTGTCACGGGCTCACGGCTTCCTTTGGGAAGGGCTCTGCTGCAGGATGGCATGCTGCAGAGAATGCAGGTAGATGTTGTGCTCCCTCCTGGCATGCAGGTGGACAAGAAAGCCTGATCCAGCCCCCGCTCAGCCCATGTGTGGCTGTGGCATTGGGGCGGGGCAACTTTGGGAGCAGCCCCAGCCCTGCTGCTGGTCCCGGCTGGGCACGCAGCTGCTGGGACACAGGTGTGTCCTGATGGCCCCCGTGTACTCGTTTGAGAAGGGAAGGACAGAGTGCATCAGTGAGTTTGGTGTGGCTTACATGCGGCAAGGAGAAGGTGCAGCCCAGAACTGGCTTTCACTTTGAGAAGCTTTTGCTCTTGCGGGAGCAGCTGGTGGACCTTTTCAACCGAGTTGCAAGAGTGAAAAGTGTGATGGCATGTCTCTCTGAGAAGGAAGGTTCAGTGCCGCAGCGTGTTGCACACAATTGATATGCTGATAAGAGAAGGGGGTGCTTTTGGACCGTTTTCCTTCCTGACACGTCTGTCTGTGGGAGCTTTAGGTGCTTGGACTCAGGGATAGCGAAGGTGTGTGAAAGTGACCGGGCTGCGAGAATCCTGTTGCACAGGGAAGAGGGAAGGTCAGCAAATGTTTCCTGTCCTGGCACATGTCTCAGTCTGAAGTGCAGCTGGAGATGCTTCACTTCTGCCAAGGACTCTGCCAGCTTGAGAGAAGGATGCGCTCTGTGGAGTTGAGAAAGAAAGTGCGTATCACCAGCTTGTTTCCTCCAGTTCCTAGACAGCAAAGGGGCTATGAAAGGCAGCACTGGCTTTTTGTTCTAGGAGTTTTTCTTGACAAGCAGCTGCTGGATGTTTGCAAGGGGGTTTGGGATATGCAAAAATGAGAGGGTAAGCTGGTACACTGAGCTTGAGAGCAAAAGCATATCTTCAGGGCTTTGGATGCATTTCAGAGGCTGGGAGTTCCATGCTGAGCAGCTGATGGCACAGAAGAGGTTCTAAAGAAAGAGGCCCTGCTGGAATTGCCTTTTCTTTTGCAGCCTAGAAACTGCACAGCCAACAGCAAAAACGATTCCTCCTCCCTCCCTGCAACATGCAGCATCACATTCCTTTCTGTCTCCAAGAGGCAGGATGCACAGCCGAGCTCTTCCACCCACTGCTCGCACACGACTGGGGCCGCGCCAGCCAAGCGCTTGGCTTTTTCCTGGCCACTGTCAGCGCTCCTGGAAACAAGCACACGATAGCGCTGCCCACTTGCAGAAGAAGGAATCACTGCGAGGCCAGCTCAAAAGCAGCCCAAGGGCAGAGGCAACTTGGAAACTTCGCTGCTCTCAAATCAACGGTGTCAAGACAAAAAGATTTCCCTCATCTTCCCCTTGCACGTGCAGACTCCTCTTTGCACCCACACTCCAAGAGCAAGATGAACTCCTTTGCCCTAACTTGCACTTTCCTTCTCAGCTCTAGGCACCATCCTAAGGCTTCCCTCTGCCAGAGTCAGGATCCAAAGACAATGGCAGCAGGGACTGCTCACACACAAAAGGCACCAGGACAAAAGGCTCCCGAGCTTGGCCTTTGCATTCCTGCTGACAGCTCAACAGCTCTAAGCCAGAGAAGTGCCTGGTGGGAAGAGCCTTTAGAATCACTCTGAGCACCTCATGACAAGGAGCTGCAGCGTGTGGGGATGAATCTGCAGCAGCCTCCTGCCCCAGGGTGTCCCCCGGGAGCAGCCATGCGCCAGGTCGTGACTGCCAGCTGCACATGCAAAGGAGCCGGTGTTCCACACCACGGCTGTGCCTGGGACAGAGACACGAGTGGCCACAGAAGTGGCCATGGCACTGTCCGCACGCTGTCCCTGCTGCTTCTCGCCCAGCCGCTGGCGGGGCACCAACTGCCAGCCACGCACTCCTAAAGCCACGGGCCCACTGGGACACTGCGGGGGCTGGTGGAAGCCAGCGGCCATTGTGACACAGCAGGGCTGCACAGAAGCCACGGTGCTTTGTGACCCGTGGCTCCCAGGAGAGCCTTTGTGATGCTGGGGACCTACCCGGAAGCCTGGCTCCACTGTGACACCAGCACAGAAGCTCGGGGAGCCCTGGAGACCGTGGGGATGCTAGGGAAGCTGATGGAAGCCTGGGCACCACAGTGACGCTATGGAAGCTGGTGGAACCGAGGGGCCACAGTGACACTCTGGGGCCTTTTGGAAGCAACGAGACTCTGGTGGGAAGCCACGGGATGATTAATGCTGGCAGGAACCTGCTGCAGGTGGGCTCCTCTCTCCCAGCTTCCACAAGTGCTGCTAGGATGCCACTGCGGCACTGGCTTGTCACGGGCTCACGGCTTCCTTTGGGAAGGGCTCTGCTGCAGGATGGCATGCTGCAGAGAATGCAGGTAGATGTTGTGCTCCCTCCTGGCATGCAGGTGGACAAGAAAGCCTGATCCAGCCCCCGCTCAGCCCATGTCTGGCTGTGGCATTGGAGCAGGGCAATTTTGGGAGCAGCCCCAGCCCTGCTGCTGGTCCCGGCTGGGCACGCAGCTGCTGGGACACAGGTGTGTCCTGATGGCCCCCGTGTACTCGTTTGAGAAGGGAAGGACAGAGTGCATCAGTGAGTTTGGTGTGGCTTACATGCGGCAAGGAGAAGGTGCAGCCCAGAACTGGCTTTCACTTTGAGAAGCTTTTGCTCTTGCGGGAGCAGCTGGTGGACCTTTTCAACCGAGTTGCAAGAGTGAAAAGTGTAATGGCATGTCTATCTGAGAAGGAAGGTTCAGTGCCGCAGCGTGTTGCACACAATTGATATGCTGATAAGAGAAGGGGGTGCTTTTGGACCGTTTTCCTTCCTGACACGTCTGTCTGTGGGAGCTTTAGGTGCTTGGACTCAGGGATAGCGAAGGTGTGTGAAAGTGACCGGGCTGCGAGAATCCTGTTGCAACAGGGAAGAGGGAAGGTCAGCAAATGTTTCCTGTCCTGGCACATGTCTCAGTCTGAAGTGCAGCTGGAGATGCTTCACTTCTGCCAAGGACGCTGCCAGCTTGAGAGAAGGATGCGCTCTATGGAGTTGAGAAAGAAAGTGCGTATCACCAGCTTGTTTCCTCCAGTTCCTAGACAGCAAAGGGGCTATGAAAGGCAGCACTGGCTTTTTGTTCTAGGAGTTTTTCTTGACAAGCAGCTGCTGGATGTTTGCAAGGGGGTTTGGGATATGCAAAAATGAGAGGGTAAGCTGGTACACTGAGCTTGAGAGCAAAAGCATATCTTCAGGGCTTTGGATGCATTTCAGAGGCTGGGAGTTCCATGCTGAGCAGCTGATGGCACAGAAGAGGTTCTAAAGAAAGAGGCCCTGCTGGAATTGCCTTTTCTTTTGCAGCCTAGAAACTGCACAGCCAACAGCAAAAACGATTCCTCCTCCCTCCCTGCAACATGCAGCATCACATTCCTTTCTGTCACCAAGAGGCAGGATGCACAGCCGAGCTCTTCCACCCACTGCTCGCACACGACTCGGGCCGCACCAGCCAAGCGCTTGGCTTTTTCCTGGCCACTGTCAGCGCTCCTGGAAACAAGCACACGATAGCGCTGCCCACTTGCAGAAGAAGGAATCACTGCGAGGCCAGCTCGAAAGCAGCCCAAGGGCAGAGGCAACTTGGAAACTTCGCTGCTCTCAAATCAACGGTGTCAGGACAAAAAGATTTCCCTCATCTTCCCCTTGCACGTGCAGACTCCTCTTTGCACCCACACTCCAAGAGCAAGATGAACTCCTTTGCCCTAACTTGCACTTTCCTTCTCAGCTCTAGGCACCATCCTAAGGCTTCCCTCTGCCAGAGTCAGGATCCAAAGACAACGGCAGCAGGGACTGCTCACACACAAAAGGCACCAGGACAAAAGGCTCCCGAGCTTGGCCTTTGCATTCCTGCTGACAGCTCAACAGCTCTAAGCCAGAGAAGTGCCTGCTGGGAAGAGCCTTTAGAATCACTCTGAGCACCTCATGACAAGGAGCTGCAGCGTGTGGGGATGAATCTGCAGCAGCCTCCTGCCCCAGGGTGTCCCCCGGGAGCAGCCATGTGCCAGGCCGTGACTGCCAGCTGCACGCGCAAAGGAGCCGGTGTTCCACACCACGGCTGTGCCTGGGACAGAGACACGAGTGGCCACAGAAGTGGCCATGGCACTGTCCGCACGCTGTCCCTGCTGCTTCTCGCCCAGCCGCTGGCGGGGCACCAACTGCCAGCCACGCACTCCTAAAGCCACGGGCCCACTGGGACACTGCGGGGGCTGGTGGAAGCCAGCGGCCATTGTGACACAGCGGGGCTGCACAGAAGCCACGGTGCTTTGTGACCCGTGGCTCCCAGGAGAGCCTTTGTGATGCTGGGGACCTACCCGGAAGCCTGGCTCCACTGTGACACCAGCACAGAAGCTCGGGGAGCCCTGGAGACCGTGGGGACGCTATGGAAGCTGATGGAAGCCTGGCTCCACTGTGACACCAGCACAGAAGCTTGGGGAGCCCTGCAGACCGTGCGGATGCTAGGGAAGCTGATGGAAGCCTGGGCACCAGAGTGACGCTACGGAAGCTGATGGAAGCCTGGCTCCACTGTGACACCAGCACAGAAGCTTGGGGAGCCCTGCAGACCGTGGGGATGCTAGGGAAGCTGATGGAAGCCTGGGCACCACAGTGACGCTACGGAAGCTGGTGGAACCGAGGGGCCACAGTGACACTCTGGGGCCTTTTGGAAGCAACGAGACCCTGGTGGGAAGCCACGGGATGATTAATGCTGGCAGGAACCTGCTGCAGGTGGGCTCCTCTCTCCCAGCTTCCACAAGTGCTGCTAGGATGCCACTGCGGCACTGGCTTGTCACGGGCTCACGGCTTCCTTTGGGAAGGGCTCTGCTGCAGGATGGCATGCTGCAGAGAATGCAGGTAGATGTTGTGCTCCCTCCTGGCATGCAGGTGGACAAGAAAGCCTGATCCAGCCCCCGCTCAGCCCATGTCTGGCTGTGGCATTGGAGCAGGGCAATTTTGGGAGCAGCCCCAGCCCTGCTGCTGGTCCCGGCTGGGCACGCAGCTGCTGGGACACAGGTGTGTCCTGATGGCCCCCGTGTACTCGTTTGAGAAGGGAAGGACAGAGTGCATCAGTGAGTTTGGTGTGGCTTACATGCGGCAAGGAGAAGGTGCAGCCCAGAACTGGCTTTCACTTTGAGAAGCTTTTGCTCTTGCGGGAGCAGCTGGTGGACCTTTTCAACCGAGTTGCAAGAGTGAAAAGTGTAATGGCATGTCTATCTGAGAAGGAAGGTTCAGTGCCGCAGCGTGTTGCACACAATTGATATGCTGATAAGAGAAGGGGGTGCTTTTGGACCGTTTTCCTTCCTGACACGTCTGTCTGTGGGAGCTTTAGGTGCTTGGACTCAGGGATAGCGAAGGTGTGTGAAAGTGACCGGGCTGCGAGAATCCTGTTGCAACAGGGAAGAGGGAAGGTCAGCAAATGTTTCCTGTCCTGGCACATGTCTCAGTCTGAAGTGCAGCTGGAGATGCTTCACTTCTGCCAAGGACGCTGCCAGCTTGAGAGAAGGATGCGCTCTATGGAGTTGAGAAAGAAAGTGCGTATCACCAGCTTGTTTCCTCCAGTTCCTAGACAGCAAAGGGGCTATGAAAGGCAGCACTGGCTTTTTGTTCTAGGAGTTTTTCTTGACAAGCAGCTGCTGGATGTTTGCAAGGGGGTTTGGGATATGCAAAAATGAGAGGGTAAGCTGGTACACTGAGCTTGAGAGCAAAAGCATATCTTCAGGGCTTTGGATGCATTTCAGAGGCTGGGAGTTCCATGCTGAGCAGCTGATGGCACAGAAGAGGTTCTAAAGAAAGAGGCCCTGCTGGAATTGCCTTTTCTTTTGCAGCCTAGAAACTGCACAGCCAACAGCAAAAACGATTCCTCCTCCCTCCCTGCAACATGCAGCATCACATTCCTTTCTGTCACCAAGAGGCAGGATGCACAGCCGAGCTCTTCCACCCACTGCTCGCACACGACTCGGGCCGCACCAGCCAAGCGCTTGGCTTTTTCCTGGCCACTGTCAGCGCTCCTGGAAACAAGCACACGATAGCGCTGCCCACTTGCAGAAGAAGGAATCACTGCGAGGCCAGCTCGAAAGCAGCCCAAGGGCAGAGGCAACTTGGAAACTTCGCTGCTCTCAAATCAACGGTGTCAGGACAAAAAGATTTCCCTCATCTTCCCCTTGCACGTGCAGACTCCTCTTTGCACCCACACTCCAAGAGCAAGATGAACTCCTTTGCCCTAACTTGCACTTTCCTTCTCAGCTCTAGGCACCATCCTAAGGCTTCCCTCTGCCAGAGTCAGGATCCAAAGACAACGGCACCAGGGACTGCTCACACACAAAAGGCACCAGGACAAAAGGCTCCCGAGCTTGGCCTTTGCATTCCTGCTGACAGCTCAACAGCTCTAAGCCAGAGAAGTGCCTGCTGGGAAGAGCCTTTAGAATCACTCTGAGCACCTCATGACAAGGAGCTGCAGTGTGTGGGGATGAATCTGCAGCAGTCGCCTGCCCCAGGGTGTCCCCCGGGAGCAGCCATGCGCCAGGCCGTGACTGCCAGCTGCACGCGCAAAGGAGCCGGTGTTCCACACCACGGCTGTGCCTGGGACAGAGACACGAGTGGCCACAGAAGTGGCCATGGCACTGTCCGCACGCTGTCCCTGCTGCTTCTCGCCCAGCCGCTGGCGGGGCACCAACTGCCAGCCACGCACTCCTAAAGCCACGGGCCCACTGGGACACTGCGGGGGCTGGTGGAAGCCAGCGGCCATTGTGACACAGCAGGGCTGCACAGAAGCCACGGTGCTTTGTGACCCGTGGCTCCCAGGAGAGCCTTTGTGATGCTGGGGACCTACCCGGAAGCCTGGCTCCACTGTGACACCAGCACAGAAGCTTGGGGAGCCCTGGAGACCGTGGGGATGCTAGGGAAGCTGATGGAAGCCTGGGCACCACAGTGACGCTATGGAAGCTGGTGGAACCGAGGGGCCACCGTGACACTCTGGGGCCTTTTGGAAGCAACGAGACCCTGGTGGGAAGCCACGGGATGATTAATGCTGGCAGGAACCTGCTGCAGGTGGGCTCCTCTCTCCCAGCTTCCACAAGTGCTGCTAGGATGCCACTGCGGCACTGGCTTGTCACGGGCTCACGGCTTCCTTTGGGAAGGGCTCTGCTGCAGGATGGCATGCTGCAGAGAATGCAGGTAGATGTTGTGCTCCCTCCTGGCATGCAGGTGGACAAGAAAGCCTGATCCAGCCCCCGCTCAGCCCATGTGTGGCTGTGGCATTGGGGCGGGGCAACTTTGGGAGCAGCCCCAGCCCTGCTGCTGGTCCCGGCTGGGCACGCAGCTGCTGGGACACAGGTGTGTCCTGATGGCCCCCGTGTACTCGTTTGAGAAGGGAAGGACAGAGTGCATCAGTGAGTTTGGTGTGGCTTACATGCGGCAAGGAGAAGGTGCAGCCCAGAACTGGCTTTCACTTTGAGAAGCTTTTGCTCTTGCGGGAGCAGCTGGTGGACCTTTTCAACCGAGTTGCAAGAGTGAAAAGTGTGATGGCATGTCTATCTGAGAAGGAAGGTTCAGTGCCGCAGCGTGTTGCACACAATTGATATGCTGATAAGAGAAGGGGGTGCTTTTGGACCGTTTTCCTTCCTGACACGTCTGTCTGTGGGAGCTTTAGGTGCTTGGACTCAGGGATAGCGAAGGTGTGTGAAAGTGACCGGGCTGCGAGAATCCTGTTGCACAGGGAAGAGGGAAGGTCAGCAAATGTTTCCTGTCCTGGCACATGTCTCAGTCTGAAGTGCAGCTGGAGATGCTTCACTTCTGCCAAGGACTCTGCCAGCTTGAGAGAAGGATGCACTCTGTGGAGTTGAGAAAGAAAGTGCGTATCACGAGCTTGTTTCCTCCAGTTCCTAGACAGCAAAGGGGCTATGAAAGGCAGCACTGGCTTTTTGTTCTAGGAGTTTTTCTTGACAAGCAGCTGCTGGATGTTTGCAAGGGGGTTTGGGATATGCAAAAATGAGAGGGTAAGCTGGTACACTGAGCTTGAGAGCAAAAGCATATCTTCAGGGCTTTGGATGCATTTCAGAGGCTGGGAGTTCCATGCTGAGCAGCTGATGGCACAGAAGAGGTTCTAAAGAAAGAGGCCCTGCTGGAATTGCCTTTTCTTTTGCAGCCTAGAAACTGCACAGCCAACAGCAAAAACGATTCCTCCTCCCTCCCTGCAACATGCAGCATCACATTCCTTTCTGTCTCCAAGAGGCAGGATGCACAGCCGAGCTCTTCCACCCACTGCTCGCACACGACTGGGGCCGCGCCAGCCAAGCGCTTGGCTTTTTCCTGGCCACTGTCAGCGCTCCTGGAAACAAGCACACGATAGCGCTGCCCACTTGCAGAAGAAGGAATCACTGCGAGGCCAGCTCAAAAGCAGCCCAAGGGCAGAGGCAACTTGGAAACTTCGCTGCTCTCAAATCAACGGTGTCAGGACAAAAAGATTTCCCTCATCTTCCCCTTGCACGTGCAGACTCCTCTTTGCACCCACACTCCAAGAGCAAGATGAACTCCTTTGCCCTAACTTGCACTTTCCTTCTCAGCTCTAGGCACCATCCTAAGGCTTCCCTCTGCCAGAGTCAGGATCCAAAGACAACGGCAGCAGGGACTGCTCACACACAAAAGGCACCAGGACAAAAGGCTCCCGAGCTTGGCCTTTGCATTCCTGCTGACAGCTCAACAGCTCTAAGCCAGAGAAGTGCCTGCTGGGAAGAGCCTTTAGAATCACTCTGAGCACCTCATGACAAGGAGCTGCAGTGTGTGGGGATGAATCTGCAGCAGCCTCCTGCCCCAGGGTGTCCCCCGGGAGCAGCCATGCGCCAGGCCGTGACTGCCAGCTGCACGCGCAAAGGAGCCGGTGTTCCACACCACGGCTGTGCCTGGGACAGAGACACGAGTGGCCACAGAAGTGGCCATGGCACTGTCCGCACGCTGTCCCTGCTGCTTCTCGCCCAGCCGCTGGCGGGGCACCAACTGCCAGCCACGCACTCCTAAAGCCACGGGCCCACTGGGACACTGCGGGGGCTGGTGGAAGCCAGCGGCCATTGTGACACAGCGGGGCTGCACAGAAGCCACGGTGCTTTGTGACCCGTGGCTCCCAGGAGAGCCTTTGTGATGCTGAGGACCTACCCGGAAGCCTGGCTCCACTGTGACACCAGCACAGAAGCTCGGGGAGCCCTGGAGACCGTGGGGATGCTAGGGAAGCTGATGGAAGCCTGGGCACCACAGTGACGCTATGGAAGCTGGTGGAACCGAGGGGCCACAGTGACACTCTGGGGCCTTTTGGAAGCAACGAGACTCTGGTGGGAAGCCACGGGATGATTAATGCTGGCAGGAACCTGCTGCAGGTGGGCTCCTCTCTCCCAGCTTCCACAAGTGCTGCTAGGATGCCACTGCGGCACTGGCTTGTCACGGGCTCACGGCTTCCTTTGGGAAGGGCTCTGCTGCAGGATGGCATGCTGCAGAGAATGCAGGTAGATGTTGTGCTCCCTCCTGGCATGCAGGTGGACAAGAAAGCCTGATCCAGCCCCCGCTCAGCCCATGTCTGGCTGTGGCATTGGAGCAGGGCAATTTTGGGAGCAGCCCCAGCCCTGCTGCTGGTCCCGGCTGGGCACGCAGCTGCTGGGACACAGGTGTGTCCTGATGGCCCCCGTGTACTCGTTTGAGAAGGGAAGGACAGAGTGCATCAGTGAGTTTGGTGTGGCTTACATGCGGCAAGGAGAAGGTGCAGCCCAGAACTGGCTTTCACTTTGAGAAGCTTTTGCTCTTGCGGGAGCAGCTGGTGGACCTTTTCAACCGAGTTGCAAGAGTGAAAAGTGTAATGGCATGTCTATCTGAGAAGGAAGGTTCAGTGCCGCAGCGTGTTGCACACAATTGATATGCTGATAAGAGAAGGGGGTGCTTTTGGACCGTTTTCCTTCCTGACACGTCTGTCTGTGGGAGCTTTAGGTGCTTGGACTCAGGGATAGCGAAGGTGTGTGAAAGTGACCGGGCTGCGAGAATCCTGTTGCAACAGGGAAGAGGGAAGGTCAGCAAATGTTTCCTGTCCTGGCACATGTCTCAGTCTGAAGTGCAGCTGGAGATGCTTCACTTCTGCCAAGGACGCTGCCAGCTTGAGAGAAGGATGCGCTCTATGGAGTTGAGAAAGAAAGTGCGTATCACCAGCTTGTTTCCTCCAGTTCCTAGACAGCAAAGGGGCTATGAAAGGCAGCACTGGCTTTTTGTTCTAGGAGTTTTTCTTGACAAGCAGCTGCTGGATGTTTGCAAGGGGGTTTGGGATATGCAAAAATGAGAGGGTAAGCTGGTACACTGAGCTTGAGAGCAAAAGCATATCTTCAGGGCTTTGGATGCATTTCAGAGGCTGGGAGTTCCATGCTGAGCAGCTGATGGCACAGAAGAGGTTCTAAAGAAAGAGGCCCTGCTGGAATTGCCTTTTCTTTTGCAGCCTAGAAACTGCACAGCCAACAGCAAAAACGATTCCTCCTCCCTCCCTGCAACATGCAGCATCACATTCCTTTCTGTCACCAAGAGGCAGGATGCACAGCCGAGCTCTTCCACCCACTGCTCGCACACGACTCGGGCCGCGCCAGCCAAGCGCTTGGCTTTTTCCTGGCCACTGTCAGCGCTCCTGGAAACAAGCACACGATAGCGCTGCCCACTTGCAGAAGAAGGAATCACTGCGAGGCCAGCTCGAAAGCAGCCCAAGGGCAGAGGCAACTTGGAAACTTCGCTGCTCTCAAATCAACGGTGTCAGGACAAAAAGATTTCCCTCATCTTCCCCTTGCACGTGCAGACTCCTCTTTGCACCCACACTCCAAGAGCAAGATGAACTCCTTTGCCCTAACTTGCACTTTCCTTCTCAGCTCTAGGCACCATCCTAAGGCTTCCCTCTGCCAGAGTCAGGATCCAAAGACAACGGCAGCAGGGACTGCTCACACACAAAAGGCACCAGGACAAAAGGCTCCCGAGCTTGGCCTTTGCATTCCTGCTGACAGCTCAACAGCTCTAAGCCAGAGAAGTGCCTGCTGGGAAGAGCCTTTAGAATCACTCTGAGCACCTCATGACAAGGAGCTGCAGCGTTTGGGGATGAATCTGCAGCAGCCTCCTGCCCCAGGGTGTCCCCCGGGAGCAGCCATGTGCCAGGCCGTGACTGCCAGCTGCACGCGCAAAGGAGCCGGTGTTCCACACCACGGCTGTGCCTGGGACAGAGACACGAGTGGCCACAGAAGTGGCCATGGCACTGTCCGCACGCTGTCCCTGCTGCTTCTCGCCCAGCCGCTGGCGGGGCACCAACTGCCAGCCACGCACTCCTAAAGCCACGGGCCCACTGGGACACTGCGGGGGCTGGTGGAAGCCAGCGGCCATTGTGACACAGCGGGGCTGCACAGAAGCCACGGTGCTTTGTGACCCGTGGCTCCCAGGAGAGCCTTTGTGATGCTGGGGACCTACCCGGAAGCCTGGCTCCACTGTGACACCAGCACAGAAGCTCGGGGAGCCCTGGAGACCGTGGGGATGCTAGGGAAGCTGATGGAAGCCTGGGCACCACAGTGACGCTATGGAAGCTGGTGGAACCGAGGGGCCACAGTGACACTCTGGGGCCTTTTGGAAGCAACGAGACTCTGGTGGGAAGCCACGGGATGATTAATGCTGGCAGGAACCTGCTGCAGGTGGGCTCCTCTCTCCCAGCTTCCACAAGTGCTGCTAGGATGCCACTGCGGCACTGGCTTGTCACGGGCTCACGGCTTCCTTTGGGAAGGGCTCTGCTGCAGGATGGCATGCTGCAGAGAATGCAGGTAGATGTTGTGCTCCCTCCTGGCATGCAGGTGGACAAGAAAGCCTGATCCAGCCCCCGCTCAGCCCATGTCTGGCTGTGGCATTGGGGCGGGGCAACTTTGGGAGCAGCCCCAGCCCTGCTGCTGGTCCCGGCTGGGCACGCAGCTGCTGGGACACAGGTGTGTCCTGATGGCCCCCGTGTACTCGTTTGAGAAGGGAAGGACAGAGTGCATCAGTGAGTTTGGTGTGGCTTACATGCGGCAAGGAGAAGGTGCAGCCCAGAACTGGCTTTCACTTTGAGAAGCTTTTGCTCTTGCGGGAGCAGCTGGTGGACCTTTTCAACCGAGCTGCAGGAGTGAAAAGTGTGATGGCATGTCTCTCTGAGAAGGAAGGTTCAGTGCCGCAGCGTGTTGTGCACAATTGATATGCTGATAAGAGAAGGGGGTGCTTTTGGACCGTTTTCCTTCCTGACACGTCTGTCTGTGGGAGCTTTAGGTGCTTGGACTCAGGGATAGCGAAGGTGTGTGAAAGTGACCAGGCTGCGAGAATCCTGTTGCACAGGGAAGAGGGAAGGTCAGCAAATGTTTCCTGTCCTGGCACATGTCTCAGTCTGAAGTGCAGCTGGAGATGCTTCACTTCTGCCAAGGACTCTGCCAGCTTGAGAGAAGGATGCGCTCTGTGGAGTTGAGAAAGAAAGTGCGTATCACGAGCTTGTTTCCTCCAGTTCCTAGACAGCAAAGGGGCTATGAAAGGCAGCACTGGCTTTTTGTTCTAGGAGTTTTTCTTGACAAGCAGCTGCTGGATGTTTGCAAGGGGGTTTGGGATATGCAAAAATGAGAGGGTAAGCTGGTACACTGAGCTTGAGAGCAAAAGCATATCTTCAGGGCTTTGGATGCATTTCAGAGGCTGGGAGTTCCATGCTGAGCAGCTGATGGCACAGAAGAGGTTCTAAAGAAAGAGGCCCTGCTGGAATTGCCTTTTCTTTTGCAGCCTAGAAACTGCACAGCCAACAGCAAAAACGATTCCTCCTCCCTCCCTGCAACATGCAGCATCACATTCCTTTCTGTCACCAAGAGGCAGGATGCACAGCCGAGCTCTTCCACCCACTGCTCGCACACGACTCGGGCCGCGCCAGCCAAGCGCTTGGCTTTTTCCTGGCCACTGTCAGCGCTCCTGGAAACAAGCACACGATAGCGCTGCCCACTTGCAGAAGAAGGAATCACTGCGAGGCCAGCTCAAAAGCAGCCCAAGGGCAGAGGCAACTTGGAAACTTCGCTGCTCTCAAATCAACGGTGTCAGGACAAAAAGATTTCCCTCATCTTCCCCTTGCACGTGCAGACTCCTCTTTGCACCCACACTCCAAGAGCAAGATGAACTCCTTTGCCCTAACTTGCACTTTCCTTCTCAGCTCTAGGCACCATCCTAAGGCTTCCCTCTGCCAGAGTCAGGATCCAAAGACAACGGCAGCAGGGACTGCTCACACACAAAAGGCACCAGGACAAAAGGCTCCCGAGCTTGGCCTTTGCATTCCTGCTGACAGCTCAACAGCTCTAAGCCAGAGAAGTGCCTGCTGGGAAGAGCCTTTAGAATCACTCTGAGCACCTCATGACAAGGAGCTGCAGTGTGTGGGGATGAATCTGCAGCAGCCTCCTGCCCCAGGGTGTCCCCCGGGAGCAGCCATGCGCCAGGCCGTGACTGCCAGCTGCACGCGCAAAGGAGCCGGTGTTCCACACCACGGCTGTGCCTGGGACAGAGACACGAGTGGCCACAGAAGTGGCCATGGCACTGTCCGCACGCTGTCCCTGCTGCTTCTCGCCCAGCCGCTGGCGGGGCACCAACTGCCAGCCACGCACTCCTAAAGCCACGGGCCCACTGGGACACTGTGGGGGCTGGTGGAAGCCAGCGGCCATTGTGACACAGCGGGGCTGCACAGAAGCCACGGTGCTTTGTGACCCGTGGCTCCCAGGAGAGCCTTTGTGATGCTGGGGACCTACCCGGAAGCCTGGCTCCACTGTGACACCAGCACAGAAGCTCGGGGAGCCCTGGAGACCGTGGGGACGCTATGGAAGCTGATGGAAGCCTGGCTCCACTGTGACACCAGCACAGAAGCTTGGGGAGCCCTGGAGACCGTGGGGATGCTATGGAAGCTGACGGAAGCCTGGGCACCACAGTGACGCTATGGAAGCTGGTGGAACCGAGGGGCCACAGTGACACTCTGGGGCCTTTTGGAAGCAACGAGACTCTGGTGGGAAGCCACGGGATGATTAATGCTGGCAGGAACCTGCTGCAGGTGGGCTCCTCTCTCCCAGCTTCCACAAGTGCTGCTAGGATGCCACTGCGGCACTGGCTTGTCACGGGCTCACGGCTTCCTTTGGGAAGGGCTCTGCTGCAGGATGGCATGCTGCAGAGAATGCAGGTAAGATGTTGTGCTCCCTCCTGGCATGCAGGTGGACAAGAAAGCCTGATCCAGCCCCCGCTCAGCCCATGTGTGGCTGTGGCATTGGAGCAGGGCAATTTTGGGAGCAGCCCCAGCCCTGCTGCTGGTCCCGGCTGGGCACGCAGCTGCTGGGACACAGGTGTGTCCTGATGGCCCCCGTGTACTCGTTTGAGAAGGGAAGGACAGAGTGCATCAGTGAGTTTGGTGTGGCTTACATGCGGCAAGGAGAAGGTGCAGCCCAGAACTGGCTTTCACTTTGAGAAGCTTTTGCTCTTGCGGGAGCAGCTGGTGGACCTTTTCAACCGAGCTGCAGGAGTGAAAAGTGTGATGGCATGTCTATCTGAGAAGGAAGGTTCAGTGCCGCAGCGTGTTGTGCACAATTGATATGCTGATAAGAGAAGGGGGTGCTTTTGGACCGTTTTCCTTCCTGACACGTCTGTCTGTGGGAGCTTTAGGTGCTTGGACTCAGGGATAGCGAAGGTGTGTGAAAGTGACCGGGCTGCGAGAATCCTGTTGCACAGGGAAGAGGGAAGGTCAGCAAATGTTTCCTGTCCTGGCACATGTCTCAGTCTGAAGTGCAGCTGGAGATGCTTCACTTCTGCCAAGGACTCTGCCAGCTTGAGAGAAGGATGCGCTCTGTGGAGTTGAGAAAGAAAGTGCGTATCACGAGCTTGTTTCCTCCAGTTCCTAGACAGCAAAGGGGCTATGAAAGGCAGCACTGGCTTTTTGTTCTAGGAGTTTTTCTTGACAAGCAGCTGCTGGATGTTTGCAAGGGGGTTTGGGATATGCAAAAATGAGAGGGTAAGCTGGTACACTGAGCTTGAGAGCAAAAGCATATCTTCAGGGCTTTGGATGCATTTCAGAGGCTGGGAGTTCCATGCTGAGCAGCTGATGGCACAGAAGAGGTTCTAAAGAAAGAGGCCCTGCTGGAATTGCCTTTTCTTTTGCAGCCTAGAAACTGCACAGCCAACAGCAAAAACGATTCCTCCTCCCTCCCTGCAACATGCAGCATCACATTCCTTTCTGTCACCAAGAGGCAGGATGCACAGCCGAGCTCTTCCACCCACTGCTCGCACACGACTGGGGCCGCGCCAGCCAAGCGCTTGGCTTTTTCCTGGCCACTGTCAGCGCTCCTGGAAACAAGCACACGATAGCGCTGCCCACTTGCAGAAGAAGGAATCACTGCGAGGCCAGCTCAAAAGCAGCCCAAGGGCAGAGGCAACTTGGAAACTTCGCTGCTCTCAAATCAACGGTGTCAAGACAAAAAGATTTCCCTCATCTTCCCCTTGCACGTGCAGACTCCTCTTTGCACCCACACTCCAAGAGCAAGATGAACTCCTTTGCCCTAACTTGCACTTTCCTTCTCAGCTCTAGGCACCATCCTAAGGCTTCCCTCTGCCAGAGTCAGGATCCAAAGACAATGGCAGCAGGGACTGCTCACACACAAAAGGCACCAGGACAAAAGGCTCCCGAGCTTGGCCTTTGCATTCCTGCTGACAGCTCAACAGCTCTAAGCCAGAGAAGTGCCTGGTGGGAAGAGCCTTTAGAATCACTCTGAGCACCTCATGACAAGGAGCTGCAGCGTGTGGGGATGAATCTGCAGCAGCCTCCTGCCCCAGGGTGTCCCCCGGGAGCAGCCATGCGCCAGGCCGTGACTGCCAGCTGCACGCGTAAAGGAGCCGGTGTTCCACACCACGGCTGTGCCTGGGACAGAGACACGAGTGGCCACAGAAGTGGCCATGGCACTGTCCGCACGCTGTCCCTGCTGCTTCTCGCCCAGCCGCTGGCGGGGCACCAACTGCCAGCCACGCACTCCTAAAGCCACGGGCCCACTGGGACACTGCGGGGGCTGGTGGAAGCCAGCGGCCATTGTGACACAGCAGGGCTGCACAGAAGCCACGGTGCTTTGTGACCCGTGGCTCCCAGGAGAGCCTTTGTGATGCTGGGGACCTACCCGGAAGCCTGGCTCCACTGTGACACCAGCACAGAAGCTCGGGGAGCCCTGGAGACCGTGGGGATGCTAGGGAAGCTGATGGAAGCCTGGGCACCACAGTGACGCTACGGAAGCTGGTGGAACCGAGGGGCCACAGTGACACTCTGGGGCCTTTTGGAAGCAACGAGACTCTGGTGGGAAGCCACGGGATGATTAATGCTGGCAGGAACCTGCTGCAGGTGGGCTCCTCTCTCCCAGCTTCCACAAGTGCTGCTAGGATGCCACTGCGGCACTGGCTTGTCACGGGCTCACGGCTTCCTTTGGGAAGGGCTCTGCTGCAGGATGGCATGCTGCAGAGAATGCAGGTAGATGTTGTGCTCCCTCCTGGCATGCAGGTGGACAAGAAAGCCTGATCCAGCCCCCGCTCAGCCCATGTGTGGCTGTGGCATTGGAGCGGGGCAATTTTGGGAGCAGCCCCAGCCCTGCTGCTGGTCCCGGCTGGGCACGCAGCTGCTGGGACACAGGTGTGTCCTGATGGCCCCCGTGTACTCGTTTGAGAAGGGAAGGACAGAGTGCATCAGTGAGTTTGGTGTGGCTTACATGCGGCAAGGAGAAGGTGCAGCCCAGAACTGGCTTTCACTTTGAGAAGCTTTTGCTCTTGCGGGAGCAGCTGGTGGACCTTTTCAACCGAGCTGCAGGAGTGAAAAGTGTGATGGCATGTCTATCTGAGAAGGAAGGTTCAGTGCCGCAGCGTGTTGTGCACAATTGATATGCTGATAAGAGAAGGGGGTGCTTTTGGACCGTTTTCCTTCCTGACACGTCTGTCTGTGGGAGCTTTAGGTGCTTGGACTCAGGGATAGCGAAGGTGTGTGAAAGTGACCGGGCTGCGAGAATCCTGTTGCACAGGGAAGAGGGAAGGTCAGCAAATGTTTCCTGTCCTGGCACATGTCTCAGTCTGAAGTGCAGCTGGAGATGCTTCACTTCTGCCAAGGACTCTGCCAGCTTGAGAGAAGGATGCGCTCTGTGGAGTTGAGAAAGAAAGTGCGTATCACCAGCTTGTTTCCTCCAGTTCCTAGACAGCAAAGGGGCTATGAAAGGCAGCACTGGCTTTTTGTTCTAGGAGTTTTTCTTGACAAGCAGCTGCTGGATGTTTGCAAGGGGGTTTGGGATATGCAAAAATGAGAGGGTAAGCTGGTACACTGAGCTTGAGAGCAAAAGCATATCTTCAGGGCTTTGGATGCATTTCAGAGGCTGGGAGTTCCATGCTGAGCAGCTGATGGCACAGAAGAGGTTCTAAAGAAAGAGGCCCTGCTGGAATTGCCTTTTCTTTTGCAGCCTAGAAACTGCACAGCCAACAGCAAAAACGATTCCTCCTCCCTCCCTGCAACATGCAGCATCACATTCCTTTCTGTCACCAAGAGGCAGGATGCACAGCCGAGCTCTTCCACCCACTGCTCGCACACGACTCGGGCCGCGCCAGCCAAGCGCTTGGCTTTTTCCTGGCCACTGTCAGCGCTCCTGGAAACAAGCACACGATAGCGCTGCCCACTTGCAGAAGAAGGAATCACTGCGAGGCCAGCTCAAAAGCAGCCCAAGGGCAGAGGCAACTTGGAAACTTCGCTGCTCTCAAATCAACGGTGTCAAGACAAAAAGATTTCCCTCATCTTCCCCTTGCACGTGCAGACTCCTCTTTGCACCCACACTCCAAGAGCAAGATGAACTCCTTTGCCCTAACTTGCACTTTCCTTCTCAGCTCTAGGCACCATCCTAAGGCTTCCCTCTGCCAGAGTCAGGATCCAAAGACAACGGCAGCAGGGACTGCTCACACACAAAAGGCACCAGGACAAAAGGCTCCCGAGCTTGGCCTTTGCATTCCCGCGGACAGCTCAACAGCTCTAAGCCAGAGAAGTGCCTGCTGGGAAGAGCCTTTAGAATCACTCTGAGCACCTCATGACAAGGAGCTGCAGCGTGTGGGGATGAATCTGCAGCAGCCTCCTGCCCCAGGGTGTCCCCCGGGAGCAGCCATGCGCCAGGCCGTGACTGCCAGCTGCACGCGTAAAGGAGCCGGTGTTCCACACCACGGCTGTGCCTGGGACAGAGACACGAGTGGCCACAGAAGTGGCCATGGCACTGTCCGCACGCTGTCCCTGCTGCTTCTCGCCCAGCCGCTGGCGGGGCACCAACTGCCAGCCACGCACTCCTAAAGCCACGGGCCCACTGGGACACTGCGGGGGCTGGTGGAAGCCAGCGGCCATTGTGACACAGCGGGGCTGCACAGAAGCCACGGTGCTTTGTGACCCGTGGCTCCCAGGAGAGCCTTTGTGATGCTGGGGACCTACCCGGAAGCCTGGCTCCACTGTGACACCAGCACAGAAGCTCGGGGAGCCCTGGAGACCGTGGGGATGCTATGGAAGCTGACGGAAGCCTGGGCACCACAGTGACGCTATGGAAGCTGGTGGAACCGAGGGGCCACAGTGACACTCTGGGGCCTTTTGGAAGCAACGAGACTCTGGTGGGAAGCCACGGGATGATTAATGCTGGCAGGAACCTGCTGCAGGTGGGCTCCTCTCTCCCAGCTTCCACAAGTGCTGCTAGGATGCCACTGCGGCACTGGCTTGTCACGGGCTCACGGCTTCCTTTGGGAAGGGCTCTGCTGCAGGATGGCATGCTGCAGAGAATGCAGGTAGATGTTGTGCTCCCTCCTGGCATGCAGGTGGACAAGAAAGCCTGATCCAGCCCCCGCTCAGCCCATGTGTGGCTGTGGCATTGGGGCGGGGCAACTTTGGGAGCAGCCCCAGCCCTGCTGCTGGTCCCGGCTGGGCACGCAGCTGCTGGGACACAGGTGTGTCCTGATGGCCCCCGTGTACTCGTTTGAGAAGGGAAGGACAGAGTGCATCAGTGAGTTTGGTGTGGCTTACATGCGGCAAGGAGAAGGTGCAGCCCAGAACTGGCTTTCACTTTGAGAAGCTTTTGCTCTTGCGGGAGCAGCTGGTGGACCTTTTCAACCGAGTTGCAAGAGTGAAAAGTGTAATGGCATGTCTATCTGAGAAGGAAGGTTCAGTGCCGCAGCGTGTTGCACACAATTGATATGCTGATAAGAGAAGGGGGTGCTTTTGGACCGTTTTCCTTCCTGACACGTCTGTCTGTGGGAGCTTTAGGTGCTTGGACTCAGGGATAGCGAAGGTGTGTGAAAGTGACCGGGCTGCGAGAATCCTGTTGCAACAGGGAAGAGGGAAGGTCAGCAAATGTTTCCTGTCCTGGCACATGTCTCAGTCTGAAGTGCAGCTGGAGATGCTTCACTTCTGCCAAGGACGCTGCCAGCTTGAGAGAAGGATGCGCTCTATGGAGTTGAGAAAGAAAGTGCGTATCACCAGCTTGTTTCCTCCAGTTCCTAGACAGCAAAGGGGCTATGAAAGGCAGCACTGGCTTTTTGTTCTAGGAGTTTTTCTTGACAAGCAGCTGCTGGATGTTTGCAAGGGGGTTTGGGATATGCAAAAATGAGAGGGTAAGCTGGTACACTGAGCTTGAGAGCAAAAGCATATCTTCAGGGCTTTGGATGCATTTCAGAGGCTGGGAGTTCCATGCTGAGCAGCTGATGGCACAGAAGAGGTTCTAAAGAAAGAGGCCCTGCTGGAATTGCCTTTTCTTTTGCAGCCTAGAAACTGCACAGCCAACAGCAAAAACGATTCCTCCTCCCTCCCTGCAACATGCAGCATCACATTCCTTTCTGTCACCAAGAGGCAGGATGCACAGCCGAGCTCTTCCACCCACTGCTCGCACACGACTGGGGCCGCGCCAGCCAAGCGCTTGGCTTTTTCCTGGCCACTGTCAGCGCTCCTGGAAACAAGCACACGATAGCGCTGCCCACTTGCAGAAGAAGGAATCACTGCGAGGCCAGCTCAAAAGCAGCCCAAGGGCAGAGGCAACTTGGAAACTTCGCTGCTCTCAAATCAACGGTGTCAGGACAAAAAGATTTCCCTCATCTTCCCCTTGCACGTGCAGACTCCTCTTTGCACCCACACTCCAAGAGCAAGATGAACTCCTTTGCCCTAACTTGCACTTTCCTTCTCAGCTCTAGGCACCATCCTAAGGCTTCCCTCTGCCAGAGTCAGGATCCAAAGACAATGGCAGCAGGGACTGCTCACACACAAAAGGCACCAGGACAAAAGGCTCCCGAGCTTGGCCTTTGCATTCCTGCTGACAGCTCAACAGCTCTAAGCCAGAGAAGTGCCTGCTGGGAAGAGCCTTTAGAATCACTCTGAGCACCTCATGACAAGGAGCTGCAGCGTGTGGGGATGAATCTGCAGCAGCCTCCTGCCCCAGGGTGTCCCCCGGGAGCAGCCATGCGCCAGGCCGTGACTGCCAGCTGCACGCGCAAAGGAGCCGGTGTTCCACACCACGGCTGTGCCTGGGACAGAGACACGAGTGGCCACAGAAGTGGCCATGGCACTGTCCGCACGCTGTCCCTGCTGCTTCTCGCCCAGCCGCTGGCGGGGCACCAACTGCCAGCCACGCACTCCTAAAGCCACGGGCCCACTGGGACACTGCGGGGGCTGGTGGAAGCCAGCGGCCATTGTGACACAGTGGGGCTGCACAGAAGCCACGGTGCTTTGTGACCCGTGGCTCCCAGGAGAGCCTTTGTGATGCTGGGGACCTACCCGGAAGCCTGGCTCCACTGTGACACCAGCACAGAAGCTCGGGGAGCCCTGGAGACCGTGGGGATGCTAGGGAAGCTGATGGAAGCCTGGCTCCACTGTGACACCAGCACAGAAGCTCGGGGAGCCCTGGAGACCGTGGGGATGCTAGGGAAGCTGATGGAAGCCTGGGCACCACAGTGACGCTACGGAAGCTGGTGGAACCGAGGGGCCACAGTGACACTCTGGGGCCTTTTGGAAGCAACGAGACCCTGGTGGGAAGCCACGGGATGATTAATGCTGGCAGGAACCTGCTGCAGGTGGGCTCCTCTCTCCCAGCTTCCACAAGTGCTGCTAGGATGCCACTGCGGCACTGGCTTGTCACGGGCTCACGGCTTCCTTTGGGAAGGGCTCTGCTGCAGGATGGCATGCTGCAGAGAATGCAGGTAGATGTTGTGCTCCCTCCTGGCATGCAGGTGGACAAGAAAGCCTGATCCAGCCCCCGCTCAGCCCATGTCTGGCTGTGGCATTGGAGCAGGGCAATTTTGGGAGCAGCCCCAGCCCTGCTGCTGGTCCCGGCTGGGCACGCAGCTGCTGGGACACAGGTGTGTCCTGATGGCCCCCGTGTACTCGTTTGAGAAGGGAAGGACAGAGTGCATCAGTGAGTTTGGTGTGGCTTACATGCGGCAAGGAGAAGGTGCAGCCCAGAACTGGCTTTCACTTTGAGAAGCTTTTGCTCTTGCGGGAGCAGCTGGTGGACCTTTTCAACCGAGTTGCAAGAGTGAAAAGTGTAATGGCATGTCTATCTGAGAAGGAAGGTTCAGTGCCGCAGCGTGTTGCACACAATTGATATGCTGATAAGAGAAGGGGGTGCTTTTGGACCGTTTTCCTTCCTGACACGTCTGTCTGTGGGAGCTTTAGGTGCTTGGACTCAGGGATAGCGAAGGTGTGTGAAAGTGACCGGGCTGCGAGAATCCTGTTGCACAGGGAAGAGGGAAGGTCAGCAAATGTTTCCTGTCCTGGCACATGTCTCAGTCTGAAGTGCAGCTGGAGATGCTTCACTTCTGCCAAGGACTCTGCCAGCTTGAGAGAAGGATGCGCTCTGTGGAGTTGAGAAAGAAAGTGCGTATCACGAGCTTGTTTCCTCCAGTTCCTAGACAGCAAAGGGGCTATGAAAGGCAGCACTGGCTTTTTGTTCTAGGAGTTTTTCTTGACAAGCAGCTGCTGGATGTTTGCAAGGGGGTTTGGGATATGCAAAAATGAGAGGGTAAGCTGGTACACTGAGCTTGAGAGCAAAAGCATATCTTCAGGGCTTTGGATGCATTTCAGAGGCTGGGAGTTCCATGCTGAGCAGCTGATGGCACAGAAGAGGTTCTAAAGAAAGAGGCCCTGCTGGAATTGCCTTTTCTTTTGCAGCCTAGAAACTGCACAGCCAACAGCAAAAACGATTCCTCCTCCCTCCCTGCAACATGCAGCATCACATTCCTTTCTGTCACCAAGAGGCAGGATGCACAGCCGAGCTCTTCCACCCACTGCTCGCACACGACTGGGGCCGCGCCAGCCAAGCGCTTGGCTTTTTCCTGGCCACTGTCAGCGCTCCTGGAAACAAGCACACGATAGCGCTGCCCACTTGCAGAAGAAGGAATCACTGCGAGGCCAGCTCAAAAGCAGCCCAAGGGCAGAGGCAACTTGGAAACTTCGCTGCTCTCAAATCAACGGTGTCAAGACAAAAAGATTTCCCTCATCTTCCCCTTGCACGTGCAGACTCCTCTTTGCACCCACACTCCAAGAGCAAGATGAACTCCTTTGCCCTAACTTGCACTTTCCTTCTCAGCTCTAGGCACCATCCTAAGGCTTCCCTCTGCCAGAGTCAGGATCCAAAGACAATGGCAGCAGGGACTGCTCACACACAAAAGGCACCAGGACAAAAGGCTCCCGAGCTTGGCCTTTGCATTCCTGCTGACAGCTCAACAGCTCTAAGCCAGAGAAGTGCCTGGTGGGAAGAGCCTTTAGAATCACTCTGAGCACCTCATGACAAGGAGCTGCAGCGTGTGGGGATGAATCTGCAGCAGCCTCCTGCCCCAGGGTGTCCCCCGGGAGCAGCCATGCGCCAGGCCGTGACTGCCAGCTGCACGCGTAAAGGAGCCGGTGTTCCACACCACGGCTGTGCCTGGGACAGAGACACGAGTGGCCACAGAAGTGGCCATGGCACTGTCCGCACGCTGTCCCTGCTGCTTCTCGCCCAGCCGCTGGCGGGGCACCAACTGCCAGCCACGCACTCCTAAAGCCACGGGCCCACTGGGACACTGCGGGGGCTGGTGGAAGCCAGCGGCCATTGTGACACAGCAGGGCTGCACAGAAGCCACGGTGCTTTGTGACCCGTGGCTCCCAGGAGAGCCTTTGTGATGCTGGGGACCTACCCGGAAGCCTGGCTCCACTGTGACACCAGCACAGAAGCTCGGGGAGCCCTGGAGACCGTGGGGATGCTAGGGAAGCTGATGGAAGCCTGGGCACCACAGTGACGCTACGGAAGCTGGTGGAACCGAGGGGCCACAGTGACACTCTGGGGCCTTTTGGAAGCAACGAGACTCTGGTGGGAAGCCACGGGATGATTAATGCTGGCAGGAACCTGCTGCAGGTGGGCTCCTCTCTCCCAGCTTCCACAAGTGCTGCTAGGATGCCACTGCGGCACTGGCTTGTCACGGGCTCACGGCTTCCTTTGGGAAGGGCTCTGCTGCAGGATGGCATGCTGCAGAGAATGCAGGTAGATGTTGTGCTCCCTCCTGGCATGCAGGTGGACAAGAAAGCCTGATCCAGCCCCCGCTCAGCCCATGTGTGGCTGTGGCATTGGAGCGGGGCAATTTTGGGAGCAGCCCCAGCCCTGCTGCTGGTCCCGGCTGGGCACGCAGCTGCTGGGACACAGGTGTGTCCTGATGGCCCCCGTGTACTCGTTTGAGAAGGGAAGGACAGAGTGCATCAGTGAGTTTGGTGTGGCTTACATGCGGCAAGGAGAAGGTGCAGCCCAGAACTGGCTTTCACTTTGAGAAGCTTTTGCTCTTGCGGGAGCAGCTGGTGGACCTTTTCAACCGAGCTGCAGGAGTGAAAAGTGTGATGGCATGTCTATCTGAGAAGGAAGGTTCAGTGCCGCAGCGTGTTGTGCACAATTGATATGCTGATAAGAGAAGGGGGTGCTTTTGGACCGTTTTCCTTCCTGACACGTCTGTCTGTGGGAGCTTTAGGTGCTTGGACTCAGGGATAGCGAAGGTGTGTGAAAGTGACCGGGCTGCGAGAATCCTGTTGCACAGGGAAGAGGGAAGGTCAGCAAATGTTTCCTGTCCTGGCACATGTCTCAGTCTGAAGTGCAGCTGGAGATGCTTCACTTCTGCCAAGGACTCTGCCAGCTTGAGAGAAGGATGCGCTCTGTGGAGTTGAGAAAGAAAGTGCGTATCACCAGCTTGTTTCCTCCAGTTCCTAGACAGCAAAGGGGCTATGAAAGGCAGCACTGGCTTTTTGTTCTAGGAGTTTTTCTTGACAAGCAGCTGCTGGATGTTTGCAAGGGGGTTTGGGATATGCAAAAATGAGAGGGTAAGCTGGTACACTGAGCTTGAGAGCAAAAGCATATCTTCAGGGCTTTGGATGCATTTCAGAGGCTGGGAGTTCCATGCTGAGCAGCTGATGGCACAGAAGAGGTTCTAAAGAAAGAGGCCCTGCTGGAATTGCCTTTTCTTTTGCAGCCTAGAAACTGCACAGCCAACAGCAAAAACGATTCCTCCTCCCTCCCTGCAACATGCAGCATCACATTCCTTTCTGTCACCAAGAGGCAGGATGCACAGCCGAGCTCTTCCACCCACTGCTCGCACACGACTGGGGCCGCGCCAGCCAAGCGCTTGGCTTTTTCCTGGCCACTGTCAGCGCTCCTGGAAACAAGCACACGATAGCGCTGCCCACTTGCAGAAGAAGGAATCACTGCGAGGCCAGCTCAAAAGCAGCCCAAGGGCAGAGGCAACTTGGAAACTTCGCTGCTCTCAAATCAACGGTGTCAAGACAAAAAGATTTCCCTCATCTTCCCCTTGCACGTGCAGACTCCTCTTTGCACCCACACTCCAAGAGCAAGATGAACTCCTTTGCCCTAACTTGCACTTTCCTTCTCAGCTCTAGGCACCATCCTAAGGCTTCCCTCTGCCAGAGTCAGGATCCAAAGACAACGGCACCAGGGACTGCTCACACACAAAAGGCACCAGGACAAAAGGCTCCCGAGCTTGGCCTTTGCATTCCCGCGGACAGCTCAACAGCTCTAAGCCAGAGAAGTGCCTGCTGGGAAGAGCCTTTAGAATCACTCTGAGCACCTCATGACAAGGAGCTGCAGCGTGTGGGGATGAATCTGCAGCAGCCTCCTGCCCCAGGGTGTCCCCCGGGAGCAGCCATGCGCCAGGCCGTGACTGCCAGCTGCACGCGTAAAGGAGCCGGTGTTCCACACCACGGCTGTGCCTGGGACAGAGACACGAGTGGCCACAGAAGTGGCCATGGCACTGTCCGCACGCTGTCCCTGCTGCTTCTCGCCCAGCCGCTGGCGGGGCACCAACTGCCAGCCACGCACTCCTAAAGCCACGGGCCCACTGGGACACTGCGGGGGCTGGTGGAAGCCAGCGGCCATTGTGACACAGCAGGGCTGCACAGAAGCCACGGTGCTTTGTGACCCGTGGCTCCCAGGAGAGCCTTTGTGATGCTGGGGACCTACCCGGAAGCCTGGCTCCACTGTGACACCAGCACAGAAGCTCGGGGAGCCCTGGAGACCGTGGGGATGCTATGGAAGCTGACGGAAGCCTGGGCACCACAGTGACGCTATGGAAGCTGGTGGAACCGAGGGGCCACAGTGACACTCTGGGGCCTTTTGGAAGCAACGAGACTCTGGTGGGAAGCCACGGGATGATTAATGCTGGCAGGAACCTGCTGCAGGTGGGCTCCTCTCTCCCAGCTTCCACAAGTGCTGCTAGGATGCCACTGCGGCACTGGCTTGTCACGGGCTCACGGCTTCCTTTGGGAAGGGCTCTGCTGCAGGATGGCATGCTGCAGAGAATGCAGGTAGATGTTGTGCTCCCTCCTGGCATGCAGGTGGACAAGAAAGCCTGATCCAGCCCCCGCTCAGCCCATGTGTGGCTGTGGCATTGGGGCGGGGCAACTTTGGGAGCAGCCCCAGCCCTGCTGCTGGTCCCGGCTGGGCACGCAGCTGCTGGGACACAGGTGTGTCCTGATGGCCCCCGTGTACTCGTTTGAGAAGGGAAGGACAGAGTGCATCAGTGAGTTTGGTGTGGCTTACATGCGGCAAGGAGAAGGTGCAGCCCAGAACTGGCTTTCACTTTGAGAAGCTTTTGCTCTTGCGGGAGCAGCTGGTGGACCTTTTCAACCGAGTTGCAAGAGTGAAAAGTGTAATGGCATGTCTATCTGAGAAGGAAGGTTCAGTGCCGCAGCGTGTTGCACACAATTGATATGCTGATAAGAGAAGGGGGTGCTTTTGGACCGTTTTCCTTCCTGACACGTCTGTCTGTGGGAGCTTTAGGTGCTTGGACTCAGGGATAGCGAAGGTGTGTGAAAGTGACCGGGCTGCGAGAATCCTGTTGCAACAGGGAAGAGGGAAGGTCAGCAAATGTTTCCTGTCCTGGCACATGTCTCAGTCTGAAGTGCAGCTGGAGATGCTTCACTTCTGCCAAGGACGCTGCCAGCTTGAGAGAAGGATGCGCTCTATGGAGTTGAGAAAGAAAGTGCGTATCACCAGCTTGTTTCCTCCAGTTCCTAGACAGCAAAGGGGCTATGAAAGGCAGCACTGGCTTTTTGTTCTAGGAGTTTTTCTTGACAAGCAGCTGCTGGATGTTTGCAAGGGGGTTTGGGATATGCAAAAATGAGAGGGTAAGCTGGTACACTGAGCTTGAGAGCAAAAGCATATCTTCAGGGCTTTGGATGCATTTCAGAGGCTGGGAGTTCCATGCTGAGCAGCTGATGGCACAGAAGAGGTTCTAAAGAAAGAGGCCCTGCTGGAATTGCCTTTTCTTTTGCAGCCTAGAAACTGCACAGCCAACAGCAAAAACGATTCCTCCTCCCTCCCTGCAACATGCAGCATCACATTCCTTTCTGTCTCCAAGAGGCAGGATGCACAGCCGAGCTCTTCCACCCACTGCTCGCACACGACTGGGGCCGCGCCAGCCAAGCGCTTGGCTTTTTCCTGGCCACTGTCAGCGCTCCTGGAAACAAGCACACGATAGCGCTGCCCACTTGCAGAAGAAGGAATCACTGCGAGGCCAGCTCAAAAGCAGCCCAAGGGCAGAGGCAACTTGGAAACTTCGCTGCTCTCAAATCAACGGTGTCAGGACAAAAAGATTTCCCTCATCTTCCCCTTGCACGTGCAGACTCCTCTTTGCACCCACACTCCAAGAGCAAGATGAACTCCTTTGCCCTAACTTGCACTTTCCTTCTCAGCTCTAGGCACCATCCTAAGGCTTCCCTCTGCCAGAGTCAGGATCCAAAGACAACGGCAGCAGGGACTGCTCACACACAAAAGGCACCAGGACAAAAGGCTCCCGAGCTTGGCCTTTGCATTCCTGCTGACAGCTCAACAGCTCTAAGCCAGAGAAGTGCCTGCTGGGAAGAGCCTTTAGAATCACTCTGAGCACCTCATGACAAGGAGCTGCAGTGTGTGGGGATGAATCTGCAGCAGCCTCCTGCCCCAGGGTGTCCCCCGGGAGCAGCCATGCGCCAGGCCGTGACTGCCAGCTGCACGCGCAAAGGAGCCGGTGTTCCACACCACGGCTGTGCCTGGGACAGAGACACGAGTGGCCACAGAAGTGGCCATGGCACTGTCCGCACGCTGTCCCTGCTGCTTCTCGCCCAGCCGCTGGCGGGGCACCAACTGCCAGCCACGCACTCCTAAAGCCACGGGCCCACTGGGACACTGCGGGGGCTGGTGGAAGCCAGCGGCCATTGTGACACAGCGGGGCTGCACAGAAGCCACGGTGCTTTGTGACCCGTGGCTCCCAGGAGAGCCTTTGTGATGCTGAGGACCTACCCGGAAGCCTGGCTCCACTGTGACACCAGCACAGAAGCTCGGGGAGCCCTGGAGACCGTGGGGATGCTAGGGAAGCTGATGGAAGCCTGGGCACCACAGTGACGCTATGGAAGCTGGTGGAACCGAGGGGCCACAGTGACACTCTGGGGCCTTTTGGAAGCAACGAGACTCTGGTGGGAAGCCACGGGATGATTAATGCTGGCAGGAACCTGCTGCAGGTGGGCTCCTCTCTCCCAGCTTCCACAAGTGCTGCTAGGATGCCACTGCGGCACTGGCTTGTCACGGGCTCACGGCTTCCTTTGGGAAGGGCTCTGCTGCAGGATGGCATGCTGCAGAGAATGCAGGTAGATGTTGTGCTCCCTCCTGGCATGCAGGTGGACAAGAAAGCCTGATCCAGCCCCCGCTCAGCCCATGTCTGGCTGTGGCATTGGAGCAGGGCAATTTTGGGAGCAGCCCCAGCCCTGCTGCTGGTCCCGGCTGGGCACGCAGCTGCTGGGACACAGGTGTGTCCTGATGGCCCCCGTGTACTCGTTTGAGAAGGGAAGGACAGAGTGCATCAGTGAGTTTGGTGTGGCTTACATGCGGCAAGGAGAAGGTGCAGCCCAGAACTGGCTTTCACTTTGAGAAGCTTTTGCTCTTGCGGGAGCAGCTGGTGGACCTTTTCAACCGAGTTGCAAGAGTGAAAAGTGTAATGGCATGTCTATCTGAGAAGGAAGGTTCAGTGCCGCAGCGTGTTGCACACAATTGATATGCTGATAAGAGAAGGGGGTGCTTTTGGACCGTTTTCCTTCCTGACACGTCTGTCTGTGGGAGCTTTAGGTGCTTGGACTCAGGGATAGCGAAGGTGTGTGAAAGTGACCGGGCTGCGAGAATCCTGTTGCAACAGGGAAGAGGGAAGGTCAGCAAATGTTTCCTGTCCTGGCACATGTCTCAGTCTGAAGTGCAGCTGGAGATGCTTCACTTCTGCCAAGGACGCTGCCAGCTTGAGAGAAGGATGCGCTCTATGGAGTTGAGAAAGAAAGTGCGTATCACCAGCTTGTTTCCTCCAGTTCCTAGACAGCAAAGGGGCTATGAAAGGCAGCACTGGCTTTTTGTTCTAGGAGTTTTTCTTGACAAGCAGCTGCTGGATGTTTGCAAGGGGGTTTGGGATATGCAAAAATGAGAGGGTAAGCTGGTACACTGAGCTTGAGAGCAAAAGCATATCTTCAGGGCTTTGGATGCATTTCAGAGGCTGGGAGTTCCATGCTGAGCAGCTGATGGCACAGAAGAGGTTCTAAAGAAAGAGGCCCTGCTGGAATTGCCTTTTCTTTTGCAGCCTAGAAACTGCACAGCCAACAGCAAAAACGATTCCTCCTCCCTCCCTGCAACATGCAGCATCACATTCCTTTCTGTCACCAAGAGGCAGGATGCACAGCCGAGCTCTTCCACCCACTGCTCGCACACGACTCGGGCCGCGCCAGCCAAGCGCTTGGCTTTTTCCTGGCCACTGTCAGCGCTCCTGGAAACAAGCACACGATAGCGCTGCCCACTTGCAGAAGAAGGAATCACTGCGAGGCCAGCTCGAAAGCAGCCCAAGGGCAGAGGCAACTTGGAAACTTCGCTGCTCTCAAATCAACGGTGTCAGGACAAAAAGATTTCCCTCATCTTCCCCTTGCACGTGCAGACTCCTCTTTGCACCCACACTCCAAGAGCAAGATGAACTCCTTTGCCCTAACTTGCACTTTCCTTCTCAGCTCTAGGCACCATCCTAAGGCTTCCCTCTGCCAGAGTCAGGATCCAAAGACAACGGCAGCAGGGACTGCTCACACACAAAAGGCACCAGGACAAAAGGCTCCCGAGCTTGGCCTTTGCATTCCTGCTGACAGCTCAACAGCTCTAAGCCAGAGAAGTGCCTGCTGGGAAGAGCCTTTAGAATCACTCTGAGCACCTCATGACAAGGAGCTGCAGCGTTTGGGGATGAATCTGCAGCAGCCTCCTGCCCCAGGGTGTCCCCCGGGAGCAGCCATGTGCCAGGCCGTGACTGCCAGCTGCACGCGCAAAGGAGCCGGTGTTCCACACCACGGCTGTGCCTGGGACAGAGACACGAGTGGCCACAGAAGTGGCCATGGCACTGTCCGCACGCTGTCCCTGCTGCTTCTCGCCCAGCCGCTGGCGGGGCACCAACTGCCAGCCACGCACTCCTAAAGCCACGGGCCCACTGGGACACTGCGGGGGCTGGTGGAAGCCAGCGGCCATTGTGACACAGCGGGGCTGCACAGAAGCCACGGTGCTTTGTGACCCGTGGCTCCCAGGAGAGCCTTTGTGATGCTGGGGACCTACCCGGAAGCCTGGCTCCACTGTGACACCAGCACAGAAGCTCGGGGAGCCCTGGAGACCGTGGGGATGCTAGGGAAGCTGATGGAAGCCTGGGCACCACAGTGACGCTATGGAAGCTGGTGGAACCGAGGGGCCACAGTGACACTCTGGGGCCTTTTGGAAGCAACGAGACTCTGGTGGGAAGCCACGGGATGATTAATGCTGGCAGGAACCTGCTGCAGGTGGGCTCCTCTCTCCCAGCTTCCACAAGTGCTGCTAGGATGCCACTGCGGCACTGGCTTGTCACGGGCTCACGGCTTCCTTTGGGAAGGGCTCTGCTGCAGGATGGCATGCTGCAGAGAATGCAGGTAGATGTTGTGCTCCCTCCTGGCATGCAGGTGGACAAGAAAGCCTGATCCAGCCCCCGCTCAGCCCATGTCTGGCTGTGGCATTGGGGCGGGGCAACTTTGGGAGCAGCCCCAGCCCTGCTGCTGGTCCCGGCTGGGCACGCAGCTGCTGGGACACAGGTGTGTCCTGATGGCCCCCGTGTACTCGTTTGAGAAGGGAAGGACAGAGTGCATCAGTGAGTTTGGTGTGGCTTACATGCGGCAAGGAGAAGGTGCAGCCCAGAACTGGCTTTCACTTTGAGAAGCTTTTGCTCTTGCGGGAGCAGCTGGTGGACCTTTTCAACCGAGCTGCAGGAGTGAAAAGTGTGATGGCATGTCTCTCTGAGAAGGAAGGTTCAGTGCCGCAGCGTGTTGTGCACAATTGATATGCTGATAAGAGAAGGGGGTGCTTTTGGACCGTTTTCCTTCCTGACACGTCTGTCTGTGGGAGCTTTAGGTGCTTGGACTCAGGGATAGCGAAGGTGTGTGAAAGTGACCAGGCTGCGAGAATCCTGTTGCACAGGGAAGAGGGAAGGTCAGCAAATGTTTCCTGTCCTGGCACATGTCTCAGTCTGAAGTGCAGCTGGAGATGCTTCACTTCTGCCAAGGACTCTGCCAGCTTGAGAGAAGGATGCGCTCTGTGGAGTTGAGAAAGAAAGTGCGTATCACGAGCTTGTTTCCTCCAGTTCCTAGACAGCAAAGGGGCTATGAAAGGCAGCACTGGCTTTTTGTTCTAGGAGTTTTTCTTGACAAGCAGCTGCTGGATGTTTGCAAGGGGGTTTGGGATATGCAAAAATGAGAGGGTAAGCTGGTACACTGAGCTTGAGAGCAAAAGCATATCTTCAGGGCTTTGGATGCATTTCAGAGGCTGGGAGTTCCATGCTGAGCAGCTGATGGCACAGAAGAGGTTCTAAAGAAAGAGGCCCTGCTGGAATTGCCTTTTCTTTTGCAGCCTAGAAACTGCACAGCCAACAGCAAAAACGATTCCTCCTCCCTCCCTGCAACATGCAGCATCACATTCCTTTCTGTCACCAAGAGGCAGGATGCACAGCCGAGCTCTTCCACCCACTGCTCGCACACGACTCGGGCCGCGCCAGCCAAGCGCTTGGCTTTTTCCTGGCCACTGTCAGCGCTCCTGGAAACAAGCACACGATAGCGCTGCCCACTTGCAGAAGAAGGAATCACTGCGAGGCCAGCTCAAAAGCAGCCCAAGGGCAGAGGCAACTTGGAAACTTCGCTGCTCTCAAATCAACGGTGTCAGGACAAAAAGATTTCCCTCATCTTCCCCTTGCACGTGCAGACTCCTCTTTGCACCCACACTCCAAGAGCAAGATGAACTCCTTTGCCCTAACTTGCACTTTCCTTCTCAGCTCTAGGCACCATCCTAAGGCTTCCCTCTGCCAGAGTCAGGATCCAAAGACAACGGCAGCAGGGACTGCTCACACACAAAAGGCACCAGGACAAAAGGCTCCCGAGCTTGGCCTTTGCATTCCTGCTGACAGCTCAACAGCTCTAAGCCAGAGAAGTGCCTGCTGGGAAGAGCCTTTAGAATCACTCTGAGCACCTCATGACAAGGAGCTGCAGTGTGTGGGGATGAATCTGCAGCAGCCTCCTGCCCCAGGGTGTCCCCCGGGAGCAGCCATGCGCCAGGCCGTGACTGCCAGCTGCACGCGCAAAGGAGCCGGTGTTCCACACCACGGCTGTGCCTGGGACAGAGACACGAGTGGCCACAGAAGTGGCCATGGCACTGTCCGCACGCTGTCCCTGCTGCTTCTCGCCCAGCCGCTGGCGGGGCACCAACTGCCAGCCACGCACTCCTAAAGCCACGGGCCCACTGGGACACTGTGGGGGCTGGTGGAAGCCAGCGGCCATTGTGACACAGCGGGGCTGCACAGAAGCCACGGTGCTTTGTGACCCGTGGCTCCCAGGAGAGCCTTTGTGATGCTGGGGACCTACCCGGAAGCCTGGCTCCACTGTGACACCAGCACAGAAGCTCGGGGAGCCCTGGAGACCGTGGGGACGCTATGGAAGCTGATGGAAGCCTGGCTCCACTGTGACACCAGCACAGAAGCTTGGGGAGCCCTGGAGACCGTGGGGATGCTATGGAAGCTGACGGAAGCCTGGGCACCACAGTGACGCTATGGAAGCTGGTGGAACCGAGGGGCCACAGTGACACTCTGGGGCCTTTTGGAAGCAACGAGACTCTGGTGGGAAGCCACGGGATGATTAATGCTGGCAGGAACCTGCTGCAGGTGGGCTCCTCTCTCCCAGCTTCCACAAGTGCTGCTAGGATGCCACTGCGGCACTGGCTTGTCACGGGCTCACGGCTTCCTTTGGGAAGGGCTCTGCTGCAGGATGGCATGCTGCAGAGAATGCAGGTAAGATGTTGTGCTCCCTCCTGGCATGCAGGTGGACAAGAAAGCCTGATCCAGCCCCCGCTCAGCCCATGTGTGGCTGTGGCATTGGAGCAGGGCAATTTTGGGAGCAGCCCCAGCCCTGCTGCTGGTCCCGGCTGGGCACGCAGCTGCTGGGACACAGGTGTGTCCTGATGGCCCCCGTGTACTCGTTTGAGAAGGGAAGGACAGAGTGCATCAGTGAGTTTGGTGTGGCTTACATGCGGCAAGGAGAAGGTGCAGCCCAGAACTGGCTTTCACTTTGAGAAGCTTTTGCTCTTGCGGGAGCAGCTGGTGGACCTTTTCAACCGAGCTGCAGGAGTGAAAAGTGTGATGGCATGTCTATCTGAGAAGGAAGGTTCAGTGCCGCAGCGTGTTGTGCACAATTGATATGCTGATAAGAGAAGGGGGTGCTTTTGGACCGTTTTCCTTCCTGACACGTCTGTCTGTGGGAGCTTTAGGTGCTTGGACTCAGGGATAGCGAAGGTGTGTGAAAGTGACCGGGCTGCGAGAATCCTGTTGCACAGGGAAGAGGGAAGGTCAGCAAATGTTTCCTGTCCTGGCACATGTCTCAGTCTGAAGTGCAGCTGGAGATGCTTCACTTCTGCCAAGGACTCTGCCAGCTTGAGAGAAGGATGCGCTCTGTGGAGTTGAGAAAGAAAGTGCGTATCACGAGCTTGTTTCCTCCAGTTCCTAGACAGCAAAGGGGCTATGAAAGGCAGCACTGGCTTTTTGTTCTAGGAGTTTTTCTTGACAAGCAGCTGCTGGATGTTTGCAAGGGGGTTTGGGATATGCAAAAATGAGAGGGTAAGCTGGTACACTGAGCTTGAGAGCAAAAGCATATCTTCAGGGCTTTGGATGCATTTCAGAGGCTGGGAGTTCCATGCTGAGCAGCTGATGGCACAGAAGAGGTTCTAAAGAAAGAGGCCCTGCTGGAATTGCCTTTTCTTTTGCAGCCTAGAAACTGCACAGCCAACAGCAAAAACGATTCCTCCTCCCTCCCTGCAACATGCAGCATCACATTCCTTTCTGTCACCAAGAGGCAGGATGCACAGCCGAGCTCTTCCACCCACTGCTCGCACACGACTGGGGCCGCGCCAGCCAAGCGCTTGGCTTTTTCCTGGCCACTGTCAGCGCTCCTGGAAACAAGCACACGATAGCGCTGCCCACTTGCAGAAGAAGGAATCACTGCGAGGCCAGCTCAAAAGCAGCCCAAGGGCAGAGGCAACTTGGAAACTTCGCTGCTCTCAAATCAACGGTGTCAAGACAAAAAGATTTCCCTCATCTTCCCCTTGCACGTGCAGACTCCTCTTTGCACCCACACTCCAAGAGCAAGATGAACTCCTTTGCCCTAACTTGCACTTTCCTTCTCAGCTCTAGGCACCATCCTAAGGCTTCCCTCTGCCAGAGTCAGGATCCAAAGACAATGGCAGCAGGGACTGCTCACACACAAAAGGCACCAGGACAAAAGGCTCCCGAGCTTGGCCTTTGCATTCCTGCTGACAGCTCAACAGCTCTAAGCCAGAGAAGTGCCTGGTGGGAAGAGCCTTTAGAATCACTCTGAGCACCTCATGACAAGGAGCTGCAGCGTGTGGGGATGAATCTGCAGCAGCCTCCTGCCCCAGGGTGTCCCCCGGGAGCAGCCATGCGCCAGGCCGTGACTGCCAGCTGCACGCGTAAAGGAGCCGGTGTTCCACACCACGGCTGTGCCTGGGACAGAGACACGAGTGGCCACAGAAGTGGCCATGGCACTGTCCGCACGCTGTCCCTGCTGCTTCTCGCCCAGCCGCTGGCGGGGCACCAACTGCCAGCCACGCACTCCTAAAGCCACGGGCCCACTGGGACACTGCGGGGGCTGGTGGAAGCCAGCGGCCATTGTGACACAGCAGGGCTGCACAGAAGCCACGGTGCTTTGTGACCCGTGGCTCCCAGGAGAGCCTTTGTGATGCTGGGGACCTACCCGGAAGCCTGGCTCCACTGTGACACCAGCACAGAAGCTCGGGGAGCCCTGGAGACCGTGGGGATGCTAGGGAAGCTGATGGAAGCCTGGGCACCACAGTGACGCTACGGAAGCTGGTGGAACCGAGGGGCCACAGTGACACTCTGGGGCCTTTTGGAAGCAACGAGACTCTGGTGGGAAGCCACGGGATGATTAATGCTGGCAGGAACCTGCTGCAGGTGGGCTCCTCTCTCCCAGCTTCCACAAGTGCTGCTAGGATGCCACTGCGGCACTGGCTTGTCACGGGCTCACGGCTTCCTTTGGGAAGGGCTCTGCTGCAGGATGGCATGCTGCAGAGAATGCAGGTAGATGTTGTGCTCCCTCCTGGCATGCAGGTGGACAAGAAAGCCTGATCCAGCCCCCGCTCAGCCCATGTGTGGCTGTGGCATTGGAGCAGGGCAATTTTGGGAGCAGCCCCAGCCCTGCTGCTGGTCCCGGCTGGGCACGCAGCTGCTGGGACACAGGTGTGTCCTGATGGCCCCCGTGTACTCGTTTGAGAAGGGAAGGACAGAGTGCATCAGTGAGTTTGGTGTGGCTTACATGCGGCAAGGAGAAGGTGCAGCCCAGAACTGGCTTTCACTTTGAGAAGCTTTTGCTCTTGCGGGAGCAGCTGGTGGACCTTTTCAACCGAGCTGCAGGAGTGAAAAGTGTGATGGCATGTCTATCTGAGAAGGAAGGTTCAGTGCCGCAGCGTGTTGTGCACAATTGATATGCTGATAAGAGAAGGGGGTGCTTTTGGACCGTTTTCCTTCCTGACACGTCTGTCTGTGGGAGCTTTAGGTGCTTGGACTCAGGGATAGCGAAGGTGTGTGAAAGTGACCGGGCTGCGAGAATCCTGTTGCACAGGGAAGAGGGAAGGTCAGCAAATGTTTCCTGTCCTGGCACATGTCTCAGTCTGAAGTGCAGCTGGAGATGCTTCACTTCTGCCAAGGACTCTGCCAGCTTGAGAGAAGGATGCGCTCTGTGGAGTTGAGAAAGAAAGTGCGTATCACCAGCTTGTTTCCTCCAGTTCCTAGACAGCAAAGGGGCTATGAAAGGCAGCACTGGCTTTTTGTTCTAGGAGTTTTTCTTGACAAGCAGCTGCTGGATGTTTGCAAGGGGGTTTGGGATATGCAAAAATGAGAGGGTAAGCTGGTACACTGAGCTTGAGAGCAAAAGCATATCTTCAGGGCTTTGGATGCATTTCAGAGGCTGGGAGTTCCATGCTGAGCAGCTGATGGCACAGAAGAGGTTCTAAAGAAAGAGGCCCTGCTGGAATTGCCTTTTCTTTTGCAGCCTAGAAACTGCACAGCCAACAGCAAAAACGATTCCTCCTCCCTCCCTGCAACATGCAGCATCACATTCCTTTCTGTCACCAAGAGGCAGGATGCACAGCCGAGCTCTTCCACCCACTGCTCGCACACGACTGGGGCCGCGCCAGCCAAGCGCTTGGCTTTTTCCTGGCCACTGTCAGCGCTCCTGGAAACAAGCACACGATAGCGCTGCCCACTTGCAGAAGAAGGAATCACTGCGAGGCCAGCTCAAAAGCAGCCCAAGGGCAGAGGCAACTTGGAAACTTCGCTGCTCTCAAATCAACGGTGTCAAGACAAAAAGATTTCCCTCATCTTCCCCTTGCACGTGCAGACTCCTCTTTGCACCCACACTCCAAGAGCAAGATGAACTCCTTTGCCCTAACTTGCACTTTCCTTCTCAGCTCTAGGCACCATCCTAAGGCTTCCCTCTGCCAGAGTCAGGATCCAAAGACAACGGCACCAGGGACTGCTCACACACAAAAGGCACCAGGACAAAAGGCTCCCGAGCTTGGCCTTTGCATTCCCGCGGACAGCTCAACAGCTCTAAGCCAGAGAAGTGCCTGCTGGGAAGAGCCTTTAGAATCACTCTGAGCACCTCATGACAAGGAGCTGCAGCGTGTGGGGATGAATCTGCAGCAGCCTCCTGCCCCAGGGTGTCCCCCGGGAGCAGCCATGCGCCAGGCCGTGACTGCCAGCTGCACGCGTAAAGGAGCCGGTGTTCCACACCACGGCTGTGCCTGGGACAGAGACACGAGTGGCCACAGAAGTGGCCATGGCACTGTCCGCACGCTGTCCCTGCTGCTTCTCGCCCAGCCGCTGGCGGGGCACCAACTGCCAGCCACGCACTCCTAAAGCCACGGGCCCACTGGGACACTGCGGGGGCTGGTGGAAGCCAGCGGCCATTGTGACACAGCAGGGCTGCACAGAAGCCACGGTGCTTTGTGACCCGTGGCTCCCAGGAGAGCCTTTGTGATGCTGGGGACCTACCCGGAAGCCTGGCTCCACTGTGACACCAGCACAGAAGCTCGGGGAGCCCTGGAGACCGTGGGGATGCTATGGAAGCTGACGGAAGCCTGGGCACCACAGTGACGCTATGGAAGCTGGTGGAACCGAGGGGCCACAGTGACACTCTGGGGCCTTTTGGAAGCAACGAGACTCTGGTGGGAAGCCACGGGATGATTAATGCTGGCAGGAACCTGCTGCAGGTGGGCTCCTCTCTCCCAGCTTCCACAAGTGCTGCTAGGATGCCACTGCGGCACTGGCTTGTCACGGGCTCACGGCTTCCTTTGGGAAGGGCTCTGCTGCAGGATGGCATGCTGCAGAGAATGCAGGTAGATGTTGTGCTCCCTCCTGGCATGCAGGTGGACAAGAAAGCCTGATCCAGCCCCCGCTCAGCCCATGTGTGGCTGTGGCATTGGGGCGGGGCAACTTTGGGAGCAGCCCCAGCCCTGCTGCTGGTCCCGGCTGGGCACGCAGCTGCTGGGACACAGGTGTGTCCTGATGGCCCCCGTGTACTCGTTTGAGAAGGGAAGGACAGAGTGCATCAGTGAGTTTGGTGTGGCTTACATGCGGCAAGGAGAAGGTGCAGCCCAGAACTGGCTTTCACTTTGAGAAGCTTTTGCTCTTGCGGGAGCAGCTGGTGGACCTTTTCAACCGAGTTGCAAGAGTGAAAAGTGTAATGGCATGTCTATCTGAGAAGGAAGGTTCAGTGCCGCAGCGTGTTGCACACAATTGATATGCTGATAAGAGAAGGGGGTGCTTTTGGACCGTTTTCCTTCCTGACACGTCTGTCTGTGGGAGCTTTAGGTGCTTGGACTCAGGGATAGCGAAGGTGTGTGAAAGTGACCGGGCTGCGAGAATCCTGTTGCAACAGGGAAGAGGGAAGGTCAGCAAATGTTTCCTGTCCTGGCACATGTCTCAGTCTGAAGTGCAGCTGGAGATGCTTCACTTCTGCCAAGGACGCTGCCAGCTTGAGAGAAGGATGCGCTCTATGGAGTTGAGAAAGAAAGTGCGTATCACCAGCTTGTTTCCTCCAGTTCCTAGACAGCAAAGGGGCTATGAAAGGCAGCACTGGCTTTTTGTTCTAGGAGTTTTTCTTGACAAGCAGCTGCTGGATGTTTGCAAGGGGGTTTGGGATATGCAAAAATGAGAGGGTAAGCTGGTACACTGAGCTTGAGAGCAAAAGCATATCTTCAGGGCTTTGGATGCATTTCAGAGGCTGGGAGTTCCATGCTGAGCAGCTGATGGCACAGAAGAGGTTCTAAAGAAAGAGGCCCTGCTGGAATTGCCTTTTCTTTTGCAGCCTAGAAACTGCACAGCCAACAGCAAAAACGATTCCTCCTCCCTCCCTGCAACATGCAGCATCACATTCCTTTCTGTCACCAAGAGGCAGGATGCACAGCCGAGCTCTTCCACCCACTGCTCGCACACGACTGGGGCCGCGCCAGCCAAGCGCTTGGCTTTTTCCTGGCCACTGTCAGCGCTCCTGGAAACAAGCACACGATAGCGCTGCCCACTTGCAGAAGAAGGAATCACTGCGAGGCCAGCTCAAAAGCAGCCCAAGGGCAGAGGCAACTTGGAAACTTCGCTGCTCTCAAATCAACGGTGTCAGGACAAAAAGATTTCCCTCATCTTCCCCTTGCACGTGCAGACTCCTCTTTGCACCCACACTCCAAGAGCAAGATGAACTCCTTTGCCCTAACTTGCACTTTCCTTCTCAGCTCTAGGCACCATCCTAAGGCTTCCCTCTGCCAGAGTCAGGATCCAAAGACAATGGCAGCAGGGACTGCTCACACACAAAAGGCACCAGGACAAAAGGCTCCCGAGCTTGGCCTTTGCATTCCTGCTGACAGCTCAACAGCTCTAAGCCAGAGAAGTGCCTGCTGGGAAGAGCCTTTAGAATCACTCTGAGCACCTCATGACAAGGAGCTGCAGCGTGTGGGGATGAATCTGCAGCAGCCTCCTGCCCCAGGGTGTCCCCCGGGAGCAGCCATGCGCCAGGCCGTGACTGCCAGCTGCACGCGCAAAGGAGCCGGTGTTCCACACCACGGCTGTGCCTGGGACAGAGACACGAGTGGCCACAGAAGTGGCCATGGCACTGTCCGCACGCTGTCCCTGCTGCTTCTCGCCCAGCCGCTGGCGGGGCACCAACTGCCAGCCACGCACTCCTAAAGCCACGGGCCCACTGGGACACTGCGGGGGCTGGTGGAAGCCAGCGGCCATTGTGACACAGTGGGGCTGCACAGAAGCCACGGTGCTTTGTGACCCGTGGCTCCCAGGAGAGCCTTTGTGATGCTGGGGACCTACCCGGAAGCCTGGCTCCACTGTGACACCAGCACAGAAGCTCGGGGAGCCCTGGAGACCGTGGGGATGCTAGGGAAGCTGATGGAAGCCTGGCTCCACTGTGACACCAGCACAGAAGCTCGGGGAGCCCTGGAGACCGTGGGGATGCTAGGGAAGCTGATGGAAGCCTGGGCACCACAGTGACGCTACGGAAGCTGGTGGAACCGAGGGGCCACAGTGACACTCTGGGGCCTTTTGGAAGCAACGAGACCCTGGTGGGAAGCCACGGGATGATTAATGCTGGCAGGAACCTGCTGCAGGTGGGCTCCTCTCTCCCAGCTTCCACAAGTGCTGCTAGGATGCCACTGCGGCACTGGCTTGTCACGGGCTCACGGCTTCCTTTGGGAAGGGCTCTGCTGCAGGATGGCATGCTGCAGAGAATGCAGGTAGATGTTGTGCTCCCTCCTGGCATGCAGGTGGACAAGAAAGCCTGATCCAGCCCCCGCTCAGCCCATGTCTGGCTGTGGCATTGGAGCAGGGCAATTTTGGGAGCAGCCCCAGCCCTGCTGCTGGTCCCGGCTGGGCACGCAGCTGCTGGGACACAGGTGTGTCCTGATGGCCCCCGTGTACTCGTTTGAGAAGGGAAGGACAGAGTGCATCAGTGAGTTTGGTGTGGCTTACATGCGGCAAGGAGAAGGTGCAGCCCAGAACTGGCTTTCACTTTGAGAAGCTTTTGCTCTTGCGGGAGCAGCTGGTGGACCTTTTCAACCGAGTTGCAAGAGTGAAAAGTGTAATGGCATGTCTATCTGAGAAGGAAGGTTCAGTGCCGCAGCGTGTTGCACACAATTGATATGCTGATAAGAGAAGGGGGTGCTTTTGGACCGTTTTCCTTCCTGACACGTCTGTCTGTGGGAGCTTTAGGTGCTTGGACTCAGGGATAGCGAAGGTGTGTGAAAGTGACCGGGCTGCGAGAATCCTGTTGCACAGGGAAGAGGGAAGGTCAGCAAATGTTTCCTGTCCTGGCACATGTCTCAGTCTGAAGTGCAGCTGGAGATGCTTCACTTCTGCCAAGGACTCTGCCAGCTTGAGAGAAGGATGCGCTCTGTGGAGTTGAGAAAGAAAGTGCGTATCACGAGCTTGTTTCCTCCAGTTCCTAGACAGCAAAGGGGCTATGAAAGGCAGCACTGGCTTTTTGTTCTAGGAGTTTTTCTTGACAAGCAGCTGCTGGATGTTTGCAAGGGGGTTTGGGATATGCAAAAATGAGAGGGTAAGCTGGTACACTGAGCTTGAGAGCAAAAGCATATCTTCAGGGCTTTGGATGCATTTCAGAGGCTGGGAGTTCCATGCTGAGCAGCTGATGGCACAGAAGAGGTTCTAAAGAAAGAGGCCCTGCTGGAATTGCCTTTTCTTTTGCAGCCTAGAAACTGCACAGCCAACAGCAAAAACGATTCCTCCTCCCTCCCTGCAACATGCAGCATCACATTCCTTTCTGTCACCAAGAGGCAGGATGCACAGCCGAGCTCTTCCACCCACTGCTCGCACACGACTGGGGCCGCGCCAGCCAAGCGCTTGGCTTTTTCCTGGCCACTGTCAGCGCTCCTGGAAACAAGCACACGATAGCGCTGCCCACTTGCAGAAGAAGGAATCACTGCGAGGCCAGCTCAAAAGCAGCCCAAGGGCAGAGGCAACTTGGAAACTTCGCTGCTCTCAAATCAACGGTGTCAAGACAAAAAGATTTCCCTCATCTTCCCCTTGCACGTGCAGACTCCTCTTTGCACCCACACTCCAAGAGCAAGATGAACTCCTTTGCCCTAACTTGCACTTTCCTTCTCAGCTCTAGGCACCATCCTAAGGCTTCCCTCTGCCAGAGTCAGGATCCAAAGACAATGGCAGCAGGGACTGCTCACACACAAAAGGCACCAGGACAAAAGGCTCCCGAGCTTGGCCTTTGCATTCCTGCTGACAGCTCAACAGCTCTAAGCCAGAGAAGTGCCTGGTGGGAAGAGCCTTTAGAATCACTCTGAGCACCTCATGACAAGGAGCTGCAGCGTGTGGGGATGAATCTGCAGCAGCCTCCTGCCCCAGGGTGTCCCCCGGGAGCAGCCATGCGCCAGGCCGTGACTGCCAGCTGCACGCGTAAAGGAGCCGGTGTTCCACACCACGGCTGTGCCTGGGACAGAGACACGAGTGGCCACAGAAGTGGCCATGGCACTGTCCGCACGCTGTCCCTGCTGCTTCTCGCCCAGCCGCTGGCGGGGCACCAACTGCCAGCCACGCACTCCTAAAGCCACGGGCCCACTGGGACACTGCGGGGGCTGGTGGAAGCCAGCGGCCATTGTGACACAGCAGGGCTGCACAGAAGCCACGGTGCTTTGTGACCCGTGGCTCCCAGGAGAGCCTTTGTGATGCTGGGGACCTACCCGGAAGCCTGGCTCCACTGTGACACCAGCACAGAAGCTCGGGGAGCCCTGGAGACCGTGGGGATGCTAGGGAAGCTGATGGAAGCCTGGGCACCACAGTGACGCTACGGAAGCTGGTGGAACCGAGGGGCCACAGTGACACTCTGGGGCCTTTTGGAAGCAACGAGACTCTGGTGGGAAGCCACGGGATGATTAATGCTGGCAGGAACCTGCTGCAGGTGGGCTCCTCTCTCCCAGCTTCCACAAGTGCTGCTAGGATGCCACTGCGGCACTGGCTTGTCACGGGCTCACGGCTTCCTTTGGGAAGGGCTCTGCTGCAGGATGGCATGCTGCAGAGAATGCAGGTAGATGTTGTGCTCCCTCCTGGCATGCAGGTGGACAAGAAAGCCTGATCCAGCCCCCGCTCAGCCCATGTGTGGCTGTGGCATTGGAGCGGGGCAATTTTGGGAGCAGCCCCAGCCCTGCTGCTGGTCCCGGCTGGGCACGCAGCTGCTGGGACACAGGTGTGTCCTGATGGCCCCCGTGTACTCGTTTGAGAAGGGAAGGACAGAGTGCATCAGTGAGTTTGGTGTGGCTTACATGCGGCAAGGAGAAGGTGCAGCCCAGAACTGGCTTTCACTTTGAGAAGCTTTTGCTCTTGCGGGAGCAGCTGGTGGACCTTTTCAACCGAGCTGCAGGAGTGAAAAGTGTGATGGCATGTCTATCTGAGAAGGAAGGTTCAGTGCCGCAGCGTGTTGTGCACAATTGATATGCTGATAAGAGAAGGGGGTGCTTTTGGACCGTTTTCCTTCCTGACACGTCTGTCTGTGGGAGCTTTAGGTGCTTGGACTCAGGGATAGCGAAGGTGTGTGAAAGTGACCGGGCTGCGAGAATCCTGTTGCACAGGGAAGAGGGAAGGTCAGCAAATGTTTCCTGTCCTGGCACATGTCTCAGTCTGAAGTGCAGCTGGAGATGCTTCACTTCTGCCAAGGACTCTGCCAGCTTGAGAGAAGGATGCGCTCTGTGGAGTTGAGAAAGAAAGTGCGTATCACCAGCTTGTTTCCTCCAGTTCCTAGACAGCAAAGGGGCTATGAAAGGCAGCACTGGCTTTTTGTTCTAGGAGTTTTTCTTGACAAGCAGCTGCTGGATGTTTGCAAGGGGGTTTGGGATATGCAAAAATGAGAGGGTAAGCTGGTACACTGAGCTTGAGAGCAAAAGCATATCTTCAGGGCTTTGGATGCATTTCAGAGGCTGGGAGTTCCATGCTGAGCAGCTGATGGCACAGAAGAGGTTCTAAAGAAAGAGGCCCTGCTGGAATTGCCTTTTCTTTTGCAGCCTAGAAACTGCACAGCCAACAGCAAAAACGATTCCTCCTCCCTCCCTGCAACATGCAGCATCACATTCCTTTCTGTCACCAAGAGGCAGGATGCACAGCCGAGCTCTTCCACCCACTGCTCGCACACGACTGGGGCCGCGCCAGCCAAGCGCTTGGCTTTTTCCTGGCCACTGTCAGCGCTCCTGGAAACAAGCACACGATAGCGCTGCCCACTTGCAGAAGAAGGAATCACTGCGAGGCCAGCTCAAAAGCAGCCCAAGGGCAGAGGCAACTTGGAAACTTCGCTGCTCTCAAATCAACGGTGTCAAGACAAAAAGATTTCCCTCATCTTCCCCTTGCACGTGCAGACTCCTCTTTGCACCCACACTCCAAGAGCAAGATGAACTCCTTTGCCCTAACTTGCACTTTCCTTCTCAGCTCTAGGCACCATCCTAAGGCTTCCCTCTGCCAGAGTCAGGATCCAAAGACAACGGCACCAGGGACTGCTCACACACAAAAGGCACCAGGACAAAAGGCTCCCGAGCTTGGCCTTTGCATTCCCGCGGACAGCTCAACAGCTCTAAGCCAGAGAAGTGCCTGCTGGGAAGAGCCTTTAGAATCACTCTGAGCACCTCATGACAAGGAGCTGCAGCGTGTGGGGATGAATCTGCAGCAGCCTCCTGCCCCAGGGTGTCCCCCGGGAGCAGCCATGCGCCAGGCCGTGACTGCCAGCTGCACGCGTAAAGGAGCCGGTGTTCCACACCACGGCTGTGCCTGGGACAGAGACACGAGTGGCCACAGAAGTGGCCATGGCACTGTCCGCACGCTGTCCCTGCTGCTTCTCGCCCAGCCGCTGGCGGGGCACCAACTGCCAGCCACGCACTCCTAAAGCCACGGGCCCACTGGGACACTGCGGGGGCTGGTGGAAGCCAGCGGCCATTGTGACACAGCAGGGCTGCACAGAAGCCACGGTGCTTTGTGACCCGTGGCTCCCAGGAGAGCCTTTGTGATGCTGGGGACCTACCCGGAAGCCTGGCTCCACTGTGACACCAGCACAGAAGCTCGGGGAGCCCTGGAGACCGTGGGGATGCTATGGAAGCTGACGGAAGCCTGGGCACCACAGTGACGCTATGGAAGCTGGTGGAACCGAGGGGCCACAGTGACACTCTGGGGCCTTTTGGAAGCAACGAGACTCTGGTGGGAAGCCACGGGATGATTAATGCTGGCAGGAACCTGCTGCAGGTGGGCTCCTCTCTCCCAGCTTCCACAAGTGCTGCTAGGATGCCACTGCGGCACTGGCTTGTCACGGGCTCACGGCTTCCTTTGGGAAGGGCTCTGCTGCAGGATGGCATGCTGCAGAGAATGCAGGTAGATGTTGTGCTCCCTCCTGGCATGCAGGTGGACAAGAAAGCCTGATCCAGCCCCCGCTCAGCCCATGTGTGGCTGTGGCATTGGGGCGGGGCAACTTTGGGAGCAGCCCCAGCCCTGCTGCTGGTCCCGGCTGGGCACGCAGCTGCTGGGACACAGGTGTGTCCTGATGGCCCCCGTGTACTCGTTTGAGAAGGGAAGGACAGAGTGCATCAGTGAGTTTGGTGTGGCTTACATGCGGCAAGGAGAAGGTGCAGCCCAGAACTGGCTTTCACTTTGAGAAGCTTTTGCTCTTGCGGGAGCAGCTGGTGGACCTTTTCAACCGAGTTGCAAGAGTGAAAAGTGTAATGGCATGTCTATCTGAGAAGGAAGGTTCAGTGCCGCAGCGTGTTGCACACAATTGATATGCTGATAAGAGAAGGGGGTGCTTTTGGACCGTTTTCCTTCCTGACACGTCTGTCTGTGGGAGCTTTAGGTGCTTGGACTCAGGGATAGCGAAGGTGTGTGAAAGTGACCGGGCTGCGAGAATCCTGTTGCAACAGGGAAGAGGGAAGGTCAGCAAATGTTTCCTGTCCTGGCACATGTCTCAGTCTGAAGTGCAGCTGGAGATGCTTCACTTCTGCCAAGGACGCTGCCAGCTTGAGAGAAGGATGCGCTCTATGGAGTTGAGAAAGAAAGTGCGTATCACCAGCTTGTTTCCTCCAGTTCCTAGACAGCAAAGGGGCTATGAAAGGCAGCACTGGCTTTTTGTTCTAGGAGTTTTTCTTGACAAGCAGCTGCTGGATGTTTGCAAGGGGGTTTGGGATATGCAAAAATGAGAGGGTAAGCTGGTACACTGAGCTTGAGAGCAAAAGCATATCTTCAGGGCTTTGGATGCATTTCAGAGGCTGGGAGTTCCATGCTGAGCAGCTGATGGCACAGAAGAGGTTCTAAAGAAAGAGGCCCTGCTGGAATTGCCTTTTCTTTTGCAGCCTAGAAACTGCACAGCCAACAGCAAAAACGATTCCTCCTCCCTCCCTGCAACATGCAGCATCACATTCCTTTCTGTCTCCAAGAGGCAGGATGCACAGCCGAGCTCTTCCACCCACTGCTCGCACACGACTGGGGCCGCGCCAGCCAAGCGCTTGGCTTTTTCCTGGCCACTGTCAGCGCTCCTGGAAACAAGCACACGATAGCGCTGCCCACTTGCAGAAGAAGGAATCACTGCGAGGCCAGCTCAAAAGCAGCCCAAGGGCAGAGGCAACTTGGAAACTTCGCTGCTCTCAAATCAACGGTGTCAGGACAAAAAGATTTCCCTCATCTTCCCCTTGCACGTGCAGACTCCTCTTTGCACCCACACTCCAAGAGCAAGATGAACTCCTTTGCCCTAACTTGCACTTTCCTTCTCAGCTCTAGGCACCATCCTAAGGCTTCCCTCTGCCAGAGTCAGGATCCAAAGACAACGGCAGCAGGGACTGCTCACACACAAAAGGCACCAGGACAAAAGGCTCCCGAGCTTGGCCTTTGCATTCCTGCTGACAGCTCAACAGCTCTAAGCCAGAGAAGTGCCTGCTGGGAAGAGCCTTTAGAATCACTCTGAGCACCTCATGACAAGGAGCTGCAGTGTGTGGGGATGAATCTGCAGCAGCCTCCTGCCCCAGGGTGTCCCCCGGGAGCAGCCATGCGCCAGGCCGTGACTGCCAGCTGCACGCGCAAAGGAGCCGGTGTTCCACACCACGGCTGTGCCTGGGACAGAGACACGAGTGGCCACAGAAGTGGCCATGGCACTGTCCGCACGCTGTCCCTGCTGCTTCTCGCCCAGCCGCTGGCGGGGCACCAACTGCCAGCCACGCACTCCTAAAGCCACGGGCCCACTGGGACACTGCGGGGGCTGGTGGAAGCCAGCGGCCATTGTGACACAGCGGGGCTGCACAGAAGCCACGGTGCTTTGTGACCCGTGGCTCCCAGGAGAGCCTTTGTGATGCTGAGGACCTACCCGGAAGCCTGGCTCCACTGTGACACCAGCACAGAAGCTCGGGGAGCCCTGGAGACCGTGGGGATGCTAGGGAAGCTGATGGAAGCCTGGGCACCACAGTGACGCTATGGAAGCTGGTGGAACCGAGGGGCCACAGTGACACTCTGGGGCCTTTTGGAAGCAACGAGACTCTGGTGGGAAGCCACGGGATGATTAATGCTGGCAGGAACCTGCTGCAGGTGGGCTCCTCTCTCCCAGCTTCCACAAGTGCTGCTAGGATGCCACTGCGGCACTGGCTTGTCACGGGCTCACGGCTTCCTTTGGGAAGGGCTCTGCTGCAGGATGGCATGCTGCAGAGAATGCAGGTAGATGTTGTGCTCCCTCCTGGCATGCAGGTGGACAAGAAAGCCTGATCCAGCCCCCGCTCAGCCCATGTCTGGCTGTGGCATTGGAGCAGGGCAATTTTGGGAGCAGCCCCAGCCCTGCTGCTGGTCCCGGCTGGGCACGCAGCTGCTGGGACACAGGTGTGTCCTGATGGCCCCCGTGTACTCGTTTGAGAAGGGAAGGACAGAGTGCATCAGTGAGTTTGGTGTGGCTTACATGCGGCAAGGAGAAGGTGCAGCCCAGAACTGGCTTTCACTTTGAGAAGCTTTTGCTCTTGCGGGAGCAGCTGGTGGACCTTTTCAACCGAGTTGCAAGAGTGAAAAGTGTAATGGCATGTCTATCTGAGAAGGAAGGTTCAGTGCCGCAGCGTGTTGCACACAATTGATATGCTGATAAGAGAAGGGGGTGCTTTTGGACCGTTTTCCTTCCTGACACGTCTGTCTGTGGGAGCTTTAGGTGCTTGGACTCAGGGATAGCGAAGGTGTGTGAAAGTGACCGGGCTGCGAGAATCCTGTTGCAACAGGGAAGAGGGAAGGTCAGCAAATGTTTCCTGTCCTGGCACATGTCTCAGTCTGAAGTGCAGCTGGAGATGCTTCACTTCTGCCAAGGACGCTGCCAGCTTGAGAGAAGGATGCGCTCTATGGAGTTGAGAAAGAAAGTGCGTATCACCAGCTTGTTTCCTCCAGTTCCTAGACAGCAAAGGGGCTATGAAAGGCAGCACTGGCTTTTTGTTCTAGGAGTTTTTCTTGACAAGCAGCTGCTGGATGTTTGCAAGGGGGTTTGGGATATGCAAAAATGAGAGGGTAAGCTGGTACACTGAGCTTGAGAGCAAAAGCATATCTTCAGGGCTTTGGATGCATTTCAGAGGCTGGGAGTTCCATGCTGAGCAGCTGATGGCACAGAAGAGGTTCTAAAGAAAGAGGCCCTGCTGGAATTGCCTTTTCTTTTGCAGCCTAGAAACTGCACAGCCAACAGCAAAAACGATTCCTCCTCCCTCCCTGCAACATGCAGCATCACATTCCTTTCTGTCACCAAGAGGCAGGATGCACAGCCGAGCTCTTCCACCCACTGCTCGCACACGACTCGGGCCGCGCCAGCCAAGCGCTTGGCTTTTTCCTGGCCACTGTCAGCGCTCCTGGAAACAAGCACACGATAGCGCTGCCCACTTGCAGAAGAAGGAATCACTGCGAGGCCAGCTCGAAAGCAGCCCAAGGGCAGAGGCAACTTGGAAACTTCGCTGCTCTCAAATCAACGGTGTCAGGACAAAAAGATTTCCCTCATCTTCCCCTTGCACGTGCAGACTCCTCTTTGCACCCACACTCCAAGAGCAAGATGAACTCCTTTGCCCTAACTTGCACTTTCCTTCTCAGCTCTAGGCACCATCCTAAGGCTTCCCTCTGCCAGAGTCAGGATCCAAAGACAACGGCAGCAGGGACTGCTCACACACAAAAGGCACCAGGACAAAAGGCTCCCGAGCTTGGCCTTTGCATTCCTGCTGACAGCTCAACAGCTCTAAGCCAGAGAAGTGCCTGCTGGGAAGAGCCTTTAGAATCACTCTGAGCACCTCATGACAAGGAGCTGCAGCGTTTGGGGATGAATCTGCAGCAGCCTCCTGCCCCAGGGTGTCCCCCGGGAGCAGCCATGTGCCAGGCCGTGACTGCCAGCTGCACGCGCAAAGGAGCCGGTGTTCCACACCACGGCTGTGCCTGGGACAGAGACACGAGTGGCCACAGAAGTGGCCATGGCACTGTCCGCACGCTGTCCCTGCTGCTTCTCGCCCAGCCGCTGGCGGGGCACCAACTGCCAGCCACGCACTCCTAAAGCCACGGGCCCACTGGGACACTGCGGGGGCTGGTGGAAGCCAGCGGCCATTGTGACACAGCGGGGCTGCACAGAAGCCACGGTGCTTTGTGACCCGTGGCTCCCAGGAGAGCCTTTGTGATGCTGGGGACCTACCCGGAAGCCTGGCTCCACTGTGACACCAGCACAGAAGCTCGGGGAGCCCTGGAGACCGTGGGGATGCTAGGGAAGCTGATGGAAGCCTGGGCACCACAGTGACGCTATGGAAGCTGGTGGAACCGAGGGGCCACAGTGACACTCTGGGGCCTTTTGGAAGCAACGAGACTCTGGTGGGAAGCCACGGGATGATTAATGCTGGCAGGAACCTGCTGCAGGTGGGCTCCTCTCTCCCAGCTTCCACAAGTGCTGCTAGGATGCCACTGCGGCACTGGCTTGTCACGGGCTCACGGCTTCCTTTGGGAAGGGCTCTGCTGCAGGATGGCATGCTGCAGAGAATGCAGGTAGATGTTGTGCTCCCTCCTGGCATGCAGGTGGACAAGAAAGCCTGATCCAGCCCCCGCTCAGCCCATGTCTGGCTGTGGCATTGGGGCGGGGCAACTTTGGGAGCAGCCCCAGCCCTGCTGCTGGTCCCGGCTGGGCACGCAGCTGCTGGGACACAGGTGTGTCCTGATGGCCCCCGTGTACTCGTTTGAGAAGGGAAGGACAGAGTGCATCAGTGAGTTTGGTGTGGCTTACATGCGGCAAGGAGAAGGTGCAGCCCAGAACTGGCTTTCACTTTGAGAAGCTTTTGCTCTTGCGGGAGCAGCTGGTGGACCTTTTCAACCGAGCTGCAGGAGTGAAAAGTGTGATGGCATGTCTCTCTGAGAAGGAAGGTTCAGTGCCGCAGCGTGTTGTGCACAATTGATATGCTGATAAGAGAAGGGGGTGCTTTTGGACCGTTTTCCTTCCTGACACGTCTGTCTGTGGGAGCTTTAGGTGCTTGGACTCAGGGATAGCGAAGGTGTGTGAAAGTGACCAGGCTGCGAGAATCCTGTTGCACAGGGAAGAGGGAAGGTCAGCAAATGTTTCCTGTCCTGGCACATGTCTCAGTCTGAAGTGCAGCTGGAGATGCTTCACTTCTGCCAAGGACTCTGCCAGCTTGAGAGAAGGATGCGCTCTGTGGAGTTGAGAAAGAAAGTGCGTATCACGAGCTTGTTTCCTCCAGTTCCTAGACAGCAAAGGGGCTATGAAAGGCAGCACTGGCTTTTTGTTCTAGGAGTTTTTCTTGACAAGCAGCTGCTGGATGTTTGCAAGGGGGTTTGGGATATGCAAAAATGAGAGGGTAAGCTGGTACACTGAGCTTGAGAGCAAAAGCATATCTTCAGGGCTTTGGATGCATTTCAGAGGCTGGGAGTTCCATGCTGAGCAGCTGATGGCACAGAAGAGGTTCTAAAGAAAGAGGCCCTGCTGGAATTGCCTTTTCTTTTGCAGCCTAGAAACTGCACAGCCAACAGCAAAAACGATTCCTCCTCCCTCCCTGCAACATGCAGCATCACATTCCTTTCTGTCACCAAGAGGCAGGATGCACAGCCGAGCTCTTCCACCCACTGCTCGCACACGACTCGGGCCGCGCCAGCCAAGCGCTTGGCTTTTTCCTGGCCACTGTCAGCGCTCCTGGAAACAAGCACACGATAGCGCTGCCCACTTGCAGAAGAAGGAATCACTGCGAGGCCAGCTCAAAAGCAGCCCAAGGGCAGAGGCAACTTGGAAACTTCGCTGCTCTCAAATCAACGGTGTCAGGACAAAAAGATTTCCCTCATCTTCCCCTTGCACGTGCAGACTCCTCTTTGCACCCACACTCCAAGAGCAAGATGAACTCCTTTGCCCTAACTTGCACTTTCCTTCTCAGCTCTAGGCACCATCCTAAGGCTTCCCTCTGCCAGAGTCAGGATCCAAAGACAACGGCAGCAGGGACTGCTCACACACAAAAGGCACCAGGACAAAAGGCTCCCGAGCTTGGCCTTTGCATTCCTGCTGACAGCTCAACAGCTCTAAGCCAGAGAAGTGCCTGCTGGGAAGAGCCTTTAGAATCACTCTGAGCACCTCATGACAAGGAGCTGCAGTGTGTGGGGATGAATCTGCAGCAGCCTCCTGCCCCAGGGTGTCCCCCGGGAGCAGCCATGCGCCAGGCCGTGACTGCCAGCTGCACGCGCAAAGGAGCCGGTGTTCCACACCACGGCTGTGCCTGGGACAGAGACACGAGTGGCCACAGAAGTGGCCATGGCACTGTCCGCACGCTGTCCCTGCTGCTTCTCGCCCAGCCGCTGGCGGGGCACCAACTGCCAGCCACGCACTCCTAAAGCCACGGGCCCACTGGGACACTGTGGGGGCTGGTGGAAGCCAGCGGCCATTGTGACACAGCGGGGCTGCACAGAAGCCACGGTGCTTTGTGACCCGTGGCTCCCAGGAGAGCCTTTGTGATGCTGGGGACCTACCCGGAAGCCTGGCTCCACTGTGACACCAGCACAGAAGCTCGGGGAGCCCTGGAGACCGTGGGGACGCTATGGAAGCTGATGGAAGCCTGGCTCCACTGTGACACCAGCACAGAAGCTTGGGGAGCCCTGGAGACCGTGGGGATGCTATGGAAGCTGACGGAAGCCTGGGCACCACAGTGACGCTATGGAAGCTGGTGGAACCGAGGGGCCACAGTGACACTCTGGGGCCTTTTGGAAGCAACGAGACTCTGGTGGGAAGCCACGGGATGATTAATGCTGGCAGGAACCTGCTGCAGGTGGGCTCCTCTCTCCCAGCTTCCACAAGTGCTGCTAGGATGCCACTGCGGCACTGGCTTGTCACGGGCTCACGGCTTCCTTTGGGAAGGGCTCTGCTACAGGATGGCATGCTGCAGAGAATGCAGGTAAGATGTTGTGCTCCCTCCTGGCATGCAGGTGGACAAGAAAGCCTGATCCAGCCCCCGCTCAGCCCATGTCTGGCTGTGGCATTGGAGCGGGGCAATTTTGGGAGCAGCCCCAGCCCTGCTGCTGGTCCCGGCTGGGCACGCAGCTGCTGGGACACAGGTGTGTCCTGATGGCCCCCGTGTACTCGTTTGAGAAGGGAAGGACAGAGTGCATCAGTGAGTTTGGTGTGGCTTACATGCGGCAAGGAGAAGGTGCAGCCCAGAACTGGCTTTCACTTTGAGAAGCTTTTGCTCTTGCGGGAGCAGCTGGTGGACCTTTTCAACCGAGCTGCAGGAGTGAAAAGTGTGATGGCATGTCTATCTGAGAAGGAAGGTTCAGTGCCGCAGCGTGTTGTGCACAATTGATATGCTGATAAGAGAAGGGGGTGCTTTTGGACCGTTTTCCTTCCTGACACGTCTGTCTGTGGGAGCTTTAGGTGCTTGGACTCAGGGATAGCGAAGGTGTGTGAAAGTGACCGGGCTGCGAGAATCCTGTTGCACAGGGAAGAGGGAAGGTCAGCAAATGTTTCCTGTCCTGGCACATGTCTCAGTCTGAAGTGCAGCTGGAGATGCTTCACTTCTGCCAAGGACTCTGCCAGCTTGAGAGAAGGATGCGCTCTGTGGAGTTGAGAAAGAAAGTGCGTATCACGAGCTTGTTTCCTCCAGTTCCTAGACAGCAAAGGGGCTATGAAAGGCAGCACTGGCTTTTTGTTCTAGGAGTTTTTCTTGACAAGCAGCTGCTGGATGTTTGCAAGGGGGTTTGGGATATGCAAAAATGAGAGGGTAAGCTGGTACACTGAGCTTGAGAGCAAAAGCATATCTTCAGGGCTTTGGATGCATTTCAGAGGCTGGGAGTTCCATGCTGAGCAGCTGATGGCACAGAAGAGGTTCTAAAGAAAGAGGCCCTGCTGGAATTGCCTTTTCTTTTGCAGCCTAGAAACTGCACAGCCAACAGCAAAAACGATTCCTCCTCCCTCCCTGCAACATGCAGCATCACATTCCTTTCTGTCACCAAGAGGCAGGATGCACAGCCGAGCTCTTCCACCCACTGCTCGCACACGACTGGGGCCGCGCCAGCCAAGCGCTTGGCTTTTTCCTGGCCACTGTCAGCGCTCCTGGAAACAAGCACACGATAGCGCTGCCCACTTGCAGAAGAAGGAATCACTGCGAGGCCAGCTCAAAAGCAGCCCAAGGGCAGAGGCAACTTGGAAACTTCGCTGCTCTCAAATCAACGGTGTCAAGACAAAAAGATTTCCCTCATCTTCCCCTTGCACGTGCAGACTCCTCTTTGCACCCACACTCCAAGAGCAAGATGAACTCCTTTGCCCTAACTTGCACTTTCCTTCTCAGCTCTAGGCACCATCCTAAGGCTTCCCTCTGCCAGAGTCAGGATCCAAAGACAATGGCAGCAGGGACTGCTCACACACAAAAGGCACCAGGACAAAAGGCTCCCGAGCTTGGCCTTTGCATTCCTGCTGACAGCTCAACAGCTCTAAGCCAGAGAAGTGCCTGGTGGGAAGAGCCTTTAGAATCACTCTGAGCACCTCATGACAAGGAGCTGCAGCGTGTGGGGATGAATCTGCAGCAGCCTCCTGCCCCAGGGTGTCCCCCGGGAGCAGCCATGCGCCAGGCCGTGACTGCCAGCTGCACGCGTAAAGGAGCCGGTGTTCCACACCACGGCTGTGCCTGGGACAGAGACACGAGTGGCCACAGAAGTGGCCATGGCACTGTCCGCACGCTGTCCCTGCTGCTTCTCGCCCAGCCGCTGGCGGGGCACCAACTGCCAGCCACGCACTCCTAAAGCCACGGGCCCACTGGGACACTGCGGGGGCTGGTGGAAGCCAGCGGCCATTGTGACACAGCAGGGCTGCACAGAAGCCACGGTGCTTTGTGACCCGTGGCTCCCAGGAGAGCCTTTGTGATGCTGGGGACCTACCCGGAAGCCTGGCTCCACTGTGACACCAGCACAGAAGCTCGGGGAGCCCTGGAGACCGTGGGGATGCTAGGGAAGCTGATGGAAGCCTGGGCACCACAGTGACGCTACGGAAGCTGGTGGAACCGAGGGGCCACAGTGACACTCTGGGGCCTTTTGGAAGCAACGAGACTCTGGTGGGAAGCCACGGGATGATTAATGCTGGCAGGAACCTGCTGCAGGTGGGCTCCTCTCTCCCAGCTTCCACAAGTGCTGCTAGGATGCCACTGCGGCACTGGCTTGTCACGGGCTCACGGCTTCCTTTGGGAAGGGCTCTGCTGCAGGATGGCATGCTGCAGAGAATGCAGGTAGATGTTGTGCTCCCTCCTGGCATGCAGGTGGACAAGAAAGCCTGATCCAGCCCCCGCTCAGCCCATGTCTGGCTGTGGCATTGGAGCGGGGCAATTTTGGGAGCAGCCCCAGCCCTGCTGCTGGTCCCGGCTGGGCACGCAGCTGCTGGGACACAGGTGTGTCCTGATGGCCCCCGTGTACTCGTTTGAGAAGGGAAGGACAGAGTGCATCAGTGAGTTTGGTGTGGCTTACATGCGGCAAGGAGAAGGTGCAGCCCAGAACTGGCTTTCACTTTGAGAAGCTTTTGCTCTTGCGGGAGCAGCTGGTGGACCTTTTCAACCGAGCTGCAGGAGTGAAAAGTGTGATGGCATGTCTATCTGAGAAGGAAGGTTCAGTGCCGCAGCGTGTTGTGCACAATTGATATGCTGATAAGAGAAGGGGGTGCTTTTGGACCGTTTTCCTTCCTGACATGTCTGTCTGTGGGAGCTTTAGGTGCTTGGACTCAGGGATAGCGAAGGTGTGTGAAAGTGACCGGGCTGCGAGAATCCTGTTGCACAGGGAAGAGGGAAGGTCAGCAAATGTTTCCTGTCCTGGCACATGTCTCAGTCTGAAGTGCAGCTGGAGATGCTTCACTTCTGCCAAGGACTCTGCCAGCTTGAGAGAAGGATGCGCTCTGTGGAGTTGAGAAAGAAAGTGCGTATCACGAGCTTGTTTCCTCCAGTTCCTAGACAGCAAAGGGGCTATGAAAGGCAGCACTGGCTTTTTGTTCTAGGAGTTTTTCTTGACAAGCAGCTGCTGGATGTTTGCAAGGGGGTTTGGGATATGCAAAAATGAGAGGGTAAGCTGGTACACTGAGCTTGAGAGCAAAAGCATATCTTCAGGGCTTTGGATGCATTTCAGAGGCTGGGAGTTCCATGCTGAGCAGCTGATGGCACAGAAGAGGTTCTAAAGAAAGAGGCCCTGCTGGAATTGCCTTTTCTTTTGCAGCCTAGAAACTGCACAGCCAACAGCAAAAACGATTCCTCCTCCCTCCCTGCAACATGCAGCATCACATTCCTTTCTGTCACCAAGAGGCAGGATGCACAGCCGAGCTCTTCCACCCACTGCTCGCACACGACTGGGGCCGCGCCAGCCAAGCGCTTGGCTTTTTCCTGGCCACTGTCAGCGCTCCTGGAAACAAGCACACGATAGCGCTGCCCACTTGCAGAAGAAGGAATCACTGCGAGGCCAGCTCAAAAGCAGCCCAAGGGCAGAGGCAACTTGGAAACTTCGCTGCTCTCAAATCAACGGTGTCAAGACAAAAAGATTTCCCTCATCTTCCCCTTGCACGTGCAGACTCCTCTTTGCACCCACACTCCAAGAGCAAGATGAACTCCTTTGCCCTAACTTGCACTTTCCTTCTCAGCTCTAGGCACCATCCTAAGGCTTCCCTCTGCCAGAGTCAGGATCCAAAGACAACGGCACCAGGGACTGCTCACACACAAAAGGCACCAGGACAAAAGGCTCCCGAGCTTGGCCTTTGCATTCCCGCGGACAGCTCAACAGCTCTAAGCCAGAGAAGTGCCTGCTGGGAAGAGCCTTTAGAATCACTCTGAGCACCTCATGACAAGGAGCTGCAGCGTGTGGGGATGAATCTGCAGCAGCCTCCTGCCCCAGGGTGTCCCCCGGGAGCAGCCATGCGCCAGGCCGTGACTGCCAGCTGCACGCGTAAAGGAGCCGGTGTTCCACACCACGGCTGTGCCTGGGACAGAGACACGAGTGGCCACAGAAGTGGCCATGGCACTGTCCGCACGCTGTCCCTGCTGCTTCTCGCCCAGCCGCTGGCGGGGCACCAACTGCCAGCCACGCACTCCTAAAGCCACGGGCCCACTGGGACACTGCGGGGGCTGGTGGAAGCCAGCGGCCATTGTGACACAGCAGGGCTGCACAGAAGCCACGGTGCTTTGTGACCCGTGGCTCCCAGGAGAGCCTTTGTGATGCTGGGGACCTACCCGGAAGCCTGGCTCCACTGTGACACCAGCACAGAAGCTCGGGGAGCCCTGGAGACCGTGGGGATGCTAGGGAAGCTGATGGAAGCCTGGGCACCACAGTGACGCTACGGAAGCTGGTGGAACCGAGGGGCCACAGTGACACTCTGGGGCCTTTTGGAAGCAACGAGACTCTGGTGGGAAGCCACGGGATGATTAATGCTGGCAGGAACCTGCTGCAGGTGGGCTCCTCTCTCCCAGCTTCCACAAGTGCTGCTAGGATGCCACTGCGGCACTGGCTTGTCACGGGCTCACGGCTTCCTTTGGGAAGGGCTCTGCTGCAGGATGGCATGCTGCAGAGAATGCAGGTAGATGTTGTGCTCCCTCCTGGCATGCAGGTGGACAAGAAAGCCTGATCCAGCCCCCGCTCAGCCCATGTCTGGCTGTGGCATTGGAGCAGGGCAATTTTGGGAGCAGCCCCAGCCCTGCTGCTGGTCCCGGCTGGGCACGCAGCTGCTGGGACACAGGTGTGTCCTGATGGCCCCCGTGTACTCGTTTGAGAAGGGAAGGACAGAGTGCATCAGTGAGTTTGGTGTGGCTTACATGCGGCAAGGAGAAGGTGCAGCCCAGAACTGGCTTTCACTTTGAGAAGCTTTTGCTCTTGCGGGAGCAGCTGGTGGACCTTTTCAACCGAGTTGCAAGAGTGAAAAGTGTAATGGCATGTCTATCTGAGAAGGAAGGTTCAGTGCCGCAGCGTGTTGCACACAATTGATATGCTGATAAGAGAAGGGGGTGCTTTTGGACCGTTTTCCTTCCTGACACGTCTGTCTGTGGGAGCTTTAGGTGCTTGGACTCAGGGATAGCGAAGGTGTGTGAAAGTGACCGGGCTGCGAGAATCCTGTTGCAACAGGGAAGAGGGAAGGTCAGCAAATGTTTCCTGTCCTGGCACATGTCTCAGTCTGAAGTGCAGCTGGAGATGCTTCACTTCTGCCAAGGACGCTGCCAGCTTGAGAGAAGGATGCGCTCTATGGAGTTGAGAAAGAAAGTGCGTATCACCAGCTTGTTTCCTCCAGTTCCTAGACAGCAAAGGGGCTATGAAAGGCAGCACTGGCTTTTTGTTCTAGGAGTTTTTCTTGACAAGCAGCTGCTGGATGTTTGCAAGGGGGTTTGGGATATGCAAAAATGAGAGGGTAAGCTGGTACACTGAGCTTGAGAGCAAAAGCATATCTTCAGGGCTTTGGATGCATTTCAGAGGCTGGGAGTTCCATGCTGAGCAGCTGATGGCACAGAAGAGGTTCTAAAGAAAGAGGCCCTGCTGGAATTGCCTTTTCTTTTGCAGCCTAGAAACTGCACAGCCAACAGCAAAAACGATTCCTCCTCCCTCCCTGCAACATGCAGCATCACATTCCTTTCTGTCACCAAGAGGCAGGATGCACAGCCGAGCTCTTCCACCCACTGCTCGCACACGACTCGGGCCGCGCCAGCCAAGCGCTTGGCTTTTTCCTGGCCACTGTCAGCGCTCCTGGAAACAAGCACACGATAGCGCTGCCCACTTGCAGAAGAAGGAATCACTGCGAGGCCAGCTCGAAAGCAGCCCAAGGGCAGAGGCAACTTGGAAACTTCGCTGCTCTCAAATCAACGGTGTCAGGACAAAAAGATTTCCCTCATCTTCCCCTTGCACGTGCAGACTCCTCTTTGCACCCACACTCCAAGAGCAAGATGAACTCCTTTGCCCTAACTTGCACTTTCCTTCTCAGCTCTAGGCACCATCCTAAGGCTTCCCTCTGCCAGAGTCAGGATCCAAAGACAACGGCAGCAGGGACTGCTCACACACAAAAGGCACCAGGACAAAAGGCTCCCGAGCTTGGCCTTTGCATTCCTGCTGACAGCTCAACAGCTCTAAGCCAGAGAAGTGCCTGCTGGGAAGAGCCTTTAGAATCACTCTGAGCACCTCATGACAAGGAGCTGCAGCGTTTGGGGATGAATCTGCAGCAGCCTCCTGCCCCAGGGTGTCCCCCGGGAGCAGCCATGTGCCAGGCCGTGACTGCCAGCTGCACGCGCAAAGGAGCCGGTGTTCCACACCACGGCTGTGCCTGGGACAGAGACACGAGTGGCCACAGAAGTGGCCATGGCACTGTCCGCACGCTGTCCCTGCTGCTTCTCGCCCAGCCGCTGGCGGGGCACCAACTGCCAGCCACGCACTCCTAAAGCCACGGGCCCACTGGGACACTGCGGGGGCTGGTGGAAGCCAGCGGCCATTGTGACACAGCGGGGCTGCACAGAAGCCACGGTGCTTTGTGACCCGTGGCTCCCAGGAGAGCCTTTGTGATGCTGGGGACCTACCCGGAAGCCTGGCTCCACTGTGACACCAGCACAGAAGCTCGGGGAGCCCTGGAGACCGTGGGGATGCTAGGGAAGCTGATGGAAGCCTGGGCACCACAGTGACGCTATGGAAGCTGGTGGAACCGAGGGGCCACAGTGACACTCTGGGGCCTTTTGGAAGCAACGAGACTCTGGTGGGAAGCCACGGGATGATTAATGCTGGCAGGAACCTGCTGCAGGTGGGCTCCTCTCTCCCAGCTTCCACAAGTGCTGCTAGGATGCCACTGCGGCACTGGCTTGTCACGGGCTCACGGCTTCCTTTGGGAAGGGCTCTGCTGCAGGATGGCATGCTGCAGAGAATGCAGGTAGATGTTGTGCTCCCTCCTGGCATGCAGGTGGACAAGAAAGCCTGATCCAGCCCCCGCTCAGCCCATGTCTGGCTGTGGCATTGGGGCGGGGCAACTTTGGGAGCAGCCCCAGCCCTGCTGCTGGTCCCGGCTGGGCACGCAGCTGCTGGGACACAGGTGTGTCCTGATGGCCCCCGTGTACTCGTTTGAGAAGGGAAGGACAGAGTGCATCAGTGAGTTTGGTGTGGCTTACATGCGGCAAGGAGAAGGTGCAGCCCAGAACTGGCTTTCACTTTGAGAAGCTTTTGCTCTTGCGGGAGCAGCTGGTGGACCTTTTCAACCGAGCTGCAGGAGTGAAAAGTGTGATGGCATGTCTCTCTGAGAAGGAAGGTTCAGTGCCGCAGCGTGTTGTGCACAATTGATATGCTGATAAGAGAAGGGGGTGCTTTTGGACCGTTTTCCTTCCTGACACGTCTGTCTGTGGGAGCTTTAGGTGCTTGGACTCAGGGATAGCGAAGGTGTGTGAAAGTGACCAGGCTGCGAGAATCCTGTTGCACAGGGAAGAGGGAAGGTCAGCAAATGTTTCCTGTCCTGGCACATGTCTCAGTCTGAAGTGCAGCTGGAGATGCTTCACTTCTGCCAAGGACTCTGCCAGCTTGAGAGAAGGATGCGCTCTGTGGAGTTGAGAAAGAAAGTGCGTATCACGAGCTTGTTTCCTCCAGTTCCTAGACAGCAAAGGGGCTATGAAAGGCAGCACTGGCTTTTTGTTCTAGGAGTTTTTCTTGACAAGCAGCTGCTGGATGTTTGCAAGGGGGTTTGGGATATGCAAAAATGAGAGGGTAAGCTGGTACACTGAGCTTGAGAGCAAAAGCATATCTTCAGGGCTTTGGATGCATTTCAGAGGCTGGGAGTTCCATGCTGAGCAGCTGATGGCACAGAAGAGGTTCTAAAGAAAGAGGCCCTGCTGGAATTGCCTTTTCTTTTGCAGCCTAGAAACTGCACAGCCAACAGCAAAAACGATTCCTCCTCCCTCCCTGCAACATGCAGCATCACATTCCTTTCTGTCACCAAGAGGCAGGATGCACAGCCGAGCTCTTCCACCCACTGCTCGCACACGACTCGGGCCGCGCCAGCCAAGCGCTTGGCTTTTTCCTGGCCACTGTCAGCGCTCCTGGAAACAAGCACACGATAGCGCTGCCCACTTGCAGAAGAAGGAATCACTGCGAGGCCAGCTCAAAAGCAGCCCAAGGGCAGAGGCAACTTGGAAACTTCGCTGCTCTCAAATCAACGGTGTCAGGACAAAAAGATTTCCCTCATCTTCCCCTTGCACGTGCAGACTCCTCTTTGCACCCACACTCCAAGAGCAAGATGAACTCCTTTGCCCTAACTTGCACTTTCCTTCTCAGCTCTAGGCACCATCCTAAGGCTTCCCTCTGCCAGAGTCAGGATCCAAAGACAACGGCAGCAGGGACTGCTCACACACAAAAGGCACCAGGACAAAAGGCTCCCGAGCTTGGCCTTTGCATTCCTGCTGACAGCTCAACAGCTCTAAGCCAGAGAAGTGCCTGCTGGGAAGAGCCTTTAGAATCACTCTGAGCACCTCATGACAAGGAGCTGCAGTGTGTGGGGATGAATCTGCAGCAGCCTCCTGCCCCAGGGTGTCCCCCGGGAGCAGCCATGCGCCAGGCCGTGACTGCCAGCTGCACGCGCAAAGGAGCCGGTGTTCCACACCACGGCTGTGCCTGGGACAGAGACACGAGTGGCCACAGAAGTGGCCATGGCACTGTCCGCACGCTGTCCCTGCTGCTTCTCGCCCAGCCGCTGGCGGGGCACCAACTGCCAGCCACGCACTCCTAAAGCCACGGGCCCACTGGGACACTGTGGGGGCTGGTGGAAGCCAGCGGCCATTGTGACACAGCGGGGCTGCACAGAAGCCACGGTGCTTTGTGACCCGTGGCTCCCAGGAGAGCCTTTGTGATGCTGGGGACCTACCCGGAAGCCTGGCTCCACTGTGACACCAGCACAGAAGCTCGGGGAGCCCTGGAGACCGTGGGGACGCTATGGAAGCTGATGGAAGCCTGGCTCCACTGTGACACCAGCACAGAAGCTTGGGGAGCCCTGGAGACCGTGGGGATGCTATGGAAGCTGACGGAAGCCTGGGCACCACAGTGACGCTATGGAAGCTGGTGGAACCGAGGGGCCACAGTGACACTCTGGGGCCTTTTGGAAGCAACGAGACTCTGGTGGGAAGCCACGGGATGATTAATGCTGGCAGGAACCTGCTGCAGGTGGGCTCCTCTCTCCCAGCTTCCACAAGTGCTGCTAGGATGCCACTGCGGCACTGGCTTGTCACGGGCTCACGGCTTCCTTTGGGAAGGGCTCTGCTACAGGATGGCATGCTGCAGAGAATGCAGGTAAGATGTTGTGCTCCCTCCTGGCATGCAGGTGGACAAGAAAGCCTGATCCAGCCCCCGCTCAGCCCATGTGTGGCTGTGGCATTGGAGCAGGGCAATTTTGGGAGCAGCCCCAGCCCTGCTGCTGGTCCCGGCTGGGCACGCAGCTGCTGGGACACAGGTGTGTCCTGATGGCCCCCGTGTACTCGTTTGAGAAGGGAAGGACAGAGTGCATCAGTGAGTTTGGTGTGGCTTACATGCGGCAAGGAGAAGGTGCAGCCCAGAACTGGCTTTCACTTTGAGAAGCTTTTGCTCTTGCGGGAGCAGCTGGTGGACCTTTTCAACCGAGCTGCAGGAGTGAAAAGTGTGATGGCATGTCTATCTGAGAAGGAAGGTTCAGTGCCGCAGCGTGTTGTGCACAATTGATATGCTGATAAGAGAAGGGGGTGCTTTTGGACCGTTTTCCTTCCTGACACGTCTGTCTGTGGGAGCTTTAGGTGCTTGGACTCAGGGATAGCGAAGGTGTGTGAAAGTGACCGGGCTGCGAGAATCCTGTTGCACAGGGAAGAGGGAAGGTCAGCAAATGTTTCCTGTCCTGGCACATGTCTCAGTCTGAAGTGCAGCTGGAGATGCTTCACTTCTGCCAAGGACTCTGCCAGCTTGAGAGAAGGATGCGCTCTGTGGAGTTGAGAAAGAAAGTGCGTATCACGAGCTTGTTTCCTCCAGTTCCTAGACAGCAAAGGGGCTATGAAAGGCAGCACTGGCTTTTTGTTCTAGGAGTTTTTCTTGACAAGCAGCTGCTGGATGTTTGCAAGGGGGTTTGGGATATGCAAAAATGAGAGGGTAAGCTGGTACACTGAGCTTGAGAGCAAAAGCATATCTTCAGGGCTTTGGATGCATTTCAGAGGCTGGGAGTTCCATGCTGAGCAGCTGATGGCACAGAAGAGGTTCTAAAGAAAGAGGCCCTGCTGGAATTGCCTTTTCTTTTGCAGCCTAGAAACTGCACAGCCAACAGCAAAAACGATTCCTCCTCCCTCCCTGCAACATGCAGCATCACATTCCTTTCTGTCACCAAGAGGCAGGATGCACAGCCGAGCTCTTCCACCCACTGCTCGCACACGACTGGGGCCGCGCCAGCCAAGCGCTTGGCTTTTTCCTGGCCACTGTCAGCGCTCCTGGAAACAAGCACACGATAGCGCTGCCCACTTGCAGAAGAAGGAATCACTGCGAGGCCAGCTCAAAAGCAGCCCAAGGGCAGAGGCAACTTGGAAACTTCGCTGCTCTCAAATCAACGGTGTCAAGACAAAAAGATTTCCCTCATCTTCCCCTTGCACGTGCAGACTCCTCTTTGCACCCACACTCCAAGAGCAAGATGAACTCCTTTGCCCTAACTTGCACTTTCCTTCTCAGCTCTAGGCACCATCCTAAGGCTTCCCTCTGCCAGAGTCAGGATCCAAAGACAATGGCAGCAGGGACTGCTCACACACAAAAGGCACCAGGACAAAAGGCTCCCGAGCTTGGCCTTTGCATTCCTGCTGACAGCTCAACAGCTCTAAGCCAGAGAAGTGCCTGGTGGGAAGAGCCTTTAGAATCACTCTGAGCACCTCATGACAAGGAGCTGCAGCGTGTGGGGATGAATCTGCAGCAGCCTCCTGCCCCAGGGTGTCCCCCGGGAGCAGCCATGCGCCAGGCCGTGACTGCCAGCTGCACGCGTAAAGGAGCCGGTGTTCCACACCACGGCTGTGCCTGGGACAGAGACACGAGTGGCCACAGAAGTGGCCATGGCACTGTCCGCACGCTGTCCCTGCTGCTTCTCGCCCAGCCGCTGGCGGGGCACCAACTGCCAGCCACGCACTCCTAAAGCCACGGGCCCACTGGGACACTGCGGGGGCTGGTGGAAGCCAGCGGCCATTGTGACACAGCAGGGCTGCACAGAAGCCACGGTGCTTTGTGACCCGTGGCTCCCAGGAGAGCCTTTGTGATGCTGGGGACCTACCCGGAAGCCTGGCTCCACTGTGACACCAGCACAGAAGCTCGGGGAGCCCTGGAGACCGTGGGGATGCTAGGGAAGCTGATGGAAGCCTGGGCACCACAGTGACGCTACGGAAGCTGGTGGAACCGAGGGGCCACAGTGACACTCTGGGGCCTTTTGGAAGCAACGAGACTCTGGTGGGAAGCCACGGGATGATTAATGCTGGCAGGAACCTGCTGCAGGTGGGCTCCTCTCTCCCAGCTTCCACAAGTGCTGCTAGGATGCCACTGCGGCACTGGCTTGTCACGGGCTCACGGCTTCCTTTGGGAAGGGCTCTGCTGCAGGATGGCATGCTGCAGAGAATGCAGGTAGATGTTGTGCTCCCTCCTGGCATGCAGGTGGACAAGAAAGCCTGATCCAGCCCCCGCTCAGCCCATGTCTGGCTGTGGCATTGGAGCGGGGCAATTTTGGGAGCAGCCCCAGCCCTGCTGCTGGTCCCGGCTGGGCACGCAGCTGCTGGGACACAGGTGTGTCCTGATGGCCCCCGTGTACTCGTTTGAGAAGGGAAGGACAGAGTGCATCAGTGAGTTTGGTGTGGCTTACATGCGGCAAGGAGAAGGTGCAGCCCAGAACTGGCTTTCACTTTGAGAAGCTTTTGCTCTTGCGGGAGCAGCTGGTGGACCTTTTCAACCGAGCTGCAGGAGTGAAAAGTGTGATGGCATGTCTATCTGAGAAGGAAGGTTCAGTGCCGCAGCGTGTTGTGCACAATTGATATGCTGATAAGAGAAGGGGGTGCTTTTGGACCGTTTTCCTTCCTGACACGTCTGTCTGTGGGAGCTTTAGGTGCTTGGACTCAGGGATAGCGAAGGTGTGTGAAAGTGACCGGGCTGCGAGAATCCTGTTGCACAGGGAAGAGGGAAGGTCAGCAAATGTTTCCTGTCCTGGCACATGTCTCAGTCTGAAGTGCAGCTGGAGATGCTTCACTTCTGCCAAGGACTCTGCCAGCTTGAGAGAAGGATGCGCTCTGTGGAGTTGAGAAAGAAAGTGCGTATCACCAGCTTGTTTCCTCCAGTTCCTAGACAGCAAAGGGGCTATGAAAGGCAGCACTGGCTTTTTGTTCTAGGAGTTTTTCTTGACAAGCAGCTGCTGGATGTTTGCAAGGGGGTTTGGGATATGCAAAAATGAGAGGGTAAGCTGGTACACTGAGCTTGAGAGCAAAAGCATATCTTCAGGGCTTTGGATGCATTTCAGAGGCTGGGAGTTCCATGCTGAGCAGCTGATGGCACAGAAGAGGTTCTAAAGAAAGAGGCCCTGCTGGAATTGCCTTTTCTTTTGCAGCCTAGAAACTGCACAGCCAACAGCAAAAACGATTCCTCCTCCCTCCCTGCAACATGCAGCATCACATTCCTTTCTGTCACCAAGAGGCAGGATGCACAGCCGAGCTCTTCCACCCACTGCTCGCACACGACTGGGGCCGCGCCAGCCAAGCGCTTGGCTTTTTCCTGGCCACTGTCAGCGCTCCTGGAAACAAGCACACGATAGCGCTGCCCACTTGCAGAAGAAGGAATCACTGCGAGGCCAGCTCAAAAGCAGCCCAAGGGCAGAGGCAACTTGGAAACTTCGCTGCTCTCAAATCAACGGTGTCAAGACAAAAAGATTTCCCTCATCTTCCCCTTGCACGTGCAGACTCCTCTTTGCACCCACACTCCAAGAGCAAGATGAACTCCTTTGCCCTAACTTGCACTTTCCTTCTCAGCTCTAGGCACCATCCTAAGGCTTCCCTCTGCCAGAGTCAGGATCCAAAGACAACGGCACCAGGGACTGCTCACACACAAAAGGCACCAGGACAAAAGGCTCCCGAGCTTGGCCTTTGCATTCCCGCGGACAGCTCAACAGCTCTAAGCCAGAGAAGTGCCTGCTGGGAAGAGCCTTTAGAATCACTCTGAGCACCTCATGACAAGGAGCTGCAGCGTGTGGGGATGAATCTGCAGCAGCCTCCTGCCCCAGGGTGTCCCCCGGGAGCAGCCATGCGCCAGGCCGTGACTGCCAGCTGCACGCGTAAAGGAGCCGGTGTTCCACACCACGGCTGTGCCTGGGACAGAGACACGAGTGGCCACAGAAGTGGCCATGGCACTGTCCGCACGCTGTCCCTGCTGCTTCTCGCCCAGCCGCTGGCGGGGCACCAACTGCCAGCCACGCACTCCTAAAGCCACGGGCCCACTGGGACACTGCGGGGGCTGGTGGAAGCCAGCGGCCATTGTGACACAGCAGGGCTGCACAGAAGCCACGGTGCTTTGTGACCCGTGGCTCCCAGGAGAGCCTTTGTGATGCTGGGGACCTACCCGGAAGCCTGGCTCCACTGTGACACCAGCACAGAAGCTCGGGGAGCCCTGGAGACCGTGGGGATGCTATGGAAGCTGACGGAAGCCTGGGCACCACAGTGACGCTATGGAAGCTGGTGGAACCGAGGGGCCACAGTGACACTCTGGGGCCTTTTGGAAGCAACGAGACTCTGGTGGGAAGCCACGGGATGATTAATGCTGGCAGGAACCTGCTGCAGGTGGGCTCCTCTCTCCCAGCTTCCACAAGTGCTGCTAGGATGCCACTGCGGCACTGGCTTGTCACGGGCTCACGGCTTCCTTTGGGAAGGGCTCTGCTGCAGGATGGCATGCTGCAGAGAATGCAGGTAGATGTTGTGCTCCCTCCTGGCATGCAGGTGGACAAGAAAGCCTGATCCAGCCCCCGCTCAGCCCATGTGTGGCTGTGGCATTGGGGCGGGGCAACTTTGGGAGCAGCCCCAGCCCTGCTGCTGGTCCCGGCTGGGCACGCAGCTGCTGGGACACAGGTGTGTCCTGATGGCCCCCGTGTACTCGTTTGAGAAGGGAAGGACAGAGTGCATCAGTGAGTTTGGTGTGGCTTACATGCGGCAAGGAGAAGGTGCAGCCCAGAACTGGCTTTCACTTTGAGAAGCTTTTGCTCTTGCGGGAGCAGCTGGTGGACCTTTTCAACCGAGTTGCAAGAGTGAAAAGTGTAATGGCATGTCTATCTGAGAAGGAAGGTTCAGTGCCGCAGCGTGTTGCACACAATTGATATGCTGATAAGAGAAGGGGGTGCTTTTGGACCGTTTTCCTTCCTGACACGTCTGTCTGTGGGAGCTTTAGGTGCTTGGACTCAGGGATAGCGAAGGTGTGTGAAAGTGACCGGGCTGCGAGAATCCTGTTGCAACAGGGAAGAGGGAAGGTCAGCAAATGTTTCCTGTCCTGGCACATGTCTCAGTCTGAAGTGCAGCTGGAGATGCTTCACTTCTGCCAAGGACGCTGCCAGCTTGAGAGAAGGATGCGCTCTATGGAGTTGAGAAAGAAAGTGCGTATCACCAGCTTGTTTCCTCCAGTTCCTAGACAGCAAAGGGGCTATGAAAGGCAGCACTGGCTTTTTGTTCTAGGAGTTTTTCTTGACAAGCAGCTGCTGGATGTTTGCAAGGGGGTTTGGGATATGCAAAAATGAGAGGGTAAGCTGGTACACTGAGCTTGAGAGCAAAAGCATATCTTCAGGGCTTTGGATGCATTTCAGAGGCTGGGAGTTCCATGCTGAGCAGCTGATGGCACAGAAGAGGTTCTAAAGAAAGAGGCCCTGCTGGAATTGCCTTTTCTTTTGCAGCCTAGAAACTGCACAGCCAACAGCAAAAACGATTCCTCCTCCCTCCCTGCAACATGCAGCATCACATTCCTTTCTGTCACCAAGAGGCAGGATGCACAGCCGAGCTCTTCCACCCACTGCTCGCACACGACTGGGGCCGCGCCAGCCAAGCGCTTGGCTTTTTCCTGGCCACTGTCAGCGCTCCTGGAAACAAGCACACGATAGCGCTGCCCACTTGCAGAAGAAGGAATCACTGCGAGGCCAGCTCAAAAGCAGCCCAAGGGCAGAGGCAACTTGGAAACTTCGCTGCTCTCAAATCAACGGTGTCAGGACAAAAAGATTTCCCTCATCTTCCCCTTGCACGTGCAGACTCCTCTTTGCACCCACACTCCAAGAGCAAGATGAACTCCTTTGCCCTAACTTGCACTTTCCTTCTCAGCTCTAGGCACCATCCTAAGGCTTCCCTCTGCCAGAGTCAGGATCCAAAGACAATGGCAGCAGGGACTGCTCACACACAAAAGGCACCAGGACAAAAGGCTCCCGAGCTTGGCCTTTGCATTCCTGCTGACAGCTCAACAGCTCTAAGCCAGAGAAGTGCCTGCTGGGAAGAGCCTTTAGAATCACTCTGAGCACCTCATGACAAGGAGCTGCAGCGTGTGGGGATGAATCTGCAGCAGCCTCCTGCCCCAGGGTGTCCCCCGGGAGCAGCCATGCGCCAGGCCGTGACTGCCAGCTGCACGCGCAAAGGAGCCGGTGTTCCACACCACGGCTGTGCCTGGGACAGAGACACGAGTGGCCACAGAAGTGGCCATGGCACTGTCCGCACGCTGTCCCTGCTGCTTCTCGCCCAGCCGCTGGCGGGGCACCAACTGCCAGCCACGCACTCCTAAAGCCACGGGCCCACTGGGACACTGCGGGGGCTGGTGGAAGCCAGCGGCCATTGTGACACAGTGGGGCTGCACAGAAGCCACGGTGCTTTGTGACCCGTGGCTCCCAGGAGAGCCTTTGTGATGCTGGGGACCTACCCGGAAGCCTGGCTCCACTGTGACACCAGCACAGAAGCTCGGGGAGCCCTGGAGACCGTGGGGATGCTAGGGAAGCTGATGGAAGCCTGGCTCCACTGTGACACCAGCACAGAAGCTCGGGGAGCCCTGGAGACCGTGGGGATGCTAGGGAAGCTGATGGAAGCCTGGGCACCACAGTGACGCTACGGAAGCTGGTGGAACCGAGGGGCCACAGTGACACTCTGGGGCCTTTTGGAAGCAACGAGACCCTGGTGGGAAGCCACGGGATGATTAATGCTGGCAGGAACCTGCTGCAGGTGGGCTCCTCTCTCCCAGCTTCCACAAGTGCTGCTAGGATGCCACTGCGGCACTGGCTTGTCACGGGCTCACGGCTTCCTTTGGGAAGGGCTCTGCTGCAGGATGGCATGCTGCAGAGAATGCAGGTAGATGTTGTGCTCCCTCCTGGCATGCAGGTGGACAAGAAAGCCTGATCCAGCCCCCGCTCAGCCCATGTGTGGCTGTGGCATTGGGGCGGGGCAATTTTGGGAGCAGCCCCAGCCCTGCTGCTGGTCCCGGCTGGGCACGCAGCTGCTGGGACACAGGTGTGTCCTGATGGCCCCCGTGTACTCGTTTGAGAAGGGAAGGACAGAGTGCATCAGTGAGTTTGGTGTGGCTTACATGCGGCAAGGAGAAGGTGCAGCCCAGAACTGGCTTTCACTTTGAGAAGCTTTTGCTCTTGCGGGAGCAGCTGGTGGACCTTTTCAACCGAGTTGCAAGAGTGAAAAGTGTAATGGCATGTCTATCTGAGAAGGAAGGTTCAGTGCCGCAGCGTGTTGCACACAATTGATATGCTGATAAGAGAAGGGGGTGCTTTTGGACCGTTTTCCTTCCTGACACGTCTGTCTGTGGGAGCTTTAGGTGCTTGGACTCAGGGATAGCGAAGGTGTGTGAAAGTGACCGGGCTGCGAGAATCCTGTTGCACAGGGAAGAGGGAAGGTCAGCAAATGTTTCCTGTCCTGGCACATGTCTCAGTCTGAAGTGCAGCTGGAGATGCTTCACTTCTGCCAAGGACTCTGCCAGCTTGAGAGAAGGATGCGCTCTGTGGAGTTGAGAAAGAAAGTGCGTATCACGAGCTTGTTTCCTCCAGTTCCTAGACAGCAAAGGGGCTATGAAAGGCAGCACTGGCTTTTTGTTCTAGGAGTTTTTCTTGACAAGCAGCTGCTGGATGTTTGCAAGGGGGTTTGGGATATGCAAAAATGAGAGGGTAAGCTGGTACACTGAGCTTGAGAGCAAAAGCATATCTTCAGGGCTTTGGATGCATTTCAGAGGCTGGGAGTTCCATGCTGAGCAGCTGATGGCACAGAAGAGGTTCTAAAGAAAGAGGCCCTGCTGGAATTGCCTTTTCTTTTGCAGCCTAGAAACTGCACAGCCAACAGCAAAAACGATTCCTCCTCCCTCCCTGCAACATGCAGCATCACATTCCTTTCTGTCACCAAGAGGCAGGATGCACAGCCGAGCTCTTCCACCCACTGCTCGCACACGACTGGGGCCGCGCCAGCCAAGCGCTTGGCTTTTTCCTGGCCACTGTCAGCGCTCCTGGAAACAAGCACACGATAGCGCTGCCCACTTGCAGAAGAAGGAATCACTGCGAGGCCAGCTCAAAAGCAGCCCAAGGGCAGAGGCAACTTGGAAACTTCGCTGCTCTCAAATCAACGGTGTCAAGACAAAAAGATTTCCCTCATCTTCCCCTTGCACGTGCAGACTCCTCTTTGCACCCACACTCCAAGAGCAAGATGAACTCCTTTGCCCTAACTTGCACTTTCCTTCTCAGCTCTAGGCACCATCCTAAGGCTTCCCTCTGCCAGAGTCAGGATCCAAAGACAATGGCAGCAGGGACTGCTCACACACAAAAGGCACCAGGACAAAAGGCTCCCGAGCTTGGCCTTTGCATTCCTGCTGACAGCTCAACAGCTCTAAGCCAGAGAAGTGCCTGCTGGGAAGAGCCTTTAGAATCACTCTGAGCACCTCATGACAAGGAGCTGCAGCGTGTGGGGATGAATCTGCAGCAGCCTCCTGCCCCAGGGTGTCCCCCGGGAGCAGCCATGCGCCAGGCCGTGACTGCCAGCTGCACGCGTAAAGGAGCCGGTGTTCCACACCACGGCTGTGCCTGGGACAGAGACACGAGTGGCCACAGAAGTGGCCATGGCACTGTCCGCACGCTGTCCCTGCTGCTTCTCGCCCAGCCGCTGGCAGGGCACCAACTGCCAGCCACGCACTCCTAAAGCCACGGGCCCACTGGGACACTGCGGGGGCTGGTGGAAGCCAGCGGCCATTGTGACACAGCAGGGCTGCACAGAAGCCACGGTGCTTTGTGACCCGTGGCTCCCAGGAGAGCCTTTGTGATGCTGGGGACCTACCCGGAAGCCTGGCTCCACTGTGACACCAGCACAGAAGCTCGGGGAGCCCTGGAGACCGTGGGGATGCTAGGGAAGCTGATGGAAGCCTGGGCACCACAGTGACGCTACGGAAGCTGGTGGAACCGAGGGGCCACAGTGACACTCTGGGGCCTTTTGGAAGCAACGAGACTCTGGTGGGAAGCCACGGGATGATTAATGCTGGCAGGAACCTGCTGCAGGTGGGCTCCTCTCTCCCAGCTTCCACAAGTGCTGCTAGGATGCCACTGCGGCACTGGCTTGTCACGGGCTCACGGCTTCCTTTGGGAAGGGCTCTGCTGCAGGATGGCATGCTGCAGAGAATGCAGGTAGATGTTGTGCTCCCTCCTGGCATGCAGGTGGACAAGAAAGCCTGATCCAGCCCCCGCTCAGCCCATGTGTGGCTGTGGCATTGGAGCGGGGCAATTTTGGGAGCAGCCCCAGCCCTGCTGCTGGTCCCGGCTGGGCACGCAGCTGCTGGGACACAGGTGTGTCCTGATGGCCCCCGTGTACTCGTTTGAGAAGGGAAGGACAGAGTGCATCAGTGAGTTTGGTGTGGCTTACATGCGGCAAGGAGAAGGTGCAGCCCAGAACTGGCTTTCACTTTGAGAAGCTTTTGCTCTTGCGGGAGCAGCTGGTGGACCTTTTCAACCGAGCTGCAGGAGTGAAAAGTGTGATGGCATGTCTATCTGAGAAGGAAGGTTCAGTGCCGCAGCGTGTTGTGCACAATTGATATGCTGATAAGAGAAGGGGGTGCTTTTGGACCGTTTTCCTTCCTGACACGTCTGTCTGTGGGAGCTTTAGGTGCTTGGACTCAGGGATAGCGAAGGTGTGTGAAAGTGACCGGGCTGCGAGAATCCTGTTGCACAGGGAAGAGGGAAGGTCAGCAAATGTTTCCTGTCCTGGCACATGTCTCAGTCTGAAGTGCAGCTGGAGATGCTTCACTTCTGCCAAGGACTCTGCCAGCTTGAGAGAAGGATGCGCTCTGTGGAGTTGAGAAAGAAAGTGCGTATCACCAGCTTGTTTCCTCCAGTTCCTAGACAGCAAAGGGGCTATGAAAGGCAGCACTGGCTTTTTGTTCTAGGAGTTTTTCTTGACAAGCAGCTGCTGGATGTTTGCAAGGGGGTTTGGGATATGCAAAAATGAGAGGGTAAGCTGGTACACTGAGCTTGAGAGCAAAAGCATATCTTCAGGGCTTTGGATGCATTTCAGAGGCTGGGAGTTCCATGCTGAGCAGCTGATGGCACAGAAGAGGTTCTAAAGAAAGAGGCCCTGCTGGAATTGCCTTTTCTTTTGCAGCCTAGAAACTGCACAGCCAACAGCAAAAACGATTCCTCCTCCCTCCCTGCAACATGCAGCATCACATTCCTTTCTGTCACCAAGAGGCAGGATGCACAGCCGAGCTCTTCCACCCACTGCTCGCACACGACTGGGGCCGCGCCAGCCAAGCGCTTGGCTTTTTCCTGGCCACTGTCAGCGCTCCTGGAAACAAGCACACGATAGCGCTGCCCACTTGCAGAAGAAGGAATCACTGCGAGGCCAGCTCAAAAGCAGCCCAAGGGCAGAGGCAACTTGGAAACTTCGCTGCTCTCAAATCAACGGTGTCAAGACAAAAAGATTTCCCTCATCTTCCCCTTGCACGTGCAGACTCCTCTTTGCACCCACACTCCAAGAGCAAGATGAACTCCTTTGCCCTAACTTGCACTTTCCTTCTCAGCTCTAGGCACCATCCTAAGGCTTCCCTCTGCCAGAGTCAGGATCCAAAGACAACGGCACCAGGGACTGCTCACACACAAAAGGCACCAGGACAAAAGGCTCCCGAGCTTGGCCTTTGCATTCCCGCGGACAGCTCAACAGCTCTAAGCCAGAGAAGTGCCTGCTGGGAAGAGCCTTTAGAATCACTCTGAGCACCTCATGACAAGGAGCTGCAGCGTGTGGGGATGAATCTGCAGCAGCCTCCTGCCCCAGGGTGTCCCCCGGGAGCAGCCATGCGCCAGGCCGTGACTGCCAGCTGCACGCGTAAAGGAGCCGGTGTTCCACACCACGGCTGTGCCTGGGACAGAGACACGAGTGGCCACAGAAGTGGCCATGGCACTGTCCGCACGCTGTCCCTGCTGCTTCTCGCCCAGCCGCTGGCGGGGCACCAACTGCCAGCCACGCACTCCTAAAGCCACGGGCCCACTGGGACACTGCGGGGGCTGGTGGAAGCCAGCGGCCATTGTGACACAGCGGGGCTGCACAGAAGCCACGGTGCTTTGTGACCCGTGGCTCCCAGGAGAGCCTTTGTGATGCTGGGGACCTACCCGGAAGCCTGGCTCCACTGTGACACCAGCACAGAAGCTCGGGGAGCCCTGGAGACCGTGGGGATGCTATGGAAGCTGACGGAAGCCTGGGCACCACAGTGACGCTATGGAAGCTGGTGGAACCGAGGGGCCACAGTGACACTCTGGGGCCTTTTGGAAGCAACGAGACTCTGGTGGGAAGCCACGGGATGATTAATGCTGGCAGGAACCTGCTGCAGGTGGGCTCCTCTCTCCCAGCTTCCACAAGTGCTGCTAGGATGCCACTGCGGCACTGGCTTGTCACGGGCTCACGGCTTCCTTTGGGAAGGGCTCTGCTGCAGGATGGCATGCTGCAGAGAATGCAGGTAGATGTTGTGCTCCCTCCTGGCATGCAGGTGGACAAGAAAGCCTGATCCAGCCCCCGCTCAGCCCATGTGTGGCTGTGGCATTGGGGCGGGGCAACTTTGGGAGCAGCCCCAGCCCTGCTGCTGGTCCCGGCTGGGCACGCAGCTGCTGGGACACAGGTGTGTCCTGATGGCCCCCGTGTACTCGTTTGAGAAGGGAAGGACAGAGTGCATCAGTGAGTTTGGTGTGGCTTACATGCGGCAAGGAGAAGGTGCAGCCCAGAACTGGCTTTCACTTTGAGAAGCTTTTGCTCTTGCGGGAGCAGCTGGTGGACCTTTTCAACCGAGTTGCAAGAGTGAAAAGTGTAATGGCATGTCTATCTGAGAAGGAAGGTTCAGTGCCGCAGCGTGTTGCACACAATTGATATGCTGATAAGAGAAGGGGGTGCTTTTGGACCGTTTTCCTTCCTGACACGTCTGTCTGTGGGAGCTTTAGGTGCTTGGACTCAGGGATAGCGAAGGTGTGTGAAAGTGACCGGGCTGCGAGAATCCTGTTGCAACAGGGAAGAGGGAAGGTCAGCAAATGTTTCCTGTCCTGGCACATGTCTCAGTCTGAAGTGCAGCTGGAGATGCTTCACTTCTGCCAAGGACGCTGCCAGCTTGAGAGAAGGATGCGCTCTATGGAGTTGAGAAAGAAAGTGCGTATCACGAGCTTGTTTCCTCCAGTTCCTAGACAGCAAAGGGGCTATGAAAGGCAGCACTGGCTTTTTGTTCTAGGAGTTTTTCTTGACAAGCAGCTGCTGGATGTTTGCAAGGGGGTTTGGGATATGCAAAAATGAGAGGGTAAGCTGGTACACTGAGCTTGAGAGCAAAAGCATATCTTCAGGGCTTTGGATGCATTTCAGAGGCTGGGAGTTCCATGCTGAGCAGCTGATGGCACAGAAGAGGTTCTAAAGAAAGAGGCCCTGCTGGAATTGCCTTTTCTTTTGCAGCCTAGAAACTGCACAGCCAACAGCAAAAACGATTCCTCCTCCCTCCCTGCAACATGCAGCATCACATTCCTTTCTGTCACCAAGAGGCAGGATGCACAGCCGAGCTCTTCCACCCACTGCTCGCACACGACTGGGGCCGCGCCAGCCAAGCGCTTGGCTTTTTCCTGGCCACTGTCAGCGCTCCTGGAAACAAGCACACGATAGCGCTGCCCACTTGCAGAAGAAGGAATCACTGCGAGGCCAGCTCAAAAGCAGCCCAAGGGCAGAGGCAACTTGGAAACTTCGCTGCTCTCAAATCAACGGTGTCAGGACAAAAAGATTTCCCTCATCTTCCCCTTGCACGTGCAGACTCCTCTTTGCACCCACACTCCAAGAGCAAGATGAACTCCTTTGCCCTAACTTGCACTTTCCTTCTCAGCTCTAGGCACCATCCTAAGGCTTCCCTCTGCCAGAGTCAGGATCCAAAGACAATGGCAGCAGGGACTGCTCACACACAAAAGGCACCAGGACAAAAGGCTCCCGAGCTTGGCCTTTGCATTCCTGCTGACAGCTCAACAGCTCTAAGCCAGAGAAGTGCCTGCTGGGAAGAGCCTTTAGAATCACTCTGAGCACCTCATGACAAGGAGCTGCAGCGTGTGGGGATGAATCTGCAGCAGCCTCCTGCCCCAGGGTGTCCCCCGGGAGCAGCCATGCGCCAGGCCGTGACTGCCAGCTGCACGCGCAAAGGAGCCGGTGTTCCACACCACGGCTGTGCCTGGGACAGAGACACGAGTGGCCACAGAAGTGGCCATGGCACTGTCCGCACGCTGTCCCTGCTGCTTCTCGCCCAGCCGCTGGCGGGGCACCAACTGCCAGCCACGCACTCCTAAAGCCACGGGCCCACTGGGACACTGCGGGGGCTGGTGGAAGCCAGCGGCCATTGTGACACAGTGGGGCTGCACAGAAGCCACGGTGCTTTGTGACCCGTGGCTCCCAGGAGAGCCTTTGTGATGCTGGGGACCTACCCGGAAGCCTGGCTCCACTGTGACACCAGCACAGAAGCTCGGGGAGCCCTGGAGACCGTGGGGATGCTAGGGAAGCTGATGGAAGCCTGGCTCCACTGTGACACCAGCACAGAAGCTCGGGGAGCCCTGGAGACCGTGGGGATGCTAGGGAAGCTGATGGAAGCCTGGGCACCACAGTGACGCTACGGAAGCTGGTGGAACCGAGGGGCCACAGTGACACTCTGGGGCCTTTTGGAAGCAACGAGACCCTGGTGGGAAGCCACGGGATGATTAATGCTGGCAGGAACCTGCTGCAGGTGGGCTCCTCTCTCCCAGCTTCCACAAGTGCTGCTAGGATGCCACTGCGGCACTGGCTTGTCACGGGCTCACGGCTTCCTTTGGGAAGGGCTCTGCTGCAGGATGGCATGCTGCAGAGAATGCAGGTAGATGTTGTGCTCCCTCCTGGCATGCAGGTGGACAAGAAAGCCTGATCCAGCCCCCGCTCAGCCCATGTCTGGCTGTGGCATTGGAGCAGGGCAATTTTGGGAGCAGCCCCAGCCCTGCTGCTGGTCCCGGCTGGGCACGCAGCTGCTGGGACACAGGTGTGTCCTGATGGCCCCCGTGTACTCGTTTGAGAAGGGAAGGACAGAGTGCATCAGTGAGTTTGGTGTGGCTTACATGCGGCAAGGAGAAGGTGCAGCCCAGAACTGGCTTTCACTTTGAGAAGCTTTTGCTCTTGCGGGAGCAGCTGGTGGACCTTTTCAACCGAGTTGCAAGAGTGAAAAGTGTAATGGCATGTCTATCTGAGAAGGAAGGTTCAGTGCCGCAGCGTGTTGCACACAATTGATATGCTGATAAGAGAAGGGGGTGCTTTTGGACCGTTTTCCTTCCTGACACGTCTGTCTGTGGGAGCTTTAGGTGCTTGGACTCAGGGATAGCGAAGGTGTGTGAAAGTGACTGGGCTGCGAGAATCCTGTTGCAACAGGGAAGAGGGAAGGTCAGCAAATGTTTCCTGTCCTGGCACATGTCTCAGTCTGAAGTGCAGCTGGAGATGCTTCACTTCTGCCAAGGACGCTGCCAGCTTGAGAGAAGGATGCGCTCTATGGAGTTGAGAAAGAAAGTGCGTATCACCAGCTTGTTTCCTCCAGTTCCTAGACAGCAAAGGGGCTATGAAAGGCAGCACTGGCTTTTTGTTCTAGGAGTTTTTCTTGACAAGCAGCTGCTGGATGTTTGCAAGGGGGTTTGGGATATGCAAAAATGAGAGGGTAAGCTGGTACACTGAGCTTGAGAGCAAAAGCATATCTTCAGGGCTTTGGATGCATTTCAGAGGCTGGGAGTTCCATGCTGAGCAGCTGATGGCACAGAAGAGGTTCTAAAGAAAGAGGCCCTGCTGGAATTGCCTTTTCTTTTGCAGCCTAGAAACTGCACAGCCAACAGCAAAAACGATTCCTCCTCCCTCCCTGCAACATGCAGCATCACATTCCTTTCTGTCACCAAGAGGCAGGATGCACAGCCGAGCTCTTCCACCCACTGCTCGCACACGACTCGGGCAGCACCAGCCAAGCGCTTGGCTTTTTCCTGGCCACTGTCAGCGCTCCTGGAAACAAGCACACGATAGCGCTGCCCACTTGCAGAAGAAGGAATCACTGCGAGGCCAGCTCAAAAGCAGCCCAAGGGCAGAGGCAACTTGGAAACTTCGCTGCTCTCAAATCAACGGTGTCAAGACAAAAAGATTTCCCTCATCTTCCCCTTGCACGTGCAGACTCCTCTTTGCACCCACACTCCAAGAGCAAGATGAACTCCTTTGCCCTAACTTGCACTTTCCTTCTCAGCTCTAGGCACCATCCTAAGGCTTCCCTCTGCCAGAGTCAGGATCCAAAGACAATGGCAGCAGGGACTGCTCACACACAAAAGGCACCAGGACAAAAGGCTCCCGAGCTTGGCCTTTGCATTCCTGCTGACAGCTCAACAGCTCTAAGCCAGAGAAGTGCCTGCTGGGAAGAGCCTTTAGAATCACTCTGAGCACCTCATGACAAGGAGCTGCAGCGTGTGGGGATGAATCTGCAGCAGCCTCCTGCCCCAGGGTGTCCCCCGGGAGCAGCCATGCGCCAGGCCGTGACTGCCAGCTGCACGCGTAAAGGAGCCGGTGTTCCACACCACGGCTGTGCCTGGGACAGAGACACGAGTGGCCACAGAAGTGGCCATGGCACTGTCCGCACGCTGTCCCTGCTGCTTCTCGCCCAGCCGCTGGCGGGGCACCAACTGCCAGCCACGCACTCCTAAAGCCACGGGCCCACTGGGACACTGCGGGGGCTGGTGGAAGCCAGCAGCCATTGTGACACAGCAGGGCTGCACAGAAGCCACGGTGCTTTGTGACCCGTGGCTCCCAGGAGAGCCTTTGTGATGCTGGGGACCTACCCGGAAGCCTGGCTCCACTGTGACACCAGCACAGAAGCTCGGGGAGCCCTGGAGACCGTGGGGATGCTAGGGAAGCTGATGGAAGCCTGGGCACCACAGTGACGCTACGGAACCTGGTGGAACCGAGGGGCCACAGTGACACTCTGGGGCCTTTTGGAAGCAACGAGACTCTGGTGGGAAGCCACGGGATGATTAATGCTGGCAGGAACCTGCTGCAGGTGGGCTCCTCTCTCCCAGCTTCCACAAGTGCTGCTAGGATGCCACTGCGGCACTGGCTTGTCACGGGCTCACGGCTTCCTTTGGGAAGGGCTCTGCTGCAGGATGGCATGCTGCAGAGAATGCAGGTAGATGTTGTGCTCCCTCCTGGCATGCAGGTGGACAAGAAAGCCTGATCCAGCCCCCGCTCAGCCCATGTGTGGCTGTGGCATTGGAGCAGGGCAATTTTGGGAGCAGCCCCAGCCCTGCTGCTGGTCCCGGCTGGGCACGCAGCTGCTGGGACACAGGTGTGTCCTGATGGCCCCCGTGTACTCGTTTGAGAAGGGAAGGACAGAGTGCATCAGTGAGTTTGGTGTGGCTTACATGCGGCAAGGAGAAGGTGCAGCCCAGAACTGGCTTTCACTTTGAGAAGCTTTTGCTCTTGCGGGAGCAGCTGGTGGACCTTTTCAACCGAGCTGCAGGAGTGAAAAGTGTGATGGCATGTCTATCTGAGAAGGAAGGTTCAGTGCCGCAGCGTGTTGTGCACAATTGATATGCTGATAAGAGAAGGGGGTGCTTTTGGACCGTTTTCCTTCCTGACACGTCTGTCTGTGGGAGCTTTAGGTGCTTGGACTCAGGGATAGCGAAGGTGTGTGAAAGTGACCGGGCTGCGAGAATCCTGTTGCACAGGGAAGAGGGAAGGTCAGCAAATGTTTCCTGTCCTGGCACATGTCTCAGTCTGAAGTGCAGCTGGAGATGCTTCACTTCTGCCAAGGACTCTGCCAGCTTGAGAGAAGGATGCGCTCTGTGGAGTTGAGAAAGAAAGTGCGTATCACGAGCTTGTTTCCTCCAGTTCCTAGACAGCAAAGGGGCTATGAAAGGCAGCACTGGCTTTTTGTTCTAGGAGTTTTTCTTGACAAGCAGCTGCTGGATGTTTGCAAGGGGGTTTGGGATATGCAAAAATGAGAGGGTAAGCTGGTACACTGAGCTTGAGAGCAAAAGCATATCTTCAGGGCTTTGGATGCATTTCAGAGGCTGGGAGTTCCATGCTGAGCAGCTGATGGCACAGAAGAGGTTCTAAAGAAAGAGGCCCTGCTGGAATTGCCTTTTCTTTTGCAGCCTAGAAACTGCACAGCCAACAGCAAAAACGATTCCTCCTCCCTCCCTGCAACATGCAGCATCACATTCCTTTCTGTCACCAAGAGGCAGGATGCACAGCCGAGCTCTTCCACCCACTGCTCGCACACGACTGGGGCCGCGCCAGCCAAGCGCTTGGCTTTTTCCTGGCCACTGTCAGCGCTCCTGGAAACAAGCACACGATAGCGCTGCCCACTTGCAGAAGAAGGAATCACTGCGAGGCCAGCTCAAAAGCAGCCCAAGGGCAGAGGCAACTTGGAAACTTCGCTGCTCTCAAATCAACGGTGTCAAGACAAAAAGATTTCCCTCATCTTCCCCTTGCACGTGCAGACTCCTCTTTGCACCCACACTCCAAGAGCAAGATGAACTCCTTTGCCCTAACTTGCACTTTCCTTCTCAGCTCTAGGCACCATCCTAAGGCTTCCCTCTGCCAGAGTCAGGATCCAAAGACAATGGCAGCAGGGACTGCTCACACACAAAAGGCACCAGGACAAAAGGCTCCCGAGCTTGGCCTTTGCATTCCTGCTGACAGCTCAACAGCTCTAAGCCAGAGAAGTGCCTGCTGGGAAGAGCCTTTAGAATCACTCTGAGCACCTCATGACAAGGAGCTGCAGCGTGTGGGGATGAATCTGCAGCAGCCTCCTGCCCCAGGGTGTCCCCCGGGAGCAGCCATGCGCCAGGCCGTGACTGCCAGCTGCACGCGTAAAGGAGCCGGTGTTCCACACCACGGCTGTGCCTGGGACAGAGACACGAGTGGCCACAGAAGTGGCCATGGCACTGTCCGCACGCTGTCCCTGCTGCTTCTCGCCCAGCCGCTGGCGGGGCACCAACTGCCAGCCACGCACTCCTAAAGCCACGGGCCCACTGGGACACTGCGGGGGCTGGTGGAAGCCAGCGGCCATTGTGACACAGCAGGGCTGCACAGAAGCCACGGTGCTTTGTGACCCGTGGCTCCCAGGAGAGCCTTTGTGATGCTGGGGACCTACCCGGAAGCCTGGCTCCACTGTGACACCAGCACAGAAGCTCGGGGAGCCCTGGAGACCGTGGGGATGCTAGGGAAGCTGATGGAAGCCTGGGCACCACAGTGACGCTACGGAACCTGGTGGAACCGAGGGGCCACAGTGACACTCTGGGGCCTTTTGGAAGCAACGAGACTCTGGTGGGAAGCCACGGGATGATTAATGCTGGCAGGAACCTGCTGCAGGTGGGCTCCTCTCTCCCAGCTTCCACAAGTGCTGCTAGGATGCCACTGCGGCACTGGCTTGTCACGGGCTCACGGCTTCCTTTGGGAAGGGCTCTGCTGCAGGATGGCATGCTGCAGAGAATGCAGGTAGATGTTGTGCTCCCTCCTGGCATGCAGGTGGACAAGAAAGCCTGATCCAGCCCCCGCTCAGCCCATGTGTGGCTGTGGCATTGGGGCGGGGCAATTTTGGGAGCAGCCCCAGCCCTGCTGCTGGTCCCGGCTGGGCACGCAGCTGCTGGGACACAGGTGTGTCCTGATGGCCCCCGTGTACTCGTTTGAGAAGGGAAGGACAGAGTGCATCAGTGAGTTTGGTGTGGCTTACATGCGGCAAGGAGAAGGTGCAGCCCAGAACTGGCTTTCACTTTGAGAAGCTTTTGCTCTTGCGGGAGCAGCTGGTGGACCTTTTCAACCGAGCTGCAGGAGTGAAAAGTGTGATGGCATGTCTATCTGAGAAGGAAGGTTCAGTGCCGCAGCGTGTTGTGCACAATTGATATGCTGATAAGAGAAGGGGGTGCTTTTGGACCGTTTTCCTTCCTGACACGTCTGTCTGTGGGAGCTTTAGGTGCTTGGACTCAGGGATAGCGAAGGTGTGTGAAAGTGACCGGGCTGCGAGAATCCTGTTGCACAGGGAAGAGGGAAGGTCAGCAAATGTTTCCTGTCCTGGCACATGTCTCAGTCTGAAGTGCAGCTGGAGATGCTTCACTTCTGCCAAGGACTCTGCCAGCTTGAGAGAAGGATGCGCTCTGTGGAGTTGAGAAAGAAAGTGCGTATCACCAGCTTGTTTCCTCCAGTTCCTAGACAGCAAAGGGGCTATGAAAGGCAGCACTGGCTTTTTGTTCTAGGAGTTTTTCTTGACAAGCAGCTGCTGGATGTTTGCAAGGGGGTTTGGGATATGCAAAAATGAGAGGGTAAGCTGGTACACTGAGCTTGAGAGCAAAAGCATATCTTCAGGGCTTTGGATGCATTTCAGAGGCTGGGAGTTCCATGCTGAGCAGCTGATGGCACAGAAGAGGTTCTAAAGAAAGAGGCCCTGCTGGAATTGCCTTTTCTTTTGCAGCCTAGAAACTGCACAGCCAACAGCAAAAACGATTCCTCCTCCCTCCCTGCAACATGCAGCATCACATTCCTTTCTGTCACCAAGAGGCAGGATGCACAGCCGAGCTCTTCCACCCACTGCTCGCACACGACTGGGGCCGCGCCAGCCAAGCGCTTGGCTTTTTCCTGGCCACTGTCAGCGCTCCTGGAAACAAGCACACGATAGCGCTGCCCACTTGCAGAAGAAGGAATCACTGCGAGGCCAGCTCAAAAGCAGCCCAAGGGCAGAGGCAACTTGGAAACTTCGCTGCTCTCAAATCAACGGTGTCAGGACAAAAAGATTTCCCTCATCTTCCCCTTGCACGTGCAGACTCCTCTTTGCACCCACACTCCAAGAGCAAGATGAACTCCTTTGCCCTAACTTGCACTTTCCTTCTCAGCTCTAGGCACCATCCTAAGGCTTCCCTCTGCCAGAGTCAGGATCCAAAGACAACGGCAGCAGGGACTGCTCACACACAAAAGGCACCAGGACAAAAGGCTCCCGAGCTTGGCCTTTGCATTCCTGCTGACAGCTCAACAGCTCTAAGCCAGAGAAGTGCCTGGTGGGAAGAGCCTTTAGAATCACTCTGAGCACCTCATGACAAGGAGCTGCAGCGTGTGGGGATGAATCTGCAGCAGCCTCCTGCCCCAGGGTGTCCCCCGGGAGCAGCCATGCGCCAGGCCGTGACTGCCAGCTGCACATGCAAAGGAGACGGTGTTCCACACCACGGCTGTGCCTGGGACAGAGACACGAGTGGCCACAGAGGTGGCCATGGCACTGTCCGCACGCTGTCCCTGCTGCTTCTCGCCCAGCCGCTGGCGGGGCACCAACTGCCAGCCACGCACTCCTAAAGCCACGGGCCCACTGGGACACTGCGGGGGCTGGTGGAAGCCAGCGGCCATTGTGACACAGCAGGGCTGCACAGAAGCCACGGTGCTTTGTGACCCGTGGCTCCCAGGAGAGCCTTTGTGATGCTGGGGACCTACCCGGAAGCCTGGCTCCACTGTGACACCAGCACAGAAGCTCGGGGAGCCCTGGAGACCGTGGGGATGCTAGGGAAGCTGATGGAAGCCTGGACACCACAGTGACACTATGGAAGCTGGTGGAACCGAGGGGCCACAGTGACACTCTGGGGCCTTTTGGAAGCAATGAGACTCTGGTGGGAAGCCACGGGATGATTAATGCTGGCAGGAACCTGCTGCAGGTGGGCTCCTCTCTCCCAGCTTCCACAAGTGCTGCTAGGATGCCACTGCGGCACTGGCTTGTCACGGGCTCACGGCTTCCTTTGGGAATGGCTCTGCTGCAGGATGGCATGCTGCAGAGAATGCAGGTAGATGTTGTGCTCCCTCCTGGCATGCAGGTGGACAAGAAAGCCTGATCCAGCCCCCGCTCAGCCCATGTGTGGCTGTGGCATTGGAGCAGGGCAATTTTGGGAGCAGCCCCAGCCCTGCTGCTGGTCCCGGCTGGGCACGCAGCTGCTGGGACACAGGTGTGTCCTGATGGCCCCCGTGTACTCGTTTGAGAAGGGAAGGACAGAGTGCATCAGTGAGTTTGGTGTGGCTTACATGCGGCAAGGAGAAGGTGCAGCCCAGAACTGGCTTTCACTTTGAGAAGCTTTTGCTCTTGCGGGAGCAGCTGGTGGACCTTTTCAACCGAGCTGCAGGAGTGAAAAGTGTGATGGCATGTCTATCTGAGAAGGAAGGTTCAGTGCCGCAGCGTGTTGTGCACAATTGATATGCTGATAAGAGAAGGGGGTGCTTTTGGACCGTTTTCCTTCCTGACACGTCTGTCTGTGGGAGCTTTAGGTGCTTGGACTCAGGGATAGCGAAGGTGTGTGAAAGTGACCGGGCTGCGAGAATCCTGTTGCACAGGGAAGAGGGAAGGTCAGCAAATGTTTCCTGTCCTGGCACATGTCTCAGTCTGAAGTGCAGCTGGAGATGCTTCACTTCTGCCAAGGACTCTGCCAGCTTGAGAGAAGGATGCGCTCTGTGGAGTTGAGAAAGAAAGTGCGTATCACCAGCTTGTTTCCTCCAGTTCCTAGACAGCAAAGGGGCTATGAAAGGCAGCACTGGCTTTTTGTTCTAGGAGTTTTTCTTGACAAGCAGCTGCTGGATGTTTGCAAGGGGGTTTGGGATATGCAAAAATGAGAGGGTAAGCTGGTACACTGAGCTTGAGAGCAAAAGCATATCTTCAGGGCTTTGGATGCATTTCAGAGGCTGGGAGTTCCATGCTGAGCAGCTGATGGCACAGAAGAGGTTCTAAAGAAAGAGGCCCTGCTGGAATTGCCTTTTCTTTTGCAGCCTAGAAACTGCACAGCCAACAGCAAAAACGATTCCTCCTCCCTCCCTGCAACATGCAGCATCACATTCCTTTCTGTCACCAAGAGGCAGGATGCACAGCCGAGCTCTTCCACCCACTGCTCGCACACGACTGGGGCCGCGCCAGCCAAGCGCTTGGCTTTTTCCTGGCCACTGTCAGCGCTCCTGGAAACAAGCACACGATAGCGCTGCCCACTTGCAGAAGAAGGAATCACTGCGAGGCCAGCTCAAAAGCAGCCCAAGGGCAGAGGCAACTTGGAAACTTCGCTGCTCTCAAATCAACGGTGTCAGGACAAAAAGATTTCCCTCATCTTCCCCTTGCACGTGCAGACTCCTCTTTGCACCCACACTCCAAGAGCAAGATGAACTCCTTTGCCCTAACTTGCACTTTCCTTCTCAGCTCTAGGCACCATCCTAAGGCTTCCCTCTGCCAGAGTCAGGATCCAAAGACAATGGCAGCAGGGACTGCTCACACACAAAAGGCACCAGGACAAAAGGCTCCCGAGCTTGGCCTTTGCATTCCCGCGGACAGCTCAACAGCTCTAAGCCAGAGAAGTGCCTGCTGGGAAGAGCCTTTAGAATCACTCTGAGCACCTCATGACAAGGAGCTGCAGCGTGTGGGGATGAATCTGCAGCAGCCTCCTGCCCCAGGGTGTCCCCCGGGAGCAGCCATGCGCCAGGCCGTGACTGCCAGCTGCACGCGCAAAGGAGCCGGTGTTCCACACCACGGCTGTGCCTGGGACAGAGACACGAGTGGCCACAGAAGTGGCCATGGCACTGTCCGCACGCTGTCCCTGCTGCTTCTCGCCCAGCCGCTGGCGGGGCACCAACTGCCAGCCACGCACTCCTAAAGCCACGGGCCCACTGGGACACTGCGGGGGCTGGTGGAAGCCAGCGGCCATTGTGACACAGTGGGGCTGCACAGAAGCCACGGTGCTTTGTGACCCGTGGCTCCCAGGAGAGCCTTTGTGATGCTGGGGACCTACCCGGAAGCCTGGCTCCACTGTGACACCAGCACAGAAGCTCGGGGAGCCCTGGAGACCGTGGGGATGCTAGGGAAGCTGATGGAAGCCTGGGCACCACAGTGACGCTATGGAAGCTGGTGGAACCGAGGGGCCACAGTGACACTCTGGGGCCTTTTGGAAGCAACGAGACTCTGGTGGGAAGCCACGGGATGATTAATGCTGGCAGGAACCTGCTGCAGGTGGGCTCCTCTCTCCCAGCTTCCACAAGTGCTGCTAGGATGCCACTGCGGCACTGGCTTGTCACGGGCTCACGGCTTCCTTTGGGAAGGGCTCTGCTGCAGGATGGCATGCTGCAGAGAATGCAGGTAGATGTTGTGCTCCCTCCTGGCATGCAGGTGGACAAGAAAGCCTGATCCAGCCCCCGCTCAGCCCATGTCTGGCTGTGGCATTGGAGCAGGGCAATTTTGGGAGCAGCCCCAGCCCTGCTGCTGGTCCCGGCTGGGCACGCAGCTGCTGGGACACAGGTGTGTCCTGATGGCCCCCGTGTACTCGTTTGAGAAGGGAAGGACAGAGTGCATCAGTGAGTTTGGTGTGGCTTACATGCGGCAAGGAGAAGGTGCAGCCCAGAACTGGCTTTCACTTTGAGAAGCTTTTGCTCTTGCGGGAGCAGCTGGTGGACCTTTTCAACCGAGTTGCAAGAGTGAAAAGTGTAATGGCATGTCTATCTGAGAAGGAAGGTTCAGTGCCGCAGCGTGTTGCACACAATTGATATGCTGATAAGAGAAGGGGGTGCTTTTGGACCGTTTTCCTTCCTGACACGTCTGTCTGTGGGAGCTTTAGGTGCTTGGACTCAGGGATAGCGAAGGTGTGTGAAAGTGACTGGGCTGCGAGAATCCTGTTGCAACAGGGAAGAGGGAAGGTCAGCAAATGTTTCCTGTCCTGGCACATGTCTCAGTCTGAAGTGCAGCTGGAGATGCTTCACTTCTGCCAAGGACGCTGCCATCTTGAGAGAAGGATGCGCTCCATGGAGTTGAGAAAGAAAGTGCGTATCACGAGCTTGTTTCCTCCAGTTCCTAGACAGCAAAGGGGCTATGAAAGGCAGCACTGGCTTTTTGTTCTAGGAGTTTTTCTTGACAAGCAGCTGCTGGATGTTTGCAAGGGGGTTTGGGATATGCAAAAATGAGAGGGTAAGCTGGTACACTGAGCTTGAGAGCAAAAGCATATCTTCAGGGCTTTGGATGCATTTCAGAGGCTGGGAGTTCCATGCTGAGCAGCTGATGGCACAGAAGAGGTTCTAAAGAAAGAGACCCTGCTGGAATTGCCTTTTCTTTTGCAGCCTAGAAACTGCACAGCCAACAGCAAAAACGATTCCTCCTCCCTCCCTGCAACATGCAGCATCACATTCCTTTCTGTCACCAAGAGGCAGGATGCACAGCCGAGCTCTTCCACCCACTGCTCGCACACGACTCGGGCAGCACCAGCCAAGCGCTTGGCTTTTTCCTGGCCACTGTCAGCGCTCCTGGAAACAAGCACACGATAGCGCTGCCCACTTGCAGAAGAAGGAATCACTGCGAGGCCAGCTCAAAAGCAGCCCAAGGGCAGAGGCAACTTGGAAACTTCGCTGCTCTCAAATCAACGGTGTCAAGACAAAAAGATTTCCCTCATCTTCCCCTTGCACGTGCAGACTCCTCTTTGCACCCACACTCCAAGAGCAAGATGAACTCCTTTGCCCTAACTTGCACTTTCCTTCTCAGCTCTAGGCACCATCCTAAGGCTTCCCTCTGCCAGAGTCAGGATCCAAAGACAACGGCAGCAGGGACTGCTCACACACAAAAGGCACCAGGACAAAAGGCTCCCGAGCTTGGCCTTTGCATTCCTGCTGACAGCTCAACAGCTCTAAGCCAGAGAAGTGCCTGGTGGGAAGAGCCTTTAGAATCACTCTGAGCACCTCATGACAAGGAGCTGCAGCGTGTGGGGATGAATCTGCAGCAGCCTCCTGCCCCAGGGTGTCCCCCGGGAGCAGCCATGCGCCAGGCCGTGACTGCCAGCTGCACATGCAAAGGAGACGGTGTTCCACACCACGGCTGTGCCTGGGACAGAGACACGAGTGGCCACAGAGGTGGCCATGGCACTGTCCGCACGCTGTCCCTGCTGCTTCTCGCCCAGCCGCTGGCGGGGCACCAACTGCCAGCCACGCACTCCTAAAGCCACGGGCCCACTGGGACACTGCGGGGGCTGGTGGAAGCCAGCGGCCATTGTGACACAGCAGGGCTGCACAGAAGCCACGGTGCTTTGTGACCCGTGGCTCCCAGGAGAGCCTTTGTGATGCTGGGGACCTACCCGGAAGCCTGGCTCCACTGTGACACCAGCACAGAAGCTCGGGGAGCCCTGGAGACCGTGGGGATGCTAGGGAAGCTGATGGAAGCCTGGACACCACAGTGACACTATGGAAGCTGGTGGAACCGAGGGGCCACAGTGACACTCTGGGGCCTTTTGGAAGCAATGAGACTCTGGTGGGAAGCCACGGGATGATTAATGCTGGCAGGAACCTGCTGCAGGTGGGCTCCTCTCTCCCAGCTTCCACAAGTGCTGCTAGGATGCCACTGCGGCACTGGCTTGTCACGGGCTCACGGCTTCCTTTGGGAATGGCTCTGCTGCAGGATGGCATGCTGCAGAGAATGCAGGTAGATGTTGTGCTCCCTCCTGGCATGCAGGTGGACAAGAAAGCCTGATCCAGCCCCCGCTCAGCCCATGTGTGGCTGTGGCATTGGAGCAGGGCAATTTTGGGAGCAGCCCCAGCCCTGCTGCTGGTCCCGGCTGGGCACGCAGCTGCTGGGACACAGGTGTGTCCTGATGGCCCCCGTGTACTCGTTTGAGAAGGGAAGGACAGAGTGCATCAGTGAGTTTGGTGTGGCTTACATGCGGCAAGGAGAAGGTGCAGCCCAGAACTGGCTTTCACTTTGAGAAGCTTTTGCTCTTGCGGGAGCAGCTGGTGGACCTTTTCAACCGAGCTGCAGGAGTGAAAAGTGTGATGGCATGTCTATCTGAGAAGGAAGGTTCAGTGCCGCAGCGTGTTGTGCACAATTGATATGCTGATAAGAGAAGGGGGTGCTTTTGGACCGTTTTCCTTCCTGACACGTCTGTCTGTGGGAGCTTTAGGTGCTTGGACTCAGGGATAGCGAAGGTGTGTGAAAGTGACCGGGCTGCGAGAATCCTGTTGCACAGGGAAGAGGGAAGGTCAGCAAATGTTTCCTGTCCTGGCACATGTCTCAGTCTGAAGTGCAGCTGGAGATGCTTCACTTCTGCCAAGGACTCTGCCAGCTTGAGAGAAGGATGCGCTCTGTGGAGTTGAGAAAGAAAGTGCGTATCACCAGCTTGTTTCCTCCAGTTCCTAGACAGCAAAGGGGCTATGAAAGGCAGCACTGGCTTTTTGTTCTAGGAGTTTTTCTTGACAAGCAGCTGCTGGATGTTTGCAAGGGGGTTTGGGATATGCAAAAATGAGAGGGTAAGCTGGTACACTGAGCTTGAGAGCAAAAGCATATCTTCAGGGCTTTGGATGCATTTCAGAGGCTGGGAGTTCCATGCTGAGCAGCTGATGGCACAGAAGAGGTTCTAAAGAAAGAGGCCCTGCTGGAATTGCCTTTTCTTTTGCAGCCTAGAAACTGCACAGCCAACAGCAAAAACGATTCCTCCTCCCTCCCTGCAACATGCAGCATCACATTCCTTTCTGTCACCAAGAGGCAGGATGCACAGCCGAGCTCTTCCACCCACTGCTCGCACACGACTGGGGCCGCGCCAGCCAAGCGCTTGGCTTTTTCCTGGCCACTGTCAGCGCTCCTGGAAACAAGCACACGATAGCGCTGCCCACTTGCAGAAGAAGGAATCACTGCGAGGCCAGCTCAAAAGCAGCCCAAGGGCAGAGGCAACTTGGAAACTTCGCTGCTCTCAAATCAACGGTGTCAGGACAAAAAGATTTCCCTCATCTTCCCCTTGCACGTGCAGACTCCTCTTTGCACCCACACTCCAAGAGCAAGATGAACTCCTTTGCCCTAACTTGCACTTTCCTTCTCAGCTCTAGGCACCATCCTAAGGCTTCCCTCTGCCAGAGTCAGGATCCAAAGACAATGGCAGCAGGGACTGCTCACACACAAAAGGCACCAGGACAAAAGGCTCCCGAGCTTGGCCTTTGCATTCCCGCGGACAGCTCAACAGCTCTAAGCCAGAGAAGTGCCTGCTGGGAAGAGCCTTTAGAATCACTCTGAGCACCTCATGACAAGGAGCTGCAGCGTGTGGGGATGAATCTGCAGCAGCCTCCTGCCCCAGGGTGTCCCCCGGGAGCAGCCATGCGCCAGGCCGTGACTGCCAGCTGCACGCGCAAAGGAGCCGGTGTTCCACACCACGGCTGTGCCTGGGACAGAGACACGAGTGGCCACAGAAGTGGCCATGGCACTGTCCGCACGCTGTCCCTGCTGCTTCTCGCCCAGCCGCTGGCGGGGCACCAACTGCCAGCCACGCACTCCTAAAGCCACGGGCCCACTGGGACACTGCGGGGGCTGGTGGAAGCCAGCGGCCATTGTGACACAGTGGGGCTGCACAGAAGCCACGGTGCTTTGTGACCCGTGGCTCCCAGGAGAGCCTTTGTGATGCTGGGGACCTACCCGGAAGCCTGGCTCCACTGTGACACCAGCACAGAAGCTCGGGGAGCCCTGGAGACCGTGGGGATGCTAGGGAAGCTGATGGAAGCCTGGGCACCACAGTGACGCTATGGAAGCTGGTGGAACCGAGGGGCCACAGTGACACTCTGGGGCCTTTTGGAAGCAACGAGACTCTGGTGGGAAGCCACGGGATGATTAATGCTGGCAGGAACCTGCTGCAGGTGGGCTCCTCTCTCCCAGCTTCCACAAGTGCTGCTAGGATGCCACTGCGGCACTGGCTTGTCACGGGCTCACGGCTTCCTTTGGGAAGGGCTCTGCTGCAGGATGGCATGCTGCAGAGAATGCAGGTAGATGTTGTGCTCCCTCCTGGCATGCAGGTGGACAAGAAAGCCTGATCCAGCCCCCGCTCAGCCCATGTCTGGCTGTGGCATTGGAGCAGGGCAATTTTGGGAGCAGCCCCAGCCCTGCTGCTGGTCCCGGCTGGGCACGCAGCTGCTGGGACACAGGTGTGTCCTGATGGCCCCCGTGTACTCGTTTGAGAAGGGAAGGACAGAGTGCATCAGTGAGTTTGGTGTGGCTTACATGCGGCAAGGAGAAGGTGCAGCCCAGAACTGGCTTTCACTTTGAGAAGCTTTTGCTCTTGCGGGAGCAGCTGGTGGACCTTTTCAACCGAGTTGCAAGAGTGAAAAGTGTAATGGCATGTCTATCTGAGAAGGAAGGTTCAGTGCCGCAGCGTGTTGCACACAATTGATATGCTGATAAGAGAAGGGGGTGCTTTTGGACCGTTTTCCTTCCTGACACGTCTGTCTGTGGGAGCTTTAGGTGCTTGGACTCAGGGATAGCGAAGGTGTGTGAAAGTGACTGGGCTGCGAGAATCCTGTTGCAACAGGGAAGAGGGAAGGTCAGCAAATGTTTCCTGTCCTGGCACATGTCTCAGTCTGAAGTGCAGCTGGAGATGCTTCACTTCTGCCAAGGACGCTGCCAGCTTGAGAGAAGGATGCGCTCTATGGAGTTGAGAAAGAAAGTGCGTATCACCAGCTTGTTTCCTCCAGTTCCTAGACAGCAAAGGGGCTATGAAAGGCAGCACTGGCTTTTTGTTCTAGGAGTTTTTCTTGACAAGCAGCTGCTGGATGTTTGCAAGGGGGTTTGGGATATGCAAAAATGAGAGGGTAAGCTGGTACACTGAGCTTGAGAGCAAAAGCATATCTTCAGGGCTTTGGATGCATTTCAGAGGCTGGGAGTTCCATGCTGAGCAGCTGATGGCACAGAAGAGGTTCTAAAGAAAGAGGCCCTGCTGGAATTGCCTTTTCTTTTGCAGCCTAGAAACTGCACAGCCAACAGCAAAAACGATTCCTCCTCCCTCCCTGCAACATGCAGCATCACATTCCTTTCTGTCACCAAGAGGCAGGATGCACAGCCGAGCTCTTCCACCCACTGCTCGCACACGACTCGGGCAGCACCAGCCAAGCGCTTGGCTTTTTCCTGGCCACTGTCAGCGCTCCTGGAAACAAGCACACGATAGCGCTGCCCACTTGCAGAAGAAGGAATCACTGCGAGGCCAGCTCAAAAGCAGCCCAAGGGCAGAGGCAACTTGGAAACTTCGCTGCTCTCAAATCAACGGTGTCAAGACAAAAAGATTTCCCTCATCTTCCCCTTGCACGTGCAGACTCCTCTTTGCACCCACACTCCAAGAGCAAGATGAACTCCTTTGCCCTAACTTGCACTTTCCTTCTCAGCTCTAGGCACCATCCTAAGGCTTCCCTCTGCCAGAGTCAGGATCCAAAGACAATGGCAGCAGGGACTGCTCACACACAAAAGGCACCAGGACAAAAGGCTCCCGAGCTTGGCCTTTGCATTCCTGCTGACAGCTCAACAGCTCTAAGCCAGAGAAGTGCCTGCTGGGAAGAGCCTTTAGAATCACTCTGAGCACCTCATGACAAGGAGCTGCAGCGTGTGGGGATGAATCTGCAGCAGCCTCCTGCCCCAGGGTGTCCCCCGGGAGCAGCCATGCGCCAGGCCGTGACTGCCAGCTGCACGCGTAAAGGAGCCGGTGTTCCACACCACGGCTGTGCCTGGGACAGAGACACGAGTGGCCACAGAAGTGGCCATGGCACTGTCCGCACGCTGTCCCTGCTGCTTCTCGCCCAGCCGCTGGCGGGGCACCAACTGCCAGCCACGCACTCCTAAAGCCACGGGCCCACTGGGACACTGCGGGGGCTGGTGGAAGCCAGCAGCCATTGTGACACAGCAGGGCTGCACAGAAGCCACGGTGCTTTGTGACCCGTGGCTCCCAGGAGAGCCTTTGTGATGCTGGGGACCTACCCGGAAGCCTGGCTCCACTGTGACACCAGCACAGAAGCTCGGGGAGCCCTGGAGACCGTGGGGATGCTAGGGAAGCTGATGGAAGCCTGGGCACCACAGTGACGCTACGGAACCTGGTGGAACCGAGGGGCCACAGTGACACTCTGGGGCCTTTTGGAAGCAACGAGACTCTGGTGGGAAGCCACGGGATGATTAATGCTGGCAGGAACCTGCTGCAGGTGGGCTCCTCTCTCCCAGCTTCCACAAGTGCTGCTAGGATGCCACTGCGGCACTGGCTTGTCACGGGCTCACGGCTTCCTTTGGGAAGGGCTCTGCTGCAGGATGGCATGCTGCAGAGAATGCAGGTAGATGTTGTGCTCCCTCCTGGCATGCAGGTGGACAAGAAAGCCTGATCCAGCCCCCGCTCAGCCCATGTGTGGCTGTGGCATTGGAGCAGGGCAATTTTGGGAGCAGCCCCAGCCCTGCTGCTGGTCCCGGCTGGGCACGCAGCTGCTGGGACACAGGTGTGTCCTGATGGCCCCCGTGTACTCGTTTGAGAAGGGAAGGACAGAGTGCATCAGTGAGTTTGGTGTGGCTTACATGCGGCAAGGAGAAGGTGCAGCCCAGAACTGGCTTTCACTTTGAGAAGCTTTTGCTCTTGCGGGAGCAGCTGGTGGACCTTTTCAACCGAGCTGCAGGAGTGAAAAGTGTGATGGCATGTCTATCTGAGAAGGAAGGTTCAGTGCCGCAGCGTGTTGTGCACAATTGATATGCTGATAAGAGAAGGGGGTGCTTTTGGACCGTTTTCCTTCCTGACACGTCTGTCTGTGGGAGCTTTAGGTGCTTGGACTCAGGGATAGCGAAGGTGTGTGAAAGTGACCGGGCTGCGAGAATCCTGTTGCACAGGGAAGAGGGAAGGTCAGCAAATGTTTCCTGTCCTGGCACATGTCTCAGTCTGAAGTGCAGCTGGAGATGCTTCACTTCTGCCAAGGACTCTGCCAGCTTGAGAGAAGGATGCGCTCTGTGGAGTTGAGAAAGAAAGTGCGTATCACCAGCTTGTTTCCTCCAGTTCCTAGACAGCAAAGGGGCTATGAAAGGCAGCACTGGCTTTTTGTTCTAGGAGTTTTTCTTGACAAGCAGCTGCTGGATGTTTGCAAGGGGGTTTGGGATATGCAAAAATGAGAGGGTAAGCTGGTACACTGAGCTTGAGAGCAAAAGCATATCTTCAGGGCTTTGGATGCATTTCAGAGGCTGGGAGTTCCATGCTGAGCAGCTGATGGCACAGAAGAGGTTCTAAAGAAAGAGGCCCTGCTGGAATTGCCTTTTCTTTTGCAGCCTAGAAACTGCACAGCCAACAGCAAAAACGATTCCTCCTCCCTCCCTGCAACATGCAGCATCACATTCCTTTCTGTCACCAAGAGGCAGGATGCACAGCCGAGCTCTTCCACCCACTGCTCGCACACGACTGGGGCCGCGCCAGCCAAGCGCTTGGCTTTTTCCTGGCCACTGTCAGCGCTCCTGGAAACAAGCACACGATAGCGCTGCCCACTTGCAGAAGAAGGAATCACTGCGAGGCCAGCTCAAAAGCAGCCCAAGGGCAGAGGCAACTTGGAAACTTCGCTGCTCTCAAATCAACGGTGTCAAGACAAAAAGATTTCCCTCATCTTCCCCTTGCACGTGCAGACTCCTCTTTGCACCCACACTCCAAGAGCAAGATGAACTCCTTTGCCCTAACTTGCACTTTCCTTCTCAGCTCTAGGCACCATCCTAAGGCTTCCCTCTGCCAGAGTCAGGATCCAAAGACAATGGCAGCAGGGACTGCTCACACACAAAAGGCACCAGGACAAAAGGCTCCCGAGCTTGGCCTTTGCATTCCTGCTGACAGCTCAACAGCTCTAAGCCAGAGAAGTGCCTGCTGGGAAGAGCCTTTAGAATCACTCTGAGCACCTCATGACAAGGAGCTGCAGCGTGTGGGGATGAATCTGCAGCAGCCTCCTGCCCCAGGGTGTCCCCCGGGAGCAGCCATGCGCCAGGCCGTGACTGCCAGCTGCACGCGTAAAGGAGCCGGTGTTCCACACCACGGCTGTGCCTGGGACAGAGACACGAGTGGCCACAGAAGTGGCCATGGCACTGTCCGCACGCTGTCCCTGCTGCTTCTCGCCCAGCCGCTGGCGGGGCACCAACTGCCAGCCACGCACTCCTAAAGCCACGGGCCCACTGGGACACTGCGGGGGCTGGTGGAAGCCAGCGGCCATTGTGACACAGCAGGGCTGCACAGAAGCCACGGTGCTTTGTGACCCGTGGCTCCCAGGAGAGCCTTTGTGATGCTGGGGACCTACCCGGAAGCCTGGCTCCACTGTGACACCAGCACAGAAGCTCGGGGAGCCCTGGAGACCGTGGGGATGCTAGGGAAGCTGATGGAAGCCTGGGCACCACAGTGACGCTACGGAACCTGGTGGAACCGAGGGGCCACAGTGACACTCTGGGGCCTTTTGGAAGCAACGAGACTCTGGTGGGAAGCCACGGGATGATTAATGCTGGCAGGAACCTGCTGCAGGTGGGCTCCTCTCTCCCAGCTTCCACAAGTGCTGCTAGGATGCCACTGCGGCACTGGCTTGTCACGGGCTCACGGCTTCCTTTGGGAAGGGCTCTGCTGCAGGATGGCATGCTGCAGAGAATGCAGGTAGATGTTGTGCTCCCTCCTGGCATGCAGGTGGACAAGAAAGCCTGATCCAGCCCCCGCTCAGCCCATGTGTGGCTGTGGCATTGGAGCAGGGCAATTTTGGGAGCAGCCCCAGCCCTGCTGCTGGTCCCGGCTGGGCACGCAGCTGCTGGGACACAGGTGTGTCCTGATGGCCCCCGTGTACTCGTTTGAGAAGGGAAGGACAGAGTGCATCAGTGAGTTTGGTGTGGCTTACATGCGGCAAGGAGAAGGTGCAGCCCAGAACTGGCTTTCACTTTGAGAAGCTTTTGCTCTTGCGGGAGCAGCTGGTGGACCTTTTCAACCGAGCTGCAGGAGTGAAAAGTGTGATGGCATGTCTATCTGAGAAGGAAGGTTCAGTGCCGCAGCGTGTTGTGCACAATTGATATGCTGATAAGAGAAGGGGGTGCTTTTGGACCGTTTTCCTTCCTGACACGTCTGTCTGTGGGAGCTTTAGGTGCTTGGACTCAGGGATAGCGAAGGTGTGTGAAAGTGACCGGGCTGCGAGAATCCTGTTGCACAGGGAAGAGGGAAGGTCAGCAAATGTTTCCTGTCCTGGCACATGTCTCAGTCTGAAGTGCAGCTGGAGATGCTTCACTTCTGCCAAGGACTCTGCCAGCTTGAGAGAAGGATGCGCTCTGTGGAGTTGAGAAAGAAAGTGCGTATCACCAGCTTGTTTCCTCCAGTTCCTAGACAGCAAAGGGGCTATGAAAGGCAGCACTGGCTTTTTGTTCTAGGAGTTTTTCTTGACAAGCAGCTGCTGGATGTTTGCAAGGGGGTTTGGGATATGCAAAAATGAGAGGGTAAGCTGGTACACTGAGCTTGAGAGCAAAAGCATATCTTCAGGGCTTTGGATGCATTTCAGAGGCTGGGAGTTCCATGCTGAGCAGCTGATGGCACAGAAGAGGTTCTAAAGAAAGAGGCCCTGCTGGAATTGCCTTTTCTTTTGCAGCCTAGAAACTGCACAGCCAACAGCAAAAACGATTCCTCCTCCCTCCCTGCAACATGCAGCATCACATTCCTTTCTGTCACCAAGAGGCAGGATGCACAGCCGAGCTCTTCCACCCACTGCTCGCACACGACTGGGGCCGCGCCAGCCAAGCGCTTGGCTTTTTCCTGGCCACTGTCAGCGCTCCTGGAAACAAGCACACGATAGCGCTGCCCACTTGCAGAAGAAGGAATCACTGCGAGGCCAGCTCAAAAGCAGCCCAAGGGCAGAGGCAACTTGGAAACTTCGCTGCTCTCAAATCAACGGTGTCAGGACAAAAAGATTTCCCTCATCTTCCCCTTGCACGTGCAGACTCCTCTTTGCACCCACACTCCAAGAGCAAGATGAACTCCTTTGCCCTAACTTGCACTTTCCTTCTCAGCTCTAGGCACCATCCTAAGGCTTCCCTCTGCCAGAGTCAGGATCCAAAGACAACGGCAGCAGGGACTGCTCACACACAAAAGGCACCAGGACAAAAGGCTCCCGAGCTTGGCCTTTGCATTCCTGCTGACAGCTCAACAGCTCTAAGCCAGAGAAGTGCCTGGTGGGAAGAGCCTTTAGAATCACTCTGAGCACCTCATGACAAGGAGCTGCAGCGTGTGGGGATGAATCTGCAGCAGCCTCCTGCCCCAGGGTGTCCCCCGGGAGCAGCCATGCGCCAGGCCGTGACTGCCAGCTGCACATGCAAAGGAGACGGTGTTCCACACCACGGCTGTGCCTGGGACAGAGACACGAGTGGCCACAGAGGTGGCCATGGCACTGTCCGCACGCTGTCCCTGCTGCTTCTCGCCCAGCCGCTGGCGGGGCACCAACTGCCAGCCACGCACTCCTAAAGCCACGGGCCCACTGGGACACTGCGGGGGCTGGTGGAAGCCAGCGGCCATTGTGACACAGCAGGGCTGCACAGAAGCCACGGTGCTTTGTGACCCGTGGCTCCCAGGAGAGCCTTTGTGATGCTGGGGACCTACCCGGAAGCCTGGCTCCACTGTGACACCAGCACAGAAGCTCGGGGAGCCCTGGAGACCGTGGGGATGCTAGGGAAGCTGATGGAAGCCTGGACACCACAGTGACACTATGGAAGCTGGTGGAACCGAGGGGCCACAGTGACACTCTGGGGCCTTTTGGAAGCAATGAGACTCTGGTGGGAAGCCACGGGATGATTAATGCTGGCAGGAACCTGCTGCAGGTGGGCTCCTCTCTCCCAGCTTCCACAAGTGCTGCTAGGATGCCACTGCGGCACTGGCTTGTCACGGGCTCACGGCTTCCTTTGGGAATGGCTCTGCTGCAGGATGGCATGCTGCAGAGAATGCAGGTAGATGTTGTGCTCCCTCCTGGCATGCAGGTGGACAAGAAAGCCTGATCCAGCCCCCGCTCAGCCCATGTGTGGCTGTGGCATTGGAGCAGGGCAATTTTGGGAGCAGCCCCAGCCCTGCTGCTGGTCCCGGCTGGGCACGCAGCTGCTGGGACACAGGTGTGTCCTGATGGCCCCCGTGTACTCGTTTGAGAAGGGAAGGACAGAGTGCATCAGTGAGTTTGGTGTGGCTTACATGCGGCAAGGAGAAGGTGCAGCCCAGAACTGGCTTTCACTTTGAGAAGCTTTTGCTCTTGCGGGAGCAGCTGGTGGACCTTTTCAACCGAGCTGCAGGAGTGAAAAGTGTGATGGCATGTCTATCTGAGAAGGAAGGTTCAGTGCCGCAGCGTGTTGTGCACAATTGATATGCTGATAAGAGAAGGGGGTGCTTTTGGACCGTTTTCCTTCCTGACACGTCTGTCTGTGGGAGCTTTAGGTGCTTGGACTCAGGGATAGCGAAGGTGTGTGAAAGTGACCGGGCTGCGAGAATCCTGTTGCACAGGGAAGAGGGAAGGTCAGCAAATGTTTCCTGTCCTGGCACATGTCTCAGTCTGAAGTGCAGCTGGAGATGCTTCACTTCTGCCAAGGACTCTGCCAGCTTGAGAGAAGGATGCGCTCTGTGGAGTTGAGAAAGAAAGTGCGTATCACCAGCTTGTTTCCTCCAGTTCCTAGACAGCAAAGGGGCTATGAAAGGCAGCACTGGCTTTTTGTTCTAGGAGTTTTTCTTGACAAGCAGCTGCTGGATGTTTGCAAGGGGGTTTGGGATATGCAAAAATGAGAGGGTAAGCTGGTACACTGAGCTTGAGAGCAAAAGCATATCTTCAGGGCTTTGGATGCATTTCAGAGGCTGGGAGTTCCATGCTGAGCAGCTGATGGCACAGAAGAGGTTCTAAAGAAAGAGGCCCTGCTGGAATTGCCTTTTCTTTTGCAGCCTAGAAACTGCACAGCCAACAGCAAAAACGATTCCTCCTCCCTCCCTGCAACATGCAGCATCACATTCCTTTCTGTCACCAAGAGGCAGGATGCACAGCCGAGCTCTTCCACCCACTGCTCGCACACGACTGGGGCCGCGCCAGCCAAGCGCTTGGCTTTTTCCTGGCCACTGTCAGCGCTCCTGGAAACAAGCACACGATAGCGCTGCCCACTTGCAGAAGAAGGAATCACTGCGAGGCCAGCTCAAAAGCAGCCCAAGGGCAGAGGCAACTTGGAAACTTCGCTGCTCTCAAATCAACGGTGTCAGGACAAAAAGATTTCCCTCATCTTCCCCTTGCACGTGCAGACTCCTCTTTGCACCCACACTCCAAGAGCAAGATGAACTCCTTTGCCCTAACTTGCACTTTCCTTCTCAGCTCTAGGCACCATCCTAAGGCTTCCCTCTGCCAGAGTCAGGATCCAAAGACAATGGCAGCAGGGACTGCTCACACACAAAAGGCACCAGGACAAAAGGCTCCCGAGCTTGGCCTTTGCATTCCCGCGGACAGCTCAACAGCTCTAAGCCAGAGAAGTGCCTGCTGGGAAGAGCCTTTAGAATCACTCTGAGCACCTCATGACAAGGAGCTGCAGCGTGTGGGGATGAATCTGCAGCAGCCTCCTGCCCCAGGGTGTCCCCCGGGAGCAGCCATGCGCCAGGCCGTGACTGCCAGCTGCACGCGCAAAGGAGCCGGTGTTCCACACCACGGCTGTGCCTGGGACAGAGACACGAGTGGCCACAGAAGTGGCCATGGCACTGTCCGCACGCTGTCCCTGCTGCTTCTCGCCCAGCCGCTGGCGGGGCACCAACTGCCAGCCACGCACTCCTAAAGCCACGGGCCCACTGGGACACTGCGGGGGCTGGTGGAAGCCAGCGGCCATTGTGACACAGTGGGGCTGCACAGAAGCCACGGTGCTTTGTGACCCGTGGCTCCCAGGAGAGCCTTTGTGATGCTGGGGACCTACCCGGAAGCCTGGCTCCACTGTGACACCAGCACAGAAGCTCGGGGAGCCCTGGAGACCGTGGGGATGCTAGGGAAGCTGATGGAAGCCTGGGCACCACAGTGACGCTATGGAAGCTGGTGGAACCGAGGGGCCACAGTGACACTCTGGGGCCTTTTGGAAGCAACGAGACTCTGGTGGGAAGCCACGGGATGATTAATGCTGGCAGGAACCTGCTGCAGGTGGGCTCCTCTCTCCCAGCTTCCACAAGTGCTGCTAGGATGCCACTGCGGCACTGGCTTGTCACGGGCTCACGGCTTCCTTTGGGAAGGGCTCTGCTGCAGGATGGCATGCTGCAGAGAATGCAGGTAGATGTTGTGCTCCCTCCTGGCATGCAGGTGGACAAGAAAGCCTGATCCAGCCCCCGCTCAGCCCATGTCTGGCTGTGGCATTGGAGCAGGGCAATTTTGGGAGCAGCCCCAGCCCTGCTGCTGGTCCCGGCTGGGCACGCAGCTGCTGGGACACAGGTGTGTCCTGATGGCCCCCGTGTACTCGTTTGAGAAGGGAAGGACAGAGTGCATCAGTGAGTTTGGTGTGGCTTACATGCGGCAAGGAGAAGGTGCAGCCCAGAACTGGCTTTCACTTTGAGAAGCTTTTGCTCTTGCGGGAGCAGCTGGTGGACCTTTTCAACCGAGTTGCAAGAGTGAAAAGTGTAATGGCATGTCTATCTGAGAAGGAAGGTTCAGTGCCGCAGCGTGTTGCACACAATTGATATGCTGATAAGAGAAGGGGGTGCTTTTGGACCGTTTTCCTTCCTGACACGTCTGTCTGTGGGAGCTTTAGGTGCTTGGACTCAGGGATAGCGAAGGTGTGTGAAAGTGACTGGGCTGCGAGAATCCTGTTGCAACAGGGAAGAGGGAAGGTCAGCAAATGTTTCCTGTCCTGGCACATGTCTCAGTCTGAAGTGCAGCTGGAGATGCTTCACTTCTGCCAAGGACGCTGCCATCTTGAGAGAAGGATGCGCTCCATGGAGTTGAGAAAGAAAGTGCGTATCACGAGCTTGTTTCCTCCAGTTCCTAGACAGCAAAGGGGCTATGAAAGGCAGCACTGGCTTTTTGTTCTAGGAGTTTTTCTTGACAAGCAGCTGCTGGATGTTTGCAAGGGGGTTTGGGATATGCAAAAATGAGAGGGTAAGCTGGTACACTGAGCTTGAGAGCAAAAGCATATCTTCAGGGCTTTGGATGCATTTCAGAGGCTGGGAGTTCCATGCTGAGCAGCTGATGGCACAGAAGAGGTTCTAAAGAAAGAGACCCTGCTGGAATTGCCTTTTCTTTTGCAGCCTAGAAACTGCACAGCCAACAGCAAAAACGATTCCTCCTCCCTCCCTGCAACATGCAGCATCACATTCCTTTCTGTCACCAAGAGGCAGGATGCACAGCCGAGCTCTTCCACCCACTGCTCGCACACGACTCGGGCAGCACCAGCCAAGCGCTTGGCTTTTTCCTGGCCACTGTCAGCGCTCCTGGAAACAAGCACACGATAGCGCTGCCCACTTGCAGAAGAAGGAATCACTGCGAGGCCAGCTCAAAAGCAGCCCAAGGGCAGAGGCAACTTGGAAACTTCGCTGCTCTCAAATCAACGGTGTCAAGACAAAAAGATTTCCCTCATCTTCCCCTTGCACGTGCAGACTCCTCTTTGCACCCACACTCCAAGAGCAAGATGAACTCCTTTGCCCTAACTTGCACTTTCCTTCTCAGCTCTAGGCACCATCCTAAGGCTTCCCTCTGCCAGAGTCAGGATCCAAAGACAACGGCAGCAGGGACTGCTCACACACAAAAGGCACCAGGACAAAAGGCTCCCGAGCTTGGCCTTTGCATTCCTGCTGACAGCTCAACAGCTCTAAGCCAGAGAAGTGCCTGGTGGGAAGAGCCTTTAGAATCACTCTGAGCACCTCATGACAAGGAGCTGCAGCGTGTGGGGATGAATCTGCAGCAGCCTCCTGCCCCAGGGTGTCCCCCGGGAGCAGCCATGCGCCAGGCCGTGACTGCCAGCTGCACATGCAAAGGAGACGGTGTTCCACACCACGGCTGTGCCTGGGACAGAGACACGAGTGGCCACAGAGGTGGCCATGGCACTGTCCGCACGCTGTCCCTGCTGCTTCTCGCCCAGCCGCTGGCGGGGCACCAACTGCCAGCCACGCACTCCTAAAGCCACGGGCCCACTGGGACACTGCGGGGGCTGGTGGAAGCCAGCGGCCATTGTGACACAGCAGGGCTGCACAGAAGCCACGGTGCTTTGTGACCCGTGGCTCCCAGGAGAGCCTTTGTGATGCTGGGGACCTACCCGGAAGCCTGGCTCCACTGTGACACCAGCACAGAAGCTCGGGGAGCCCTGGAGACCGTGGGGATGCTAGGGAAGCTGATGGAAGCCTGGACACCACAGTGACACTATGGAAGCTGGTGGAACCGAGGGGCCACAGTGACACTCTGGGGCCTTTTGGAAGCAATGAGACTCTGGTGGGAAGCCACGGGATGATTAATGCTGGCAGGAACCTGCTGCAGGTGGGCTCCTCTCTCCCAGCTTCCACAAGTGCTGCTAGGATGCCACTGCGGCACTGGCTTGTCACGGGCTCACGGCTTCCTTTGGGAATGGCTCTGCTGCAGGATGGCATGCTGCAGAGAATGCAGGTAGATGTTGTGCTCCCTCCTGGCATGCAGGTGGACAAGAAAGCCTGATCCAGCCCCCGCTCAGCCCATGTGTGGCTGTGGCATTGGAGCAGGGCAATTTTGGGAGCAGCCCCAGCCCTGCTGCTGGTCCCGGCTGGGCACGCAGCTGCTGGGACACAGGTGTGTCCTGATGGCCCCCGTGTACTCGTTTGAGAAGGGAAGGACAGAGTGCATCAGTGAGTTTGGTGTGGCTTACATGCGGCAAGGAGAAGGTGCAGCCCAGAACTGGCTTTCACTTTGAGAAGCTTTTGCTCTTGCGGGAGCAGCTGGTGGACCTTTTCAACCGAGCTGCAGGAGTGAAAAGTGTGATGGCATGTCTATCTGAGAAGGAAGGTTCAGTGCCGCAGCGTGTTGTGCACAATTGATATGCTGATAAGAGAAGGGGGTGCTTTTGGACCGTTTTCCTTCCTGACACGTCTGTCTGTGGGAGCTTTAGGTGCTTGGACTCAGGGATAGCGAAGGTGTGTGAAAGTGACCGGGCTGCGAGAATCCTGTTGCACAGGGAAGAGGGAAGGTCAGCAAATGTTTCCTGTCCTGGCACATGTCTCAGTCTGAAGTGCAGCTGGAGATGCTTCACTTCTGCCAAGGACTCTGCCAGCTTGAGAGAAGGATGCGCTCTGTGGAGTTGAGAAAGAAAGTGCGTATCACCAGCTTGTTTCCTCCAGTTCCTAGACAGCAAAGGGGCTATGAAAGGCAGCACTGGCTTTTTGTTCTAGGAGTTTTTCTTGACAAGCAGCTGCTGGATGTTTGCAAGGGGGTTTGGGATATGCAAAAATGAGAGGGTAAGCTGGTACACTGAGCTTGAGAGCAAAAGCATATCTTCAGGGCTTTGGATGCATTTCAGAGGCTGGGAGTTCCATGCTGAGCAGCTGATGGCACAGAAGAGGTTCTAAAGAAAGAGGCCCTGCTGGAATTGCCTTTTCTTTTGCAGCCTAGAAACTGCACAGCCAACAGCAAAAACGATTCCTCCTCCCTCCCTGCAACATGCAGCATCACATTCCTTTCTGTCACCAAGAGGCAGGATGCACAGCCGAGCTCTTCCACCCACTGCTCGCACACGACTGGGGCCGCGCCAGCCAAGCGCTTGGCTTTTTCCTGGCCACTGTCAGCGCTCCTGGAAACAAGCACACGATAGCGCTGCCCACTTGCAGAAGAAGGAATCACTGCGAGGCCAGCTCAAAAGCAGCCCAAGGGCAGAGGCAACTTGGAAACTTCGCTGCTCTCAAATCAACGGTGTCAGGACAAAAAGATTTCCCTCATCTTCCCCTTGCACGTGCAGACTCCTCTTTGCACCCACACTCCAAGAGCAAGATGAACTCCTTTGCCCTAACTTGCACTTTCCTTCTCAGCTCTAGGCACCATCCTAAGGCTTCCCTCTGCCAGAGTCAGGATCCAAAGACAATGGCAGCAGGGACTGCTCACACACAAAAGGCACCAGGACAAAAGGCTCCCGAGCTTGGCCTTTGCATTCCCGCGGACAGCTCAACAGCTCTAAGCCAGAGAAGTGCCTGCTGGGAAGAGCCTTTAGAATCACTCTGAGCACCTCATGACAAGGAGCTGCAGCGTGTGGGGATGAATCTGCAGCAGCCTCCTGCCCCAGGGTGTCCCCCGGGAGCAGCCATGCGCCAGGCCGTGACTGCCAGCTGCACGCGCAAAGGAGCCGGTGTTCCACACCACGGCTGTGCCTGGGACAGAGACACGAGTGGCCACAGAAGTGGCCATGGCACTGTCCGCACGCTGTCCCTGCTGCTTCTCGCCCAGCCGCTGGCGGGGCACCAACTGCCAGCCACGCACTCCTAAAGCCACGGGCCCACTGGGACACTGCGGGGGCTGGTGGAAGCCAGCGGCCATTGTGACACAGTGGGGCTGCACAGAAGCCACGGTGCTTTGTGACCCGTGGCTCCCAGGAGAGCCTTTGTGATGCTGGGGACCTACCCGGAAGCCTGGCTCCACTGTGACACCAGCACAGAAGCTCGGGGAGCCCTGGAGACCGTGGGGATGCTAGGGAAGCTGATGGAAGCCTGGGCACCACAGTGACGCTATGGAAGCTGGTGGAACCGAGGGGCCACAGTGACACTCTGGGGCCTTTTGGAAGCAACGAGACTCTGGTGGGAAGCCACGGGATGATTAATGCTGGCAGGAACCTGCTGCAGGTGGGCTCCTCTCTCCCAGCTTCCACAAGTGCTGCTAGGATGCCACTGCGGCACTGGCTTGTCACGGGCTCACGGCTTCCTTTGGGAAGGGCTCTGCTGCAGGATGGCATGCTGCAGAGAATGCAGGTAGATGTTGTGCTCCCTCCTGGCATGCAGGTGGACAAGAAAGCCTGATCCAGCCCCCGCTCAGCCCATGTCTGGCTGTGGCATTGGAGCAGGGCAATTTTGGGAGCAGCCCCAGCCCTGCTGCTGGTCCCGGCTGGGCACGCAGCTGCTGGGACACAGGTGTGTCCTGATGGCCCCCGTGTACTCGTTTGAGAAGGGAAGGACAGAGTGCATCAGTGAGTTTGGTGTGGCTTACATGCGGCAAGGAGAAGGTGCAGCCCAGAACTGGCTTTCACTTTGAGAAGCTTTTGCTCTTGCGGGAGCAGCTGGTGGACCTTTTCAACCGAGTTGCAAGAGTGAAAAGTGTAATGGCATGTCTATCTGAGAAGGAAGGTTCAGTGCCGCAGCGTGTTGCACACAATTGATATGCTGATAAGAGAAGGGGGTGCTTTTGGACCGTTTTCCTTCCTGACACGTCTGTCTGTGGGAGCTTTAGGTGCTTGGACTCAGGGATAGCGAAGGTGTGTGAAAGTGACTGGGCTGCGAGAATCCTGTTGCAACAGGGAAGAGGGAAGGTCAGCAAATGTTTCCTGTCCTGGCACATGTCTCAGTCTGAAGTGCAGCTGGAGATGCTTCACTTCTGCCAAGGACGCTGCCATCTTGAGAGAAGGATGCGCTCCATGGAGTTGAGAAAGAAAGTGCGTATCACGAGCTTGTTTCCTCCAGTTCCTAGACAGCAAAGGGGCTATGAAAGGCAGCACTGGCTTTTTGTTCTAGGAGTTTTTCTTGACAAGCAGCTGCTGGATGTTTGCAAGGGGGTTTGGGATATGCAAAAATGAGAGGGTAAGCTGGTACACTGAGCTTGAGAGCAAAAGCATATCTTCAGGGCTTTGGATGCATTTCAGAGGCTGGGAGTTCCATGCTGAGCAGCTGATGGCACAGAAGAGGTTCTAAAGAAAGAGGCCCTGCTGGAATTGCCTTTTCTTTTGCAGCCTAGAAACTGCACAGCCAACAGCAAAAACGATTCCTCCTCCCTCCCTGCAACATGCAGCATCACATTCCTTTCTGTCACCAAGAGGCAGGATGCACAGCCGAGCTCTTCCACCCACTGCTCGCACACGACTGGGGCCGCGCCAGCCAAGCGCTTGGCTTTTTCCTGGCCACTGTCAGCGCTCCTGGAAACAAGCACACGATAGCGCTGCCCACTTGCAGAAGAAGGAATCACTGCGAGGCCAGCTCAAAAGCAGCCCAAGGGCAGAGGCAACTTGGAAACTTCGCTGCTCTCAAATCAACGGTGTCAAGACAAAAAGATTTCCCTCATCTTCCCCTTGCACGTGCAGACTCCTCTTTGCACCCACACTCCAAGAGCAAGATGAACTCCTTTGCCCTAACTTGCACTTTCCTTCTCAGCTCTAGGCACCATCCTAAGGCTTCCCTCTGCCAGAGTCAGGATCCAAAGACAATGGCAGCAGGGACTGCTCACACACAAAAGGCACCAGGACAAAAGGCTCCCGAGCTTGGCCTTTGCATTCCTGCTGACAGCTCAACAGCTCTAAGCCAGAGAAGTGCCTGCTGGGAAGAGCCTTTAGAATCACTCTGAGCACCTCATGACAAGGAGCTGCAGCGTGTGGGGATGAATCTGCAGCAGCCTCCTGCCCCAGGGTGTCCCCCGGGAGCAGCCATGCGCCAGGCCGTGACTGCCAGCTGCACGCGTAAAGGAGCCGGTGTTCCACACCACGGCTGTGCCTGGGACAGAGACACGAGTGGCCACAGAAGTGGCCATGGCACTGTCCGCACGCTGTCCCTGCTGCTTCTCGCCCAGCCGCTGGCGGGGCACCAACTGCCAGCCACGCACTCCTAAAGCCACGGGCCCACTGGGACACTGCGGGGGCTGGTGGAAGCCAGCAGCCATTGTGACACAGCAGGGCTGCACAGAAGCCACGGTGCTTTGTGACCCGTGGCTCCCAGGAGAGCCTTTGTGATGCTGGGGACCTACCCGGAAGCCTGGCTCCACTGTGACACCAGCACAGAAGCTCGGGGAGCCCTGGAGACCGTGGGGATGCTAGGGAAGCTGATGGAAGCCTGGGCACCACAGTGACGCTACGGAACCTGGTGGAACCGAGGGGCCACAGTGACACTCTGGGGCCTTTTGGAAGCAACGAGACTCTGGTGGGAAGCCACGGGATGATTAATGCTGGCAGGAACCTGCTGCAGGTGGGCTCCTCTCTCCCAGCTTCCACAAGTGCTGCTAGGATGCCACTGCGGCACTGGCTTGTCACGGGCTCACGGCTTCCTTTGGGAAGGGCTCTGCTGCAGGATGGCATGCTGCAGAGAATGCAGGTAGATGTTGTGCTCCCTCCTGGCATGCAGGTGGACAAGAAAGCCTGATCCAGCCCCCGCTCAGCCCATGTGTGGCTGTGGCATTGGAGCAGGGCAATTTTGGGAGCAGCCCCAGCCCTGCTGCTGGTCCCGGCTGGGCACGCAGCTGCTGGGACACAGGTGTGTCCTGATGGCCCCCGTGTACTCGTTTGAGAAGGGAAGGACAGAGTGCATCAGTGAGTTTGGTGTGGCTTACATGCGGCAAGGAGAAGGTGCAGCCCAGAACTGGCTTTCATTTTGAGAAGCTTTTGCTCTTGCGGGAGCAGCTGGTGGACCTTTTCAACCGAGCTGCAGGAGTGAAAAGTGTGATGGCATGTCTATCTGAGAAGGAAGGTTCAGTGCCGCAGCGTGTTGTGCACAATTGATATGCTGATAAGAGAAGGGGGTGCTTTTGGACCGTTTTCCTTCCTGACACGTCTGTCTGTGGGAGCTTTAGGTGCTTGGACTCAGGGATAGCGAAGGTGTGTGAAAGTGACCGGGCTGCGAGAATCCTGTTGCACAGGGAAGAGGGAAGGTCAGCAAATGTTTCCTGTCCTGGCACATGTCTCAGTCTGAAGTGCAGCTGGAGATGCTTCACTTCTGCCAAGGACTCTGCCAGCTTGAGAGAAGGATGCGCTCTGTGGAGTTGAGAAAGAAAGTGCGTATCACCAGCTTGTTTCCTCCAGTTCCTAGACAGCAAAGGGGCTATGAAAGGCAGCACTGGCTTTTTGTTCTAGGAGTTTTTCTTGACAAGCAGCTGCTGGATGTTTGCAAGGGGGTTTGGGATATGCAAAAATGAGAGGGTAAGCTGGTACACTGAGCTTGAGAGCAAAAGCATATCTTCAGGGCTTTGGATGCATTTCAGAGGCTGGGAGTTCCATGCTGAGCAGCTGATGGCACAGAAGAGGTTCTAAAGAAAGAGGCCCTGCTGGAATTGCCTTTTCTTTTGCAGCCTAGAAACTGCACAGCCAACAGCAAAAACGATTCCTCCTCCCTCCCTGCAACATGCAGCATCACATTCCTTTCTGTCACCAAGAGGCAGGATGCACAGCCGAGCTCTTCCACCCACTGCTCGCACACGACTGGGGCCGCGCCAGCCAAGCGCTTGGCTTTTTCCTGGCCACTGTCAGCGCTCCTGGAAACAAGCACACGATAGCGCTGCCCACTTGCAGAAGAAGGAATCACTGCGAGGCCAGCTCAAAAGCAGCCCAAGGGCAGAGGCAACTTGGAAACTTCGCTGCTCTCAAATCAACGGTGTCAAGACAAAAAGATTTCCCTCATCTTCCCCTTGCACGTGCAGACTCCTCTTTGCACCCACACTCCAAGAGCAAGATGAACTCCTTTGCCCTAACTTGCACTTTCCTTCTCAGCTCTAGGCACCATCCTAAGGCTTCCCTCTGCCAGAGTCAGGATCCAAAGACAATGGCAGCAGGGACTGCTCACACACAAAAGGCACCAGGACAAAAGGCTCCCGAGCTTGGCCTTTGCATTCCTGCTGACAGCTCAACAGCTCTAAGCCAGAGAAGTGCCTGGTGGGAAGAGCCTTTAGAATCACTCTGAGCACCTCATGACAAGGAGCTGCAGCGTGTGGGGATGAATCTGCAGCAGCCTCCTGCCCCAGGGTGTCCCCCGGGAGCAGCCATGCGCCAGGCCGTGACTGCCAGCTGCACGCGTAAAGGAGCCGGTGTTCCACACCACGGCTGTGCCTGGGACAGAGACACGAGTGGCCACAGAAGTGGCCATGGCACTGTCCGCACGCTGTCCCTGCTGCTTCTCGCCCAGCCGCTGGCGGGGCACCAACTGCCAGCCACGCACTCCTAAAGCCACGGGCCCACTGGGACACTGCGGGGGCTGGTGGAAGCCAGCGGCCATTGTGACACAGCAGGGCTGCACAGAAGCCACGGTGCTTTGTGACCCGTGGCTCCCAGGAGAGCCTTTGTGATGCTGGGGACCTACCCGGAAGCCTGGCTCCACTGTGACACCAGCACAGAAGCTCGGGGAGCCCTGGAGACCGTGGGGATGCTAGGGAAGCTGATGGAAGCCTGGGCACCACAGTGACGCTATGGAAGCTGGTGGAACCGAGGGGCCACAGTGACACTCTGGGGCCTTTTGGAAGCAACGAGACTCTGGTGGGAAGCCACGGGATGATTAATGCTGGCAGGAACCTGCTGCAGGTGGGCTCCTCTCTCCCAGCTTCCACAAGTGCTGCTAGGATGCCACTGCGGCACTGGCTTGTCACGGGCTCACGGCTTCCTTTGGGAAGGGCTCTGCTGCAGGATGGCATGCTGCAGAGAATGCAGGTAGATGTTGTGCTCCCTCCTGGCATGCAGGTGGACAAGAAAGCCTGATCCAGCCCCCGCTCAGCCCATGTGTGGCTGTGGCATTGGAGCAGGGCAATTTTGGGAGCAGCCCCAGCCCTGCTGCTGGTCCCGGCTGGGCACGCAGCTGCTGGGACACAGGTGTGTCCTGATGGCCCCCGTGTACTCGTTTGAGAAGGGAAGGACAGAGTGCATCAGTGAGTTTGGTGTGGCTTACATGCGGCAAGGAGAAGGTGCAGCCCAGAACTGGCTTTCACTTTGAGAAGCTTTTGCTCTTGCGGGAGCAGCTGGTGGACCTTTTCAACCGAGTTGCAAGAGTGAAAAGTGTAATGGCATGTCTATCTGAGAAGGAAGGTTCAGTGCCGCAGCGTGTTGCACACAATTGATATGCTGATAAGAGAAGGGGGTGCTTTTGGACCGTTTTCCTTCCTGACACGTCTGTCTGTGGGAGCTTTAGGTGCTTGGACTCAGGGATAGCGAAGGTGTGTGAAAGTGACTGGGCTGCGAGAATCCTGTTGCAACAGGGAAGAGGGAAGGTCAGCAAATGTTTCCTGTCCTGGCACATGTCTCAGTCTGAAGTGCAGCTGGAGATGCTTCACTTCTGCCAAGGACGCTGCCATCTTGAGAGAAGGATGCGCTCCATGGAGTTGAGAAAGAAAGTGCGTATCACCAGCTTGTTTCCTCCAGTTCCTAGACAGCAAAGGGGCTATGAAAGGCAGCACTGGCTTTTTGTTCTAGGAGTTTTTCTTGACAAGCAGCTGCTGGATGTTTGCAAGGGGGTTTGGGATATGCAAAAATGAGAGGGTAAGCTGGTACACTGAGCTTGAGAGCAAAAGCATATCTTCAGGGCTTTGGATGCATTTCAGAGGCTGGGAGTTCCATGCTGAGCAGCTGATGGCACAGAAGAGGTTCTAAAGAAAGAGGCCCTGCTGGAATTGCCTTTTCTTTTGCAGCCTAGAAACTGCACAGCCAACAGCAAAAACGATTCCTCCTCCCTCCCTGCAACATGCAGCATCACATTCCTTTCTGTCACCAAGAGGCAGGATGCACAGCCGAGCTCTTCCACCCACTGCTCGCACACGACTCGGGCAGCACCAGCCAAGCGCTTGGCTTTTTCCTGGCCACTGTCAGCGCTCCTGGAAACAAGCACACGATAGCGCTGCCCACTTGCAGAAGAAGGAATCACTGCGAGGCCAGCTCAAAAGCAGCCCAAGGGCAGAGGCAACTTGGAAACTTCGCTGCTCTCAAATCAACGGTGTCAAGACAAAAAGATTTCCCTCATCTTCCCCTTGCACGTGCAGACTCCTCTTTGCACCCACACTCCAAGAGCAAGATGAACTCCTTTGCCCTAACTTGCACTTTCCTTCTCAGCTCTAGGCACCATCCTAAGGCTTCCCTCTGCCAGAGTCAGGATCCAAAGACAACGGCAGCAGGGACTGCTCACACACAAAAGGCACCAGGACAAAAGGCTCCCGAGCTTGGCCTTTGCATTCCTGCTGACAGCTCAACAGCTCTAAGCCAGAGAAGTGCCTGGTGGGAAGAGCCTTTAGAATCACTCTGAGCACCTCATGACAAGGAGCTGCAGCGTGTGGGGATGAATCTGCAGCAGCCTCCTGCCCCAGGGTGTCCCCCGGGAGCAGCCATGCGCCAGGCCGTGACTGCCAGCTGCACATGCAAAGGAGCCGGTGTTCCACACCACGGCTGTGCCTGGGACAGAGACACGAGTGGCCACAGAGGTGGCCATGGCACTGTCCGCACGCTGTCCCTGCTGCTTCTCGCCCAGCCGCTGGCGGGGCACCAACTGCCAGCCACGCACTCCTAAAGCCACGGGCCCACTGGGACACTGCGGGGGCTGGTGGAAGCCAGCGGCCATTGTGACACAGCAGGGCTGCACAGAAGCCACGGTGCTTTGTGACCCGTGGCTCCCAGGAGAGCCTTTGTGATGCTGGGGACCTACCCGGAAGCCTGGCTCCACTGTGACACCAGCACAGAAGCTCGGGGAGCCCTGGAGACCGTGGGGATGCTAGGGAAGCTGATGGAAGCCTGGACACCACAGTGACACTATGGAAGCTGGTGGAACCGAGGGGCCACAGTGACACTCTGGGGCCTTTTGGAAGCAATGAGACTCTGGTGGGAAGCCACGGGATGATTAATGCTGGCAGGAACCTGCTGCAGGTGGGCTCCTCTCTCCCAGCTTCCACAAGTGCTGCTAGGATGCCACTGCGGCACTGGCTTGTCACGGGCTCACGGCTTCCTTTGGGAATGGCTCTGCTGCAGGATGGCATGCTGCAGAGAATGCAGGTAGATGTTGTGCTCCCTCCTGGCATGCAGGTGGACAAGAAAGCCTGATCCAGCCCCCGCTCAGCCCATGTGTGGCTGTGGCATTGGAGCAGGGCAATTTTGGGAGCAGCCCCAGCCCTGCTGCTGGTCCCGGCTGGGCACGCAGCTGCTGGGACACAGGTGTGTCCTGATGGCCCCCGTGTACTCGTTTGAGAAGGGAAGGACAGAGTGCATCAGTGAGTTTGGTGTGGCTTACATGCGGCAAGGAGAAGGTGCAGCCCAGAACTGGCTTTCACTTTGAGAAGCTTTTGCTCTTGCGGGAGCAGCTGGTGGACCTTTTCAACCGAGCTGCAGGAGTGAAAAGTGTGATGGCATGTCTATCTGAGAAGGAAGGTTCAGTGCCGCAGCGTGTTGTGCACAATTGATATGCTGATAAGAGAAGGGGGTGCTTTTGGACCGTTTTCCTTCCTGACACGTCTGTCTGTGGGAGCTTTAGGTGCTTGGACTCAGGGATAGCGAAGGTGTGTGAAAGTGACCGGGCTGCGAGAATCCTGTTGCACAGGGAAGAGGGAAGGTCAGCAAATGTTTCCTGTCCTGGCACATGTCTCAGTCTGAAGTGCAGCTGGAGATGCTTCACTTCTGCCAAGGACTCTGCCAGCTTGAGAGAAGGATGCGCTCTGTGGAGTTGAGAAAGAAAGTGCGTATCACCAGCTTGTTTCCTCCAGTTCCTAGACAGCAAAGGGGCTATGAAAGGCAGCACTGGCTTTTTGTTCTAGGAGTTTTTCTTGACAAGCAGCTGCTGGATGTTTGCAAGGGGGTTTGGGATATGCAAAAATGAGAGGGTAAGCTGGTACACTGAGCTTGAGAGCAAAAGCATATCTTCAGGGCTTTGGATGCATTTCAGAGGCTGGGAGTTCCATGCTGAGCAGCTGATGGCACAGAAGAGGTTCTAAAGAAAGAGGCCCTGCTGGAATTGCCTTTTCTTTTGCAGCCTAGAAACTGCACAGCCAACAGCAAAAACGATTCCTCCTCCCTCCCTGCAACATGCAGCATCACATTCCTTTCTGTCACCAAGAGGCAGGATGCACAGCCGAGCTCTTCCACCCACTGCTCGCACACGACTGGGGCCGCGCCAGCCAAGCGCTTGGCTTTTTCCTGGCCACTGTCAGCGCTCCTGGAAACAAGCACACGATAGCGCTGCCCACTTGCAGAAGAAGGAATCACTGCGAGGCCAGCTCAAAAGCAGCCCAAGGGCAGAGGCAACTTGGAAACTTCGCTGCTCTCAAATCAACGGTGTCAAGACAAAAAGATTTCCCTCATCTTCCCCTTGCACGTGCAGACTCCTCTTTGCACCCACACTCCAAGAGCAAGATGAACTCCTTTGCCCTAACTTGCACTTTCCTTCTCAGCTCTAGGCACCATCCTAAGGCTTCCCTCTGCCAGAGTCAGGATCCAAAGACAATGGCAGCAGGGACTGCTCACACACAAAAGGCACCAGGACAAAAGGCTCCCGAGCTTGGCCTTTGCATTCCCGCGGACAGCTCAACAGCTCTAAGCCAGAGAAGTGCCTGCTGGGAAGAGCCTTTAGAATCACTCTGAGCACCTCATGACAAGGAGCTGCAGCGTGTGGGGATGAATCTGCAGCAGCCTCCTGCCCCAGGGTGTCCCCCGGGAGCAGCCATGCGCCAGGCCGTGACTGCCAGCTGCACGCGCAAAGGAGCCGGTGTTCCACACCACGGCTGTGCCTGGGACAGAGACACGAGTGGCCACAGAAGTGGCCATGGCACTGTCCGCACGCTGTCCCTGCTGCTTCTCGCCCAGCCGCTGGCGGGGCACCAACTGCCAGCCACGCACTCCTAAAGCCACGGGCCCACTGGGACACTGCGGGGGCTGGTGGAAGCCAGCGGCCATTGTGACACAGTGGGGCTGCACAGAAGCCACGGTGCTTTGTGACCCGTGGCTCCCAGGAGAGCCTTTGTGATGCTGGGGACCTACCCGGAAGCCTGGCTCCACTGTGACACCAGCACAGAAGCTCGGGGAGCCCTGGAGACCGTGGGGATGCTAGGGAAGCTGATGGAAGCCTGGGCACCACAGTGACGCTATGGAAGCTGGTGGAACCGAGGGGCCACAGTGACACTCTGGGGCCTTTTGGAAGCAACGAGACTCTGGTGGGAAGCCACGGGATGATTAATGCTGGCAGGAACCTGCTGCAGGTGGGCTCCTCTCTCCCAGCTTCCACAAGTGCTGCTAGGATGCCACTGCGGCACTGGCTTGTCACGGGCTCACGGCTTCCTTTGGGAAGGGCTCTGCTGCAGGATGGCATGCTGCAGAGAATGCAGGTAGATGTTGTGCTCCCTCCTGGCATGCAGGTGGACAAGAAAGCCTGATCCAGCCCCCGCTCAGCCCATGTGTGGCTGTGGCATTGGAGCAGGGCAATTTTGGGAGCAGCCCCAGCCCTGCTGCTGGTCCCGGCTGGGCACGCAGCTGCTGGGACACAGGTGTGTCCTGATGGCCCCCGTGTACTCGTTTGAGAAGGGAAGGACAGAGTGCATCAGTGAGTTTGGTGTGGCTTACATGCGGCAAGGAGAAGGTGCAGCCCAGAACTGGCTTTCACTTTGAGAAGCTTTTGCTCTTGTGGGAGCAGCTGGTGGACCTTTTCAACCGAGTTGCAAGAGTGAAAAGTGTAATGGCATGTCTATCTGAGAAGGAAGGTTCAGTGCCGCAGCGTGTTGCACACAATTGATATGCTGATAAGAGAAGGGGGTGCTTTTGGACCGTTTTCCTTCCTGACACGTCTGTCTGTGGGAGCTTTAGGTGCTTGGACTCAGGGATAGCGAAGGTGTGTGAAAGTGACTGGGCTGCGAGAATCCTGTTGCAACAGGGAAGAGGGAAGGTCAGCAAATGTTTCCTGTCCTGGCACATGTCTCAGTCTGAAGTGCAGCTGGAGATGCTTCACTTCTGCCAAGGACGCTGCCATCTTGAGAGAAGGATGCGCTCCATGGAGTTGAGAAAGAAAGTGCGTATCACGAGCTTGTTTCCTCCAGTTCCTAGACAGCAAAGGGGCTATGAAAGGCAGCACTGGCTTTTTGTTCTAGGAGTTTTTCTTGACAAGCAGCTGCTGGATGTTTGCAAGGGGGTTTGGGATATGCAAAAATGAGAGGGTAAGCTGGTACACTGAGCTTGAGAGCAAAAGCATATCTTCAGGGCTTTGGATGCATTTCAGAGGCTGGGAGTTCCATGCTGAGCAGCTGATGGCACAGAAGAGGTTCTAAAGAAAGAGGCCCTGCTGGAATTGCCTTTTCTTTTGCAGCCTAGAAACTGCACAGCCAACAGCAAAAACGATTCCTCCTCCCTCCCTGCAACATGCAGCATCACATTCCTTTCTGTCACCAAGAGGCAGGATGCACAGCCGAGCTCTTCCACCCACTGCTCGCACACGACTCGGGCAGCACCAGCCAAGCGCTTGGCTTTTTCCTGGCCACTGTCAGCGCTCCTGGAAACAAGCACACGATAGCGCTGCCCACTTGCAGAAGAAGGAATCACTGCGAGGCCAGCTCAAAAGCAGCCCAAGGGCAGAGGCAACTTGGAAACTTCGCTGCTCTCAAATCAACGGTGTCAGGACAAAAAGATTTCCCTCATCTTCCCCTTGCACGTGCAGACTCCTCTTTGCACCCACACTCCAAGAGCAAGATGAACTCCTTTGCCCTAACTTGCACTTTCCTTCTCAGCTCTAGGCACCATCCTAAGGCTTCCCTCTGCCAGAGTCAGGATCCAAAGACAACGGCAGCAGGGACTGCTCACACACAAAAGGCACCAGGACAAAAGGCTCCCGAGCTTGGCCTTTGCATTCCTGCTGACAGCTCAACAGCTCTAAGCCAGAGAAGTGCCTGGTGGGAAGAGCCTTTAGAATCACTCTGAGCACCTCATGACAAGGAGCTGCAGCGTGTGGGGATGAATCTGCAGCAGCCTCCTGCCCCAGGGTGTCCCCCGGGAGCAGCCATGCGCCAGGCCGTGACTGCCAGCTGCACATGCAAAGGAGACGGTGTTCCACACCACGGCTGTGCCTGGGACAGAGACACGAGTGGCCACAGAGGTGGCCATGGCACTGTCCGCACGCTGTCCCTGCTGCTTCTCGCCCAGCCGCTGGCGGGGCACCAACTGCCAGCCACGCACTCCTAAAGCCACGGGCCCACTGGGACACTGCGGGGGCTGGTGGAAGCCAGCGGCCATTGTGACACAGCAGGGCTGCACAGAAGCCACGGTGCTTTGTGACCCGTGGCTCCCAGGAGAGCCTTTGTGATGCTGGGGACCTACCCGGAAGCCTGGCTCCACTGTGACACCAGCACAGAAGCTCGGGGAGCCCTGGAGACCGTGGGGATGCTAGGGAAGCTGATGGAAGCCTGGACACCACAGTGACACTATGGAAGCTGGTGGAACCGAGGGGCCACAGTGACACTCTGGGGCCTTTTGGAAGCAATGAGACTCTGGTGGGAAGCCACGGGATGATTAATGCTGGCAGGAACCTGCTGCAGGTGGGCTCCTCTCTCCCAGCTTCCACAAGTGCTGCTAGGATGCCACTGCGGCACTGGCTTGTCACGGGCTCACGGCTTCCTTTGGGAATGGCTCTGCTGCAGGATGGCATGCTGCAGAGAATGCAGGTAGATGTTGTGCTCCCTCCTGGCATGCAGGTGGACAAGAAAGCCTGATCCAGCCCCCGCTCAGCCCATGTGTGGCTGTGGCATTGGAGCAGGGCAATTTTGGGAGCAGCCCCAGCCCTGCTGCTGGTCCCGGCTGGGCACGCAGCTGCTGGGACACAGGTGTGTCCTGATGGCCCCCGTGTACTCGTTTGAGAAGGGAAGGACAGAGTGCATCAGTGAGTTTGGTGTGGCTTACATGCGGCAAGGAGAAGGTGCAGCCCAGAACTGGCTTTCACTTTGAGAAGCTTTTGCTCTTGCGGGAGCAGCTGGTGGACCTTTTCAACCGAGTTGCAAGAGTGAAAAGTGTAATGGCATGTCTATCTGAGAAGGAAGGTTCAGTGCCGCAGCGTGTTGCACACAATTGATATGCTGATAAGAGAAGGGGGTGCTTTTGGACCGTTTTCCTTCCTGACACGTCTGTCTGTGGGAGCTTTAGGTGCTTGGACTCAGGGATAGCGAAGGTGTGTGAAAGTGACTGGGCTGCGAGAATCCTGTTGCAACAGGGAAGAGGGAAGGTCAGCAAATGTTTCCTGTCCTGGCACATGTCTCAGTCTGAAGTGCAGCTGGAGATGCTTCACTTCTGCCAAGGACGCTGCCATCTTGAGAGAAGGATGCGCTCCATGGAGTTGAGAAAGAAAGTGCGTATCACGAGCTTGTTTCCTCCAGTTCCTAGACAGCAAAGGGGCTAGGAAAGGCAGCACTGGCTTTTTGTTCTAGGAGTTTTTCTTGACAAGCAGCTGCTGGATGTTTGCAAGGGGGTTTGGGATATGCAAAAATGAGAGGGTAAGCTGGTACACTGAGCTTGAGAGCAAAAGCATATCTTCAGGGCTTTGGATGCATTTCAGAGGCTGGGAGTTCCATGCTGAGCAGCTGATGGCACAGAAGAGGTTCTAAAGAAAGAGGCCCTGCTGGAATTGCCTTTTCTTTTGCAGCCTAGAAACTGCACAGCCAACAGCAAAAACGATTCCTCCTCCCTCCCTGCAACATGCAGCATCACATTCCTTTCTGTCACCAAGAGGCAGGATGCACAGCCGAGCTCTTCCACCCACTGCTCGCACACGACTCGGGCAGCACCAGCCAAGCGCTTGGCTTTTTCCTGGCCACTGTCAGCGCTCCTGGAAACAAGCACACGATAGCGCTGCCCACTTGCAGAAGAAGGAATCACTGCGAGGCCAGCTCAAAAGCAGCCCAAGGGCAGAGGCAACTTGGAAACTTCGCTGCTCTCAAATCAACGGTGTCAAGACAAAAAGATTTCCCTCATCTTCCCCTTGCACGTGCAGACTCCTCTTTGCACCCACACTCCAAGAGCAAGATGAACTCCTTTGCCCTAACTTGCACTTTCCTTCTCAGCTCTAGGCACCATCCTAAGGCTTCCCTCTGCCAGAGTCAGGATCCAAAGACAACGGCAGCAGGGACTGCTCACACACAAAAGGCACCAGGACAAAAGGCTCCCGAGCTTGGCCTTTGCATTCCTGCTGACAGCTCAACAGCTCTAAGCCAGAGAAGTGCCTGCTGGGAAGAGCCTTTAGAATCACTCTGAGCACCTCATGACAAGGAGCTGCAGCGTGTGGGGATGAATCTGCAGCAGCCTCCTGCCCCAGGGTGTCCCCCGGGAGCAGCCATGCGCCAGGCCGTGACTGCCAGCTGCACATGCAAAGGAGCCGGTGTTCCACACCACGGCTGTGCCTGGGACAGAGACACGAGTGGCCACAGAGGTGGCCATGGCACTGTCCGCACGCTGTCCCTGCTGCTTCTCGCCCAGCCGCTGGCGGGGCACCAACTGCCAGCCACGCACTCCTAAAGCCACGGGCCCACTGGGACACTGCGGGGGCTGGTGGAAGCCAGCGGCCATTGTGACACAGCAGGGCTGCACAGAAGCCACGGTGCTTTGTGACCCGTGGCTCCCAGGAGAGCCTTTGTGATGCTGGGGACCTACCCGGAAGCCTGGCTCCACTGTGACACCAGCACAGAAGCTCGGGGAGCCCTGGAGACCGTGGGGATGCTAGGGAAGCTGATGGAAGCCTGGACACCACAGTGACACTATGGAAGCTGGTGGAACCGAGGGGCCACAGTGACACTCTGGGGCCTTTTGGAAGCAATGAGACTCTGGTGGGAAGCCACGGGATGATTAATGCTGGCAGGAACCTGCTGCAGGTGGGCTCCTCTCTCCCAGCTTCCACAAGTGCTGCTAGGATGCCACTGCGGCACTGGCTTGTCACGGGCTCACGGCTTCCTTTGGGAATGGCTCTGCTGCAGGATGGCATGCTGCAGAGAATGCAGGTAGATGTTGTGCTCCCTCCTGGCATGCAGGTGGACAAGAAAGCCTGATCCAGCCCCCGCTCAGCCCATGTGTGGCTGTGGCATTGGAGCAGGGCAATTTTGGGAGCAGCCCCAGCCCTGCTGCTGGTCCCGGCTGGGCACGCAGCTGCTGGGACACAGGTGTGTCCTGATGGCCCCCGTGTACTCGTTTGAGAAGGGAAGGACAGAGTGCATCAGTGAGTTTGGTGTGGCTTACATGCGGCAAGGAGAAGGTGCAGCCCAGAACTGGCTTTCACTTTGAGAAGCTTTTGCTCTTGCGGGAGCAGCTGGTGGACCTTTTCAACCGAGCTGCAGGAGTGAAAAGTGTGATGGCATGTCTATCTGAGAAGGAAGGTTCAGTGCCGCAGCGTGTTGTGCACAATTGATATGCTGATAAGAGAAGGGGGTGCTTTTGGACCGTTTTCCTTCCTGACACGTCTGTCTGTGGGAGCTTTAGGTGCTTGGACTCAGGGATAGCGAAGGTGTGTGAAAGTGACCGGGCTGCGAGAATCCTGTTGCACAGGGAAGAGGGAAGGTCAGCAAATGTTTCCTGTCCTGGCACATGTCTCAGTCTGAAGTGCAGCTGGAGATGCTTCACTTCTGCCAAGGACTCTGCCAGCTTGAGAGAAGGATGCGCTCTGTGGAGTTGAGAAAGAAAGTGCGTATCACCAGCTTGTTTCCTCCAGTTCCTAGACAGCAAAGGGGCTATGAAAGGCAGCACTGGCTTTTTGTTCTAGGAGTTTTTCTTGACAAGCAGCTGCTGGATGTTTGCAAGGGGGTTTGGGATATGCAAAAATGAGAGGGTAAGCTGGTACACTGAGCTTGAGAGCAAAAGCATATCTTCAGGGCTTTGGATGCATTTCAGAGGCTGGGAGTTCCATGCTGAGCAGCTGATGGCACAGAAGAGGTTCTAAAGAAAGAGGCCCTGCTGGAATTGCCTTTTCTTTTGCAGCCTAGAAACTGCACAGCCAACAGCAAAAACGATTCCTCCTCCCTCCCTGCAACATGCAGCATCACATTCCTTTCTGTCACCAAGAGGCAGGATGCACAGCCGAGCTCTTCCACCCACTGCTCGCACACGACTGGGGCCGCGCCAGCCAAGCGCTTGGCTTTTTCCTGGCCACTGTCAGCGCTCCTGGAAACAAGCACACGATAGCGCTGCCCACTTGCAGAAGAAGGAATCACTGCGAGGCCAGCTCAAAAGCAGCCCAAGGGCAGAGGCAACTTGGAAACTTCGCTGCTCTCAAATCAACGGTGTCAAGACAAAAAGATTTCCCTCATCTTCCCCTTGCACGTGCAGACTCCTCTTTGCACCCACACTCCAAGAGCAAGATGAACTCCTTTGCCCTAACTTGCACTTTCCTTCTCAGCTCTAGGCACCATCCTAAGGCTTCCCTCTGCCAGAGTCAGGATCCAAAGACAATGGCAGCAGGGACTGCTCACACACAAAAGGCACCAGGACAAAAGGCTCCCGAGCTTGGCCTTTGCATTCCCGCGGACAGCTCAACAGCTCTAAGCCAGAGAAGTGCCTGCTGGGAAGAGCCTTTAGAATCACTCTGAGCACCTCATGACAAGGAGCTGCAGCGTGTGGGGATGAATCTGCAGCAGCCTCCTGCCCCAGGGTGTCCCCCGGGAGCAGCCATGCGCCAGGCCGTGACTGCCAGCTGCACGCGCAAAGGAGCCGGTGTTCCACACCACGGCTGTGCCTGGGACAGAGACACGAGTGGCCACAGAAGTGGCCATGGCACTGTCCGCACGCTGTCCCTGCTGCTTCTCGCCCAGCCGCTGGCGGGGCACCAACTGCCAGCCACGCACTCCTAAAGCCACGGGCCCACTGGGACACTGCGGGGGCTGGTGGAAGCCAGCGGCCATTGTGACACAGTGGGGCTGCACAGAAGCCACGGTGCTTTGTGACCCGTGGCTCCCAGGAGAGCCTTTGTGATGCTGGGGACCTACCCGGAAGCCTGGCTCCACTGTGACACCAGCACAGAAGCTCGGGGAGCCCTGGAGACCGTGGGGATGCTAGGGAAGCTGATGGAAGCCTGGGCACCACAGTGACGCTATGGAAGCTGGTGGAACCGAGGGGCCACAGTGACACTCTGGGGCCTTTTGGAAGCAACGAGACTCTGGTGGGAAGCCACGGGATGATTAATGCTGGCAGGAACCTGCTGCAGGTGGGCTCCTCTCTCCCAGCTTCCACAAGTGCTGCTAGGATGCCACTGCGGCACTGGCTTGTCACGGGCTCACGGCTTCCTTTGGGAAGGGCTCTGCTGCAGGATGGCATGCTGCAGAGAATGCAGGTAGATGTTGTGCTCCCTCCTGGCATGCAGGTGGACAAGAAAGCCTGATCCAGCCCCCGCTCAGCCCATGTCTGGCTGTGGCATTGGAGCAGGGCAATTTTGGGAGCAGCCCCAGCCCTGCTGCTGGTCCCGGCTGGGCACGCAGCTGCTGGGACACAGGTGTGTCCTGATGGCCCCCGTGTACTCGTTTGAGAAGGGAAGGACAGAGTGCATCAGTGAGTTTGGTGTGGCTTACATGCGGCAAGGAGAAGGTGCAGCCCAGAACTGGCTTTCACTTTGAGAAGCTTTTGCTCTTGCGGGAGCAGCTGGTGGACCTTTTCAACCGAGTTGCAAGAGTGAAAAGTGTAATGGCATGTCTATCTGAGAAGGAAGGTTCAGTGCCGCAGCGTGTTGCACACAATTGATATGCTGATAAGAGAAGGGGGTGCTTTTGGACCGTTTTCCTTCCTGACACGTCTGTCTGTGGGAGCTTTAGGTGCTTGGACTCAGGGATAGCGAAGGTGTGTGAAAGTGACTGGGCTGCGAGAATCCTGTTGCAACAGGGAAGAGGGAAGGTCAGCAAATGTTTCCTGTCCTGGCACATGTCTCAGTCTGAAGTGCAGCTGGAGATGCTTCACTTCTGCCAAGGACGCTGCCATCTTGAGAGAAGGATGCGCTCCATGGAGTTGAGAAAGAAAGTGCGTATCACGAGCTTGTTTCCTCCAGTTCCTAGACAGCAAAGGGGCTATGAAAGGCAGCACTGGCTTTTTGTTCTAGGAGTTTTTCTTGACAAGCAGCTGCTGGATGTTTGCAAGGGGGTTTGGGATATGCAAAAATGAGAGGGTAAGCTGGTACACTGAGCTTGAGAGCAAAAGCATATCTTCAGGGCTTTGGATGCATTTCAGAGGCTGGGAGTTCCATGCTGAGCAGCTGATGGCACAGAAGAGGTTCTAAAGAAAGAGGCCCTGCTGGAATTGCCTTTTCTTTTGCAGCCTAGAAACTGCACAGCCAACAGCAAAAACGATTCCTCCTCCCTCCCTGCAACATGCAGCATCACATTCCTTTCTGTCACCAAGAGGCAGGATGCACAGCCGAGCTCTTCCACCCACTGCTCGCACACGACTCGGGCAGCACCAGCCAAGCGCTTGGCTTTTTCCTGGCCACTGTCAGCGCTCCTGGAAACAAGCACACGATAGCGCTGCCCACTTGCAGAAGAAGGAATCACTGCGAGGCCAGCTCAAAAGCAGCCCAAGGGCAGAGGCAACTTGGAAACTTCGCTGCTCTCAAATCAACGGTGTCAAGACAAAAAGATTTCCCTCATCTTCCCCTTGCACGTGCAGACTCCTCTTTGCACCCACACTCCAAGAGCAAGATGAACTCCTTTGCCCTAACTTGCACTTTCCTTCTCAGCTCTAGGCACCATCCTAAGGCTTCCCTCTGCCAGAGTCAGGATCCAAAGACAACGGCAGCAGGGACTGCTCACACACAAAAGGCACCAGGACAAAAGGCTCCCGAGCTTGGCCTTTGCATTCCTGCTGACAGCTCAACAGCTCTAAGCCAGAGAAGTGCCTGGTGGGAAGAGCCTTTAGAATCACTCTGAGCACCTCATGACAAGGAGCTGCAGCGTGTGGGGATGAATCTGCAGCAGCCTCCTGCCCCAGGGTGTCCCCCGGGAGCAGCCATGCGCCAGGCCGTGACTGCCAGCTGCACATGCAAAGGAGACGGTGTTCCACACCACGGCTGTGCCTGGGACAGAGACACGAGTGGCCACAGAGGTGGCCATGGCACTGTCCGCACGCTGTCCCTGCTGCTTCTCGCCCAGCCGCTGGCGGGGCACCAACTGCCAGCCACGCACTCCTAAAGCCACGGGCCCACTGGGACACTGCGGGGGCTGGTGGAAGCCAGCGGCCATTGTGACACAGCAGGGCTGCACAGAAGCCACGGTGCTTTGTGACCCGTGGCTCCCAGGAGAGCCTTTGTGATGCTGGGGACCTACCCGGAAGCCTGGCTCCACTGTGACACCAGCACAGAAGCTCGGGGAGCCCTGGAGACCGTGGGGATGCTAGGGAAGCTGATGGAAGCCTGGACACCACAGTGACACTATGGAAGCTGGTGGAACCGAGGGGCCACAGTGACACTCTGGGGCCTTTTGGAAGCAATGAGACTCTGGTGGGAAGCCACGGGATGATTAATGCTGGCAGGAACCTGCTGCAGGTGGGCTCCTCTCTCCCAGCTTCCACAAGTGCTGCTAGGATGCCACTGCGGCACTGGCTTGTCACGGGCTCACGGCTTCCTTTGGGAATGGCTCTGCTGCAGGATGGCATGCTGCAGAGAATGCAGGTAGATGTTGTGCTCCCTCCTGGCATGCAGGTGGACAAGAAAGCCTGATCCAGCCCCCGCTCAGCCCATGTGTGGCTGTGGCATTGGAGCAGGGCAATTTTGGGAGCAGCCCCAGCCCTGCTGCTGGTCCCGGCTGGGCACGCAGCTGCTGGGACACAGGTGTGTCCTGATGGCCCCCGTGTACTCGTTTGAGAAGGGAAGGACAGAGTGCATCAGTGAGTTTGGTGTGGCTTACATGCGGCAAGGAGAAGGTGCAGCCCAGAACTGGCTTTCACTTTGAGAAGCTTTTGCTCTTGCGGGAGCAGCTGGTGGACCTTTTCAACCGAGCTGCAGGAGTGAAAAGTGTGATGGCATGTCTATCTGAGAAGGAAGGTTCAGTGCCGCAGCGTGTTGTGCACAATTGATATGCTGATAAGAGAAGGGGGTGCTTTTGGACCGTTTTCCTTCCTGACACATCTGTCTGTGGGAGCTTTAGGTGCTTGGACTCAGGGATAGCGAAGGTGTGTGAAAGTGACCGGGCTGCGAGAATCCTGTTGCACAGGGAAGAGGGAAGGTCAGCAAATGTTTCCTGTCCTGGCACATGTCTCAGTCTGAAGTGCAGCTGGAGATGCTTCACTTCTGCCAAGGACTCTGCCAGCTTGAGAGAAGGATGCGCTCTGTGGAGTTGAGAAAGAAAGTGCGTATCACCAGCTTGTTTCCTCCAGTTCCTAGACAGCAAAGGGGCTATGAAAGGCAGCACTGGCTTTTTGTTCTAGGAGTTTTTCTTGACAAGCAGCTGCTGGATGTTTGCAAGGGGGTTTGGGATATGCAAAAATGAGAGGGTAAGCTGGTACACTGAGCTTGAGAGCAAAAGCATATCTTCAGGGCTTTGGATGCATTTCAGAGGCTGGGAGTTCCATGCTGAGCAGCTGATGGCACAGAAGAGGTTCTAAAGAAAGAGGCCCTGCTGGAATTGCCTTTTCTTTTGCAGCCTAGAAACTGCACAGCCAACAGCAAAAACGATTCCTCCTCCCTCCCTGCAACATGCAGCATCACATTCCTTTCTGTCACCAAGAGGCAGGATGCACAGCCGAGCTCTTCCACCCACTGCTCGCACACGACTGGGGCCGCGCCAGCCAAGCGCTTGGCTTTTTCCTGGCCACTGTCAGCGCTCCTGGAAACAAGCACACGATAGCGCTGCCCACTTGCAGAAGAAGGAATCACTGCGAGGCCAGCTCAAAAGCAGCCCAAGGGCAGAGGCAACTTGGAAACTTCGCTGCTCTCAAATCAACGGTGTCAGGACAAAAAGATTTCCCTCATCTTCCCCTTGCACGTGCAGACTCCTCTTTGCACCCACACTCCAAGAGCAAGATGAACTCCTTTGCCCTAACTTGCACTTTCCTTCTCAGCTCTAGGCACCATCCTAAGGCTTCCCTCTGCCAGAGTCAGGATCCAAAGACAATGGCAGCAGGGACTGCTCACACACAAAAGGCACCAGGACAAAAGGCTCCCGAGCTTGGCCTTTGCATTCCCGCGGACAGCTCAACAGCTCTAAGCCAGAGAAGTGCCTGCTGGGAAGAGCCTTTAGAATCACTCTGAGCACCTCATGACAAGGAGCTGCAGCGTGTGGGGATGAATCTGCAGCAGCCTCCTGCCCCAGGGTGTCCCCCGGGAGCAGCCATGCGCCAGGCCGTGACTGCCAGCTGCACGCGCAAAGGAGCCGGTGTTCCACACCACGGCTGTGCCTGGGACAGAGACACGAGTGGCCACAGAAGTGGCCATGGCACTGTCCGCACGCTGTCCCTGCTGCTTCTCGCCCAGCCGCTGGCGGGGCACCAACTGCCAGCCACGCACTCCTAAAGCCACGGGCCCACTGGGACACTGCGGGGGCTGGTGGAAGCCAGCGGCCATTGTGACACAGTGGGGCTGCACAGAAGCCACGGTGCTTTGTGACCCGTGGCTCCCAGGAGAGCCTTTGTGATGCTGGGGACCTACCCGGAAGCCTGGCTCCACTGTGACACCAGCACAGAAGCTCGGGGAGCCCTGGAGACCGTGGGGATGCTAGGGAAGCTGATGGAAGCCTGGGCACCACAGTGACGCTATGGAAGCTGGTGGAACCGAGGGGCCACAGTGACACTCTGGGGCCTTTTGGAAGCAACGAGACTCTGGTGGGAAGCCACGGGATGATTAATGCTGGCAGGAACCTGCTGCAGGTGGGCTCCTCTCTCCCAGCTTCCACAAGTGCTGCTAGGATGCCACTGCGGCACTGGCTTGTCACGGGCTCACGGCTTCCTTTGGGAAGGGCTCTGCTGCAGGATGGCATGCTGCAGAGAATGCAGGTAGATGTTGTGCTCCCTCCTGGCATGCAGGTGGACAAGAAAGCCTGATCCAGCCCCCGCTCAGCCCATGTCTGGCTGTGGCATTGGAGCAGGGCAATTTTGGGAGCAGCCCCAGCCCTGCTGCTGGTCCCGGCTGGGCACGCAGCTGCTGGGACACAGGTGTGTCCTGATGGCCCCCGTGTACTCGTTTGAGAAGGGAAGGACAGAGTGCATCAGTGAGTTTGGTGTGGCTTACATGCGGCAAGGAGAAGGTGCAGCCCAGAACTGGCTTTCACTTTGAGAAGCTTTTGCTCTTGCGGGAGCAGCTGGTGGACCTTTTCAACCGAGTTGCAAGAGTGAAAAGTGTAATGGCATGTCTATCTGAGAAGGAAGGTTCAGTGCCGCAGCGTGTTGCACACAATTGATATGCTGATAAGAGAAGGGGGTGCTTTTGGACCGTTTTCCTTCCTGACACGTCTGTCTGTGGGAGCTTTAGGTGCTTGGACTCAGGGATAGCGAAGGTGTGTGAAAGTGACTGGGCTGCGAGAATCCTGTTGCAACAGGGAAGAGGGAAGGTCAGCAAATGTTTCCTGTCCTGGCACATGTCTCAGTCTGAAGTGCAGCTGGAGATGCTTCACTTCTGCCAAGGACGCTGCCATCTTGAGAGAAGGATGCGCTCCATGGAGTTGAGAAAGAAAGTGCGTATCACCAGCTTGTTTCCTCCAGTTCCTAGACAGCAAAGGGGCTATGAAAGGCAGCACTGGCTTTTTGTTCTAGGAGTTTTTCTTGACAAGCAGCTGCTGGATGTTTGCAAGGGGGTTTGGGATATGCAAAAATGAGAGGGTAAGCTGGTACACTGAGCTTGAGAGCAAAAGCATATCTTCAGGGCTTTGGATGCATTTCAGAGGCTGGGAGTTCCATGCTGAGCAGCTGATGGCACAGAAGAGGTTCTAAAGAAAGAGGCCCTGCTGGAATTGCCTTTTCTTTTGCAGCCTAGAAACTGCACAGCCAACAGCAAAAACGATTCCTCCTCCCTCCCTGCAACATGCAGCATCACATTCCTTTCTGTCACCAAGAGGCAGGATGCACAGCCGAGCTCTTCCACCCACTGCTCGCACACGACTCGGGCAGCACCAGCCAAGCGCTTGGCTTTTTCCTGGCCACTGTCAGCGCTCCTGGAAACAAGCACACGATAGCGCTGCCCACTTGCAGAAGAAGGAATCACTGCGAGGCCAGCTCAAAAGCAGCCCAAGGGCAGAGGCAACTTGGAAACTTCGCTGCTCTCAAATCAACGGTGTCAAGACAAAAAGATTTCCCTCATCTTCCCCTTGCACGTGCAGACTCCTCTTTGCACCCACACTCCAAGAGCAAGATGAACTCCTTTGCCCTAACTTGCACTTTCCTTCTCAGCTCTAGGCACCATCCTAAGGCTTCCCTCTGCCAGAGTCAGGATCCAAAGACAACGGCAGCAGGGACTGCTCACACACAAAAGGCACCAGGACAAAAGGCTCCCGAGCTTGGCCTTTGCATTCCTGCTGACAGCTCAACAGCTCTAAGCCAGAGAAGTGCCTGCTGGGAAGAGCCTTTAGAATCACTCTGAGCACCTCATGACAAGGAGCTGCAGCGTGTGGGGATGAATCTGCAGCAGCCTCCTGCCCCAGGGTGTCCCCCGGGAGCAGCCATGCGCCAGGCCGTGACTGCCAGCTGCACATGCAAAGGAGACGGTGTTCCACACCACGGCTGTGCCTGGGACAGAGACACGAGTGGCCACAGAGGTGGCCATGGCACTGTCCGCACGCTGTCCCTGCTGCTTCTCGCCCAGCCGCTGGCGGGGCACCAACTGCCAGCCACGCACTCCTAAAGCCACGGGCCCACTGGGACACTGCGGGGGCTGGTGGAAGCCAGCGGCCATTGTGACACAGCAGGGCTGCACAGAAGCCACGGTGCTTTGTGACCCGTGGCTCCCAGGAGAGCCTTTGTGATGCTGGGGACCTACCCGGAAGCCTGGCTCCACTGTGACACCAGCACAGAAGCTCGGGGAGCCCTGGAGACCGTGGGGATGCTAGGGAAGCTGATGGAAGCCTGGACACCACAGTGACACTATGGAAGCTGGTGGAACCGAGGGGCCACAGTGACACTCTGGGGCCTTTTGGAAGCAATGAGACTCTGGTGGGAAGCCACGGGATGATTAATGCTGGCAGGAACCTGCTGCAGGTGGGCTCCTCTCTCCCAGCTTCCACAAGTGCTGCTAGGATGCCACTGCGGCACTGGCTTGTCACGGGCTCACGGCTTCCTTTGGGAATGGCTCTGCTGCAGGATGGCATGCTGCAGAGAATGCAGGTAGATGTTGTGCTCCCTCCTGGCATGCAGGTGGACAAGAAAGCCTGATCCAGCCCCCGCTCAGCCCATGTGTGGCTGTGGCATTGGAGCAGGGCAATTTTGGGAGCAGCCCCAGCCCTGCTGCTGGTCCCGGCTGGGCACGCAGCTGCTGGGACACAGGTGTGTCCTGATGGCCCCCGTGTACTCGTTTGAGAAGGGAAGGACAGAGTGCATCAGTGAGTTTGGTGTGGCTTACATGCGGCAAGGAGAAGGTGCAGCCCAGAACTGGCTTTCACTTTGAGAAGCTTTTGCTCTTGCGGGAGCAGCTGGTGGACCTTTTCAACCGAGCTGCAGGAGTGAAAAGTGTGATGGCATGTCTATCTGAGAAGGAAGGTTCAGTGCCGCAGCGTGTTGTGCACAATTGATATGCTGATAAGAGAAGGGGGTGCTTTTGGACCGTTTTCCTTCCTGACACGTCTGTCTGTGGGAGCTTTAGGTGCTTGGACTCAGGGATAGCGAAGGTGTGTGAAAGTGACCGGGCTGCGAGAATCCTGTTGCACAGGGAAGAGGGAAGGTCAGCAAATGTTTCCTGTCCTGGCACATGTCTCAGTCTGAAGTGCAGCTGGAGATGCTTCACTTCTGCCAAGGACTCTGCCAGCTTGAGAGAAGGATGCGCTCTGTGGAGTTGAGAAAGAAAGTGCGTATCACCAGCTTGTTTCCTCCAGTTCCTAGACAGCAAAGGGGCTATGAAAGGCAGCACTGGCTTTTTGTTCTAGGAGTTTTTCTTGACAAGCAGCTGCTGGATGTTTGCAAGGGGGTTTGGGATATGCAAAAATGAGAGGGTAAGCTGGTACACTGAGCTTGAGAGCAAAAGCATATCTTCAGGGCTTTGGATGCATTTCAGAGGCTGGGAGTTCCATGCTGAGCAGCTGATGGCACAGAAGAGGTTCTAAAGAAAGAGGCCCTGCTGGAATTGCCTTTTCTTTTGCAGCCTAGAAACTGCACAGCCAACAGCAAAAACGATTCCTCCTCCCTCCCTGCAACATGCAGCATCACATTCCTTTCTGTCACCAAGAGGCAGGATGCACAGCCGAGCTCTTCCACCCACTGCTCGCACACGACTGGGGCCGCGCCAGCCAAGCGCTTGGCTTTTTCCTGGCCACTGTCAGCGCTCCTGGAAACAAGCACACGATAGCGCTGCCCACTTGCAGAAGAAGGAATCACTGCGAGGCCAGCTCAAAAGCAGCCCAAGGGCAGAGGCAACTTGGAAACTTCGCTGCTCTCAAATCAACGGTGTCAAGACAAAAAGATTTCCCTCATCTTCCCCTTGCACGTGCAGACTCCTCTTTGCACCCACACTCCAAGAGCAAGATGAACTCCTTTGCCCTAACTTGCACTTTCCTTCTCAGCTCTAGGCACCATCCTAAGGCTTCCCTCTGCCAGAGTCAGGATCCAAAGACAATGGCAGCAGGGACTGCTCACACACAAAAGGCACCAGGACAAAAGGCTCCCGAGCTTGGCCTTTGCATTCCTGCTGACAGCTCAACAGCTCTAAGCCAGAGAAGTGCCTGCTGGGAAGAGCCTTTAGAATCACTCTGAGCACCTCATGACAAGGAGCTGCAGCGTGTGGGGATGAATCTGCAGCAGCCTCCTGCCCCAGGGTGTCCCCCGGGAGCAGCCATGCGCCAGGCCGTGACTGCCAGCTGCACGCGTAAAGGAGCCGGTGTTCCACACCACGGCTGTGCCTGGGACAGAGACACGAGTGGCCACAGAAGTGGCCATGGCACTGTCCGCACGCTGTCCCTGCTGCTTCTCGCCCAGCCGCTGGCGGGGCACCAACTGCCAGCCACGCACTCCTAAAGCCACGGGCCCACTGGGACACTGCGGGGGCTGGTGGAAGCCAGCAGCCATTGTGACACAGCAGGGCTGCACAGAAGCCACGGTGCTTTGTGACCCGTGGCTCCCAGGAGAGCCTTTGTGATGCTGGGGACCTACCCGGAAGCCTGGCTCCACTGTGACACCAGCACAGAAGCTCGGGGAGCCCTGGAGACCGTGGGGATGCTAGGGAAGCTGATGGAAGCCTGGGCACCACAGTGACGCTACGGAACCTGGTGGAACCGAGGGGCCACAGTGACACTCTGGGGCCTTTTGGAAGCAACGAGACTCTGGTGGGAAGCCACGGGATGATTAATGCTGGCAGGAACCTGCTGCAGGTGGGCTCCTCTCTCCCAGCTTCCACAAGTGCTGCTAGGATGCCACTGCGGCACTGGCTTGTCACGGGCTCACGGCTTCCTTTGGGAAGGGCTCTGCTGCAGGATGGCATGCTGCAGAGAATGCAGGTAGATGTTGTGCTCCCTCCTGGCATGCAGGTGGACAAGAAAGCCTGATCCAGCCCCCGCTCAGCCCATGTGTGGCTGTGGCATTGGAGCAGGGCAATTTTGGGAGCAGCCCCAGCCCTGCTGCTGGTCCCGGCTGGGCACGCAGCTGCTGGGACACAGGTGTGTCCTGATGGCCCCCGTGTACTCGTTTGAGAAGGGAAGGACAGAGTGCATCAGTGAGTTTGGTGTGGCTTACATGCGGCAAGGAGAAGGTGCAGCCCAGAACTGGCTTTCACTTTGAGAAGCTTTTGCTCTTGCGGGAGCAGCTGGTGGACCTTTTCAACCGAGCTGCAGGAGTGAAAAGTGTGATGGCATGTCTATCTGAGAAGGAAGGTTCAGTGCCGCAGCGTGTTGTGCACAATTGATATGCTGATAAGAGAAGGGGGTGCTTTTGGACCGTTTTCCTTCCTGACACGTCTGTCTGTGGGAGCTTTAGGTGCTTGGACTCAGGGATAGCGAAGGTGTGTGAAAGTGACCGGGCTGCGAGAATCCTGTTGCACAGGGAAGAGGGAAGGTCAGCAAATGTTTCCTGTCCTGGCACATGTCTCAGTCTGAAGTGCAGCTGGAGATGCTTCACTTCTGCCAAGGACTCTGCCAGCTTGAGAGAAGGATGCGCTCTGTGGAGTTGAGAAAGAAAGTGCGTATCACCAGCTTGTTTCCTCCAGTTCCTAGACAGCAAAGGGGCTATGAAAGGCAGCACTGGCTTTTTGTTCTAGGAGTTTTTCTTGACAAGCAGCTGCTGGATGTTTGCAAGGGGGTTTGGGATATGCAAAAATGAGAGGGTAAGCTGGTACACTGAGCTTGAGAGCAAAAGCATATCTTCAGGGCTTTGGATGCATTTCAGAGGCTGGGAGTTCCATGCTGAGCAGCTGATGGCACAGAAGAGGTTCTAAAGAAAGAGGCCCTGCTGGAATTGCCTTTTCTTTTGCAGCCTAGAAACTGCACAGCCAACAGCAAAAACGATTCCTCCTCCCTCCCTGCAACATGCAGCATCACATTCCTTTCTGTCACCAAGAGGCAGGATGCACAGCCGAGCTCTTCCACCCACTGCTCGCACACGACTGGGGCCGCGCCAGCCAAGCGCTTGGCTTTTTCCTGGCCACTGTCAGCGCTCCTGGAAACAAGCACACGATAGCGCTGCCCACTTGCAGAAGAAGGAATCACTGCGAGGCCAGCTCAAAAGCAGCCCAAGGGCAGAGGCAACTTGGAAACTTCGCTGCTCTCAAATCAACGGTGTCAGGACAAAAAGATTTCCCTCATCTTCCCCTTGCACGTGCAGACTCCTCTTTGCACCCACACTCCAAGAGCAAGATGAACTCCTTTGCCCTAACTTGCACTTTCCTTCTCAGCTCTAGGCACCATCCTAAGGCTTCCCTCTGCCAGAGTCAGGATCCAAAGACAACGGCAGCAGGGACTGCTCACACACAAAAGGCACCAGGACAAAAGGCTCCCGAGCTTGGCCTTTGCATTCCTGCTGACAGCTCAACAGCTCTAAGCCAGAGAAGTGCCTGCTGGGAAGAGCCTTTAGAATCACTCTGAGCACCTCATGACAAGGAGCTGCAGCGTGTGGGGATGAATCTGCAGCAGCCTCCTGCCCCAGGGTGTCCCCCGGGAGCAGCCATGCGCCAGGCCGTGACTGCCAGCTGCACGCGCAAAGGAGCCGGTGTTCCACACCACGGCTGTGCCTGGGACAGAGACACGAGTGGCCACAGAAGTGGCCATGGCACTGTCCGCACGCTGTCCCTGCTGCTTCTCGCCCAGCCGCTGGCGGGGCACCAACTGCCAGCCACGCACTCCTAAAGCCACGGGCCCACTGGGACACTGCGGGGGCTGGTGGAAGCCAGCGGCCATTGTGACACAGTGGGGCTGCACAGAAGCCACGGTGCTTTGTGACCCGTGGCTCCCAGGAGAGCCTTTGTGATGCTGGGGACCTACCCGGAAGCCTGGCTCCACTGTGACACCAGCACAGAAGCTCGGGGAGCCCTGGAGACCGTGGGGATGCTAGGGAAGCTGATGGAAGCCTGGGCACCACAGTGACGCTATGGAAGCTGGTGGAACCGAGGGGCCACAGTGACACTCTGGGGCCTTTTGGAAGCAACGAGACTCTGGTGGGAAGCCACGGGATGATTAATGCTGGCAGGAACCTGCTGCAGGTGGGCTCCTCTCTCCCAGCTTCCACAAGTGCTGCTAGGATGCCACTGCGGCACTGGCTTGTCACGGGCTCACGGCTTCCTTTGGGAAGGGCTCTGCTGCAGGATGGCATGCTGCAGAGAATGCAGGTAGATGTTGTGCTCCCTCCTGGCATGCAGGTGGACAAGAAAGCCTGATCCAGCCCCCGCTCAGCCCATGTGTGGCTGTGGCATTGGAGCAGGGCAATTTTGGGAGCAGCCCCAGCCCTGCTGCTGGTCCCGGCTGGGCACGCAGCTGCTGGGACACAGGTGTGTCCTGATGGCCCCCGTGTACTCGTTTGAGAAGGGAAGGACAGAGTGCATCAGTGAGTTTGGTGTGGCTTACATGCGGCAAGGAGAAGGTGCAGCCCAGAACTGGCTTTCACTTTGAGAAGCTTTTGCTCTTGCGGGAGCAGCTGGTGGACCTTTTCAACCGAGTTGCAAGAGTGAAAAGTGTAATGGCATGTCTATCTGAGAAGGAAGGTTCAGTGCCGCAGCGTGTTGCACACAATTGATATGCTGATAAGAGAAGGGGGTGCTTTTGGACCGTTTTCCTTCCTGACACGTCTGTCTGTGGGAGCTTTAGGTGCTTGGACTCAGGGATAGCGAAGGTGTGTGAAAGTGACTGGGCTGCGAGAATCCTGTTGCAACAGGGAAGAGGGAAGGTCAGCAAATGTTTCCTGTCCTGGCACATGTCTCAGTCTGAAGTGCAGCTGGAGATGCTTCACTTCTGCCAAGGACGCTGCCATCTTGAGAGAAGGATGCGCTCCATGGAGTTGAGAAAGAAAGTGCGTATCACGAGCTTGTTTCCTCCAGTTCCTAGACAGCAAAGGGGCTATGAAAGGCAGCACTGGCTTTTTGTTCTAGGAGTTTTTCTTGACAAGCAGCTGCTGGATGTTTGCAAGGGGGTTTGGGATATGCAAAAATGAGAGGGTAAGCTGGTACACTGAGCTTGAGAGCAAAAGCATATCTTCAGGGCTTTGGATGCATTTCAGAGGCTGGGAGTTCCATGCTGAGCAGCTGATGGCACAGAAGAGGTTCTAAAGAAAGAGGCCCTGCTGGAATTGCCTTTTCTTTTGCAGCCTAGAAACTGCACAGCCAACAGCAAAAACGATTCCTCCTCCCTCCCTGCAACATGCAGCATCACATTCCTTTCTGTCACCAAGAGGCAGGATGCACAGCCGAGCTCTTCCACCCACTGCTCGCACACGACTCGGGCAGCACCAGCCAAGCGCTTGGCTTTTTCCTGGCCACTGTCAGCGCTCCTGGAAACAAGCACACGATAGCGCTGCCCACTTGCAGAAGAAGGAATCACTGCGAGGCCAGCTCAAAAGCAGCCCAAGGGCAGAGGCAACTTGGAAACTTCGCTGCTCTCAAATCAACGGTGTCAAGACAAAAAGATTTCCCTCATCTTCCCCTTGCACGTGCAGACTCCTCTTTGCACCCACACTCCAAGAGCAAGATGAACTCCTTTGCCCTAACTTGCACTTTCCTTCTCAGCTCTAGGCACCATCCTAAGGCTTCCCTCTGCCAGAGTCAGGATCCAAAGACAACGGCAGCAGGGACTGCTCACACACAAAAGGCACCAGGACAAAAGGCTCCCGAGCTTGGCCTTTGCATTCCTGCTGACAGCTCAACAGCTCTAAGCCAGAGAAGTGCCTGGTGGGAAGAGCCTTTAGAATCACTCTGAGCACCTCATGACAAGGAGCTGCAGCGTGTGGGGATGAATCTGCAGCAGCCTCCTGCCCCAGGGTGTCCCCCGGGAGCAGCCATGCGCCAGGCCGTGACTGCCAGCTGCACATGCAAAGGAGACGGTGTTCCACACCACGGCTGTGCCTGGGACAGAGACACGAGTGGCCACAGAGGTGGCCATGGCACTGTCCGCACGCTGTCCCTGCTGCTTCTCGCCCAGCCGCTGGCGGGGCACCAACTGCCAGCCACGCACTCCTAAAGCCACGGGCCCACTGGGACACTGCGGGGGCTGGTGGAAGCCAGCGGCCATTGTGACACAGCAGGGCTGCACAGAAGCCACGGTGCTTTGTGACCCGTGGCTCCCAGGAGAGCCTTTGTGATGCTGGGGACCTACCCGGAAGCCTGGCTCCACTGTGACACCAGCACAGAAGCTCGGGGAGCCCTGGAGACCGTGGGGATGCTAGGGAAGCTGATGGAAGCCTGGACACCACAGTGACACTATGGAAGCTGGTGGAACCGAGGGGCCACAGTGACACTCTGGGGCCTTTTGGAAGCAATGAGACTCTGGTGGGAAGCCACGGGATGATTAATGCTGGCAGGAACCTGCTGCAGGTGGGCTCCTCTCTCCCAGCTTCCACAAGTGCTGCTAGGATGCCACTGCGGCACTGGCTTGTCACGGGCTCACGGCTTCCTTTGGGAATGGCTCTGCTGCAGGATGGCATGCTGCAGAGAATGCAGGTAGATGTTGTGCTCCCTCCTGGCATGCAGGTGGACAAGAAAGCCTGATCCAGCCCCCGCTCAGCCCATGTGTGGCTGTGGCATTGGAGCAGGGCAATTTTGGGAGCAGCCCCAGCCCTGCTGCTGGTCCCGGCTGGGCACGCAGCTGCTGGGACACAGGTGTGTCCTGATGGCCCCCGTGTACTCGTTTGAGAAGGGAAGGACAGAGTGCATCAGTGAGTTTGGTGTGGCTTACATGCGGCAAGGAGAAGGTGCAGCCCAGAACTGGCTTTCACTTTGAGAAGCTTTTGCTCTTGCGGGAGCAGCTGGTGGACCTTTTCAACCGAGCTGCAGGAGTGAAAAGTGTGATGGCATGTCTATCTGAGAAGGAAGGTTCAGTGCCGCAGCGTGTTGTGCACAATTGATATGCTGATAAGAGAAGGGGGTGCTTTTGGACCGTTTTCCTTCCTGACACGTCTGTCTGTGGGAGCTTTAGGTGCTTGGACTCAGGGATAGCGAAGGTGTGTGAAAGTGACCGGGCTGCGAGAATCCTGTTGCACAGGGAAGAGGGAAGGTCAGCAAATGTTTCCTGTCCTGGCACATGTCTCAGTCTGAAGTGCAGCTGGAGATGCTTCACTTCTGCCAAGGACTCTGCCAGCTTGAGAGAAGGATGCGCTCTGTGGAGTTGAGAAAGAAAGTGCGTATCACCAGCTTGTTTCCTCCAGTTCCTAGACAGCAAAGGGGCTATGAAAGGCAGCACTGGCTTTTTGTTCTAGGAGTTTTTCTTGACAAGCAGCTGCTGGATGTTTGCAAGGGGGTTTGGGATATGCAAAAATGAGAGGGTAAGCTGGTACACTGAGCTTGAGAGCAAAAGCATATCTTCAGGACTTTGGATGCATTTCAGAGGCTGGGAGTTCCATGCTGAGCAGCTGATGGCACAGAAGAGGTTCTAAAGAAAGAGGCCCTGCTGGAATTGCCTTTTCTTTTGCAGCCTAGAAACTGCACAGCCAACAGCAAAAACGATTCCTCCTCCCTCCCTGCAACATGCAGCATCACATTCCTTTCTGTCACCAAGAGGCAGGATGCACAGCCGAGCTCTTCCACCCACTGCTCGCACACGACTGGGGCCGCGCCAGCCAAGCGCTTGGCTTTTTCCTGGCCACTGTCAGCGCTCCTGGAAACAAGCACACGATAGCGCTGCCCACTTGCAGAAGAAGGAATCACTGCGAGGCCAGCTCAAAAGCAGCCCAAGGGCAGAGGCAACTTGGAAACTTCGCTGCTCTCAAATCAACGGTGTCAGGACAAAAAGATTTCCCTCATCTTCCCCTTGCACGTGCAGACTCCTCTTTGCACCCACACTCCAAGAGCAAGATGAACTCCTTTGCCCTAACTTGCACTTTCCTTCTCAGCTCTAGGCACCATCCTAAGGCTTCCCTCTGCCAGAGTCAGGATCCAAAGACAATGGCACCAGGGACTGCTCACACACAAAAGGCACCAGGACAAAAGGCTCCCGAGCTTGGCCTTTGCATTCCCGCGGACAGCTCAACAGCTCTAAGCCAGAGAAGTGCCTGGTGGGAAGAGCCTTTAGAATCACTCTGAGCACCTCATGACAAGGAGCTGCAGCGTGTGGGGATGAATCTGCAGCAGCCTCCTGCCCCAGGGTGTCCCCCGGGAGCAGCCATGCGCCAGGCCGTGACTGCCAGCTGCACGCGCAAAGGAGCCGGTGTTCCACACCACGGCTGTGCCTGGGACAGAGACACGAGTGGCCACAGAAGTGGCCATGGCACTGTCCGCACGCTGTCCCTGCTGCTTCTCGCCCAGCCGCTGGCGGGGCACCAACTGCCAGCCACGCACTCCTAAAGCCACGGGCCCACTGGGACACTGCGGGGGCTGGTGGAAGCCAGCGGCCATTGTGACACAGTGGGGCTGCACAGAAGCCACGGTGCTTTGTGACCCGTGGCTCCCAGGAGAGCCTTTGTGATGCTGGGGACCTACCCGGAAGCCTGGCTCCACTGTGACACCAGCACAGAAGCTCGGGGAGCCCTGGAGACCGTGGGGATGCTAGGGAAGCTGATGGAAGCCTGGGCACCACAGTGACGCTATGGAAGCTGGTGGAACCGAGGGGCCACAGTGACACTCTGGGGCCTTTTGGAAGCAACGAGACTCTGGTGGGAAGCCACGGGATGATTAATGCTGGCAGGAACCTGCTGCAGGTGGGCTCCTCTCTCCCAGCTTCCACAAGTGCTGCTAGGATGCCACTGCGGCACTGGCTTGTCACGGGCTCACGGCTTCCTTTGGGAAGGGCTCTGCTGCAGGATGGCATGCTGCAGAGAATGCAGGTAGATGTTGTGCTCCCTCCTGGCATGCAGGTGGACAAGAAAGCCTGATCCAGCCCCCGCTCAGCCCATGTGTGGCTGTGGCATTGGAGCAGGGCAATTTTGGGAGCAGCCCCAGCCCTGCTGCTGGTCCCGGCTGGGCACGCAGCTGCTGGGACACAGGTGTGTCCTGATGGCCCCCGTGTACTCGTTTGAGAAGGGAAGGACAGAGTGCATCAGTGAGTTTGGTGTGGCTTACATGCGGCAAGGAGAAGGTGCAGCCCAGAACTGGCTTTCACTTTGAGAAGCTTTTGCTCTTGCGGGAGCAGCTGGTGGACCTTTTCAACCGAGTTGCAAGAGTGAAAAGTGTAATGGCATGTCTATCTGAGAAGGAAGGTTCAGTGCCGCAGCGTGTTGCACACAATTGATATGCTGATAAGAGAAGGGGGTGCTTTTGGACCGTTTTCCTTCCTGACACGTCTGTCTGTGGGAGCTTTAGGTGCTTGGACTCAGGGATAGCGAAGGTGTGTGAAAGTGACTGGGCTGCGAGAATCCTGTTGCAACAGGGAAGAGGGAAGGTCAGCAAATGTTTCCTGTCCTGGCACATGTCTCAGTCTGAAGTGCAGCTGGAGATGCTTCACTTCTGCCAAGGACGCTGCCATCTTGAGAGAAGGATGCGCTCCATGGAGTTGAGAAAGAAAGTGCGTATCACGAGCTTGTTTCCTCCAGTTCCTAGACAGCAAAGGGGCTATGAAAGGCAGCACTGGCTTTTTGTTCTAGGAGTTTTTCTTGACAAGCAGCTGCTGGATGTTTGCAAGGGGGTTTGGGATATGCAAAAATGAGAGGGTAAGCTGGTACACTGAGCTTGAGAGCAAAAGCATATCTTCAGGGCTTTGGATGCATTTCAGAGGCTGGGAGTTCCATGCTGAGCAGCTGATGGCACAGAAGAGGTTCTAAAGAAAGAGGCCCTGCTGGAATTGCCTTTTCTTTTGCAGCCTAGAAACTGCACAGCCAACAGCAAAAACGATTCCTCCTCCCTCCCTGCAACATGCAGCATCACATTCCTTTCTGTCACCAAGAGGCAGGATGCACAGCCGAGCTCTTCCACCCACTGCTCGCACACGACTGGGGCCGCGCCAGCCAAGCGCTTGGCTTTTTCCTGGCCACTGTCAGCGCTCCTGGAAACAAGCACACGATAGCGCTGCCCACTTGCAGAAGAAGGAATCACTGCGAGGCCAGCTCAAAAGCAGCCCAAGGGCAGAGGCAACTTGGAAACTTCGCTGCTCTCAAATCAACGGTGTCAAGACAAAAAGATTTCCCTCATCTTCCCCTTGCACGTGCAGACTCCTCTTTGCACCCACACTCCAAGAGCAAGATGAACTCCTTTGCCCTAACTTGCACTTTCCTTCTCAGCTCTAGGCACCATCCTAAGGCTTCCCTCTGCCAGAGTCAGGATCCAAAGACAATGGCAGCAGGGACTGCTCACACACAAAAGGCACCAGGACAAAAGGCTCCCGAGCTTGGCCTTTGCATTCCTGCTGACAGCTCAACAGCTCTAAGCCAGAGAAGTGCCTGCTGGGAAGAGCCTTTAGAATCACTCTGAGCACCTCATGACAAGGAGCTGCAGCGTGTGGGGATGAATCTGCAGCAGCCTCCTGCCCCAGGGTGTCCCCCGGGAGCAGCCATGCGCCAGGCCGTGACTGCCAGCTGCACATGCAAAGGAGACGGTGTTCCACACCACGGCTGTGCCTGGGACAGAGACACGAGTGGCCACAGAGGTGGCCATGGCACTGTCCGCACGCTGTCCCTGCTGCTTCTCGCCCAGCCGCTGGCGGGGCACCAACTGCCAGCCACTCACTCCTAAAGCCACGGGCCCACTGGGACACTGCGGGGGCTGGTGGAAGCCAGCGGCCATTGTGACACAGCAGGGCTGCACAGAAGCCACGGTGCTTTGTGACCCGTGGCTCCCAGGAGAGCCTTTGTGATGCTGGGGACCTACCCGGAAGCCTGGCTCCACTGTGACACCAGCACAGAAGCTCGGGGAGCCCTGGAGACCGTGGGGATGCTAGGGAAGCTGATGGAAGCCTGGACACCACAGTGACACTATGGAAGCTGGTGGAACCGAGGGGCCACAGTGACACTCTGGGGCCTTTTGGAAGCAATGAGACTCTGGTGGGAAGCCACGGGATGATTAATGCTGGCAGGAACCTGCTGCAGGTGGGCTCCTCTCTCCCAGCTTCCACAAGTGCTGCTAGGATGCCACTGCGGCACTGGCTTGTCACGGGCTCACGGCTTCCTTTGGGAATGGCTCTGCTGCAGGATGGCATGCTGCAGAGAATGCAGGTAGATGTTGTGCTCCCTCCTGGCATGCAGGTGGACAAGAAAGCCTGATCCAGCCCCCGCTCAGCCCATGTGTGGCTGTGGCATTGGAGCAGGGCAATTTTGGGAGCAGCCCCAGCCCTGCTGCTGGTCCCGGCTGGGCACGCAGCTGCTGGGACACAGGTGTGTCCTGATGGCCCCCGTGTACTCGTTTGAGAAGGGAAGGACAGAGTGCATCAGTGAGTTTGGTGTGGCTTACATGCGGCAAGGAGAAGGTGCAGCCCAGAACTGGCTTTCACTTTGAGAAGCTTTTGCTCTTGCGGGAGCAGCTGGTGGACCTTTTCAACCGAGCTGCAGGAGTGAAAAGTGTGATGGCATGTCTATCTGAGAAGGAAGGTTCAGTGCCGCAGCGTGTTGTGCACAATTGATATGCTGATAAGAGAAGGGGGTGCTTTTGGACCGTTTTCCTTCCTGACACGTCTGTCTGTGGGAGCTTTAGGTGCTTGGACTCAGGGATAGCGAAGGTGTGTGAAAGTGACCGGGCTGCGAGAATCCTGTTGCACAGGGAAGAGGGAAGGTCAGCAAATGTTTCCTGTCCTGGCACATGTCTCAGTCTGAAGTGCAGCTGGAGATGCTTCACTTCTGCCAAGGACTCTGCCAGCTTGAGAGAAGGATGCGCTCTGTGGAGTTGAGAAAGAAAGTGCGTATCACCAGCTTGTTTCCTCCAGTTCCTAGACAGCAAAGGGGCTATGAAAGGCAGCACTGGCTTTTTGTTCTAGGAGTTTTTCTTGACAAGCAGCTGCTGGATGTTTGCAAGGGGGTTTGGGATATGCAAAAATGAGAGGGTAAGCTGGTACACTGAGCTTGAGAGCAAAAGCATATCTTCAGGGCTTTGGATGCATTTCAGAGGCTGGGAGTTCCATGCTGAGCAGCTGATGGCACAGAAGAGGTTCTAAAGAAAGAGGCCCTGCTGGAATTGCCTTTTCTTTTGCAGCCTAGAAACTGCACAGCCAACAGCAAAAACGATTCCTCCTCCCTCCCTGCAACATGCAGCATCACATTCCTTTCTGTCACCAAGAGGCAGGATGCACAGCCGAGCTCTTCCACCCACTGCTCGCACACGACTGGGGCCGCGCCAGCCAAGCGCTTGGCTTTTTCCTGGCCACTGTCAGCGCTCCTGGAAACAAGCACACGATAGCGCTGCCCACTTGCAGAAGAAGGAATCACTGCGAGGCCAGCTCAAAAGCAGCCCAAGGGCAGAGGCAACTTGGAAACTTCGCTGCTCTCAAATCAACGGTGTCAGGACAAAAAGATTTCCCTCATCTTCCCCTTGCACGTGCAGACTCCTCTTTGCACCCACACTCCAAGAGCAAGATGAACTCCTTTGCCCTAACTTGCACTTTCCTTCTCAGCTCTAGGCACCATCCTAAGGCTTCCCTCTGCCAGAGTCAGGATCCAAAGACAATGGCAGCAGGGACTGCTCACACACAAAAGGCACCAGGACAAAAGGCTCCCGAGCTTGGCCTTTGCATTCCCGCGGACAGCTCAACAGCTCTAAGCCAGAGAAGTGCCTGCTGGGAAGAGCCTTTAGAATCACTCTGAGCACCTCATGACAAGGAGCTGCAGCGTGTGGGGATGAATCTGCAGCAGCCTCCTGCCCCAGGGTGTCCCCCGGGAGCAGCCATGCGCCAGGCCGTGACTGCCAGCTGCACGCGTAAAGGAGCCGGTGTTCCACACCACGGCTGTGCCTGGGACAGAGACACGAGTGGCCACAGAAGTGGCCATGGCACTGTCCGCACGCTGTCCCTGCTGCTTCTCGCCCAGCCGCTGGCGGGGCACCAACTGCCAGCCACGCACTCCTAAAGCCACGGGCCCACTGGGACACTGCGGGGGCTGGTGGAAGCCAGCGGCCATTGTGACACAGTGGGGCTGCACAGAAGCCACGGTGCTTTGTGACCCGTGGCTCCCAGGAGAGCCTTTGTGATGCTGGGGACCTACCCGGAAGCCTGGCTCCACTGTGACACCAGCACAGAAGCTCGGGGAGCCCTGGAGACCGTGGGGATGCTAGGGAAGCTGATGGAAGCCTGGGCACCACAGTGACGCTATGGAAGCTGGTGGAACCGAGGGGCCACAGTGACACTCTGGGGCCTTTTGGAAGCAACGAGACCCTGGTGGGAAGCCACGGGATGATTAATGCTGGCAGGAACCTGCTGCAGGTGGGCTCCTCTCTCCCAGCTTCCACAAGTGCTGCTAGGATGCCACTGCGGCACTGGCTTGTCACGGGCTCACGGCTTCCTTTGGGAAGGGCTCTGCTGCAGGATGGCATGCTGCAGAGAATGCAGGTAGATGTTGTGCTCCCTCCTGGCATGCAGGTGGACAAGAAAGCCTGATCCAGCCCCCGCTCAGCCCATGTGTGGCTGTGGCATTGGAGCAGGGCAATTTTGGGAGCAGCCCCAGCCCTGCTGCTGGTCCCGGCTGGGCACGCAGCTGCTGGGACACAGGTGTGTCCTGATGGCCCCCGTGTACTCGTTTGAGAAGGGAAGGACAGAGTGCATCAGTGAGTTTGGTGTGGCTTACATGCGGCAAGGAGAAGGTGCAGCCCAGAACTGGCTTTCACTTTGAGAAGCTTTTGCTCTTGCGGGAGCAGCTGGTGGACCTTTTCAACCGAGTTGCAAGAGTGAAAAGTGTAATGGCATGTCTATCTGAGAAGGAAGGTTCAGTGCCGCAGCGTGTTGCACACAATTGATATGCTGATAAGAGAAGGGGGTGCTTTTGGACCGTTTTCCTTCCTGACACGTCTGTCTGTGGGAGCTTTAGGTGCTTGGACTCAGGGATAGCGAAGGTGTGTGAAAGTGACTGGGCTGCGAGAATCCTGTTGCAACAGGGAAGAGGGAAGGTCAGCAAATGTTTCCTGTCCTGGCACATGTCTCAGTCTGAAGTGCAGCTGGAGATGCTTCACTTCTGCCAAGGACGCTGCCATCTTGAGAGAAGGATGCGCTCCATGGAGTTGAGAAAGAAAGTGCGTATCACGAGCTTGTTTCCTCCAGTTCCTAGACAGCAAAGGGGCTATGAAAGGCAGCACTGGCTTTTTGTTCTAGGAGTTTTTCTTGACAAGCAGCTGCTGGATGTTTGCAAGGGGGTTTGGGATATGCAAAAATGAGAGGGTAAGCTGGTACACTGAGCTTGAGAGCAAAAGCATATCTTCAGGGCTTTGGATGCATTTCAGAGGCTGGGAGTTCCATGCTGAGCAGCTGATGGCACAGAAGAGGTTCTAAAGAAAGAGGCCCTGCTGGAATTGCCTTTTCTTTTGCAGCCTAGAAACTGCACAGCCAACAGCAAAAACGATTCCTCCTCCCTCCCTGCAACATGCAGCATCACATTCCTTTCTGTCACCAAGAGGCAGGATGCACAGCCGAGCTCTTCCACCCACTGCTCGCACACGACTCGGGCAGCACCAGCCAAGCGCTTGGCTTTTTCCTGGCCACTGTCAGCGCTCCTGGAAACAAGCACACGATAGCGCTGCCCACTTGCAGAAGAAGGAATCACTGCGAGGCCAGCTCAAAAGCAGCCCAAGGGCAGAGGCAACTTGGAAACTTCGCTGCTCTCAAATCAACGGTGTCAAGACAAAAAGATTTCCCTCATCTTCCCCTTGCACGTGCAGACTCCTCTTTGCACCCACACTCCAAGAGCAAGATGAACTCCTTTGCCCTAACTTGCACTTTCCTTCTCAGCTCTAGGCACCATCCTAAGGCTTCCCTCTGCCAGAGTCAGGATCCAAAGACAACGGCAGCAGGGACTGCTCACACACAAAAGGCACCAGGACAAAAGGCTCCCGAGCTTGGCCTTTGCATTCCTGCTGACAGCTCAACAGCTCTAAGCCAGAGAAGTGCCTGGTGGGAAGAGCCTTTAGAATCACTCTGAGCACCTCATGACAAGGAGCTGCAGCGTGTGGGGATGAATCTGCAGCAGCCTCCTGCCCCAGGGTGTCCCCCGGGAGCAGCCATGCGCCAGGCCGTGACTGCCAGCTGCACATGCAAAGGAGACGGTGTTCCACACCACGGCTGTGCCTGGGACAGAGACACGAGTGGCCACAGAGGTGGCCATGGCACTGTCCGCACGCTGTCCCTGCTGCTTCTCGCCCAGCCGCTGGCGGGGCACCAACTGCCAGCCACGCACTCCTAAAGCCACGGGCCCACTGGGACACTGCGGGGGCTGGTGGAAGCCAGCGGCCATTGTGACACAGCAGGGCTGCACAGAAGCCACGGTGCTTTGTGACCCGTGGCTCCCAGGAGAGCCTTTGTGATGCTGGGGACCTACCCGGAAGCCTGGCTCCACTGTGACACCAGCACAGAAGCTCGGGGAGCCCTGGAGACCGTGGGGATGCTAGGGAAGCTGATGGAAGCCTGGGCACCACAGTGACACTATGGAAGCTGGTGGAACCGAGGGGCCACAGTGACACTCTGGGGCCTTTTGGAAGCAATGAGACTCTGGTGGGAAGCCACGGGATGATTAATGCTGGCAGGAACCTGCTGCAGGTGGGCTCCTCTCTCCCAGCTTCCACAAGTGCTGCTAGGATGCCACTGCGGCACTGGCTTGTCACGGGCTCACGGCTTCCTTTGGGAATGGCTCTGCTGCAGGATGGCATGCTGCAGAGAATGCAGGTAGATGTTGTGCTCCCTCCTGGCATGCAGGTGGACAAGAAAGCCTGATCCAGCCCCCGCTCAGCCCATGTGTGGCTGTGGCATTGGAGCAGGGCAATTTTGGGAGCAGCCCCAGCCCTGCTGCTGGTCCCGGCTGGGCACGCAGCTGCTGGGACACAGGTGTGTCCTGATGGCCCCCGTGTACTCGTTTGAGAAGGGAAGGACAGAGTGCATCAGTGAGTTTGGTGTGGCTTACATGCGGCAAGGAGAAGGTGCAGCCCAGAACTGGCTTTCACTTTGAGAAGCTTTTGCTCTTGCGGGAGCAGCTGGTGGACCTTTTCAACCGAGCTGCAGGAGTGAAAAGTGTGATGGCATGTCTATCTGAGAAGGAAGGTTCAGTGCCGCAGCGTGTTGTGCACAATTGATATGCTGATAAGAGAAGGGGGTGCTTTTGGACCGTTTTCCTTCCTGACACGTCTGTCTGTGGGAGCTTTAGGTGCTTGGACTCAGGGATAGCGAAGGTGTGTGAAAGTGACCGGGCTGCGAGAATCCTGTTGCACAGGGAAGAGGGAAGGTCAGCAAATGTTTCCTGTCCTGGCACATGTCTCAGTCTGAAGTGCAGCTGGAGATGCTTCACTTCTGCCAAGGACTCTGCCAGCTTGAGAGAAGGATGCGCTCTGTGGAGTTGAGAAAGAAAGTGCGTATCACCAGCTTGTTTCCTCCAGTTCCTAGACAGCAAAGGGGCTATGAAAGGCAGCACTGGCTTTTTGTTCTAGGAGTTTTTCTTGACAAGCAGCTGCTGGATGTTTGCAAGGGGGTTTGGGATATGCAAAAATGAGAGGGTAAGCTGGTACACTGAGCTTGAGAGCAAAAGCATATCTTCAGGGCTTTGGATGCATTTCAGAGGCTGGGAGTTCCATGCTGAGCAGCTGATGGCACAGAAGAGGTTCTAAAGAAAGAGGCCCTGCTGGAATTGCCTTTTCTTTTGCAGCCTAGAAACTGCACAGCCAACAGCAAAAACGATTCCTCCTCCCTCCCTGCAACATGCAGCATCACATTCCTTTCTGTCACCAAGAGGCAGGATGCACAGCCGAGCTCTTCCACCCACTGCTCGCACACGACTGGGGCCGCGCCAGCCAAGCGCTTGGCTTTTTCCTGGCCACTGTCAGCGCTCCTGGAAACAAGCACACGATAGCGCTGCCCACTTGCAGAAGAAGGAATCACTGCGAGGCCAGCTCAAAAGCAGCCCAAGGGCAGAGGCAACTTGGAAACTTCGCTGCTCTCAAATCAACGGTGTCAGGACAAAAAGATTTCCCTCATCTTCCCCTTGCACGTGCAGACTCCTCTTTGCACCCACACTCCAAGAGCAAGATGAACTCCTTTGCCCTAACTTGCACTTTCCTTCTCAGCTCTAGGCACCATCCTAAGGCTTCCCTCTGCCAGAGTCAGGATCCAAAGACAATGGCAGCAGGGACTGCTCACACACAAAAGGCACCAGGACAAAAGGCTCCCGAGCTTGGCCTTTGCATTCCCGCGGACAGCTCAACAGCTCTAAGCCAGAGAAGTGCCTGCTGGGAAGAGCCTTTAGAATCACTCTGAGCACCTCATGACAAGGAGCTGCAGCGTGTGGGGATGAATCTGCAGCAGCCTCCTGCCCCAGGGTGTCCCCCGGGAGCAGCCATGCGCCAGGCCGTGACTGCCAGCTGCACGCGCAAAGGAGCCGGTGTTCCACACCACGGCTGTGCCTGGGACAGAGACACGAGTGGCCACAGAAGTGGCCATGGCACTGTCCGCACGCTGTCCCTGCTGCTTCTCGCCCAGCCGCTGGCGGGGCACCAACTGCCAGCCACGCACTCCTAAAGCCACGGGCCCACTGGGACACTGCGGGGGCTGGTGGAAGCCAGCGGCCATTGTGACACAGTGGGGCTGCACAGAAGCCACGGTGCTTTGTGACCCGTGGCTCCCAGGAGAGCCTTTGTGATGCTGGGGACCTACCCGGAAGCCTGGCTCCACTGTGACACCAGCACAGAAGCTCGGGGAGCCCTGGAGACCGTGGGGATGCTAGGGAAGCTGATGGAAGCCTGGGCACCACAGTGACGCTATGGAAGCTGGTGGAACCGAGGGGCCACAGTGACACTCTGGGGCCTTTTGGAAGCAACGAGACTCTGGTGGGAAGCCACGGGATGATTAATGCTGGCAGGAACCTGCTGCAGGTGGGCTCCTCTCTCCCAGCTTCCACAAGTGCTGCTAGGATGCCACTGCGGCACTGGCTTGTCACGGGCTCACGGCTTCCTTTGGGAAGGGCTCTGCTGCAGGATGGCATGCTGCAGAGAATGCAGGTAGATGTTGTGCTCCCTCCTGGCATGCAGGTGGACAAGAAAGCCTGATCCAGCCCCCGCTCAGCCCATGTGTGGCTGTGGCATTGGAGCAGGGCAATTTTGGGAGCAGCCCCAGCCCTGCTGCTGGTCCCGGCTGGGCACGCAGCTGCTGGGACACAGGTGTGTCCTGATGGCCCCCGTGTACTCGTTTGAGAAGGGAAGGACAGAGTGCATCAGTGAGTTTGGTGTGGCTTACATGCGGCAAGGAGAAGGTGCAGCCCAGAACTGGCTTTCACTTTGAGAAGCTTTTGCTCTTGCGGGAGCAGCTGGTGGACCTTTTCAACCGAGTTGCAAGAGTGAAAAGTGTAATGGCATGTCTATCTGAGAAGGAAGGTTCAGTGCCGCAGCGTGTTGCACACAATTGATATGCTGATAAGAGAAGGGGGTGCTTTTGGACCGTTTTCCTTCCTGACACGTCTGTCTGTGGGAGCTTTAGGTGCTTGGACTCAGGGATAGCGAAGGTGTGTGAAAGTGACTGGGCTGCGAGAATCCTGTTGCAACAGGGAAGAGGGAAGGTCAGCAAATGTTTCCTGTCCTGGCACATGTCTCAGTCTGAAGTGCAGCTGGAGATGCTTCACTTCTGCCAAGGACGCTGCCATCTTGAGAGAAGGATGCGCTCCATGGAGTTGAGAAAGAAAGTGCGTATCACGAGCTTGTTTCCTCCAGTTCCTAGACAGCAAAGGGGCTATGAAAGGCAGCACTGGCTTTTTGTTCTAGGAGTTTTTCTTGACAAGCAGCTGCTGGATGTTTGCAAGGGGGTTTGGGATATGCAAAAATGAGAGGGTAAGCTGGTACACTGAGCTTGAGAGCAAAAGCATATCTTCAGGGCTTTGGATGCATTTCAGAGGCTGGGAGTTCCATGCTGAGCAGCTGATGGCACAGAAGAGGTTCTAAAGAAAGAGGCCCTGCTGGAATTGCCTTTTCTTTTGCAGCCTAGAAACTGCACAGCCAACAGCAAAAACGATTCCTCCTCCCTCCCTGCAACATGCAGCATCACATTCCTTTCTGTCACCAAGAGGCAGGATGCACAGCCGAGCTCTTCCACCCACTGCTCGCACACGACTCGGGCAGCACCAGCCAAGCGCTTGGCTTTTTCCTGGCCACTGTCAGCGCTCCTGGAAACAAGCACACGATAGCGCTGCCCACTTGCAGAAGAAGGAATCACTGCGAGGCCAGCTCAAAAGCAGCCCAAGGGCAGAGGCAACTTGGAAACTTCGCTGCTCTCAAATCAACGGTGTCAAGACAAAAAGATTTCCCTCATCTTCCCCTTGCACGTGCAGACTCCTCTTTGCACCCACACTCCAAGAGCAAGATGAACTCCTTTGCCCTAACTTGCACTTTCCTTCTCAGCTCTAGGCACCATCCTAAGGCTTCCCTCTGCCAGAGTCAGGATCCAAAGACAACGGCAGCAGGGACTGCTCACACACAAAAGGCACCAGGACAAAAGGCTCCCGAGCTTGGCCTTTGCATTCCTGCTGACAGCTCAACAGCTCTAAGCCAGAGAAGTGCCTGGTGGGAAGAGCCTTTAGAATCACTCTGAGCACCTCATGACAAGGAGCTGCAGCGTGTGGGGATGAATCTGCAGCAGCCTCCTGCCCCAGGGTGTCCCCCGGGAGCAGCCATGCGCCAGGCCGTGACTGCCAGCTGCACATGCAAAGGAGACGGTGTTCCACACCACGGCTGTGCCTGGGACAGAGACACGAGTGGCCACAGAGGTGGCCATGGCACTGTCCGCACGCTGTCCCTGCTGCTTCTCGCCCAGCCGCTGGCGGGGCACCAACTGCCAGCCACGCACTCCTAAAGCCACGGGCCCACTGGGACACTGCGGGGGCTGGTGGAAGCCAGCGGCCATTGTGACACAGCAGGGCTGCACAGAAGCCACGGTGCTTTGTGACCCGTGGCTCCCAGGAGAGCCTTTGTGATGCTGGGGACCTACCCGGAAGCCTGGCTCCACTGTGACACCAGCACAGAAGCTCGGGGAGCCCTGGAGACCGTGGGGATGCTAGGGAAGCTGATGGAAGCCTGGACACCACAGTGACACTATGGAAGCTGGTGGAACCGAGGGGCCACAGTGACACTCTGGGGCCTTTTGGAAGCAATGAGACTCTGGTGGGAAGCCACGGGATGATTAATGCTGGCAGGAACCTGCTGCAGGTGGGCTCCTCTCTCCCAGCTTCCACAAGTGCTGCTAGGATGCCACTGCGGCACTGGCTTGTCACGGGCTCACGGCTTCCTTTGGGAATGGCTCTGCTGCAGGATGGCATGCTGCAGAGAATGCAGGTAGATGTTGTGCTCCCTCCTGGCATGCAGGTGGACAAGAAAGCCTGATCCAGCCCCCGCTCAGCCCATGTGTGGCTGTGGCATTGGAGCAGGGCAATTTTGGGAGCAGCCCCAGCCCTGCTGCTGGTCCCGGCTGGGCACGCAGCTGCTGGGACACAGGTGTGTCCTGATGGCCCCCGTGTACTCGTTTGAGAAGGGAAGGACAGAGTGCATCAGTGAGTTTGGTGTGGCTTACATGCGGCAAGGAGAAGGTGCAGCCCAGAACTGGCTTTCACTTTGAGAAGCTTTTGCTCTTGCGGGAGCAGCTGGTGGACCTTTTCAACCGAGCTGCAGGAGTGAAAAGTGTGATGGCATGTCTATCTGAGAAGGAAGGTTCAGTGCCGCAGCGTGTTGTGCACAATTGATATGCTGATAAGAGAAGGGGGTGCTTTTGGACCGTTTTCCTTCCTGACACGTCTGTCTGTGGGAGCTTTAGGTGCTTGGACTCAGGGATAGCGAAGGTGTGTGAAAGTGACCGGGCTGCGAGAATCCTGTTGCACAGGGAAGAGGGAAGGTCAGCAAATGTTTCCTGTCCTGGCACATGTCTCAGTCTGAAGTGCAGCTGGAGATGCTTCACTTCTGCCAAGGACTCTGCCAGCTTGAGAGAAGGATGCGCTCTGTGGAGTTGAGAAAGAAAGTGCGTATCACCAGCTTGTTTCCTCCAGTTCCTAGACAGCAAAGGGGCTATGAAAGGCAGCACTGGCTTTTTGTTCTAGGAGTTTTTCTTGACAAGCAGCTGCTGGATGTTTGCAAGGGGGTTTGGGATATGCAAAAATGAGAGGGTAAGCTGGTACACTGAGCTTGAGAGCAAAAGCATATCTTCAGGGCTTTGGATGCATTTCAGAGGCTGGGAGTTCCATGCTGAGCAGCTGATGGCACAGAAGAGGTTCTAAAGAAAGAGGCCCTGCTGGAATTGCCTTTTCTTTTGCAGCCTAGAAACTGCACAGCCAACAGCAAAAACGATTCCTCCTCCCTCCCTGCAACATGCAGCATCACATTCCTTTCTGTCACCAAGAGGCAGGATGCACAGCCGAGCTCTTCCACCCACTGCTCGCACACGACTGGGGCCGCGCCAGCCAAGCGCTTGGCTTTTTCCTGGCCAATGTCAGCGCTCCTGGAAACAAGCACACGATAGCGCTGCCCACTTGCAGAAGAAGGAATCACTGCGAGGCCAGCTCAAAAGCAGCCCAAGGGCAGAGGCAACTTGGAAACTTCGCTGCTCTCAAATCAACGGTGTCAGGACAAAAAGATTTCCCTCATCTTCCCCTTGCACGTGCAGACTCCTCTTTGCACCCACACTCCAAGAGCAAGATGAACTCCTTTGCCCTAACTTGCACTTTCCTTCTCAGCTCTAGGCACCATCCTAAGGCTTCCCTCTGCCAGAGTCAGGATCCAAAGACAATGGCAGCAGGGACTGCTCACACACAAAAGGCACCAGGACAAAAGGCTCCCGAGCTTGGCCTTTGCATTCCCGCGGACAGCTCAACAGCTCTAAGCCAGAGAAGTGCCTGCTGGGAAGAGCCTTTAGAATCACTCTGAGCACCTCATGACAAGGAGCTGCAGCGTGTGGGGATGAATCTGCAGCAGCCTCCTGCCCCAGGGTGTCCCCCGGGAGCAGCCATGCGCCAGGCCGTGACTGCCAGCTGCACGCGCAAAGGAGCCGGTGTTCCACACCACGGCTGTGCCTGGGACAGAGACACGAGTGGCCACAGAAGTGGCCATGGCACTGTCCGCACGCTGTCCCTGCTGCTTCTCGCCCAGCCGCTGGCGGGGCACCAACTGCCAGCCACGCACTCCTAAAGCCACGGGCCCACTGGGACACTGCGGGGGCTGGTGGAAGCCAGCGGCCATTGTGACACAGTGGGGCTGCACAGAAGCCACGGTGCTTTGTGACCCGTGGCTCCCAGGAGAGCCTTTGTGATGCTGGGGACCTACCCGGAAGCCTGGCTCCACTGTGACACCAGCACAGAAGCTCGGGGAGCCCTGGAGACCGTGGGGATGCTAGGGAAGCTGATGGAAGCCTGGGCACCACAGTGACGCTATGGAAGCTGGTGGAACCGAGGGGCCACAGTGACACTCTGGGGCCTTTTGGAAGCAACGAGACTCTGGTGGGAAGCCACGGGATGATTAATGCTGGCAGGAACCTGCTGCAGGTGGGCTCCTCTCTCCCAGCTTCCACAAGTGCTGCTAGGATGCCACTGCGGCACTGGCTTGTCACGGGCTCACGGCTTCCTTTGGGAAGGGCTCTGCTGCAGGATGGCATGCTGCAGAGAATGCAGGTAGATGTTGTGCTCCCTCCTGGCATGCAGGTGGACAAGAAAGCCTGATCCAGCCCCCGCTCAGCCCATGTGTGGCTGTGGCATTGGAGCAGGGCAATTTTGGGAGCAGCCCCAGCCCTGCTGCTGGTCCCGGCTGGGCACGCAGCTGCTGGGACACAGGTGTGTCCTGATGGCCCCCGTGTACTCGTTTGAGAAGGGAAGGACAGAGTGCATCAGTGAGTTTGGTGTGGCTTACATGCGGCAAGGAGAAGGTGCAGCCCAGAACTGGCTTTCACTTTGAGAAGCTTTTGCTCTTGCGGGAGCAGCTGGTGGACCTTTTCAACCGAGTTGCAAGAGTGAAAAGTGTAATGGCATGTCTATCTGAGAAGGAAGGTTCAGTGCCGCAGCGTGTTGCACACAATTGATATGCTGATAAGAGAAGGGGGTGCTTTTGGACCGTTTTCCTTCCTGACACGTCTGTCTGTGGGAGCTTTAGGTGCTTGGACTCAGGGATAGCGAAGGTGTGTGAAAGTGACTGGGCTGCGAGAATCCTGTTGCAACAGGGAAGAGGGAAGGTCAGCAAATGTTTCCTGTCCTGGCACATGTCTCAGTCTGAAGTGCAGCTGGAGATGCTTCACTTCTGCCAAGGACGCTGCCATCTTGAGAGAAGGATGCGCTCCATGGAGTTGAGAAAGAAAGTGCGTATCACGAGCTTGTTTCCTCCAGTTCCTAGACAGCAAAGGGGCTATGAAAGGCAGCACTGGCTTTTTGTTCTAGGAGTTTTTCTTGACAAGCAGCTGCTGGATGTTTGCAAGGGGGTTTGGGATATGCAAAAATGAGAGGGTAAGCTGGTACACTGAGCTTGAGAGCAAAAGCATATCTTCAGGGCTTTGGATGCATTTCAGAGGCTGGGAGTTCCATGCTGAGCAGCTGATGGCACAGAAGAGGTTCTAAAGAAAGAGGCCCTGCTGGAATTGCCTTTTCTTTTGCAGCCTAGAAACTGCACAGCCAACAGCAAAAACGATTCCTCCTCCCTCCCTGCAACATGCAGCATCACATTCCTTTCTGTCACCAAGAGGCAGGATGCACAGCCGAGCTCTTCCACCCACTGCTCGCACACGACTCGGGCAGCACCAGCCAAGCGCTTGGCTTTTTCCTGGCCACTGTCAGCGCTCCTGGAAACAAGCACACGATAGCGCTGCCCACTTGCAGAAGAAGGAATCACTGCGAGGCCAGCTCAAAAGCAGCCCAAGGGCAGAGGCAACTTGGAAACTTCGCTGCTCTCAAATCAACGGTGTCAAGACAAAAAGATTTCCCTCATCTTCCCCTTGCACGTGCAGACTCCTCTTTGCACCCACACTCCAAGAGCAAGATGAACTCCTTTGCCCTAACTTGCACTTTCCTTCTCAGCTCTAGGCACCATCCTAAGGCTTCCCTCTGCCAGAGTCAGGATCCAAAGACAACGGCAGCAGGGACTGCTCACACACAAAAGGCACCAGGACAAAAGGCTCCCGAGCTTGGCCTTTGCATTCCTGCTGACAGCTCAACAGCTCTAAGCCAGAGAAGTGCCTGCTGGGAAGAGCCTTTAGAATCACTCTGAGCACCTCATGACAAGGAGCTGCAGCGTGTGGGGATGAATCTGCAGCAGCCTCCTGCCCCAGGGTGTCCCCCGGGAGCAGCCATGCGCCAGGCCGTGACTGCCAGCTGCACATGCAAAGGAGACGGTGTTCCACACCACGGCTGTGCCTGGGACAGAGACACGAGTGGCCACAGAGGTGGCCATGGCACTGTCCGCACGCTGTCCCTGCTGCTTCTCGCCCAGCCGCTGGCGGGGCACCAACTGCCAGCCACGCACTCCTAAAGCCACGGGCCCACTGGGACACTGCGGGGGCTGGTGGAAGCCAGCGGCCATTGTGACACAGCAGGGCTGCACAGAAGCCACGGTGCTTTGTGACCCGTGGCTCCCAGGAGAGCCTTTGTGATGCTGGGGACCTACCCGGAAGCCTGGCTCCACTGTGACACCAGCACAGAAGCTCGGGGAGCCCTGGAGACCGTGGGGATGCTAGGGAAGCTGATGGAAGCCTGGACACCACAGTGACACTATGGAAGCTGGTGGAACCGAGGGGCCACAGTGACACTCTGGGGCCTTTTGGAAGCAATGAGACTCTGGTGGGAAGCCACGGGATGATTAATGCTGGCAGGAACCTGCTGCAGGTGGGCTCCTCTCTCCCAGCTTCCACAAGTGCTGCTAGGATGCCACTGCGGCACTGGCTTGTCACGGGCTCACGGCTTCCTTTGGGAAGGGCTCTGCTGCAGGATGGCATGCTGCAGAGAATGCAGGTAGATGTTGTGCTCCCTCCTGGCATGCAGGTGGACAAGAAAGCCTGATCCAGCCCCCGCTCAGCCCATGTGTGGCTGTGGCATTGGAGCAGGGCAATTTTGGGAGCAGCCCCAGCCCTGCTGCTGGTCCCGGCTGGGCACGCAGCTGCTGGGACACAGGTGTGTCCTGATGGCCCCCGTGTACTCGTTTGAGAAGGGAAGGACAGAGTGCATCAGTGAGTTTGGTGTGGCTTACATGCGGCAAGGAGAAGGTGCAGCCCAGAACTGGCTTTCACTTTGAGAAGCTTTTGCTCTTGCGGGAGCAGCTGGTGGACCTTTTCAACCGAGCTGCAGGAGTGAAAAGTGTGATGGCATGTCTATCTGAGAAGGAAGGTTCAGTGCCGCAGCGTGTTGTGCACAATTGATATGCTGATAAGAGAAGGGGGTGCTTTTGGACCGTTTTCCTTCCTGACACGTCTGTCTGTGGGAGCTTTAGGTGCTTGGACTCAGGGATAGCGAAGGTGTGTGAAAGTGACCGGGCTGCGAGAATCCTGTTGCACAGGGAAGAGGGAAGGTCAGCAAATGTTTCCTGTCCTGGCACATGTCTCAGTCTGAAGTGCAGCTGGAGATGCTTCACTTCTGCCAAGGACTCTGCCAGCTTGAGAGAAGGATGCGCTCTGTGGAGTTGAGAAAGAAAGTGCGTATCACCAGCTTGTTTCCTCCAGTTCCTAGACAGCAAAGGGGCTATGAAAGGCAGCACTGGCTTTTTGTTCTAGGAGTTTTTCTTGACAAGCAGCTGCTGGATGTTTGCAAGGGGGTTTGGGATATGCAAAAATGAGAGGGTAAGCTGGTACACTGAGCTTGAGAGCAAAAGCATATCTTCAGGGCTTTGGATGCATTTCAGAGGCTGGGAGTTCCATGCTGAGCAGCTGATGGCACAGAAGAGGTTCTAAAGAAAGAGGCCCTGCTGGAATTGCCTTTTCTTTTGCAGCCTAGAAACTGCACAGCCAACAGCAAAAACGATTCCTCCTCCCTCCCTGCAACATGCAGCATCACATTCCTTTCTGTCACCAAGAGGCAGGATGCACAGCCGAGCTCTTCCACCCACTGCTCGCACACGACTGGGGCCGCGCCAGCCAAGCGCTTGGCTTTTTCCTGGCCACTGTCAGCGCTCCTGGAAACAAGCACACGATAGCGCTGCCCACTTGCAGAAGAAGGAATCACTGCGAGGCCAGCTCAAAAGCAGCCCAAGGGCAGAGGCAACTTGGAAACTTCGCTGCTCTCAAATCAACGGTGTCAGGACAAAAAGATTTCCCTCATCTTCCCCTTGCACGTGCAGACTCCTCTTTGCACCCACACTCCAAGAGCAAGATGAACTCCTTTGCCCTAACTTGCACTTTCCTTCTCAGCTCTAGGCACCATCCTAAGGCTTCCCTCTGCCAGAGTCAGGATCCAAAGACAACGGCAGCAGGGACTGCTCACACACAAAAGGCACCAGGACAAAAGGCTCCCGAGCTTGGCCTTTGCATTCCCGCGGACAGCTCAACAGCTCTAAGCCAGAGAAGTGCCTGCTGGGAAGAGCCTTTAGAATCACTCTGAGCACCTCATGACAAGGAGCTGCAGCGTGTGGGGATGAATCTGCAGCAGCCTCCTGCCCCAGGGTGTCCCCCGGGAGCAGCCATGCGCCAGGCCGTGACTGCCAGCTGCACGCGCAAAGGAGCCGGTGTTCCACACCACGGCTGTGCCTGGGACAGAGACACGAGTGGCCACAGAAGTGGCCATGGCACTGTCCGCACGCTGTCCCTGCTGCTTCTCGCCCAGCCGCTGGCGGGGCACCAACTGCCAGCCACGCACTCCTAAAGCCACGGGCCCACTGGGACACTGCGGGGGCTGGTGGAAGCCAGCGGCCATTGTGACACAGTGGGGCTGCACAGAAGCCACGGTGCTTTGTGACCCGTGGCTCCCAGGAGAGCCTTTGTGATGCTGGGGACCTACCCGGAAGCCTGGCTCCACTGTGACACCAGCACAGAAGCTCGGGGAGCCCTGGAGACCGTGGGGATGCTAGGGAAGCTGATGGAAGCCTGGGCACCACAGTGACGCTATGGAAGCTGGTGGAACCGAGGGGCCACAGTGACACTCTGGGGCCTTTTGGAAGCAACGAGACTCTGGTGGGAAGCCACGGGATGATTAATGCTGGCAGGAACCTGCTGCAGGTGGGCTCCTCTCTCCCAGCTTCCACAAGTGCTGCTAGGATGCCACTGCGGCACTGGCTTGTCACGGGCTCACGGCTTCCTTTGGGAAGGGCTCTGCTGCAGGATGGCATGCTGCAGAGAATGCAGGTAGATGTTGTGCTCCCTCCTGGCATGCAGGTGGACAAGAAAGCCTGATCCAGCCCCCGCTCAGCCCATGTGTGGCTGTGGCATTGGAGCAGGGCAATTTTGGGAGCAGCCCCAGCCCTGCTGCTGGTCCCGGCTGGGCACGCAGCTGCTGGGACACAGGTGTGTCCTGATGGCCCCCGTGTACTCGTTTGAGAAGGGAAGGACAGAGTGCATCAGTGAGTTTGGTGTGGCTTACATGCGGCAAGGAGAAGGTGCAGCCCAGAACTGGCTTTCACTTTGAGAAGCTTTTGCTCTTGCGGGAGCAGCTGGTGGACCTTTTCAACCGAGTTGCAAGAGTGAAAAGTGTAATGGCATGTCTATCTGAGAAGGAAGGTTCAGTGCCGCAGCGTGTTGCACACAATTGATATGCTGATAAGAGAAGGGGGTGCTTTTGGACCGTTTTCCTTCCTGACACGTCTGTCTGTGGGAGCTTTAGGTGCTTGGACTCAGGGATAGCGAAGGTGTGTGAAAGTGACTGGGCTGCGAGAATCCTGTTGCAACAGGGAAGAGGGAAGGTCAGCAAATGTTTCCTGTCCTGGCACATGTCTCAGTCTGAAGTGCAGCTGGAGATGCTTCACTTCTGCCAAGGACGCTGCCATCTTGAGAGAAGGATGCGCTCCATGGAGTTGAGAAAGAAAGTGCGTATCACGAGCTTGTTTCCTCCAGTTCCTAGACAGCAAAGGGGCTATGAAAGGCAGCACTGGCTTTTTGTTCTAGGAGTTTTTCTTGACAAGCAGCTGCTGGATGTTTGCAAGGGGGTTTGGGATATGCAAAAATGAGAGGGTAAGCTGGTACACTGAGCTTGAGAGCAAAAGCATATCTTCAGGGCTTTGGATGCATTTCAGAGGCTGGGAGTTCCATGCTGAGCAGCTGATGGCACAGAAGAGGTTCTAAAGAAAGAGGCCCTGCTGGAATTGCCTTTTCTTTTGCAGCCTAGAAACTGCACAGCCAACAGCAAAAACGATTCCTCCTCCCTCCCTGCAACATGCAGCATCACATTCCTTTCTGTCACCAAGAGGCAGGATGCACAGCCGAGCTCTTCCACCCACTGCTCGCACACGACTCGGGCAGCACCAGCCAAGCGCTTGGCTTTTTCCTGGCCACTGTCAGCGCTCCTGGAAACAAGCACACGATAGCGCTGCCCACTTGCAGAAGAAGGAATCACTGCGAGGCCAGCTCAAAAGCAGCCCAAGGGCAGAGGCAACTTGGAAACTTCGCTGCTCTCAAATCAACGGTGTCAAGACAAAAAGATTTCCCTCATCTTCCCCTTGCACGTGCAGACTCCTCTTTGCACCCACACTCCAAGAGCAAGATGAACTCCTTTGCCCTAACTTGCACTTTCCTTCTCAGCTCTAGGCACCATCCTAAGGCTTCCCTCTGCCAGAGTCAGGATCCAAAGACAACGGCAGCAGGGACTGCTCACACACAAAAGGCACCAGGACAAAAGGCTCCCGAGCTTGGCCTTTGCATTCCTGCTGACAGCTCAACAGCTCTAAGCCAGAGAAGTGCCTGCTGGGAAGAGCCTTTAGAATCACTCTGAGCACCTCATGACAAGGAGCTGCAGCGTGTGGGGATGAATCTGCAGCAGCCTCCTGCCCCAGGGTGTCCCCCGGGAGCAGCCATGCGCCAGGCCGTGACTGCCAGCTGCACATGCAAAGGAGACGGTGTTCCACACCACGGCTGTGCCTGGGACAGAGACACGAGTGGCCACAGAGGTGGCCATGGCACTGTCCGCACGCTGTCCCTGCTGCTTCTCGCCCAGCCGCTGGCGGGGCACCAACTGCCAGCCACGCACTCCTAAAGCCACGGGCCCACTGGGACACTGCGGGGGCTGGTGGAAGCCAGCGGCCATTGTGACACAGCAGGGCTGCACAGAAGCCACGGTGCTTTGTGACCCGTGGCTCCCAGGAGAGCCTTTGTGATGCTGGGGACCTACCCGGAAGCCTGGCTCCACTGTGACACCAGCACAGAAGCTCGGGGAGCCCTGGAGACCGTGGGGATGCTAGGGAAGCTGATGGAAGCCTGGACACCACAGTGACACTATGGAAGCTGGTGGAACCGAGGGGCCACAGTGACACTCTGGGGCCTTTTGGAAGCAATGAGACTCTGGTGGGAAGCCACGGGATGATTAATGCTGGCAGGAACCTGCTGCAGGTGGGCTCCTCTCTCCCAGCTTCCACAAGTGCTGCTAGGATGCCACTGCGGCACTGGCTTGTCACGGGCTCACGGCTTCCTTTGGGAAGGGCTCTGCTGCAGGATGGCATGCTGCAGAGAATGCAGGTAGATGTTGTGCTCCCTCCTGGCATGCAGGTGGACAAGAAAGCCTGATCCAGCCCCCGCTCAGCCCATGTGTGGCTGTGGCATTGGAGCAGGGCAATTTTGGGAGCAGCCCCAGCCCTGCTGCTGGTCCCGGCTGGGCACGCAGCTGCTGGGACACAGGTGTGTCCTGATGGCCCCCGTGTACTCGTTTGAGAAGGGAAGGACAGAGTGCATCAGTGAGTTTGGTGTGGCTTACATGCGGCAAGGAGAAGGTGCAGCCCAGAACTGGCTTTCACTTTGAGAAGCTTTTGCTCTTGCGGGAGCAGCTGGTGGACCTTTTCAACCGAGCTGCAGGAGTGAAAAGTGTGATGGCATGTCTATCTGAGAAGGAAGGTTCAGTGCCGCAGCGTGTTGTGCACAATTGATATGCTGATAAGAGAAGGGGGTGCTTTTGGACCGTTTTCCTTCCTGACACGTCTGTCTGTGGGAGCTTTAGGTGCTTGGACTCAGGGATAGCGAAGGTGTGTGAAAGTGACCGGGCTGCGAGAATCCTGTTGCACAGGGAAGAGGGAAGGTCAGCAAATGTTTCCTGTCCTGGCACATGTCTCAGTCTGAAGTGCAGCTGGAGATGCTTCACTTCTGCCAAGGACTCTGCCAGCTTGAGAGAAGGATGCGCTCTGTGGAGTTGAGAAAGAAAGTGCGTATCACCAGCTTGTTTCCTCCAGTTCCTAGACAGCAAAGGGGCTATGAAAGGCAGCACTGGCTTTTTGTTCTAGGAGTTTTTCTTGACAAGCAGCTGCTGGATGTTTGCAAGGGGGTTTGGGATATGCAAAAATGAGAGGGTAAGCTGGTACACTGAGCTTGAGAGCAAAAGCATATCTTCAGGGCTTTGGATGCATTTCAGAGGCTGGGAGTTCCATGCTGAGCAGCTGATGGCACAGAAGAGGTTCTAAAGAAAGAGGCCCTGCTGGAATTGCCTTTTCTTTTGCAGCCTAGAAACTGCACAGCCAACAGCAAAAACGATTCCTCCTCCCTCCCTGCAACATGCAGCATCACATTCCTTTCTGTCACCAAGAGGCAGGATGCACAGCCGAGCTCTTCCACCCACTGCTCGCACACGACTGGGGCCGCGCCAGCCAAGCGCTTGGCTTTTTCCTGGCCACTGTCAGCGCTCCTGGAAACAAGCACACGATAGCGCTGCCCACTTGCAGAAGAAGGAATCACTGCGAGGCCAGCTCAAAAGCAGCCCAAGGGCAGAGGCAACTTGGAAACTTCGCTGCTCTCAAATCAACGGTGTCAGGACAAAAAGATTTCCCTCATCTTCCCCTTGCACGTGCAGACTCCTCTTTGCACCCACACTCCAAGAGCAAGATGAACTCCTTTGCCCTAACTTGCACTTTCCTTCTCAGCTCTAGGCACCATCCTAAGGCTTCCCTCTGCCAGAGTCAGGATCCAAAGACAACGGCAGCAGGGACTGCTCACACACAAAAGGCACCAGGACAAAAGGCTCCCGAGCTTGGCCTTTGCATTCCCGCGGACAGCTCAACAGCTCTAAGCCAGAGAAGTGCCTGCTGGGAAGAGCCTTTAGAATCACTCTGAGCACCTCATGACAAGGAGCTGCAGCGTGTGGGGATGAATCTGCAGCAGCCTCCTGCCCCAGGGTGTCCCCCGGGAGCAGCCATGCGCCAGGCCGTGACTGCCAGCTGCACGCGCAAAGGAGCCGGTGTTCCACACCACGGCTGTGCCTGGGACAGAGACACGAGTGGCCACAGAAGTGGCCATGGCACTGTCCGCACGCTGTCCCTGCTGCTTCTCGCCCAGCCGCTGGCGGGGCACCAACTGCCAGCCACGCACTCCTAAAGCCACGGGCCCACTGGGACACTGCGGGGGCTGGTGGAAGCCAGCGGCCATTGTGACACAGTGGGGCTGCACAGAAGCCACGGTGCTTTGTGACCCGTGGCTCCCAGGAGAGCCTTTGTGATGCTGGGGACCTACCCGGAAGCCTGGCTCCACTGTGACACCAGCACAGAAGCTCGGGGAGCCCTGGAGACCGTGGGGATGCTAGGGAAGCTGATGGAAGCCTGGGCACCACAGTGACGCTATGGAAGCTGGTGGAACCGAGGGGCCACAGTGACACTCTGGGGCCTTTTGGAAGCAACGAGACTCTGGTGGGAAGCCACGGGATGATTAATGCTGGCAGGAACCTGCTGCAGGTGGGCTCCTCTCTCCCAGCTTCCACAAGTGCTGCTAGGATGCCACTGCGGCACTGGCTTGTCACGGGCTCACGGCTTCCTTTGGGAAGGGCTCTGCTGCAGGATGGCATGCTGCAGAGAATGCAGGTAGATGTTGTGCTCCCTCCTGGCATGCAGGTGGACAAGAAAGCCTGATCCAGCCCCCGCTCAGCCCATGTGTGGCTGTGGCATTGGAGCAGGGCAATTTTGGGAGCAGCCCCAGCCCTGCTGCTGGTCCCGGCTGGGCACGCAGCTGCTGGGACACAGGTGTGTCCTGATGGCCCCCGTGTACTCGTTTGAGAAGGGAAGGACAGAGTGCATCAGTGAGTTTGGTGTGGCTTACATGCGGCAAGGAGAAGGTGCAGCCCAGAACTGGCTTTCACTTTGAGAAGCTTTTGCTCTTGCGGGAGCAGCTGGTGGACCTTTTCAACCGAGTTGCAAGAGTGAAAAGTGTAATGGCATGTCTATCTGAGAAGGAAGGTTCAGTGCCGCAGCGTGTTGCACACAATTGATATGCTGATAAGAGAAGGGGGTGCTTTTGGACCGTTTTCCTTCCTGACACGTCTGTCTGTGGGAGCTTTAGGTGCTTGGACTCAGGGATAGCGAAGGTGTGTGAAAGTGACTGGGCTGCGAGAATCCTGTTGCAACAGGGAAGAGGGAAGGTCAGCAAATGTTTCCTGTCCTGGCACATGTCTCAGTCTGAAGTGCAGCTGGAGATGCTTCACTTCTGCCAAGGACGCTGCCATCTTGAGAGAAGGATGCGCTCTATGGAGTTGAGAAAGAAAGTGCGTATCACGAGCTTGTTTCCTCCAGTTCCTAGACAGCAAAGGGGCTATGAAAGGCAGCACTGGCTTTTTGTTCTAGGAGTTTTTCTTGACAAGCAGCTGCTGGATGTTTGCAAGGGGGTTTGGGATATGCAAAAATGAGAGGGTAAGCTGGTACACTGAGCTTGAGAGCAAAAGCATATCTTCAGGGCTTTGGATGCATTTCAGAGGCTGGGAGTTCCATGCTGAGCAGCTGATGGCACAGAAGAGGTTCTAAAGAAAGAGGCCCTGCTGGAATTGCCTTTTCTTTTGCAGCCTAGAAACTGCACAGCCAACAGCAAAAACGATTCCTCCTCCCTCCCTGCAACATGCAGCATCACATTCCTTTCTGTCACCAAGAGGCAGGATGCACAGCCGAGCTCTTCCACCCACTGCTCGCACACGACTCGGGCAGCACCAGCCAAGCGCTTGGCTTTTTCCTGGCCACTGTCAGCGCTCCTGGAAACAAGCACACGATAGCGCTGCCCACTTGCAGAAGAAGGAATCACTGCGAGGCCAGCTCAAAAGCAGCCCAAGGGCAGAGGCAACTTGGAAACTTCGCTGCTCTCAAATCAACGGTGTCAAGACAAAAAGATTTCCCTCATCTTCCCCTTGCACGTGCAGACTCCTCTTTGCACCCACACTCCAAGAGCAAGATGAACTCCTTTGCCCTAACTTGCACTTTCCTTCTCAGCTCTAGGCACCATCCTAAGGCTTCCCTCTGCCAGAGTCAGGATCCAAAGACAACGGCAGCAGGGACTGCTCACACACAAAAGGCACCAGGACAAAAGGCTCCCGAGCTTGGCCTTTGCATTCCTGCTGACAGCTCAACAGCTCTAAGCCAGAGAAGTGCCTGGTGGGAAGAGCCTTTAGAATCACTCTGAGCACCTCATGACAAGGAGCTGCAGCGTGTGGGGATGAATCTGCAGCAGCCTCCTGCCCCAGGGTGTCCCCCGGGAGCAGCCATGCGCCAGGCCGTGACTGCCAGCTGCACATGCAAAGGAGACGGTGTTCCACACCACGGCTGTGCCTGGGACAGAGACACGAGTGGCCACAGAGGTGGCCATGGCACTGTCCGCACGCTGTCCCTGCTGCTTCTCGCCCAGCCGCTGGCGGGGCACCAACTGCCAGCCACGCACTCCTAAAGCCACGGGCCCACTGGGACACTGCGGGGGCTGGTGGAAGCCAGCGGCCATTGTGACACAGCAGGGCTGCACAGAAGCCACGGTGCTTTGTGACCCGTGGCTCCCAGGAGAGCCTTTGTGATGCTGGGGACCTACCCGGAAGCCTGGCTCCACTGTGACACCAGCACAGAAGCTCGGGGAGCCCTGGAGACCGTGGGGATGCTAGGGAAGCTGATGGAAGCCTGGACACCACAGTGACACTATGGAAGCTGGTGGAACCGAGGGGCCACAGTGACACTCTGGGGCCTTTTGGAAGCAATGAGACTCTGGTGGGAAGCCACGGGATGATTAATGCTGGCAGGAACCTGCTGCAGGTGGGCTCCTCTCTCCCAGCTTCCACAAGTGCTGCTAGGATGCCACTGCGGCACTGGCTTGTCACGGGCTCACGGCTTCCTTTGGGAATGGCTCTGCTGCAGGATGGCATGCTGCAGAGAATGCAGGTAGATGTTGTGCTCCCTCCTGGCATGCAGGTGGACAAGAAAGCCTGATCCAGCCCCCGCTCAGCCCATGTGTGGCTGTGGCATTGGAGCAGGGCAATTTTGGGAGCAGCCCCAGCCCTGCTGCTGGTCCCGGCTGGGCACGCAGCTGCTGGGACACAGGTGTGTCCTGATGGCCCCCGTGTACTCGTTTGAGAAGGGAAGGACAGAGTGCATCAGTGAGTTTGGTGTGGCTTACATGCGGCAAGGAGAAGGTGCAGCCCAGAACTGGCTTTCACTTTGAGAAGCTTTTGCTCTTGCGGGAGCAGCTGGTGGACCTTTTCAACCGAGCTGCAGGAGTGAAAAGTGTGATGGCATGTCTATCTGAGAAGGAAGGTTCAGTGCCGCAGCGTGTTGTGCACAATTGATATGCTGATAAGAGAAGGGGGTGCTTTTGGACCGTTTTCCTTCCTGACACGTCTGTCTGTGGGAGCTTTAGGTGCTTGGACTCAGGGATAGCGAAGGTGTGTGAAAGTGACCGGGCTGCGAGAATCCTGTTGCACAGGGAAGAGGGAAGGTCAGCAAATGTTTCCTGTCCTGGCACATGTCTCAGTCTGAAGTGCAGCTGGAGATGCTTCACTTCTGCCAAGGACTCTGCCAGCTTGAGAGAAGGATGCGCTCTGTGGAGTTGAGAAAGAAAGTGCGTATCACCAGCTTGTTTCCTCCAGTTCCTAGACAGCAAAGGGGCTATGAAAGGCAGCACTGGCTTTTTGTTCTAGGAGTTTTTCTTGACAAGCAGCTGCTGGATGTTTGCAAGGGGGTTTGGGATATGCAAAAATGAGAGGGTAAGCTGGTACACTGAGCTTGAGAGCAAAAGCATATCTTCAGGGCTTTGGATGCATTTCAGAGGCTGGGAGTTCCATGCTGAGCAGCTGATGGCACAGAAGAGGTTCTAAAGAAAGAGGCCCTGCTGGAATTGCCTTTTCTTTTGCAGCCTAGAAACTGCACAGCCAACAGCAAAAACGATTCCTCCTCCCTCCCTGCAACATGCAGCATCACATTCCTTTCTGTCTCCAAGAGGCAGGATGCACAGCCGAGCTCTTCCACCCACTGCTCGCACACGACTGGGGCCGCGCCAGCCAAGCGCTTGGCTTTTTCCTGGCCACTGTCAGCGCTCCTGGAAACAAGCACACGATAGCGCTGCCCACTTGCAGAAGAAGGAATCACTGCGAGGCCAGCTCAAAAGCAGCCCAAGGGCAGAGGCAACTTGGAAACTTCGCTGCTCTCAAATCAACGGTGTCAGGACAAAAAGATTTCCCTCATCTTCCCCTTGCACGTGCAGACTCCTCTTTGCACCCACACTCCAAGAGCAAGATGAACTCCTTTGCCCTAACTTGCACTTTCCTTCTCAGCTCTAGGCACCATCCTAAGGCTTCCCTCTGCCAGAGTCAGGATCCAAAGACAACGGCAGCAGGGACTGCTCACACACAAAAGGCACCAGGACAAAAGGCTCCCGAGCTTGGCCTTTGCATTCCTGCTGACAGCTCAACAGCTCTAAGCCAGAGAAGTGCCTGCTGGGAAGAGCCTTTAGAATCACTCTGAGCACCTCATGACAAGGAGCTGCAGCGTGTGGGGATGAATCTGCAGCAGCCTCCTGCCCCAGGGTGTCCCCCGGGAGCAGCCATGCGCCAGGCCGTGACTGCCAGCTGCACGCGCAAAGGAGCCGGTGTTCCACACCACGGCTGTGCCTGGGACAGAGACACGAGTGGCCACAGAAGTGGCCATGGCACTGTCCGCACGCTGTCCCTGCTGCTTCTCGCCCAGCCGCTGGCGGGGCACCAACTGCCAGCCACGCACTCCTAAAGCCACGGGCCCACTGGGACACTGCGGGGGCTGGTGGAAGCCAGCGGCCATTGTGACACAGTGGGGCTGCACAGAAGCCACGGTGCTTTGTGACCCGTGGCTCCCAGGAGAGCCTTTGTGATGCTGGGGACCTACCCGGAAGCCTGGCTCCAGTGTGACACCAGCACAGAAGCTCGGGGAGCCCTGGAGACCGTGGGGACGCTATGGAAGCTGATGGAACCCTGGCTCCACTGTGACACCAGCACAGAAGCTTGGGGAGCCCTGCAGACCGTGGGGATGCTAGGGAAGCTGATGGAAGCCTGGGCACCACAGTGACGCTACGGAACCTGGTGGAACCGAGGGGCCACAGTGACACTCTGGGGCCTTTTGGAAGCAACGAGACCCTGGTGGGAAGCCACGGGATGATTAATGCTGGCAGGAACCTGCTGCAGGTGGGCTCCTCTCTCCCAGCTTCCACAAGTGCTGCTAGGATGCCACTGTGGCACTGGCTTGTCACGGGCTCACGGCTTCCTTTGGGAAGGGCTCTGCTGCAGGATGGCATGCTGCAGAGAATGCAGGTAGATGTTGTGCTCCCTCCTGGCATGCAGGTGGACAAGAAAGCCTGATCCAGCCCCCGCTCAGCCCATGTGTGGCTGTGGCATTGGAGCAGGGCAATTTTGGGAGCAGCCCCAGCCCTGCTGCTGGTCCCGGCTGGGCACGCAGCTGCTGGGACACAGGTGTGTCCTGATGGCCCCCGTGTACTCGTTTGAGAAGGGAAGGACAGAGTGCATCAGTGAGTTTGGTGTGGCTTACATGCGGCAAGGAGAAGGTGCAGCCCAGAACTGGCTTTCACTTTGAGAAGCTTTTGCTCTTGCGGGAGCAGCTGGTGGACCTTTTCAACCGAGTTGCAAGAGTGAAAAGTGTAATGGCATGTCTATCTGAGAAGGAAGGTTCAGTGCCGCAGCGTGTTGCACACAATTGATATGCTGATAAGAGAAGGGGGTGCTTTTGGACCGTTTTCCTTCCTGACACGTCTGTCTGTGGGAGCTTTAGGTGCTTGGACTCAGGGATAGCGAAGGTGTGTGAAAGTGACTGGGCTGCGAGAATCCTGTTGCAACAGGGAAGAGGGAAGGTCAGCAAATGTTTCCTGTCCTGGCACATGTCTCAGTCTGAAGTGCAGCTGGAGATGCTTCACTTCTGCCAAGGACGCTGCCATCTTGAGAGAAGGATGCGCTCTATGGAGTTGAGAAAGAAAGTGCGTATCACGAGCTTGTTTCCTCCAGTTCCTAGACAGCAAAGGGGCTATGAAAGGCAGCACTGGCTTTTTGTTCTAGGAGTTTTTCTTGACAAGCAGCTGCTGGATGTTTGCAAGGGGGTTTGGGATATGCAAAAATGAGAGGGTAAGCTGGTACACTGAGCTTGAGAGCAAAAGCATATCTTCAGGGCTTTGGATGCATTTCAGAGGCTGGGAGTTCCATGCTGAGCAGCTGATGGCACAGAAGAGGTTCTAAAGAAAGAGGCCCTGCTGGAATTGCCTTTTCTTTTGCAGCCTAGAAACTGCACAGCCAACAGCAAAAACGATTCCTCCTCCCTCCCTGCAACATGCAGCATCACATTCCTTTCTGTCACCAAGAGGCAGGATGCACAGCCGAGCTCTTCCACCCACTGCTCGCACACGACTCGGGCAGCACCAGCCAAGCGCTTGGCTTTTTCCTGGCCACTGTCAGCGCTCCTGGAAACAAGCACACGATAGCGCTGCCCACTTGCAGAAGAAGGAATCACTGTGAGGCCAGCTCAAAAGCAGCCCAAGGGCAGAGGCAACTTGGAAACTTCGCTGCTCTCAAATCAACGGTGTCAAGACAAAAAGATTTCCCTCATCTTCCCCTTGCACGTGCAGACTCCTCTTTGCACCCACACTCCAAGAGCAAGATGAACTCCTTTGCCCTAACTTGCACTTTCCTTCTCAGCTCTAGGCACCATCCTAAGGCTTCCCTCTGCCAGAGTCAGGATCCAAAGACAATGGCAGCAGGGACTGCTCACACACAAAAGGCACCAGGACAAAAGGCTCCCGAGCTTGGCCTTTGCATTCCTGCTGACAGCTCAACAGCTCTAAGCCAGAGAAGTGCCTGCTGGGAAGAGCCTTTAGAATCACTCTGAGCACCTCATGACAAGGAGCTGCAGCGTGTGGGGATGAATCTGCAGCAGCCTCCTGCCCCAGGGTGTCCCCCGGGAGCAGCCATGCGCCAGGCCGTGACTGCCAGCTGCACGCGCAAAGGAGCCGGTGTTCCACACCACGGCTGTGCCTGGGACAGAGACACGAGTGGCCACAGAAGTGGCCATGGCACTGTCCGCACGCTGTCCCTGCTGCTTCTCGCCCAGCCGCTGGCGGGGCACCAACTGCCAGCCACGCACTCCTAAAGCCACGGGCCCACTGGGACACTGCGGGGGCTGGTGGAAGCCAGCGGCCATTGTGACACAGCAGGGCTGCACAGAAGCCACGGTGCTTTGTGACCCGTGGCTCCCAGGAGAGCCTTTGTGATGCTGGGGACCTACCCGGAAGCCTGGCTCCACTGTGACACCAGCACAGAAGCTCGGGGAGCCCTGGAGACCGTGGGGACGCTATGGAAGCTGATGGAAGCCTGGCTCCACTGTGACACCAGCACAGAAGCTTGGGGAGCCCTGCAGACCGTGGGGATGCTAGGGAAGCTGATGGAAGCCTGGGCACCACAGTGACGCTACGGAAGCTGGTGGAACCGAGGGGCCACAGTGACACTCTGGGGCCTTTTGGAAGCAACGAGACCCTGGTGGGAAGCCACGGGATGATTAATGCTGGCAGGAACCTGCTGCAGGTGGGCTCCTCTCTCCCAGCTTCCACAAGTGCTGCTAGGATGCCACTGCGGCACTGGCTTGTCACGGGCTCACGGCTTCCTTTGGGAAGGGCTCTGCTGCAGGATGGCATGCTGCAGAGAATGCAGGTAGATGTTGTGCTCCCTCCTGGCATGCAGGTGGACAAGAAAGCCTGATCCAGCCCCCGCTCAGCCCATGTGTGGCTGTGGCATTGGAGCAGGGCAATTTTGGGAGCAGCCCCAGCCCTGCTGCTGGTCCCGGCTGGGCACGCAGCTGCTGGGACACAGGTGTGTCCTGATGGCCCCCGTGTACTCGTTTGAGAAGGGAAGGACAGAGTGCATCAGTGAGTTTGGTGTGGCTTACATGCGGCAAGGAGAAGGTGCAGCCCAGAACTGGCTTTCACTTTGAGAAGCTTTTGCTCTTGCGGGAGCAGCTGGTGGACCTTTTCAACCGAGTTGCAAGAGTGAAAAGTGTAATGGCATGTCTATCTGAGAAGGAAGGTTCAGTGCCGCAGCGTGTTGCACACAATTGATATGCTGATAAGAGAAGGGGGTGCTTTTGGACCGTTTTCCTTCCTGACACGTCTGTCTGTGGGAGCTTTAGGTGCTTGGACTCAGGGATAGCGAAGGTGTGTGAAAGTGACTGGGCTGCGAGAATCCTGTTGCAACAGGGAAGAGGGAAGGTCAGCAAATGTTTCCTGTCCTGGCACATGTCTCAGTCTGAAGTGCAGCTGGAGATGCTTCACTTCTGCCAAGGACGCTGCCATCTTGAGAGAAGGATGCGCTCTATGGAGTTGAGAAAGAAAGTGCGTATCACGAGCTTGTTTCCTCCAGTTCCTAGACAGCAAAGGGGCTATGAAAGGCAGCACTGGCTTTTTGTTCTAGGAGTTTTTCTTGACAAGCAGCTGCTGGATGTTTGCAAGGGGGTTTGGGATATGCAAAAATGAGAGGGTAAGCTGGTACACTGAGCTTGAGAGCAAAAGCATATCTTCAGGGCTTTGGATGCATTTCAGAGGCTGGGAGTTCCATGCTGAGCAGCTGATGGCACAGAAGAGGTTCTAAAGAAAGAGGCCCTGCTGGAATTGCCTTTTCTTTTGCAGCCTAGAAACTGCACAGCCAACAGCAAAAACGATTCCTCCTCCCTCCCTGCAACATGCAGCATCACATTCCTTTCTGTCACCAAGAGGCAGGATGCACAGCCGAGCTCTTCCACCCACTGCTCGCACACGACTCGGGCAGCACCAGCCAAGCGCTTGGCTTTTTCCTGGCCACTGTCAGCGCTCCTGGAAACAAGCACACGATAGCGCTGCCCACTTGCAGAAGAAGGAATCACTGCGAGGCCAGCTCAAAAGCAGCCCAAGGGCAGAGGCAACTTGGAAACTTCGCTGCTCTCAAATCAACGGTGTCAAGACAAAAAGATTTCCCTCATCTTCCCCTTGCACGTGCAGACTCCTCTTTGCACCCACACTCCAAGAGCAAGATGAACTCCTTTGCCCTAACTTGCACTTTCCTTCTCAGCTCTAGGCACCATCCTAAGGCTTCCCTCTGCCAGAGTCAGGATCCAAAGACAATGGCAGCAGGGACTGCTCACACACAAAAGGCACCAGGACAAAAGGCTCCCGAGCTTGGCCTTTGCATTCCTGCTGACAGCTCAACAGCTCTAAGCCAGAGAAGTGCCTGCTGGGAAGAGCCTTTAGAATCACTCTGAGCACCTCATGACAAGGAGCTGCAGCGTGTGGGGATGAATCTGCAGCAGCCTCCTGCCCCAGGGTGTCCCCCGGGAGCAGCCATGCGCCAGGCCGTGACTGCCAGCTGCACGCGCAAAGGAGCCGGTGTTCCACACCACGGCTGTGCCTGGGACAGAGACACGAGTGGCCACAGAAGTGGCCATGGCACTGTCCGCACGCTGTCCCTGCTGCTTCTCGCCCAGCCGCTGGCGGGGCACCAACTGCCAGCCACGCACTCCTAAAGCCACGGGCCCACTGGGACACTGCGGGGGCTGGTGGAAGCCAGCGGCCATTGTGACACAGCGGGGCTGCACAGAAGCCACGGTGCTTTGTGACCCGTGGCTCCCAGGAGAGCCTTTGTGATGCTGGGGACCTACCCGGAAGCCTGGCTCCACTGTGACACCAGCACAGAAGCTCGGGGAGCCCTGGAGACCGTGGGGACGCTATGGAAGCTGATGGAACCCTGGCTCCACTGTGACACCAGCACAGAAGCTTGGGGAGCCCTGCAGACCGTGGGGATGCTAGGGAAGCTGATGGAAGCCTGGGCACCACAGTGACGCTACGGAACCTGGTGGAACCGAGGGGCCACAGTGACACTCTGGGGCCTTTTGGAAGCAACGAGACCCTGGTGGGAAGCCACGGGATGATTAATGCTGGCAGGAACCTGCTGCAGGTGGGCTCCTCTCTCCCAGCTTCCACAAGTGCTGCTAGGATGCCACTGCGGCACTGGCTTGTCACGGGCTCACGGCTTCCTTTGGGAAGGGCTCTGCTGCAGGATGGCATGCTGCAGAGAATGCAGGTAGATGTTGTGCTCCCTCCTGGCATGCAGGTGGACAAGAAAGCCTGATCCAGCCCCCGCTCAGCCCATGTCTGGCTGTGGCATTGGAGCAGGGCAATTTTGGGAGCAGCCCCAGCCCTGCTGCTGGTCCCGGCTGGGCACGCAGCTGCTGGGACACAGGTGTGTCCTGATGGCCCCCGTGTACTCGTTTGAGAAGGGAAGGACAGAGTGCATCAGTGAGTTTGGTGTGGCTTACATGCGGCAAGGAGAAGGTGCAGCCCAGAACTGGCTTTCACTTTGAGAAGCTTTTGCTCTTGCGGGAGCAGCTGGTGGACCTTTTCAACCGAGTTGCAAGAGTGAAAAGTGTAATGGCATGTCTATCTGAGAAGGAAGGTTCAGTGCCGCAGCGTGTTGCACACAATTGATATGCTGATAAGAGAAGGGGGTGCTTTTGGACCGTTTTCCTTCCTGACACGTCTGTCTGTGGGAGCTTTAGGTGCTTGGACTCAGGGATAGCGAAGGTGTGTGAAAGTGACTGGGCTGCGAGAATCCTGTTGCAACAGGGAAGAGGGAAGGTCAGCAAATGTTTCCTGTCCTGGCACATGTCTCAGTCTGAAGTGCAGCTGGAGATGCTTCACTTCTGCCAAGGACGCTGCCATCTTGAGAGAAGGATGCGCTCTATGGAGTTGAGAAAGAAAGTGCGTATCACGAGCTTGTTTCCTCCAGTTCCTAGACAGCAAAGGGGCTATGAAAGGCAGCACTGGCTTTTTGTTCTAGGAGTTTTTCTTGACAAGCAGCTGCTGGATGTTTGCAAGGGGGTTTGGGATATGCAAAAATGAGAGGGTAAGCTGGTACACTGAGCTTGAGAGCAAAAGCATATCTTCAGGGCTTTGGATGCATTTCAGAGGCTGGGAGTTCCATGCTGAGCAGCTGATGGCACAGAAGAGGTTCTAAAGAAAGAGGCCCTGCTGGAATTGCCTTTTCTTTTGCAGCCTAGAAACTGCACAGCCAACAGCAAAAACGATTCCTCCTCCCTCCCTGCAACATGCAGCATCACATTCCTTTCTGTCACCAAGAGGCAGGATGCACAGCCGAGCTCTTCCACCCACTGCTCGCACACGACTCGGGCAGCACCAGCCAAGCGCTTGGCTTTTTCCTGGCCACTGTCAGCGCTCCTGGAAACAAGCACACGATAGCGCTGCCCACTTGCAGAAGAAGGAATCACTGCGAGGCCAGCTCAAAAGCAGCCCAAGGGCAGAGGCAACTTGGAAACTTCGCTGCTCTCAAATCAACGGTGTCAAGACAAAAAGATTTCCCTCATCTTCCCCTTGCACGTGCAGACTCCTCTTTGCACCCACACTCCAAGAGCAAGATGAACTCCTTTGCCCTAACTTGCACTTTCCTTCTCAGCTCTAGGCACCATCCTAAGGCTTCCCTCTGCCAGAGTCAGGATCCAAAGACAACGGCAGCAGGGACTGCTCACACACAAAAGGCACCAGGACAAAAGGCTCCCGAGCTTGGCCTTTGCATTCCTGCTGACAGCTCAACAGCTCTAAGCCAGAGAAGTGCCTGGTGGGAAGAGCCTTTAGAATCACTCTGAGCACCTCATGACAAGGAGCTGCAGCGTGTGGGGATGAATCTGCAGCAGCCTCCTGCCCCAGGGTGTCCCCCGGGAGCAGCCATGCGCCAGGCCGTGACTGCCAGCTGCACATGCAAAGGAGCTGGTGTTCCACACCACGGCTGTGCCTGGGACAGAGACACGAGTGGCCACAGAAGTGGCCATGGCACTGTCCGCACGCTGTCCCTGCTGCTTCTCGCCCAGCCGCTGGCGGGGCACCAACTGCCAGCCACGCACTCCTAAAGCCACGGGCCCACTGGGACACTGCGGGGGCTGGTGGAAGCCAGCGGCCATTGTGACACAGCAGGGCTGCACAGAAGCCACGGTGCTTTGTGACCCGTGGCTCCCAGGAGAGCCTTTGTGATGCTGGGGACCTACCCGGAAGCCTGGCTCCACTGTGACACCAGCACAGAAGCTCGGGGAGCCCTGGAGACCGTGGGGACGCTATGGAAGCTGATGGAACCCTGGCTCCACTGTGACACCAGCACAGAAGCTTGGGGAGCCCTGCAGACCGTGGGGATGCTAGGGAAGCTGATGGAAGCCTGGGCACCACAGTGACGCTACGGAACCTGGTGGAACCGAGGGGCCACAGTGACACTCTGGGGCCTTTTGGAAGCAACGAGACCCTGGTGGGAAGCCACGGGATGATTAATGCTGGCAGGAACCTGCTGCAGGTGGGCTCCTCTCTCCCAGCTTCCACAAGTGCTGCTAGGATGCCACTGCGGCACTGGCTTGTCACGGGCTCACGGCTTCCTTTGGGAAGGGCTCTGCTGCAGGATGGCATGCTGCAGAGAATGCAGGTAGATGTTGTGCTCCCTCCTGGCATGCAGGTGGACAAGAAAGCCTGATCCAGCCCCCGCTCAGCCCATGTCTGGCTGTGGCATTGGAGCAGGGCAATTTTGGGAGCAGCCCCAGCCCTGCTGCTGGTCCCGGCTGGGCACGCAGCTGCTGGGACACAGGTGTGTCCTGATGGCCCCCGTGTACTCGTTTGAGAAGGGAAGGACAGAGTGCATCAGTGAGTTTGGTGTGGCTTACATGCGGCAAGGAGAAGGTGCAGCCCAGAACTGGCTTTCACTTTGAGAAGCTTTTGCTCTTGCGGGAGCAGCTGGTGGACCTTTTCAACCGAGTTGCAAGAGTGAAAAGTGTAATGGCATGTCTATCTGAGAAGGAAGGTTCAGTGCCGCAGCGTGTTGCACACAATTGATATGCTGATAAGAGAAGGGGGTGCTTTTGGACCGTTTTCCTTCCTGACACGTCTGTCTGTGGGAGCTTTAGGTGCTTGGACTCAGGGATAGCGAAGGTGTGTGAAAGTGACTGGGCTGCGAGAATCCTGTTGCAACAGGGAAGAGGGAAGGTCAGCAAATGTTTCCTGTCCTGGCACATGTCTCAGTCTGAAGTGCAGCTGGAGATGCTTCACTTCTGCCAAGGACGCTGCCATCTTGAGAGAAGGATGCGCTCTATGGAGTTGAGAAAGAAAGTGCGTATCACGAGCTTGTTTCCTCCAGTTCCTAGACAGCAAAGGGGCTATGAAAGGCAGCACTGGCTTTTTGTTCTAGGAGTTTTTCTTGACAAGCAGCTGCTGGATGTTTGCAAGGGGGTTTGGGATATGCAAAAATGAGAGGGTAAGCTGGTACACTGAGCTTGAGAGCAAAAGCATATCTTCAGGGCTTTGGATGCATTTCAGAGGCTGGGAGTTCCATGCTGAGCAGCTGATGGCACAGAAGAGGTTCTAAAGAAAGAGGCCCTGCTGGAATTGCCTTTTCTTTTGCAGCCTAGAAACTGCACAGCCAACAGCAAAAACGATTCCTCCTCCCTCCCTGCAACATGCAGCATCACATTCCTTTCTGTCACCAAGAGGCAGGATGCACAGCCGAGCTCTTCCACCCACTGCTCGCACACGACTCGGGCAGCACCAGCCAAGCGCTTGGCTTTTTCCTGGCCACTGTCAGCGCTCCTGGAAACAAGCACACGATAGCGCTGCCCACTTGCAGAAGAAGGAATCACTGCGAGGCCAGCTCAAAAGCAGCCCAAGGGCAGAGGCAACTTGGAAACTTCGCTGCTCTCAAATCAACGGTGTCAAGACAAAAAGATTTCCCTCATCTTCCCCTTGCACGTGCAGACTCCTCTTTGCACCCACACTCCAAGAGCAAGATGAACTCCTTTGCCCTAACTTGCACTTTCCTTCTCAGCTCTAGGCACCATCCTAAGGCTTCCCTCTGCCAGAGTCAGGATCCAAAGACAACGGCAGCAGGGACTGCTCACACACAAAAGGCACCAGGACAAAAGGCTCCCGAGCTTGGCCTTTGCATTCCTGCTGACAGCTCAACAGCTCTAAGCCAGAGAAGTGCCTGGTGGGAAGAGCCTTTAGAATCACTCTGAGCACCTCATGACAAGGAGCTGCAGCGTGTGGGGATGAATCTGCAGCAGCCTCCTGCCCCAGGGTGTCCCCCGGGAGCAGCCATGCGCCAGGCCGTGACTGCCAGCTGCACATGCAAAGGAGCTGGTGTTCCACACCACGGCTGTGCCTGGGACAGAGACACGAGTGGCCACAGAAGTGGCCATGGCACTGTCCGCACGCTGTCCCTGCTGCTTCTCGCCCAGCCGCTGGCGGGGCACCAACTGCCAGCCACGCACTCCTAAAGCCACGGGCCCACTGGGACACTGCGGGGGCTGGTGGAAGCCAGCGGCCATTGTGACACAGCAGGGCTGCACAGAAGCCACGGTGCTTTGTGACCCGTGGCTCCCAGGAGAGCCTTTGTGATGCTGGGGACCTACCCGGAAGCCTGGCTCCACTGTGACACCAGCACAGAAGCTCGGGGAGCCCTGGAGACCGTGGGGATGCTAGGGAAGCTGATGGAAGCCTGGGCACCACAGTGACGCTACGGAACCTGGTGGAACTGAGGGGCCACAGTGACACTCTGGGGCCTTTTGGAAGCAACGAGACTCTGGTGGGAAGCCACGGGATGATTAATGCTGGCAGGAACCTGCTGCAGGTGGGCTCCTCTCTCCCAGCTTCCACAAGTGCTGCTAGGATGCCACTGCGGCACTGGCTTGTCACGGGCTCACGGCTTCCTTTGGGAAGGGCTCTGCTGCAGGATGGCATGCTGCAGAGAATGCAGGTAGATGTTGTGCTCCCTCCTGGCATGCAGGTGGACAAGAAAGCCTGATCCAGCCCCCGCTCAGCCCATGTCTGGCTGTGGCATTGGAGCAGGGCAATTTTGGGAGCAGCCCCAGCCCTGCTGCTGGTCCCGGCTGGGCACGCAGCTGCTGGGACACAGGTGTGTCCTGATGGCCCCCGTGTACTCGTTTGAGAAGGGAAGGACAGAGTGCATCAGTGAGTTTGGTGTGGCTTACATGCGGCAAGGAGAAGGTGCAGCCCAGAACTGGCTTTCACTTTGAGAAGCTTTTGCTCTTGCGGGAGCAGCTGGTGGACCTTTTCAACCGAGTTGCAAGAGTGAAAAGTGTAATGGCATGTCTATCTGAGAAGGAAGGTTCAGTGCCGCAGCGTGTTGCACACAATTGATATGCTGATAAGAGAAGGGGGTGCTTTTGGACCGTTTTCCTTCCTGACACGTCTGTCTGTGGGAGCTTTAGGTGCTTGGACTCAGGGATAGCGAAGGTGTGTGAAAGTGACTGGGCTGCGAGAATCCTGTTGCAACAGGGAAGAGGGAAGGTCAGCAAATGTTTCCTGTCCTGGCACATGTCTCAGTCTGAAGTGCAGCTGGAGATGCTTCACTTCTGCCAAGGACGCTGCCATCTTGAGAGAAGGATGCGCTCCATGGAGTTGAGAAAGAAAGTGCGTATCACGAGCTTGTTTCCTCCAGTTCCTAGACAGCAAAGGGGCTATGAAAGGCAGCACTGGCTTTTTGTTCTAGGAGTTTTTCTTGACAAGCAGCTGCTGGATGTTTGCAAGGGGGTTTGGGATATGCAAAAATGAGAGGGTAAGCTGGTACACTGAGCTTGAGAGCAAAAGCATATCTTCAGGGCTTTGGATGCATTTCAGAGGCTGGGAGTTCCATGCTGAGCAGCTGATGGCACAGAAGAGGTTCTAAAGAAAGAGGCCCTGCTGGAATTGCCTTTTCTTTTGCAGCCTAGAAACTGCACAGCCAACAGCAAAAACGATTCCTCCTCCCTCCCTGCAACATGCAGCATCACATTCCTTTCTGTCACCAAGAGGCAGGATGCACAGCCGAGCTCTTCCACCCACTGCTCGCACACGACTGGGGCCGCGCCAGCCAAGCGCTTGGCTTTTTCCTGGCCACTGTCAGCGCTCCTGGAAACAAGCACACGATAGCGCTGCCCACTTGCAGAAGAAGGAATCACTGCGAGGCCAGCTCAAAAGCAGCCCAAGGGCAGAGGCAACTTGGAAACTTCGCTGCTCTCAAATCAACGGTGTCAAGACAAAAAGATTTCCCTCATCTTCCCCTTGCACGTGCAGACTCCTCTTTGCACCCACACTCCAAGAGCAAGATGAACTCCTTTGCCCTAACTTGCACTTTCCTTCTCAGCTCTAGGCACCATCCTAAGGCTTCCCTCTGCCAGAGTCAGGATCCAAAGACAACGGCACCAGGGACTGCTCACACACAAAAGGCACCAGGACAAAAGGCTCCCGAGCTTGGCCTTTGCATTCCCGCGGACAGCTCAACAGCTCTAAGCCAGAGAAGTGCCTGCTGGGAAGAGCCTTTAGAATCACTCTGAGCACCTCATGACAAGGAGCTGCAGCGTGTGGGGATGAATCTGCAGCAGCCTCCTGCCCCAGGGTGTCCCCCGGGAGCAGCCATGCGCCAGGCCGTGACTGCCAGCTGCACATGCAAAGGAGCCGGTGTTCCACACCACGGCTGTGCCTGGGACAGAGACACGAGTGGCCACAGAGGTGGCCATGGCACTGTCCGCACGCTGTCCCTGCTGCTTCTCGCCCAGCCGCTGGCGGGGCACCAACTGCCAGCCACGCACTCCTAAAGCCACGGGCCCACTGGGACACTGCGGGGGCTGGTGGAAGCCAGCGGCCATTGTGACACAGCAGGGCTGCACAGAAGCCACGGTGCTTTGTGACCCGTGGCTCCCAGGAGAGCCTTTGTGATGCTGGGGACCTACCCGGAAGCCTGGCTCCACTGTGACACCAGCACAGAAGCTCGGGGAGCCCTGGAGACCGTGGGGATGCTAGGGAAGCTGATGGAAGCCTGGACACCACAGTGACACTATGGAAGCTGGTGGAACCGAGGGGCCACAGTGACACTCTGGGGCCTTTTGGAAGCAACGAGACTCTGGTGGGAAGCCACGGGATGATTAATGCTGGCAGGAACCTGCTGCAGGTGGGCTCCTCTCTCCCAGCTTCCACAAGTGCTGCTAGGATGCCACTGCGGCACTGGCTTGTCACGGGCTCACGGCTTCCTTTGGGAAGGGCTCTGCTGCAGGATGGCATGCTGCAGAGAATGCAGGTAGATGTTGTGCTCCCTCCTGGCATGCAGGTGGACAAGAAAGCCTGATCCAGCCCCCGCTCAGCCCATGTGTGGCTGTGGCATTGGAGCAGGGCAATTTTGGGAGCAGCCCCAGCCCTGCTGCTGGTCCCGGCTGGGCACGCAGCTGCTGGGACACAGGTGTGTCCTGATGGCCCCCGTGTACTCGTTTGAGAAGGGAAGGACAGAGTGCATCAGTGAGTTTGGTGTGGCTTACATGCGGCAAGGAGAAGGTGCAGCCCAGAACTGGCTTTCACTTTGAGAAGCTTTTGCTCTTGCGGGAGCAGCTGGTGGACCTTTTCAACCGAGCTGCAGGAGTGAAAAGTGTGATGGCATGTCTATCTGAGAAGGAAGGTTCAGTGCCGCAGCGTGTTGTGCACAATTGATATGCTGATAAGAGAAGGGGGTGCTTTTGGACCGTTTTCCTTCCTGACACGTCTGTCTGTGGGAGCTTTAGGTGCTTGGACTCAGGGATAGCGAAGGTGTGTGAAAGTGACTGGGCTGCGAGAATCCTGTTGCACAGGGAAGAGGGAAGGTCAGCAAATGTTTCCTGTCCTGGCACATGTCTCAGTCTGAAGTGCAGCTGGAGATGCTTCACTTCTGCCAAGGACTCTGCCAGCTTGAGAGAAGGATGCGCTCTGTGGAGTTGAGAAAGAAAGTGCGTATCACGAGCTTGTTTCCTCCAGTTCCTAGACAGCAAAGGGGCTATGAAAGGCAGCACTGGCTTTTTGTTCTAGGAGTTTTTCTTGACAAGCAGCTGCTGGATGTTTGCAAGGGGGTTTGGGATATGCAAAAATGAGAGGGTAAGCTGGTACACTGAGCTTGAGAGCAAAAGCATATCTTCAGGGCTTTGGATGCATTTCAGAGGCTGGGAGTTCCATGCTGAGCAGCTGATGGCACAGAAGAGGTTCTAAAGAAAGAGGCCCTGCTGGAATTGCCTTTTCTTTTGCAGCCTAGAAACTGCACAGCCAACAGCAAAAACGATTCCTCCTCCCTCCCTGCAACATGCAGCATCACATTCCTTTCTGTCACCAAGAGGCAGGATGCACAGCCGAGCTCTTCCACCCACTGCTCGCACACGACTGGGGCCGCGCCAGCCAAGCGCTTGGCTTTTTCCTGGCCACTGTCAGCGCTCCTGGAAACAAGCACACGATAGCGCTGCCCACTTGCAGAAGAAGGAATCACTGCGAGGCCAGCTCAAAAGCAGCCCAAGGGCAGAGGCAACTTGGAAACTTCGCTGCTCTCAAATCAACGGTGTCAGGACAAAAAGATTTCCCTCATCTTCCCCTTGCACGTGCAGACTCCTCTTTGCACCCACACTCCAAGAGCAAGATGAACTCCTTTGCCCTAACTTGCACTTTCCTTCTCAGCTCTAGGCACCATCCTAAGGCTTCCCTCTGCCAGAGTCAGGATCCAAAGACAACGGCAGCAGGGACTGCTCACACACAAAAGGCACCAGGACAAAAGGCTCCCGAGCTTGGCCTTTGCATTCCTGCTGACAGCTCAACAGCTCTAAGCCAGAGAAGTGCCTGCTGGGAAGAGCCTTTAGAATCACTCTGAGCACCTCATGACAAGGAGCTGCAGCGTGTGGGGATGAATCTGCAGCAGCCTCCTGCCCCAGGGTGTCCCCCGGGAGCAGCCATGCGCCAGGCCGTGACTGCCAGCTGCACGCGCAAAGGAGCCGGTGTTCCACACCACGGCTGTGCCTGGGACAGAGACACGAGTGGCCACAGAAGTGGCCATGGCACTGTCCGCACGCTGTCCCTGCTGCTTCTCGCCCAGCCGCTGGCGGGGCACCAACTGCCAGCCACGCACTCCTAAAGCCACGGGCCCACTGGGACACTGCGGGGGCTGGTGGAAGCCAGCGGCCATTGTGACACAGCAGGGCTGCACAGAAGCCACGGTGCTTTGTGACCCGTGGCTCCCAGGAGAGCCTTTGTGATGCTGGGGACCTACCCGGAAGCCTGGCTCCACTGTGACACCAGCACAGAAGCTCGGGGAGCCCTGGAGACCGTGGGGATGCTAGGGAAGCTGATGGAAGCCTGGACACCACAGTGACACTACGGAAGCTGGTGGAACCGAGGGGCCACAGTGACACTCTGGGGCCTTTTGGAAGCAACGAGACTCTGGTGGGAAGCCACGGGATGATTAATGCTGGCAGGAACCTGCTGCAGGTGGGCTCCTCTCTCCCAGCTTCCACAAGTGCTGCTAGGATGCCACTGCGGCACTGGCTTGTCACGGGCTCACGGCTTCCTTTGGGAAGGGCTCTGCTGCAGGATGGCATGCTGCAGAGAATGCAGGTAGATGTTGTGCTCCCTCCTGGCATGCAGGTGGACAAGAAAGCCTGATCCAGCCCCCGCTCAGCCCATGTGTGGCTGTGGCATTGGAGCAGGGCAATTTTGGGAGCAGCCCCAGCCCTGCTGCTGGTCCCGGCTGGGCACGCAGCTGCTGGGACACAGGTGTGTCCTGATGGCCCCCGTGTACTCGTTTGAGAAGGGAAGGACAGAGTGCATCAGTGAGTTTGGTGTGGCTTACATGCGGCAAGGAGAAGGTGCAGCCCAGAACTGGCTTTCACTTTGAGAAGCTTTTGCTCTTGCGGGAGCAGCTGGTGGACCTTTTCAACCGAGCTGCAGGAGTGAAAAGTGTGATGGCATGTCTATCTGAGAAGGAAGGTTCAGTGCCGCAGCGTGTTGTGCACAATTGATATGCTGATAAGAGAAGGGGGTGCTTTTGGACCGTTTTCCTTCCTGACACGTCTGTCTGTGGGAGCTTTAGGTGCTTGGACTCAGGGATAGCGAAGGTGTGTGAAAGTGACCGGGCTGCGAGAATCCTGTTGCACAGGGAAGAGGGAAGGTCAGCAAATGTTTCCTGTCCTGGCACATGTCTCAGTCTGAAGTGCAGCTGGAGATGCTTCACTTCTGCCAAGGACTCTGCCAGCTTGAGAGAAGGATGCGCTCTGTGGAGTTGAGAAAGAAAGTGCGTATCACCAGCTTGTTTCCTCCAGTTCCTAGACAGCAAAGGGGCTATGAAAGGCAGCACTGGCTTTTTGTTCTAGGAGTTTTTCTTGACAAGCAGCTGCTGGATGTTTGCAAGGGGGTTTGGGATATGCAAAAATGAGAGGGTAAGCTGGTACACTGAGCTTGAGAGCAAAAGCATATCTTCAGGGCTTTGGATGCATTTCAGAGGCTGGGAGTTCCATGCTGAGCAGCTGATGGCACAGAAGAGGTTCTAAAGAAAGAGGCCCTGCTGGAATTGCCTTTTCTTTTGCAGCCTAGAAACTGCACAGCCAACAGCAAAAACGATTCCTCCTCCCTCCCTGCAACATGCAGCATCACATTCCTTTCTGTCACCAAGAGGCAGGATGCACAGCCGAGCTCTTCCACCCACTGCTCGCACACGACTGGGGCCGCGCCAGCCAAGCGCTTGGCTTTTTCCTGGCCACTGTCAGCGCTCCTGGAAACAAGCACACGATAGCGCTGCCCACTTGCAGAAGAAGGAATCACTGCGAGGCCAGCTCAAAAGCAGCCCAAGGGCAGAGGCAACTTGGAAACTTCGCTGCTCTCAAATCAACGGTGTCAGGACAAAAAGATTTCCCTCATCTTCCCCTTGCACGTGCAGACTCCTCTTTGCACCCACACTCCAAGAGCAAGATGAACTCCTTTGCCCTAACTTGCACTTTCCTTCTCAGCTCTAGGCACCATCCTAAGGCTTCCCTCTGCCAGAGTCAGGATCCAAAGACAACGGCAGCAGGGACTGCTCACACACAAAAGGCACCAGGACAAAAGGCTCCCGAGCTTGGCCTTTGCATTCCTGCTGACAGCTCAACAGCTCTAAGCCAGAGAAGTGCCTGGTGGGAAGAGCCTTTAGAATCACTCTGAGCACCTCATGACAAGGAGCTGCAGCGTGTGGGGATGAATCTGCAGCAGCCTCCTGCCCCAGGGTGTCCCCCGGGAGCAGCCATGCGCCAGGCCGTGACTGCCAGCTGCACGCGCAAAGGAGCCGGTGTTCCACACCACGGCTGTGCCTGGGACAGAGACACGAGTGGCCACAGAAGTGGCCATGGCACTGTCCGCACGCTGTCCCTGCTGCTTCTCGCCCAGCCGCTGGCGGGGCACCAACTGCCAGCCACGCACTCCTAAAGCCACGGGCCCACTGGGACACTGCGGGGGCTGGTGGAAGCCAGCGGCCATTGTGACACAGCGGGGCTGCACAGAAGCCACGGTGCTTTGTGACCCGTGGCTCCCAGGAGAGCCTTTGTGATGCTGGGGACCTACCCGGAAGCCTGGCTCCACTGTGACACCAGCACAGAAGCTCGGGGAGCCCTGGAGACCGTGGGGATGCTAGGGAAGCTGATGGAAGCCTGGGCACCACAGTGACGCTATGGAAGCTGGTGGAACCGAGGGGCCACAGTGACACTCTGGGGCCTTTTGGAAGCAACGAGACTCTGGTGGGAAGCCACGGGATGATTAATGCTGGCAGGAACCTGCTGCAGGTGGGCTCCTCTCTCCCAGCTTCCACAAGTGCTGCTAGGATGCCACTGCGGCACTGGCTTGTCACGGGCTCACGGCTTCCTTTGGGAAGGGCTCTGCTGCAGGATGGCATGCTGCAGAGAATGCAGGTAGATGTTGTGCTCCCTCCTGGCATGCAGGTGGACAAGAAAGCCTGATCCAGCCCCCGCTCAGCCCATGTGTGGCTGTGGCATTGGAGCAGGGCAATTTTGGGAGCAGCCCCAGCCCTGCTGCTGGTCCCGGCTGGGCACGCAGCTGCTGGGACACAGGTGTGTCCTGATGGCCCCCGTGTACTCGTTTGAGAAGGGAAGGACAGAGTGCATCAGTGAGTTTGGTGTGGCTTACATGCGGCAAGGAGAAGGTGCAGCCCAGAACTGGCTTTCACTTTGAGAAGCTTTTGCTCTTGCGGGAGCAGCTGGTGGACCTTTTCAACCGAGTTGCAAGAGTGAAAAGTGTAATGGCATGTCTATCTGAGAAGGAAGGTTCAGTGCCGCAGCGTGTTGCACACAATTGATATGCTGATAAGAGAAGGGGGTGCTTTTGGACCGTTTTCCTTCCTGACACGTCTGTCTGTGGGAGCTTTAGGTGCTTGGACTCAGGGATAGCGAAGGTGTGTGAAAGTGACTGGGCTGCGAGAATCCTGTTGCAACAGGGAAGAGGGAAGGTCAGCAAATGTTTCCTGTCCTGGCACATGTCTCAGTCTGAAGTGCAGCTGGAGATGCTTCACTTCTGCCAAGGACGCTGCCATCTTGAGAGAAGGATGCGCTCCATGGAGTTGAGAAAGAAAGTGCGTATCACGAGCTTGTTTCCTCCAGTTCCTAGACAGCAAAGGGGCTATGAAAGGCAGCACTGGCTTTTTGTTCTAGGAGTTTTTCTTGACAAGCAGCTGCTGGATGTTTGCAAGGGGGTTTGGGATATGCAAAAATGAGAGGGTAAGCTGGTACACTGAGCTTGAGAGCAAAAGCATATCTTCAGGGCTTTGGATGCATTTCAGAGGCTGGGAGTTCCATGCTGAGCAGCTGATGGCACAGAAGAGGTTCTAAAGAAAGAGGCCCTGCTGGAATTGCCTTTTCTTTTGCAGCCTAGAAACTGCACAGCCAACAGCAAAAACGATTCCTCCTCCCTCCCTGCAACATGCAGCATCACATTCCTTTCTGTCACCAAGAGGCAGGATGCACAGCCGAGCTCTTCCACCCACTGCTCGCACACGACTCGGACAGCACCAGCCAAGCGCTTGGCTTTTTCCTGGCCACTGTCAGCGCTCCTGGAAACAAGCACACGATAGCGCTGCCCACTTGCAGAAGAAGGAATCACTGCGAGGCCAGCTCAAAAGCAGCCCAAGGGCAGAGGCAACTTGGAAACTTCGCTGCTCTCAAATCAACGGTGTCAAGACAAAAAGATTTCCCTCATCTTCCCCTTGCACGTGCAGACTCCTCTTTGCACCCACACTCCAAGAGCAAGATGAACTCCTTTGCCCTAACTTGCACTTTCCTTCTCAGCTCTAGGCACCATCCTAAGGCTTCCCTCTGCCAGAGTCAGGATCCAAAGACAACGGCAGCAGGGACTGCTCACACACAAAAGGCACCAGGACAAAAGGCTCCCGAGCTTGGCCTTTGCATTCCTGCTGACAGCTCAACAGCTCTAAGCCAGAGAAGTGCCTGGTGGGAAGAGCCTTTAGAATCACTCTGAGCACCTCATGACAAGGAGCTGCAGCGTGTGGGGATGAATCTGCAGCAGCCTCCTGCCCCAGGGTGTCCCCCGGGAGCAGCCATGCGCCAGGCCGTGACTGCCAGCTGCACGCGCAAAGGAGCCGGTGTTCCACACCACGGCTGTGCCTGGGACAGAGACACGAGTGGCCACAGAGGTGGCCATGGCACTGTCCGCACGCTGTCCCTGCTGCTTCTCGCCCAGCCGCTGGCGGGGCACCAACTGCCAGCCACGCACTCCTAAAGCCACGGGCCCACTGGGACACTGCGGGGGCTGGTGGAAGCCAGCGGCCATTGTGACACAGCAGGGCTGCACAGAAGCCACGGTGCTTTGTGACCCGTGGCTCCCAGGAGAGCCTTTGTGATGCTGGGGACCTACCCGGAAGCCTGGCTCCACTGTGACACCAGCACAGAAGCTCGGGGAGCCCTGGAGACCGTGGGGATGCTAGGGAAGCTGATGGAAGCCTGGACACCACAGTGACACTATGGAAGCTGGTGGAACCGAGGGGCCACAGTGACACTCTGGGGCCTTTTGGAAGCAACGAGACTCTGGTGGGAAGCCACGGGATGATTAATGCTGGCAGGAACCTGCTGCAGGTGGGCTCCTCTCTCCCAGCTTCCACAAGTGCTGCTAGGATGCCACTGCGGCACTGGCTTGTCACGGGCTCACGGCTTCCTTTGGGAAGGGCTCTGCTGCAGGATGGCATGCTGCAGAGAATGCAGGTAGATGTTGTGCTCCCTCCTGGCATGCAGGTGGACAAGAAAGCCTGATCCAGCCCCCGCTCAGCCCATGTGTGGCTGTGGCATTGGAGCAGGGCAATTTTGGGAGCAGCCCCAGCCCTGCTGCTGGTCCCGGCTGGGCACGCAGCTGCTGGGACACAGGTGTGTCCTGATGGCCCCCGTGTACTCGTTTGAGAAGGGAAGGACAGAGTGCATCAGTGAGTTTGGTGTGGCTTACATGCGGCAAGGAGAAGGTGCAGCCCAGAACTGGCTTTCACTTTGAGAAGCTTTTGCTCTTGCGGGAGCAGCTGGTGGACCTTTTCAACCGAGCTGCAGGAGTGAAAAGTGTGATGGCATGTCTATCTGAGAAGGAAGGTTCAGTGCCGCAGCGTGTTGTGCACAATTGATATGCTGATAAGAGAAGGGGGTGCTTTTGGACCGTTTTCCTTCCTGACACGTCTGTCTGTGGGAGCTTTAGGTGCTTGGACTCAGGGATAGCGAAGGTGTGTGAAAGTGACCGGGCTGCGAGAATCCTGTTGCACAGGGAAGAGGGAAGGTCAGCAAATGTTTCCTGTCCTGGCACATGTCTCAGTCTGAAGTGCAGCTGGAGATGCTTCACTTCTGCCAAGGACTCTGCCAGCTTGAGAGAAGGATGCGCTCTGTGGAGTTGAGAAAGTGCGTATCACCAGCTTGTTTCCTCCAGTTCCTAGACAGCAAAGGGGCTATGAAAGGCAGCACTGGCTTTTTGTTCTAGGAGTTTTTCTTGACAAGCAGCTGCTGGATGTTTGCAAGGGGGTTTGGGATATGCAAAAATGAGAGGGTAAGCTGGTACACTGAGCTTGAGAGCAAAAGCATATCTTCAGGGCTTTGGATGCATTTCAGAGGCTGGGAGTTCCATGCTGAGCAGCTGATGGCACAGAAGAGGTTCTAAAGAAAGAGGCCCTGCTGGAATTGCCTTTTCTTTTGCAGCCTAGAAACTGCACAGCCAACAGCAAAAACGATTCCTCCTCCCTCCCTGCAACATGCAGCATCACATTCCTTTCTGTCACCAAGAGGCAGGATGCACAGCCGAGCTCTTCCACCCACTGCTCGCACACGACTGGGGCCGCGCCAGCCAAGCGCTTGGCTTTTTCCTGGCCACTGTCAGCGCTCCTGGAAACAAGCACACGATAGCGCTGCCCACTTGCAGAAGAAGGAATCACTGCGAGGCCAGCTCAAAAGCAGCCCAAGGGCAGAGGCAACTTGGAAACTTCGCTGCTCTCAAATCAACGGTGTCAGGACAAAAAGATTTCCCTCATCTTCCCCTTGCACGTGCAGACTCCTCTTTGCACCCACACTCCAAGAGCAAGATGAACTCCTTTGCCCTAACTTGCACTTTCCTTCTCAGCTCTAGGCACCATCCTAAGGCTTCCCTCTGCCAGAGTCAGGATCCAAAGACAACGGCAGCAGGGACTGCTCACACACAAAAGGCACCAGGACAAAAGGCTCCCGAGCTTGGCCTTTGCATTCCTGCTGACAGCTCAACAGCTCTAAGCCAGAGAAGTGCCTGCTGGGAAGAGCCTTTAGAATCACTCTGAGCACCTCATGACAAGGAGCTGCAGCGTGTGGGGATGAATCTGCAGCAGCCTCCTGCCCCAGGGTGTCCCCCGGGAGCAGCCATGCGCCAGGCCGTGACTGCCAGCTGCACGCGCAAAGGAGCCGGTGTTCCACACCACGGCTGTGCCTGGGACAGAGACACGAGTGGCCACAGAAGTGGCCATGGCACTGTCCGCACGCTGTCCCTGCTGCTTCTCGCCCAGCCGCTGGCGGGGCACCAACTGCCAGCCACGCACTCCTAAAGCCACGGGCCCACTGGGACACTGCGGGGGCTGGTGGAAGCCAGCGGCCATTGTGACACAGCGGGGCTGCACAGAAGCCACGGTGCTTTGTGACCCGTGGCTCCCAGGAGAGCCTTTGTGATGCTGGGGACCTACCCGGAAGCCTGGCTCCACTGTGACACCAGCACAGAAGCTCGGGGAGCCCTGGAGACCGTGGGGACGCTATGGAAGCTGATGGAACCCTGGCTCCACTGTGACACCAGCACAGAAGCTTGGGGAGCCCTGCAGACCGTGGGGATGCTAGGGAAGCTGATGGAAGCCTGGGCACCACAGTGACGCTACGGAAGCTGGTGGAACCGAGGGGCCACAGTGACACTCTGGGGCCTTTTGGAAGCAACGAGACCCTGGTGGGAAGCCACGGGATGATTAATGCTGGCAGGAACCTGCTGCAGGTGGGCTCCTCTCTCCCAGCTTCCACAAGTGCTGCTAGGATGCCACTGCGGCACTGGCTTGTCACGGGCTCACGGCTTCCTTTGGGAAGGGCTCTGCTGCAGGATGGCATGCTGCAGAGAATGCAGGTAGATGTTGTGCTCCCTCCTGGCATGCAGGTGGACAAGAAAGCCTGATCCAGCCCCCGCTCAGCCCATGTGTGGCTGTGGCATTGGAGCAGGGCAATTTTGGGAGCAGCCCCAGCCCTGCTGCTGGTCCCGGCTGGGCACGCAGCTGCTGGGACACAGGTGTGTCCTGATGGCCCCCGTGTACTCGTTTGAGAAGGGAAGGACAGAGTGCATCAGTGAGTTTGGTGTGGCTTACATGCGGCAAGGAGAAGGTGCAGCCCAGAACTGGCTTTCACTTTGAGAAGCTTTTGCTCTTGCGGGAGCAGCTGGTGGACCTTTTCAACCGAGCTGCAGGAGTGAAAAGTGTGATGGCATGTCTATCTGAGAAGGAAGGTTCAGTGCCGCAGCGTGTTGTGCACAATTGATATGCTGATAAGAGAAGGGGGTGCTTTTGGACCGTTTTCCTTCCTGACACGTCTGTCTGTGGGAGCTTTAGGTGCTTGGACTCAGGGATAGCGAAGGTGTGTGAAAGTGACCGGGCTGCGAGAATCCTGTTGCACAGGGAAGAGGGAAGGTCAGCAAATGTTTCCTGTCCTGGCACATGTCTCAGTCTGAAGTGCAGCTGGAGATGCTTCACTTCTGCCAAGGACTCTGCCAGCTTGAGAGAAGGATGCGCTCTGTGGAGTTGAGAAAGAAAGTGCGTATCACCAGCTTGTTTCCTCCAGTTCCTAGACAGCAAAGGGGCTATGAAAGGCAGCACTGGCTTTTTGTTCTAGGAGTTTTTCTTGACAAGCAGCTGCTGGATGTTTGCAAGGGGGTTTGGGATATGCAAAAATGAGAGGGTAAGCTGGTACACTGAGCTTGAGAGCAAAAGCATATCTTCAGGGCTTTGGATGCATTTCAGAGGCTGGGAGTTCCATGCTGAGCAGCTGATGGCACAGAAGAGGTTCTAAAGAAAGAGGCCCTGCTGGAATTGCCTTTTCTTTTGCAGCCTAGAAACTGCACAGCCAACAGCAAAAACGATTCCTCCTCCCTCCCTGCAACATGCAGCATCACATTCCTTTCTGTCACCAAGAGGCAGGATGCACAGCCGAGCTCTTCCACCCACTGCTCGCACACGACTGGGGCCGCGCCAGCCAAGCGCTTGGCTTTTTCCTGGCCACTGTCAGCGCTCCTGGAAACAAGCACACGATAGCGCTGCCCACTTGCAGAAGAAGGAATCACTGCGAGGCCAGCTCAAAAGCAGCCCAAGGGCAGAGGCAACTTGGAAACTTCGCTGCTCTCAAATCAACGGTGTCAGGACAAAAAGATTTCCCTCATCTTCCCCTTGCACGTGCAGACTCCTCTTTGCACCCACACTCCAAGAGCAAGATGAACTCCTTTGCCCTAACTTGCACTTTCCTTCTCAGCTCTAGGCACCATCCTAAGGCTTCCCTCTGCCAGAGTCAGGATCCAAAGACAACGGCAGCAGGGACTGCTCACACACAAAAGGCACCAGGACAAAAGGCTCCCGAGCTTGGCCTTTGCATTCCTGCTGACAGCTCAACAGCTCTAAGCCAGAGAAGTGCCTGCTGGGAAGAGCCTTTAGAATCACTCTGAGCACCTCATGACAAGGAGCTGCAGCGTGTGGGGATGAATCTGCAGCAGCCTCCTGCCCCAGGGTGTCCCCCGGGAGCAGCCATGCGCCAGGCCGTGACTGCCAGCTGCACGCGCAAAGGAGCCGGTGTTCCACACCACGGCTGTGCCTGGGACAGAGACACGAGTGGCCACAGAAGTGGCCATGGCACTGTCCGCACGCTGTCCCTGCTGCTTCTCGCCCAGCCGCTGGCGGGGCACCAGCTGCCAGCCACGCACTCCTAAAGCCACGGGCCCACTGGGACACTGCGGGGGCTGGTGGAAGCCAGCGGCCATTGTGACACAGCGGGGCTGCACAGAAGCCACGGTGCTTTGTGACCCGTGGCTCCCAGGAGAGCCTTTGTGATGCTGGGGACCTACCCGGAAGCCTGGCTCCACTGTGACACCAGCACAGAAGCTCGGGGAGCCCTGGAGACCGTGGGGACGCTATGGAAGCTGATGGAACCCTGGCTCCACTGTGACACCAGCACAGAAGCTTGGGGAGCCCTGCAGACCGTGGGGATGCTAGGGAAGCTGATGGAAGCCTGGGCACCACAGTGACGCTACGGAAGCTGGTGGAACCGAGGGGCCACAGTGACACTCTGGGGCCTTTTGGAAGCAACGAGACCCTGGTGGGAAGCCACGGGATGATTAATGCTGGCAGGAACCTGCTGCAGGTGGGCTCCTCTCTCCCAGCTTCCACAAGTGCTGCTAGGATGCCACTGCGGCACTGGCTTGTCACGGGCTCACGGCTTCCTTTGGGAAGGGCTCTGCTGCAGGATGGCATGCTGCAGAGAATGCAGGTAGATGTTGTGCTCCCTCCTGGCATGCAGGTGGACAAGAAAGCCTGATCCAGCCCCCGCTCAGCCCATGTCTGGCTGTGGCATTGGAGCAGGGCAATTTTGGGAGCAGCCCCAGCCCTGCTGCTGGTCCCGGCTGGGCACGCAGCTGCTGGGACACAGGTGTGTCCTGATGGCCCCCGTGTACTCGTTTGAGAAGGGAAGGACAGAGTGCATCAGTGAGTTTGGTGTGGCTTACATGCGGCAAGGAGAAGGTGCAGCCCAGAACTGGCTTTCACTTTGAGAAGCTTTTGCTCTTGCGGGAGCAGCTGGTGGACCTTTTCAACCGAGCTGCAGGAGTGAAAAGTGTGATGGCATGTCTATCTGAGAAGGAAGGTTCAGTGCCGCAGCGTGTTGTGCACAATTGATATGCTGATAAGAGAAGGGGGTGCTTTTGGACCGTTTTCCTTCCTGACACGTCTGTCTGTGGGAGCTTTAGGTGCTTGGACTCAGGGATAGCGAAGGTGTGTGAAAGTGACTGGGCTGCGAGAATCCTGTTGCAACAGGGAAGAGGGAAGGTCAGCAAATGTTTCCTGTCCTGGCACATGTCTCAGTCTGAAGTGCAGCTGGAGATGCTTCACTTCTGCCAAGGACTCTGCCATCTTGAGAGAAGGATGCGCTCTATGGAGTTGAGAAAGAAAGTGCGTATCACGAGCTTGTTTCCTCCAGTTCCTAGACAGCAAAGGGGCTATGAAAGGCAGCACTGGCTTTTTGTTCTAGGAGTTTTTCTTGACAAGCAGCTGCTGGATGTTTGCAAGGGGGTTTGGGATATGCAAAAATGAGAGGGTAAGCTGGTACACTGAGCTTGAGAGCAAAAGCATATCTTCAGGGCTTTGGATGCATTTCAGAGGCTGGGAGTTCCATGCTGAGCAGCTGATGGCACAGAAGAGGTTCTAAAGAAAGAGGCCGTGCTGGAATTGCCTTTTCTTTTGCAGCCTAGAAACTGCACAGCCAACAGCAAAAACGATTCCTCCTCCCTCCCTGCAACATGCAGCATCACATTCCTTTCTGTCACCAAGAGGCAGGATGCACAGCCGAGCTCTTCCACCCACTGCTCGCACACGACTCGGGCAGCACCAGCCAAGCGCTTGGCTTTTTCCTGGCCACTGTCAGCGCTCCTGGAAACAAGCACACGATAGCGCTGCCCACTTGCAGAAGAAGGAATCACTGCGAGGCCAGCTCAAAAGCAGCCCAAGGGCAGAGGCAACTTGGAAACTTCGCTGCTCTCAAATCAACGGTGTCAAGACAAAAAGATTTCCCTCATCTTCCCCTTGCACGTGCAGACTCCTCTTTGCACCCACACTCCAAGAGCAAGATGAACTCCTTTGCCCTAACTTGCACTTTCCTTCTCAGCTCTAGGCACCATCCTAAGGCTTCCCTCTGCCAGAGTCAGGATCCAAAGACAATGGCAGCAGGGACTGCTCACACACAAAAGGCACCAGGACAAAAGGCTCCCGAGCTTGGCCTTTGCATTCCTGCTGACAGCTCAACAGCTCTAAGCCAGAGAAGTGCCTGGTGGGAAGAGCCTTTAGAATCACTCTGAGCACCTCATGACAAGGAGCTGCAGCGTGTGGGGATGAATCTGCAGCAGCCTCCTGCCCCAGGGTGTCCCCCGGGAGCAGCCATGCGCCAGGCCGTGACTGCCAGCTGCACGCGCAAAGGAGCCGGTGTTCCACACCACGGCTGTGCCTGGGACAGAGACACGAGTGGCCACAGAAGTGGCCATGGCACTGTCCGCACGCTGTCCCTGCTGCTTCTCGCCCAGCCGCTGGCGGGGCACCAACTGCCAGCCACGCACTCCTAAAGCCACGGGCCCACTGGGACACTGCGGGGGCTGGTGGAAGCCAGCGGCCATTGTGACACAGCAGGGCTGCACAGAAGCCACGGTGCTTTGTGACCCGTGGCTCCCAGGAGAGCCTTTGTGATGCTGGGGACCTACCCGGAAGCCTGGCTCCACTGTGACACCAGCACAGAAGCTCGGGGAGCCCTGGAGACCGTGGGGATGCTAGGGAAGCTGATGGAAGCCTAGACACCACAGTGACACTATGGAAGCTGGTGGAACCGAGGGGCCACAGTGACACTCTGGGGCCTTTTGGAAGCAACGAGACTCTGGTGGGAAGCCACGGGATGATTAATGCTGGCAGGAACCTGCTGCAGGTGGGCTCCTCTCTCCCAGCTTCCACAAGTGCTGCTAGGATGCCACTGCGGCACTGGCTTGTCACGGGCTCACGGCTTCCTTTGGGAAGGGCTCTGCTGCAGGATGGCATGCTGCAGAGAATGCAGGTAGATGTTGTGCTCCCTCCTGGCATGCAGGTGGACAAGAAAGCCTGATCCAGCCCCCGCTCAGCCCATGTGTGGCTGTGGCATTGGAGCAGGGCAATTTTGGGAGCAGCCCCAGCCCTGCTGCTGGTCCCGGCTGGGCACGCAGCTGCTGGGACACAGGTGTGTCCTGATGGCCCCCGTGTACTCGTTTGAGAAGGGAAGGACAGAGTGCATCAGTGAGTTTGGTGTGGCTTACATGCGGCAAGGAGAAGGTGCAGCCCAGAACTGGCTTTCACTTTGAGAAGCTTTTGCTCTTGCGGGAGCAGCTGGTGGACCTTTTCAACCGAGCTGCAGGAGTGAAAAGTGTGATGGCATGTCTATCTGAGAAGGAAGGTTCAGTGCCGCAGCGTGTTGTGCACAATTGATATGCTGATAAGAGAAGGGGGTGCTTTTGGACCGTTTTCCTTCCTGACACGTCTGTCTGTGGGAGCTTTAGGTGCTTGGACTCAGGGATAGCGAAGGTGTGTGAAAGTGACCGGGCTGCGAGAATCCTGTTGCACAGGGAAGAGGGAAGGTCAGCAAATGTTTCCTGTCCTGGCACATGTCTCAGTCTGAAGTGCAGCTGGAGATGCTTCACTTCTGCCAAGGACTCTGCCAGCTTGAGAGAAGGATGCGCTCTGTGGAGTTGAGAAAGAAAGTGCGTATCACCAGCTTGTTTCCTCCAGTTCCTAGACAGCAAAGGGGCTATGAAAGGCAGCACTGGCTTTTTGTTCTAGGAGTTTTTCTTGACAAGCAGCTGCTGGATGTTTGCAAGGGGGTTTGGGATATGCAAAAATGAGAGGGTAAGCTGGTACACTGAGCTTGAGAGCAAAAGCATATCTTCAGGGCTTTGGATGCATTTCAGAGGCTGGGAGTTCCATGCTGAGCAGCTGATGGCACAGAAGAGGTTCTAAAGAAAGAGGCCCTGCTGGAATTGCCTTTTCTTTTGCAGCCTAGAAACTGCACAGCCAACAGCAAAAACGATTCCTCCTCCCTCCCTGCAACATGCAGCATCACATTCCTTTCTGTCACCAAGAGGCAGGATGCACAGCCGAGCTCTTCCACCCACTGCTCGCACACGACTGGGGCCGCGCCAGCCAAGCGCTTGGCTTTTTCCTGGCCACTGTCAGCGCTCCTGGAAACAAGCACACGATAGCGCTGCCCACTTGCAGAAGAAGGAATCACTGCGAGGCCAGCTCAAAAGCAGCCCAAGGGCAGAGGCAACTTGGAAACTTCGCTGCTCTCAAATCAACGGTGTCAGGACAAAAAGATTTCCCTCATCTTCCCCTTGCACGTGCAGACTCCTCTTTGCACCCACACTCCAAGAGCAAGATGAACTCCTTTGCCCTAACTTGCACTTTCCTTCTCAGCTCTAGGCACCATCCTAAGGCTTCCCTCTGCCAGAGTCAGGATCCAAAGACAATGGCAGCAGGGACTGCTCACACACAAAAGGCACCAGGACAAAAGGCTCCCGAGCTTGGCCTTTGCATTCCTGCTGACAGCTCAACAGCTCTAAGCCAGAGAAGTGCCTGCTGGGAAGAGCCTTTAGAATCACTCTGAGCACCTCATGACAAGGAGCTGCAGCGTGTGGGGATGAATCTGCAGCAGCCTCCTGCCCCAGGGTGTCCCCCGGGAGCAGCCATGCGCCAGGCCGTGACTGCCAGCTGCACGCGCAAAGGAGCCGGTGTTCCACACCACGGCTGTGCCTGGGACAGAGACACGAGTGGCCACAGAAGTGGCCATGGCACTGTCCGCACGCTGTCCCTGCTGCTTCTCGCCCAGCCGCTGGCGGGGCACCAACTGCCAGCCACGCACTCCTAAAGCCACGGGCCCACTGGGACACTGCGGGGGCTGGTGGAAGCCAGCGGCCATTGTGACACAGCGGGGCTGCACAGAAGCCACGGTGCTTTGTGACCCGTGGCTCCCAGGAGAGCCTTTGTGATGCTGGGGACCTACCCGGAAGCCTGGCTCCACTGTGACACCAGCACAGAAGCTCGGGGAGCCCTGGAGACCGTGGGGATGCTAGGGAAGCTGATGGAAGCCTGGGCACCACAGTGACGCTATGGAAGCTGGTGGAACCGAGGGGCCACAGTGACACTCTGGGGCCTTTTGGAAGCAACGAGACTCTGGTGGGAAGCCACGGGATGATTAATGCTGGCAGGAACCTGCTGCAGGTGGGCTCCTCTCTCCCAGCTTCCACAAGTGCTGCTAGGATGCCACTGCGGCACTGGCTTGTCACGGGCTCACGGCTTCCTTTGGGAAGGGCTCTGCTGCAGGATGGCATGCTGCAGAGAATGCAGGTAGATGTTGTGCTCCCTCCTGGCATGCAGGTGGACAAGAAAGCCTGATCCAGCCCCCGCTCAGCCCATGTGTGGCTGTGGCATTGGAGCAGGGCAATTTTGGGAGCAGCCCCAGCCCTGCTGCTGGTCCCGGCTGGGCACGCAGCTGCTGGGACACAGGTGTGTCCTGATGGCCCCCGTGTACTCGTTTGAGAAGGGAAGGACAGAGTGCATCAGTGAGTTTGGTGTGGCTTACATGCGGCAAGGAGAAGGTGCAGCCCAGAACTGGCTTTCACTTTGAGAAGCTTTTGCTCTTGCGGGAGCAGCTGGTGGACCTTTTCAACCGAGTTGCAAGAGTGAAAAGTGTAATGGCATGTCTATCTGAGAAGGAAGGTTCAGTGCCGCAGCGTGTTGCACACAATTGATATGCTGATAAGAGAAGGGGGTGCTTTTGGACCGTTTTCCTTCCTGACACGTCTGTCTGTGGGAGCTTTAGGTGCTTGGACTCAGGGATAGCGAAGGTGTGTGAAAGTGACTGGGCTGCGAGAATCCTGTTGCAACAGGGAAGAGGGAAGGTCAGCAAATGTTTCCTGTCCTGGCACATGTCTCAGTCTGAAGTGCAGCTGGAGATGCTTCACTTCTGCCAAGGACGCTGCCATCTTGAGAGAAGGATGCGCTCCATGGAGTTGAGAAAGAAAGTGCGTATCACGAGCTTGTTTCCTCCAGTTCCTAGACAGCAAAGGGGCTATGAAAGGCAGCACTGGCTTTTTGTTCTAGGAGTTTTTCTTGACAAGCAGCTGCTGGATGTTTGCAAGGGGGTTTGGGATATGCAAAAATGAGAGGGTAAGCTGGTACACTGAGCTTGAGAGCAAAAGCATATCTTCAGGGCTTTGGATGCATTTCAGAGGCTGGGAGTTCCATGCTGAGCAGCTGATGGCACAGAAGAGGTTCTAAAGAAAGAGGCCCTGCTGGAATTGCCTTTTCTTTTGCAGCCTAGAAACTGCACAGCCAACAGCAAAAACGATTCCTCCTCCCTCCCTGCAACATGCAGCATCACATTCCTTTCTGTCACCAAGAGGCAGGATGCACAGCCGAGCTCTTCCACCCACTGCTCGCACACGACTCGGGCAGCACCAGCCAAGCGCTTGGCTTTTTCCTGGCCACTGTCAGCGCTCCTGGAAACAAGCACACGATAGCGCTGCCCACTTGCAGAAGAAGGAATCACTGCGAGGCCAGCTCAAAAGCAGCCCAAGGGCAGAGGCAACTTGGAAACTTCGCTGCTCTCAAATCAACGGTGTCAAGACAAAAAGATTTCCCTCATCTTCCCCTTGCACGTGCAGACTCCTCTTTGCACCCACACTCCAAGAGCAAGATGAACTCCTTTGCCCTAACTTGCACTTTCCTTCTCAGCTCTAGGCACCATCCTAAGGCTTCCCTCTGCCAGAGTCAGGATCCAAAGACAACGGCAGCAGGGACTGCTCACACACAAAAGGCACCAGGACAAAAGGCTCCCGAGCTTGGCCTTTGCATTCCTGCTGACAGCTCAACAGCTCTAAGCCAGAGAAGTGCCTGGTGGGAAGAGCCTTTAGAATCACTCTGAGCACCTCATGACAAGGAGCTGCAGCGTGTGGGGATGAATCTGCAGCAGCCTCCTGCCCCAGGGTGTCCCCCGGGAGCAGCCATGCGCCAGGCCGTGACTGCCAGCTGCACGCGCAAAGGAGCCGGTGTTCCACACCACGGCTGTGCCTGGGACAGAGACACGAGTGGCCACAGAGGTGGCCATGGCACTGTCCGCACGCTGTCCCTGCTGCTTCTCGCCCAGCCGCTGGCGGGGCACCAACTGCCAGCCACGCACTCCTAAAGCCACGGGCCCACTGGGACACTGCGGGGGCTGGTGGAAGCCAGCGGCCATTGTGACACAGCAGGGCTGCACAGAAGCCACGGTGCTTTGTGACCCGTGGCTCCCAGGAGAGCCTTTGTGATGCTGGGGACCTACCCGGAAGCCTGGCTCCACTGTGACACCAGCACAGAAGCTCGGGGAGCCCTGGAGACCGTGGGGATGCTAGGGAAGCTGATGGAAGCCTGGACACCACAGTGACACTATGGAAGCTGGTGGAACCGAGGGGCCACAGTGACACTCTGGGGCCTTTTGGAAGCAACGAGACTCTGGTGGGAAGCCACGGGATGATTAATGCTGGCAGGAACCTGCTGCAGGTGGGCTCCTCTCTCCCAGCTTCCACAAGTGCTGCTAGGATGCCACTGCGGCACTGGCTTGTCACGGGCTCACGGCTTCCTTTGGGAAGGGCTCTGCTGCAGGATGGCATGCTGCAGAGAATGCAGGTAGATGTTGTGCTCCCTCCTGGCATGCAGGTGGACAAGAAAGCCTGATCCAGCCCCCGCTCAGCCCATGTGTGGCTGTGGCATTGGAGCAGGGCAATTTTGGGAGCAGCCCCAGCCCTGCTGCTGGTCCCGGCTGGGCACGCAGCTGCTGGGACACAGGTGTGTCCTGATGGCCCCCGTGTACTCGTTTGAGAAGGGAAGGACAGAGTGCATCAGTGAGTTTGGTGTGGCTTACATGCGGCAAGGAGAAGGTGCAGCCCAGAACTGGCTTTCACTTTGAGAAGCTTTTGCTCTTGCGGGAGCAGCTGGTGGACCTTTTCAACCGAGCTGCAGGAGTGAAAAGTGTGATGGCATGTCTATCTGAGAAGGAAGGTTCAGTGCCGCAGCGTGTTGTGCACAATTGATATGCTGATAAGAGAAGGGGGTGCTTTTGGACCGTTTTCCTTCCTGACACGTCTGTCTGTGGGAGCTTTAGGTGCTTGGACTCAGGGATAGCGAAGGTGTGTGAAAGTGACCGGGCTGCGAGAATCCTGTTGCACAGGGAAGAGGGAAGGTCAGCAAATGTTTCCTGTCCTGGCACATGTCTCAGTCTGAAGTGCAGCTGGAGATGCTTCACTTCTGCCAAGGACTCTGCCAGCTTGAGAGAAGGATGCGCTCTGTGGAGTTGAGAAAGTGCGTATCACCAGCTTGTTTCCTCCAGTTCCTAGACAGCAAAGGGGCTATGAAAGGCAGCACTGGCTTTTTGTTCTAGGAGTTTTTCTTGACAAGCAGCTGCTGGATGTTTGCAAGGGGGTTTGGGATATGCAAAAATGAGAGGGTAAGCTGGTACACTGAGCTTGAGAGCAAAAGCATATCTTCAGGGCTTTGGATGCATTTCAGAGGCTGGGAGTTCCATGCTGAGCAGCTGATGGCACAGAAGAGGTTCTAAAGAAAGAGGCCCTGCTGGAATTGCCTTTTCTTTTGCAGCCTAGAAACTGCACAGCCAACAGCAAAAACGATTCCTCCTCCCTCCCTGCAACATGCAGCATCACATTCCTTTCTGTCACCAAGAGGCAGGATGCACAGCCGAGCTCTTCCACCCACTGCTCGCACACGACTGGGGCCGCGCCAGCCAAGCGCTTGGCTTTTTCCTGGCCACTGTCAGCGCTCCTGGAAACAAGCACACGATAGCGCTGCCCACTTGCAGAAGAAGGAATCACTGCGAGGCCAGCTCAAAAGCAGCCCAAGGGCAGAGGCAACTTGGAAACTTCGCTGCTCTCAAATCAACGGTGTCAGGACAAAAAGATTTCCCTCATCTTCCCCTTGCACGTGCAGACTCCTCTTTGCACCCACACTCCAAGAGCAAGATGAACTCCTTTGCCCTAACTTGCACTTTCCTTCTCAGCTCTAGGCACCATCCTAAGGCTTCCCTCTGCCAGAGTCAGGATCCAAAGACAACGGCAGCAGGGACTGCTCACACACAAAAGGCACCAGGACAAAAGGCTCCCGAGCTTGGCCTTTGCATTCCTGCTGACAGCTCAACAGCTCTAAGCCAGAGAAGTGCCTGCTGGGAAGAGCCTTTAGAATCACTCTGAGCACCTCATGACAAGGAGCTGCAGCGTGTGGGGATGAATCTGCAGCAGCCTCCTGCCCCAGGGTGTCCCCCGGGAGCAGCCATGCGCCAGGCCGTGACTGCCAGCTGCACGCGCAAAGGAGCCGGTGTTCCACACCACGGCTGTGCCTGGGACAGAGACACGAGTGGCCACAGAAGTGGCCATGGCACTGTCCGCACGCTGTCCCTGCTGCTTCTCGCCCAGCCGCTGGCGGGGCACCAACTGCCAGCCACGCACTCCTAAAGCCACGGGCCCACTGGGACACTGCGGGGGCTGGTGGAAGCCAGCGGCCATTGTGACACAGCGGGGCTGCACAGAAGCCACGGTGCTTTGTGACCCGTGGCTCCCAGGAGAGCCTTTGTGATGCTGGGGACCTACCCGGAAGCCTGGCTCCACTGTGACACCAGCACAGAAGCTCGGGGAGCCCTGGAGACCGTGGGGACGCTATGGAAGCTGATGGAAGCCTGGGCACCACAGTGACGCTACGGAAGCTGGTGGAACCGAGGGGCCACAGTGACACTCTGGGGCCTTTTGGAAGCAACGAGACTCTGGTGGGAAGCCACGGGATGATTAATGCTGGCAGGAACCTGCTGCAGGTGGGCTCCTCTCTCCCAGCTTCCACAAGTGCTGCTAGGATGCCACTGCGGCACTGGCTTGTCACGGGCTCACGGCTTCCTTTGGGAAGGGCTCTGCTGCAGGATGGCATGCTGCAGAGAATGCAGGTAGATGTTGTGCTCCCTCCTGGCATGCAGGTGGACAAGAAAGCCTGATCCAGCCCCCGCTCAGCCCATGTGTGGCTGTGGCATTGGAGCAGGGCAATTTTGGGAGCAGCCCCAGCCCTGCTGCTGGTCCCGGCTGGGCACGCAGCTGCTGGGACACAGGTGTGTCCTGATGGCCCCCGTGTACTCGTTTGAGAAGGGAAGGACAGAGTGCATCAGTGAGTTTGGTGTGGCTTACATGCGGCAAGGAGAAGGTGCAGCCCAGAACTGGCTTTCACTTTGAGAAGCTTTTGCTCTTGCGGGAGCAGCTGGTGGACCTTTTCAACCGAGCTGCAGGAGTGAAAAGTGTGATGGCATGTCTATCTGAGAAGGAAGGTTCAGTGCCGCAGCGTGTTGTGCACAATTGATATGCTGATAAGAGAAGGGGGTGCTTTTGGACCGTTTTCCTTCCTGACACGTCTGTCTGTGGGAGCTTTAGGTGCTTGGACTCAGGGATAGCGAAGGTGTGTGAAAGTGACTGGGCTGCGAGAATCCTGTTGCAACAGGGAAGAGGGAAGGTCAGCAAATGTTTCCTGTCCTGGCACATGTCTCAGTCTGAAGTGCAGCTGGAGATGCTTCACTTCTGCCAAGGACGCTGCCATCTTGAGAGAAGGATGCGCTCCATGGAGTTGAGAAAGAAAGTGCGTATCACGAGCTTGTTTCCTCCAGTTCCTAGACAGCAAAGGGGCTATGAAAGGCAGCACTGGCTTTTTGTTCTAGGAGTTTTTCTTGACAAGCAGCTGCTGGATGTTTGCAAGGGGGTTTGGGATATGCAAAAATGAGAGGGTAAGCTGGTACACTGAGCTTGAGAGCAAAAGCATATCTTCAGGGCTTTGGATGCATTTCAGAGGCTGGGAGTTCCATGCTGAGCAGCTGATGGCACAGAAGAGGTTCTAAAGAAAGAGGCCCTGCTGGAATTGCCTTTTCTTTTGCAGCCTAGAAACTGCACAGCCAACAGCAAAAACGATTCCTCCTCCCTCCCTGCAACATGCAGCATCACATTCCTTTCTGTCACCAAGAGGCAGGATGCACAGCCGAGCTCTTCCACCCACTGCTCGCACACGACTCGGGCAGCACCAGCCAAGCGCTTGGCTTTTTCCTGGCCACTGTCAGCGCTCCTGGAAACAAGCACACGATAGCGCTGCCCACTTGCAGAAGAAGGAATCACTGCGAGGCCAGCTCAAAAGCAGCCCAAGGGCAGAGGCAACTTGGAAACTTCGCTGCTCTCAAATCAACGGTGTCAAGACAAAAAGATTTCCCTCATCTTCCCCTTGCACGTGCAGACTCCTCTTTGCACCCACACTCCAAGAGCAAGATGAACTCCTTTGCCCTAACTTGCACTTTCCTTCTCAGCTCTAGGCACCATCCTAAGGCTTCCCTCTGCCAGAGTCAGGATCCAAAGACAATGGCAGCAGGGACTGCTCACACACAAAAGGCACCAGGACAAAAGGCTCCCGAGCTTGGCCTTTGCATTCCCGCGGACAGCTCAACAGCTCTAAGCCAGAGAAGTGCCTGCTGGGAAGAGCCTTTAGAATCACTCTGAGCACCTCATGACAAGGAGCTGCAGCGTGTGGGGATGAATCTGCAGCAGCCTCCTGCCCCAGGGTGTCCCCCGGGAGCAGCCATGCGCCAGGCCGTGACTGCCAGCTGCACGCGCAAAGGAGCCGGTGTTCCACACCACGGCTGTGCCTGGGACAGAGACACGAGTGGCCACAGAAGTGGCCATGGCACTGTCCGCACGCTGTCCCTGCTGCTTCTCGCCCAGCCGCTGGCGGGGCACCAACTGCCAGCCACGCACTCCTAAAGCCACGGGCCCACTGGGACACTGCGGGGGCTGGTGGAAGCCAGCGGCCATTGTGACACAGCAGGGCTGCACAGAAGCCACGGTGCTTTGTGACCCGTGGCTCCCAGGAGAGCCTTTGTGATGCTGGGGACCTACCCGGAAGCCTGGCTCCACTGTGACACCAGCACAGAAGCTCGGGGAGCCCTGGAGACCGTGGGGATGCTAGGGAAGCTGATGGAAGCCTAGACACCACAGTGACACTATGGAAGCTGGTGGAACCGAGGGGCCACAGTGACACTCTGGGGCCTTTTGGAAGCAACGAGACTCTGGTGGGAAGCCACGGGATGATTAATGCTGGCAGGAACCTGCTGCAGGTGGGCTCCTCTCTCCCAGCTTCCACAAGTGCTGCTAGGATGCCACTGCGGCACTGGCTTGTCACGGGCTCACGGCTTCCTTTGGGAAGGGCTCTGCTGCAGGATGGCATGCTGCAGAGAATGCAGGTAGATGTTGTGCTCCCTCCTGGCATGCAGGTGGACAAGAAAGCCTGATCCAGCCCCCGCTCAGCCCATGTGTGGCTGTGGCATTGGAGCAGGGCAATTTTGGGAGCAGCCCCAGCCCTGCTGCTGGTCCCGGCTGGGCACGCAGCTGCTGGGACACAGGTGTGTCCTGATGGCCCCCGTGTACTCGTTTGAGAAGGGAAGGACAGAGTGCATCAGTGAGTTTGGTGTGGCTTACATGCGGCAAGGAGAAGGTGCAGCCCAGAACTGGCTTTCACTTTGAGAAGCTTTTGCTCTTGCGGGAGCAGCTGGTGGACCTTTTCAACCGAGCTGCAGGAGTGAAAAGTGTGATGGCATGTCTATCTGAGAAGGAAGGTTCAGTGCCGCAGCGTGTTGTGCACAATTGATATGCTGATAAGAGAAGGGGGTGCTTTTGGACCGTTTTCCTTCCTGACACGTCTGTCTGTGGGAGCTTTAGGTGCTTGGACTCAGGGATAGCGAAGGTGTGTGAAAGTGACCGGGCTGCGAGAATCCTGTTGCACAGGGAAGAGGGAAGGTCAGCAAATGTTTCCTGTCCTGGCACATGTCTCAGTCTGAAGTGCAGCTGGAGATGCTTCACTTCTGCCAAGGACTCTGCCAGCTTGAGAGAAGGATGCGCTCTGTGGAGTTGAGAAAGAAAGTGCGTATCACGAGCTTGTTTCCTCCAGTTCCTAGACAGCAAAGGGGCTATGAAAGGCAGCACTGGCTTTTTGTTCTAGGAGTTTTTCTTGACAAGCAGCTGCTGGATGTTTGCAAGGGGGTTTGGGATATGCAAAAATGAGAGGGTAAGCTGGTACACTGAGCTTGAGAGCAAAAGCATATCTTCAGGGCTTTGGATGCATTTCAGAGGCTGGGAGTTCCATGCTGAGCAGCTGATGGCACAGAAGAGGTTCTAAAGAAAGAGGCCCTGCTGGAATTGCCTTTTCTTTTGCAGCCTAGAAACTGCACAGCCAACAGCAAAAACGATTCCTCCTCCCTCCCTGCAACATGCAGCATCACATTCCTTTCTGTCACCAAGAGGCAGGATGCACAGCCGAGCTCTTCCACCCACTGCTCGCACACGACTGGGGCCGCGCCAGCCAAGCGCTTGGCTTTTTCCTGGCCACTGTCAGCGCTCCTGGAAACAAGCACACGATAGCGCTGCCCACTTGCAGAAGAAGGAATCACTGCGAGGCCAGCTCAAAAGCAGCCCAAGGGCAGAGGCAACTTGGAAACTTCGCTGCTCTCAAATCAACGGTGTCAGGACAAAAAGATTTCCCTCATCTTCCCCTTGCACGTGCAGACTCCTCTTTGCACCCACACTCCAAGAGCAAGATGAACTCCTTTGCCCTAACTTGCACTTTCCTTCTCAGCTCTAGGCACCATCCTAAGGCTTCCCTCTGCCAGAGTCAGGATCCAAAGACAATGGCAGCAGGGACTGCTCACACACAAAAGGCACCAGGACAAAAGGCTCCCGAGCTTGGCCTTTGCATTCCTGCTGACAGCTCAACAGCTCTAAGCCAGAGAAGTGCCTGCTGGGAAGAGCCTTTAGAATCACTCTGAGCACCTCATGACAAGGAGCTGCAGCGTGTGGGGATGAATCTGCAGCAGCCTCCTGCCCCAGGGTGTCCCCCGGGAGCAGCCATGCGCCAGGCCGTGACTGCCAGCTGCACGCGCAAAGGAGCCGGTGTTCCACACCACGGCTGTGCCTGGGACAGAGACACGAGTGGCCACAGAAGTGGCCATGGCACTGTCCGCACGCTGTCCCTGCTGCTTCTCGCCCAGCCGCTGGCGGGGCACCAACTGCCAGCCACGCACTCCTAAAGCCACGGGCCCACTGGGACACTGCGGGGGCTGGTGGAAGCCAGCGGCCATTGTGACACAGTGGGGCTGCACAGAAGCCACGGTGCTTTGTGACCCGTGGCTCCCAGGAGAGCCTTTGTGATGCTGGGGACCTACCCGGAAGCCTGGCTCCACTGTGACACCAGCACAGAAGCTCGGGGAGCCCTGGAGACCGTGGGGATGCTAGGGAAGCTGATGGAAGCCTGGGCACCACAGTGACGCTATGGAAGCTGGTGGAACCGAGGGGCCACAGTGACACTCTGGGGCCTTTTGGAAGCAACGAGACTCTGGTGGGAAGCCACGGGATGATTAATGCTGGCAGGAACCTGCTGCAGGTGGGCTCCTCTCTCCCAGCTTCCACAAGTGCTGCTAGGATGCCACTGCGGCACTGGCTTGTCACGGGCTCACGGCTTCCTTTGGGAAGGGCTCTGCTGCAGGATGGCATGCTGCAGAGAATGCAGGTAGATGTTGTGCTCCCTCCTGGCATGCAGGTGGACAAGAAAGCCTGATCCAGCCCCCGCTCAGCCCATGTCTGGCTGTGGCATTGGAGCAGGGCAATTTTGGGAGCAGCCCCAGCCCTGCTGCTGGTCCCGGCTGGGCACGCAGCTGCTGGGACACAGGTGTGTCCTGATGGCCCCCGTGTACTCGTTTGAGAAGGGAAGGACAGAGTGCATCAGTGAGTTTGGTGTGGCTTACATGCGGCAAGGAGAAGGTGCAGCCCAGAACTGGCTTTCACTTTGAGAAGCTTTTGCTCTTGCGGGAGCAGCTGGTGGACCTTTTCAACCGAGTTGCAAGAGTGAAAAGTGTAATGGCATGTCTATCTGAGAAGGAAGGTTCAGTGCCGCAGCGTGTTGCACACAATTGATATGCTGATAAGAGAAGGGGGTGCTTTTGGACCGTTTTCCTTCCTGACACGTCTGTCTGTGGGAGCTTTAGGTGCTTGGACTCAGGGATAGCGAAGGTGTGTGAAAGTGACTGGGCTGCGAGAATCCTGTTGCAACAGGGAAGAGGGAAGGTCAGCAAATGTTTCCTGTCCTGGCACATGTCTCAGTCTGAAGTGCAGCTGGAGATGCTTCACTTCTGCCAAGGACGCTGCCATCTTGAGAGAAGGATGCGCTCCATGGAGTTGAGAAAGAAAGTGCGTATCACGAGCTTGTTTCCTCCAGTTCCTAGACAGCAAAGGGGCTATGAAAGGCAGCACTGGCTTTTTGTTCTAGGAGTTTTTCTTGACAAGCAGCTGCTGGATGTTTGCAAGGGGGTTTGGGATATGCAAAAATGAGAGGGTAAGCTGGTACACTGAGCTTGAGAGCAAAAGCATATCTTCAGGGCTTTGGATGCATTTCAGAGGCTGGGAGTTCCATGCTGAGCAGCTGATGGCACAGAAGAGGTTCTAAAGAAAGAGGCCCTGCTGGAATTGCCTTTTCTTTTGCAGCCTAGAAACTGCACAGCCAACAGCAAAAACGATTCCTCCTCCCTCCCTGCAACATGCAGCATCACATTCCTTTCTGTCACCAAGAGGCAGGATGCACAGCCGAGCTCTTCCACCCACTGCTCGCACACGACTCGGGCAGCACCAGCCAAGCGCTTGGCTTTTTCCTGGCCACTGTCAGCGCTCCTGGAAACAAGCACACGATAGCGCTGCCCACTTGCAGAAGAAGGAATCACTGCGAGGCCAGCTCAAAAGCAGCCCAAGGGCAGAGGCAACTTGGAAACTTCGCTGCTCTCAAATCAACGGTGTCAAGACAAAAAGATTTCCCTCATCTTCCCCTTGCACGTGCAGACTCCTCTTTGCACCCACACTCCAAGAGCAAGATGAACTCCTTTGCCCTAACTTGCACTTTCCTTCTCAGCTCTAGGCACCATCCTAAGGCTTCCCTCTGCCAGAGTCAGGATCCAAAGACAACGGCAGCAGGGACTGCTCACACACAAAAGGCACCAGGACAAAAGGCTCCCGAGCTTGGCCTTTGCATTCCTGCTGACAGCTCAACAGCTCTAAGCCAGAGAAGTGCCTGCTGGGAAGAGCCTTTAGAATCACTCTGAGCACCTCATGACAAGGAGCTGCAGCGTGTGGGGATGAATCTGCAGCAGCCTCCTGCCCCAGGGTGTCCCCCGGGAGCAGCCATGCGCCAGGCCGTGACTGCCAGCTGCACATGCAAAGGAGCCGGTGTTCCACACCACGGCTGTGCCTGGGACAGAGACACGAGTGGCCACAGAGGTGGCCATGGCACTGTCCGCACGCTGTCCCTGCTGCTTCTCGCCCAGCCGCTGGCGGGGCACCAACTGCCAGCCACGCACTCCTAAAGCCACGGGCCCACTGGGACACTGCGGGGGCTGGTGGAAGCCAGCGGCCATTGTGACACAGCAGGGCTGCACAGAAGCCACGGTGCTTTGTGACCCGTGGCTCCCAGGAGAGCCTTTGTGATGCTGGGGACCTACCCGGAAGCCTGGCTCCACTGTGACACCAGCACAGAAGCTCGGGGAGCCCTGGAGACCGTGGGGATGCTAGGGAAGCTGATGGAAGCCTGGGCACCACAGTGACACTATGGAAGCTGGTGGAACCGAGGGGCCACAGTGACACTCTGGGGCCTTTTGGAAGCAATGAGACTCTGGTGGGAAGCCACGGGATGATTAATGCTGGCAGGAACCTGCTGCAGGTGGGCTCCTCTCTCCCAGCTTCCACAAGTGCTGCTAGGATGCCACTGCGGCACTGGCTTGTCACGGGCTCACGGCTTCCTTTGGGAATGGCTCTGCTGCAGGATGGCATGCTGCAGAGAATGCAGGTAGATGTTGTGCTCCCTCCTGGCATGCAGGTGGACAAGAAAGCCTGATCCAGCCCCCGCTCAGCCCATGTGTGGCTGTGGCATTGGAGCAGGGCAATTTTGGGAGCAGCCCCAGCCCTGCTGCTGGTCCCGGCTGGGCACGCAGCTGCTGGGACACAGGTGTGTCCTGATGGCCCCCGTGTACTCGTTTGAGAAGGGAAGGACAGAGTGCATCAGTGAGTTTGGTGTGGCTTACATGCGGCAAGGAGAAGGTGCAGCCCAGAACTGGCTTTCACTTTGAGAAGCTTTTGCTCTTGCGGGAGCAGCTGGTGGACCTTTTCAACCGAGCTGCAGGAGTGAAAAGTGTGATGGCATGTCTATCTGAGAAGGAAGGTTCAGTGCCGCAGCGTGTTGCACACAATTGATATGCTGATAAGAGAAGGGGGTGCTTTTGGACCGTTTTCCTTCCTGACACGTCTGTCTGTGGGAGCTTTAGGTGCTTGGACTCAGGGATAGCGAAGGTGTGTGAAAGTGACCGGGCTGCGAGAATCCTGTTGCACAGGGAAGAGGGAAGGTCAGCAAATGTTTCCTGTCCTGGCACATGTCTCAGTCTGAAGTGCAGCTGGAGATGCTTCACTTCTGCCAAGGACTCTGCCAGCTTGAGAGAAGGATGCGCTCTGTGGAGTTGAGAAAGAACGTGCGTATCACCAGCTTGTTTCCTCCAGTTCCTAGACAGCAAAGGGGCTATGAAAGGCAGCACTGGCTTTTTGTTCTAGGAGTTTTTCTTGACAAGCAGCTGCTGGATGTTTGCAAGGGGGTTTGGGATATGCAAAAATGAGAGGGTAAGCTGGTACACTGAGCTTGAGAGCAAAAGCATATCTTCAGGGCTTTGGATGCATTTCAGAGGCTGGGAGTTCCATGCTGAGCAGCTGATGGCACAGAAGAGGTTCTAAAGAAAGAGGCCCTGCTGGAATTGCCTTTTCTTTTGCAGCCTAGAAACTGCACAGCCAACAGCAAAAACGATTCCTCCTCCCTCCCTGCAACATGCAGCATCACATTCCTTTCTGTCACCAAGAGGCAGGATGCACAGCCGAGCTCTTCCACCCACTGCTCGCACACGACTGGGGCCGCGCCAGCCAAGCGCTTGGCTTTTTCCTGGCCACTGTCAGCGCTCCTGGAAACAAGCACACGATAGCGCTGCCCACTTGCAGAAGAAGGAATCACTGCGAGGCCAGCTCAAAAGCAGCCCAAGTGCAGAGGCAACTTGGAAACTTCGCTGCTCTCAAATCAACGGTGTCAAGACAAAAAGATTTCCCTCATCTTCCCCTTGCACGTGCAGACTCCTCTTTGCACCCACACTCCAAGAGCAAGATGAACTCCTTTGCCCTAACTTGCACTTTCCTTCTCAGCTCTAGGCACCATCCTAAGGCTTCCCTCTGCCAGAGTCAGGATCCAAAGACAATGGCAGCAGGGACTGCTCACACACAAAAGGCACCAGGACAAAAGGCTCCCGAGCTTGGCCTTTGCATTCCTGCTGACAGCTCAACAGCTCTAAGCCAGAGAAGTGCCTGCTGGGAAGAGCCTTTAGAATCACTCTGAGCACCTCATGACAAGGAGCTGCAGCGTGTGGGGATGAATCTGCAGCAGCCTCCTGCCCCAGGGTGTCCCCCGGGAGCAGCCATGCGCCAGGCCGTGACTGCCAGCTGCACGCGCAAAGGAGCCGGTGTTCCACACCACGGCTGTGCCTGGGACAGAGACACGAGTGGCCACAGAAGTGGCCATGGCACTGTCCGCACGCTGTCCCTGCTGCTTCTCGCCCAGCCGCTGGCGGGGCACCAACTGCCAGCCACGCACTCCTAAAGCCACGGGCCCACTGGGACACTGCGGGGGCTGGTGGAAGCCAGCGGCCATTGTGACACAGCGGGGCTGCACAGAAGCCACGGTGCTTTGTGACCCGTGGCTCCCAGGAGAGCCTTTGTGATGCTGGGGACCTACCCGGAAGCCTGGCTCCACTGTGACACCAGCACAGAAGCTCGGGGAGCCCTGGAGACCGTGGGGACGCTATGGAAGCTGATGGAACCCTGGCTCCACTGTGACACCAGCACAGAAGCTTGGGGAGCCCTGCAGACCGTGGGGATGCTAGGGAAGCTGATGGAAGCCTGGGCACCACAGTGACGCTACGGAACCTGGTGGAACCGAGGGGCCACCGTGACACTCTGGGGCCTTTTGGAAGCAACGAGACCCTGGTGGGAAGCCACGGGATGATTAATGCTGGCAGGAACCTGCTGCAGGTGGGCTCCTCTCTCCCAGCTTCCACAAGTGCTGCTAGGATGCCACTGCGGCACTGGCTTGTCACGGGCTCACGGCTTCCTTTGGGAAGGGCTCTGCTGCAGGATGGCATGCTGCAGAGAATGCAGGTAGATGTTGTGCTCCCTCCTGGCATGCAGGTGGACAAGAAAGCCTGATCCAGCCCCCGCTCAGCCCATGTCTGGCTGTGGCATTGGAGCAGGGCAATTTTGGGAGCAGCCCCAGCCCTGCTGCTGGTCCCGGCTGGGCACGCAGCTGCTGGGACACAGGTGTGTCCTGATGGCCCCCGTGTACTCGTTTGAGAAGGGAAGGACAGAGTGCATCAGTGAGTTTGGTGTGGCTTACATGCGGCAAGGAGAAGGTGCAGCCCAGAACTGGCTTTCACTTTGAGAAGCTTTTGCTCTTGCGGGAGCAGCTGGTGGACCTTTTCAACCGAGTTGCAAGAGTGAAAAGTGTAATGGCATGTCTATCTGAGAAGGAAGGTTCAGTGCCGCAGCGTGTTGCACACAATTGATATGCTGATAAGAGAAGGGGGTGCTTTTGGACCGTTTTCCTTCCTGACACGTCTGTCTGTGGGAGCTTTAGGTGCTTGGACTCAGGGATAGCGAAGGTGTGTGAAAGTGACTGGGCTGCGAGAATCCTGTTGCACAGGGAAGAGGGAAGGTCAGCAAATGTTTCCTGTCCTGGCACATGTCTCAGTCTGAAGTGCAGCTGGAGATGCTTCACTTCTGCCAAGGACGCTGCCATCTTGAGAGAAGTTTGCGCTCCATGGAGTTGAGAAAGAAAGTGCGTATCACGAGCTTGTTTCCTCCAGTTCCTAGACAGCAAAGGGGCTATGAAAGGCAGCACTGGCTTTTTGTTCTAGGAGTTTTTCTTGACAAGCAGCTGCTGGATGTTTGCAAGGGGGTTTGGGATATGCAAAAATGAGAGGGTAAGCTGGTACACTGAGCTTGAGAGCAAAAGCATATCTTCAGGGCTTTGGATGCATTTCAGAGGCTGGGAGTTCCATGCTGAGCAGCTGATGGCACAGAAGAGGTTCTAAAGAAAGAGGCCCTGCTGGAATTGCCTTTTCTTTTGCAGCCTAGAAACTGCACAGCCAACAGCAAAAACGATTCCTCCTCCCTCCCTGCAACATGCAGCATCACATTCCTTTCTGTCACCAAGAGGCAGGATGCACAGCCGAGCTCTTCCACCCACTGCTCGCACACGACTCGGGCAGCACCAGCCAAGCGCTTGGCTTTTTCCTGGCCACTGTCAGCGCTCCTGGAAACAAGCACACGATAGCGCTGCCCACTTGCAGAAGAAGGAATCACTGCGAGGCCAGCTCAAAAGCAGCCCAAGGGCAGAGGCAACTTGGAAACTTCGCTGCTCTCAAATCAACGGTGTCAAGACAAAAAGATTTCCCTCATCTTCCCCTTGCACGTGCAGACTCCTCTTTGCACCCACACTCCAAGAGCAAGATGAACTCCTTTGCCCTAACTTGCACTTTCCTTCTCAGCTCTAGGCACCATCCTAAGGCTTCCCTCTGCCAGAGTCAGGATCCAAAGACAATGGCAGCAGGGACTGCTCACACACAAAAGGCACCAGGACAAAAGGCTCCCGAGCTTGGCCTTTGCATTCCTGCTGACAGCTCAACAGCTCTAAGCCAGAGAAGTGCCTGCTGGGAAGAGCCTTTAGAATCACTCTGAGCACCTCATGACAAGGAGCTGCAGCGTGTGGGGATGAATCTGCAGCAGCCTCCTGCCCCAGGGTGTCCCCCGGGAGCAGCCATGCGCCAGGCCGTGACTGCCAGCTGCACGCGCAAAGGAGCCGGTGTTCCACACCACGGCTGTGCCTGGGACAGAGACACGAGTGGCCACAGAAGTGGCCATGGCACTGTCCGCACGCTGTCCCTGCTGCTTCTCGCCCAGCCGCTGGCGGGGCACCAACTGCCAGCCACGCACTCCTAAAGCCACGGGCCCACTGGGACACTGCGGGGGCTGGTGGAAGCCAGCGGCCATTGTGACACAGCAGGGCTGCACAGAAGCCACGGTGCTTTGTGACCCGTGGCTCCCAGGAGAGCCTTTGTGATGCTGGGGACCTACCCGGAAGCCTGGCTCCACTGTGACACCAGCACAGAAGCTCGGGGAGCCCTGGAGACCGTGGGGATGCTAGGGAAGCTGATGGAAGCCTGGACACCACAGTGACACTATGGAAGCTGGTGGAACCGAGGGGCCACAGTGACACTCTGGGGCCTTTTGGAAGCAACGAGACTCTGGTGGGAAGCCACGGGATGATTAATGCTGGCAGGAACCTGCTGCAGGTGGGCTCCTCTCTCCCAGCTTCCACAAGTGCTGCTAGGATGCCACTGCGGCACTGGCTTGTCACGGGCTCACGGCTTCCTTTGGGAAGGGCTCTGCTGCAGGATGGCATGCTGCAGAGAATGCAGGTAGATGTTGTGCTCCCTCCTGGCATGCAGGTGGACAAGAAAGCCTGATCCAGCCCCCGCTCAGCCCATGTGTGGCTGTGGCATTGGAGCAGGGCAATTTTGGGAGCAGCCCCAGCCCTGCTGCTGGTCCCGGCTGGGCACGCAGCTGCTGGGACACAGGTGTGTCCTGATGGCCCCTGTGTACTCGTTTGAGAAGGGAAGGACAGAGTGCATCAGTGAGTTTGGTGTGGCTTACATGCGGCAAGGAGAAGGTGCAGCCCAGAACTGGCTTTCACTTTGAGAAGCTTTTGCTCTTGCGGGAGCAGCTGGTGGACCTTTTCAACCGAGCTGCAGGAGTGAAAAGTGTGATGGCATGTCTATCTGAGAAGGAAGGTTCAGTGCCGCAGCGTGTTGTGCACAATTGATATGCTGATAAGAGAAGGGGGTGCTTTTGGACCGTTTTCCTTCCTGACACGTCTGTCTGTGGGAGCTTTAGGTGCTTGGACTCAGGGATAGCGAAGGTGTGTGAAAGTGACCGGGCTGCGAGAATCCTGTTGCACAGGGAAGAGGGAAGGTCAGCAAATGTTTCCTGTCCTGGCACATGTCTCAGTCTGAAGTGCAGCTGGAGATGCTTCACTTCTGCCAAGGACTCTGCCAGCTTGAGAGAAGGATGCGCTCTGTGGAGTTGAGAAAGAAAGTGCGTATCACCAGCTTGTTTCCTCCAGTTCCTAGACAGCAAAGGGGCTATGAAAGGCAGCACTGGCTTTTTGTTCTAGGAGTTTTTCTTGACAAGCAGCTGCTGGATGTTTGCAAGGGGGTTTGGGATATGCAAAAATGAGAGGGTAAGCTGGTACACTGAGCTTGAGAGCAAAAGCATATCTTCAGGGCTTTGGATGCATTTCAGAGGCTGGGAGTTCCATGCTGAGCAGCTGATGGCACAGAAGAGGTTCTAAAGAAAGAGGCCCTGCTGGAATTGCCTTTTCTTTTGCAGCCTAGAAACTGCACAGCCAACAGCAAAAACGATTCCTCCTCCCTCCCTGCAACATGCAGCATCACATTCCTTTCTGTCACCAAGAGGCAGGATGCACAGCCGAGCTCTTCCACCCACTGCTCGCACACGACTGGGGCCGCGCCAGCCAAGCGCTTGGCTTTTTCCTGGCCACTGTCAGCGCTCCTGGAAACAAGCACACGATAGCGCTGCCCACTTGCAGAAGAAGGAATCACTGCGAGGCCAGCTCAAAAGCAGCCCAAGGGCAGAGGCAACTTGGAAACTTCGCTGCTCTCAAATCAACGGTGTCAAGACAAAAAGATTTCCCTCATCTTCCCCTTGCACGTGCAGACTCCTCTTTGCACCCACACTCCAAGAGCAAGATGAACTCCTTTGCCCTAACTTGCACTTTCCTTCTCAGCTCTAGGCACCATCCTAAGGCTTCCCTCTGCCAGAGTCAGGATCCAAAGACAATGGCAGCAGGGACTGCTCACACACAAAAGGCACCAGGACAAAAGGCTCCCGAGCTTGGCCTTTGCATTCCTGCTGACAGCTCAACAGCTCTAAGCCAGAGAAGTGCCTGGTGGGAAGAGCCTTTAGAATCACTCTGAGCACCTCATGACAAGGAGCTGCAGCGTGTGGGGATGAATCTGCAGCAGCCTCCTGCCCCAGGGTGTCCCCCGGGAGCAGCCATGCGCCAGGCCGTGACTGCCAGCTGCACATGCAAAGGAGCCGGTGTTCCACACCACGGCTGTGCCTGGGACAGAGACACGAGTGGCCACAGAAGTGGCCATGGCACTGTCCGCACGCTGTCCCTGCTGCTTCTCGCCCAGCCGCTGGCGGGGCACCAACTGCCAGCCACGCACTCCTAAAGCCACGGGCCCACTGGGACACTGCGGGGGCTGGTGGAAGCCAGCGGCCATTGTGACACAGCGGGGCTGCACAGAAGCCACGGTGCTTTGTGACCCGTGGCTCCCAGGAGAGCCTTTGTGATGCTGGGGACCTACCCGGAAGCCTGGCTCCACTGTGACACCAGCACAGAAGCTCGGGGAGCCCTGGAGACCGTGGGGACGCTATGGAAGCTGATGGAAGCCTGGCTCCACTGTGACACCAGCACAGAAGCTCGGGGAGCCCTGGAGACCGTGGGGATGCTAGGGAAGCTGATGGAAGCCTGGGCACCACAGTGACGCTACGGAAGCTGGTGGAACCGAGGGGCCACAGTGACACTCTGGGGCCTTTTGGAAGCAACGAGACCCTGGTGGGAAGCCACGGGATGATTAATGCTGGCAGGAACCTGCTGCAGGTGGGCTCCTCTCTCCCAGCTTCCACAAGTGCTGCTAGGATGCCACTGCGGCACTGGCTTGTCACGGGCTCACGGCTTCCTTTGGGAATGGCTCTGCTGCAGGATGGCATGCTGCAGAGAATGCAGGTAGATGTTGTGCTCCCTCCTGGCATGCAGGTGGACAAGAAAGCCTGATCCAGCCCCCGCTCGGCCCATGTGTGGCTGTGGCATTGGAGCAGGGCAATTTTGGGAGCAGCCCCAGCCCTGCTGCTGGTCCCGGCTGGGCACGCAGCTGCTGGGACACAGGTGTGTCCTGATGGCCCCCGTGTACTCGTTTGAGAAGGGAAGGACAGAGTGCATCAGTGAGTTTGGTGTGGCTTACATGCGGCAAGGAGAAGGTGCAGCCCAGAACTGGCTTTCACTTTGAGAAGCTTTTGCTCTTGCGGGAGCAGCTGGTGGACCTTTTCAACCGAGTTGCAAGAGTGAAAAGTGTAATGGCATGTCTCTCTGAGAAGGAAGGTTCAGTGCCGCAGCGTGTTGCACACAATTGATATGCTGATAAGAGAAGGGGGTGCTTTTGGACCGTTTTCCTTCCTGACACGTCTGTCTGTGGGAGCTTTAGGTGCTTGGACTCAGGGATAGCGAAGGTGTGTGAAAGTGACCGGGCTGCGAGAATCCTGTTGCAACAGGGAAGAGGGAAGGTCAGCAAATGTTTCCTGTCCTGGCACATGTCTCAGTCTGAAGTGCAGCTGGAGATGCTTCACTTCTGCCAAGGACGCTGCCAGCTTGAGAGAAGGATGCGCTCTGTGGAGTTGAGAAAGAAATTGCGTATCACCAGCTTGTTTCCTCCAGTTCCTAGACAGCAAAGGGGCTATGAAAGGCAGCACTGGCTTTTTGTTCTAGGAGTTTTTCTTGACAAGCAGCTGCTGGATGTTTGCAAGGGGGTTTGGGATATGCAAAAATGAGAGGGTAAGCTGGTACACTGAGCTTGAGAGCAAAAGCATATCTTCAGGGCTTTGGATGCATTTCAGAGGCTGGGAGTTCCATGCTGAGCAGCTGATGGCACAGAAGAGGTTCTAAAGAAAGAGGCCCTGCTGGAATTGCCTTTTCTTTTGCAGCCTAGAAACTGCACAGCCAACAGCAAAAACGATTCCTCCTCCCTCCCTGCAACATGCAGCATCACATTCCTTTCTGTCACCAAGAGGCAGGATGCACAGCCGAGCTCTTCCACCCACTGCTCGCACACGACTGGGGCCGCGCCAGCCAAGCGCTTGGCTTTTTCCTGGCCACTGTCAGCGCTCCTGGAAACAAGCACACGATAGCGCTGCCCACTTGCAGAAGAAGGAATCACTGCGAGGCCAGCTCAAAAGCAGCCCAAGGGCAGAGGCAACTTGGAAACTTCGCTGCTCTCAAATCAACGGTGTCAAGACAAAAAGATTTCCCTCATCTTCCCCTTGCACGTGCAGACTCCTCTTTGCACCCACACTCCAAGAGCAAGATGAACTCCTTTGCCCTAACTTGCACTTTCCTTCTCAGCTCTAGGCACCATCCTAAGGCTTCCCTCTGCCAGAGTCAGGATCCAAAGACAACGGCAGCAGGGACTGCTCACACACAAAAGGCACCAGGACAAAAGGCTCCCGAGCTTGGCCTTTGCATTCCTGCTGACAGCTCAACAGCTCTAAGCCAGAGAAGTGCCTGGTGGGAAGAGCCTTTAGAATCACTCTGAGCACCTCATGACAAGGAGCTGCAGCGTGTGGGGATGAATCTGCAGCAGCCTCCTGCCCCAGGGTGTCCCCTGGGAGCAGCCATGCGCCAGGCCGTGACTGCCAGCTGCACATGCAAAGGAGCCGGTGTTCCACACCACGGCTGTGCCTGGGACAGAGACACGAGTGGCCACAGAAGTGGCCATGGCACTGTCCGCACGCTGTCCCTGCTGCTTCTCGCCCAGCCGCTGGCGGGGCACCAACTGCCAGCCACGCACTCCTAAAGCCACGGGCCCACTGGGACACTGCGGGGGCTGGTGGAAGCCAGCGGCCATTGTGACACAGCAGGGCTGCACAGAAGCCACGGTGCTTTGTGACCCGTGGCTCCCAGGAGAGCCTTTGTGATGCTGGGGACCTACCCGGAAGCCTGGCTCCACTGTGACACCAGCACAGAAGCTCGGGGAGCCCTGGAGACCGTGGGGATGCTAGGGAAGCTGATGGAAGCCTGGGCACCACAGTGACGCTATGGAAGCTGGTGGAACCGAGGGGCCACAGTGACACTCTGGGGCCTTTTGGAAGCAACGAGACCCTGGTGGGAAGCCACGGGATGATTAATGCTGGCAGGAACCTGCTGCAGGTGGGCTCCTCTCTCCCAGCTTCCACAAGTGCTGCTAGGATGCCACTGCGGCACTGGCTTGTCACGGGCTCACGGCTTCCTTTGGGAAGGGCTCTGCTGCAGGATGGCATGCTGCAGAGAATGCAGGTAGATGTTGTGCTCCCTCCTGGCATGCAGGTGGACAAGAAAGCCTGATCCAGCCCCCGCTCAGCCCATGTCTGGCTGTGGCATTGGAGCAGGGCAATTTTGGGAGCAGCCCCAGCCCTGCTGCTGGTCCCGGCTGGGCACGCAGCTGCTGGGACACAGGTGTGTCCTGATGGCCCCCGTGTACTCGTTTGAGAAGGGAAGGACAGAGTGCATCAGTGAGTTTGGTGTGGCTTACATGCGGCAAGGAGAAGGTGCAGCCCAGAACTGGCTTTCACTTTGAGAAGCTTTTGCTCTTGCGGGAGCAGCTGGTGGACCTTTTCAACCGAGCTGCAGGAGTGAAAAGTGTGATGGCATGTCTATCTGAGAAGGAAGGTTCAGTGCCGCAGCGTGTTGTGCACAATTGATATGCTGATAAGAGAAGGGGGTGCTTTTGGACCGTTTTCCTTCCTGACACGTCTGTCTGTGGGAGCTTTAGGTGCTTGGACTCAGGGATAGCGAAGGTGTGTGAAAGTGACCGGGCTGCGAGAATCCTGTTGCACAGGGAAGAGGGAAGGTCAGCAAATGTTTCCTGTCCTGGCACATGTCTCAGTCTGAAGTGCAGCTGGAGATGCTTCACTTCTGCCAAGGACTCTGCCAGCTTGACAGAAGGATGCGCTCTGTGGAGTTGAGAAAGAAAGTGCGTATCACCAGCTTGTTTCCTCCAGTTCCTAGACAGCAAAGGGGCTATGAAAGGCAGCACTGGCTTTTTGTTCTAGGAGTTTTTCTTGACAAGCAGCTGCTGGATGTTTGCAAGGGGGTTTGGGATATGCAAAAATGAGAGGGTAAGCTGGTACACTGAGCTTGAGAGCAAAAGCATATCTTCAGGGCTTTGGATGCATTTCAGAGGCTGGGAGTTCCATGCTGAGCAGCTGATGGCACAGAAGAGGTTCTAAAGAAAGAGGCCCTGCTGGAATTGCCTTTTCTTTTGCAGCCTAGAAACTGCACAGCCAACAGCAAAAACGATTCCTCCTCCCTCCCTGCAACATGCAGCATCACATTCCTTTCTGTCACCAAGAGGCAGGATGCACAGCCGAGCTCTTCCACCCACTGCTCGCACACGACTGGGGCCGCGCCAGCCAAGCGCTTGGCTTTTTCCTGGCCACTGTCAGCGCTCCTGGAAACAAGCACACGATAGCGCTGCCCACTTGCAGAAGAAGGAATCACTGCGAGGCCAGCTCAAAAGCAGCCCAAGGGCAGAGGCAACTTGGAAACTTCGCTGCTCTCAAATCAACGGTGTCAAGACAAAAAGATTTCCCTCATCTTCCCCTTGCACGTGCAGACTCCTCTTTGCACCCACACTCCAAGAGCAAGATGAACTCCTTTGCCCTAACTTGCACTTTCCTTCTCAGCTCTAGGCACCATCCTAAGGCTTCCCTCTGCCAGAGTCAGGATCCAAAGACAACGGCAGCAGGGACTGCTCACACACAAAAGGCACCAGGACAAAAGGCTCCCGAGCTTGGCCTTTGCATTCCTGCTGACAGCTCAACAGCTCTAAGCCAGAGAAGTGCCTGGTGGGAAGAGCCTTTAGAATCACTCTGAGCACCTCATGACAAGGAGCTGCAGCGTGTGGGGATGAATCTGCAGCAGCCTCCTGCCCCAGGGTGTCCCCCGGGAGCAGCCATGCGCCAGGCCGTGACTGCCAGCTGCACGCGTAAAGGAGCCGGTGTTCCACACCACGGCTGTGCCTGGGACAGAGACACGAGTGGCCACAGAAGTGGCCATGGCACTGTCCGCACGCTGTCCCTGCTGCTTCTCGCCCAGCCGCTGGCGGGGCACCAACTGCCAGCCACGCACTCCTAAAGCCACGGGCCCACTGGGACACTGCGGGGGCTGGTGGAAGCCAGCGGCCATTGTGACACAGCAGGGCTGCACAGAAGCCACGGTGCTTTGTGACCCGTGGCTCCCAGGAGAGCCTTTGTGATGCTGGGGACCTACCCGGAAGCCTGGCTCCACTGTGACACCAGCACAGAAGCTCGGGGAGCCCTGGAGACCGTGGGGATGCTAGGGAAGCTGATGGAAGCCTGGGCACCACAGTGACGCTACGGAACCTGGTGGAACCGAGGGGCCACAGTGACACTCTGGGGCCTTTTGGAAGCAATGAGACTCTGGTGGGAAGCCACGGGATGATTAATGCTGGCAGGAACCTGCTGCAGGTGGGCTCCTCTCTCCCAGCTTCCACAAGTGCTGCTAGGATGCCACTGCGGCACTGGCTTGTCACGGGCTCACGGCTTCCTTTGGGAAGGGCTCTGCTGCAGGATGGCATGCTGCAGAGAATGCAGGTAGATGTTGTGCTCCCTCCTGGCATGCAGGTGGACAAGAAAGCCTGATCCAGCCCCCGCTCAGCCCATGTGTGGCTGTGGCATTGGAGCAGGGCAATTTTGGGAGCAGCCCCAGCCCTGCTGCTGGTCCCGGCTGGGCACGCAGCTGCTGGGACACAGGTGTGTCCTGATGGCCCCCGTGTACTCGTTTGAGAAGGGAAGGACAGAGTGCATCAGTGAGTTTGGTGTGGCTTACATGCGGCAAGGAGAAGGTGCAGCCCAGAACTGGCTTTCACTTTGAGAAGCTTTTGCTCTTGCGGGAGCAGCTGGTGGACCTTTTCAACCGAGCTGCAGGAGTGAAAAGTGTGATGGCATGTCTATCTGAGAAGGAAGGTTCAGTGCCGCAGCGTGTTGTGCACAATTGATATGCTGATAAGAGAAGGGGGTGCTTTTGGACCGTTTTCCTTCCTGACACGTCTGTCTGTGGGAGCTTTAGGTGCTTGGACTCAGGGATAGCGAAGGTGTGTGAAAGTGACCGGGCTGCGAGAATCCTGTTGCACAGGGAAGAGGGAAGGTCAGCAAATGTTTCCTGTCCTGGCACATGTCTCAGTCTGAAGTGCAGCTGGAGATGCTTCACTTCTGCCAAGGACTCTGCCAGCTTGAGAGAAGGATGCGCTCTGTGGAGTTGAGAAAGAAAGTGCGTATCACCAGCTTGTTTCCTCCAGTTCCTAGACAGCAAAGGGGCTATGAAAGGCAGCACTGGCTTTTTGTTCTAGGAGTTTTTCTTGACAAGCAGCTGCTGGATGTTTGCAAGGGGGTTTGGGATATGCAAAAATGAGAGGGTAAGCTGGTACACTGAGCTTGAGAGCAAAAGCATATCTTCAGGGCTTTGGATGCATTTCAGAGGCTGGGAGTTCCATGCTGAGCAGCTGATGGCACAGAAGAGGTTCTAAAGAAAGAGGCCCTGCTGGAATTGCCTTTTCTTTTGCAGCCTAGAAACTGCACAGCCAACAGCAAAAACGATTCCTCCTCCCTCCCTGCAACATGCAGCATCACATTCCTTTCTGTCACCAAGAGGCAGGATGCACAGCCGAGCTCTTCCACCCACTGCTCGCACACGACTGGGGCCGCGCCAGCCAAGCGCTTGGCTTTTTCCTGGCCACTGTCAGCGCTCCTGGAAACAAGCACACGATAGCGCTGCCCACTTGCAGAAGAAGGAATCACTGCGAGGCCAGCTCAAAAGCAGCCCAAGGGCAGAGGCAACTTGGAAACTTCGCTGCTCTCAAATCAACGGTGTCAAGACAAAAAGATTTCCCTCATCTTCCCCTTGCACGTGCAGACTCCTCTTTGCACCCACACTCCAAGAGCAAGATGAACTCCTTTGCCCTAACTTGCACTTTCCTTCTCAGCTCTAGGCACCATCCTAAGGCTTCCCTCTGCCAGAGTCAGGATCCAAAGACAACGGCAGCAGGGACTGCTCACACACAAAAGGCACCAGGACAAAAGGCTCCCGAGCTTGGCCTTTGCATTCCTGCTGACAGCTCAACAGCTCTAAGCCAGAGAAGTGCCTGGTGGGAAGAGCCTTTAGAATCACTCTGAGCACCTCATGACAAGGAGCTGCAGCGTGTGGGGATGAATCTGCAGCAGCCTCCTGCCCCAGGGTGTCCCCCGGGAGCAGCCATTGGCCAGGCCGTGACTGCCAGCTGCACATGCAAAGGAGCCGGTGTTCCACACCACGGCTGTGCCTGGGACAGAGACACGAGTGGCCACAGAAGTGGCCATGGCACTGTCCGCACGCTGTCCCTGCTGCTTCTCGCCCAGCCGCTGGCGGGGCACCAACTGCCAGCCACGCACTCCTAAAGCCACGGGCCCACTGGGACACTGCGGGGGCTGGTGGAAGCCAGCGGCCATTGTGACACAGCAGGGCTGCACAGAAGCCACGGTGCTTTGTGACCCGTGGCTCCCAGGAGAGCCTTTGTGATGCTGGGGACCTACCCGGAAGCCTGGCTCCACTGTGACACCAGCACAGAAGCTCGGGGAGCCCTGGAGACCGTGGGGATGCTAGGGAAGCTGATGGAAGCCTGGACACCACAGTGACACTATGGAAGCTGGTGGAACCGAGGGGCCACAGTGACACTCTGCGGCCTTTTGGAAGCAACGAGACTCTGGTGGGAAGCCACGGGATGATTAATGCTGGCAGGAACCTGCTGCAGGTGGGCTCCTCTCTCCCAGCTTCCACAAGTGCTGCTAGGATGCCACTGCGGCACTGGCTTGTCACGGGCTCACGGCTTCCTTTGGGAAGGGCTCTGCTGCAGGATGGCATGCTGCAGAGAATGCAGGTAGATGTTGTGCTCCCTCCTGGCATGCAGGTGGACAAGAAAGCCTGATCCAGCCCCCGCTCAGCCCATGTGTGGCTGTGGCATTGGAGCAGGGCAATTTTGGGAGCAGCCCCAGCCCTGCTGCTGGTCCCGGCTGGGCACGCAGCTGCTGGGACACAGGTGTGTCCTGATGGCCCCCGTGTACTCGTTTGAGAAGGGAAGGACAGAGTGCATCAGTGAGTTTGGTGTGGCTTACATGCGGCAAGGAGAAGGTGCAGCCCAGAACTGGCTTTCACTTTGAGAAGCTTTTGCTCTTGCGGGAGCAGCTGGTGGACCTTTTCAACCGAGCTGCAGGAGTGAAAAGTGTGATGGCATGTCTATCTGAGAAGGAAGGTTCAGTGCCGCAGCGTGTTGTGCACAATTGATATGCTGATAAGAGAAGGGGGTGCTTTTGGACCGTTTTCCTTCCTGACACGTCTGTCTGTGGGAGCTTTAGGTGCTTGGACTCAGGGATAGCGAAGGTGTGTGAAAGTGACCGGGCTGCGAGAATCCTGTTGCACAGGGAAGAGGGAAGGTCAGCAAATGTTTCCTGTCCTGGCACATGTCTCAGTCTGAAGTGCAGCTGGAGATGCTTCACTTCTGCCAAGGACTCTGCCAGCTTGAGAGAAGGATGCGCTCTGTGGAGTTGAGAAAGAAAGTGCGTATCACCAGCTTGTTTCCTCCAGTTCCTAGACAGCAAAGGGGCTATGAAAGGCAGCACTGGCTTTTTGTTCTAGGAGTTTTTCTTGACAAGCAGCTGCTGGATGTTTGCAAGGGGGTTTGGGATATGCAAAAATGAGAGGGTAAGCTGGTACACTGAGCTTGAGAGCAAAAGCATATCTTCAGGGCTTTGGATGCATTTCAGAGGCTGGGAGTTCCATGCTGAGCAGCTGATGGCACAGAAGAGGTTCTAAAGAAAGAGGCCCTGCTGGAATTGCCTTTTCTTTTGCAGCCTAGAAACTGCACAGCCAACAGCAAAAACGATTCCTCCTCCCTCCCTGCAACATGCAGCATCACATTCCTTTCTGTCACCAAGAGGCAGGATGCACAGCCGAGCTCTTCCACCCACTGCTCGCACACGACTGGGGCCGCGCCAGCCAAGCGCTTGGCTTTTTCCTGGCCACTGTCAGCGCTCCTGGAAACAAGCACACGATAGCGCTGCCCACTTGCAGAAGAAGGAATCACTGCGAGGCCAGCTCAAAAGCAGCCCAAGGGCAGAGGCAACTTGGAAACTTCGCTGCTCTCAAATCAACGGTGTCAAGACAAAAAGATTTCCCTCATCTTCCCCTTGCACGTGCAGACTCCTCTTTGCACCCACACTCCAAGAGCAAGATGAACTCCTTTGCCCTAACTTGCACTTTCCTTCTCAGCTCTAGGCACCATCCTAAGGCTTCCCTCTGCCAGAGTCAGGATCCAAAGACAATGGCAGCAGGGACTGCTCACACACAAAAGGCACCAGGACAAAAGGCTCCCGAGCTTGGCCTTTGCATTCCTGCTGACAGCTCAACAGCTCTAAGCCAGAGAAGTGCCTGGTGGGAAGAGCCTTTAGAATCACTCTGAGCACCTCATGACAAGGAGCTGCAGCGTGTGGGGATGAATCTGCAGCAGCCTCCTGCCCCAGGGTGTCCCCCGGGAGCAGCCATGCGCCAGGCCGTGACTGCCAGCTGCACATGCAAAGGAGCCGGTGTTCCACACCACGGCTGTGCCTGGGACAGAGACACGAGTGGCCACAGAAGTGGCCATGGCACTGTCCGCACGCTGTCCCTGCTGCTTCTCGCCCAGCCGCTGGCGGGGCACCAACTGCCAGCCACGCACTCCTAAAGCCACGGGCCCACTGGGACACTGCGGGGGCTGGTGGAAGCCAGCGGCCATTGTGACACAGCGGGGCTGCACAGAAGCCACGGTGCTTTGTGACCCGTGGCTCCCAGGAGAGCCTTTGTGATGCTGGGGACCTACCCGGAAGCCTGGCTCCACTGTGACACCAGCACAGAAGCTCGGGGAGCCCTGGAGACCGTGGGGACGCTATGGAAGCTGATGGAAGCCTGGCTCCACTGTGACACCAGCACAGAAGCTCGGGGAGCCCTGGAGACCGTGGGGATGCTAGGGAAGCTGATGGAAGCCTGGGCACCACAGTGACGCTACGGAAGCTGGTGGAACCGAGGGGCCACAGTGACACTCTGGGGCCTTTTGGAAGCAACGAGACCCTGGTGGGAAGCCACGGGATGATTAATGCTGGCAGGAACCTGCTGCAGGTGGGCTCCTCTCTCCCAGCTTCCACAAGTGCTGCTAGGATGCCACTGCGGCACTGGCTTGTCACGGGCTCACGGCTTCCTTTGGGAATGGCTCTGCTGCAGGATGGCATGCTGCAGAGAATGCAGGTAGATGTTGTGCTCCCTCCTGGCATGCAGGTGGACAAGAAAGCCTGATCCAGCCCCCGCTCGGCCCATGTGTGGCTGTGGCATTGGAGCAGGGCAATTTTGGGAGCAGCCCCAGCCCTGCTGCTGGTCCCGGCTGGGCACGCAGCTGCTGGGACACAGGTGTGTCCTGATGGCCCCCGTGTACTCGTTTGAGAAGGGAAGGACAGAGTGCATCAGTGAGTTTGGTGTGGCTTACATGCGGCAAGGAGAAGGTGCAGCCCAGAACTGGCTTTCACTTTGAGAAGCTTTTGCTCTTGCGGGAGCAGCTGGTGGACCTTTTCAACCGAGTTGCAAGAGTGAAAAGTGTAATGGCATGTCTCTCTGAGAAGGAAGGTTCAGTGCCGCAGCGTGTTGCACACAATTGATATGCTGATAAGAGAAGGGGGTGCTTTTGGACCGTTTTCCTTCCTGACACGTCTGTCTGTGGGAGCTTTAGGTGCTTGGACTCAGGGATAGCGAAGGTGTGTGAAAGTGACCGGGCTGCGAGAATCCTGTTGCAACAGGGAAGAGGGAAGGTCAGCAAATGTTTCCTGTCCTGGCACATGTCTCAGTCTGAAGTGCAGCTGGAGATGCTTCACTTCTGCCAAGGACGCTGCCAGCTTGAGAGAAGGATGCGCTCTGTGGAGTTGAGAAAGAAATTGCGTATCACCAGCTTGTTTCCTCCAGTTCCTAGACAGCAAAGGGGCTATGAAAGGCAGCACTGGCTTTTTGTTCTAGGAGTTTTTCTTGACAAGCAGCTGCTGGATGTTTGCAAGGGGGTTTGGGATATGCAAAAATGAGAGGGTAAGCTGGTACACTGAGCTTGAGAGCAAAAGCATATCTTCAGGGCTTTGGATGCATTTCAGAGGCTGGGAGTTCCATGCTGAGCAGCTGATGGCACAGAAGAGGTTCTAAAGAAAGAGGCCCTGCTGGAATTGCCTTTTCTTTTGCAGCCTAGAAACTGCACAGCCAACAGCAAAAACGATTCCTCCTCCCTCCCTGCAACATGCAGCATCACATTCCTTTCTGTCACCAAGAGGCAGGATGCACAGCCGAGCTCTTCCACCCACTGCTCGCACACGACTGGGGCCGCGCCAGCCAAGCGCTTGGCTTTTTCCTGGCCACTGTCAGCGCTCCTGGAAACAAGCACACGATAGCGCTGCCCACTTGCAGAAGAAGGAATCACTGCGAGGCCAGCTCAAAAGCAGCCCAAGGGCAGAGGCAACTTGGAAACTTCGCTGCTCTCAAATCAACGGTGTCAAGACAAAAAGATTTCCCTCATCTTCCCCTTGCACGTGCAGACTCCTCTTTGCACCCACACTCCAAGAGCAAGATGAACTCCTTTGCCCTAACTTGCACTTTCCTTCTCAGCTCTAGGCACCATCCTAAGGCTTCCCTCTGCCAGAGTCAGGATCCAAAGACAACGGCAGCAGGGACTGCTCACACACAAAAGGCACCAGGACAAAAGGCTCCCGAGCTTGGCCTTTGCATTCCTGCTGACAGCTCAACAGCTCTAAGCCAGAGAAGTGCCTGGTGGGAAGAGCCTTTAGAATCACTCTGAGCACCTCATGACAAGGAGCTGCAGCGTGTGGGGATGAATCTGCAGCAGCCTCCTGCCCCAGGGTGTCCCCTGGGAGCAGCCATGCGCCAGGCCGTGACTGCCAGCTGCACATGCAAAGGAGCCGGTGTTCCACACCACGGCTGTGCCTGGGACAGAGACACGAGTGGCCACAGAAGTGGCCATGGCACTGTCCGCACGCTGTCCCTGCTGCTTCTCGCCCAGCCGCTGGCGGGGCACCAACTGCCAGCCACGCACTCCTAAAGCCACGGGCCCACTGGGACACTGCGGGGGCTGGTGGAAGCCAGCGGCCATTGTGACACAGCAGGGCTGCACAGAAGCCACGGTGCTTTGTGACCCGTGGCTCCCAGGAGAGCCTTTGTGATGCTGGGGACCTACCCGGAAGCCTGGCTCCACTGTGACACCAGCACAGAAGCTCGGGGAGCCCTGGAGACCGTGGGGATGCTAGGGAAGCTGATGGAAGCCTGGGCACCACAGTGACGCTATGGAAGCTGGTGGAACCGAGGGGCCACAGTGACACTCTGGGGCCTTTTGGAAGCAACGAGACCCTGGTGGGAAGCCACGGGATGATTAATGCTGGCAGGAACCTGCTGCAGGTGGGCTCCTCTCTCCCAGCTTCCACAAGTGCTGCTAGGATGCCACTGCGGCACTGGCTTGTCACGGGCTCACGGCTTCCTTTGGGAAGGGCTCTGCTGCAGGATGGCATGCTGCAGAGAATGCAGGTAGATGTTGTGCTCCCTCCTGGCATGCAGGTGGACAAGAAAGCCTGATCCAGCCCCCGCTCAGCCCATGTCTGGCTGTGGCATTGGAGCAGGGCAATTTTGGGAGCAGCCCCAGCCCTGCTGCTGGTCCCGGCTGGGCACGCAGCTGCTGGGACACAGGTGTGTCCTGATGGCCCCCGTGTACTCGTTTGAGAAGGGAAGGACAGAGTGCATCAGTGAGTTTGGTGTGGCTTACATGCGGCAAGGAGAAGGTGCAGCCCAGAACTGGCTTTCACTTTGAGAAGCTTTTGCTCTTGCGGGAGCAGCTGGTGGACCTTTTCAACCGAGCTGCAGGAGTGAAAAGTGTGATGGCATGTCTATCTGAGAAGGAAGGTTCAGTGCCGCAGCGTGTTGTGCACAATTGATATGCTGATAAGAGAAGGGGGTGCTTTTGGACCGTTTTCCTTCCTGACACGTCTGTCTGTGGGAGCTTTAGGTGCTTGGACTCAGGGATAGCGAAGGTGTGTGAAAGTGACCGGGCTGCGAGAATCCTGTTGCACAGGGAAGAGGGAAGGTCAGCAAATGTTTCCTGTCCTGGCACATGTCTCAGTCTGAAGTGCAGCTGGAGATGCTTCACTTCTGCCAAGGACTCTGCCAGCTTGAGAGAAGGATGCGCTCTGTGGAGTTGAGAAAGAAAGTGCGTATCACCAGCTTGTTTCCTCCAGTTCCTAGACAGCAAAGGGGCTATGAAAGGCAGCACTGGCTTTTTGTTCTAGGAGTTTTTCTTGACAAGCAGCTGCTGGATGTTTGCAAGGGGGTTTGGGATATGCAAAAATGAGAGGGTAAGCTGGTACACTGAGCTTGAGAGCAAAAGCATATCTTCAGGGCTTTGGATGCATTTCAGAGGCTGGGAGTTCCATGCTGAGCAGCTGATGGCACAGAAGAGGTTCTAAAGAAAGAGGCCCTGCTGGAATTGCCTTTTCTTTTGCAGCCTAGAAACTGCACAGCCAACAGCAAAAACGATTCCTCCTCCCTCCCTGCAACATGCAGCATCACATTCCTTTCTGTCACCAAGAGGCAGGATGCACAGCCGAGCTCTTCCACCCACTGCTCGCACACGACTGGGGCCGCGCCAGCCAAGCGCTTGGCTTTTTCCTGGCCACTGTCAGCGCTCCTGGAAACAAGCACACGATAGCGCTGCCCACTTGCAGAAGAAGGAATCACTGCGAGGCCAGCTCAAAAGCAGCCCAAGGGCAGAGGCAACTTGGAAACTTCGCTGCTCTCAAATCAACGGTGTCAAGACAAAAAGATTTCCCTCATCTTCCCCTTGCACGTGCAGACTCCTCTTTGCACCCACACTCCAAGAGCAAGATGAACTCCTTTGCCCTAACTTGCACTTTCCTTCTCAGCTCTAGGCACCATCCTAAGGCTTCCCTCTGCCAGAGTCAGGATCCAAAGACAACGGCAGCAGGGACTGCTCACACACAAAAGGCACCAGGACAAAAGGCTCCCGAGCTTGGCCTTTGCATTCCTGCTGACAGCTCAACAGCTCTAAGCCAGAGAAGTGCCTGGTGGGAAGAGCCTTTAGAATCACTCTGAGCACCTCATGACAAGGAGCTGCAGCGTGTGGGGATGAATCTGCAGCAGCCTCCTGCCCCAGGGTGTCCCCCGGGAGCAGCCATGCGCCAGGCCGTGACTGCCAGCTGCACGCGTAAAGGAGCCGGTGTTCCACACCACGGCTGTGCCTGGGACAGAGACACGAGTGGCCACAGAAGTGGCCATGGCACTGTCCGCACGCTGTCCCTGCTGCTTCTCGCCCAGCCGCTGGCGGGGCACCAACTGCCAGCCACGCACTCCTAAAGCCACGGGCCCACTGGGACACTGCGGGGGCTGGTGGAAGCCAGCGGCCATTGTGACACAGCAGGGCTGCACAGAAGCCACGGTGCTTTGTGACCCGTGGCTCCCAGGAGAGCCTTTGTGATGCTGGGGACCTACCCGGAAGCCTGGCTCCACTGTGACACCAGCACAGAAGCTCGGGGAGCCCTGGAGACCGTGGGGATGCTAGGGAAGCTGATGGAAGCCTGGGCACCACAGTGACGCTACGGAACCTGGTGGAACCGAGGGGCCACAGTGACACTCTGGGGCCTTTTGGAAGCAATGAGACTCTGGTGGGAAGCCACGGGATGATTAATGCTGGCAGGAACCTGCTGCAGGTGGGCTCCTCTCTCCCAGCTTCCACAAGTGCTGCTAGGATGCCACTGCGGCACTGGCTTGTCACGGGCTCACGGCTTCCTTTGGGAAGGGCTCTGCTGCAGGATGGCATGCTGCAGAGAATGCAGGTAGATGTTGTGCTCCCTCCTGGCATGCAGGTGGACAAGAAAGCCTGATCCAGCCCCCGCTCAGCCCATGTGTGGCTGTGGCATTGGAGCAGGGCAATTTTGGGAGCAGCCCCAGCCCTGCTGCTGGTCCCGGCTGGGCACGCAGCTGCTGGGACACAGGTGTGTCCTGATGGCCCCCGTGTACTCGTTTGAGAAGGGAAGGACAGAGTGCATCAGTGAGTTTGGTGTGGCTTACATGCGGCAAGGAGAAGGTGCAGCCCAGAACTGGCTTTCACTTTGAGAAGCTTTTGCTCTTGCGGGAGCAGCTGGTGGACCTTTTCAACCGAGCTGCAGGAGTGAAAAGTGTGATGGCATGTCTATCTGAGAAGGAAGGTTCAGTGCCGCAGCGTGTTGTGCACAATTGATATGCTGATAAGAGAAGGGGGTGCTTTTGGACCGTTTTCCTTCCTGACACGTCTGTCTGTGGGAGCTTTAGGTGCTTGGACTCAGGGATAGCGAAGGTGTGTGAAAGTGACCGGGCTGCGAGAATCCTGTTGCACAGGGAAGAGGGAAGGTCAGCAAATGTTTCCTGTCCTGGCACATGTCTCAGTCTGAAGTGCAGCTGGAGATGCTTCACTTCTGCCAAGGACTCTGCCAGCTTGAGAGAAGGATGCGCTCTGTGGAGTTGAGAAAGAAAGTGCGTATCACCAGCTTGTTTCCTCCAGTTCCTAGACAGCAAAGGGGCTATGAAAGGCAGCACTGGCTTTTTGTTCTAGGAGTTTTTCTTGACAAGCAGCTGCTGGATGTTTGCAAGGGGGTTTGGGATATGCAAAAATGAGAGGGTAAGCTGGTACACTGAGCTTGAGAGCAAAAGCATATCTTCAGGGCTTTGGATGCATTTCAGAGGCTGGGAGTTCCATGCTGAGCAGCTGATGGCACAGAAGAGGTTCTAAAGAAAGAGGCCCTGCTGGAATTGCCTTTTCTTTTGCAGCCTAGAAACTGCACAGCCAACAGCAAAAACGATTCCTCCTCCCTCCCTGCAACATGCAGCATCACATTCCTTTCTGTCACCAAGAGGCAGGATGCACAGCCGAGCTCTTCCACCCACTGCTCGCACACGACTGGGGCCGCGCCAGCCAAGCGCTTGGCTTTTTCCTGGCCACTGTCAGCGCTCCTGGAAACAAGCACACGATAGCGCTGCCCACTTGCAGAAGAAGGAATCACTGCGAGGCCAGCTCAAAAGCAGCCCAAGGGCAGAGGCAACTTGGAAACTTCGCTGCTCTCAAATCAACGGTGTCAAGACAAAAAGATTTCCCTCATCTTCCCCTTGCACGTGCAGACTCCTCTTTGCACCCACACTCCAAGAGCAAGATGAACTCCTTTGCCCTAACTTGCACTTTCCTTCTCAGCTCTAGGCACCATCCTAAGGCTTCCCTCTGCCAGAGTCAGGATCCAAAGACAATGGCAGCAGGGACTGCTCACACACAAAAGGCACCAGGACAAAAGGCTCCCGAGCTTGGCCTTTGCATTCCTGCTGACAGCTCAACAGCTCTAAGCCAGAGAAGTGCCTGGTGGGAAGAGCCTTTAGAATCACTCTGAGCACCTCATGACAAGGAGCTGCAGCGTGTGGGGATGAATCTGCAGCAGCCTCCTGCCCCAGGGTGTCCCCCGGGAGCAGCCATGCGCCAGGCCGTGACTGCCAGCTGCACATGCAAAGGAGCCGGTGTTCCACACCACGGCTGTGCCTGGGACAGAGACACGAGTGGCCACAGAAGTGGCCATGGCACTGTCCGCACGCTGTCCCTGCTGCTTCTCGCCCAGCCGCTGGCGGGGCACCAACTGCCAGCCACGCACTCCTAAAGCCACGGGCCCACTGGGACACTGCGGGGGCTGGTGGAAGCCAGCGGCCATTGTGACACAGCGGGGCTGCACAGAAGCCACGGTGCTTTGTGACCCGTGGCTCCCAGGAGAGCCTTTGTGATGCTGGGGACCTACCCGGAAGCCTGGCTCCACTGTGACACCAGCACAGAAGCTCGGGGAGCCCTGGAGACCGTGGGGACGCTATGGAAGCTGATGGAAGCCTGGCTCCACTGTGACACCAGCACAGAAGCTCGGGGAGCCCTGGAGACCGTGGGGATGCTAGGGAAGCTGATGGAAGCCTGGGCACCACAGTGACGCTACGGAAGCTGGTGGAACCGAGGGGCCACAGTGACACTCTGGGGCCTTTTGGAAGCAACGAGACCCTGGTGGGAAGCCACGGGATGATTAATGCTGGCAGGAACCTGCTGCAGGTGGGCTCCTCTCTCCCAGCTTCCACAAGTGCTGCTAGGATGCCACTGCGGCACTGGCTTGTCACGGGCTCACGGCTTCCTTTGGGAATGGCTCTGCTGCAGGATGGCATGCTGCAGAGAATGCAGGTAGATGTTGTGCTCCCTCCTGGCATGCAGGTGGACAAGAAAGCCTGATCCAGCCCCCGCTCGGCCCATGTGTGGCTGTGGCATTGGAGCAGGGCAATTTTGGGAGCAGCCCCAGCCCTGCTGCTGGTCCCGGCTGGGCACGCAGCTGCTGGGACACAGGTGTGTCCTGATGGCCCCCGTGTACTCGTTTGAGAAGGGAAGGACAGAGTGCATCAGTGAGTTTGGTGTGGCTTACATGCGGCAAGGAGAAGGTGCAGCCCAGAACTGGCTTTCACTTTGAGAAGCTTTTGCTCTTGCGGGAGCAGCTGGTGGACCTTTTCAACCGAGTTGCAAGAGTGAAAAGTGTAATGGCATGTCTATCTGAGAAGGAAGGTTCAGTGCCGCAGCGTGTTGCACACAATTGATATGCTGATAAGAGAAGGGGGTGCTTTTGGACCGTTTTCCTTCCTGACACGTCTGTCTGTGGGAGCTTTAGGTGCTTGGACTCAGGGATAGCGAAGGTGTGTGAAAGTGACCGGGCTGCGAGAATCCTGTTGCAACAGGGAAGAGGGAAGGTCAGCAAATGTTTCCTGTCCTGGCACATGTCTCAGTCTGAAGTGCAGCTGGAGATGCTTCACTTCTGCCAAGGACGCTGCCAGCTTGAGAGAAGGATGCGCTCTGTGGAGTTGAGAAAGAAATTGCGTATCACCAGCTTGTTTCCTCCAGTTCCTAGACAGCAAAGGGGCTATGAAAGGCAGCACTGGCTTTTTGTTCTAGGAGTTTTTCTTGACAAGCAGCTGCTGGATGTTTGCAAGGGGGTTTGGGATATGCAAAAATGAGAGGGTAAGCTGGTACACTGAGCTTGAGAGCAAAAGCATATCTTCAGGGCTTTGGATGCATTTCAGAGGCTGGGAGTTCCATGCTGAGCAGCTGATGGCACAGAAGAGGTTCTAAAGAAAGAGGCCCTGCTGGAATTGCCTTTTCTTTTGCAGCCTAGAAACTGCACAGCCAACAGCAAAAACGATTCCTCCTCCCTCCCTGCAACATGCAGCATCACATTCCTTTCTGTCACCAAGAGGCAGGATGCACAGCCGAGCTCTTCCACCCACTGCTCGCACATGACTGGGGCCGCACCAGCCAAGCGCTTGGCTTTTTCCTGGCCACTGTCAGCGCTCCTGGAAACAAGCACACGATAGCGCTGCCCACTTGCAGAAGAAGGAATCACTGCGAGGCCAGCTCGAAAGCAGCCCAAGGGCAGAGGCAACTTGGAAACTTCGCTGCTCTCAAATCAACGGTGTCAAGACAAAAAGATTTCCCTCATCTTCCCCTTGCACGTGCAGACTCCTCTTTGCACCCACACTCCAAGAGCAAGATGAACTCCTTTGCCCTAACTTGCACTTTCCTTCTCAGCTCTAGGCACCATCCTAAGGCTTCCCTCTGCCAGAGTCAGGATCCAAAGACAACGGCAGCAGGGACTGCTCACACACAAAAGGCACCAGGACAAAAGGCTCCCGAGCTTGGCCTTTGCATTCCTGCTGACAGCTCAACAGCTCTAAGCCAGAGAAGTGCCTGGTGGGAAGAGCCTTTAGAATCACTCTGAGCACCTCATGACAAGGAGCTGCAGCGTGTGGGGATGAATCTGCAGCAGCCTCCTGCCCCAGGGTGTCCCCTGGGAGCAGCCATGCGCCAGGCCGTGACTGCCAGCTGCACATGCAAAGGAGCCGGTGTTCCACACCACGGCTGTGCCTGGGACAGAGACACGAGTGGCCACAGAAGTGGCCATGGCACTGTCCGCACGCTGTCCCTGCTGCTTCTCGCCCAGCCGCTGGCGGGGCACCAACTGCCAGCCACGCACTCCTAAAGCCACGGGCCCACTGGGACACTGCGGGGGCTGGTGGAAGCCAGCGGCCATTGTGACACAGCAGGGCTGCACAGAAGCCACGGTGCTTTGTGACCCGTGGCTCCCAGGAGAGCCTTTGTGATGCTGGGGACCTACCCGGAAGCCTGGCTCCACTGTGACACCAGCACAGAAGCTCGGGGAGCCCTGGAGACCGTGGGGATGCTAGGGAAGCTGATGGAAGCCTGGGCACCACAGTGACGCTACGGAACCTGGTGGAACCGAGGGGCCACAGTGACACTCTGGGGCCTTTTGGAAGCAATGAGACTCTGGTGGGAAGCCACGGGATGATTAATGCTGGCAGGAACCTGCTGCAGGTGGGCTCCTCTCTCCCAGCTTCCACAAGTGCTGCTAGGATGCCACTGCGGCACTGGCTTGTCACGGGCTCACGGCTTCCTTTGGGAAGGGCTCTGCTGCAGGATGGCATGCTGCAGAGAATGCAGGTAGATGTTGTGCTCCCTCCTGGCATGCAGGTGGACAAGAAAGCCTGATCCAGCCCCCGCTCAGCCCATGTGTGGCTGTGGCATTGGAGCAGGGCAATTTTGGGAGCAGCCCCAGCCCTGCTGCTGGTCCCGGCTGGGCACGCAGCTGCTGGGACACAGGTGTGTCCTGATGGCCCCCGTGTACTCGTTTGAGAAGGGAAGGACAGAGTGCATCAGTGAGTTTGGTGTGGCTTACATGCGGCAAGGAGAAGGTGCAGCCCAGAACTGGCTTTCACTTTGAGAAGCTTTTGCTCTTGCGGGAGCAGCTGGTGGACCTTTTCAACCGAGCTGCAGGAGTGAAAAGTGTGATGGCATGTCTATCTGAGAAGGAAGGTTCAGTGCCGCAGCGTGTTGTGCACAATTGATATGCTGATAAGAGAAGGGGGTGCTTTTGGACCGTTTTCCTTCCTGACACGTCTGTCTGTGGGAGCTTTAGGTGCTTGGACTCAGGGATAGCGAAGGTGTGTGAAAGTGACCGGGCTGCGAGAATCCTGTTGCACAGGGAAGAGGGAAGGTCAGCAAATGTTTCCTGTCCTGGCACATGTCTCAGTCTGAAGTGCAGCTGGAGATGCTTCACTTCTGCCAAGGACTCTGCCAGCTTGAGAGAAGGATGCGCTCTGTGGAGTTGAGAAAGAAAGTGCGTATCACCAGCTTGTTTCCTCCAGTTCCTAGACAGCAAAGGGGCTATGAAAGGCAGCACTGGCTTTTTGTTCTAGGAGTTTTTCTTGACAAGCAGCTGCTGGATGTTTGCAAGGGGGTTTGGGATATGCAAAAATGAGAGGGTAAGCTGGTACACTGAGCTTGAGAGCAAAAGCATATCTTCAGGGCTTTGGATGCATTTCAGAGGCTGGGAGTTCCATGCTGAGCAGCTGATGGCACAGAAGAGGTTCTAAAGAAAGAGGCCCTGCTGGAATTGCCTTTTCTTTTGCAGCCTAGAAACTGCACAGCCAACAGCAAAAACGATTCCTCCTCCCTCCCTGCAACATGCAGCATCACATTCCTTTCTGTCACCAAGAGGCAGGATGCACAGCCGAGCTCTTCCACCCACTGCTCGCACACGACTGGGGCCGCGCCAGCCAAGCGCTTGGCTTTTTCCTGGCCACTGTCAGCGCTCCTGGAAACAAGCACACGATAGCGCTGCCCACTTGCAGAAGAAGGAATCACTGCGAGGCCAGCTCAAAAGCAGCCCAAGGGCAGAGGCAACTTGGAAACTTCGCTGCTCTCAAATCAACGGTGTCAAGACAAAAAGATTTCCCTCATCTTCCCCTTGCACGTGCAGACTCCTCTTTGCACCCACACTCCAAGAGCAAGATGAACTCCTTTGCCCTAACTTGCACTTTCCTTCTCAGCTCTAGGCACCATCCTAAGGCTTCCCTCTGCCAGAGTCAGGATCCAAAGACAACGGCAGCAGGGACTGCTCACACACAAAAGGCACCAGGACAAAAGGCTCCCGAGCTTGGCCTTTGCATTCCTGCTGACAGCTCAACAGCTCTAAGCCAGAGAAGTGCCTGCTGGGAAGAGCCTTTAGAATCACTCTGAGCACCTCATGACAAGGAGCTGCAGCGTGTGGGGATGAATCTGCAGCAGCCTCCTGCCCCAGGGTGTCCCCCGGGAGCAGCCATGTGCCAGGCCGTGACTGCCAGCTGCACGCGCAAAGGAGCCGGTGTTCCACACCACGGCTGTGCCTGGGACAGAGACACGAGTGGCCACAGAAGTGGCCATGGCACTGTCCGCACGCTGTCCCTGCTGCTTCTCGCCCAGCCGCTGGCGGGGCACCAACTGCCAGCCACGCACTCCTAAAGCCACGGGCCCACTGGGACACTGTGGCGGCTGGTGGAAGCCAGCGGCCATTGTGACACAGCGGGGCTGCACAGAAGCCACGGTGCTTTGTGACCCGTGGCTCCCAGGAGAGCCTTTGTGATGCTGGGGACCTACCCGGAAGCCTGGCTCCACTGTGACACCAGCACAGAAGCTCGGGGAGCCCTGGAGACCGTGGGGACGCTATGGAAGCTGATGGAAGCCTGGCTCCACTGTGACACCAGCACAGAAGCTCGGGGAGCCCTGGAGACCGTGGGGATGCTAGGGAAGCTGATGGAAGCCTGGGCACCACAGTGACGCTACGGAAGCTGGTGGAACCGAGGGGCCACAGTGACACTCTGGGGCCTTTTGGAAGCAACGAGACCCTGGTGGGAAGCCACGGGATGATTAATGCTGGCAGGAACCTGCTGCAGGTGGGCTCCTCTCTCCCAGCTTCCACAAGTGCTGCTAGGATGCCACTGCGGCACTGGCTTGTCACGGGCTCACGGCTTCCTTTGGGAAGGGCTCTGCTGCAGGATGGCATGCTGCAGAGAATGCAGGTAGATGTTGTGCTCCCTCCTGGCATGCAGGTGGACAAGAAAGCCTGATCCAGCCCCCGCTCAGCCCATGTGTGGCTGTGGCATTGGAGCAGGGCAATTTTGGGAGCAGCCCCAGCCCTGCTGCTGGTCCCGGCTGGGCACGCAGCTGCTGGGACACAGGTGTGTCCTGATGGCCCCCGTGTACTCGTTTGAGAAGGGAAGGACAGAGTGCATCAGTGAGTTTGGTGTGGCTTACATGCGGCAAGGAGAAGGTGCAGCCCAGAACTGGCTTTCACTTTGAGAAGCTTTTGCTCTTGCGGGAGCAGCTGGTGGACCTTTTCAACCGAGTTGCAAGAGTGAAAAGTGTAATGGCATGTCTATCTGAGAAGGAAGGTTCAGTGCCGCAGCGTGTTGTGCACAATTGATATGCTGATAAGAGAAGGGGGTGCTTTTGGACCGTTTTCCTTCCTGACACGTCTGTCTGTGGGAGCTTTAGGTGCTTGGACTCAGGGATAGCGAAGGTGTGTGAAAGTGACCGGGCTGCGAGAATCCTGTTGCACAGGGAAGAGGGAAGGTCAGCAAATGTTTCCTGTCCTGGCACATGTCTCAGTCTGAAGTGCAGCTGGAGATGCTTCACTTCTGCCAAGGACTCTGCCAGCTTGAGAGAAGGATGCGCTCTGTGGAGTTGAGAAAGAAAGTGCGTATCACGAGCTTGTTTCCTCCAGTTCCTAGACAGCAAAGGGGCTATGAAAGGCAGCACTGGCTTTTTGTTCTAGGAGTTTTTCTTGACAAGCAGCTGCTGGATGTTTGCAAGGGGGTTTGGGATATGCAAAAATGAGAGGGTAAGCTGGTACACTGAGCTTGAGAGCAAAAGCATATCTTCAGGGCTTTGGATGCATTTCAGAGGCTGGGAGTTCCATGCTGAGCAGCTGATGGCACAGAAGAGGTTCTAAAGAAAGAGGCCCTGCTGGAATTGCCTTTTCTTTTGCAGCCTAGAAACTGCACAGCCAACAGCAAAAACGATTCCTCCTCCCTCCCTGCAACATGCAGCATCACATTCCTTTCTGTCACCAAGAGGCAGGATGCACAGCCGAGCTCTTCCACCCACTGCTCGCACACGACTCGGGCAGCACCAGCCAAGCGCTTGGCTTTTTCCTGGCCACTGTCAGCGCTCCTGGAAACAAGCACACGATAGCGCTGCCCACTTGCAGAAGAAGGAATCACTGCGAGGCCAGCTCAAAAGCAGCCCAAGGGCAGAGGCAACTTGGAAACTTCGCTGCTCTCAAATCAACGGTGTCAAGACAAAAAGATTTCCCTCATCTTCCCCTTGCACGTGCAGACTCCTCTTTGCACCCACACTCCAAGAGCAAGATGAACTCCTTTGCCCTAACTTGCACTTTCCTTCTCAGCTCTAGGCACCATCCTAAGGCTTCCCTCTGCCAGAGTCAGGATCCAAAGACAACGGCAGCAGGGACTGCTCACACACAAAAGGCACCAGGACAAAAGGCTCCCGAGCTTGGCCTTTGCATTCCTGCTGACAGCTCAACAGCTCTAAGCCAGAGAAGTGCCTGGTGGGAAGAGCCTTTAGAATCACTCTGAGCACCTCATGACAAGGAGCTGCAGCGTGTGGGGATGAATCTGCAGCAGCCTCCTGCCCCAGGGTGTCCCCCGGGAGCAGCCATGCGCCAGGCCGTGACTGCCAGCTGCACATGCAAAGGAGCCGGTGTTCCACACCACGGCTGTGCCTGGGACAGAGACACGAGTGGCCACAGAGGTGGCCATGGCACTGTCCGCACGCTGTCCCTGCTGCTTCTCGCCCAGCCGCTGGCGGGGCACCAACTGCCAGCCACGCACTCCTAAAGCCACGGGCCCACTGGGACACTGCGGGGGCTGGTGGAAGCCAGCGGCCATTGTGACACAGCAGGGCTGCACAGAAGCCACGGTGCTTTGTGACCCGTGGCTCCCAGGAGAGCCTTTGTGATGCTGGGGACCTACCCGGAAGCCTGGCTCCACTGTGACACCAGCACAGAAGCTCGGGGAGCCCTGGAGACCGTGGGGATGCTAGGGAAGCTGATGGAAGCCTGGACACCACAGTGACACTATGGAAGCTGGTGGAACCGAGGGGCCACAGTGACACTCTGGGGCCTTTTGGAAGCAACGAGACTCTGGTGGGAAGCCACGGGATGATTAATGCTGGCAGGAACCTGCTGCAGGTGGGCTCCTCTCTCCCAGCTTCCACAAGTGCTGCTAGGATGCCACTGCGGCACTGGCTTGTCACGGGCTCACGGCTTCCTTTGGGAATGGCTCTGCTGCAGGATGGCATGCTGCAGAGAATGCAGGTAGATGTTGTGCTCCCTCCTGGCATGCAGGTGGACAAGAAAGCCTGATCCAGCCCCTGCTCAGCCCATGTGTGGCTGTGGCATTGGAGCAGGGCAATTTTGGGAGCAGCCCCAGCCCTGCTGCTGGTCCCGGCTGGGCACGCAGCTGCTGGGACACAGGTGTGTCCTGATGGCCCCCGTGTACTCGTTTGAGAAGGGAAGGACAGAGTGCATCAGTGAGTTTGGTGTGGCTTACATGCGGCAAGGAGAAGGTGCAGCCCAGAACTGGCTTTCACTTTGAGAAGCTTTTGCTCTTGCGGGAGCAGCTGGTGGACCTTTTCAACCGAGCTGCAGGAGTGAAAAGTGTGATGGCATGTCTATCTGAGAAGGAAGGTTCAGTGCCGCAGCGTGTTGTGCACAATTGATATGCTGATAAGAGAAGGGGGTGCTTTTGGACCGTTTTCCTTCCTGACACGTCTGTCTGTGGGAGCTTTAGGTGCTTGGACTCAGGGATAGCGAAGGTGTGTGAAAGTGACCGGGCTGCGAGAATCCTGTTGCACAGGGAAGAGGGAAGGTCAGCAAATGTTTCCTGTCCTGGCACATGTCTCAGTCTGAAGTGCAGCTGGAGATGCTTCACTTCTGCCAAGGACTCTGCCAGCTTGAGAGAAGGATGCGCTCTGTGGAGTTGAGAAAGAAAGTGCGTATCACCAGCTTGTTTCCTCCAGTTCCTAGACAGCAAAGGGGCTATGAAAGGCAGCACTGGCTTTTTGTTCTAGGAGTTTTTCTTGACAAGCAGCTGCTGGATGTTTGCAAGGGGGTTTGGGATATGCAAAAATGAGAGGGTAAGCTGGTACACTGAGCTTGAGAGCAAAAGCATATCTTCAGGGCTTTGGATGCATTTCAGAGGCTGGGAGTTCCATGCTGAGCAGCTGATGGCACAGAAGAGGTTCTAAAGAAAGAGGCCCTGCTGGAATTGCCTTTTCTTTTGCAGCCTAGAAACTGCACAGCCAACAGCAAAAACGATTCCTCCTCCCTCCCTGCAACATGCAGCATCACATTCCTTTCTGTCATCAAGAGGCAGGATGCACAGCTGAGCTCTTCCACCCACTGCTCGCACACGACTGGGGCCGTGCCAGCCAAGCGCTTGGCTTTTTCCTGGCCACTGTCAGCGCTCCTGGAAACAAGCACACGATAGCGCTGCCCACTTGCAGAAGAAGGAATCACTGCGAGGCCAGCTCAAAAGCAGCCCAAGGGCAGAGGCAACTTGGAAACTTCGCTGCTCTCAAATCAACGGTGTCAGGACAAAAAGATTTCCCTCATCTTCCCCTTGCACGTGCAGACTCCTCTTTGCACCCACACTCCAAGAGCAAGATGAACTCCTTTGCCCTAACTTGCACTTTCCTTCTCAGCTCTAGGCACCATCCTAAGGCTTCCCTCTGCCAGAGTCAGGATCCAAAGACAATGGCAGCAGGGACTGCTCACACACAAAAGGCACCAGGACAAAAGGCTCCCGAGCTTGGCCTTTGCATTCCTGCTGACAGCTCAACAGCTCTAAGCCAGAGAAGTGCCTGCTGGGAAGAGCCTTTAGAATCACTCTGAGCACCTCATGACAAGGAGCTGCAGTGTGTGGGGATGAATCTGCAGCAGCCTCCTGCCCCAGGGTGTCCCCCGGGAGCAGCCATGCGCCAGGCCGTGACTGCCAGCTGCACGCGCAAAGGAGCCGGTGTTCCACACCACGGCTGTGCCTGGGACAGAGACACGAGTGGCCACAGAAGTGGCCATGGCACTGTCCGCACGCTGTCCCTGCTGCTTCTCGCCCAGCCGCTGGCGGGGCACCAACTGCCAGCCACGCACTCCTAAAGCCACGGGCCCACTGGGACACTGCGGGGGCTGGTGGAAGCCAGCGGCCATTGTGACACAGCGGGGCTGCACAGAAGCCACGGTGCTTTGTGACCCGTGGCTCCCAGGAGAGCCTTTGTGATGCTGGGGACCTACCCGGAAGCCTGGCTCCACTGTGACACCAGCACAGAAGCTCGGGGAGCCCTGGAGACCGTGGGGACGCTATGGAAGCTGATGGAAGCCTGGCTCCACTGTGACACCAGCACAGAAGCTTGGGGAGCCCTGCAGACCGTGGGGATGCTAGGGAAGCTGATGGAAGCCTGGGCACCACAGTGACGCTACGGAAGCTGGTGGAACCGAGGGGCCACAGTGACACTCTGGGGCCTTTTGGAAGCAACGAGACCCTGGTGGGAAGCCACGGGATGATTAATGCTGGCAGGAACCTGCTGCAGGTGGGCTCCTCTCTCCCAGCTTCCACAAGTGCTGCTAGGATGCCACTGCGGCACTGGCTTGTCACGGGCTCACGGCTTCCTTTGGGAAGGGCTCTGCTGCAGGATGGCATGCTGCAGAGAATGCAGGTAGATGTTGTGCTCCCTCCTGGCATGCAGGTGGACAAGAAAGCCTGATCCAGCCCCCGCTCAGCCCATGTGTGGCTGTGGCATTGGAGCAGGGCAATTTTGGGAGCAGCCCCAGCCCTGCTGCTGGTCCCGGCTGGGCACGCAGCTGCTGGGACACAGGTGTGTCCTGATGGCCCCCGTGTACTCGTTTGAGAAGGGAAGGACAGAGTGCATCAGTGAGTTTGGTGTGGCTTACATGCGGCAAGGAGAAGGTGCAGCCCAGAACTGGCTTTCACTTTGAGAAGCTTTTGCTCTTGCGGGAGCAGCTGGTGGACCTTTTCAACCGAGTTGCAAGAGTGAAAAGTGTAATGGCATGTCTATCTGAGAAGGAAGGTTCAGTGCCGCAGCGTGTTGCACACAATTGATATGCTGATAAGAGAAGGGGGTGCTTTTGGACCGTTTTCCTTCCTGACACGTCTGTCTGTGGGAGCTTTAGGTGCTTGGACTCAGGGATAGCGAAGGTGTGTGAAAGTGACCGGGCTGCGAGAATCCTGTTGCAACAGGGAAGAGGGAAGGTCAGCAAATGTTTCCTGTCCTGGCACATGTCTCAGTCTGAAGTGCAGCTGGAGATGCTTCACTTCTGCCAAGGACGCTGCCATCTTGAGAGAAGGATGCGCTCTATGGAGTTGAGAAAGAAAGTGCGTATCACGAGCTTGTTTCCTCCAGTTCCTAGACAGCAAAGGGGCTATGAAAGGCAGCACTGGCTTTTTGTTCTAGGAGTTTTTCTTGACAAGCAGCTGCTGGATGTTTGCAAGGGGGTTTGGGATATGCAAAAATGAGAGGGTAAGCTGGTACACTGAGCTTGAGAGCAAAAGCATATCTTCAGGGCTTTGGATGCATTTCAGAGGCTGGGAGTTCCATGCTGAGCAGCTGATGGCACAGAAGAGGTTCTAAAGAAAGAGGCCCTGCTGGAATTGCCTTTTCTTTTGCAGCCTAGAAACTGCACAGCCAACAGCAAAAACGATTCCTCCTCCCTCCCTGCAACATGCAGCATCACATTCCTTTCTGTCACCAAGAGGCAGGATGCACAGCCGAGCTCTTCCACCCACTGCTCGCACACGACTCGGGCAGCACCAGCCAAGCGCTTGGCTTTTTCCTGGCCACTGTCAGCGCTCCTGGAAACAAGCACACGATAGCGCTGCCCACTTGCAGAAGAAGGAATCACTGCGAGGCCAGCTCAAAAGCAGCCCAAGGGCAGAGGCAACTTGGAAACTTCGCTGCTCTCAAATCAACGGTGTCAAGACAAAAAGATTTCCCTCATCTTCCCCTTGCACGTGCAGACTCCTCTTTGCACCCACACTCCAAGAGCAAGATGAACTCCTTTGCCCTAACTTGCACTTTCCTTCTCAGCTCTAGGCACCATCCTAAGGCTTCCCTCTGCCAGAGTCAGGATCCAAAGACAATGGCAGCAGGGACTGCTCACACACAAAAGGCACCAGGACAAAAGGCTCCCGAGCTTGGCCTTTGCATTCCTGCTGACAGCTCAACAGCTCTAAGCCAGAGAAGTGCCTGGTGGGAAGAGCCTTTAGAATCACTCTGAGCACCTCATGACAAGGAGCTGCAGCGTGTGGGGATGAATCTGCAGCAGCCTCCTGCCCCAGGGTGTCCCCCGGGAGCAGCCATGCGCCAGGCCGTGACTGCCAGCTGCACGCGCAAAGGAGCCGGTGTTCCACACCACGGCTGTGCCTGGGACAGAGACACGAGTGGCCACAGAAGTGGCCATGGCACTGTCCGCACGCTGTCCCTGCTGCTTCTCGCCCAGCCGCTGGCGGGGCACCAACTGCCAGCCACGCACTCCTAAAGCCACGGGCCCACTGGGACACTGCGGGGGCTGGTGGAAGCCAGCGGCCATTGTGACACAGCGGGGCTGCACAGAAGCCACGGTGCTTTGTGACCCGTGGCTCCCAGGAGAGCCTTTGTGATGCTGGGGACCTACCCGGAAGCCTGGCTCCACTGTGACACCAGCACAGAAGCTCGGGGAGCCCTGGAGACCGTGGGGATGCTAGGGAAGCTGATGGAAGCCTGGACACCACAGTGACACTATGGAAGCTGGTGGAACCGAGGGGCCACAGTGACACTCTGGGGCCTTTTGGAAGCAACGAGACTCTGGTGGGAAGCCACGGGATGATTAATGCTGGCAGGAACCTGCTGCAGGTGGGCTCCTCTCTCCCAGCTTCCACAAGTGCTGCTAGGATGCCACTGCGGCACTGGCTTGTCACGGGCTCACGGCTTCCTTTGGGAAGGGCTCTGCTGCAGGATGGCATGCTGCAGAGAATGCAGGTAGATGTTGTGCTCCCTCCTGGCATGCAGGTGGACAAGAAAGCCTGATCCAGCCCCCGCTCAGCCCATGTGTGGCTGTGGCATTGGAGCAGGGCAATTTTGGGAGCAGCCCCAGCCCTGCTGCTGGTCCCGGCTGGGCACGCAGCTGCTGGGACACAGGTGTGTCCTGATGGCCCCCGTGTACTCGTTTGAGAAGGGAAGGACAGAGTGCATCAGTGAGTTTGGTGTGGCTTACATGCGGCAAGGAGAAGGTGCAGCCCAGAACTGGCTTTCACTTTGAGAAGCTTTTGCTCTTGCGGGAGCAGCTGGTGGACCTTTTCAACCGAGCTGCAGGAGTGAAAAGTGTGATGGCATGTCTATCTGAGAAGGAAGGTTCAGTGCCGCAGCGTGTTGTGCACAATTGATATGCTGATAAGAGAAGGGGGTGCTTTTGGACCGTTTTCCTTCCTGACACGTCTGTCTGTGGGAGCTTTAGGTGCTTGGACTCAGGGATAGCGAAGGTGTGTGAAAGTGACTGGGCTGCGAGAATCCTGTTGCAACAGGGAAGAGGGAAGGTCAGCAAATGTTTCCTGTCCTGGCACATGTCTCAGTCTGAAGTGCAGCTGGAGATGCTTCACTTCTGCCAAGGACTCTGCCATCTTGAGAGAAGGATGCGCTCTATGGAGTTGAGAAAGAAAGTGCGTATCACGAGCTTGTTTCCTCCAGTTCCTAGACAGCAAAGGGGCTATGAAAGGCAGCACTGGCTTTTTGTTCTAGGAGTTTTTCTTGACAAGCAGCTGCTGGATGTTTGCAAGGGGGTTTGGGATATGCAAAAATGAGAGGGTAAGCTGGTACACTGAGCTTGAGAGCAAAAGCATATCTTCAGGGCTTTGGATGCATTTCAGAGGCTGGGAGTTCCATGCTGAGCAGCTGATGGCACAGAAGAGGTTCTAAAGAAAGAGGCCCTGCTGGAATTGCCTTTTCTTTTGCAGCCTAGAAACTGCACAGCCAACAGCAAAAACGATTCCTCCTCCCTCCCTGCAACATGCAGCATCACATTCCTTTCTGTCACCAAGAGGCAGGATGCACAGCCGAGCTCTTCCACCCACTGCTCGCACACGACTCGGGCAGCACCAGCCAAGCGCTTGGCTTTTTCCTGGCCACTGTCAGCGCTCCTGGAAACAAGCACACGATAGCGCTGCCCACTTGCAGAAGAAGGAATCACTGCGAGGCCAGCTCAAAAGCAGCCCAAGGGCAGAGGCAACTTGGAAACTTCGCTGCTCTCAAATCAACGGTGTCAAGACAAAAAGATTTCCCTCATCTTCCCCTTGCACGTGCAGACTCCTCTTTGCACCCACACTCCAAGAGCAAGATGAACTCCTTTGCCCTAACTTGCACTTTCCTTCTCAGCTCTAGGCACCATCCTAAGGCTTCCCTCTGCCAGAGTCAGGATCCAAAGACAATGGCAGCAGGGACTGCTCACACACAAAAGGCACCAGGACAAAAGGCTCCCGAGCTTGGCCTTTGCATTCCTGCTGACAGCTCAACAGCTCTAAGCCAGAGAAGTGCCTGGTGGGAAGAGCCTTTAGAATCACTCTGAGCACCTCATGACAAGGAGCTGCAGCGTGTGGGGATGAATCTGCAGCAGCCTCCTGCCCCAGGGTGTCCCCCGGGAGCAGCCATGCGCCAGGCCGTGACTGCCAGCTGCACGCGCAAAGGAGCCGGTGTTCCACACCACGGCTGTGCCTGGGACAGAGACACGAGTGGCCACAGAAGTGGCCATGGCACTGTCCGCACGCTGTCCCTGCTGCTTCTCGCCCAGCCGCTGGCGGGGCACCAACTGCCAGCCACGCACTCCTAAAGCCACGGGCCCACTGGGACACTGCGGGGGCTGGTGGAAGCCAGCGGCCATTGTGACACAGCAGGGCTGCACAGAAGCCACGGTGCTTTGTGACCCGTGGCTCCCAGGAGAGCCTTTGTGATGCTGGGGACCTACCCGGAAGCCTGGCTCCACTGTGACACCAGCACAGAAGCTCGGGGAGCCCTGGAGACCGTGGGGATGCTAGGGAAGCTGATGGAAGCCTGGACACCACAGTGACACTACGGAACCTGGTGGAACCGAGGGGCCACAGTGACACTCTGGGGCCTTTTGGAAGCAACGAGACTCTGGTGGGAAGCCACGGGATGATTAATGCTGGCAGGAACCTGCTGCAGGTGGGCTCCTCTCTCCCAGCTTCCACAAGTGCTGCTAGGATGCCACTGCGGCACTGGCTTGTCACGGGCTCACGGCTTCCTTTGGGAAGGGCTCTGCTGCAGGATGGCATGCTGCAGAGAATGCAGGTAGATGTTGTGCTCCCTCCTGGCATGCAGGTGGACAAGAAAGCCTGATCCAGCCCCCGCTCAGCCCATGTGTGGCTGTGGCATTGGAGCAGGGCAATTTTGGGAGCAGCCCCAGCCCTGCTGCTGGTCCCGGCTGGGCACGCAGCTGCTGGGACACAGGTGTGTCCTGATGGCCCCCGTGTACTCGTTTGAGAAGGGAAGGACAGAGTGCATCAGTGAGTTTGGTGTGGCTTACATGCGGCAAGGAGAAGGTGCAGCCCAGAACTGGCTTTCACTTTGAGAAGCTTTTGCTCTTGCGGGAGCAGCTGGTGGACCTTTTCAACCGAGCTGCAGGAGTGAAAAGTGTGATGGCATGTCTATCTGAGAAGGAAGGTTCAGTGCCGCAGCGTGTTGTGCACAATTGATATGCTGATAAGAGAAGGGGGTGCTTTTGGACCGTTTTCCTTCCTGACACGTCTGTCTGTGGGAGCTTTAGGTGCTTGGACTCAGGGATAGCGAAGGTGTGTGAAAGTGACCGGGCTGCGAGAATCCTGTTGCACAGGGAAGAGGGAAGGTCAGCAAATGTTTCCTGTCCTGGCACATGTCTCAGTCTGAAGTGCAGCTGGAGATGCTTCACTTCTGCCAAGGACTCTGCCAGCTTGAGAGAAGGATGCGCTCTGTGGAGTTGAGAAAGAAAGTGCGTATCACCAGCTTGTTTCCTCCAGTTCCTAGACAGCAAAGGGGCTATGAAAGGCAGCACTGGCTTTTTGTTCTAGGAGTTTTTCTTGACAAGCAGCTGCTGGATGTTTGCAAGGGGGTTTGGGATATGCAAAAATGAGAGGGTAAGCTGGTACACTGAGCTTGAGAGCAAAAGCATATCTTCAGGGCTTTGGATGCATTTCAGAGGCTGGGAGTTCCATGCTGAGCAGCTGATGGCACAGAAGAGGTTCTAAAGAAAGAGGCCCTGCTGGAATTGCCTTTTCTTTTGCAGCCTAGAAACTGCACAGCCAACAGCAAAAACGATTCCTCCTCCCTCCCTGCAACATGCAGCATCACATTCCTTTCTGTCACCAAGAGGCAGGATGCACAGCCGAGCTCTTCCACCCACTGCTCGCACACGACTGGGGCCGCGCCAGCCAAGCGCTTGGCTTTTTCCTGGCCACTGTCAGCGCTCCTGGAAACAAGCACACGATAGCGCTGCCCACTTGCAGAAGAAGGAATCACTGCGAGGCCAGCTCAAAAGCAGCCCAAGGGCAGAGGCAACTTGGAAACTTCGCTGCTCTCAAATCAACGGTGTCAGGACAAAAAGATTTCCCTCATCTTCCCCTTGCACGTGCAGACTCCTCTTTGCACCCACACTCCAAGAGCAAGATGAACTCCTTTGCCCTAACTTGCACTTTCCTTCTCAGCTCTAGGCACCATCCTAAGGCTTCCCTCTGCCAGAGTCAGGATCCAAAGACAACGGCACCAGGGACTGCTCACACACAAAAGGCACCAGGACAAAAGGCTCCCGAGCTTGGCCTTTGCATTCCTGCTGACAGCTCAACAGCTCTAAGCCAGAGAAGTGCCTGGTGGGAAGAGCCTTTAGAATCACTCTGAGCACCTCATGACAAGGAGCTGCAGCGTGTGGGGATGAATCTGCAGCAGCCTCCTGCCCCAGGGTGTCCCCCGGGAGCAGCCATGCGCCAGGCCGTGACTGCCAGCTGCACGCGCAAAGGAGCCGGTGTTCCACACCACGGCTGTGCCTGGGACAGAGACACGAGTGGCCACAGAAGTGGCCATGGCACTGTCCGCACGCTGTCCCTGCTGCTTCTCGCCCAGCCGCTGGCGGGGCACCAACTGCCAGCCACGCACTCCTAAAGCCACGGGCCCACTGGGACACTGCGGGGGCTGGTGGAAGCCAGCGGCCATTGTGACACAGCAGGGCTGCACAGAAGCCACGGTGCTTTGTGACCCGTGGCTCCCAGGAGAGCCTTTGTGATGCTGGGGACCTACCCGGAAGCCTGGCTCCACTGTGACACCAGCACAGAAGCTCGGGGAGCCCTGGAGACCGTGGGGATGCTAGGGAAGCTGATGGAAGCCTGGGCACCACAGTGACGCTACGGAACCTGGTGGAACCGAGGGGCCACAGTGACACTCTGGGGCCTTTTGGAAGCAATGAGACTCTGGTGGGAAGCCACGGGATGATTAATGCTGGCAGGAACCTGCTGCAGGTGGGCTCCTCTCTCCCAGCTTCCACAAGTGCTGCTAGGATGCCACTGCGGCACTGGCTTGTCACGGGCTCACGGCTTCCTTTGGGAAGGGCTCTGCTGCAGGATGGCATGCTGCAGAGAATGCAGGTAGATGTTGTGCTCCCTCCTGGCATGCAGGTGGACAAGAAAGCCTGATCCAGCCCCCGCTCAGCCCATGTCTGGCTGTGGCATTGGAGCAGGGCAATTTTGGGAGCAGCCCCAGCCCTGCTGCTGGTCCCGGCTGGGCACGCAGCTGCTGGGACACAGGTGTGTCCTGATGGCCCCCGTGTACTCGTTTGAGAAGGGAAGGACAGAGTGCATCAGTGAGTTTGGTGTGGCTTACATGCGGCAAGGAGAAGGTGCAGCCCAGAACTGGCTTTCACTTTGAGAAGCTTTTGCTCTTGCGGGAGCAGCTGGTGGACCTTTTCAACCGAGCTGCAGGAGTGAAAAGTGTGATGGCATGTCTATCTGAGAAGGAAGGTTCAGTGCCGCAGCGTGTTGTGCACAATTGATATGCTGATAAGAGAAGGGGGTGCTTTTGGACCGTTTTCCTTCCTGACACGTCTGTCTGTGGGAGCTTTAGGTGCTTGGACTCAGGGATAGCGAAGGTGTGTGAAAGTGACCGGGCTGCGAGAATCCTGTTGCACAGGGAAGAGGGAAGGTCAGCAAATGTTTCCTGTCCTGGCACATGTCTCAGTCTGAAGTGCAGCTGGAGATGCTTCACTTCTGCCAAGGACTCTGCCAGCTTGAGAGAAGGATGCGCTCTGTGGAGTTGAGAAAGAAAGTGCGTATCACGAGCTTGTTTCCTCCAGTTCCTAGACAGCAAAGGGGCTATGAAAGGCAGCACTGGCTTTTTGTTCTAGGAGTTTTTCTTGACAAGCAGCTGCTGGATGTTTGCAAGGGGGTTTGGGATATGCAAAAATGAGAGGGTAAGCTGGTACACTGAGCTTGAGAGCAAAAGCATATCTTCAGGGCTTTGGATGCATTTCAGAGGCTGGGAGTTCCATGCTGAGCAGCTGATGGCACAGAAGAGGTTCTAAAGAAAGAGGCCCTGCTGGAATTGCCTTTTCTTTTGCAGCCTAGAAACTGCACAGCCAACAGCAAAAACGATTCCTCCTCCCTCCCTGCAACATGCAGCATCACATTCCTTTCTGTCACCAAGAGGCAGGATGCACAGCCGAGCTCTTCCACCCACTGCTCGCACACGACTGGGGCCGCGCCAGCCAAGCGCTTGGCTTTTTCCTGGCCACTGTCAGCGCTCCTGGAAACAAGCACACGATAGCGCTGCCCACTTGCAGAAGAAGGAATCACTGCGAGGCCAGCTCAAAAGCAGCCCAAGTGCAGAGGCAACTTGGAAACTTCGCTGCTCTCAAATCAACGGTGTCAAGACAAAAAGATTTCCCTCATCTTCCCCTTGCACGTGCAGACTCCTCTTTGCACCCACACTCCAAGAGCAAGATGAACTCCTTTGCCCTAACTTGCACTTTCCTTCTCAGCTCTAGGCACCATCCTAAGGCTTCCCTCTGCCAGAGTCAGGATCCAAAGACAACGGCAGCAGGGACTGCTCACACACAAAAGGCACCAGGACAAAAGGCTCCCGAGCTTGGCCTTTGCATTCCTGCTGACAGCTCAACAGCTCTAAGCCAGAGAAGTGCCTGCTGGGAAGAGCCTTTAGAATCACTCTGAGCACCTCATGACAAGGAGCTGCAGCGTGTGGGGATGAATCTGCAGCAGCCTCCTGCCCCAGGGTGTCCCCCGGGAGCAGCCATGTGCCAGGCCGTGACTGCCAGCTGCACGCGCAAAGGAGCCGGTGTTCCACACCACGGCTGTGCCTGGGACAGAGACACGAGTGGCCACAGAAGTGGCCATGGCACTGTCCGCACGCTGTCCCTGCTGCTTCTCGCCCAGCCGCTGGCGGGGCACCAACTGCCAGCCACGCACTCCTAAAGCCACGGGCCCACTGGGACACTGTGGCGGCTGGTGGAAGCCAGCGGCCATTGTGACACAGCGGGGCTGCACAGAAGCCACGGTGCTTTGTGACCCGTGGCTCCCAGGAGAGCCTTTGTGATGCTGGGGACCTACCCGGAAGCCTGGCTCCACTGTGACACCAGCACAGAAGCTCGGGGAGCCCTGGAGACCGTGGGGATGCTAGGGAAGCTGATGGAAGCCTGGGCACCACAGTGACGCTATGGAAGCTGGTGGAACCGAGGGGCCACAGTGACACTCTGGGGCCTTTTGGAAGCAACGAGACTCTGGTGGGAAGCCACGGGATGATTAATGCTGGCAGGAACCTGCTGCAGGTGGGCTCCTCTCTCCCAGCTTCCACAAGTGCTGCTAGGATGCCACTGCGGCACTGGCTTGTCACGGGCTCACGGCTTCCTTTGGGAAGGGCTCTGCTGCAGGATGGCATGCTGCAGAGAATGCAGGTAGATGTTGTGCTCCCTCCTGGCATGCAGGTGGACAAGAAAGCCTGATCCAGCCCCCGCTCAGCCCATGTGTGGCTGTGGCATTGGGGCGGGGCAACTTTGGGAGCAGCCCCAGCCCTGCTGCTGGTCCCGGCTGGGCACGCAGCTGCTGGGACACAGGTGTGTCCTGATGGCCCCCGTGTACTCGTTTGAGAAGGGAAGGACAGAGTGCATCAGTGAGTTTGGTGTGGCTTACATGCGGCAAGGAGAAGGTGCAGCCCAGAACTGGCTTTCACTTTGAGAAGCTTTTGCTCTTGCGGGAGCAGCTGGTGGACCTTTTCAACCGAGCTGCAGGAGTGAAAAGTGTGATGGCATGTCTATCTGAGAAGGAAGGTTCAGTGCCGCAGCGTGTTGTGCACAATTGATATGCTGATAAGAGAAGGGGGTGCTTTTGGACCGTTTTCCTTCCTGACACGTCTGTCTGTGGGAGCTTTAGGTGCTTGGACTCAGGGATAGCGAAGGTGTGTGAAAGTGACCGGGCTGCGAGAATCCTGTTGCACAGGGAAGAGGGAAGGTCAGCAAATGTTTCCTGTCCTGGCACATGTCTCAGTCTGAAGTGCAGCTGGAGATGCTTCACTTCTGCCAAGGACTCTGCCAGCTTGAGAGAAGGATGCGCTCTGTGGAGTTGAGAAAGAAAGTGCGTATCACCAGCTTGTTTCCTCCAGTTCCTAGACAGCAAAGGGGCTATGAAAGGCAGCACTGGCTTTTTGTTCTAGGAGTTTTTCTTGACAAGCAGCTGCTGGATGTTTGCAAGGGGGTTTGGGATATGCAAAAATGAGAGGGTAAGCTGGTACACTGAGCTTGAGAGCAAAAGCATATCTTCAGGGCTTTGGATGCATTTCAGAGGCTGGGAGTTCCATGCTGAGCAGCTGATGGCACAGAAGAGGTTCTAAAGAAAGAGGCCCTGCTGGAATTGCCTTTTCTTTTGCAGCCTAGAAACTGCACAGCCAACAGCAAAAACGATTCCTCCTCCCTCCCTGCAACATGCAGCATCACATTCCTTTCTGTCACCAAGAGGCAGGATGCACAGCCGAGCTCTTCCACCCACTGCTCGCACACGACTGGGGCCGCGCCAGCCAAGCGCTTGGCTTTTTCCTGGCCACTGTCAGCGCTCCTGGAAACAAGCACACGATAGCGCTGCCCACTTGCAGAAGAAGGAATCACTGCGAGGCCAGCTCAAAAGCAGCCCAAGGGCAGAGGCAACTTGGAAACTTCGCTGCTCTCAAATCAACGGTGTCAGGACAAAAAGATTTCCCTCATCTTCCCCTTGCACGTGCAGACTCCTCTTTGCACCCACACTCCAAGAGCAAGATGAACTCCTTTGCCCTAACTTGCACTTTCCTTCTCAGCTCTAGGCACCATCCTAAGGCTTCCCTCTGCCAGAGTCAGGATCCAAAGACAACGGCACCAGGGACTGCTCACACACAAAAGGCACCAGGACAAAAGGCTCCCGAGCTTGGCCTTTGCATTCCTGCTGACAGCTCAACAGCTCTAAGCCAGAGAAGTGCCTGGTGGGAAGAGCCTTTAGAATCACTCTGAGCACCTCATGACAAGGAGCTGCAGCGTGTGGGGATGAATCTGCAGCAGCCTCCTGCCCCAGGGTGTCCCCCGGGAGCAGCCATGCGCCAGGCCGTGACTGCCAGCTGCACGCGCAAAGGAGCCGGTGTTCCACACCACGGCTGTGCCTGGGACAGAGACACGAGTGGCCACAGAAGTGGCCATGGCACTGTCCGCACGCTGTCCCTGCTGCTTCTCGCCCAGCCGCTGGCGGGGCACCAACTGCCAGCCACGCACTCCTAAAGCCACGGGCCCACTGGGACACTGCGGGGGCTGGTGGAAGCCAGCGGCCATTGTGACACAGCAGGGCTGCACAGAAGCCACGGTGCTTTGTGACCCGTGGCTCCCAGGAGAGCCTTTGTGATGCTGGGGACCTACCCGGAAGCCTGGCTCCACTGTGACACCAGCACAGAAGCTCGGGGAGCCCTGGAGACCGTGGGGATGCTAGGGAAGCTGATGGAAGCCTGGGCACCACAGTGACGCTACGGAACCTGGTGGAACCGAGGGGCCACAGTGACACTCTGGGGCCTTTTGGAAGCAATGAGACTCTGGTGGGAAGCCACGGGATGATTAATGCTGGCAGGAACCTGCTGCAGGTGGGCTCCTCTCTCCCAGCTTCCACAAGTGCTGCTAGGATGCCACTGCGGCACTGGCTTGTCACGGGCTCACGGCTTCCTTTGGGAAGGGCTCTGCTGCAGGATGGCATGCTGCAGAGAATGCAGGTAGATGTTGTGCTCCCTCCTGGCATGCAGGTGGACAAGAAAGCCTGATCCAGCCCCCGCTCAGCCCATGTCTGGCTGTGGCATTGGAGCAGGGCAATTTTGGGAGCAGCCCCAGCCCTGCTGCTGGTCCCGGCTGGGCACGCAGCTGCTGGGACACAGGTGTGTCCTGATGGCCCCCGTGTACTCGTTTGAGAAGGGAAGGACAGAGTGCATCAGTGAGTTTGGTGTGGCTTACATGCGGCAAGGAGAAGGTGCAGCCCAGAACTGGCTTTCACTTTGAGAAGCTTTTGCTCTTGCGGGAGCAGCTGGTGGACCTTTTCAACCGAGCTGCAGGAGTGAAAAGTGTGATGGCATGTCTATCTGAGAAGGAAGGTTCAGTGCCGCAGCGTGTTGTGCACAATTGATATGCTGATAAGAGAAGGGGGTGCTTTTGGACCGTTTTCCTTCCTGACACGTCTGTCTGTGGGAGCTTTAGGTGCTTGGACTCAGGGATAGCGAAGGTGTGTGAAAGTGACCGGGCTGCGAGAATCCTGTTGCACAGGGAAGAGGGAAGGTCAGCAAATGTTTCCTGTCCTGGCACATGTCTCAGTCTGAAGTGCAGCTGGAGATGCTTCACTTCTGCCAAGGACTCTGCCAGCTTGAGAGAAGGATGCGCTCTGTGGAGTTGAGAAAGAAAGTGCGTATCACGAGCTTGTTTCCTCCAGTTCCTAGACAGCAAAGGGGCTATGAAAGGCAGCACTGGCTTTTTGTTCTAGGAGTTTTTCTTGACAAGCAGCTGCTGGATGTTTGCAAGGGGGTTTGGGATATGCAAAAATGAGAGGGTAAGCTGGTACACTGAGCTTGAGAGCAAAAGCATATCTTCAGGGCTTTGGATGCATTTCAGAGGCTGGGAGTTCCATGCTGAGCAGCTGATGGCACAGAAGAGGTTCTAAAGAAAGAGGCCCTGCTGGAATTGCCTTTTCTTTTGCAGCCTAGAAACTGCACAGCCAACAGCAAAAACGATTCCTCCTCCCTCCCTGCAACATGCAGCATCACATTCCTTTCTGTCACCAAGAGGCAGGATGCACAGCCGAGCTCTTCCACCCACTGCTCGCACACGACTGGGGCCGCGCCAGCCAAGCGCTTGGCTTTTTCCTGGCCACTGTCAGCGCTCCTGGAAACAAGCACACGATAGCGCTGCCCACTTGCAGAAGAAGGAATCACTGCGAGGCCAGCTCAAAAGCAGCCCAAGTGCAGAGGCAACTTGGAAACTTCGCTGCTCTCAAATCAACGGTGTCAAGACAAAAAGATTTCCCTCATCTTCCCCTTGCACGTGCAGACTCCTCTTTGCACCCACACTCCAAGAGCAAGATGAACTCCTTTGCCCTAACTTGCACTTTCCTTCTCAGCTCTAGGCACCATCCTAAGGCTTCCCTCTGCCAGAGTCAGGATCCAAAGACAACGGCAGCAGGGACTGCTCACACACAAAAGGCACCAGGACAAAAGGCTCCCGAGCTTGGCCTTTGCATTCCTGCTGACAGCTCAACAGCTCTAAGCCAGAGAAGTGCCTGCTGGGAAGAGCCTTTAGAATCACTCTGAGCACCTCATGACAAGGAGCTGCAGCGTGTGGGGATGAATCTGCAGCAGCCTCCTGCCCCAGGGTGTCCCCCGGGAGCAGCCATGTGCCAGGCCGTGACTGCCAGCTGCACGCGCAAAGGAGCCGGTGTTCCACACCACGGCTGTGCCTGGGACAGAGACACGAGTGGCCACAGAAGTGGCCATGGCACTGTCCGCACGCTGTCCCTGCTGCTTCTCGCCCAGCCGCTGGCGGGGCACCAACTGCCAGCCACGCACTCCTAAAGCCACGGGCCCACTGGGACACTGTGGCGGCTGGTGGAAGCCAGCGGCCATTGTGACACAGCGGGGCTGCACAGAAGCCACGGTGCTTTGTGACCCGTGGCTCCCAGGAGAGCCTTTGTGATGCTGGGGACCTACCCGGAAGCCTGGCTCCACTGTGACACCAGCACAGAAGCTCGGGGAGCCCTGGAGACCGTGGGGACGCTATGGAAGCTGATGGAAGCCTGGCTCCACTGTGACACCAGCACAGAAGCTCGGGGAGCCCTGGAGACCGTGGGGATGCTAGGGAAGCTGATGGAAGCCTGGGCACCACAGTGACGCTACGGAAGCTGGTGGAACCGAGGGGCCACAGTGACACTCTGGGGCCTTTTGGAAGCAACGAGACCCTGGTGGGAAGCCACGGGATGATTAATGCTGGCAGGAACCTGCTGCAGGTGGGCTCCTCTCTCCCAGCTTCCACAAGTGCTGCTAGGATGCCACTGCGGCACTGGCTTGTCACGGGCTCACGGCTTCCTTTGGGAAGGGCTCTGCTGCAGGATGGCATGCTGCAGAGAATGCAGGTAGATGTTGTGCTCCCTCCTGGCATGCAGGTGGACAAGAAAGCCTGATCCAGCCCCCGCTCAGCCCATGTGTGGCTGTGGCATTGGAGCAGGGCAATTTTGGGAGCAGCCCCAGCCCTGCTGCTGGTCCCGGCTGGGCACGCAGCTGCTGGGACACAGGTGTGTCCTGATGGCCCCCGTGTACTCGTTTGAGAAGGGAAGGACAGAGTGCATCAGTGAGTTTGGTGTGGCTTACATGCGGCAAGGAGAAGGTGCAGCCCAGAACTGGCTTTCACTTTGAGAAGCTTTTGCTCTTGCGGGAGCAGCTGGTGGACCTTTTCAACCGAGCTGCAGGAGTGAAAAGTGTGATGGCATGTCTATCTGAGAAGGAAGGTTCAGTGCCGCAGCGTGTTGTGCACAATTGATATGCTGATAAGAGAAGGGGGTGCTTTTGGACCGTTTTCCTTCCTGACACGTCTGTCTGTGGGAGCTTTAGGTGCTTGGACTCAGGGATAGCGAAGGTGTGTGAAAGTGACCGGGCTGCGAGAATCCTGTTGCACAGGGAAGAGGGAAGGTCAGCAAATGTTTCCTGTCCTGGCACATGTCTCAGTCTGAAGTGCAGCTGGAGATGCTTCACTTCTGCCAAGGACTCTGCCAGCTTGAGAGAAGGATGCGCTCTGTGGAGTTGAGAAAGAAAGTGCGTATCACCAGCTTGTTTCCTCCAGTTCCTAGACAGCAAAGGGGCTATGAAAGGCAGCACTGGCTTTTTGTTCTAGGAGTTTTTCTTGACAAGCAGCTGCTGGATGTTTGCAAGGGGGTTTGGGATATGCAAAAATGAGAGGGTAAGCTGGTACACTGAGCTTGAGAGCAAAAGCATATCTTCAGGGCTTTGGATGCATTTCAGAGGCTGGGAGTTCCATGCTGAGCAGCTGATGGCACAGAAGAGGTTCTAAAGAAAGAGGCCCTGCTGGAATTGCCTTTTCTTTTGCAGCCTAGAAACTGCACAGCCAACAGCAAAAACGATTCCTCCTCCCTCCCTGCAACATGCAGCATCACATTCCTTTCTGTCACCAAGAGGCAGGATGCACAGCCGAGCTCTTCCACCCACTGCTCGCACACGACTGGGGCCGCGCCAGCCAAGCGCTTGGCTTTTTCCTGGCCACTGTCAGCGCTCCTGGAAACAAGCACACGATAGCGCTGCCCACTTGCAGAAGAAGGAATCACTGCGAGGCCAGCTCAAAAGCAGCCCAAGGGCAGAGGCAACTTGGAAACTTCGCTGCTCTCAAATCAACAGTGTCAGGACAAAAAGATTTCCCTCATCTTCCCCTTGCACGTGCAGACTCCTCTTTGCACCCACACTCCAAGAGCAAGATGAACTCCTTTGCCCTAACTTGCACTTTCCTTCTCAGCTCTAGGCACCATCCTAAGGCTTCCCTCTGCCAGAGTCAGGATCCAAAGACAACGGCACCAGGGACTGCTCACACACAAAAGGCACCAGGACAAAAGGCTCCCGAGCTTGGCCTTTGCATTCCCGCGGACAGCTCAACAGCTCTAAGCCAGAGAAGTGCCTGGTGGGAAGAGCCTTTAGAATCACTCTGAGCACCTCATGACAAGGAGCTGCAGTGTGTGGGGATGAATCTGCAGCAGCCTCCTGCCCCAGGGTGTCCCCCGGGAGCAGCCATGCGCCAGGCCATGACTGCCAGCTGCACATGCAAAGGAGCCGGTGTTCCACACCACGGCTGTGCCTGGGACAGAGACACGAGTGGCCACAGAAGTGGCCATGGCACTGTCCGCACGCTGACCCTGCTGCTTCTCGCCCAGCCGCTGGCGGGGCACCAACTGCCAGCCACGCACTCCTAAAGCCACGGGCCCACTGGGACACTGCGGGGGCTGGTGGAAGCCAGCGGCCATTGTGACACAGCGGGGCTGCACAGAAGCCACGGTGCTTTGTGACCCGTGGCTCCCAGGAGAGCCTTTGTGATGCTGGGGACCTACCCGGAAGCCTGGCTCCACTGTGACACCAGCACAGAAGCTCGGGGAGCCCTGGAGACCGTGGGGATGCTAGGGAAGCTGATGGAAGCCTGGGCACCACAGTGACGCTATGGAAGCTGGTGGAACCGAGGGGCCACCGTGACACTCTGGGGCCTTTTGGAAGCAACGAGACCCTGGTGGGAAGCCACGGGATGATTAATGCTGGCAGGAACCTGCTGCAGGTGGGCTCCTCTCTCCCAGCTTCCACAAGTGCTGCTAGGATGCCACTGCGGCACTGGCTTGTCACGGGCTCACGGCTTCCTTTGGGAAGGGCTCTGCTGCAGGATGGCATGCTGCAGAGAATGCAGGTAAGATGTTGTGCTCCCTCCTGGCATGCAGGTGGACAAGAAAGCCTGATCCAGCCCCCGCTCAGCCCATGTGTGGCTGTGGCATTGGAGCAGGGCAATTTTGGGAGCAGCCCCAGCCCTGCTGCTGGTCCCGGCTGGGCACGCAGCTGCTGGGACACAGGTGTGTCCTGATGGCCCCCGTGTACTCGTTTGAGAAGGGAAGGACAGAGTGCATCAGTGAGTTTGGTGTGGCTTACATGCGGCAAGGAGAAGGTGCAGCCCAGAACTGGCTTTCACTTTGAGAAGCTTTTGCTCTTGCGGGAGCAGCTGGTGGACCTTTTCAACCGAGTTGCAAGAGTGAAAAGTGTAATGGCATGTCTATCTGAGAAGGAAGGTTCAGTGCCGCAGCGTGTTGCACACAATTGATATGCTGATAAGAGAAGGGGGTGCTTTTGGACCGTTTTCCTTCCTGACACGTCTGTCTGTGGGAGCTTTAGGTGCTTGGACTCAGGGATAGCGAAGGTGTGTGAAAGTGACCGGGCTGCGAGAATCCTGTTGCAACAGGGAAGAGGGAAGGTCAGCAAATGTTTCCTGTCCTGGCACATGTCTCAGTCTGAAGTGCAGCTGGAGATGCTTCACTTCTGCCAAGGACGCTGCCATCTTGAGAGAAGGATGCGCTCTATGGAGTTGAGAAAGAAAGTGCGTATCACGAGCTTGTTTCCTCCAGTTCCTAGACAGCAAAGGGGCTATGAAAGGCAGCACTGGCTTTTTGTTCTAGGAGTTTTTCTTGACAAGCAGCTGCTGGATGTTTGCAAGGGGGTTTGGGATATGCAAAAATGAGAGGGTAAGCTGGTACACTGAGCTTGAGAGCAAAAGCATATCTTCAGGGCTTTGGATGCATTTCAGAGGCTGGGAGTTCCATGCTGAGCAGCTGATGGCACAGAAGAGGTTCTAAAGAAAGAGGCCCTGCTGGAATTGCCTTTTCTTTTGCAGCCTAGAAACTGCACAGCCAACAGCAAAAACGATTCCTCCTCCCTCCCTGCAACATGCAGCATCACATTCCTTTCTGTCACCAAGAGGCAGGATGCACAGCCGAGCTCTTCCACCCACTGCTCGCACACGACTGGGGCCGCGCCAGCCAAGCGCTTGGCTTTTTCCTGGCCACTGTCAGCGCTCCTGGAAACAAGCACACGATAGCGCTGCCCACTTGCAGAAGAAGGAATCACTGCGAGGCCAGCTCAAAAGCAGCCCAAGGGCAGAGGCAACTTGGAAACTTCGCTGCTCTCAAATCAACGGTGTCAAGACAAAAAGATTTCCCTCATCTTCCCCTTGCACGTGCAGACTCCTCTTTGCACCCACACTCCAAGAGCAAGATGAACTCCTTTGCCCTAACTTGCACTTTCCTTCTCAGCTCTAGGCACCATCCTAAGGCTTCCCTCTGCCAGAGTCAGGATCCAAAGACAATGGCAGCAGGGACTGCTCACACACAAAAGGCACCAGGACAAAAGGCTCCCGAGCTTGGCCTTTGCATTCCTGCTGACAGCTCAACAGCTCTAAGCCAGAGAAGTGCCTGGTGGGAAGAGCCTTTAGAATCACTCTGAGCACCTCATGACAAGGAGCTGCAGCGTGTGGGGATGAATCTGCAGCAGCCTCCTGCCCCAGGGTGTCCCCCGGGAGCAGCCATGCGCCAGGCCGTGACTGCCAGCTGCACGCGCAAAGGAGCCGGTGTTCCACACCACGGCTGTGCCTGGGACAGAGACACGAGTGGCCACAGAAGTGGCCATGGCACTGTCCGCACGCTGTCCCTGCTGCTTCTCGCCCAGCCGCTGGCGGGGCACCAACTGCCAGCCACGCACTCCTAAAGCCACGGGCCCACTGGGACACTGCGGGGGCTGGTGGAAGCCAGCGGCCATTGTGACACAGCGGGGCTGCACAGAAGCCACGGTGCTTTGTGACCCGTGGCTCCCAGGAGAGCCTTTGTGATGCTGGGGACCTACCCGGAAGCCTGGCTCCACTGTGACACCAGCACAGAAGCTCGGGGAGCCCTGGAGACCGTGGGGACGCTATGGAAGCTGATGGAACCCTGGCTCCACTGTGACACCAGCACAGAAGCTTGGGGAGCCCTGGAGACCGTGGGGATGCTAGGGTAGCTGATGGAAGCCTGGGCACCACAGTGACGCTACGGAAGCTGGTGGAACCGAGGGGCCACAGTGACACTCTGGGGCCTTTTGGAAGCAACGAGACCCTGGTGGGAAGCCACGGGATGATTAATGCTGGCAGGAACCTGCTGCAGGTGGGCTCCTCTCTCCCAGCTTCCACAAGTGCTGCTAGGATGCCACTGCGGCACTGGCTTGTCACGGGCTCACGGCTTCCTTTGGGAAGGGCTCTGCTGCAGGATGGCATGCTGCAGAGAATGCAGGTAGATGTTGTGCTCCCTCCTGGCATGCAGGTGGACAAGAAAGCCTGATCCAGCCCCCGCTCAGCCCATGTCTGGCTGTGGCATTGGAGCAGGGCAATTTTGGGAGCAGCCCCAGCCCTGCTGCTGGTCCCGGCTGGGCACGCAGCTGCTGGGACACAGGTGTGTCCTGATGGCCCCCGTGTACTCGTTTGAGAAGGGAAGGACAGAGTGCATCAGTGAGTTTGGTGTGGCTTACATGCGGCAAGGAGAAGGTGCAGCCCAGAACTGGCTTTCACTTTGAGAAGCTTTTGCTCTTGCGGGAGCAGCTGGTGGACCTTTTCAACCGAGTTGCAAGAGTGAAAAGTGTAATGGCATGTCTATCTGAGAAGGAAGGTTCAGTGCCGCAGCGTGTTGCACACAATTGATATGCTGATAAGAGAAGGGGGTGCTTTTGGACCGTTTTCCTTCCTGACACGTCTGTCTGTGGGAGCTTTAGGTGCTTGGACTCAGGGATAGCGAAGGTGTGTGAAAGTGACTGGGCTGCGAGAATCCTGTTGCAACAGGGAAGAGGGAAGGTCAGCAAATGTTTCCTGTCCTGGCACATGTCTCAGTCTGAAGTGCAGCTGGAGATGCTTCACTTCTGCCAAGGACGCTGCCATCTTGAGAGAAGGATGCGCTCTATGGAGTTGAGAAAGAAAGTGCGTATCACGAGCTTGTTTCCTCCAGTTCCTAGACAGCAAAGGGGCTATGAAAGGCAGCACTGGCTTTTTGTTCTAGGAGTTTTTCTTGACAAGCAGCTGCTGGATGTTTGCAAGGGGGTTTGGGATATGCAAAAATGAGAGGGTAAGCTGGTACACTGAGCTTGAGAGCAAAAGCATATCTTCAGGGCTTTGGATGCATTTCAGAGGCTGGGAGTTCCATGCTGAGCAGCTGATGGCACAGAAGAGGTTCTAAAGAAAGAGGCCCTGCTGGAATTGCCTTTTCTTTTGCAGCCTAGAAACTGCACAGCCAACAGCAAAAACGATTCCTCCTCCCTCCCTGCAACATGCAGCATCACATTCCTTTCTGTCACCAAGAGGCAGGATGCACAGCCGAGCTCTTCCACCCACTGCTCGCACACGACTCGGGCAGCACCAGCCAAGCGCTTGGCTTTTTCCTGGCCACTGTCAGCGCTCCTGGAAACAAGCACACGATAGCGCTGCCCACTTGCAGAAGAAGGAATCACTGCGAGGCCAGCTCAAAAGCAGCCCAAGGGCAGAGGCAACTTGGAAACTTCGCTGCTCTCAAATCAACGGTGTCAAGACAAAAAGATTTCCCTCATCTTCCCCTTGCACATGCAGACTCCTCTTTGCACCCACACTCCAAGAGCAAGATGAACTCCTTTGCCCTAACTTGCACTTTCCTTCTCAGCTCTAGGCACCATCCTAAGGCTTCCCTCTGCCAGAGTCAGGATCCAAAGACAATGGCAGCAGGGACTGCTCACACACAAAAGGCACCAGGACAAAAGGCTCCCGAGCTTGGCCTTTGCATTCCTGCTGACAGCTCAACAGCTCTAAGCCAGAGAAGTGCCTGGTGGGAAGAGCCTTTAGAATCACTCTGAGCACCTCATGACAAGGAGCTGCAGCGTGTGGGGATGAATCTGCAGCAGCCTCCTGCCCCAGGGTGTCCCCCGGGAGCAGCCATGCGCCAGGCCGTGACTGCCAGCTGCACGCGCAAAGGAGCCGGTGTTCCACACCACGGCTGTGCCTGGGACAGAGACACGAGTGGCCACAGAAGTGGCCATGGCACTGTCCGCACGCTGTCCCTGCTGCTTCTCGCCCAGCCGCTGGCGGGGCACCAACTGCCAGCCACGCACTCCTAAAGCCACGGGCCCACTGGGACACTGCGGGGGCTGGTGGAAGCCAGCGGCCATTGTGACACAGCGGGGCTGCACAGAAGCCACGGTGCTTTGTGACCCGTGGCTCCCAGGAGAGCCTTTGTGATGCTGGGGACCTACCCGGAAGCCTGGCTCCACTGTGACACCAGCACAGAAGCTCGGGGAGCCCTGGAGACCGTGGGGATGCTAGGGAAGCTGATGGAAGCCTGGACACCACAGTGACACTATGGAAGCTGGTGGAACCGAGGGGCCACAGTGACACTCTGGGGCCTTTTGGAAGCAACGAGACTCTGGTGGGAAGCCACGGGATGATTAATGCTGGCAGGAACCTGCTGCAGGTGGGCTCCTCTCTCCCAGCTTCCACAAGTGCTGCTAGGATGCCACTGCGGCACTGGCTTGTCACGGGCTCACGGCTTCCTTTGGGAAGGGCTCTGCTGCAGGATGGCATGCTGCAGAGAATGCAGGTAGATGTTGTGCTCCCTCCTGGCATGCAGGTGGACAAGAAAGCCTGATCCAGCCCCCGCTCAGCCCATGTCTGGCTGTGGCATTGGAGCAGGGCAATTTTGGGAGCAGCCCCAGCCCTGCTGCTGGTCCCGGCTGGGCACGCAGCTGCTGGGACACAGGTGTGTCCTGATGGCCCCCGTGTACTCGTTTGAGAAGGGAAGGACAGAGTGCATCAGTGAGTTTGGTGTGGCTTACATGCGGCAAGGAGAAGGTGCAGCCCAGAACTGGCTTTCACTTTGAGAAGCTTTTGCTCTTGCGGGAGCAGCTGGTGGACCTTTTCAACCGAGCTGCAGGAGTGAAAAGTGTGATGGCATGTCTATCTGAGAAGGAAGGTTCAGTGCCGCAGCGTGTTGTGCACAATTGATATGCTGATAAGAGAAGGGGGTGCTTTTGGACCGTTTTCCTTCCTGACACGTCTGTCTGTGGGAGCTTTAGGTGCTTGGACTCAGGGATAGCGAAGGTGTGTGAAAGTGACTGGGCTGCGAGAATCCTGTTGCAACAGGGAAGAGGGAAGGTCAGCAAATGTTTCCTGTCCTGGCACATGTCTCAGTCTGAAGTGCAGCTGGAGATGCTTCACTTCTGCCAAGGACTCTGCCATCTTGAGAGAAGGATGCGCTCTATGGAGTTGAGAAAGAAAGTGCGTATCACGAGCTTGTTTCCTCCAGTTCCTAGACAGCAAAGGGGCTATGAAAGGCAGCACTGGCTTTTTGTTCTAGGAGTTTTTCTTGACAAGCAGCTGCTGGATGTTTGCAAGGGGGTTTGGGATATGCAAAAATGAGAGGGTAAGCTGGTACACTGAGCTTGAGAGCAAAAGCATATCTTCAGGGCTTTGGATGCATTTCAGAGGCTGGGAGTTCCATGCTGAGCAGCTGATGGCACAGAAGAGGTTCTAAAGAAAGAGGCCCTGCTGGAATTGCCTTTTCTTTTGCAGCCTAGAAACTGCACAGCCAACAGCAAAAACGATTCCTCCTCCCTCCCTGCAACATGCAGCATCACATTCCTTTCTGTCACCAAGAGGCAGGATGCACAGCCGAGCTCTTCCACCCACTGCTCGCACACGACTGGGGCCGCGCCAGCCAAGCGCTTGGCTTTTTCCTGGCCACTGTCAGCGCTCCTGGAAACAAGCACACGATAGCGCTGCCCACTTGCAGAAGAAGGAATCACTGCGAGGCCAGCTCAAAAGCAGCCCAAGGGCAGAGGCAACTTGGAAACTTCGCTGCTCTCAAATCAACGGTGTCAGGACAAAAAGAATTCCCTCATCTTCCCCTTGCACGTGCAGACTCCTCTTTGCACCCACACTCCAAGAGCAAGATGAACTCCTTTGCCCTAACTTGCACTTTCCTTCTCAGCTCTAGGCACCATCCTAAGGCTTCCCTCTGCCAGAGTCAGGATCCAAAGACAACGGCAGCAGGGACTGCTCACACACAAAAGGCACCAGGACAAAAGGCTCCCGAGCTTGGCCTTTGCATTCCTGCTGACAGCTCAACAGCTCTAAGCCAGAGAAGTGCCTGCTGGGAAGAGCCTTTAGAATCACTCTGAGCACCTCATGACAAGGAGCTGCAGTGTGTGGGGATGAATCTGCAGCAGCCTCCTGCCCCAGGGTGTCCCCCGGGAGCGGCCATGCGCCAGGCCGTGACTGCCAGCTGCACGCGCAAAGGAGCCGGTGTTCCACACCACGGCTGTGCCTGGGACAGAGACACGAGTGGCCACAGAAGTGGCCATGGCACTGTCCGCACGCTGTCCCTGCTGCTTCTCGCCCAGCCGCTGGCGGGGCACCAACTGCCAGCCACGCACTCCTAAAGCCACGGGCCCACTGGGACACTGCGGGGGCTGGTGGAAGCCAGCGGCCATTGTGACACAGCGGGGCTGCACAGAAGCCACGGTGCTTTGTGACCCGTGGCTCCCAGGAGAGCCTTTGTGATGCTGGGGACCTACCCGGAAGCCTGGCTCCACTGTGACACCAGCACAGAAGCTCGGGGAGCCCTGGAGACCGTGGGGATGCTAGGGAAGCTGATGGAAGCCTGGGCACCACAGTGACGCTATGGAAGCTGGTGGAACCGAGGGGCCACAGTGACACTCTGGGGCCTTTTGGAAGCAACGAGACTCTGGTGGGAAGCCACGGGATGATTAATGCTGGCAGGAACCTGCTGCAGGTGGGCTCCTCTCTCCCAGCTTCCACAAGTGCTGCTAGGATGCCACTGCGGCACTGGCTTGTCACGGGCTCACGGCTTCCTTTGGGAAGGGCTCTGCTGCAGGATGGCATGCTGCAGAGAATGCAGGTAGATGTTGTGCTCCCTCCTGGCATGCAGGTGGACAAGAAAGCCTGATCCAGCCCCCGCTCAGCCCATGTGTGGCTGTGGCATTGGGGCGGGGCAACTTTGGGAGCAGCCCCAGCCCTGCTGCTGGTCCCGGCTGGGCACGCAGCTGCTGGGACACAGGTGTGTCCTGATGGCCCCCGTGTACTCGTTTGAGAAGGGAAGGACAGAGTGCATCAGTGAGTTTGGTGTGGCTTACATGCGGCAAGGAGAAGGTGCAGCCCAGAACTGGCTTTCACTTTGAGAAGCTTTTGCTCTTGCGGGAGCAGCTGGTGGACCTTTTCAACCGAGCTGCAGGAGTGAAAAGTGTGATGGCATGTCTATCTGAGAAGGAAGGTTCAGTGCCGCACCGTGTTGTGCACAATTGATATGCTGATAAGAGAAGGGGGTGCTTTTGGACCGTTTTCCTTCCTGACACGTCTGTCTGTGGGAGCTTTAGGTGCTTGGACTCAGGGATAGCGAAGGTGTGTGAAAGTGACCGGGCTGCGAGAATCCTGTTGCACAGGGAAGAGGGAAGGTCAGCAAATGTTTCCTGTCCTGGCACATGTCTCAGTCTGAAGTGCAGCTGGAGATGCTTCACTTCTGCCAAGGACTCTGCCAGCTTGAGAGAAGGATGCGCTCTGTGGAGTTGAGAAAGAAAGTGCGTATCACGAGCTTGTTTCCTCCAGTTCCTAGACAGCAAAGGGGCTATGAAAGGCAGCACTGGCTTTTTGTTCTAGGAGTTTTTCTTGACAAGCAGCTGCTGGATGTTTGCAAGGGGGTTTGGGATATGCAAAAATGAGAGGGTAAGCTGGTACACTGAGCTTGAGAGCAAAAGCATATCTTCAGGGCTTTGGATGCATTTCAGAGGCTGGGAGTTCCATGCTGAGCAGCTGATGGCACAGAAGAGGTTCTAAAGAAAGAGGCCCTGCTGGAATTGCCTTTTCTTTTGCAGCCTAGAAACTGCACAGCCAACAGCAAAAACGATTCCTCCTCCCTCCCTGCAACATGCAGCATCACATTCCTTTCTGTCACCAAGAGGCAGGATGCACAGCCGAGCTCTTCCACCCACTGCTCGCACACGACTCGGGCAGCACCAGCCAAGCGCTTGGCTTTTTCCTGGCCACTGTCAGCGCTCCTGGAAACAAGCACACGATAGCGCTGCCCACTTGCAGAAGAAGGAATCACTGCGAGGCCAGCTCAAAAGCAGCCCAAGGGCAGAGGCAACTTGGAAACTTCGCTGCTCTCAAATCAACGGTGTCAGGACAAAAAGATTTCCCTCATCTTCCCCTTGCACGTGCAGACTCCTCTTTGCACCCACACTCCAAGAGCAAGATGAACTCCTTTGCCCTAACTTGCACTTTCCTTCTCAGCTCTAGGCACCATCCTAAGGCTTCCCTCTGCCAGAGTCAGGATCCAAAGACAACGGCACCAGGGACTGCTCACACACAAAAGGCACCAGGACAAAAGGCTCCCGAGCTTGGCCTTTGCATTCCTGCTGACAGCTCAACAGCTCTAAGCCAGAGAAGTGCCTGCTGGGAAGAGCCTTTAGAATCACTCTGAGCACCTCATGACAAGGAGCTGCAGCGTGTGGGGATGAATCTGCAGCAGCCTCCTGCCCCAGGGTGTCCCCCGGGAGCAGCCATGCGCCAGGCCGTGACTGCCAGCTGCACGCGCAAAGGAGCCGGTGTTCCACACCACGGCTGTGCCTGGGACAGAGACACGAGTGGCCACAGAAGTGGCCATGGCACTGTCCGCACGCTGTCCCTGCTGCTTCTCGCCCAGCCGCTGGCGGGGCACCAACTGCCAGCCACGCACTCCTAAAGCCACGGGCCCACTGGGACACTGCGGGGGCTGGTGGAAGCCAGCGGCCATTGTGACACAGCGGGGCTGCACAGAAGCCACGGTGCTTTGTGACCCGTGGCTCCCAGGAGAGCCTTTGTGATGCTGGGGACCTACCCGGAAGCCTGGCTCCACTGTGACACCAGCACAGAAGCTCGGGGAGCCCTGGAGACCGTGGGGACGCTATGGAAGCTGATGGAAGCCTGGCTCCACTGTGACACCAGCACAGAAGCTTGGGGAGCCCTGCAGACCGTGGGGATGCTAGGGAAGCTGATGGAAGCCTGGGCACCACAGTGACGCTATGGAAGCTGGTGGAACCGAGGGGCCACAGTGACACTCTGGGGCCTTTTGGAAGCAACGAGACCCTGGTGGGAAGCCACGGGATGATTAATGCTGGCAGGAACCTGCTGCAGGTGGGCTCCTCTCTCCCAGCTTCCACAAGTGCTGCTAGGATGCCACTGCGGCACTGGCTTGTCACGGGCTCACGGCTTCCTTTGGGAAGGGCTCTGCTGCAGGATGGCATGCTGCAGAGAATGCAGGTAGATGTTGTGCTCCCTCCTGGCATGCAGGTGGACAAGAAAGCCTGATCCAGCCCCCGCTCAGCCCATGTGTGGCTGTGGCATTGGAGCAGGGCAATTTTGGGAGCAGCCCCAGCCCTGCTGCTGGTCCCGGCTGGGCACGCAGCTGCTGGGACACAGGTGTGTCCTGATGGCCCCCGTGTACTCGTTTGAGAAGGGAAGGACAGAGTGCATCAGTGAGTTTGGTGTGGCTTACATGCGGCAAGGAGAAGGTGCAGCCCAGAACTGGCTTTCACTTTGAGAAGCTTTTGCTCTTGCGGGAGCAGCTGGTGGACCTTTTCAACCGAGTTGCAAGAGTGAAAAGTGTAATGGCATGTCTATCTGAGAAGGAAGGTTCAGTGCCGCAGCGTGTTGCACACAATTGATATGCTGATAAGAGAAGGGGGTGCTTTTGGACCGTTTTCCTTCCTGACACGTCTGTCTGTGGGAGCTTTAGGTGCTTGGACTCAGGGATAGCGAAGGTGTGTGAAAGTGACCGGGCTGCGAGAATCCTGTTGCAACAGGGAAGAGGGAAGGTCAGCAAATGTTTCCTGTCCTGGCACATGTCTCAGTCTGAAGTGCAGCTGGAGATGCTTCACTTCTGCCAAGGACGCTGCCATCTTGAGAGAAGGATGCGCTCTATGGAGTTGAGAAAGAAAGTGCGTATCACGAGCTTGTTTCCTCCAGTTCCTAGACAGCAAAGGGGCTATGAAAGGCAGCACTGGCTTTTTGTTCTAGGAGTTTTTCTTGACAAGCAGCTGCTGGATGTTTGCAAGGGGGTTTGGGATATGCAAAAATGAGAGGGTAAGCTGGTACACTGAGCTTGAGAGCAAAAGCATATCTTCAGGGCTTTGGATGCATTTCAGAGGCTGGGAGTTCCATGCTGAGCAGCTGATGGCACAGAAGAGGTTCTAAAGAAAGAGGCCCTGCTGGAATTGCCTTTTCTTTTGCAGCCTAGAAACTGCACAGCCAACAGCAAAAACGATTCCTCCTCCCTCCCTGCAACATGCAGCATCACATTCCTTTCTGTCACCAAGAGGCAGGATGCACAGCCGAGCTCTTCCACCCACTGCTCGCACACGACTCGGGCAGCACCAGCCAAGCGCTTGGCTTTTTGCTGGCCACTGTCAGCGCTCCTGGAAACAAGCACACGATAGCGCTGCCCACTTGCAGGAGAAGGAATCACTGCGAGGCCAGCTCAAAAGCAGCCCAAGGGCAGAGGCAACTTGGAAACTTCGCTGCTCTCAAATCAACGGTGTTAAGACAAAAAGATTTCCCTCATCTTCCCCTTGCACGTGCAGACTCCTCTTTGCACCCACACTCCAAGAGCAAGATGAACTCCTTTGCCCTAACTTGCACTTTCCTTCTCAGCTCTAGGCACCATCCTAAGGCTTCCCTCTGCCAGAGTCAGGATCCAAAGACAATGGCAGCAGGGACTGCTCACACACAAAAGGCACCAGGACAAAAGGCTCCCGAGCTTGGCCTTTGCATTCCTGCTGACAGCTCAACAGCTCTAAGCCAGAGAAGTGCCTGCTGGGAAGAGCCTTTAGAATCACTCTGAGCACCTCATGACAAGGAGCTGCAGCGTGTGGGGATGAATCTGCAGCAGCCTCCTGCCCCAGGGTGTCCCCCGGGAGCAGCCATGCGCCAGGCCGTGACTGCCAGCTGCACGCGCAAAGGAGCCGGTGTTCCACACCACGGCTGTGCCTGGGACAGAGACACGAGTGGCCACAGAAGTGGCCATGGCACTGTCCGCACGCTGTCCCTGCTGCTTCTCGCCCAGCCGCTGGCGGGGCACCAACTGCCAGCCACGCACTCCTAAAGCCACGGGCCCACTGGGACACTGCGGGGGCTGGTGGAAGCCAGCGGCCATTGTGACACAGCGGGGCTGCACAGAAGCCACGGTGCTTTGTGACCCGTGGCTCCCAAGAGAGCCTTTGTGATGCTGGGGACCTACCCGGAAGCCTGGCTCCACTGTGACACCAGCACAGAAGCTCGGGGAGCCCTGGAGACCGTGGGGACGCTATGGAAGCTGATGGAACCCTGGCTCCACTGTGACACCAGCACAGAAGCTCGGGGAGCCCTGGAGACCGTGGGGATGCTAGGGAAGCTGATGGAAGCCTGGGCACCACAGTGACGCTACGGAAGCTGGTGGAACCGAGGGGCCACAGTGACACTCTGGGGCCTTTTGGAAGCAACGAGACCCTGGTGGGAAGCCACGGGATGATTAATGCTGGCAGGAACCTGCTGCAGGTGGGCTCCTCTCTCCCAGCTTCCACAAGTGCTGCTAGGATGCCACTGCGGCACTGGCTTGTCACGGGCTCACGGCTTCCTTTGGGAAGGGCTCTGCTGCAGGATGGCATGCTGCAGAGAATGCAGGTAGATGTTGTGCTCCCTCCTGGCATGCAGGTGGACAAGAAAGCCTGATCCAGCCCCCGCTCAGCCCATGTCTGGCTGTGGCATTGGAGCAGGGCAATTTTGGGAGCAGCCCCAGCCCTGCTGCTGGTCCCGGCTGGGCACGCAGCTGCTGGGACACAGGTGTGTCCTGATGGCCCCCGTGTACTCGTTTGAGAAGGGAAGGACAGAGTGCATCAGTGAGTTTGGTGTGGCTTACATGCGGCAAGGAGAAGGTGCAGCCCAGAACTGGCTTTCACTTTGAGAAGCTTTTGCTCTTGCGGGAGCAGCTGGTGGACCTTTTCAACCGAGTTGCAAGAGTGAAAAGTGTAATGGCATGTCTATCTGAGAAGGAAGGTTCAGTGCCGCAGCGTGTTGCACACAATTGATATGCTGATAAGAGAAGGGGGTGCTTTTGGACCGTTTTCCTTCCTGACACGTCTGTCTGTGGGAGCTTTAGGTGCTTGGACTCAGGGATAGCGAAGGTGTGTGAAAGTGACCGGGCTGCGAGAATCCTGTTGCAACAGGGAAGAGGGAAGGTCAGCAAATGTTTCCTGTCCTGGCACATGTCTCAGTCTGAAGTGCAGCTGGAGATGCTTCACTTCTGCCAAGGACGCTGCCATCTTGAGAGAAGGATGCGCTCTATGGAGTTGAGAAAGAAAGTGCGTATCACGAGCTTGTTTCCTCCAGTTCCTAGACAGCAAAGGGGCTATGAAAGGCAGCACTGGCTTTTTGTTCTAGGAGTTTTTCTTGACAAGCAGCTGCTGGATGTTTGCAAGGGGGTTTGGGATATGCAAAAATGAGAGGGTAAGCTGGTACACTGAGCTTGAGAGCAAAAGCATATCTTCAGGGCTTTGGATGCATTTCAGAGGCTGGGAGTTCCATGCTGAGCAGCTGATGGCACAGAAGAGGTTCTAAAGAAAGAGGCCCTGCTGGAATTGCCTTTTCTTTTGCAGCCTAGAAACTGCACAGCCAACAGCAAAAACGATTCCTCCTCCCTCCCTGCAACATGCAGCATCACATTCCTTTCTGTCACCAAGAGGCAGGATGCACAGCCGAGCTCTTCCACCCACTGCTCGCACACGACTCGGGCAGCACCAGCCAAGCGCTTGGCTTTTTCCTGGCCACTGTCAGCGCTCCTGGAAACAAGCACACGATAGCGCTGCCCACTTGCAGAAGAAGGAATCACTGCGAGGCCAGCTCAAAAGCAGCCCAAGGGCAGAGGCAACTTGGAAACTTCGCTGCTCTCAAATCAACGGTGTCAGGACAAAAAGATTTCCCTCATCTTCCCCTTGCACGTGCAGACTCCTCTTTGCACCCACACTCCAAGAGCAAGATGAACTCCTTTGCCCTAACTTGCACTTTCCTTCTCAGCTCTAGGCACCATCCTAAGGCTTCCCTCTGCCAGAGTCAGGATCCAAAGACAATGGCAGCAGGGACTGCTCACACACAAAAGGCACCAGGACAAAAGGCTCCCGAGCTTGGCCTTTGCATTCCTGCTGACAGCTCAACAGCTCTAAGCCAGAGAAGTGCCTGCTGGGAAGAGCCTTTAGAATCACTCTGAGCACCTCATGACAAGGAGCTGCAGTGTGTGGGGATGAATCTGCAGCAGCCTCCTGCCCCAGGGTGTCCCCCGGGAGCGGCCATGCGCCAGGCCGTGACTGCCAGCTGCACGCGCAAAGGAGCCGGTGTTCCACACCACGGCTGTGCCTGGGACAGAGACACGAGTGGCCACAGAAGTGGCCATGGCACTGTCCGCACGCTGTCCCTGCTGCTTCTCGCCCAGCCGCTGGCGGGGCACCAACTGCCAGCCACGCACTCCTAAAGCCACGGGCCCACTGGGACACTGCGGGGGCTGGTGGAAGCCAGCGGCCATTGTGACACAGCGGGGCTGCACAGAAGCCACGGTGCTTTGTGACCCGTGGCTCCCAGGAGAGCCTTTGTGATGCTGGGGACCTACCCAGAAGCCTGGCTCCACTGTGACACCAGCACAGAAGCTCGGGGAGCCCTGGAGACCGTGGGGATGCTAGGGAAGCTGATGGAAGCCTGGGCACCACAGTGACGCTATGGAAGCTGGTGGAACCGAGGGGCCACCGTGACACTCTGGGGCCTTTTGGAAGCAACGAGACCCTGGTGGGAAGCCACGGGATGATTAATGCTGGCAGGAACCTGCTGCAGGTGGGCTCCTCTCTCCCAGCTTCCACAAGTGCTGCTAGGATGCCACTGCGGCACTGGCTTGTCACGGGCTCACGGCTTCCTTTGGGAAGGGCTCTGCTGCAGGATGGCATGCTGCAGAGAATGCAGGTAAGATGTTGTGCTCCCTCCTGGCATGCAGGTGGACAAGAAAGCCTGATCCAGCCCCCGCTCAGCCCATGTGTGGCTGTGGCATTGGAGCAGGGCAATTTTGGGAGCAGCCCCAGCCCTGCTGCTGGTCCCGGCTGGGCACGCAGCTGCTGGGACACAGGTGTGTCCTGATGGCCCCCGTGTACTCGTTTGAGAAGGGAAGGACAGAGTGCATCAGTGAGTTTGGTGTGGCTTACATGCGGCAAGGAGAAGGTGCAGCCCAGAACTGGCTTTCACTTTGAGAAGCTTTTGCTCTTGCGGGAGCAGCTGGTGGACCTTTTCAACCGAGCTGCAGGAGTGAAAAGTGTGATGGCATGTCTATCTGAGAAGGAAGGTTCAGTGCCGCAGCGTGTTGTGCACAATTGATATGCTGATAAGAGAAGGGGGTGCTTTTGGACCGTTTTCCTTCCTGACACGTCTGTCTGTGGGAGCTTTAGGTGCTTGGACTCAGGGATAGCGAAGGTGTGTGAAAGTGACTGGGCTGCGAGAATCCTGTTGCAACAGGGAAGAGGGAAGGTCAGCAAATGTTTCCTGTCCTGGCACATGTCTCAGTCTGAAGTGCAGCTGGAGATGCTTCACTTCTGCCAAGGACTCTGCCATCTTGAGAGAAGGATGCGCTCTATGGAGTTGAGAAAGAAAGTGCGTATCACGAGCTTGTTTCCTCCAGTTCCTAGACAGCAAAGGGGCTATGAAAGGCAGCACTGGCTTTTTGTTCTAGGAGTTTTTCTTGACAAGCAGCTGCTGGATGTTTGCAAGGGGGTTTGGGATATGCAAAAATGAGAGGGTAAGCTGGTACACTGAGCTTGAGAGCAAAAGCATATCTTCAGGGCTTTGGATGCATTTCAGAGGCTGGGAGTTCCATGCTGAGCAGCTGATGGCACAGAAGAGGTTCTAAAGAAAGAGGCCCTGCTGGAATTGCCTTTTCTTTTGCAGCCTAGAAACTGCACAGCCAACAGCAAAAACGATTCCTCCTCCCTCCCTGCAACATGCAGCATCACATTCCTTTCTGTCACCAAGAGGCAGGATGCACAGCCGAGCTCTTCCACCCACTGCTCGCACACGACTGGGGCCGCGCCAGCCAAGCGCTTGGCTTTTTCCTGGCCACTGTCAGCGCTCCTGGAAACAAGCACACGATAGCGCTGCCCACTTGCAGAAGAAGGAATCACTGCGAGGCCAGCTCAAAAGCAGCCCAAGGGCAGAGGCAACTTGGAAACTTCGCTGCTCTCAAATCAACGGTGTCAGGACAAAAAGAATTCCCTCATCTTCCCCTTGCACGTGCAGACTCCTCTTTGCACCCACACTCCAAGAGCAAGATGAACTCCTTTGCCCTAACTTGCACTTTCCTTCTCAGCTCTAGGCACCATCCTAAGGCTTCCCTCTGCCAGAGTCAGGATCCAAAGACAATGGCAGCAGGGACTGCTCACACACAAAAGGCACCAGGACAAAAGGCTCCCGAGCTTGGCCTTTGCATTCCTGCTGACAGCTCAACAGCTCTAAGCCAGAGAAGTGCCTGCTGGGAAGAGCCTTTAGAATCACTCTGAGCACCTCATGACAAGGAGCTGCAGTGTGTGGGGATGAATCTGCAGCAGCCTCCTGCCCCAGGGTGTCCCCCGGGAGCGGCCATGCGCCAGGCCGTGACTGCCAGCTGCACGCGCAAAGGAGCCGGTGTTCCACACCACGGCTGTGCCTGGGACAGAGACACGAGTGGCCACAGAAGTGGCCATGGCACTGTCCGCACGCTGTCCCTGCTGCTTCTCGCCCAGCCGCTGGCGGGGCACCAACTGCCAGCCACGCACTCCTAAAGCCACGGGCCCACTGGGACACTGCGGGGGCTGGTGGAAGCCAGCGGCCATTGTGACACAGCGGGGCTGCACAGAAGCCACGGTGCTTTGTGACCCGTGGCTCCCAGGAGAGCCTTTGTGATGCTGGGGACCTACCCGGAAGCCTGGCTCCACTGTGACACCAGCACAGAAGCTCGGGGAGCCCTGGAGACCGTGGGGATGCTAGGGAAGCTGACGGAAGCCTGGGCACCACAGTGACGCTATGGAAGCTGGTGGAACCGAGGGGCCACAGTGACACTCTGGGGCCTTTTGGAAGCAACGAGACTCTGGTGGGAAGCCACGGGATGATTAATGCTGGCAGGAACCTGCTGCAGGTGGGCTCCTCTCTCCCAGCTTCCACAAGTGCTGCTAGGATGCCACTGCGGCACTGGCTTGTCACGGGCTCACGGCTTCCTTTGGGAAGGGCTCTGCTGCAGGATGGCATGCTGCAGAGAATGCAGGTAGATGTTGTGCTCCCTCCTGGCATGCAGGTGGACAAGAAAGCCTGATCCAGCCCCCGCTCAGCCCATGTGTGGCTGTGGCATTGGGGCGGGGCAACTTTGGGAGCAGCCCCAGCCCTGCTGCTGGTCCCGGCTGGGCACGCAGCTGCTGGGACACAGGTGTGTCCTGATGGCCCCCGTGTACTCGTTTGAGAAGGGAAGGACAGAGTGCATCAGTGAGTTTGGTGTGGCTTACATGCGGCAAGGAGAAGGTGCAGCCCAGAACTGGCTTTCACTTTGAGAAGCTTTTGCTCTTGCGGGAGCAGCTGGTGGACCTTTTCAACCGAGCTGCAGGAGTGAAAAGTGTGATGGCATGTCTATCTGAGAAGGAAGGTTCAGTGCCGCAGCGTGTTGTGCACAATTGATATGCTGATAAGAGAAGGGGGTGCTTTTGGACCGTTTTCCTTCCTGACACGTCTGTCTGTGGGAGCTTTAGGTGCTTGGACTCAGGGATAGCGAAGGTGTGTGAAAGTGACCGGGCTGCGAGAATCCTGTTGCACAGGGAAGAGGGAAGGTCAGCAAATGTTTCCTGTCCTGGCACATGTCTCAGTCTGAAGTGCAGCTGGAGATGCTTCACTTCTGCCAAGGACTCTGCCAGCTTGAGAGAAGGATGCGCTCTGTGGAGTTGAGAAAGAAAGTGCGTATCACGAGCTTGTTTCCTCCAGTTCCTAGACAGCAAAGGGGCTATGAAAGGCAGCACTGGCTTTTTGTTCTAGGAGTTTTTCTTGACAAGCAGCTGCTGGATGTTTGCAAGGGGGTTTGGGATATGCAAAAATGAGAGGGTAAGCTGGTACACTGAGCTTGAGAGCAAAAGCATATCTTCAGGGCTTTGGATGCATTTCAGAGGCTGGGAGTTCCATGCTGAGCAGCTGATGGCACAGAAGAGGTTCTAAAGAAAGAGGCCCTGCTGGAATTGCCTTTTCTTTTGCAGCCTAGAAACTGCACAGCCAACAGCAAAAACGATTCCTCCTCCCTCCCTGCAACATGCAGCATCACATTCCTTTCTGTCACCAAGAGGCAGGATGCACAGCCGAGCTCTTCCACCCACTGCTCGCACACGACTCGGGCAGCACCAGCCAAGCGCTTGGCTTTTTCCTGGCCACTGTCAGCGCTCCTGGAAACAAGCACACGATAGCGCTGCCCACTTGCAGAAGAAGGAATCACTGCGAGGCCAGCTCAAAAGCAGCCCAAGGGCAGAGGCAACTTGGAAACTTCGCTGCTCTCAAATCAACGGTGTCAGGACAAAAAGATTTCCCTCATCTTCCCCTTGCACGTGCAGACTCCTCTTTGCACCCACACTCCAAGAGCAAGATGAACTCCTTTGCCCTAACTTGCACTTTCCTTCTCAGCTCTAGGCACCATCCTAAGGCTTCCCTCTGCCAGAGTCAGGATCCAAAGACAACGGCACCAGGGACTGCTCACACACAAAAGGCACCAGGACAAAAGGCTCCCGAGCTTGGCCTTTGCATTCCTGCTGACAGCTCAACAGCTCTAAGCCAGAGAAGTGCCTGCTGGGAAGAGCCTTTAGAATCACTCTGAGCACCTCATGACAAGGAGCTGCAGCGTGTGGGGATGAATCTGCAGCAGCCTCCTGCCCCAGGGTGTCCCCCGGGAGCAGCCATGCGCCAGGCCGTGACTGCCAGCTGCACGCGCAAAGGAGCCGGTGTTCCACACCACGGCTGTGCCTGGGACAGAGACACGAGTGGCCACAGAAGTGGCCATGGCACTGTCCGCACGCTGTCCCTGCTGCTTCTCGCCCAGCCGCTGGCGGGGCACCAACTGCCAGCCACGCACTCCTAAAGCCACGGGCCCACTGGGACACTGCGGGGGCTGGTGGAAGCCAGCGGCCATTGTGACACAGCGGGGCTGCACAGAAGCCACGGTGCTTTGTGACCCGTGGCTCCCAGGAGAGCCTTTGTGATGCTGGGGACCTACCCGGAAGCCTGGCTCCACTGTGACACCAGCACAGAAGCTCGGGGAGCCCTGGAGACCGTGGGGACGCTATGGAAGCTGATGGAAGCCTGGCTCCACTGTGACACCAGCACAGAAGCTTGGGGAGCCCTGCAGACCGTGGGGATGCTAGGGAAGCTGATGGAAGCCTGGGCACCACAGTGACGCTATGGAAGCTGGTGGAACCGAGGGGCCACAGTGACACTCTGGGGCCTTTTGGAAGCAACGAGACCCTGGTGGGAAGCCACGGGATGATTAATGCTGGCAGGAACCTGCTGCAGGTGGGCTCCTCTCTCCCAGCTTCCACAAGTGCTGCTAGGATGCCACTGCGGCACTGGCTTGTCACGGGCTCACGGCTTCCTTTGGGAAGGGCTCTGCTGCAGGATGGCATGCTGCAGAGAATGCAGGTAGATGTTGTGCTCCCTCCTGGCATGCAGGTGGACAAGAAAGCCTGATCCAGCCCCCGCTCAGCCCATGTGTGGCTGTGGCATTGGAGCAGGGCAATTTTGGGAGCAGCCCCAGCCCTGCTGCTGGTCCCGGCTGGGCACGCAGCTGCTGGGACACAGGTGTGTCCTGATGGCCCCCGTGTACTCGTTTGAGAAGGGAAGGACAGAGTGCATCAGTGAGTTTGGTGTGGCTTACATGCGGCAAGGAGAAGGTGCAGCCCAGAACTGGCTTTCACTTTGAGAAGCTTTTGCTCTTGCGGGAGCAGCTGGTGGACCTTTTCAACCGAGTTGCAAGAGTGAAAAGTGTAATGGCATGTCTATCTGAGAAGGAAGGTTCAGTGCCGCAGCGTGTTGCACACAATTGATATGCTGATAAGAGAAGGGGGTGCTTTTGGACCGTTTTCCTTCCTGACACGTCTGTCTGTGGGAGCTTTAGGTGCTTGGACTCAGGGATAGCGAAGGTGTGTGAAAGTGACCGGGCTGCGAGAATCCTGTTGCAACAGGGAAGAGGGAAGGTCAGCAAATGTTTCCTGTCCTGGCACATGTCTCAGTCTGAAGTGCAGCTGGAGATGCTTCACTTCTGCCAAGGACGCTGCCATCTTGAGAGAAGGATGCGCTCTATGGAGTTGAGAAAGAAAGTGCGTATCACGAGCTTGTTTCCTCCAGTTCCTAGACAGCAAAGGGGCTATGAAAGGCAGCACTGGCTTTTTGTTCTAGGAGTTTTTCTTGACAAGCAGCTGCTGGATGTTTGCAAGGGGGTTTGGGATATGCAAAAATGAGAGGGTAAGCTGGTACACTGAGCTTGAGAGCAAAAGCATATCTTCAGGGCTTTGGATGCATTTCAGAGGCTGGGAGTTCCATGCTGAGCAGCTGATGGCACAGAAGAGGTTCTAAAGAAAGAGGCCCTGCTGGAATTGCCTTTTCTTTTGCAGCCTAGAAACTGCACAGCCAACAGCAAAAACGATTCCTCCTCCCTCCCTGCAACATGCAGCATCACATTCCTTTCTGTCACCAAGAGGCAGGATGCACAGCCGAGCTCTTCCACCCACTGCTCGCACACGACTCGGGCAGCACCAGCCAAGCGCTTGGCTTTTTGCTGGCCACTGTCAGCGCTCCTGGAAACAAGCACACGATAGCGCTGCCCACTTGCAGGAGAAGGAATCACTGCGAGGCCAGCTCAAAAGCAGCCCAAGGGCAGAGGCAACTTGGAAACTTCGCTGCTCTCAAATCAACGGTGTTAAGACAAAAAGATTTCCCTCATCTTCCCCTTGCACGTGCAGACTCCTCTTTGCACCCACACTCCAAGAGCAAGATGAACTCCTTTGCCCTAACTTGCACTTTCCTTCTCAGCTCTAGGCACCATCCTAAGGCTTCCCTCTGCCAGAGTCAGGATCCAAAGACAATGGCAGCAGGGACTGCTCACACACAAAAGGCACCAGGACAAAAGGCTCCCGAGCTTGGCCTTTGCATTCCTGCTGACAGCTCAACAGCTCTAAGCCAGAGAAGTGCCTGCTGGGAAGAGCCTTTAGAATCACTCTGAGCACCTCATGACAAGGAGCTGCAGCGTGTGGGGATGAATCTGCAGCAGCCTCCTGCCCCAGGGTGTCCCCCGGGAGCAGCCATGCGCCAGGCCGTGACTGCCAGCTGCACGCGCAAAGGAGCCGGTGTTCCACACCACGGCTGTGCCTGGGACAGAGACACGAGTGGCCACAGAAGTGGCCATGGCACTGTCCGCACGCTGTCCCTGCTGCTTCTCGCCCAGCCGCTGGCGGGGCACCAACTGCCAGCCACGCACTCCTAAAGCCACGGGCCCACTGGGACACTGCGGGGGCTGGTGGAAGCCAGCGGCCATTGTGACACAGCGGGGCTGCACAGAAGCCACGGTGCTTTGTGACCCGTGGCTCCCAAGAGAGCCTTTGTGATGCTGGGGACCTACCCGGAAGCCTGGCTCCACTGTGACACCAGCACAGAAGCTCGGGGAGCCCTGGAGACCGTGGGGACGCTATGGAAGCTGATGGAACCCTGGCTCCACTGTGACACCAGCACAGAAGCTCGGGGAGCCCTGGAGACCGTGGGGATGCTAGGGAAGCTGATGGAAGCCTGGGCACCACAGTGACGCTACGGAAGCTGGTGGAACCGAGGGGCCACAGTGACACTCTGGGGCCTTTTGGAAGCAACGAGACCCTGGTGGGAAGCCACGGGATGATTAATGCTGGCAGGAACCTGCTGCAGGTGGGCTCCTCTCTCCCAGCTTCCACAAGTGCTGCTAGGATGCCACTGCGGCACTGGCTTGTCACGGGCTCACGGCTTCCTTTGGGAAGGGCTCTGCTGCAGGATGGCATGCTGCAGAGAATGCAGGTAGATGTTGTGCTCCCTCCTGGCATGCAGGTGGACAAGAAAGCCTGATCCAGCCCCCGCTCAGCCCATGTCTGGCTGTGGCATTGGAGCAGGGCAATTTTGGGAGCAGCCCCAGCCCTGCTGCTGGTCCCGGCTGGGCACGCAGCTGCTGGGACACAGGTGTGTCCTGATGGCCCCCGTGTACTCGTTTGAGAAGGGAAGGACAGAGTGCATCAGTGAGTTTGGTGTGGCTTACATGCGGCAAGGAGAAGGTGCAGCCCAGAACTGGCTTTCACTTTGAGAAGCTTTTGCTCTTGCGGGAGCAGCTGGTGGACCTTTTCAACCGAGTTGCAAGAGTGAAAAGTGTAATGGCATGTCTATCTGAGAAGGAAGGTTCAGTGCCGCAGCGTGTTGCACACAATTGATATGCTGATAAGAGAAGGGGGTGCTTTTGGACCGTTTTCCTTCCTGACACGTCTGTCTGTGGGAGCTTTAGGTGCTTGGACTCAGGGATAGCGAAGGTGTGTGAAAGTGACCGGGCTGCGAGAATCCTGTTGCAACAGGGAAGAGGGAAGGTCAGCAAATGTTTCCTGTCCTGGCACATGTCTCAGTCTGAAGTGCAGCTGGAGATGCTTCACTTCTGCCAAGGACGCTGCCATCTTGAGAGAAGGATGCGCTCTATGGAGTTGAGAAAGAAAGTGCGTATCACGAGCTTGTTTCCTCCAGTTCCTAGACAGCAAAGGGGCTATGAAAGGCAGCACTGGCTTTTTGTTCTAGGAGTTTTTCTTGACAAGCAGCTGCTGGATGTTTGCAAGGGGGTTTGGGATATGCAAAAATGAGAGGGTAAGCTGGTACACTGAGCTTGAGAGCAAAAGCATATCTTCAGGGCTTTGGATGCATTTCAGAGGCTGGGAGTTCCATGCTGAGCAGCTGATGGCACAGAAGAGGTTCTAAAGAAAGAGGCCCTGCTGGAATTGCCTTTTCTTTTGCAGCCTAGAAACTGCACAGCCAACAGCAAAAACGATTCCTCCTCCCTCCCTGCAACATGCAGCATCACATTCCTTTCTGTCACCAAGAGGCAGGATGCACAGCCGAGCTCTTCCACCCACTGCTCGCACACGACTCGGGCAGCACCAGCCAAGCGCTTGGCTTTTTGCTGGCCACTGTCAGCGCTCCTGGAAACAAGCACACGATAGCGCTGCCCACTTGCAGGAGAAGGAATCACTGCGAGGCCAGCTCAAAAGCAGCCCAAGGGCAGAGGCAACTTGGAAACTTCGCTGCTCTCAAATCAACGGTGTTAAGACAAAAAGATTTCCCTCATCTTCCCCTTGCACGTGCAGACTCCTCTTTGCACCCACACTCCAAGAGCAAGATGAACTCCTTTGCCCTAACTTGCACTTTCCTTCTCAGCTCTAGGCACCATCCTAAGGCTTCCCTCTGCCAGAGTCAGGATCCAAAGACAATGGCAGCAGGGACTGCTCACACACAAAAGGCACCAGGACAAAAGGCTCCCGAGCTTGGCCTTTGCATTCCTGCTGACAGCTCAACAGCTCTAAGCCAGAGAAGTGCCTGCTGGGAAGAGCCTTTAGAATCACTCTGAGCACCTCATGACAAGGAGCTGCAGCGTGTGGGGATGAATCTGCAGCAGCCTCCTGCCCCAGGGTGTCCCCCGGGAGCAGCCATGCGCCAGGCCGTGACTGCCAGCTGCACGCGCAAAGGAGCCGGTGTTCCACACCACGGCTGTGCCTGGGACAGAGACACGAGTGGCCACAGAAGTGGCCATGGCACTGTCCGCACGCTGTCCCTGCTGCTTCTCGCCCAGCCGCTGGCGGGGCACCAACTGCCAGCCACGCACTCCTAAAGCCACGGGCCCACTGGGACACTGCGGGGGCTGGTGGAAGCCAGCGGCCATTGTGACACAGCGGGGCTGCACAGAAGCCACGGTGCTTTGTGACCCGTGGCTCCCAAGAGAGCCTTTGTGATGCTGGGGACCTACCCGGAAGCCTGGCTCCACTGTGACACCAGCACAGAAGCTCGGGGAGCCCTGGAGACCGTGGGGACGCTATGGAAGCTGATGGAACCCTGGCTCCACTGTGACACCAGCACAGAAGCTCGGGGAGCCCTGGAGACCGTGGGGATGCTAGGGAAGCTGATGGAAGCCTGGGCACCACAGTGACGCTACGGAAGCTGGTGGAACCGAGGGGCCACAGTGACACTCTGGGGCCTTTTGGAAGCAACGAGACCCTGGTGGGAAGCCACGGGATGATTAATGCTGGCAGGAACCTGCTGCAGGTGGGCTCCTCTCTCCCAGCTTCCACAAGTGCTGCTAGGATGCCACTGCGGCACTGGCTTGTCACGGGCTCACGGCTTCCTTTGGGAAGGGCTCTGCTGCAGGATGGCATGCTGCAGAGAATGCAGGTAGATGTTGTGCTCCCTCCTGGCATGCAGGTGGACAAGAAAGCCTGATCCAGCCCCCGCTCAGCCCATGTCTGGCTGTGGCATTGGAGCAGGGCAATTTTGGGAGCAGCCCCAGCCCTGCTGCTGGTCCCGGCTGGGCACGCAGCTGCTGGGACACAGGTGTGTCCTGATGGCCCCCGTGTACTCGTTTGAGAAGGGAAGGACAGAGTGCATCAGTGAGTTTGGTGTGGCTTACATGCGGCAAGGAGAAGGTGCAGCCCAGAACTGGCTTTCACTTTGAGAAGCTTTTGCTCTTGCGGGAGCAGCTGGTGGACCTTTTCAACCGAGTTGCAAGAGTGAAAAGTGTAATGGCATGTCTATCTGAGAAGGAAGGTTCAGTGCCGCAGCGTGTTGCACACAATTGATATGCTGATAAGAGAAGGGGGTGCTTTTGGACCGTTTTCCTTCCTGACACGTCTGTCTGTGGGAGCTTTAGGTGCTTGGACTCAGGGATAGCGAAGGTGTGTGAAAGTGACCGGGCTGCGAGAATCCTGTTGCAACAGGGAAGAGGGAAGGTCAGCAAATGTTTCCTGTCCTGGCACATGTCTCAGTCTGAAGTGCAGCTGGAGATGCTTCACTTCTGCCAAGGACGCTGCCATCTTGAGAGAAGGATGCGCTCTATGGAGTTGAGAAAGAAAGTGCGTATCACGAGCTTGTTTCCTCCAGTTCCTAGACAGCAAAGGGGCTATGAAAGGCAGCACTGGCTTTTTGTTCTAGGAGTTTTTCTTGACAAGCAGCTGCTGGATGTTTGCAAGGGGGTTTGGGATATGCAAAAATGAGAGGGTAAGCTGGTACACTGAGCTTGAGAGCAAAAGCATATCTTCAGGGCTTTGGATGCATTTCAGAGGCTGGGAGTTCCATGCTGAGCAGCTGATGGCACAGAAGAGGTTCTAAAGAAAGAGGCCCTGCTGGAATTGCCTTTTCTTTTGCAGCCTAGAAACTGCACAGCCAACAGCAAAAACGATTCCTCCTCCCTCCCTGCAACATGCAGCATCACATTCCTTTCTGTCACCAAGAGGCAGGATGCACAGCCGAGCTCTTCCACCCACTGCTCGCACACGACTCGGGCAGCACCAGCCAAGCGCTTGGCTTTTTCCTGGCCACTGTCAGCGCTCCTGGAAACAAGCACACGATAGCGCTGCCCACTTGCAGAAGAAGGAATCACTGCGAGGCCAGCTCAAAAGCAGCCCAAGGGCAGAGGCAACTTGGAAACTTCGCTGCTCTCAAATCAACGGTGTCAGGACAAAAAGATTTCCCTCATCTTCCCCTTGCACGTGCAGACTCCTCTTTGCACCCACACTCCAAGAGCAAGATGAACTCCTTTGCCCTAACTTGCACTTTCCTTCTCAGCTCTAGGCACCATCCTAAGGCTTCCCTCTGCCAGAGTCAGGATCCAAAGACAATGGCAGCAGGGACTGCTCACACACAAAAGGCACCAGGACAAAAGGCTCCCGAGCTTGGCCTTTGCATTCCTGCTGACAGCTCAACAGCTCTAAGCCAGAGAAGTGCCTGCTGGGAAGAGCCTTTAGAATCACTCTGAGCACCTCATGACAAGGAGCTGCAGTGTGTGGGGATGAATCTGCAGCAGCCTCCTGCCCCAGGGTGTCCCCCGGGAGCGGCCATGCGCCAGGCCGTGACTGCCAGCTGCACGCGCAAAGGAGCCGGTGTTCCACACCACGGCTGTGCCTGGGACAGAGACACGAGTGGCCACAGAAGTGGCCATGGCACTGTCCGCACGCTGTCCCTGCTGCTTCTCGCCCAGCCGCTGGCGGGGCACCAACTGCCAGCCACGCACTCCTAAAGCCACGGGCCCACTGGGACACTGCGGGGGCTGGTGGAAGCCAGCGGCCATTGTGACACAGCGGGGCTGCACAGAAGCCACGGTGCTTTGTGACCCGTGGCTCCCAGGAGAGCCTTTGTGATGCTGGGGACCTACCCAGAAGCCTGGCTCCACTGTGACACCAGCACAGAAGCTCGGGGAGCCCTGGAGACCGTGGGGATGCTAGGGAAGCTGATGGAAGCCTGGGCACCACAGTGACGCTATGGAAGCTGGTGGAACCGAGGGGCCACCGTGACACTCTGGGGCCTTTTGGAAGCAACGAGACCCTGGTGGGAAGCCACGGGATGATTAATGCTGGCAGGAACCTGCTGCAGGTGGGCTCCTCTCTCCCAGCTTCCACAAGTGCTGCTAGGATGCCACTGCGGCACTGGCTTGTCACGGGCTCACGGCTTCCTTTGGGAAGGGCTCTGCTGCAGGATGGCATGCTGCAGAGAATGCAGGTAAGATGTTGTGCTCCCTCCTGGCATGCAGGTGGACAAGAAAGCCTGATCCAGCCCCCGCTCAGCCCATGTGTGGCTGTGGCATTGGAGCAGGGCAATTTTGGGAGCAGCCCCAGCCCTGCTGCTGGTCCCGGCTGGGCACGCAGCTGCTGGGACACAGGTGTGTCCTGATGGCCCCCGTGTACTCGTTTGAGAAGGGAAGGACAGAGTGCATCAGTGAGTTTGGTGTGGCTTACATGCGGCAAGGAGAAGGTGCAGCCCAGAACTGGCTTTCACTTTGAGAAGCTTTTGCTCTTGCGGGAGCAGCTGGTGGACCTTTTCAACCGAGCTGCAGGAGTGAAAAGTGTGATGGCATGTCTATCTGAGAAGGAAGGTTCAGTGCCGCAGCGTGTTGTGCACAATTGATATGCTGATAAGAGAAGGGGGTGCTTTTGGACCGTTTTCCTTCCTGACACGTCTGTCTGTGGGAGCTTTAGGTGCTTGGACTCAGGGATAGCGAAGGTGTGTGAAAGTGACCGGGCTGCGAGAATCCTGTTGCACAGGGAAGAGGGAAGGTCAGCAAATGTTTCCTGTCCTGGCACATGTCTCAGTCTGAAGTGCAGCTGGAGATGCTTCACTTCTGCCAAGGACTCTGCCAGCTTGAGAGAAGGATGCGCTCTGTGGAGTTGAGAAAGAAAGTGCGTATCACCAGCTTGTTTCCTCCAGTTCCTAGACAGCAAAGGGGCTATGAAAGGCAGCACTGGCTTTTTGTTCTAGGAGTTTTTCTTGACAAGCAGCTGCTGGATGTTTGGAAGGGGGTTTGGGATATGCAAAAATGAGAGGGTAAGCTGGTACACTGAGCTTGAGAGCAAAAGCATATCTTCAGGGCTTTGGATGCATTTCAGAGGCTGGGAGTTCCATGCTGAGCAGCTGATGGCACAGAAGAGGTTCTAAAGAAAGAGGCCCTGCTGGAATTGCCTTTTCTTTTGCAGCCTAGAAACTGCACAGCCAACAGCAAAAACGATTCCTCCTCCCTCCCTGCAACATGCAGCATCACATTCCTTTCTGTCACCAAGAGGCAGGATGCACAGCCGAGCTCTTCCACCCACTGCTCGCACACGACTCGGGCAGCACCAGCCAAGCGCTTGGCTTTTTCCTGGCCACTGTCAGCGCTCCTGGAAACAAGCACACGATAGCGCTGCCCACTTGCAGAAGAAGGAATCACTGCGAGGCCAGCTCAAAAGCAGCCCAAGGGCAGAGGCAACTTGGAAACTTCGCTGCTCTCAAATCAACGGTGTCAGGACAAAAAGATTTCCCTCATCTTCCCCTTGCACGTGCAGACTCCTCTTTGCACCCACACTCCAAGAGCAAGATGAACTCCTTTGCCCTAACTTGCACTTTCCTTCTCAGCTCTAGGCACCATCCTAAGGCTTCCCTCTGCCAGAGTCAGGATCCAAAGACAACGGCACCAGGGACTGCTCACACACAAAAGGCACCAGGACAAAAGGCTCCCGAGCTTGGCCTTTGCATTCCTGCTGACAGCTCAACAGCTCTAAGCCAGAGAAGTGCCTGCTGGGAAGAGCCTTTAGAATCACTCTGAGCACCTCATGACAAGGAGCTGCAGCGTGTGGGGATGAATCTGCAGCAGCCTCCTGCCCCAGGGTGTCCCCCGGGAGCAGCCATGCGCCAGGCCGTGACTGCCAGCTGCACGCGTAAAGGAGCCGGTGTTCCACACCACGGCTGTGCCTGGGACAGAGACACGAGTGGCCACAGAAGTGGCCATGGCACTGTCCGCACGCTGTCCCTGCTGCTTCTCGCCCAGCCGCTGGCGGGGCACCAACTGCCAGCCACGCACTCCTAAAGCCACGGGCCCACTGGGACACTGCGGGGGCTGGTGGAAGCCAGCGGCCATTGTGACACAGCGGGGCTGCACAGAAGCCACGGTGCTTTGTGACCCGTGGCTCCCAGGAGAGCCTTTGTGATGCTGGGGACCTACCCGGAAGCCTGGCTCCACTGTGACACCAGCACAGAAGCTCGGGGAGCCCTGGAGACCGTGGGGATGCTAGGGAAGCTGATGGAAGCCTGGGCACCACAGTGACACTATGGAAGCTGGTGGAACCGAGGGGCCACAGTGACACTCTGGGGCCTTTTGGAAGCAACGAGACTCTGGTGGGAAGCCACGGGATGATTAATGCTGGCAGGAACCTGCTGCAGGTGGGCTCCTCTCTCCCAGCTTCCACAAGTGCTGCTAGGATGCCACTGCGGCACTGGCTTGTCACGGGCTCACGGCTTCCTTTGGGAAGGGCTCTGCTGCAGGATGGCATGCTGCAGAGAATGCAGGTAGATGTTGTGCTCCCTCCTGGCATGCAGGTGGACAAGAAAGCCTGATCCAGCCCCCGCTCAGCCCATGTGTGGCTGTGGCATTGGGGCGGGGCAACTTTGGGAGCAGCCCCAGCCCTGCTGCTGGTCCCGGCTGGGCACGCAGCTGCTGGGACACAGGTGTGTCCTGATGGCCCCCGTGTACTCGTTTGAGAAGGGAAGGACAGAGTGCATCAGTGAGTTTGGTGTGGCTTACATGCGGCAAGGAGAAGGTGCAGCCCAGAACTGGCTTTCACTTTGAGAAGCTTTTGCTCTTGCGGGAGCAGCTGGTGGACCTTTTCAACCGAGCTGCAGGAGTGAAAAGTGTGATGGCATGTCTATCTGAGAAGGAAGGTTCAGTGCCGCAGCGTGTTGTGCACAATTGATATGCTGATAAGAGAAGGGGGTGCTTTTGGACCGTTTTCCTTCCTGACACGTCTGTCTGTGGGAGCTTTAGGTGCTTGGACTCAGGGATAGCGAAGGTGTGTGAAAGTGACCGGGCTGCGAGAATCCTGTTGCACAGGGAAGAGGGAAGGTCAGCAAATGTTTCCTGTCCTGGCACATGTCTCAGTCTGAAGTGCAGCTGGAGATGCTTCACTTCTGCCAAGGACTCTGCCAGCTTGACAGAAGGATGCGCTCTGTGGAGTTGAGAAAGAAAGTGCGTATCACCAGCTTGTTTCCTCCAGTTCCTAGACAGCAAAGGGGCTATGAAAGGCAGCACTGGCTTTTTGTTCTAGGAGTTTTTCTTGACAAGCAGCTGCTGGATGTTTGCAAGGGGGTTTGGGATATGCAAAAATGAGAGGGTAAGCTGGTACACTGAGCTTGAGAGCAAAAGCATATCTTCAGGGCTTTGGATGCATTTCAGAGGCTGGGAGTTCCATGCTGAGCAGCTGATGGCACAGAAGAGGTTCTAAAGAAAGAGGCCCTGCTGGAATTGCCTTTTCTTTTGCAGCCTAGAAACTGCACAGCCAACAGCAAAAACGATTCCTCCTCCCTCCCTGCAACATGCAGCATCACATTCCTTTCTGTCACCAAGAGGCAGGATGCACAGCCGAGCTCTTCCACCCACTGCTCGCACACGACTGGGGCCGCGCCAGCCAAGCGCTTGGCTTTTTCCTGGCCACTGTCAGCGCTCCTGGAAACAAGCACACGATAGCGCTGCCCACTTGCAGAAGAAGGAATCACTGCGAGGCCAGCTCAAAAGCAGCCCAAGGGCAGAGGCAACTTGGAAACTTCGCTGCTCTCAAATCAACGGTGTCAGGACAAAAAGATTTCCCTCATCTTCCCCTTGCACGTGCAGACTCCTCTTTGCACCCACACTCCAAGAGCAAGATGAACTCCTTTGCCCTAACTTGCACTTTCCTTCTCAGCTCTAGGCACCATCCTAAGGCTTCCCTCTGCCAGAGTCAGGATCCAAAGACAACGGCAGCAGGGACTGCTCACACACAAAAGGCACCAGGACAAAAGGCTCCCGAGCTTGGCCTTTGCATTCCTGCTGACAGCTCAACAGCTCTAAGCCAGAGAAGTGCCTGCTGGGAAGAGCCTTTAGAATCACTCTGAGCACCTCATGACAAGGAGCTGCAGCGTGTGGGGATGAATCTGCAGCAGCCTCCTGCCCCAGGGTGTCCCCCGGGAGCAGCCATGCGCCAGGCCGTGACTGCCAGCTGCACGCGCAAAGGAGCCGGTGTTCCACACCACGGCTGTGCCTGGGACAGAGACACGAGTGGCCACAGAAGTGGCCATGGCACTGTCCGCACGCTGTCCCTGCTGCTTCTCGCCCAGCCGCTGGCGGGGCACCAACTGCCAGCCACGCACTCCTAAAGCCACGGGCCCACTGGGACACTGTGGGGGCTGGTGGAAGCCAGCGGCCATTGTGACACAGCGGGGCTGCACAGAAGCCACGGTGCTTTGTGACCCGTGGCTCCCAGGAGAGCCTTTGTGATGCTGGGGACCTACCCGGAAGCCTGGCTCCACTGTGACACCAGCACAGAAGCTCGGGGAGCCCTGGAGACCGTGGGGACGCTATGGAAGCTGATGGAAGCCTGGCTCCACTGTGACTCCAGCACAGAAGCTCGGGGAGCCCTGGAGACCGTGGGGATGCTAGGGAAGCTGATGGAAGCCTGGGCACCACAGTGACGCTACGGAAGCTGGTGGAACCGAGGGGCCACAGTGACACTCTGGGGCCTTTTGGAAGCAACGAGACTCTGGTGGGAAGCCACGGGATGATTAATGCTGGCAGGAACCTGCTGCAGGTGGGCTCCTCTCTCCCAGCTTCCACAAGTGCTGCTAGGATGCCACTGCGGCACTGGCTTGTCACGGGCTCACGGCTTCCTTTGGGAATGGCTCTGCTGCAGGATGGCATGCTGCAGAGAATGCAGGTAGATGTTGTGCTCCCTCCTGGCATGCAGGTGGACAAGAAAGCCTGATCCAGCCCCCGCTCAGCCCATGTGTGGCTGTGGCATTGGAGCAGGGCAATTTTGGGAGCAGCCCCAGCCCTGCTGCTGGTCCCGGCTGGGCACGCAGCTGCTGGGACACAGGTGTGTCCTGATGGCCCCCGTGTACTCGTTTGAGAAGGGAAGGACAGAGTGCATCAGTGAGTTTGGTGTGGCTTACATGCGGCAAGGAGAAGGTGCAGCCCAGAACTGGCTTTCACTTTGAGAAGCTTTTGCTCTTGCGGGAGCAGCTGGTGGACCTTTTCAACCGAGTTGCAAGAGTGAAAAGTGTAATGGCATGTCTATCTGAGAAGGAAGGTTCAGTGCCGCAGCGTGTTGCACACAATTGATATGCTGATAAGAGAAGGGGGTGCTTTTGGACCGTTTTCCTTCCTGACACGTCTGTCTGTGGGAGCTTTAGGTGCTTGGACTCAGGGATAGCGAAGGTGTGTGAAAGTGACCGGGCTGCGAGAATCCTGTTGCAACAGGGAAGAGGGAAGGTCAGCAAATGTTTCCTGTCCTGGCACATGTCTCAGTCTGAAGTGCAGCTGGAGATGCTTCACTTCTGCCAAGGACGCTGCCAGCTTGAGAGAAGGATGCGCTCTATGGAGTTGAGAAAGAAAGTGCGTATCACCAGCTTGTTTCCTCCAGTTCCTAGACAGCAAAGGGGCTATGAAAGGCAGCACTGGCTTTTTGTTCTAGGAGTTTTTCTTGACAAGCAGCTGCTGGATGTTTGCAAGGGGGTTTGGGATATGCAAAAATGAGAGGGTAAGCTGGTACACTGAGCTTGAGAGCAAAAGCATATCTTCAGGGCTTTGGATGCATTTCAGAGGCTGGGAGTTCCATGCTGAGCAGCTGATGGCACAGAAGAGGTTCTAAAGAAAGAGGCCCTGCTGGAATTGCCTTTTCTTTTGCAGCCTAGAAACTGCACAGCCAACAGCAAAAACGATTCCTCCTCCCTCCCTGCAACATGCAGCATCACATTCCTTTCTGTCACCAAGAGGCAGGATGCACAGCCGAGCTCTTCCACCCACTGCTCGCACATGACTGGGGCCGCACCAGCCAAGCGCTTGGCTTTTTCCTGGCCACTGTCAGCGCTCCTGGAAACAAGCACACGATAGCGCTGCCCACTTGCAGAAGAAGGAATCACTGCGAGGCCAGCTCGAAAGCAGCCCAAGGGCAGAGGCAACTTGGAAACTTCGCTGCTCTCAAATCAACGGTGTCAAGACAAAAAGATTTCCCTCATCTTCCCCTTGCACGTGCAGACTCCTCTTTGCACCCACACTCCAAGAGCAAGATGAACTCCTTTGCCCTAACTTGCACTTTCCTTCTCAGCTCTAGGCACCATCCTAAGGCTTCCCTCTGCCAGAGTCAGGATCCAAAGACAACGGCACCAGGGACTGCTCACACACAAAAGGCACCAGGACAAAAGGCTCCCGAGCTTGGCCTTTGCATTCCTGCTGACAGCTCAACAGCTCTAAGCCAGAGAAGTGCCTGGTGGGAAGAGCCTTTAGAATCACTCTGAGCACCTCATGACAAGGAGCTGCAGCGTGTGGGGATGAATCTGCAGCAGCCTCCTGCCCCAGGGTGTCCCCTGGGAGCAGCCATGCGCCAGGCCGTGACTGCCAGCTGCACATGCAAAGGAGCCGGTGTTCCACACCACGGCTGTGCCTGGGACAGAGACACGAGTGGCCACAGAAGTGGCCATGGCACTGTCCGCACGCTGTCCCTGCTGCTTCTCGCCCAGCCGCTGGCGGGGCACCAACTGCCAGCCACGCACTCCTAAAGCCACGGGCCCACTGGGACACTGCGGGGGCTGGTGGAAGCCAGCGGCCATTGTGACACAGCAGGGCTGCACAGAAGCCACGGTGCTTTGTGACCCGTGGCTCCCAGGAGAGCCTTTGTGATGCTGGGGACCTACCCGGAAGCCTGGCTCCACTGTGACACCAGCACAGAAGCTCGGGGAGCCCTGGAGACCGTGGGGATGCTAGGGAAGCTGATGGAAGCCTGGGCACCACAGTGACGCTATGGAAGCTGGTGGAACCGAGGGGCCACAGTGACACTCTGGGGCCTTTTGGAAGCAACGAGACTCTGGTGGGAAGCCACGGGATGATTAATGCTGGCAGGAACCTGCTGCAGGTGGGCTCCTCTCTCCCAGCTTCCACAAGTGCTGCTAGGATGCCACTGCGGCACTGGCTTGTCACGGGCTCACGGCTTCCTTTGGGAAGGGCTCTGCTGCAGGATGGCATGCTGCAGAGAATGCAGGTAGATGTTGTGCTCCCTCCTGGCATGCAGGTGGACAAGAAAGCCTGATCCAGCCCCCGCTCAGCCCATGTGTGGCTGTGGCATTGGAGCAGGGCAATTTTGGGAGCAGCCCCAGCCCTGCTGCTGGTCCCGGCTGGGCACGCAGCTGCTGGGACACAGGTGTGTCCTGATGGCCCCCGTGTACTCGTTTGAGAAGGGAAGGACAGAGTGCATCAGTGAGTTTGGTGTGGCTTACATGCGGCAAGGAGAAGGTGCAGCCCAGAACTGGCTTTCACTTTGAGAAGCTTTTGCTCTTGCGGGAGCAGCTGGTGGACCTTTTCAACCGAGCTGCAGGAGTGAAAAGTGTGATGGCATGTCTATCTGAGAAGGAAGGTTCAGTGCCGCAGCGTGTTGTGCACAATTGATATGCTGATAAGAGAAGGGGGTGCTTTTGGACCGTTTTCCTTCCTGACACGTCTGTCTGTGGGAGCTTTAGGTGCTTGGACTCAGGGATAGCGAAGGTGTGTGAAAGTGACCGGGCTGCGAGAATCCTGTTGCACAGGGAAGAGGGAAGGTCAGCAAATGTTTCCTGTCCTGGCACATGTCTCAGTCTGAAGTGCAGCTGGAGATGCTTCACTTCTGCCAAGGACTCTGCCAGCTTGAGAGAAGGATGCGCTCTGTGGAGTTGAGAAAGAAAGTGCGTATCACCAGCTTGTTTCCTCCAGTTCCTAGACAGCAAAGGGGCTATGAAAGGCAGCACTGGCTTTTTGTTCTAGGAGTTTTTCTTGACAAGCAGCTGCTGGATGTTTGCAAGGGGGTTTGGGATATGCAAAAATGAGAGGGTAAGCTGGTACACTGAGCTTGAGAGCAAAAGCATATCTTCAGGGCTTTGGATGCATTTCAGAGGCTGGGAGTTCCATGCTGAGCAGCTGATGGCACAGAAGAGGTTCTAAAGAAAGAGGCCCTGCTGGAATTGCCTTTTCTTTTGCAGCCTAGAAACTGCACAGCCAACAGCAAAAACGATTCCTCCTCCCTCCCTGCAACATGCAGCATCACATTCCTTTCTGTCACCAAGAGGCAGGATGCACAGCCGAGCTCTTCCACCCACTGCTCGCACACGACTGGGGCCGCGCCAGCCAAGCGCTTGGCTTTTTCCTGGCCACTGTCAGCGCTCCTGGAAACAAGCACACGATAGCGCTGCCCACTTGCAGAAGAAGGAATCACTGCGAGGCCAGCTCAAAAGCAGCCCAAGGGCAGAGGCAACTTGGAAACTTCGCTGCTCTCAAATCAACGGTGTCAAGACAAAAAGATTTCCCTCATCTTCCCCTTGCACGTGCAGACTCCTCTTTGCACCCACACTCCAAGAGCAAGATGAACTCCTTTGCCCTAACTTGCACTTTCCTTCTCAGCTCTAGGCACCATCCTAAGGCTTCCCTCTGCCAGAGTCAGGATCCAAAGACAACGGCAGCAGGGACTGCTCACACACAAAAGGCACCAGGACAAAAGGCTCCCGAGCTTGGCCTTTGCATTCCCGCGGACAGCTCAACAGCTCTAAGCCAGAGAAGTGCCTGCTGGGAAGAGCCTTTAGAATCACTCTGAGCACCTCATGACAAGGAGCTGCAGCGTGTGGGGATGAATCTGCAGCAGCCTCCTGCCCCAGGGTGTCCCCCGGGAGCAGCCATGCGCCAGGCCGTGACTGCCAGCTGCACGCGTAAAGGAGCCGGTGTTCCACACCACGGCTGTGCCTGGGACAGAGACACGAGTGGCCACAGAAGTGGCCATGGCACTGTCCGCACGCTGTCCCTGCTGCTTCTCGCCCAGCCGCTGGCGGGGCACCAACTGCCAGCCACGCACTCCTAAAGCCACGGGCCCACTGGGACACTGCGGGGGCTGGTGGAAGCCAGCGGCCATTGTGACACAGCAGGGCTGCACAGAAGCCACGGTGCTTTGTGACCCGTGGCTCCCAGGAGAGCCTTTGTGATGCTGGGGACCTACCCGGAAGCCTGGCTCCACTGTGACACCAGCACAGAAGCTCGGGGAGCCCTGGAGACCGTGGGGATGCTAGGGAAGCTGATGGAAGCCTGGGCACCACAGTGACGCTATGGAAGCTGGTGGAACCGAGGGGCCACAGTGACACTCTGGGGCCTTTTGGAAGCAACGAGACTCTGGTGGGAAGCCACGGGATGATTAATGCTGGCAGGAACCTGCTGCAGGTGGGCTCCTCTCTCCCAGCTTCCACAAGTGCTGCTAGGATGCCACTGCGGCACTGGCTTGTCACGGGCTCACGGCTTCCTTTGGGAAGGGCTCTGCTGCAGGATGGCATGCTGCAGAGAATGCAGGTAGATGTTGTGCTCCCTCCTGGCATGCAGGTGGACAAGAAAGCCTGATCCAGCCCCCGCTCAGCCCATGTGTGGCTGTGGCATTGGGGCGGGGCAACTTTGGGAGCAGCCCCAGCCCTGCTGCTGGTCCCGGCTGGGCACGCAGCTGCTGGGACACAGGTGTGTCCTGATGGCCCCCGTGTACTCGTTTGAGAAGGGAAGGACAGAGTGCATCAGTGAGTTTGGTGTGGCTTACATGCGGCAAGGAGAAGGTGCAGCCCAGAACTGGCTTTCACTTTGAGAAGCTTTTGCTCTTGCGGGAGCAGCTGGTGGACCTTTTCAACCGAGCTGCAGGAGTGAAAAGTGTGATGGCATGTCTATCTGAGAAGGAAGGTTCAGTGCCGCAGCGTGTTGTGCACAATTGATATGCTGATAAGAGAAGGGGGTGCTTTTGGACCGTTTTCCTTCCTGACACGTCTGTCTGTGGGAGCTTTAGGTGCTTGGACTCAGGGATAGCGAAGGTGTGTGAAAGTGACCGGGCTGCGAGAATCCTGTTGCACAGGGAAGAGGGAAGGTCAGCAAATGTTTCCTGTCCTGGCACATGTCTCAGTCTGAAGTGCAGCTGGAGATGCTTCACTTCTGCCAAGGACTCTGCCAGCTTGAGAGAAGGATGCGCTCTGTGGAGTTGAGAAAGAAAGTGCGTATCACCAGCTTGTTTCCTCCAGTTCCTAGACAGCAAAGGGGCTATGAAAGGCAGCACTGGCTTTTTGTTCTAGGAGTTTTTCTTGACAAGCAGCTGCTGGATGTTTGCAAGGGGGTTTGGGATATGCAAAAATGAGAGGGTAAGCTGGTACACTGAGCTTGAGAGCAAAAGCATATCTTCAGGGCTTTGGATGCATTTCAGAGGCTGGGAGTTCCATGCTGAGCAGCTGATGGCACAGAAGAGGTTCTAAAGAAAGAGGCCCTGCTGGAATTGCCTTTTCTTTTGCAGCCTAGAAACTGCACAGCCAACAGCAAAAACGATTCCTCCTCCCTCCCTGCAACATGCAGCATCACATTCCTTTCTGTCACCAAGAGGCAGGATGCACAGCCGAGCTCTTCCACCCACTGCTCGCACACGACTGGGGCCGCGCCAGCCAAGCGCTTGGCTTTTTCCTGGCCACTGTCAGCGCTCCTGGAAACAAGCACACGATAGCGCTGCCCACTTGCAGAAGAAGGAATCACTGCGAGGCCAGCTCAAAAGCAGCCCAAGGGCAGAGGCAACTTGGAAACTTCGCTGCTCTCAAATCAACGGTGTCAGGACAAAAAGATTTCCCTCATCTTCCCCTTGCACGTGCAGACTCCTCTTTGCACCCACACTCCAAGAGCAAGATGAACTCCTTTGCCCTAACTTGCACTTTCCTTCTCAGCTCTAGGCACCATCCTAAGGCTTCCCTCTGCCAGAGTCAGGATCCAAAGACAACGGCACCAGGGACTGCTCACACACAAAAGGCACCAGGACAAAAGGCTCCCGAGCTTGGCCTTTGCATTCCTGCTGACAGCTCAACAGCTCTAAGCCAGAGAAGTGCCTGCTGGGAAGAGCCTTTAGAATCACTCTGAGCACCTCATGACAAGGAGCTGCAGCGTGTGGGGATGAATCTGCAGCAGCCTCCTGCCCCAGGGTGTCCCCCGGGAGCAGCCATGTGCCAGGCCGTGACTGCCAGCTGCACGCGCAAAGGAGCCGGTGTTCCACACCACGGCTGTGCCTGGGACAGAGACACGAGTGGCCACAGAAGTGGCCATGGCACTGTCCGCACGCTGTCCCTGCTGCTTCTCGCCCAGCCGCTGGCGGGGCACCAACTGCCAGCCACGCACTCCTAAAGCCACGGGCCCACTGGGACACTGTGGGGGCTGGTGGAAGCCAGCGGCCATTGTGACACAGCGGGGCTGCACAGAAGCCACGGTGCTTTGTGACCCGTGGCTCCCAGGAGAGCCTTTGTGATGCTGGGGACCTACCCGGAAGCCTGGCTCCACTGTGACACCAGCACAGAAGCTCGGGGAGCCCTGGAGACCGTGGGGACGCTATGGAAGCTGATGGAAGCCTGGCTCCACTGTGACACCAGCACAGAAGCTCGGGGAGCCCTGGAGACCGTGGGGATGCTAGGGAAGCTGATGGAAGCCTGGGCACCACAGTGACGCTACGGAAGCTGGTGGAACCGAGGGGCCACAGTGACACTCTGGGGCCTTTTGGAAGCAACGAGACCCTGGTGGGAAGCCACGGGATGATTAATGCTGGCAGGAACCTGCTGCAGGTGGGCTCCTCTCTCCCAGCTTCCACAAGTGCTGCTAGGATGCCACTGCGGCACTGGCTTGTCACGGGCTCACGGCTTCCTTTGGGAATGGCTCTGCTGCGGGATGGCATGCTGCAGAGAATGCAGGTAGATGTTGTGCTCCCTCCTGGCATGCAGGTGGACAAGAAAGCCTGATCCAGCCCCCGCTCAGCCCATGTCTGGCTGTGGCATTGGAGCAGGGCAATTTTGGGAGCAGCCCCAGCCCTGCTGCTGGTCCCGGCTGGGCACGCAGCTGCTGGGACACAGGTGTGTCCTGATGGCCCCCGTGTACTCGTTTGAGAAGGGAAGGACAGAGTGCATCAGTGAGTTTGGTGTGGCTTACATGCGGCAAGGAGAAGGTGCAGCCCAGAACTGGCTTTCACTTTGAGAAGCTTTTGCTCTTGCGGGAGCAGCTGGTGGACCTTTTCAACCGAGTTGCAAGAGTGAAAAGTGTAATGGCATGTCTATCTGAGAAGGAAGGTTCAGTGCCGCAGCGTGTTGTGCACAATTGATATGCTGATAAGAGAAGGGGGTGCTTTTGGACCGTTTTCCTTCCTGACACGTCTGTCTGTGGGAGCTTTAGGTGCTTGGATCAGGGATAGCGAAGGTGTGTGAAAGTGACCGGGCTGCGAGAATCCTGTTGCAACAGGGAAGAGGGAAGGTCAGCAAATGTTTCCTGTCCTGGCACATGTCTCAGTCTGAAGTGCAGCTGGAGATGCTTCACTTCTGCCAAGGACTCTGCCAGCTTGAGAGAAGGATGCGCTCTGTGGAGTTGAGAAAGAAAGTGCGTATCACCAGCTTGTTTCCTCCAGTTCCTAGACAGCAAAGGGGCTATGAAAGGCAGCACTGGCTTTTTGTTCTAGGAGTTTTTCTTGACAAGCAGCTGCTGGATGTTTGCAAGGGGGTTTGGGATATGCAAAAATGAGAGGGTAAGCTGGTACACTGAGCTTGAGAGCAAAAGCATATCTTCAGGGCTTTGGATGCATTTCAGAGGCTGGGAGTTCCATGCTGAGCAGCTGATGGCACAGAAGAGGTTCTAAAGAAAGAGGCCCTGCTGGAATTGCCTTTTCTTTTGCAGCCTAGAAACTGCACAGCCAACAGCAAAAACGATTCCTCCTCCCTCCCTGCAACATGCAGCATCACATTCCTTTCTGTCACCAAGAGGCAGGATGCACAGCCGAGCTCTTCCACCCACTGCTCGCACACGACTGGGGCCGCGCCAGCCAAGCGCTTGGCTTTTTCCTGGCCACTGTCAGCGCTCCTGGAAACAAGCACACGATAGCGCTGCCCACTTGCAGAAGAAGGAATCACTGCGAGGCCAGCTCAAAAGCAGCCCAAGGGCAGAGGCAACTTGGAAACTTCGCTGCTCTCAAATCAACGGTGTCAAGACAAAAAGATTTCCCTCATCTTCCCCTTGCACGTGCAGACTCCTCTTTGCACCCACACTCCAAGAGCAAGATGAACTCCTTTGCCCTAACTTGCACTTTCCTTCTCAGCTCTAGGCACCATCCTAAGGCTTCCCTCTGCCAGAGTCAGGATCCAAAGACAACGGCACCAGGGACTGCTCACACACAAAAGGCACCAGGACAAAAGGCTCCCGAGCTTGGCCTTTGCATTCCTGCTGACAGCTCAACAGCTCTAAGCCAGAGAAGTGCCTGGTGGGAAGAGCCTTTAGAATCACTCTGAGCACCTCATGACAAGGAGCTGCAGCGTGTGGGGATGAATCTGCAGCAGCCTCCTGCCCCAGGGTGTCCCCCGGGAGCAGCCATGCGCCAGGCCGTGACTGCCAGCTGCACGCGCAAAGGAGCCGGTGTTCCACACCACGGCTGTGCCTGGGACAGAGACACGAGTGGCCACAGAAGTGGCCATGGCACTGTCCGCACGCTGTCCCTGCTGCTTCTCGCCCAGCCGCTGGCGGGGCACCAACTGCCAGCCACGCACTCCTAAAGCCACGGGCCCACTGGGACACTGCGGGGGCTGGTGGAAGCCAGCGGCCATTGTGACACAGCAGGGCTGCACAGAAGCCACGGTGCTTTGTGACCCGTGGCTCCCAGGAGAGCCTTTGTGATGCTGGGGACCTACCCGGAAGCCTGGCTCCACTGTGACACCAGCACAGAAGCTCGGGGAGCCCTGGAGACCGTGGGGATGCTAGGGAAGCTGATGGAAGCCTGGGCACCACAGTGACGCTACGGAACCTGGTGGAACCGAGGGGTCACAGTGACACTCTGGGGCCTTTTGGAAGCAACGAGACTCTGGTGGGAAGCCACGGGATGATTAATGCTGGCAGGAACCTGCTGCAGGTGGGCTCCTCTCTCCCAGCTTCCACAAGTGCTGCTAGGATGCCACTGCGGCACTGGCTTGTCACGGGCTCACGGCTTCCTTTGGGAAGGGCTCTGCTGCAGGATGGCATGCTGCAGAGAATGCAGGTAGATGTTGTGCTCCCTCCTGGCATGCAGGTGGACAAGAAAGCCTGATCCAGCCCCCGCTCAGCCCATGTGTGGCTGTGGCATTGGAGCAGGGCAATTTTGGGAGCAGCCCCAGCCCTGCTGCTGGTCCCGGCTGGGCACGCAGCTGCTGGGACACAGGTGTGTCCTGATGGCCCCCGTGTACTCGTTTGAGAAGGGAAGGACAGAGTGCATCAGTGAGTTTGGTGTGGCTTACATGCGGCAAGGAGAAGGTGCAGCCCAGAACTGGCTTTCACTTTGAGAAGCTTTTGCTCTTGCGGGAGCAGCTGGTGGACCTTTTCAACCGAGCTGCAGGAGTGAAAAGTGTGATGGCATGTCTATCTGAGAAGGAAGGTTCAGTGCCGCAGCGTGTTGTGCACAATTGATATGCTGATAAGAGAAGGGGGTGCTTTTGGACCGTTTTCCTTCCTGACACGTCTGTCTGTGGGAGCTTTAGGTGCTTGGACTCAGGGATAGCGAAGGTGTGTGAAAGTGACCGGGCTGCGAGAATCCTGTTGCACAGGGAAGAGGGAAGGTCAGCAAATGTTTCCTGTCCTGGCACATGTCTCAGTCTGAAGTGCAGCTGGAGATGCTTCACTTCTGCCAAGGACTCTGCCAGCTTGAGAGAAGGATGCGCTCTGTGGAGTTGAGAAAGAAAGTGCGTATCACCAGCTTGTTTCCTCCAGTTCCTAGACAGCAAAGGGGCTATGAAAGGCAGCACTGGCTTTTTGTTCTAGGAGTTTTTCTTGACAAGCAGCTGCTGGATGTTTGCAAGGGGGTTTGGGATATGCAAAAATGAGAGGGTAAGCTGGTACACTGAGCTTGAGAGCAAAAGCATATCTTCAGGGCTTTGGATGCATTTCAGAGGCTGGGAGTTCCATGCTGAGCAGCTGATGGCACAGAAGAGGTTCTAAAGAAAGAGGCCCTGCTGGAATTGCCTTTTCTTTTGCAGCCTAGAAACTGCACAGCCAACAGCAAAAACGATTCCTCCTCCCTCCCTGCAACATGCAGCATCACATTCCTTTCTGTCACCAAGAGGCAGGATGCACAGCCGAGCTCTTCCACCCACTGCTCGCACACGACTGGGGCCGCGCCAGCCAAGCGCTTGGCTTTTTCCTGGCCACTGTCAGCGCTCCTGGAAACAAGCACACGATAGCGCTGCCCACTTGCAGAAGAAGGAATCACTGCGAGGCCAGCTCAAAAGCAGCCCAAGGGCAGAGGCAACTTGGAAACTTCGCTGCTCTCAAATCAACGGTGTCAAGACAAAAAGATTTCCCTCATCTTCCCCTTGCACGTGCAGACTCCTCTTTGCACCCACACTCCAAGAGCAAGATGAACTCCTTTGCCCTAACTTGCACTTTCCTTCTCAGCTCTAGGCACCATCCTAAGGCTTCCCTCTGCCAGAGTCAGGATCCAAAGACAACGGCAGCAGGGACTGCTCACACACAAAAGGCACCAGGACAAAAGGCTCCCGAGCTTGGCCTTTGCATTCCCGCGGACAGCTCAACAGCTCTAAGCCAGAGAAGTGCCTGGTGGGAAGAGCCTTTAGAATCACTCTGAGCACCTCATGACAAGGAGCTGCAGCGTGTGGGGATGAATCTGCAGCAGCCTCCTGCCCCAGGGTGTCCCCCGGGAGCAGCCATGCGCCAGGCCGTGACTGCCAGCTGCACGCGTAAAGGAGCCGGTGTTCCACACCACGGCTGTGCCTGGGACAGAGACACGAGTGGCCACAGAAGTGGCCATGGCACTGTCCGCACGCTGTCCCTGCTGCTTCTCGCCCAGCCGCTGGCGGGGCACCAACTGCCAGCCACGCACTCCTAAAGCCACGGGCCCACTGGGACACTGCGGGGGCTGGTGGAAGCCAGCGGCCATTGTGACACAGCAGGGCTGCACAGAAGCCACGGTGCTTTGTGACCCGTGGCTCCCAGGAGAGCCTTTGTGATGCTGGGGACCTACCCGGAAGCCTGGCTCCACTGTGACACCAGCACAGAAGCTCGGGGAGCCCTGGAGACCGTGGGGATGCTATGGAAGCTGACGGAAGCCTGGACACCACAGTGACGCTATGGAAGCTGGTGGAACCGAGGGGCCACAGTGACACTCTGGGGCCTTTTGGAAGCAACGAGACTCTGGTGGGAAGCCACGGGATGATTAATGCTGGCAGGAACCTGCTGCAGGTGGGCTCCTCTCTCCCAGCTTCCACAAGTGCTGCTAGGATGCCACTGCGGCACTGGCTTGTCACGGGCTCACGGCTTCCTTTGGGAAGGGCTCTGCTGCAGGATGGCATGCTGCAGAGAATGCAGGTAGATGTTGTGCTCCCTCCTGGCATGCAGGTGGACAAGAAAGCCTGATCCAGCCCCCGCTCAGCCCATGTGTGGCTGTGGCATTGGGGCGGGGCAACTTTGGGAGCAGCCCCAGCCCTGCTGCTGGTCCCGGCTGGGCACGCAGCTGCTGGGACACAGGTGTGTCCTGATGGCCCCCGTGTACTCGTTTGAGAAGGGAAGGACAGAGTGCATCAGTGAGTTTGGTGTGGCTTACATGCGGCAAGGAGAAGGTGCAGCCCAGAACTGGCTTTCACTTTGAGAAGCTTTTGCTCTTGCGGGAGCAGCTGGTGGACCTTTTCAACCGAGCTGCAGGAGTGAAAAGTGTGATGGCATGTCTATCTGAGAAGGAAGGTTCAGTGCCGCAGCGTGTTGTGCACAATTGATATGCTGATAAGAGAAGGGGGTGCTTTTGGACCGTTTTCCTTCCTGACACGTCTGTCTGTGGGAGCTTTAGGTGCTTGGACTCAGGGATAGCGAAGGTGTGTGAAAGTGACCGGGCTGCGAGAATCCTGTTGCACAGGGAAGAGGGAAGGTCAGCAAATGTTTCCTGTCCTGGCACATGTCTCAGTCTGAAGTGCAGCTGGAGATGCTTCACTTCTGCCAAGGACGCTGCCAGCTTGAGAGAAGGATGCGCTCTGTGGAGTTGAGAAAGAAAGTGCGTATCACCAGCTTGTTTCCTCCAGTTCCTAGACAGCAAAGGGGCTATGAAAGGCAGCACTGGCTTTTTGTTCTAGGAGTTTTTCTTGACAAGCAGCTGCTGGATGTTTGCAAGGGGGTTTGGGATATGCAAAAATGAGAGGGTAAGCTGGTACACTGAGCTTGAGAGCAAAAGCATATCTTCAGGGCTTTGGATGCATTTCAGAGGCTGGGAGTTCCATGCTGAGCAGCTGATGGCACAGAAGAGGTTCTAAAGAAAGAGGCCCTGCTGGAATTGCCTTTTCTTTTGCAGCCTAGAAACTGCACAGCCAACAGCAAAAACGATTCCTCCTCCCTCCCTGCAACATGCAGCATCACATTCCTTTCTGTCACCAAGAGGCAGGATGCACAGCCGAGCTCTTCCACCCACTGCTCGCACACGACTGGGGCCGCGCCAGCCAAGCGCTTGGCTTTTTCCTGGCCACTGTCAGCGCTCCTGGAAACAAGCACACGATAGCGCTGCCCACTTGCAGAAGAAGGAATCACTGCGAGGCCAGCTCAAAAGCAGCCCAAGGGCAGAGGCAACTTGGAAACTTCGCTGCTCTCAAATCAACGGTGTCAGGACAAAAAGATTTCCCTCATCTTCCCCTTGCACGTGCAGACTCCTCTTTGCACCCACACTCCAAGAGCAAGATGAACTCCTTTGCCCTAACTTGCACTTTCCTTCTCAGCTCTAGGCACCATCCTAAGGCTTCCCTCTGCCAGAGTCAGGATCCAAAGACAACGGCAGCAGGGACTGCTCACACACAAAAGGCACCAGGACAAAAGGCTCCCGAGCTTGGCCTTTGCATTCCTGCTGACAGCTCAACAGCTCTAAGCCAGAGAAGTGCCTGGTGGGAAGAGCCTTTAGAATCACTCTGAGCACCTCATGACAAGGAGCTGCAGCGTGTGGGGATGAATCTGCAGCAGCCTCCTGCCCCAGGGTGTCCCCCGGGAGCAGCCATGCGCCAGGCCGTGACTGCCAGCTGCACGCGTAAAGGAGCCGGTGTTCCACACCACGGCTGTGCCTGGGACAGAGACACGAGTGGCCACAGAAGTGGCCATGGCACTGTCCGCACGCTGTCCCTGCTGCTTCTCGCCCAGCCGCTGGCGGGGCACCAACTGCCAGCCACGCACTCCTAAAGCCACGGGCCCACTGGGACACTGCGGGGGCTGGTGGAAGCCAGCGGCCATTGTGACACAGCGGGGCTGCACAGAAGCCACGGTGCTTTGTGACCCGTGGCTCCCAGGAGAGCCTTTGTGATGCTGGGGACCTACCCGGAAGCCTGGCTCCACTGTGACACCAGCACAGAAGCTCGGGGAGCCCTGGAGACCGTGGGGATGCTAGGGAAGCTGATGGAAGCCTGGGCACCACAGTGACGCTATGGAAGCTGGTGGAACCGAGGGGCCACAGTGACACTCTGGGGCCTTTTGGAAGCAACGAGACTCTGGTGGGAAGCCACGGGATGATTAATGCTGGCAGGAACCTGCTGCAGGTGGGCTCCTCTCTCCCAGCTTCCACAAGTGCTGCTAGGATGCCACTGCGGCACTGGCTTGTCACGGGCTCACGGCTTCCTTTGGGAAGGGCTCTGCTGCAGGATGGCATGCTGCAGAGAATGCAGGTAGATGTTGTGCTCCCTCCTGGCATGCAGGTGGACAAGAAAGCCTGATCCAGCCCCCGCTCAGCCCATGTCTGGCTGTGGCATTGGAGCAGGGCAATTTTGGGAGCAGCCCCAGCCCTGCTGCTGGTCCCGGCTGGGCACGCAGCTGCTGGGACACAGGTGTGTCCTGATGGCCCCCGTGTACTCGTTTGAGAAGGGAAGGACAGAGTGCATCAGTGAGTTTGGTGTGGCTTACATGCGGCAAGGAGAAGGTGCAGCCCAGAACTGGCTTTCACTTTGAGAAGCTTTTGCTCTTGCGGGAGCAGCTGGTGGACCTTTTCAACCGAGCTGCAGGAGTGAAAAGTGTGATGGCATGTCTATCTGAGAAGGAAGGTTCAGTGCCGCAGCGTGTTGTGCACAATTGATATGCTGATAAGAGAAGGGGGTGCTTTTGGACCGTTTTCCTTCCTGACACGTCTGTCTGTGGGAGCTTTAGGTGCTTGGACTCAGGGATAGCGAAGGTGTGTGAAAGTGACCGGGCTGCGAGAATCCTGTTGCACAGGGAAGAGGGAAGGTCAGCAAATGTTTCCTGTCCTGGCACATGTCTCAGTCTGAAGTGCAGCTGGAGATGCTTCACTTCTGCCAAGGACGCTGCCAGCTTGAGAGAAGGATGCGCTCTGTGGAGTTGAGAAAGAAAGTGCGTATCACCAGCTTGTTTCCTCCAGTTCCTAGACAGCAAAGGGGCTATGAAAGGCAGCACTGGCTTTTTGTTCTAGGAGTTTTTCTTGACAAGCAGCTGCTGGATGTTTGCAAGGGGGTTTGGGATATGCAAAAATGAGAGGGTAAGCTGGTACACTGAGCTTGAGAGCAAAAGCATATCTTCAGGGCTTTGGATGCATTTCAGAGGCTGGGAGTTCCATGCTGAGCAGCTGATGGCACAGAAGAGGTTCTAAAGAAAGAGGCCCTGCTGGAATTGCCTTTTCTTTTGCAGCCTAGAAACTGCACAGCCAACAGCAAAAACGATTCCTCCTCCCTCCCTGCAACATGCAGCATCACATTCCTTTCTGTCACCAAGAGGCAGGATGCACAGCCGAGCTCTTCCACCCACTGCTCGCACACGACTGGGGCCGCGCCAGCCAAGCGCTTGGCTTTTTCCTGGCCACTGTCAGCGCTCCTGGAAACAAGCACACGATAGCGCTGCCCACTTGCAGAAGAAGGAATCACTGCGAGGCCAGCTCAAAAGCAGCCCAAGGGCAGAGGCAACTTGGAAACTTCGCTGCTCTCAAATCAACGGTGTCAAGACAAAAAGATTTCCCTCATCTTCCCCTTGCACGTGCAGACTCCTCTTTGCACCCACACTCCAAGAGCAAGATGAACTCCTTTGCCCTAACTTGCACTTTCCTTCTCAGCTCTAGGCACCATCCTAAGGCTTCCCTCTGCCAGAGTCAGGATCCAAAGACAACGGCAGCAGGGACTGCTCACACACAAAAGGCACCAGGACAAAAGGCTCCCGAGCTTGGCCTTTGCATTCCTGCTGACAGCTCAACAGCTCTAAGCCAGAGAAGTGCCTGGTGGGAAGAGCCTTTAGAATCACTCTGAGCACCTCATGACAAGGAGCTGCAGCGTGTGGGGATGAATCTGCAGCAGCCTCCTGCCCCAGGGTGTCCCCCGGGAGCAGCCATGCGCCAGGCCGTGACTGCCAGCTGCACGCGTAAAGGAGCCGGTGTTCCACACCACGGCTGTGCCTGGGACAGAGACACGAGTGGCCACAGAAGTGGCCATGGCACTGTCCGCACGCTGTCCCTGCTGCTTCTCGCCCAGCCGCTGGCGGGGCACCAACTGCCAGCCACGCACTCCTAAAGCCACGGGCCCACTGGGACACTGCGGGGGCTGGTGGAAGCCAGCGGCCATTGTGACACAGCGGGGCTGCACAGAAGCCACGGTGCTTTGTGACCCGTGGCTCCCAGGAGAGCCTTTGTGATGCTGGGGACCTACCCGGAAGCCTGGCTCCACTGTGACACCAGCACAGAAGCTCGGGGAGCCCTGGAGACCGTGGGGATGCTAGGGAAGCTGATGGAAGCCTGGGCACCACAGTGACGCTATGGAAGCTGGTGGAACCGAGGGGCCACAGTGACACTCTGGGGCCTTTTGGAAGCAACGAGACTCTGGTGGGAAGCCACGGGATGATTAATGCTGGCAGGAACCTGCTGCAGGTGGGCTCCTCTCTCCCAGCTTCCACAAGTGCTGCTAGGATGCCACTGCGGCACTGGCTTGTCACGGGCTCACGGCTTCCTTTGGGAAGGGCTCTGCTGCAGGATGGCATGCTGCAGAGAATGCAGGTAGATGTTGTGCTCCCTCCTGGCATGCAGGTGGACAAGAAAGCCTGATCCAGCCCCCGCTCAGCCCATGTCTGGCTGTGGCATTGGAGCAGGGCAATTTTGGGAGCAGCCCCAGCCCTGCTGCTGGTCCCGGCTGGGCACGCAGCTGCTGGGACACAGGTGTGTCCTGATGGCCCCCGTGTACTCGTTTGAGAAGGGAAGGACAGAGTGCATCAGTGAGTTTGGTGTGGCTTACATGCGGCAAGGAGAAGGTGCAGCCCAGAACTGGCTTTCACTTTGAGAAGCTTTTGCTCTTGCGGGAGCAGCTGGTGGACCTTTTCAACCGAGCTGCAGGAGTGAAAAGTGTGATGGCATGTCTATCTGAGAAGGAAGGTTCAGTGCCGCAGCGTGTTGTGCACAATTGATATGCTGATAAGAGAAGGGGGTGCTTTTGGACCGTTTTCCTTCCTGACACGTCTGTCTGTGGGAGCTTTAGGTGCTTGGACTCAGGGATAGCGAAGGTGTGTGAAAGTGACCGGGCTGCGAGAATCCTGTTGCACAGGGAAGAGGGAAGGTCAGCAAATGTTTCCTGTCCTGGCACATGTCTCAGTCTGAAGTGCAGCTGGAGATGCTTCACTTCTGCCAAGGACGCTGCCAGCTTGAGAGAAGGATGCGCTCTGTGGAGTTGAGAAAGAAAGTGCGTATCACCAGCTTGTTTCCTCCAGTTCCTAGACAGCAAAGGGGCTATGAAAGGCAGCACTGGCTTTTTGTTCTAGGAGTTTTTCTTGACAAGCAGCTGCTGGATGTTTGCAAGGGGGTTTGGGATATGCAAAAATGAGAGGGTAAGCTGGTACACTGAGCTTGAGAGCAAAAGCATATCTTCAGGGCTTTGGATGCATTTCAGAGGCTGGGAGTTCCATGCTGAGCAGCTGATGGCACAGAAGAGGTTCTAAAGAAAGAGGCCCTGCTGGAATTGCCTTTTCTTTTGCAGCCTAGAAACTGCACAGCCAACAGCAAAAACGATTCCTCCTCCCTCCCTGCAACATGCAGCATCACATTCCTTTCTGTCACCAAGAGGCAGGATGCACAGCCGAGCTCTTCCACCCACTGCTCGCACACGACTGGGGCCGCGCCAGCCAAGCGCTTGGCTTTTTCCTGGCCACTGTCAGCGCTCCTGGAAACAAGCACACGATAGCGCTGCCCACTTGCAGAAGAAGGAATCACTGCGAGGCCAGCTCAAAAGCAGCCCAAGGGCAGAGGCAACTTGGAAACTTCGCTGCTCTCAAATCAACGGTGTCAAGACAAAAAGATTTCCCTCATCTTCCCCTTGCACGTGCAGACTCCTCTTTGCACCCACACTCCAAGAGCAAGATGAACTCCTTTGCCCTAACTTGCACTTTCCTTCTCAGCTCTAGGCACCATCCTAAGGCTTCCCTCTGCCAGAGTCAGGATCCAAAGACAACGGCAGCAGGGACTGCTCACACACAAAAGGCACCAGGACAAAAGGCTCCCGAGCTTGGCCTTTGCATTCCTGCTGACAGCTCAACAGCTCTAAGCCAGAGAAGTGCCTGCTGGGAAGAGCCTTTAGAATCACTCTGAGCACCTCATGACAAGGAGCTGCAGCGTGTGGGGATGAATCTGCAGCAGCCTCCTGCCCCAGGGTGTCCCCCGGGAGCAGCCATGCGCCAGGCCGTGACTGCCAGCTGCACGCGTAAAGGAGCCGGTGTTCCACACCACGGCTGTGCCTGGGACAGAGACACGAGTGGCCACAGAAGTGGCCATGGCACTGTCCGCACGCTGTCCCTGCTGCTTCTCGCCCAGCCGCTGGCGGGGCACCAACTGCCAGCCACGCACTCCTAAAGCCACGGGCCCACTGGGACACTGCGGGGGCTGGTGGAAGCCAGCGGCCATTGTGACACAGCAGGGCTGCACAGAAGCCACGGTGCTTTGTGACCCGTGGCTCCCAGGAGAGCCTTTGTGATGCTGGGGACCTACCCGGAAGCCTGGCTCCACTGTGACACCAGCACAGAAGCTCGGGGAGCCCTGGAGACCGTGGGGATGCTAGGGAAGCTGATGGAAGCCTGGGCACCACAGTGACGCTACGGAACCTGGTGGAACCGAGGGGCCACAGTGACACTCTGGGGCCTTTTGGAAGCAACGAGACTCTGGTGGGAAGCCACGGGATGATTAATGCTGGCAGGAACCTGCTGCAGGTGGGCTCCTCTCTCCCAGCTTCCACAAGTGCTGCTAGGATGCCACTGCGGCACTGGCTTGTCACGGGCTCACGGCTTCCTTTGGGAAGGGCTCTGCTGCAGGATGGCATGCTGCAGAGAATGCAGGTAGATGTTGTGCTCCCTCCTGGCATGCAGGTGGACAAGAAAGCCTGATCCAGCCCCCGCTCAGCCCATGTGTGGCTGTGGCATTGGAGCAGGGCAATTTTGGGAGCAGCCCCAGCCCTGCTGCTGGTCCCGGCTGGGCACGCAGCTGCTGGGACACAGGTGTGTCCTGATGGCCCCCGTGTACTCGTTTGAGAAGGGAAGGACAGAGTGCATCAGTGAGTTTGGTGTGGCTTACATGCGGCAAGGAGAAGGTGCAGCCCAGAACTGGCTTTCACTTTGAGAAGCTTTTGCTCTTGCGGGAGCAGCTGGTGGACCTTTTCAACCGAGCTGCAGGAGTGAAAAGTGTGATGGCATGTCTATCTGAGAAGGAAGGTTCAGTGCCGCAGCGTGTTGTGCACAATTGATATGCTGATAAGAGAAGGGGGTGCTTTTGGACCGTTTTCCTTCCTGACACGTCTGTCTGTGGGAGCTTTAGGTGCTTGGACTCAGGGATAGCGAAGGTGTGTGAAAGTGACCGGGCTGCGAGAATCCTGTTGCACAGGGAAGAGGGAAGGTCAGCAAATGTTTCCTGTCCTGGCACATGTCTCAGTCTGAAGTGCAGCTGGAGATGCTTCACTTCTGCCAAGGACGCTGCCAGCTTGAGAGAAGGATGCGCTCTGTGGAGTTGAGAAAGAAAGTGCGTATCACCAGCTTGTTTCCTCCAGTTCCTAGACAGCAAAGGGGCTATGAAAGGCAGCACTGGCTTTTTGTTCTAGGAGTTTTTCTTGACAAGCAGCTGCTGGATGTTTGCAAGGGGGTTTGGGATATGCAAAAATGAGAGGGTAAGCTGGTACACTGAGCTTGAGAGCAAAAGCATATCTTCAGGGCTTTGGATGCATTTCAGAGGCTGGGAGTTCCATGCTGAGCAGCTGATGGCACAGAAGAGGTTCTAAAGAAAGAGGCCCTGCTGGAATTGCCTTTTCTTTTGCAGCCTAGAAACTGCACAGCCAACAGCAAAAACGATTCCTCCTCCCTCCCTGCAACATGCAGCATCACATTCCTTTCTGTCACCAAGAGGCAGGATGCACAGCCGAGCTCTTCCACCCACTGCTCGCACACGACTGGGGCCGCGCCAGCCAAGCGCTTGGCTTTTTCCTGGCCACTGTCAGCGCTCCTGGAAACAAGCACACGATAGCGCTGCCCACTTGCAGAAGAAGGAATCACTGCGAGGCCAGCTCAAAAGCAGCCCAAGGGCAGAGGCAACTTGGAAACTTCGCTGCTCTCAAATCAACGGTGTCAAGACAAAAAGATTTCCCTCATCTTCCCCTTGCACGTGCAGACTCCTCTTTGCACCCACACTCCAAGAGCAAGATGAACTCCTTTGCCCTAACTTGCACTTTCCTTCTCAGCTCTAGGCACCATCCTAAGGCTTCCCTCTGCCAGAGTCAGGATCCAAAGACAACGGCAGCAGGGACTGCTCACACACAAAAGGCACCAGGACAAAAGGCTCCCGAGCTTGGCCTTTGCATTCCTGCTGACAGCTCAACAGCTCTAAGCCAGAGAAGTGCCTGCTGGGAAGAGCCTTTAGAATCACTCTGAGCACCTCATGACAAGGAGCTGCAGCGTGTGGGGATGAATCTGCAGCAGCCTCCTGCCCCAGGGTGTCCCCCGGGAGCAGCCATGCGCCAGGCCGTGACTGCCAGCTGCACGCGTAAAGGAGCCGGTGTTCCACACCACGGCTGTGCCTGGGACAGAGACACGAGTGGCCACAGAAGTGGCCATGGCACTGTCCGCACGCTGTCCCTGCTGCTTCTCGCCCAGCCGCTGGCGGGGCACCAACTGCCAGCCACGCACTCCTAAAGCCACGGGCCCACTGGGACACTGCGGGGGCTGGTGGAAGCCAGCGGCCATTGTGACACAGCAGGGCTGCACAGAAGCCACGGTGCTTTGTGACCCGTGGCTCCCAGGAGAGCCTTTGTGATGCTGGGGACCTACCCGGAAGCCTGGCTCCACTGTGACACCAGCACAGAAGCTCGGGGAGCCCTGGAGACCGTGGGGATGCTAGGGAAGCTGATGGAAGCCTGGGCACCACAGTGACGCTATGGAAGCTGGTGGAACCGAGGGGCCACAGTGACACTCTGGGGCCTTTTGGAAGCAACGAGACTCTGGTGGGAAGCCACGGGATGATTAATGCTGGCAGGAACCTGCTGCAGGTGGGCTCCTCTCTCCCAGCTTCCACAAGTGCTGCTAGGATGCCACTGCGGCACTGGCTTGTCACGGGCTCACGGCTTCCTTTGGGAAGGGCTCTGCTGCAGGATGGCATGCTGCAGAGAATGCAGGTAGATGTTGTGCTCCCTCCTGGCATGCAGGTGGACAAGAAAGCCTGATCCAGCCCCCGCTCAGCCCATGTCTGGCTGTGGCATTGGAGCGGGGCAATTTTGGGAGCAGCCCCAGCCCTGCTGCTGGTCCCGGCTGGGCACGCAGCTGCTGGGACACAGGTGTGTCCTGATGGCCCCCGTGTACTCGTTTGAGAAGGGAAGGACAGAGTGCATCAGTGAGTTTGGTGTGGCTTACATGCGGCAAGGAGAAGGTGCAGCCCAGAACTGGCTTTCACTTTGAGAAGCTTTTGCTCTTGCGGGAGCAGCTGGTGGACCTTTTCAACCGAGCTGCAGGAGTGAAAAGTGTGATGGCATGTCTATCTGAGAAGGAAGGTTCAGTGCCGCAGCGTGTTGTGCACAATTGATATGCTGATAAGAGAAGGGGGTGCTTTTGGACCGTTTTCCTTCCTGACACGTCTGTCTGTGGGAGCTTTAGGTGCTTGGACTCAGGGATAGCGAAGGTGTGTGAAAGTGACCGGGCTGCGAGAATCCTGTTGCACAGGGAAGAGGGAAGGTCAGCAAATGTTTCCTGTCCTGGCACATGTCTCAGTCTGAAGTGCAGCTGGAGATGCTTCACTTCTGCCAAGGACGCTGCCAGCTTGAGAGAAGGATGCGCTCTGTGGAGTTGAGAAAGAAAGTGCGTATCACCAGCTTGTTTCCTCCAGTTCCTAGACAGCAAAGGGGCTATGAAAGGCAGCACTGGCTTTTTGTTCTAGGAGTTTTTCTTGACAAGCAGCTGCTGGATGTTTGCAAGGGGGTTTGGGATATGCAAAAATGAGAGGGTAAGCTGGTACACTGAGCTTGAGAGCAAAAGTATATCTTCAGGGCTTTGGATGCATTTCAGAGGCTGGGAGTTCCATGCTGAGCAGCTGATGGCACAGAAGAGGTTCTAAAGAAAGAGGCCCTGCTGGAATTGCCTTTTCTTTTGCAGCCTAGAAACTGCACAGCCAACAGCAAAAACGATTCCTCCTCCCTCCCTGCAACATGCAGCATCACATTCCTTTCTGTCTCCAAGAGGCAGGATGCACAGCCGAGCTCTTCCACCCACTGCTCGCACACGACTGGGGCCGCGCCAGCCAAGCGCTTGGCTTTTTCCTGGCCACTGTCAGCGCTCCTGGAAACAAGCACACGATAGCGCTGCCCACTTGCAGAAGAAGGAATCACTGCGAGGCCAGCTCAAAAGCAGCCCAAGGGCAGAGGCAACTTGGAAACTTCGCTGCTCTCAAATCAACGGTGTCAAGACAAAAAGATTTCCCTCATCTTCCCCTTGCACGTGCAGACTCCTCTTTGCACCCACACTCCAAGAGCAAGATGAACTCCTTTGCCCTAACTTGCACTTTCCTTCTCAGCTCTAGGCACCATCCTAAGGCTTCCCTCTGCCAGAGTCAGGATCCAAAGACAACGGCACCAGGGACTGCTCACACACAAAAGGCACCAGGACAAAAGGCTCCCGAGCTTGGCCTTTGCATTCCCGCGGACAGCTCAACAGCTCTAAGCCAGAGAAGTGCCTGGTGGGAAGAGCCTTTAGAATCACTCTGAGCACCTCATGACAAGGAGCTGCAGCGTGTGGGGATGAATCTGCAGCAGCCTCCTGCCCCAGGGTGTCCCCCGGGAGCAGCCATGCGCCAGGCCGTGACTGCCAGCTGCACATGCAAAGGAGCCGGTGTTCCACACCACGGCTGTGCCTGGGACAGAGACACGAGTGGCCACAGAAGTGGCCATGGCACTGTCCGCACGCTGTCCCTGCTGCTTCTCGCCCAGCCGCTGGCGGGGCACCAACTGCCAGCCACGCACTCCTAAAGCCACGGGCCCACTGGGACACTGCGGGGGCTGGTGGAAGCCAGCGGCCATTGTGACACAGCAGGGCTGCACAGAAGCCACGGTGCTTTGTGACCCGTGGCTCCCAGGAGAGCCTTTGTGATGCTGGGGACCTACCCGGAAGCCTGGCTCCACTGTGACACCAGCACAGAAGCTCGGGGAGCCCTGGAGACCGTGGGGATGCTAGGGAAGCTGATGGAAGCCTGGGCACCACAGTGACGCTATGGAAGCTGGTGGAACCGAGGGGCCACAGTGACACTCTGGGGCCTTTTGGAAGCAACGAGACTCTGGTGGGAAGCCACGGGATGATTAATGCTGGCAGGAACCTGCTGCAGGTGGGCTCCTCTCTCCCAGCTTCCACAAGTGCTGCTAGGATGCCACTGCGGCACTGGCTTGTCACGGGCTCACGGCTTCCTTTGGGAAGGGCTCTGCTGCAGGATGGCATGCTGCAGAGAATGCAGGTAGATGTTGTGCTCCCTCCTGGCATGCAGGTGGACAAGAAAGCCTGATCCAGCCCCCGCTCAGCCCATGTCTGGCTGTGGCATTGGAGCAGGGCAATTTTGGGAGCAGCCCCAGCCCTGCTGCTGGTCCCGGCTGGGCACGCAGCTGCTGGGACACAGGTGTGTCCTGATGGCCCCCGTGTACTCGTTTGAGAAGGGAAGGACAGAGTGCATCAGTGAGTTTGGTGTGGCTTACATGCGGCAAGGAGAAGGTGCAGCCCAGAACTGGCTTTCACTTTGAGAAGCTTTTGCTCTTGCGGGAGCAGCTGGTGGACCTTTTCAACCGAGCTGCAGGAGTGAAAAGTGTGATGGCATGTCTATCTGAGAAGGAAGGTTCAGTGCCGCAGCGTGTTGTGCACAATTGATATGCTGATAAGAGAAGGGGGTGCTTTTGGACCGTTTTCCTTCCTGACACGTCTGTCTGTGGGAGCTTTAGGTGCTTGGACTCAGGGATAGCGAAGGTGTGTGAAAGTGACCGGGCTGCGAGAATCCTGTTGCACAGGGAAGAGGGAAGGTCAGCAAATGTTTCCTGTCCTGGCACATGTCTCAGTCTGAAGTGCAGCTGGAGATGCTTCACTTCTGCCAAGGACGCTGCCAGCTTGAGAGAAGGATGCGCTCTGTGGAGTTGAGAAAGAAAGTGCGTATCACCAGCTTGTTTCCTCCAGTTCCTAGACAGCAAAGGGGCTATGAAAGGCAGCACTGGCTTTTTGTTCTAGGAGTTTTTCTTGACAAGCAGCTGCTGGATGTTTGCAAGGGGGTTTGGGATATGCAAAAATGAGAGGGTAAGCTGGTACACTGAGCTTGAGAGCAAAAGCATATCTTCAGGGCTTTGGATGCATTTCAGAGGCTGGGAGTTCCATGCTGAGCAGCTGATGGCACAGAAGAGGTTCTAAAGAAAGAGGCCCTGCTGGAATTGCCTTTTCTTTTGCAGCCTAGAAACTGCACAGCCAACAGCAAAAACGATTCCTCCTCCCTCCCTGCAACATGCAGCATCACATTCCTTTCTGTCCCCAAGAGGCAGGATGCACAGCCGAGCTCTTCCACCCACTGCTCGCACACGACTGGGGCCGCGCCAGCCAAGCGCTTGGCTTTTTCCTGGCCACTGTCAGCGCTCCTGGAAACAAGCACACGATAGCGCTGCCCACTTGCAGAAGAAGGAATCACTGCGAGGCCAGCTCAAAAGCAGCCCAAGGGCAGAGGCAACTTGGAAACTTCGCTGCTCTCAAATCAACGGTGTCAAGACAAAAAGATTTCCCTCATCTTCCCCTTGCACGTGCAGACTCCTCTTTGCACCCACACTCCAAGAGCAAGATGAACTCCTTTGCCCTAACTTGCACTTTCCTTCTCAGCTCTAGGCACCATCCTAAGGCTTCCCTCTGCCAGAGTCAGGATCCAAAGACAACGGCAGCAGGGACTGCTCACACACAAAAGGCACCAGGACAAAAGGCTCCCGAGCTTGGCCTTTGCATTCCCGCGGACAGCTCAACAGCTCTAAGCCAGAGAAGTGCCTGCTGGGAAGAGCCTTTAGAATCACTCTGAGCACCTCATGACAAGGAGCTGCAGCGTGTGGGGATGAATCTGCAGCAGCCTCCTGCCCCAGGGTGTCCCCCGGGAGCAGCCATGCGCCAGGCCGTGACTGCCAGCTGCACGCGTAAAGGAGCCGGTGTTCCACACCACGGCTGTGCCTGGGACAGAGACACGAGTGGCCACAAAAGTGGCCATGGCACTGTCCGCACGCTGTCCCTGCTGCTTCTCGCCCAGCCGCTGGCGGGGCACCAACTGCCAGCCACGCACTCCTAAAGCCACGGGCCCACTGGGACACTGCGGGGGCTGGTGGAAGCCAGCGGCCATTGTGACACAGCAGGGCTGCACAGAAGCCACGGTGCTTTGTGACCCGTGGCTCCCAGGAGAGCCTTTGTGATGCTGGGGACCTACCCGGAAGCCTGGCTCCACTGTGACACCAGCACAGAAGCTCGGGGAGCCCTGGAGACCGTGGGGATGCTAGGGAAGCTGATGGAAGCCTGGGCACCACAGTGACGCTATGGAAGCTGGTGGAACCGAGGGGCCACAGTGACACTCTGGGGCCTTTTGGAAGCAACGAGACTCTGGTGGGAAGCCACGGGATGATTAATGCTGGCAGGAACCTGCTGCAGGTGGGCTCCTCTCTCCCAGCTTCCACAAGTGCTGCTAGGATGCCACTGCGGCACTGGCTTGTCACGGGCTCACGGCTTCCTTTGGGAAGGGCTCTGCTGCAGGATGGCATGCTGCAGAGAATGCAGGTAGATGTTGTGCTCCCTCCTGGCATGCAGGTGGACAAGAAAGCCTGATCCAGCCCCCGCTCAGCCCATGTGTGGCTGTGGCATTGGAGCAGGGCAATTTTGGGAGCAGCCCCAGCCCTGCTGCTGGTCCCGGCTGGGCACGCAGCTGCTGGGACACAGGTGTGTCCTGATGGCCCCCGTGTACTCGTTTGAGAAGGGAAGGACAGAGTGCATCAGTGAGTTTGGTGTGGCTTACATGCGGCAAGGAGAAGGTGCAGCCCAGAACTGGCTTTCACTTTGAGAAGCTTTTGCTCTTGCGGGAGCAGCTGGTGGACCTTTTCAACCGAGCTGCAGGAGTGAAAAGTGTGATGGCATGTCTATCTGAGAAGGAAGGTTCAGTGCCGCAGCGTGTTGTGCACAATTGATATGCTGATAAGAGAAGGGGGTGCTTTTGGACCGTTTTCCTTCCTGACACGTCTGTCTGTGGGAGCTTTAGGTGCTTGGACTCAGGGATAGCGAAGGTGTGTGAAAGTGACCGGGCTGCGAGAATCCTGTTGCACAGGGAAGAGGGAAGGTCAGCAAATGTTTCCTGTCCTGGCACATGTCTCAGTCTGAAGTGCAGCTGGAGATGCTTCACTTCTGCCAAGGACTCTGCCAGCTTGAGAGAAGGATGCGCTCTGTGGAGTTGAGAAAGAAAGTGCGTATCACCAGCTTGTTTCCTCCAGTTCCTAGACAGCAAAGGGGCTATGAAAGGCAGCACTGGCTTTTTGTTCTAGGAGTTTTTCTTGACAAGCAGCTGCTGGATGTTTGCAAGGGGGTTTGGGATATGCAAAAATGAGAGGGTAAGCTGGTACACTGAGCTTGAGAGCAAAAGCATATCTTCAGGGCTTTGGATGCATTTCAGAGGCTGGGAGTTCCATGCTGAGCAGCTGATGGCACAGAAGAGGTTCTAAAGAAAGAGGCCCTGCTGGAATTGCCTTTTCTTTTGCAGCCTAGAAACTGCACAGCCAACAGCAAAAACGATTCCTCCTCCCTCCCTGCAACATGCAGCATCACATTCCTTTCTGTCACCAAGAGGCAGGATGCACAGCCGAGCTCTTCCACCCACTGCTCGCACACGACTGGGGCCGCGCCAGCCAAGCGCTTGGCTTTTTCCTGGCCACTGTCAGCGCTCCTGGAAACAAGCACACGATAGCGCTGCCCACTTGCAGAAGAAGGAATCACTGCGAGGCCAGCTCAAAAGCAGCCCAAGGGCAGAGGCAACTTGGAAACTTCGCTGCTCTCAAATCAACAGTGTCAGGACAAAAAGATTTCCCTCATCTTCCCCTTGCACGTGCAGACTCCTCTTTGCACCCACACTCCAAGAGCAAGATGAACTCCTTTGCCCTAACTTGCACTTTCCTTCTCAGCTCTAGGCACCATCCTAAGGCTTCCCTCTGCCAGAGTCAGGATCCAAAGACAACGGCAGCAGGGACTGCTCACACACAAAAGGCACCAGGACAAAAGGCTCCCGAGCTTGGCCTTTGCATTCCCGCGGACAGCTCAACAGCTCTAAGCCAGAGAAGTGCCTGGTGGGAAGAGCCTTTAGAATCACTCTGAGCACCTCATGACAAGGAGCTGCAGCGTGTGGGGATGAATCTGCAGCAGCCTCCTGCCCCAGGGTGTCCCCCGGGAGCAGCCATGCGCCAGGCCGTGACTGCCAGCTGCACGCGTAAAGGAGCCGGTGTTCCACACCACGGCTGTGCCTGGGACAGAGACACGAGTGGCCACAGAAGTGGCCATGGCACTGTCCGCACGCTGTCCCTGCTGCTTCTCGCCCAGCCGCTGGCGGGGCACCAACTGCCAGCCACGCACTCCTAAAGCCACGGGCCCACTGGGACACTGCGGGGGCTGGTGGAAGCCAGCGGCCATTGTGACACAGCAGGGCTGCACAGAAGCCACGGTGCTTTGTGACCCGTGGCTCCCAGGAGAGCCTTTGTGATGCTGGGGACCTACCCGGAAGCCTGGCTCCACTGTGACACCAGCACAGAAGCTCGGGGAGCCCTGGAGACCGTGGGGATGCTAGGGAAGCTGATGGAAGCCTGGGCACCACAGTGACGCTATGGAAGCTGGTGGAACCGAGGGGCCACAGTGACACTCTGGGGCCTTTTGGAAGCAACGAGACTCTGGTGGGAAGCCACGGGATGATTAATGCTGGCAGGAACCTGCTGCAGGTGGGCTCCTCTCTCCCAGCTTCCACAAGTGCTGCTAGGATGCCACTGCGGCACTGGCTTGTCACGGGCTCACGGCTTCCTTTGGGAAGGGCTCTGCTGCAGGATGGCATGCTGCAGAGAATGCAGGTAGATGTTGTGCTCCCTCCTGGCATGCAGGTGGACAAGAAAGCCTGATCCAGCCCCCGCTCAGCCCATGTGTGGCTGTGGCATTGGAGCAGGGCAATTTTGGGAGCAGCCCCAGCCCTGCTGCTGGTCCCGGCTGGGCACGCAGCTGCTGGGACACAGGTGTGTCCTGATGGCCCCCGTGTACTCGTTTGAGAAGGGAAGGACAGAGTGCATCAGTGAGTTTGGTGTGGCTTACATGCGGCAAGGAGAAGGTGCAGCCCAGAACTGGCTTTCACTTTGAGAAGCTTTTGCTCTTGCGGGAGCAGCTGGTGGACCTTTTCAACCGAGCTGCAGGAGTGAAAAGTGTGATGGCATGTCTCTCTGAGAAGGAAGGTTCAGTGCCGCAGCGTGTTGCACACAATTGATATGCTGATAAGAGAAGGGGGTGCTTTTGGACCGTTTTCCTTCCTGACACGTCTGTCTGTGGGAGCTTTAGGTGCTTGGACTCAGGGATAGCGAAGGTGTGTGAAAGTGACCGGGCTGCGAGAATCCTGTTGCACAGGGAAGAGGGAAGGTCAGCAAATGTTTCCTGTCCTGGCACATGTCTCAGTCTGAAGTGCAGCTGGAGATGCTTCACTTCTGCCAAGGACTCTGCCAGCTTGAGAGAAGGATGCGCTCTGTGGAGTTGAGAAAGAAAGTGCGTATCACCAGCTTGTTTCCTCCAGTTCCTAGACAGCAAAGGGGCTATGAAAGGCAGCACTGGCTTTTTGTTCTAGGAGTTTTTCTTGACAAGCAGCTGCTGGATGTTTGCAAGGGGGTTTGGGATATGCAAAAATGAGAGGGTAAGCTGGTACACTGAGCTTGAGAGCAAAAGCATATCTTCAGGGCTTTGGATGCATTTCAGAGGCTGGGAGTTCCATGCTGAGCAGCTGATGGCACAGAAGAGGTTCTAAAGAAAGAGGCCCTGCTGGAATTGCCTTTTCTTTTGCAGCCTAGAAACTGCACAGCCAACAGCAAAAACGATTCCTCCTCCCTCCCTGCAACATGCAGCATCACATTCCTTTCTGTCACCAAGAGGCAGGATGCACAGCCGAGCTCTTCCACCCACTGCTCGCACACGACTGGGGCCGCGCCAGCCAAGCGCTTGGCTTTTTCCTGGCCACTGTCAGCGCTCCTGGAAACAAGCACACGATAGCGCTGCCCACTTGCAGAAGAAGGAATCACTGCGAGGCCAGCTCAAAAGCAGCCCAAGGGCAGAGGCAACTTGGAAACTTCGCTGCTCTCAAATCAACGGTGTCAAGACAAAAAGATTTCCCTCATCTTCCCCTTGCACGTGCAGACTCCTCTTTGCACCCACACTCCAAGAGCAAGATGAACTCCTTTGCCCTAACTTGCACTTTCCTTCTCAGCTCTAGGCACCATCCTAAGGCTTCCCTCTGCCAGAGTCAGGATCCAAAGACAACGGCAGCAGGGACTGCTCACACACAAAAGGCACCAGGACAAAAGGCTCCCGAGCTTGGCCTTTGCATTCCTGCTGACAGCTCAACAGCTCTAAGCCAGAGAAGTGCCTGGTGGGAAGAGCCTTTAGAATCACTCTGAGCACCTCATGACAAGGAGCTGCAGCGTGTGGGGATGAATCTGCAGCAGCCTCCTGCCCCAGGGTGTCCCCTGGGAGCAGCCATGCGCCAGGCCGTGACTGCCAGCTGCACATGCAAAGGAGCCGGTGTTCCACACCACGGCTGTGCCTGGGACAGAGACACGAGTGGCCACAGAAGTGGCCATGGCACTGTCCGCACGCTGTCCCTGCTGCTTCTCGCCCAGCCGCTGGCGGGGCACCAACTGCCAGCCACGCACTCCTAAAGCCACGGGCCCACTGGGACACTGCGGGGGCTGGTGGAAGCCAGCGGCCATTGTGACACAGCAGGGCTGCACAGAAGCCACGGTGCTTTGTGACCCGTGGCTCCCAGGAGAGCCTTTGTGATGCTGGGGACCTACCCGGAAGCCTGGCTCCACTGTGACACCAGCACAGAAGCTCGGGGAGCCCTGGAGACCGTGGGGATGCTAGGGAAGCTGATGGAAGCCTGGGCACCACAGTGACGCTATGGAAGCTGGTGGAACCGAGGGGCCACAGTGACACTCTGGGGCCTTTTGGAAGCAACGAGACTCTGGTGGGAAGCCACGGGATGATTAATGCTGGCAGGAACCTGCTGCAGGTGGGCTCCTCTCTCCCAGCTTCCACAAGTGCTGCTAGGATGCCACTGCGGCACTGGCTTGTCACGGGCTCACGGCTTCCTTTGGGAAGGGCTCTGCTGCAGGATGGCATGCTGCAGAGAATGCAGGTAGATGTTGTGCTCCCTCCTGGCATGCAGGTGGACAAGAAAGCCTGATCCAGCCCCCGCTCAGCCCATGTCTGGCTGTGGCATTGGAGCAGGGCAATTTTGGGAGCAGCCCCAGCCCTGCTGCTGGTCCCGGCTGGGCACGCAGCTGCTGGGACACAGGTGTGTCCTGATGGCCCCCGTGTACTCGTTTGAGAAGGGAAGGACAGAGTGCATCAGTGAGTTTGGTGTGGCTTACATGCGGCAAGGAGAAGGTGCAGCCCAGAACTGGCTTTCACTTTGAGAAGCTTTTGCTCTTGCGGGAGCAGCTGGTGGACCTTTTCAACCGAGCTGCAGGAGTGAAAAGTGTGATGGCATGTCTATCTGAGAAGGAAGGTTCAGTGCCGCAGCGTGTTGTGCACAATTGATATGCTGATAAGAGAAGGGGGTGCTTTTGGACCGTTTTCCTTCCTGACACGTCTGTCTGTGGGAGCTTTAGGTGCTTGGACTCAGGGATAGCGAAGGTGTGTGAAAGTGACCGGGCTGCGAGAATCCTGTTGCACAGGGAAGAGGGAAGGTCAGCAAATGTTTCCTGTCCTGGCACATGTCTCAGTCTGAAGTGCAGCTGGAGATGCTTCACTTCTGCCAAGGACTCTGCCAGCTTGAGAGAAGGATGCGCTCTGTGGAGTTGAGAAAGAAAGTGCGTATCACCAGCTTGTTTCCTCCAGTTCCTAGACAGCAAAGGGGCTATGAAAGGCAGCACTGGCTTTTTGTTCTAGGAGTTTTTCTTGACAAGCAGCTGCTGGATGTTTGCAAGGGGGTTTGGGATATGCAAAAATGAGAGGGTAAGCTGGTACACTGAGCTTGAGAGCAAAAGCATATCTTCAGGGCTTTGGATGCATTTCAGAGGCTGGGAGTTCCATGCTGAGCAGCTGATGGCACAGAAGAGGTTCTAAAGAAAGAGGCCCTGCTGGAATTGCCTTTTCTTTTGCAGCCTAGAAACTGCACAGCCAACAGCAAAAACGATTCCTCCTCCCTCCCTGCAACATGCAGCATCACATTCCTTTCTGTCACCAAGAGGCAGGATGCACAGCCGAGCTCTTCCACCCACTGCTCGCACACGACTGGGGCCGCGCCAGCCAAGCGCTTGGCTTTTTCCTGGCCACTGTCAGCGCTCCTGGAAACAAGCACACGATAGCGCTGCCCACTTGCAGAAGAAGGAATCACTGCGAGGCCAGCTCAAAAGCAGCCCAAGGGCAGAGGCAACTTGGAAACTTCGCTGCTCTCAAATCAACGGTGTCAAGACAAAAAGATTTCCCTCATCTTCCCCTTGCACGTGCAGACTCCTCTTTGCACCCACACTCCAAGAGCAAGATGAACTCCTTTGCCCTAACTTGCACTTTCCTTCTCAGCTCTAGGCACCATCCTAAGGCTTCCCTCTGCCAGAGTCAGGATCCAAAGACAACGGCAGCAGGGACTGCTCACACACAAAAGGCACCAGGACAAAAGGCTCCCGAGCTTGGCCTTTGCATTCCTGCTGACAGCTCAACAGCTCTAAGCCAGAGAAGTGCCTGCTGGGAAGAGCCTTTAGAATCACTCTGAGCACCTCATGACAAGGAGCTGCAGCGTGTGGGGATGAATCTGCAGCAGCCTCCTGCCCCAGGGTGTCCCCCGGGAGCAGCCATGCGCCAGGCCGTGACTGCCAGCTGCACGCGTAAAGGAGCCGGTGTTCCACACCACGGCTGTGCCTGGGACAGAGACACGAGTGGCCACAGAAGTGGCCATGGCACTGTCCGCACGCTGTCCCTGCTGCTTCTCGCCCAGCCGCTGGCGGGGCACCAACTGCCAGCCACGCACTCCTAAAGCCACGGGCCCACTGGGACACTGCGGGGGCTGGTGGAAGCCAGCGGCCATTGTGACACAGCAGGGCTGCACAGAAGCCACGGTGCTTTGTGACCCGTGGCTCCCAGGAGAGCCTTTGTGATGCTGGGGACCTACCCGGAAGCCTGGCTCCACTGTGACACCAGCACAGAAGCTCGGGGAGCCCTGGAGACCGTGGGGATGCTAGGGAAGCTGATGGAAGCCTGGGCACCACAGTGACGCTATGGAAGCTGGTGGAACCGAGGGGCCACAGTGACACTCTGGGGCCTTTTGGAAGCAACGAGACTCTGGTGGGAAGCCACGGGATGATTAATGCTGGCAGGAACCTGCTGCAGGTGGGCTCCTCTCTCCCAGCTTCCACAAGTGCTGCTAGGATGCCACTGCGGCACTGGCTTGTCACGGGCTCACGGCTTCCTTTGGGAAGGGCTCTGCTGCAGGATGGCATGCTGCAGAGAATGCAGGTAGATGTTGTGCTCCCTCCTGGCATGCAGGTGGACAAGAAAGCCTGATCCAGCCCCCGCTCAGCCCATGTCTGGCTGTGGCATTGGAGCAGGGCAATTTTGGGAGCAGCCCCAGCCCTGCTGCTGGTCCCGGCTGGGCACGCAGCTGCTGGGACACAGGTGTGTCCTGATGGCCCCCGTGTACTCGTTTGAGAAGGGAAGGACAGAGTGCATCAGTGAGTTTGGTGTGGCTTACATGCGGCAAGGAGAAGGTGCAGCCCAGAACTGGCTTTCACTTTGAGAAGCTTTTGCTCTTGCGGGAGCAGCTGGTGGACCTTTTCAACCGAGCTGCAGGAGTGAAAAGTGTGATGGCATGTCTCTCTGAGAAGGAAGGTTCAGTGCCGCAGCGTGTTGCACACAATTGATATGCTGATAAGAGAAGGGGGTGCTTTTGGACCGTTTTCCTTCCTGACACGTCTGTCTGTGGGAGCTTTAGGTGCTTGGACTCAGGGATAGCGAAGGTGTGTGAAAGTGACCGGGCTGCGAGAATCCTGTTGCACAGGGAAGAGGGAAGGTCAGCAAATGTTTCCTGTCCTGGCACATGTCTCAGTCTGAAGTGCAGCTGGAGATGCTTCACTTCTGCCAAGGACTCTGCCAGCTTGAGAGAAGGATGCGCTCTGTGGAGTTGAGAAAGAAAGTGCGTATCACGAGCTTGTTTCCTCCAGTTCCTAGACAGCAAAGGGGCTATGAAAGGCAGCACTGGCTTTTTGTTCTAGGAGTTTTTCTTGACAAGCAGCTGCTGGATGTTTGCAAGGGGGTTTGGGATATGCAAAAATGAGAGGGTAAGCTGGTACACTGAGCTTGAGAGCAAAAGCATATCTTCAGGGCTTTGGATGCATTTCAGAGGCTGGGAGTTCCATGCTGAGCAGCTGATGGCACAGAAGAGGTTCTAAAGAAAGAGGCCCTGCTGGAATTGCCTTTTCTTTTGCAGCCTAGAAACTGCACAGCCAACAGCAAAAACGATTCCTCCTCCCTCCCTGCAACATGCAGCATCACATTCCTTTCTGTCACCAAGAGGCAGGATGCACAGCCGAGCTCTTCCACCCACTGCTCGCACACGACTGGGGCCGCGCCAGCCAAGCGCTTGGCTTTTTCCTGGCCACTGTCAGCGCTCCTGGAAACAAGCACACGATAGCGCTGCCCACTTGCAGAAGAAGGAATCACTGCGAGGCCAGCTCAAAAGCAGCCCAAGGGCAGAGGCAACTTGGAAACTTCGCTGCTCTCAAATCAACGGTGTCAAGACAAAAAGATTTCCCTCATCTTCCCCTTGCACGTGCAGACTCCTCTTTGCACCCACACTCCAAGAGCAAGATGAACTCCTTTGCCCTAACTTGCACTTTCCTTCTCAGCTCTAGGCACCATCCTAAGGCTTCCCTCTGCCAGAGTCAGGATCCAAAGACAACGGCAGCAGGGACTGCTCACACACAAAAGGCACCAGGACAAAAGGCTCCCGAGCTTGGCCTTTGCATTCCTGCTGACAGCTCAACAGCTCTAAGCCAGAGAAGTGCCTGGTGGGAAGAGCCTTTAGAATCACTCTGAGCACCTCATGACAAGGAGCTGCAGCGTGTGGGGATGAATCTGCAGCAGCCTCCTGCCCCAGGGTGTCCCCTGGGAGCAGCCATGCGCCAGGCCGTGACTGCCAGCTGCACATGCAAAGGAGCCGGTGTTCCACACCACGGCTGTGCCTGGGACAGAGACACGAGTGGCCACAGAAGTGGCCATGGCACTGTCCGCACGCTGTCCCTGCTGCTTCTCGCCCAGCCGCTGGCGGGGCACCAACTGCCAGCCACGCACTCCTAAAGCCACGGGCCCACTGGGACACTGCGGGGGCTGGTGGAAGCCAGCGGCCATTGTGACACAGCAGGGCTGCACAGAAGCCACGGTGCTTTGTGACCCGTGGCTCCCAGGAGAGCCTTTGTGATGCTGGGGACCTACCCGGAAGCCTGGCTCCACTGTGACACCAGCACAGAAGCTCGGGGAGCCCTGGAGACCGTGGGGATGCTAGGGAAGCTGATGGAAGCCTGGGCACCACAGTGACACTATGGAAGCTGGTGGAACCGAGGGGCCACAGTGACACTCTGGGGCCTTTTGGAAGCAACGAGACTCTGGTGGGAAGCCACGGGATGATTAATGCTGGCAGGAACCTGCTGCAGGTGGGCTCCTCTCTCCCAGCTTCCACAAGTGCTGCTAGGATGCCACTGCGGCACTGGCTTGTCACGGGCTCACGGCTTCCTTTGGGAAGGGCTCTGCTGCAGGATGGCATGCTGCAGAGAATGCAGGTAGATGTTGTGCTCCCTCCTGGCATGCAGGTGGACAAGAAAGCCTGATCCAGCCCCCGCTCAGCCCATGTCTGGCTGTGGCATTGGAGCAGGGCAATTTTGGGAGCAGCCCCAGCCCTGCTGCTGGTCCCGGCTGGGCACGCAGCTGCTGGGACACAGGTGTGTCCTGATGGCCCCCGTGTACTCGTTTGAGAAGGGAAGGACAGAGTGCATCAGTGAGTTTGGTGTGGCTTACATGCGGCAAGGAGAAGGTGCAGCCCAGAACTGGCTTTCACTTTGAGAAGCTTTTGCTCTTGCGGGAGCAGCTGGTGGACCTTTTCAACCGAGCTGCAGGAGTGAAAAGTGTGATGGCATGTCTATCTGAGAAGGAAGGTTCAGTGCCGCAGCGTGTTGTGCACAATTGATATGCTGATAAGAGAAGGGGGTGCTTTTGGACCGTTTTCCTTCCTGACACGTCTGTCTGTGGGAGCTTTAGGTGCTTGGACTCAGGGATAGCGAAGGTGTGTGAAAGTGACCGGGCTGCGAGAATCCTGTTGCACAGGGAAGAGGGAAGGTCAGCAAATGTTTCCTGTCCTGGCACATGTCTCAGTCTGAAGTGCAGCTGGAGATGCTTCACTTCTGCCAAGGACTCTGCCAGCTTGAGAGAAGGATGCGCTCTGTGGAGTTGAGAAAGAAAGTGCGTATCACCAGCTTGTTTCCTCCAGTTCCTAGACAGCAAAGGGGCTATGAAAGGCAGCACTGGCTTTTTGTTCTAGGAGTTTTTCTTGACAAGCAGCTGCTGGATGTTTGCAAGGGGGTTTGGGATATGCAAAAATGAGAGGGTAAGCTGGTACACTGAGCTTGAGAGCAAAAGCATATCTTCAGGGCTTTGGATGCATTTCAGAGGCTGGGAGTTCCATGCTGAGCAGCTGATGGCACAGAAGAGGTTCTAAAGAAAGAGGCCCTGCTGGAATTGCCTTTTCTTTTGCAGCCTAGAAACTGCACAGCCAACAGCAAAAACGATTCCTCCTCCCTCCCTGCAACATGCAGCATCACATTCCTTTCTGTCACCAAGAGGCAGGATGCACAGCCGAGCTCTTCCACCCACTGCTCGCACACGACTGGGGCCGCGCCAGCCAAGCGCTTGGCTTTTTCCTGGCCACTGTCAGCGCTCCTGGAAACAAGCACACGATAGCGCTGCCCACTTGCAGAAGAAGGAATCACTGCGAGGCCAGCTCAAAAGCAGCCCAAGGGCAGAGGCAACTTGGAAACTTCGCTGCTCTCAAATCAACGGTGTCAAGACAAAAAGATTTCCCTCATCTTCCCCTTGCACGTGCAGACTCCTCTTTGCACCCACACTCCAAGAGCAAGATGAACTCCTTTGCCCTAACTTGCACTTTCCTTCTCAGCTCTAGGCACCATCCTAAGGCTTCCCTCTGCCAGAGTCAGGATCCAAAGACAACGGCAGCAGGGACTGCTCACACACAAAAGGCACCAGGACAAAAGGCTCCCGAGCTTGGCCTTTGCATTCCTGCTGACAGCTCAACAGCTCTAAGCCAGAGAAGTGCCTGCTGGGAAGAGCCTTTAGAATCACTCTGAGCACCTCATGACAAGGAGCTGCAGCGTGTGGGGATGAATCTGCAGCAGCCTCCTGCCCCAGGGTGTCCCCCGGGAGCAGCCATGCGCCAGGCCGTGACTGCCAGCTGCACGCGTAAAGGAGCCGGTGTTCCACACCACGGCTGTGCCTGGGACAGAGACACGAGTGGCCACAGAAGTGGCCATGGCACTGTCCGCACGCTGTCCCTGCTGCTTCTCGCCCAGCCGCTGGCGGGGCACCAACTGCCAGCCACGCACTCCTAAAGCCACGGGCCCACTGGGACACTGCGGGGGCTGGTGGAAGCCAGCGGCCATTGTGACACAGCAGGGCTGCACAGAAGCCACGGTGCTTTGTGACCCGTGGCTCCCAGGAGAGCCTTTGTGATGCTGGGGACCTACCCGGAAGCCTGGCTCCACTGTGACACCAGCACAGAAGCTCGGGGAGCCCTGGAGACCGTGGGGATGCTAGGGAAGCTGATGGAAGCCTGGGCACCACAGTGACGCTATGGAAGCTGGTGGAACCGAGGGGCCACAGTGACACTCTGGGGCCTTTTGGAAGCAACGAGACTCTGGTGGGAAGCCACGGGATGATTAATGCTGGCAGGAACCTGCTGCAGGTGGGCTCCTCTCTCCCAGCTTCCACAAGTGCTGCTAGGATGCCACTGCGGCACTGGCTTGTCACGGGCTCACGGCTTCCTTTGGGAAGGGCTCTGCTGCAGGATGGCATGCTGCAGAGAATGCAGGTAGATGTTGTGCTCCCTCCTGGCATGCAGGTGGACAAGAAAGCCTGATCCAGCCCCCGCTCAGCCCATGTCTGGCTGTGGCATTGGAGCAGGGCAATTTTGGGAGCAGCCCCAGCCCTGCTGCTGGTCCCGGCTGGGCACGCAGCTGCTGGGACACAGGTGTGTCCTGATGGCCCCCGTGTACTCGTTTGAGAAGGGAAGGACAGAGTGCATCAGTGAGTTTGGTGTGGCTTACATGCGGCAAGGAGAAGGTGCAGCCCAGAACTGGCTTTCACTTTGAGAAGCTTTTGCTCTTGCGGGAGCAGCTGGTGGACCTTTTCAACCGAGCTGCAGGAGTGAAAAGTGTGATGGCATGTCTCTCTGAGAAGGAAGGTTCAGTGCCGCAGCGTGTTGCACACAATTGATATGCTGATAAGAGAAGGGGGTGCTTTTGGACCGTTTTCCTTCCTGACACGTCTGTCTGTGGGAGCTTTAGGTGCTTGGACTCAGGGATAGCGAAGGTGTGTGAAAGTGACCGGGCTGCGAGAATCCTGTTGCACAGGGAAGAGGGAAGGTCAGCAAATGTTTCCTGTCCTGGCACATGTCTCAGTCTGAAGTGCAGCTGGAGATGCTTCACTTCTGCCAAGGACTCTGCCAGCTTGAGAGAAGGATGCGCTCTGTGGAGTTGAGAAAGAAAGTGCGTATCACCAGCTTGTTTCCTCCAGTTCCTAGACAGCAAAGGGGCTATGAAAGGCAGCACTGGCTTTTTGTTCTAGGAGTTTTTCTTGACAAGCAGCTGCTGGATGTTTGCAAGGGGGTTTGGGATATGCAAAAATGAGAGGGTAAGCTGGTACACTGAGCTTGAGAGCAAAAGCATATCTTCAGGGCTTTGGATGCATTTCAGAGGCTGGGAGTTCCATGCTGAGCAGCTGATGGCACAGAAGAGGTTCTAAAGAAAGAGGCCCTGCTGGAATTGCCTTTTCTTTTGCAGCCTAGAAACTGCACAGCCAACAGCAAAAACGATTCCTCCTCCCTCCCTGCAACATGCAGCATCACATTCCTTTCTGTCACCAAGAGGCAGGATGCACAGCCGAGCTCTTCCACCCACTGCTCGCACACGACTGGGGCCGCGCCAGCCAAGCGCTTGGCTTTTTCCTGGCCACTGTCAGCGCTCCTGGAAACAAGCACACGATAGCGCTGCCCACTTGCAGAAGAAGGAATCACTGCGAGGCCAGCTCAAAAGCAGCCCAAGGGCAGAGGCAACTTGGAAACTTCGCTGCTCTCAAATCAACGGTGTCAAGACAAAAAGATTTCCCTCATCTTCCCCTTGCACGTGCAGACTCCTCTTTGCACCCACACTCCAAGAGCAAGATGAACTCCTTTGCCCTAACTTGCACTTTCCTTCTCAGCTCTAGGCACCATCCTAAGGCTTCCCTCTGCCAGAGTCAGGATCCAAAGACAACGGCAGCAGGGACTGCTCACACACAAAAGGCACCAGGACAAAAGGCTCCCGAGCTTGGCCTTTGCATTCCCGCGGACAGCTCAACAGCTCTAAGCCAGAGAAGTGCCTGGTGGGAAGAGCCTTTAGAATCACTCTGAGCACCTCATGACAAGGAGCTGCAGCGTGTGGGGATGAATCTGCAGCAGCCTCCTGCCCCAGGGTGTCCCCCGGGAGCAGCCATGCGCCAGGCCGTGACTGCCAGCTGCACGCGTAAAGGAGCCGGTGTTCCACACCACGGCTGTGCCTGGGACAGAGACACGAGTGGCCACAGAAGTGGCCATGGCACTGTCCGCACGCTGTCCCTGCTGCTTCTCGCCCAGCCGCTGGCGGGGCACCAACTGCCAGCCACGCACTCCTAAAGCCACGGGCCCACTGGGACACTGCGGGGGCTGGTGGAAGCCAGCGGCCATTGTGACACAGCAGGGCTGCACAGAAGCCACGGTGCTTTGTGACCCGTGGCTCCCAGGAGAGCCTTTGTGATGCTGGGGACCTACCCGGAAGCCTGGCTCCACTGTGACACCAGCACAGAAGCTCGGGGAGCCCTGGAGACCGTGGGGATGCTAGGGAAGCTGATGGAAGCCTGGGCACCACAGTGACGCTATGGAAGCTGGTGGAACCGAGGGGCCACAGTGACACTCTGGGGCCTTTTGGAAGCAACGAGACTCTGGTGGGAAGCCACGGGATGATTAATGCTGGCAGGAACCTGCTGCAGGTGGGCTCCTCTCTCCCAGCTTCCACAAGTGCTGCTAGGATGCCACTGCGGCACTGGCTTGTCACGGGCTCACGGCTTCCTTTGGGAAGGGCTCTGCTGCAGGATGGCATGCTGCAGAGAATGCAGGTAGATGTTGTGCTCCCTCCTGGCATGCAGGTGGACAAGAAAGCCTGATCCAGCCCCCGCTCAGCCCATGTCTGGCTGTGGCATTGGAGCAGGGCAATTTTGGGAGCAGCCCCAGCCCTGCTGCTGGTCCCGGCTGGGCACGCAGCTGCTGGGACACAGGTGTGTCCTGATGGCCCCCGTGTACTCGTTTGAGAAGGGAAGGACAGAGTGCATCAGTGAGTTTGGTGTGGCTTACATGCGGCAAGGAGAAGGTGCAGCCCAGAACTGGCTTTCACTTTGAGAAGCTTTTGCTCTTGCGGGAGCAGCTGGTGGACCTTTTCAACCGAGCTGCAGGAGTGAAAAGTGTGATGGCATGTCTCTCTGAGAAGGAAGGTTCAGTGCCGCAGCGTGTTGCACACAATTGATATGCTGATAAGAGAAGGGGGTGCTTTTGGACCGTTTTCCTTCCTGACACGTCTGTCTGTGGGAGCTTTAGGTGCTTGGACTCAGGGATAGCGAAGGTGTGTGAAAGTGACCGGGCTGCGAGAATCCTGTTGCACAGGGAAGAGGGAAGGTCAGCAAATGTTTCCTGTCCTGGCACATGTCTCAGTCTGAAGTGCAGCTGGAGATGCTTCACTTCTGCCAAGGACTCTGCCAGCTTGAGAGAAGGATGCGCTCTGTGGAGTTGAGAAAGAAAGTGCGTATCACCAGCTTGTTTCCTCCAGTTCCTAGACAGCAAAGGGGCTATGAAAGGCAGCACTGGCTTTTTGTTCTAGGAGTTTTTCTTGACAAGCAGCTGCTGGATGTTTGCAAGGGGGTTTGGGATATGCAAAAATGAGAGGGTAAGCTGGTACACTGAGCTTGAGAGCAAAAGCATATCTTCAGGGCTTTGGATGCATTTCAGAGGCTGGGAGTTCCATGCTGAGCAGCTGATGGCACAGAAGAGGTTCTAAAGAAAGAGGCCCTGCTGGAATTGCCTTTTCTTTTGCAGCCTAGAAACTGCACAGCCAACAGCAAAAACGATTCCTCCTCCCTCCCTGCAACATGCAGCATCACATTCCTTTCTGTCACCAAGAGGCAGGATGCACAGCCGAGCTCTTCCACCCACTGCTCGCACACGACTGGGGCCGCGCCAGCCAAGCGCTTGGCTTTTTCCTGGCCACTGTCAGCGCTCCTGGAAACAAGCACACGATAGCGCTGCCCACTTGCAGAAGAAGGAATCACTGCGAGGCCAGCTCAAAAGCAGCCCAAGGGCAGAGGCAACTTGGAAACTTCGCTGCTCTCAAATCAACGGTGTCAAGACAAAAAGATTTCCCTCATCTTCCCCTTGCACGTGCAGACTCCTCTTTGCACCCACACTCCAAGAGCAAGATGAACTCCTTTGCCCTAACTTGCACTTTCCTTCTCAGCTCTAGGCACCATCCTAAGGCTTCCCTCTGCCAGAGTCAGGATCCAAAGACAACGGCAGCAGGGACTGCTCACACACAAAAGGCACCAGGACAAAAGGCTCCCGAGCTTGGCCTTTGCATTCCTGCTGACAGCTCAACAGCTCTAAGCCAGAGAAGTGCCTGGTGGGAAGAGCCTTTAGAATCACTCTGAGCACCTCATGACAAGGAGCTGCAGCGTGTGGGGATGAATCTGCAGCAGCCTCCTGCCCCAGGGTGTCCCCTGGGAGCAGCCATGCGCCAGGCCGTGACTGCCAGCTGCACATGCAAAGGAGCCGGTGTTCCACACCACGGCTGTGCCTGGGACAGAGACACGAGTGGCCACAGAAGTGGCCATGGCACTGTCCGCACGCTGTCCCTGCTGCTTCTCGCCCAGCCGCTGGCGGGGCACCAACTGCCAGCCACGCACTCCTAAAGCCACGGGCCCACTGGGACACTGCGGGGGCTGGTGGAAGCCAGCGGCCATTGTGACACAGCGGGGCTGCACAGAAGCCACGGTGCTTTGTGACCCGTGGCTCCCAGGAGAGCCTTTGTGATGCTGGGGACCTACCCGGAAGCCTGGCTCCACTGTGACACCAGCACAGAAGCTCGGGGAGCCCTGGAGACCGTGGGGATGCTAGGGAAGCTGATGGAAGCCTGGGCACCACAGTGACGCTATGGAAGCTGGTGGAACCGAGGGGCCACAGTGACACTCTGGGGCCTTTTGGAAGCAACGAGACTCTGGTGGGAAGCCACGGGATGATTAATGCTGGCAGGAACCTGCTGCAGGTGGGCTCCTCTCTCCCAGCTTCCACAAGTGCTGCTAGGATGCCACTGCGGCACTGGCTTGTCACGGGCTCACGGCTTCCTTTGGGAAGGGCTCTGCTGCAGGATGGCATGCTGCAGAGAATGCAGGTAGATGTTGTGCTCCCTCCTGGCATGCAGGTGGACAAGAAAGCCTGATCCAGCCCCCGCTCAGCCCATGTCTGGCTGTGGCATTGGAGCAGGGCAATTTTGGGAGCAGCCCCAGCCCTGCTGCTGGTCCCGGCTGGGCACGCAGCTGCTGGGACACAGGTGTGTCCTGATGGCCCCCGTGTACTCGTTTGAGAAGGGAAGGACAGAGTGCATCAGTGAGTTTGGTGTGGCTTACATGCGGCAAGGAGAAGGTGCAGCCCAGAACTGGCTTTCACTTTGAGAAGCTTTTGCTCTTGCGGGAGCAGCTGGTGGACCTTTTCAACCGAGCTGCAGGAGTGAAAAGTGTGATGGCATGTCTATCTGAGAAGGAAGGTTCAGTGCCGCAGCGTGTTGTGCACAATTGATATGCTGATAAGAGAAGGGGGTGCTTTTGGACCGTTTTCCTTCCTGACACGTCTGTCTGTGGGAGCTTTAGGTGCTTGGACTCAGGGATAGCGAAGGTGTGTGAAAGTGACCGGGCTGCGAGAATCCTGTTGCACAGGGAAGAGGGAAGGTCAGCAAATGTTTCCTGTCCTGGCACATGTCTCAGTCTGAAGTGCAGCTGGAGATGCTTCACTTCTGCCAAGGACTCTGCCAGCTTGAGAGAAGGATGCGCTCTGTGGAGTTGAGAAAGAAAGTGCGTATCACCAGCTTGTTTCCTCCAGTTCCTAGACAGCAAAGGGGCTATGAAAGGCAGCACTGGCTTTTTGTTCTAGGAGTTTTTCTTGACAAGCAGCTGCTGGATGTTTGCAAGGGGGTTTGGGATATGCAAAAATGAGAGGGTAAGCTGGTACACTGAGCTTGAGAGCAAAAGCATATCTTCAGGGCTTTGGATGCATTTCAGAGGCTGGGAGTTCCATGCTGAGCAGCTGATGGCACAGAAGAGGTTCTAAAGAAAGAGGCCCTGCTGGAATTGCCTTTTCTTTTGCAGCCTAGAAACTGCACAGCCAACAGCAAAAACGATTCCTCCTCCCTCCCTGCAACATGCAGCATCACATTCCTTTCTGTCACCAAGAGGCAGGATGCACAGCCGAGCTCTTCCACCCACTGCTCGCACACGACTGGGGCCGCGCCAGCCAAGCGCTTGGCTTTTTCCTGGCCACTGTCAGCGCTCCTGGAAACAAGCACACGATAGCGCTGCCCACTTGCAGAAGAAGGAATCACTGCGAGGCCAGCTCAAAAGCAGCCCAAGGGCAGAGGCAACTTGGAAACTTCGCTGCTCTCAAATCAACGGTGTCAAGACAAAAAGATTTCCCTCATCTTCCCCTTGCACGTGCAGACTCCTCTTTGCACCCACACTCCAAGAGCAAGATGAACTCCTTTGCCCTAACTTGCACTTTCCTTCTCAGCTCTAGGCACCATCCTAAGGCTTCCCTCTGCCAGAGTCAGGATCCAAAGACAACGGCAGCAGGGACTGCTCACACACAAAAGGCACCAGGACAAAAGGCTCCCGAGCTTGGCCTTTGCATTCCTGCTGACAGCTCAACAGCTCTAAGCCAGAGAAGTGCCTGCTGGGAAGAGCCTTTAGAATCACTCTGAGCACCTCATGACAAGGAGCTGCAGCGTGTGGGGATGAATCTGCAGCAGCCTCCTGCCCCAGGGTGTCCCCCGGGAGCAGCCATGCGCCAGGCCGTGACTGCCAGCTGCACGCGTAAAGGAGCCGGTGTTCCACACCACGGCTGTGCCTGGGACAGAGACACGAGTGGCCACAGAAGTGGCCATGGCACTGTCCGCACGCTGTCCCTGCTGCTTCTCGCCCAGCCGCTGGCGGGGCACCAACTGCCAGCCACGCACTCCTAAAGCCACGGGCCCACTGGGACACTGCGGGGGCTGGTGGAAGCCAGCGGCCATTGTGACACAGCAGGGCTGCACAGAAGCCACGGTGCTTTGTGACCCGTGGCTCCCAGGAGAGCCTTTGTGATGCTGGGGACCTACCCGGAAGCCTGGCTCCACTGTGACACCAGCACAGAAGCTCGGGGAGCCCTGGAGACCGTGGGGATGCTAGGGAAGCTGATGGAAGCCTGGGCACCACAGTGACGCTATGGAAGCTGGTGGAACCGAGGGGCCACAGTGACACTCTGGGGCCTTTTGGAAGCAACGAGACTCTGGTGGGAAGCCACGGGATGATTAATGCTGGCAGGAACCTGCTGCAGGTGGGCTCCTCTCTCCCAGCTTCCACAAGTGCTGCTAGGATGCCACTGCGGCACTGGCTTGTCACGGGCTCACGGCTTCCTTTGGGAAGGGCTCTGCTGCAGGATGGCATGCTGCAGAGAATGCAGGTAGATGTTGTGCTCCCTCCTGGCATGCAGGTGGACAAGAAAGCCTGATCCAGCCCCCGCTCAGCCCATGTCTGGCTGTGGCATTGGAGCAGGGCAATTTTGGGAGCAGCCCCAGCCCTGCTGCTGGTCCCGGCTGGGCACGCAGCTGCTGGGACACAGGTGTGTCCTGATGGCCCCCGTGTACTCGTTTGAGAAGGGAAGGACAGAGTGCATCAGTGAGTTTGGTGTGGCTTACATGCGGCAAGGAGAAGGTGCAGCCCAGAACTGGCTTTCACTTTGAGAAGCTTTTGCTCTTGCGGGAGCAGCTGGTGGACCTTTTCAACCGAGCTGCAGGAGTGAAAAGTGTGATGGCATGTCTCTCTGAGAAGGAAGGTTCAGTGCCGCAGCGTGTTGCACACAATTGATATGCTGATAAGAGAAGGGGGTGCTTTTGGACCGTTTTCCTTCCTGACACGTCTGTCTGTGGGAGCTTTAGGTGCTTGGACTCAGGGATAGCGAAGGTGTGTGAAAGTGACCGGGCTGCGAGAATCCTGTTGCACAGGGAAGAGGGAAGGTCAGCAAATGTTTCCTGTCCTGGCACATGTCTCAGTCTGAAGTGCAGCTGGAGATGCTTCACTTCTGCCAAGGACTCTGCCAGCTTGAGAGAAGGATGCGCTCTGTGGAGTTGAGAAAGAAAGTGCGTATCACCAGCTTGTTTCCTCCAGTTCCTAGACAGCAAAGGGGCTATGAAAGGCAGCACTGGCTTTTTGTTCTAGGAGTTTTTCTTGACAAGCAGCTGCTGGATGTTTGCAAGGGGGTTTGGGATATGCAAAAATGAGAGGGTAAGCTGGTACACTGAGCTTGAGAGCAAAAGCATATCTTCAGGGCTTTGGATGCATTTCAGAGGCTGGGAGTTCCATGCTGAGCAGCTGATGGCACAGAAGAGGTTCTAAAGAAAGAGGCCCTGCTGGAATTGCCTTTTCTTTTGCAGCCTAGAAACTGCACAGCCAACAGCAAAAACGATTCCTCCTCCCTCCCTGCAACATGCAGCATCACATTCCTTTCTGTCACCAAGAGGCAGGATGCACAGCCGAGCTCTTCCACCCACTGCTCGCACACGACTCGGGCCGCGCCAGCCAAGCGCTTGGCTTTTTCCTGGCCACTGTCAGCGCTCCTGGAAACAAGCACACGATAGCGCTGCCCACTTGCAGAAGAAGGAATCACTGCGAGGCCAGCTCAAAAGCAGCCCAAGGGCAGAGGCAACTTGGAAACTTCGCTGCTCTCAAATCAACGGTGTCAAGACAAAAAGATTTCCCTCATCTTCCCCTTGCACGTGCAGACTCCTCTTTGCACCCACACTCCAAGAGCAAGATGAACTCCTTTGCCCTAACTTGCACTTTCCTTCTCAGCTCTAGGCACCATCCTAAGGCTTCCCTCTGCCAGAGTCAGGATCCAAAGACAACGGCAGCAGGGACTGCTCACACACAAAAGGCACCAGGACAAAAGGCTCCCGAGCTTGGCCTTTGCATTCCCGCGGACAGCTCAACAGCTCTAAGCCAGAGAAGTGCCTGGTGGGAAGAGCCTTTAGAATCACTCTGAGCACCTCATGACAAGGAGCTGCAGCGTGTGGGGATGAATCTGCAGCAGCCTCCTGCCCCAGGGTGTCCCCCGGGAGCAGCCATGCGCCAGGCCGTGACTGCCAGCTGCACGCGTAAAGGAGCCGGTGTTCCACACCACGGCTGTGCCTGGGACAGAGACACGAGTGGCCACAGAAGTGGCCATGGCACTGTCCGCACGCTGTCCCTGCTGCTTCTCGCCCAGCCGCTGGCGGGGCACCAACTGCCAGCCACGCACTCCTAAAGCCACGGGCCCACTGGGACACTGCGGGGGCTGGTGGAAGCCAGCGGCCATTGTGACACAGCAGGGCTGCACAGAAGCCACGGTGCTTTGTGACCCGTGGCTCCCAGGAGAGCCTTTGTGATGCTGGGGACCTACCCGGAAGCCTGGCTCCACTGTGACACCAGCACAGAAGCTCGGGGAGCCCTGGAGACCGTGGGGATGCTAGGGAAGCTGATGGAAGCCTGGGCACCACAGTGACGCTATGGAAGCTGGTGGAACCGAGGGGCCACAGTGACACTCTGGGGCCTTTTGGAAGCAACGAGACTCTGGTGGGAAGCCACGGGATGATTAATGCTGGCAGGAACCTGCTGCAGGTGGGCTCCTCTCTCCCAGCTTCCACAAGTGCTGCTAGGATGCCACTGCGGCACTGGCTTGTCACGGGCTCACGGCTTCCTTTGGGAAGGGCTCTGCTGCAGGATGGCATGCTGCAGAGAATGCAGGTAGATGTTGTGCTCCCTCCTGGCATGCAGGTGGACAAGAAAGCCTGATCCAGCCCCCGCTCAGCCCATGTCTGGCTGTGGCATTGGGGCGGGGCAACTTTGGGAGCAGCCCCAGCCCTGCTGCTGGTCCCGGCTGGGCACGCAGCTGCTGGGACACAGGTGTGTCCTGATGGCCCCCGTGTACTCGTTTGAGAAGGGAAGGACAGAGTGCATCAGTGAGTTTGGTGTGGCTTACATGCGGCAAGGAGAAGGTGCAGCCCAGAACTGGCTTTCACTTTGAGAAGCTTTTGCTCTTGCGGGAGCAGCTGGTGGACCTTTTCAACCGAGCTGCAGGAGTGAAAAGTGTGATGGCATGTCTATCTGAGAAGGAAGGTTCAGTGCCGCAGCGTGTTGTGCACAATTGATATGCTGATAAGAGAAGGGGGTGCTTTTGGACCGTTTTCCTTCCTGACACGTCTGTCTGTGGGAGCTTTAGGTGCTTGGACTCAGGGATAGCGAAGGTGTGTGAAAGTGACCGGGCTGCGAGAATCCTGTTGCACAGGGAAGAGGGAAGGTCAGCAAATGTTTCCTGTCCTGGCACATGTCTCAGTCTGAAGTGCAGCTGGAGATGCTTCACTTCTGCCAAGGACGCTGCCAGCTTGAGAGAAGGATGCGCTCTGTGGAGTTGAGAAAGAAAGTGCGTATCACCAGCTTGTTTCCTCCAGTTCCTAGACAGCAAAGGGGCTATGAAAGGCAGCACTGGCTTTTTGTTCTAGGAGTTTTTCTTGACAAGCAGCTGCTGGATGTTTGCAAGGGGGTTTGGGATATGCAAAAATGAGAGGGTAAGCTGGTACACTGAGCTTGAGAGCAAAAGCATATCTTCAGGGCTTTGGATGCATTTCAGAGGCTGGGAGTTCCATGCTGAGCAGCTGATGGCACAGAAGAGGTTCTAAAGAAAGAGGCCCTGCTGGAATTGCCTTTTCTTTTGCAGCCTAGAAACTGCACAGCCAACAGCAAAAACGATTCCTCCTCCCTCCCTGCAACATGCAGCATCACATTCCTTTCTGTCACCAAGAGGCAGGATGCACAGCCGAGCTCTTCCACCCACTGCTCGCACACGACTGGGGCCGCGCCAGCCAAGCGCTTGGCTTTTTCCTGGCCACTGTCAGCGCTCCTGGAAACAAGCACACGATAGCGCTGCCCACTTGCAGAAGAAGGAATCACTGCGAGGCCAGCTCAAAAGCAGCCCAAGGGCAGAGGCAACTTGGAAACTTCGCTGCTCTCAAATCAACGGTGTCAAGACAAAAAGATTTCCCTCATCTTCCCCTTGCACGTGCAGACTCCTCTTTGCACCCACACTCCAAGAGCAAGATGAACTCCTTTGCCCTAACTTGCACTTTCCTTCTCAGCTCTAGGCACCATCCTAAGGCTTCCCTCTGCCAGAGTCAGGATCCAAAGACAACGGCAGCAGGGACTGCTCACACACAAAAGGCACCAGGACAAAAGGCTCCCGAGCTTGGCCTTTGCATTCCCGCGGACAGCTCAACAGCTCTAAGCCAGAGAAGTGCCTGCTGGGAAGAGCCTTTAGAATCACTCTGAGCACCTCATGACAAGGAGCTGCAGCGTGTGGGGATGAATCTGCAGCAGCCTCCTGCCCCAGGGTGTCCCCCGGGAGCAGCCATGCGCCAGGCCGTGACTGCCAGCTGCACGCGTAAAGGAGCCGGTGTTCCACACCACGGCTGTGCCTGGGACAGAGACACGAGTGGCCACAGAAGTGGCCATGGCACTGTCCGCACGCTGTCCCTGCTGCTTCTCGCCCAGCCGCTGGCGGGGCACCAACTGCCAGCCACGCACTCCTAAAGCCACGGGCCCACTGGGACACTGCGGGGGCTGGTGGAAGCCAGCGGCCATTGTGACACAGCAGGGCTGCACAGAAGCCACGGTGCTTTGTGACCCGTGGCTCCCAGGAGAGCCTTTGTGATGCTGGGGACCTACCCGGAAGCCTGGCTCCACTGTGACACCAGCACAGAAGCTCGGGGAGCCCTGGAGACCGTGGGGATGCTAGGGAAGCTGACGGAAGCCTGGGCACCACAGTGACGCTATGGAAGCTGGTGGAACCGAGGGGCCACAGTGACACTCTGGGGCCTTTTGGAAGCAACGAGACTCTGGTGGGAAGCCACGGGATGATTAATGCTGGCAGGAACCTGCTGCAGGTGGGCTCCTCTCTCCCAGCTTCCACAAGTGCTGCTAGGATGCCACTGCGGCACTGGCTTGTCACAGGCTCACGGCTTCCTTTGGGAAGGGCTCTGCTGCAGGATGGCATGCTGCAGAGAATGCAGGTAGATGTTGTGCTCCCTCCTGGCATGCAGGTGGACAAGAAAGCCTGATCCAGCCCCCGCTCAGCCCATGTCTGGCTGTGGCATTGGAGCAGGGCAATTTTGGGAGCAGCCCCAGCCCTGCTGCTGGTCCCGGCTGGGCACGCAGCTGCTGGGACACAGGTGTGTCCTGATGGCCCCCGTGTACTCGTTTGAGAAGGGAAGGACAGAGTGCATCAGTGAGTTTGGTGTGGCTTACATGCGGCAAGGAGAAGGTGCAGCCCAGAACTGGCTTTCACTTTGAGAAGCTTTTGCTCTTGCGGGAGCAGCTGGTGGACCTTTTCAACCGAGCTGCAGGAGTGAAAAGTGTGATGGCATGTCTATCTGAGAAGGAAGGTTCAGTGCCGCAGCGTGTTGTGCACAATTGATATGCTGATAAGAGAAGGGGGTGCTTTTGGACCGTTTTCCTTCCTGACACGTCTGTCTGTGGGAGCTTTAGGTGCTTGGACTCAGGGATAGCGAAGGTGTGTGAAAGTGACCGGGCTGCGAGAATCCTGTTGCACAGGGAAGAGGGAAGGTCAGCAAATGTTTCCTGTCCTGGCACATGTCTCAGTCTGAAGTGCAGCTGGAGATGCTTCACTTCTGCCAAGGACTCTGCCAGCTTGAGAGAAGGATGCGCTCTGTGGAGTTGAGAAAGAAAGTGCGTATCACCAGCTTGTTTCCTCCAGTTCCTAGACAGCAAAGGGGCTATGAAAGGCAGCACTGGCTTTTTGTTCTAGGAGTTTTTCTTGACAAGCAGCTGCTGGATGTTTGCAAGGGGGTTTGGGATATGCAAAAATGAGAGGGTAAGCTGGTACACTGAGCTTGAGAGCAAAAGCATATCTTCAGGGCTTTGGATGCATTTCAGAGGCTGGGAGTTCCATGCTGAGCAGCTGATGGCACAGAAGAGGTTCTAAAGAAAGAGGCCCTGCTGGAATTGCCTTTTCTTTTGCAGCCTAGAAACTGCACAGCCAACAGCAAAAACGATTCCTCCTCCCTCCCTGCAACATGCAGCATCACATTCCTTTCTGTCACCAAGAGGCAGGATGCACAGCCGAGCTCTTCCACCCACTGCTCGCACACGACTGGGGCCGCGCCAGCCAAGCGCTTGGCTTTTTCCTGGCCACTGTCAGCGCTCCTGGAAACAAGCACACGATAGCGCTGCCCACTTGCAGAAGAAGGAATCACTGCGAGGCCAGCTCAAAAGCAGCCCAAGGGCAGAGGCAACTTGGAAACTTCGCTGCTCTCAAATCAACGGTGTCAAGACAAAAAGATTTCCCTCATCTTCCCCTTGCACGTGCAGACTCCTCTTTGCACCCACACTCCAAGAGCAAGATGAACTCCTTTGCCCTAACTTGCACTTTCCTTCTCAGCTCTAGGCACCATCCTAAGGCTTCCCTCTGCCAGAGTCAGGATCCAAAGACAACGGCACCAGGGACTGCTCACACACAAAAGGCACCAGGACAAAAGGCTCCCGAGCTTGGCCTTTGCATTCCTGCTGACAGCTCAACAGCTCTAAGCCAGAGAAGTGCCTGGTGGGAAGAGCCTTTAGAATCACTCTGAGCACCTCATGACAAGGAGCTGCAGCGTGTGGGGATGAATCTGCAGCAGCCTCCTGCCCCAGGGTGTCCCCTGGGAGCAGCCATGCGCCAGGCCGTGACTGCCAGCTGCACATGCAAAGGAGCCGGTGTTCCACACCACGGCTGTGCCTGGGACAGAGACACGAGTGGCCACAGAAGTGGCCATGGCACTGTCCGCACGCTGTCCCTGCTGCTTCTCGCCCAGCCGCTGGCGGGGCACCAACTGCCAGCCACGCACTCCTAAAGCCACGGGCCCACTGGGACACTGCGGGGGCTGGTGGAAGCCAACGGCCATTGTGACACAGCAGGGCTGCACAGAAGCCACGGTGCTTTGTGACCCGTGGCTCCCAGGAGAGCCTTTGTGATGCTGGGGACCTACCCGGAAGCCTGGCTCCACTGTGACACCAGCACAGAAGCTCGGGGAGCCCTGGAGACCGTGGGGATGCTAGGGAAGCTGATGGAAGCCTGGGCACCACAGTGACGCTATGGAAGCTGGTGGAACCGAGGGGCCACAGTGACACTCTGGGGCCTTTTGGAAGCAACGAGACTCTGGTGGGAAGCCACGGGATGATTAATGCTGGCAGGAACCTGCTGCAGGTGGGCTCCTCTCTCCCAGCTTCCACAAGTGCTGCTAGGATGCCACTGCGGCACTGGCTTGTCACGGGCTCACGGCTTCCTTTGGGAAGGGCTCTGCTGCAGGATGGCATGCTGCAGAGAATGCAGGTAGATGTTGTGCTCCCTCCTGGCATGCAGGTGGACAAGAAAGCCTGATCCAGCCCCCGCTCAGCCCATGTGTGGCTGTGGCATTGGAGCAGGGCAATTTTGGGAGCAGCCCCAGCCCTGCTGCTGGTCCCGGCTGGGCACGCAGCTGCTGGGACACAGGTGTGTCCTGATGGCCCCCGTGTACTCATTTGAGAAGGGAAGGACAGAGTGCATCAGTGAGTTTGGTGTGGCTTACATGCGGCAAGGAGAAGGTGCAGCCCAGAACTGGCTTTCACTTTGAGAAGCTTTTGCTCTTGCGGGAGCAGCTGGTGGACCTTTTCAACCGAGCTGCAGGAGTGAAAAGTGTGATGGCATGTCTATCTGAGAAGGAAGGTTCAGTGCCGCAGCGTGTTGTGCACAATTGATATGCTGATAAGAGAAGGGGGTGCTTTTGGACCGTTTTCCTTCCTGACACGTCTGTCTGTGGGAGCTTTAGGTGCTTGGACTCAGGGATAGCGAAGGTGTGTGAAAGTGACCGGGCTGCGAGAATCCTGTTGCACAGGGAAGAGGGAAGGTCAGCAAATGTTTCCTGTCCTGGCACATGTCTCAGTCTGAAGTGCAGCTGGAGATGCTTCACTTCTGCCAAGGACTCTGCCAGCTTGAGAGAAGGATGCGCTCTGTGGAGTTGAGAAAGAAAGTGCGTATCACCAGCTTGTTTCCTCCAGTTCCTAGACAGCAAAGGGGCTATGAAAGGCAGCACTGGCTTTTTGTTCTAGGAGTTTTTCTTGACAAGCAGCTGCTGGATGTTTGCAAGGGGGTTTGGGATATGCAAAAATGAGAGGGTAAGCTGGTACACTGAGCTTGAGAGCAAAAGCATATCTTCAGGGCTTTGGATGCATTTCAGAGGCTGGGAGTTCCATGCTGAGCAGCTGATGGCACAGAAGAGGTTCTAAAGAAAGAGGCCCTGCTGGAATTGCCTTTTCTTTTGCAGCCTAGAAACTGCACAGCCAACAGCAAAAACGATTCCTCCTCCCTCCCTGCAACATGCAGCATCACATTCCTTTCTGTCACCAAGAGGCAGGATGCACAGCCGAGCTCTTCCACCCACTGCTCGCACACGACTGGGGCCGCGCCAGCCAAGCGCTTGGCTTTTTCCTGGCCACTGTCAGCGCTCCTGGAAACAAGCACACGATAGCGCTGCCCACTTGCAGAAGAAGGAATCACTGCGAGGCCAGCTCAAAAGCAGCCCAAGGGCAGAGGCAACTTGGAAACTTCGCTGCTCTCAAATCAACGGTGTCAAGACAAAAAGATTTCCCTCATCTTCCCCTTGCACGTGCAGACTCCTCTTTGCACCCACACTCCAAGAGCAAGATGAACTCCTTTGCCCTAACTTGCACTTTCCTTCTCAGCTCTAGGCACCATCCTAAGGCTTCCCTCTGCCAGAGTCAGGATCCAAAGACAACGGCACCAGGGACTGCTCACACACAAAAGGCACCAGGACAAAAGGCTCCCGAGCTTGGCCTTTGCATTCCTGCTGACAGCTCAACAGCTCTAAGCCAGAGAAGTGCCTGGTGGGAAGAGCCTTTAGAATCACTCTGAGCACCTCATGACAAGGAGCTGCAGCGTGTGGGGATGAATCTGCAGCAGCCTCCTGCCCCAGGGTGTCCCCTGGGAGCAGCCATGCGCCAGGCCGTGACTGCCAGCTGCACATGCAAAGGAGCCGGTGTTCCACACCACGGCTGTGCCTGGGACAGAGACACGAGTGGCCACAGAAGTGGCCATGGCACTGTCCGCACGCTGTCCCTGCTGCTTCTCGCCCAGCCGCTGGCGGGGCACCAACTGCCAGCCACGCACTCCTAAAGCCACGGGCCCACTGGGACACTGCGGGGGCTGGTGGAAGCCAGCGGCCATTGTGACACAGCAGGGCTGCACAGAAGCCACGGTGCTTTGTGACCCGTGGCTCCCAGGAGAGCCTTTGTGATGCTGGGGACCTACCCGGAAGCCTGGCTCCACTGTGACACCAGCACAGAAGCTCGGGGAGCCCTGGAGACCGTGGGGATGCTAGGGAAGCTGATGGAAGCCTGGGCACCACAGTGACGCTATGGAAGCTGGTGGAACCGAGGGGCCACAGTGACACTCTGGGGCCTTTTGGAAGCAACGAGACTCTGGTGGGAAGCCACGGGATGATTAATGCTGGCAGGAACCTGCTGCAGGTGGGCTCCTCTCTCCCAGCTTCCACAAGTGCTGCTAGGATGCCACTGCGGCACTGGCTTGTCACGGGCTCACGGCTTCCTTTGGGAAGGGCTCTGCTGCAGGATGGCATGCTGCAGAGAATGCAGGTAGATGTTGTGCTCCCTCCTGGCATGCAGGTGGACAAGAAAGCCTGATCCAGCCCCCGCTCAGCCCATGTGTGGCTGTGGCATTGGAGCAGGGCAATTTTGGGAGCAGCCCCAGCCCTGCTGCTGGTCCCGGCTGGGCACGCAGCTGCTGGGACACAGGTGTGTCCTGATGGCCCCCGTGTACTCATTTGAGAAGGGAAGGACAGAGTGCATCAGTGAGTTTGGTGTGGCTTACATGCGGCAAGGAGAAGGTGCAGCCCAGAACTGGCTTTCACTTTGAGAAGCTTTTGCTCTTGCGGGAGCAGCTGGTGGACCTTTTCAACCGAGCTGCAGGAGTGAAAAGTGTGATGGCATGTCTATCTGAGAAGGAAGGTTCAGTGCCGCAGCGTGTTGTGCACAATTGATATGCTGATAAGAGAAGGGGGTGCTTTTGGACCGTTTTCCTTCCTGACACGTCTGTCTGTGGGAGCTTTAGGTGCTTGGACTCAGGGATAGCGAAGGTGTGTGAAAGTGACCGGGCTGCGAGAATCCTGTTGCACAGGGAAGAGGGAAGGTCAGCAAATGTTTCCTGTCCTGGCACATGTCTCAGTCTGAAGTGCAGCTGGAGATGCTTCACTTCTGCCAAGGACTCTGCCAGCTTGAGAGAAGGATGCGCTCTGTGGAGTTGAGAAAGAAAGTGCGTATCACCAGCTTGTTTCCTCCAGTTCCTAGACAGCAAAGGGGCTATGAAAGGCAGCACTGGCTTTTTGTTCTAGGAGTTTTTCTTGACAAGCAGCTGCTGGATGTTTGCAAGGGGGTTTGGGATATGCAAAAATGAGAGGGTAAGCTGGTACACTGAGCTTGAGAGCAAAAGCATATCTTCAGGGCTTTGGATGCATTTCAGAGGCTGGGAGTTCCATGCTGAGCAGCTGATGGCACAGAAGAGGTTCTAAAGAAAGAGGCCCTGCTGGAATTGCCTTTTCTTTTGCAGCCTAGAAACTGCACAGCCAACAGCAAAAACGATTCCTCCTCCCTCCCTGCAACATGCAGCATCACATTCCTTTCTGTCACCAAGAGGCAGGATGCACAGCCGAGCTCTTCCACCCACTGCTCGCACACGACTGGGGCCGCGCCAGCCAAGCGCTTGGCTTTTTCCTGGCCACTGTCAGCGCTCCTGGAAACAAGCACACGATAGCGCTGCCCACTTGCAGAAGAAGGAATCACTGCGAGGCCAGCTCAAAAGCAGCCCAAGGGCAGAGGCAACTTGGAAACTTCGCTGCTCTCAAATCAACGGTGTCAAGACAAAAAGATTTCCCTCATCTTCCCCTTGCACGTGCAGACTCCTCTTTGCACCCACACTCCAAGAGCAAGATGAACTCCTTTGCCCTAACTTGCACTTTCCTTCTCAGCTCTAGGCACCATCCTAAGGCTTCCCTCTGCCAGAGTCAGGATCCAAAGACAACGGCAGCAGGGACTGCTCACACACAAAAGGCACCAGGACAAAAGGCTCCCGAGCTTGGCCTTTGCATTCCTGCTGACAGCTCAACAGCTCTAAGCCAGAGAAGTGCCTGCTGGGAAGAGCCTTTAGAATCACTCTGAGCACCTCATGACAAGGAGCTGCAGCGTGTGGGGATGAATCTGCAGCAGCCTCCTGCCCCAGGGTGTCCCCCGGGAGCAGCCATGCGCCAGGCCGTGACTGCCAGCTGCACGCGTAAAGGAGCCGGTGTTCCACACCACGGCTGTGCCTGGGACAGAGACACGAGTGGCCACAGAAGTGGCCATGGCACTGTCCGCACGCTGTCCCTGCTGCTTCTCGCCCAGCCGCTGGCGGGGCACCAACTGCCAGCCACGCACTCCTAAAGCCACGGGCCCACTGGGACACTGCGGGGGCTGGTGGAAGCCAGCGGCCATTGTGACACAGCAGGGCTGCACAGAAGCCACGGTGCTTTGTGACCCGTGGCTCCCAGGAGAGCCTTTGTGATGCTGGGGACCTACCCGGAAGCCTGGCTCCACTGTGACACCAGCACAGAAGCTCGGGGAGCCCTGGAGACCGTGGGGATGCTAGGGAAGCTGATGGAAGCCTGGGCACCACAGTGACGCTATGGAAGCTGGTGGAACCGAGGGGCCACAGTGACACTCTGGGGCCTTTTGGAAGCAACGAGACTCTGGTGGGAAGCCACGGGATGATTAATGCTGGCAGGAACCTGCTGCAGGTGGGCTCCTCTCTCCCAGCTTCCACAAGTGCTGCTAGGATGCCACTGCGGCACTGGCTTGTCACGGGCTCACGGCTTCCTTTGGGAAGGGCTCTGCTGCAGGATGGCATGCTGCAGAGAATGCAGGTAGATGTTGTGCTCCCTCCTGGCATGCAGGTGGACAAGAAAGCCTGATCCAGCCCCCGCTCAGCCCATGTGTGGCTGTGGCATTGGGGCGGGGCAACTTTGGGAGCAGCCCCAGCCCTGCTGCTGGTCCCGGCTGGGCACGCAGCTGCTGGGACACAGGTGTGTCCTGATGGCCCCCGTGTACTCGTTTGAGAAGGGAAGGACAGAGTGCATCAGTGAGTTTGGTGTGGCTTACATGCGGCAAGGAGAAGGTGCAGCCCAGAACTGGCTTTCACTTTGAGAAGCTTTTGCTCTTGCGGGAGCAGCTGGTGGACCTTTTCAACCGAGCTGCAGGAGTGAAAAGTGTGATGGCATGTCTATCTGAGAAGGAAGGTTCAGTGCCGCAGCGTGTTGTGCACAATTGATATGCTGATAAGAGAAGGGGGTGCTTTTGGACCGTTTTCCTTCCTGACACGTCTGTCTGTGGGAGCTTTAGGTGCTTGGACTCAGGGATAGCGAAGGTGTGTGAAAGTGACCGGGCTGCGAGAATCCTGTTGCACAGGGAAGAGGGAAGGTCAGCAAATGTTTCCTGTCCTGGCACATGTCTCAGTCTGAAGTGCAGCTGGAGATGCTTCACTTCTGCCAAGGACGCTGCCAGCTTGAGAGAAGGATGCGCTCTGTGGAGTTGAGAAAGAAAGTGCGTATCACCAGCTTGTTTCCTCCAGTTCCTAGACAGCAAAGGGGCTATGAAAGGCAGCACTGGCTTTTTGTTCTAGGAGTTTTTCTTGACAAGCAGCTGCTGGATGTTTGCAAGGGGGTTTGGGATATGCAAAAATGAGAGGGTAAGCTGGTACACTGAGCTTGAGAGCAAAAGCATATCTTCAGGGCTTTGGATGCATTTCAGAGGCTGGGAGTTCCATGCTGAGCAGCTGATGGCACAGAAGAGGTTCTAAAGAAAGAGGCCCTGCTGGAATTGCCTTTTCTTTTGCAGCCTAGAAACTGCACAGCCAACAGCAAAAACGATTCCTCCTCCCTCCCTGCAACATGCAGCATCACATTCCTTTCTGTCACCAAGAGGCAGGATGCACAGCCGAGCTCTTCCACCCACTGCTCGCACACGACTGGGGCCGCGCCAGCCAAGCGCTTGGCTTTTTCCTGGCCACTGTCAGCGCTCATGGAAACAAGCACACGATAGCGCTGCCCACTTGCAGAAGAAGGAATCACTGCGAGGCCAGCTCAAAAGCAGCCCAAGGGCAGAGGCAACTTGGAAACTTCGCTGCTCTCAAATCAACGGTGTCAAGACAAAAAGATTTCCCTCATCTTCCCCTTGCACGTGCAGACTCCTCTTTGCACCCACACTCCAAGAGCAAGATGAACTCCTTTGCCCTAACTTGCACTTTCCTTCTCAGCTCTAGGCACCATCCTAAGGCTTCCCTCTGCCAGAGTCAGGATCCAAAGACAACGGCAGCAGGGACTGCTCACACACAAAAGGCACCAGGACAAAAGGCTCCCGAGCTTGGCCTTTGCATTCCCGCGGACAGCTCAACAGCTCTAAGCCAGAGAAGTGCCTGGTGGGAAGAGCCTTTAGAATCACTCTGAGCACCTCATGACAAGGAGCTGCAGCGTGTGGGGATGAATCTGCAGCAGCCTCCTGCCCCAGGGTGTCCCCCGGGAGCAGCCATGCGCCAGGCCGTGACTGCCAGCTGCACGCGTAAAGGAGCCGGTGTTCCACACCACGGCTGTGCCTGGGACAGAGACACGAGTGGCCACAGAAGTGGCCATGGCACTGTCCGCACGCTGTCCCTGCTGCTTCTCGCCCAGCCGCTGGCGGGGCACCAACTGCCAGCCACGCACTCCTAAAGCCACGGGCCCACTGGGACACTGCGGGGGCTGGTGGAAGCCAGCGGCCATTGTGACACAGCAGGGCTGCACAGAAGCCACGGTGCTTTGTGACCCGTGGCTCCCAGGAGAGCCTTTGTGATGCTGGGGACCTACCCGGAAGCCTGGCTCCACTGTGACACCAGCACAGAAGCTCGGGGAGCCCTGGAGACCGTGGGGACGCTATGGAAGCTGATGGAAGCCTGGGCACCACAGTGACGCTATGGAAGCTGGTGGAACCGAGGGGCCACAGTGACACTCTGGGGCCTTTTGGAAGCAACGAGACTCTGGTGGGAAGCCACGGGATGATTAATGCTGGCAGGAACCTGCTGCAGGTGGGCTCCTCTCTCCCAGCTTCCACAAGTGCTGCTAGGATGCCACTGCGGCACTGGCTTGTCACGGGCTCACGGCTTCCTTTGGGAAGGGCTCTGCTGCAGGATGGCATGCTGCAGAGAATGCAGGTAGATGTTGTGCTCCCTCCTGGCATGCAGGTGGACAAGAAAGCCTGATCCAGCCCCCGCTCAGCCCATGTCTGGCTGTGGCATTGGAGCAGGGCAATTTTGGGAGCAGCCCCAGCCCTGCTGCTGGTCCCGGCTGGGCACGCAGCTGCTGGGACACAGGTGTGTCCTGATGGCCCCCGTGTACTCGTTTGAGAAGGGAAGGACAGAGTGCATCAGTGAGTTTGGTGTGGCTTACATGCGGCAAGGAGAAGGTGCAGCCCAGAACTGGCTTTCACTTTGAGAAGCTTTTGCTCTTGCGGGAGCAGCTGGTGGACCTTTTCAACCGAGCTGCAAGAGTGAAAAGTGTGATGGCATGTCTATCTGAGAAGGAAGGTTCAGTGCCGCAGCGTGTTGTGCACAATTGATATGCTGATAAGAGAAGGGGGTGGTTTTGGACCGTTTTCCTTCCTGACACGTCTGTCTGTGGGAGCTTTAGGTGCTTGGACTCAGGGATAGCGAAGGTGTGTGAAAGTGACCGGGCTGCGAGAATCCTGTTGCAACAGGGAAGAGGGAAGGTCAGCAAATGTTTCCTGTCCTGGCACATGTCTCAGTCTGAAGTGCAGCTGGAGATGCTTCACTTCTGCCAAGGACGCTGCCAGCTTGAGAGAAGGATGCGCTCCATGGAGTTGAGAAAGAAAGTGCGTAGGACAAGCTTGTTTCCTCCAGTTCCTAGACAGCAAAGGGGCTATGAAAGGCAGCACTGGCTTTTTGTTCTAGGAGTTTTTCTTGACAAGCAGCTGCTGGATGTTTGGAAGGGGGTTTGGGATATGCAAAAATGAGAGGGTAAGCTGGTACACTGAGCTTGAGAGCAAAAGCATATCTTCAGGGCTTTGGATGCATTTCAGAGGCTGGGAGTTCCATGCTGAGCAGCTGATGGCACAGAAGAGGTTCCAAAGAAAGAGGCCCTGCTGGAATTGCCTTTTCTTTTGCAGCCTAGAAACTGCACCGCCAACAGCAAAAACGATTCCTCCTCCCTCCCTGCAACATGCAGCATCACATTCCTTTCTGTCACCAAGAGGCAGGATGCACAGCCGAGCTCTTCCACCCACTGCTCGCACACGACTGGGGCCGCGCCAGCCAAGCGCTTGGCTTTTTGCTGGCCACTGTCAGCGCTCATGGAAACAAGCACACGATAGCGCTGCCCACTTGCAGAAGAAGGAATCACTGCGAGGCCAGCTCGAAAGCAGCCCAAGGGCAGAGGCAACTTGGAAACTTCGCTGCTCTCAAATCAACGGTGTCAGGACAAAAAGATTTCCCTCATCTTCCCCTTGCACGTGCAGACTCCTCTTTGCACCCACACTCCAAGAGCAAGATGAACTCCTTTGCCCTAACTTGCACTTTCCTTCTCAGCTCTAGGCACCATCCTAAGGCTTCCCTCTGCCAGAGTCAGGATCCAAAGACAACGGCACCAGGGACTGCTCACACACAAAAGGCACCAGGACAAAAGGCTCCCGAGCTTGGCCTTTGCATTCCCGCGGACAGCTCAACAGCTCTAAGCCAGAGAAGTGCCTGCTGGGAAGAGCCTTTAGAATCACTCCGAGCACCTCATGACAAGGAGCTGCAGCGTGTGGGGATGAATCTGCAGCAGCCTCCTGCCCCAGGGTGTCCCCCGGGAGCAGCCATGCGCCAGGCCGTGACTGCCAGCTGCACATGCAAAGGAGCCGGTGTTCCACACCACGGCTGTGCCTGGGACAGAGACACGAGTGGCCACAGAAGTGGCCATGGCACTGTCCGCACGCTGTCCCTGCTGCTTCTCGCCCAGCCGCTGGCGGGGCACCAACTGCCAGCCACGCACTCCTAAAGCCACGGGCCCACTGGGACACTGCGGGGGCTGGTGGAAGCCAGCGGCCATTGTGACACAGCGGGGCTGCACAGAAGCCACGGTGCTTTGTGACCCGTGGCTCCCAGGAGAGCCTTTGTGATGCTGGGGACCTACCCGGAAGCCTGGCTCCACTGTGACACCAGCACAGAAGCTCGGGGAGCCCTGGAGACCGTGGGGACGCTATGGAAGCTGATGGAAGCCTGGACACCACAGTGACACTATGGAACCTGGTGGAACCGAGCAGCCACCGTGACACTCTGGGGCCTTTTGGAAGCAACGAGACCCTGGTGGGAAGCCACGGGATGATTAATGCTGGCAGGAACCTGCTGCAGGTGGGCTCCTCTCTCCCAGCTTCCACAAGTGCTGCTAGGATGCCACTGCGGCACTGGCTTGTCACGGGCTCACGGCTTCCTTTGGGAAGGGCTCTGCTGCAGGATGGCATGCTGCAGAGAATGCAGGTAGATGTTGTGCTCCCTCCTGGCATGCAGGTGGACAAGAAAGCCTGATCCAGCCCCCGCTCAGCCCATGTGTGGCTGTGGCATTGGGGCGGGGCAACTTTGGGAGCAGCCCCAGCCCTGCTGCTGGTCCCGGCTGGGCACGCAGCTGCTGGGACACAGGTGTGTCCTGATGGCCCCCGTGTACTCGTTTGAGAAGGGAAGGACAGAGTGCATCAGTGAGTTTGGTGTGGCTTACATGCGGCAAGGAGAAGGTGCAGCCCAGAACTGGCTTTCACTTTGAGAAGCTTTTGCTCTTGCGGGAGCAGCTGGTGGACCTTTTCAACCGAGCTGCAAGAGTGAAAAGTGTGATGGCATGTCTATCTGAGAAGGAAGGTTCAGTGCCGCAGCGTGTTGTGCACAATTGATATGCTGATAAGAGAAGGGGGTGGTTTTGGACCGTTTTCCTTCCTGACACGTCTGTCTGTGGGAGCTTTAGGTGCTTGGACTCAGGGATAGCGAAGGTGTGTGAAAGTGACCGGGCTGCGAGAATCCTGTTGCAACAGGGAAGAGGGAAGGTCAGCAAATGTTTCCTGTCCTGGCACATGTCTCAGTCTGAAGTGCAGCTGGAGATGCTTCACTTCTGCCAAGGACGCTGCCAGCTTGAGAGAAGGATGCGCTCTATGGAGTTGAGAAAGAAAGTGCGTAGGACAAGCTTGTTTCCTCCAGTTCCTAGACAGCAAAGGGGCTATGAAAGGCAGCACTGGCTTTTTGTTCTAGGAGTTTTTCTTGACAAGCAGCTGCTGGATGTTTGCAAGGGGGTTTGGGATATGCAAAAATGAGAGGGTAAGCTGGTACACTGAGCTTGAGAGCAAAAGCATATCTTCAGGGCTTTGGATGCATTTCAGAGGCTGGGAGTTCCATGCTGAGCAGCTGATGGCACAGAAGAGGTTCTAAAGAAAGAGGCCCTGCTGGAATTGCCTTTTCTTTTGCAGACTAGAAACTGCACCGCCAACAGCAAAAACGATTCCTCCTCCCTCCCTGCAACATGCAGCATCACATTCCTTTCTGTCTCCAAGAGGCAGGATGCACAGCCGAGCTCATCCACCCACTGCTCGCACACGACTGGGGCCGCGCCAGCCAAGCGCTTGGCTTTTTGCTGGCCACTGTCAGCGCTCATGGAAACAAGCACACGATAGCGCTGCCCACTTGCAGAAGAAGGAATCACTGCGAGGCCAGCTCGAAAGCAGCCCAAGGGCAGAGGCAACTTGGAAACTTCGCTGCTCTCAAATCAACGGTGTCAGGACAAAAAGATTTCCCTCATCTTCCCCTTGCACGTGCAGACTCCTCTTTGCACCCACACTCCAAGAGCAAGATGAACTCCTTTGCCCTAACTTGCACTTTCCTTCTCAGCTCTAGGCACCATCCTAAGGCTTCCCTCTGCCAGAGTCAGGATCCAAAGACAACGGCACCAGGGACTGCTCACACACAAAAGGCACCAGGACAAAAGGCTCCCGAGCTTGGCCTTTGCATTCCCGCGGACAGCTCAACAGCTCTAAGCCAGAGAAGTGCCTGCTGGGAAGAGCCTTTAGAATCACTCCGAGCACCTCATGACAAGGAGCTGCAGCGTGTGGGGATGAATCTGCAGCAGCCTCCTGCCCCAGGGTGTCCCCCGGGAGCAGCCATGCTCCAGGCCGTGACTGCCAGCTGCACATGCAAAGGAGCCGGTGTTCCACACCACGGCTGTGCCTGGGACAGAGACACGAGTGGCCACAGAAGTGGCCATGGCACTGTCCGCACGCTGTCCCTGCTGCTTCTCGCCCAGCCGCTGGCGGGGCACCAACTGCCAGCCACGCACTCCTAAAGCCACGGGCCCACTGGGACACTGCGGGGGCTGGTGGAAGCCAGCGGCCATTGTGACACAGCGGGGCTGCACAGAAGCCACGGTGCTTTGTGACCCGTGGCTCCCAGGAGAGCCTTTGTGATGCTGGGGACCTACCCGGAAGCCTGGCTCCACTGTGACACCAGCACAGAAGCTCGGGGAGCCCTGGAGACTGTGGGGACGCTATGGAAGCTGATGGAAGCCTGGACACCACAGTGACACTATGGAACCTGGTGGAACCGAGCAGCCACCGTGACACTCTGGGGCCTTTTGGAAGCAACGAGACCCTGGTGGGAAGCCACGGGATGATTAATGCTGGCAGGAACCTGCTGCAGGTGGGCTCCTCTCTCCCAGCTTCCACAAGTGCTGCTAGGATGCCACTGCGGCACTGGCTTGTCACGGGCTCACGGCTTCCTTTGGGAAGGGCTCTGCTGCAGGATGGCATGCTGCAGAGAATGCAGGTAGATGTTGTGCTCCCTCCTGGCATGCAGGTGGACAAGAAAGCCTGATCCAGCCCCCCCTCAGCCCATGTGTGGCTGTGGCATTGGGGCGGGGCAACTTTGGGAGCAGCCCCAGCCCTGCTGCTGGTCCCGGCTGGGCACGCAGCTGCTGGGACACAGGTGTGTCCTGATGGCCCCCGTGTACTCGTTTGAGAAGGGAAGGACAGAGTGCATCAGTGAGTTTGGTGTGGCTTACATGCGGCAAGGAGAAGGTGCAGCCCAGAACTGGCTTTCACTTTGAGAAGCTTTTGCTCTTGCGGGAGCAGCTGGTGGACCTTTTCAACCGAGCTGCAAGAGTGAAAAGTGTGATGGCATGTCTATCTGAGAAGGAAGGTTCAGTGCCGCAGCGTGTTGTGCACAATTGATATGCTGATAAGAGAAGGGGGTGGTTTTGGACCGTTTTCCTTCCTGACACGTCTGTCTGTGGGAGCTTTAGGTGCTTGGACTCAGGGATAGCGAAGGTGTGTGAAAGTGACCGGGCTGCGAGAATCCTGTTGCAACAGGGAAGAGGGAAGGTCAGCAAATGTTTCCTGTCCTGGCACATGTCTCAGTCTGAAGTGCAGCTGGAGATGCTTCACTTCTGCCAAGGACGCTGCCAGCTTGAGAGAAGGATGCGCTCTATGGAGTTGAGAAAGAAAGTGCGTAGGACAAGCTTGTTTCCTCCAGTTCCTAGACAGCAAAGGGGCTATGAAAGGCAGCACTGGCTTTTTGTTCTAGGAGTTTTTCTTGACAAGCAGCTGCTGGATGTTTGGAAGGGGGTTTGGGATATGCAAAAAGGAGAGGGTAAGCTGGTACACTGAGCTTGAGAGCAAAAGCATATCTTCAGGGCTTTGGATGCATTTCAGAGGCTGGGAGTTCCATGCTGAGCAGCTGATGGCACAGAAGAGGTTCTAAAGAAAGAGGCCCTGCTGGAATTGCCTTTTCTTTTGCAGCCTAGAAACTGCACCGCCAACAGCAAAAACGATTCCTCCTCCCTCCCTGCAACATGCAGCATCACATTCCTTTCTGTCTCCAAGAGGCAGGATGTACAGCTGTCTGGGTTTTGAAAGACAGGTGTCTGCTAAGGAAGGCAGAAGCCCCCCTTGAAGTGGCAGATATAACCCTTTTTTCCCTCCAAGTTATTATATTTTGAAATCAAGGGCCTTTAGGCAAAGATGTGGGAAATAGGAATAACAGTTCTTTACTATATATATATATATATATATATATATATATATATATATATATATATGTATCTGTATATAACCAGTCAAACAAAACAACAACAACTATGACAGTAACAGCACACACAAACCCAGTCCCAGCCTTCTCGGCTGTCAGGCTATTTCCCCTCGGGTGCAGTTCCGCTCGCAGCCGGCAGGGGCGCTGGCGGCTCCCGGTGAGCAGGGCAGGTGCGATGGTTCCCCCGCGGCTGCAGGGGGCGCTCCGGAGCGAGCTCGGGAAACACGCGGCACCGGTGCCCTGGGATCCCGGGAAGGGAAGGAACAAAGGCTTCACAAACCCCTGGGCAGCCGATCCCGGGCTCTCAGGAACAGCAGGCTGGAAACGGCAGGCGGGAGCAGCAGGCTAGAGCGGCAGGCTAGAGCGGCAGGGACGAACGCAAATCCCGGGTGGCAGGCGAGATGTATCCAGATGGGAGAACCCCACGGATGCCCAGGCAGGCAGGGCGAGCAGGGCTACAGCGTAGCGAAAACTCGAAGCAGCAGTAGTGGGGCAGGGCAGCCACAGCTCGGCCTCCAGCAGGGCAAGAAAAGCGGCTTTTGGGGTCCCGGCGTTGTTTCCAGCAGGAAGAGAAGAACGGCCAAAAAGAAAGAAGCAGCAGCTCCTTTCTCTGCAGCTTCTCTCTCCGGACGCTCAGAGCGAACTGCCCCCACACCCAGGTGTAGACAAAAAAGTAGCCAGGCCCGCCCCACTCTCTTTTTTGTCTTTCGTAAGTACAGCTATTTGTCCCCTAGCAACATGCATATGGGAGAAAATTCCTTTAACAGAAAAAAAACCCTAAGACTAAACTAAAACCCCAACAACAGCCGAGCTCTTCCACCCACTGCTCGCACACGACTGGGGCCGCGCCAGCCAAGCGCTTGGCTTTTTGCTGGCCACTGTCAGCGCTCATGGAAACAAGCACACGATAGCGCTGCCCACTTGCAGAAGAAGGAATCACTGCGAGGCCAGCTCGAAAGCAGCCCAAGGGCAGAGGCAACTTGGAAACTTCGCTGCTCTCAAATCAACGGTGTCAGGACAAAAAGATTTCCCTCATCTTCCCCTTGCACGTGCAGACTCCTCTTTGCACCCACACTCCAAGAGCAAGATGAACTCCTTTGCCCTAACTTGCACTTTCCTTCTCAGCTCTAGGCACCATCCTAAGGCTTCCCTCTGCCAGAGTCAGGATCCAAAGACAACGGCAGCAGGGACTGCTCACACACAAAAGGCACCAGGACAAAAGGCTCCCGAGCTTGGCCTTTGCATTCCCGCGGACAGCTCAACAGCTCTAAGCCAGAGAAGTGCCTGCTGGGAAGAGCCTTTAGAATCACTCCGAGCACCTCATGACAAGGAGCTGCAGCGTGTGGGGATGAATCTGCAGCAGCCTCCTGCCCCAGGGTGTCCCCCGGGAGCAGCCATGCGCCAGGCCGTGACTGCCAGCTGCACATGCAAAGGAGCCGGTGTTCCACACCACGGCTGTGCCTGGGACAGAGACACGAGTGGCCACAGAAGTGGCCATGGCACTGTCCGCACGCTGTCCCTGCTGCTTCTCGCCCAGCCGCTGGCGGGGCACCAACTGCCAGCCACGCACTCCTAAAGCCACGGGCCCACTGGGACACTGCGGGGGCTGGTGGAAGCCAGCGGCCATTGTGACACAGCGGGGCTGCACAGAAGCCACGGTGCTTTGTGACCCGTGGCTCCCAGGAGAGCCTTTGTGATGCTGGGGACCTACCCGGAAGCCTGGCTCCACTGTGACACCAGCACAGAAGCTCGGGGAGCCCTGGAGACCGTGGGGACGCTATGGAAGCTGATGGAAGCCTGGACACCACAGTGACACTATGGAACCTGGTGGAACCGAGCAGCCACCGTGACACTCTGGGGCCTTTTGGAAGCAACGAGACCCTGGTGGGAAGCCACGGGATGATTAATGCTGGCAGGAACCTGCTGCAGGTGGGCTCCTCTCTCCCAGCTTCCACAAGTGCTGCTAGGATGCCACTGCGGCACTGGCTTGTCACGGGCTCACGGCTTCCTTTGGGAAGGGCTCTGCTGCAGGATGGCATGCTGCAGAGAATGCAGGTAGATGTTGTGCTCCCTCCTGGCATGCAGGTGGACAAGAAAGCCTGATCCAGCCCCCGCTCAGCCCATGTGTGGCTGTGGCATTGGGGCGGGGCAACTTTGGGAGCAGCCCCAGCCCTGCTGCTGGTCCCGGCTGGGCACGCAGCTGCTGGGACACAGGTGTGTCCTGATGGCCCCCGTGTACTCGTTTGAGAAGGGAAGGACAGAGTGCATCAGTGAGTTTGGTGTGGCTTACATGCGGCAAGGAGAAGGTGCAGCCCAGAACTGGCTTTCACTTTGAGAAGCTTTTGCTCTTGCGGGAGCAGCTGGTGGACCTTTTCAACCGAGCTGCAAGAGTGAAAAGTGTGATGGCATGTCTCTCTGAGAAGGAAGGTTCAGTGCCGCAGCGTGTTGTGCACAATTGATATGCTGATAAGAGAAGGGGGTGGTTTTGGACCGTTTTCCTTCCTGACACGTCTGTCTGTGGGAGCTTTAGGTGCTTGGACTCAGGGATAGCGAAGGTGTGTGAAAGTGACCGGGCTGCGAGAATCCTGTTGCAACAGGGAAGAGGGAAGGTCAGCAAATGTTTCCTGTCCTGGCACATGTCTCAGTCTGAAGTGCAGCTGGAGATGCTTCACTTCTGCCAAGGACGCTGCCAGCTTGAGAGAAGGATGCGCTCTATGGAGTTGAGAAAGAAAGTGCGTAGGACAAGCTTGTTTCCTCCAGTTCCTAGACAGCAAAGGGGCTATGAAAGGCAGCACTGGCTTTTTGTTCTAGGAGTTTTTCTTGACAAGCAGCTGCTGGATGTTTGGAAGGGGGTTTGGGATATGCAAAAAGGAGAGGGTAAGCTGGTACACTGAGCTTGAGAGCAAAAGCATATCTTCAGGGCTTTGGATGCATTTCAGAGGCTGGGAGTTCCATGCTGAGCAGCTGATGGCACAGAAGAGGTTCTAAAGAAAGAGGCCGTGCTGGAATTGCCTTTTCTTTTGCAGCCTAGAAACTGCACCGCCAACAGCAAAAACGATTCCTCCTCCCTCCCTGCAACATGCAGCATCACATTCCTTTCTGTCTCCAAGAGGCAGGATGCACAGCCGAGCTCTTCCACCCACTGCTCGCACACGACTGGGGCCGCGCCAGCCAAGCGCTTGGCTTTTTGCTGGCCACTGTCAGCGCTCATGGAAACAAGCACACGATAGCGCTGCCCACTTGCAGAAGAAGGAATCACTGCGAGGCCAGCTCGAAAGCAGCCCAAGGGCAGAGGCAACTTGGAAACTTCGCTGCTCTCAAATCAACGGTGTCAGGACAAAAAGATTTCCCTCATCTTCCCCTTGCACGTGCAGACTCCTCTTTGCACCCACACTCCAAGAGCAAGATGAACTCCTTTGCCCTAACTTGCACTTTCCTTCTCAGCTCTAGGCACCATCCTAAGGCTTCCCTCTGCCAGAGTCAGGATCCAAAGACAACGGCACCAGGGACTGCTCACACACAAAAGGCACCAGGACAAAAGGCTCCCGAGCTTGGCCTTTGCATTCCCGCGGACAGCTCAACAGCTCTAAGCCAGAGAAGTGCCTGCTGGGAAGAGCCTTTAGAATCACTCCGAGCACCTCATGACAAGGAGCTGCAGCGTGTGGGGATGAATCTGCAGCAGCCTCCTGCCCCAGGGTGTCCCCCGGGAGCAGCCATGCGCCAGGCCGTGACTGCCAGCTGCACATGCAAAGGAGCCGGTGTTCCACACCACGGCTGTGCCTGGGACAGAGACACGAGTGGCCACAGAAGTGGCCATGGCACTGTCCGCACGCTGTCCCTGCTGCTTCTCGCCCAGCCGCTGGCGGGGCACCAACTGCCAGCCACGCACTCCTAAAGCCACGGGCCCACTGGGACACTGCGGGGGCTGGTGGAAGCCAGCGGCCATTGTGACACAGCGGGGCTGCACAGAAGCCACGGTGCTTTGTGACCCGTGGCTCCCAGGAGAGCCTTTGTGATGCTGGGGACCTACCCGGAAGCCTGGCTCCACTGTGACACCAGCACAGAAGCTCGGGGAGCCCTGGAGACCGTGGGGACGCTATGGAAGCTGGCAGAAGCCTGGCTCCACTGTGACACCAGCACAGAAGCTCGGGGAGCCCTGCAGACTGTGGGGATGCTAGGGAAGCTGATGGAAGCCTGGACACCACAGTGACACTATGGAAGCTGGTGGAACCGAGGGGCCACAGTGACACTCTGGGGCCTTTTGGAAGCAACGAGACTCTGGTGGGAAGCCACGGGATGATTAATGCTGGCAGGAACCTGCTGCAGGTGGGCTCCTCTCTCCCAGCTTCCACAAGTGCTGCTAGGATGCCACTGCGGCACTGGCTTGTCACGGGCTCACGGCTTCCTTTGGGAATGGCTCTGCTGCAGGATGGCATGCTGCAGAGAATGCAGGTAGATGTTGTGCTCCCTCCTGGCATGCAGGTGGACAAGAAAGCCTGATCCAGCCCCCGCTCAGCCCATGTGTGGCTGTGGCATTGGGGCGGGGCAACTTTGGGAGCAGCCCCAGCCCTGCTGCTGGTCCCGGCTGGGCACGCAGCTGCTGGGACACAGGTGTGTCCTGATGGCCCCCGTGTACTCGTTTGAGAAGGGAAGGACAGAGTGCATCAGTGAGTTTGGTGTGGCTTACATGCGGCAAGGAGAAGGTGCAGCCCAGAACTGGCTTTCACTTGGAGAAGCTTTTGCTCTTGCGGGAGCAGCTGGTGGACCTTTTCAACCGAGCTGCAAGAGTGAAAAGTGTGATGGCATGTCTCTCTGAGAAGGAAGGTTCAGTGCCGCAGCGTGTTGTGCACAATTGATATGCTGATAAGAGAAGGGGGTGCTTTTGGACCGTTTTCCTTCCTGACACGTCTGTCTGTGGGAGCTTTAGGTGCTTGGACTCAGGGATAGCGAAGGTGTGTGAAGGTGACTGGGCTGCGAGAATCCTGTTGCAACAGGGAAGAGGGAAGGTCAGCAAATGTTTCCTGTCCTGGCACATGTCTCAGTCTGAAGTGCAGCTGGAGATGCTTCACTTCTGCCAAGGACGCTGCCAGCTTGAGAGAAGGATGCGCTCTATGGAGTTGAGAAAGAAAGTGCGTAGGACAAGCTTGTTTCCTCCAGTTCCTAGACAGCAAAGGGGCTATGAAAGGCAGCACTGGCTTTTTGTTCTAGGAGTTTTTCTTGACAAGCAGCTGCTGGATGTTTGGAAGGGGGTTTGGGATATGCAAAAATGAGAGGGTAAGCTGGTACACTGAGCTTGAGAGCAAAAGCATATCTTCAGGGCTTTGGATGCATTTCAGAGGCTGGGAGTTCCATGCTGAGCAGCTGATGGCACAGAAGAGGTTCTAAAGAAAGAGGCCCTGCTGGAATTGCCTTTTCTTTTGCAGCCTAGAAACTGCACAGCCAACAGCAAAAACGATTCCTCCTCCCTCCCTGCAACATGCAGCATCACATTCCTTTCTGTCTCCAAGAGGCAGGATGCACAGCCGAGCTCTTCCACCCACTGCTCGCACACGACTGGAGCCGCGCCAGCCAAGCGCTTGGCTTTTTGCTGGCCACTGTCAGCGCTCATGGAAACAAGCACACGATAGCGCTGCCCACTTGCAGAAGAAGGAATCACTGCGAGGCCAGCTCGAAAGCAGCCCAAGGGCAGAGGCAACTTGGAAACTTCGCTGCTCTCAAATCAACGGTGTCAGGACAAAAAGATTTCCCTCATCTTCCCCTTGCACGTGCAGACTCCTCTTTGCACCCACACTCCAAGAGCAAGATGAACTCCTTTGCCCTAACTTGCACTTTCCTTCTCAGCTCTAGGCACCATCCTAAGGCTTCCCTCTGCCAGAGTCAGGATCCAAAGACAACGGCACCAGGGACTGCTCACACACAAAAGGCACCAGGACAAAAGGCTCCCGAGCTTGGCCTTTGCATTCCCGCGGACAGCTCAACAGCTCTAAGCCAGAGAAGTGCCTGGTGGGAAGAGCCTTTAGAATCACTCCGAGCACCTCATGACAAGGAGCTGCAGCGTGTGGGGATGAATCTGCAGCAGCCTCCTGCCCCAGGGTGTCCCCCGGGAGCAGCCATGCGCCAGGCCGTGACTGCCAGCTGCACATGCAAAGGAGCCGGTGTTCCACACCACGGCTGTGCCTGGGACAGAGACACGAGTGGCCACAGAAGTGGCCATGGCACTGTCCGCACGCTGTCCCTGCTGCTTCTCGCCCAGCCGCTGGCGGGGCACCAACTGCCAGCCACGCACTCCTAAAGCCACGGGCCCACTGGGACACTGCGGGGGCTGGTGGAAGCCAGCGGCCATTGTGACACAGCGGGGCTGCACAGAAGCCACGGTGCTTTGTGACCCGTGGCTCCCAGGAGAGCCTTTGTGATGCTGGGGACCTACCCGGAAGCCTGGCTCCACTGTGACACCAGCACAGAAGCTCGGGGAGCCCTGGAGACCGTGGGGACGCTATGGAAGCTGGCAGAAGCCTGGCTCCACTGTGACACCAGCACAGAAGCTCGGGGAGCCCTGCAGACTGTGGGGATGCTAGGGAAGCTGATGGAAGCCTGGACACCACAGTGACACTATGGAAGCTGGTGGAACCGAGGGGCCACAGTGACACTCTGGGGCCTTTTGGAAGCAACGAGACTCTGGTGGGAAGCCACGGGATGATTAATGCTGGCAGGAACCTGCTGCAGGTGGGCTCCTCTCTCCCAGCTTCCACAAGTGCTGCTAGGATGCCACTGCGGCACTGGCTTGTCACGGGCTCACGGCTTCCTTTGGGAATGGCTCTGCTGCAGGATGGCATGCTGCAGAGAATGCAGGTAGATGTTGTGCTCCCTCCTGGCATGCAGGTGGACAAGAAAGCCTGATCCAGCCCCCGCTCAGCCCATGTGTGGCTGTGGCATTGGGGCGGGGCAACTTTGGGAGCAGCCCCAGCCCTGCTGCTGGTCCCGGCTGGGCACGCAGCTGCTGGGACACAGGTGTGTCCTGATGGCCCCCGTGTACTCGTTTGAGAAGGGAAGGACAGAGTGCATCAGTGAGTTTGGTGTGGCTTACATGCGGCAAGGAGAAGGTGCAGCCCAGAACTGGCTTTCACTTTGAGAAGCTTTTGCTCTTGCGGGAGCAGCTGGTGGACCTTTTCAACCGAGCTGCAAGAGTGAAAAGTGTGATGGCATGTCTCTCTGAGAAGGAAGGTTCAGTGCCGCAGCGTGTTGTGCACAATTGATATGCTGATAAGAGAAGGGGGTGCTTTTGGACCGTTTTCCTTCCTGACACGTCTGTCTGTGGGAGCTTTAGGTGCTTGGACTCAGGGATAGCGAAGGTGTGTGAAGGTGACTGGGCTGCGAGAATCCTGTTGCAACAGGGAAGAGGGAAGGTCAGCAAATGTTTCCTGTCCTGGCACATGTCTCAGTCTGAAGTGCAGCTGGAGATGCTTCACTTCTGCCAAGGACGCTGCCAGCTTGAGAGAAGGATGCGCTCTATGGAGTTGAGAAAGAAAGTGCGTAGGACAAGCTTGTTTCCTCCAGTTCCTAGACAGCAAAGGGGCTATGAAAGGCAGCACTGGCTTTTTGTTCTAGGAGTTTTTCTTGACAAGCAGCTGCTGGATGTTTGGAAGGGGGTTTGGGATATGCAAAAATGAGAGGGTAAGCTGGTACACTGAGCTTGAGAGCAAAAGCATATCTTCAGGGCTTTGGATGCATTTCAGAGGCTGGGAGTTCCATGCTGAGCAGCTGATGGCACAGAAGAGGTTCTAAAGAAAGAGGCCGTGCTGGAATTGCCTTTTCTTTTGCAGACTAGAAACTGCACAGCCAACAGCAAAAACGATTCCTCCTCCCTCCCTGCAACATGCAGCATCACATTCCTTTCTGTCTCCAAGAGGCAGGATGCACAGCCGAGCTCTTCCACCCACTGCTCGCACACGACTGGGGCCGCGCCAGCCAAGCGCTTGGCTTTTTGCTGGCCACTGTCAGCGCTCATGGAAACAAGCACACGATAGCGCTGCCCACTTGCAGAAGAAGGAATCACTGCGAGGCCAGCTCGAAAGCAGCCCAAGGGCAGAGGCAACTTGGAAACTTCGCTGCTCTCAAATCAACGGTGTCAGGACAAAAAGATTTCCCTCATCTTCCCCTTGCACGTGCAGACTCCTCTTTGCACCCACACTCCAAGAGCAAGATGAACTCCTTTGCCCTAACTTGCACTTTCCTTCTCAGCTCTAGGCACCATCCTAAGGCTTCCCTCTGCCAGAGTCAGGATCCAAAGACAACGGCAGCAGGGACTGCTCACACACAAAAGGCACCAGGACAAAAGGCTCCCGAGCTTGGCCTTTGCATTCCCGCGGACAGCTCAACAGCTCTAAGCCAGAGAAGTGCCTGCTGGGAAGAGCCTTTAGAATCACTCCGAGCACCTCATGACAAGGAGCTGCAGCGTGTGGGGATGAATCTGCAGCAGCCTCCTGCCCCAGGGTGTCCCCCGGGAGCAGCCATGCGCCAGGCCGTGACTGCCAGCTGCACATGCAAAGGAGCCGGTGTTCCACACCACGGCTGTGCCTGGGACAGAGACACGAGTGGCCACAGAAGTGGCCATGGCACTGTCCGCACGCTGTCCCTGCTGCTTCTCGCCCAGCCGCTGGCGGGGCACCAACTGCCAGCCACGCACTCCTAAAGCCACGGGCCCACTGGGACACTGCGGGGGCTGGTGGAAGCCAGCGGCCATTGTGACACAGCGGGGCTGCACAGAAGCCACGGTGCTTTGTGACCCGTGGCTCCCAGGAGAGCCTTTGTGATGCTGGGGACCTACCCGGAAGCCTGGCTCCACTGTGACACCAGCACAGAAGCTCGGGGAGCCCTGGAGACCGTGGGGACGCTATGGAAGCTGGCAGAAGCCTGGCTCCACTGTGACACCAGCACAGAAGCTCGGGGAGCCCTGCAGACTGTGGGGATGCTAGGGAAGCTGATGGAAGCCTGGACACCACAGTGACACTATGGAAGCTGGTGGAACCGAGGGGCCACAGTGACACTCTGGGGCCTTTTGGAAGCAACGAGACTCTGGTGGGAAGCCACGGGATGATTAATGCTGGCAGGAACCTGCTGCAGGTGGGCTCCTCTCTCCCAGCTTCCACAAGTGCTGCTAGGATGCCACTGCGGCACTGGCTTGTCACGGGCTCACGGCTTCCTTTGGGAATGGCTCTGCTGCAGGATGGCATGCTGCAGAGAATGCAGGTAGATGTTGTGCTCCCTCCTGGCATGCAGGTGGACAAGAAAGCCTGATCCAGCCCCCGCTCAGCCCATGTGTGGCTGTGGCATTGGGGCGGGGCAACTTTGGGAGCAGCCCCAGCCCTGCTGCTGGTCCCGGCTGGGCACGCAGCTGCTGGGACACAGGTGTGTCCTGATGGCCCCCGTGTACTCGTTTGAGAAGGGAAGGACAGAGTGCATCAGTGAGTTTGGTGTGGCTTACATGCGGCAAGGAGAAGGTGCAGCCCAGAACTGGCTTTCACTTGGAGAAGCTTTTGCTCTTGCGGGAGCAGCTGGTGGACCTTTTCAACCGAGCTGCAAGAGTGAAAAGTGTGATGGCATGTCTCTCTGAGAAGGAAGGTTCAGTGCCGCAGCGTGTTGTGCACAATTGATATGCTGATAAGAGAAGGGGGTGCTTTTGGACCGTTTTCCTTCCTGACACGTCTGTCTGTGGGAGCTTTAGGTGCTTGGACTCAGGGATAGCGAAGGTGTGTGAAGGTGACTGGGCTGCGAGAATCCTGTTGCAACAGGGAAGAGGGAAGGTCAGCAAATGTTTCCTGTCCTGGCACATGTCTCAGTCTGAAGTGCAGCTGGAGATGCTTCACTTCTGCCAAGGACGCTGCCAGCTTGAGAGAAGGATGCGCTCTATGGAGTTGAGAAAGAAAGTGCGTAGGACAAGCTTGTTTCCTCCAGTTCCTAGACAGCAAAGGGGCTATGAAAGGCAGCACTGGCTTTTTGTTCTAGGAGTTTTTCTTGACAAGCAGCTGCTGGATGTTTGGAAGGGGGTTTGGGATATGCAAAAATGAGAGGGTAAGCTGGTACACTGAGCTTGAGAGCAAAAGCATATCTTCAGGGCTTTGGATGCATTTCAGAGGCTGGGAGTTCCATGCTGAGCAGCTGATGGCACAGAAGAGGTTCTAAAGAAAGAGGCCCTGCTGGAATTGCCTTTTCTTTTGCAGCCTAGAAACTGCACAGCCAACAGCAAAAACGATTCCTCCTCCCTCCCTGCAACATGCAGCATCACATTCCTTTCTGTCACCAAGAGGCAGGATGCACAGCCGAGCTCTTCCACCCACTGCTCGCACACGACTGGAGCCGCGCCAGCCAAGCGCTTGGCTTTTTGCTGGCCACTGTCAGCGCTCATGGAAACAAGCACACGATAGCGCTGCCCACTTGCAGAAGAAGGAATCACTGCGAGGCCAGCTCGAAAGCAGCCCAAGGGCAGAGGCAACTTGGAAACTTCGCTGCTCTCAAATCAACGGTGTCAGGACAAAAAGATTTCCCTCATCTTCCCCTTGCACGTGCAGACTCCTCTTTGCACCCACACTCCAAGAGCAAGATGAACTCCTTTGCCCTAACTTGCACTTTCCTTCTCAGCTCTAGGCACCATCCTAAGGCTTCCCTCTGCCAGAGTCAGGATCCAAAGACAACGGCACCAGGGACTGCTCACACACAAAAGGCACCAGGACAAAAGGCTCCCGAGCTTGGCCTTTGCATTCCCGCGGACAGCTCAACAGCTCTAAGCCAGAGAAGTGCCTGCTGGGAAGAGCCTTTAGAATCACTCCGAGCACCTCATGACAAGGAGCTGCAGCGTGTGGGGATGAATCTGCAGCAGCCTCCTGCCCCAGGGTGTCCCCCGGGAGCAGCCATGCGCCAGGCCGTGACTGCCAGCTGCACATGCAAAGGAGCCGGTGTTCCACACCACGGCTGTGCCTGGGACAGAGACACGAGTGGCCACAGAAGTGGCCATGGCACTGTCCGCACGCTGTCCCTGCTGCTTCTCGCCCAGCCGCTGGCGGGGCACCAACTGCCAGCCACGCACTCCTAAAGCCACGGGCCCACTGGGACACTGCGGGGGCTGGTGGAAGCCAGCGGCCATTGTGACACAGCGGGGCTGCACAGAAGCCACGGTGCTTTGTGACCCGTGGCTCCCAGGAGAGCCTTTGTGATGCTGGGGACCTACCCGGAAGCCTGGCTCCACTGTGACACCAGCACAGAAGCTCGGGGAGCCCTGGAGACCGTGGGGACGCTATGGAAGCTGGCAGAAGCCTGGCTCCACTGTGACACCAGCACAGAAGCTCGGGGAGCCCTGCAGACTGTGGGGATGCTAGGGAAGCTGATGGAAGCCTGGACACCACAGTGACACTATGGAAGCTGGTGGAACCGAGGGGCCACAGTGACACTCTGGGGCCTTTTGGAAGCAACGAGACTCTGGTGGGAAGCCACGGGATGATTAATGCTGGCAGGAACCTGCTGCAGGTGGGCTCCTCTCTCCCAGCTTCCACAAGTGCTGCTAGGATGCCACTGCGGCACTGGCTTGTCACGGGCTCACGGCTTCCTTTGGGAATGGCTCTGCTGCAGGATGGCATGCTGCAGAGAATGCAGGTAGATGTTGTGCTCCCTCCTGGCATGCAGGTGGACAAGAAAGCCTGATCCAGCCCCCGCTCAGCCCATGTGTGGCTGTGGCATTGGGGCGGGGCAACTTTGGGAGCAGCCCCAGCCCTGCTGCTGGTCCCGGCTGGGCACGCAGCTGCTGGGACACAGGTGTGTCCTGATGGCCCCCGTGTACTCGTTTGAGAAGGGAAGGACAGAGTGCATCAGTGAGTTTGGTGTGGCTTACATGCGGCAAGGAGAAGGTGCAGCCCAGAACTGGCTTTCACTTTGAGAAGCTTTTGCTCTTGCGGGAGCAGCTGGTGGACCTTTTCAACCGAGCTGCAAGAGTGAAAAGTGTGATGGCATGTCTCTCTGAGAAGGAAGGTTCAGTGCCGCAGCGTGTTGTGCACAATTGATATGCTGATAAGAGAAGGGGGTGCTTTTGGACCGTTTTCCTTCCTGACACGTCTGTCTGTGGGAGCTTTAGGTGCTTGGACTCAGGGATAGCGAAGGTGTGTGAAGGTGACTGGGCTGCGAGAATCCTGTTGCAACAGGGAAGAGGGAAGGTCAGCAAATGTTTCCTGTCCTGGCACATGTCTCAGTCTGAAGTGCAGCTGGAGATGCTTCACTTCTGCCAAGGACGCTGCCAGCTTGAGAGAAGGATGCGCTCTATGGAGTTGAGAAAGAAAGTGCGTAGGACAAGCTTGTTTCCTCCAGTTCCTAGACAGCAAAGGGGCTATGAAAGGCAGCACTGGCTTTTTGTTCTAGGAGTTTTTCTTGACAAGCAGCTGCTGGATGTTTGGAAGGGGGTTTGGGATATGCAAAAATGAGAGGGTAAGCTGGTACACTGAGCTTGAGAGCAAAAGCATATCTTCAGGGCTTTGGATGCATTTCAGAGGCTGGGAGTTCCATGCTGAGCAGCTGATGGCACAGAAGAGGTTCTAAAGAAAGAGGCCCTGCTGGAATTGCCTTTTCTTTTGCAGCCTAGAAACTGCACAGCCAACAGCAAAAACGATTCCTCCTCCCTCCCTGCAACATGCAGCATCACATTCCTTTCTGTCACCAAGAGGCAGGATGCACAGCCGAGCTCTTCCACCCACTGCTCGCACACGACTGGAGCCGCGCCAGCCAAGCGCTTGGCTTTTTGCTGGCCACTGTCAGCGCTCATGGAAACAAGCACACGATAGCGCTGCCCACTTGCAGAAGAAGGAATCACTGCGAGGCCAGCTCGAAAGCAGCCCAAGGGCAGAGGCAACTTGGAAACTTCGCTGCTCTCAAATCAACGGTGTCAGGACAAAAAGATTTCCCTCATCTTCCCCTTGCACGTGCAGACTCCTCTTTGCACCCACACTCCAAGAGCAAGATGAACTCCTTTGCCCTAACTTGCACTTTCCTTCTCAGCTCTAGGCACCATCCTAAGGCTTCCCTCTGCCAGAGTCAGGATCCAAAGACAACGGCACCAGGGACTGCTCACACACAAAAGGCACCAGGACAAAAGGCTCCCGAGCTTGGCCTTTGCATTCCCGCGGACAGCTCAACAGCTCTAAGCCAGAGAAGTGCCTGCTGGGAAGAGCCTTTAGAATCACTCCGAGCACCTCATGACAAGGAGCTGCAGCGTGTGGGGATGAATCTGCAGCAGCCTCCTGCCCCAGGGTGTCCCCCGGGAGCAGCCATGCGCCAGGCCGTGACTGCCAGCTGCACATGCAAAGGAGCCGGTGTTCCACACCACGGCTGTGCCTGGGACAGAGACACGAGTGGCCACAGAAGTGGCCATGGCACTGTCCGCACGCTGTCCCTGCTGCTTCTCGCCCAGCCGCTGGCGGGGCACCAACTGCCAGCCACGCACTCCTAAAGCCACGGGCCCACTGGGACACTGCGGGGGCTGGTGGAAGCCAGCGGCCATTGTGACACAGCGGGGCTGCACAGAAGCCACGGTGCTTTGTGACCCGTGGCTCCCAGGAGAGCCTTTGTGATGCTGGGGACCTACCCGGAAGCCTGGCTCCACTGTGACACCAGCACAGAAGCTCGGGGAGCCCTGGAGACCGTGGGGACGCTATGGAAGCTGGCAGAAGCCTGGCTCCACTGTGACACCAGCACAGAAGCTCGGGGAGCCCTGCAGACTGTGGGGATGCTAGGGAAGCTGATGGAAGCCTGGACACCACAGTGACACTATGGAAGCTGGTGGAACCGAGGGGCCACAGTGACACTCTGGGGCCTTTTGGAAGCAACGAGACTCTGGTGGGAAGCCACGGGATGATTAATGCTGGCAGGAACCTGCTGCAGGTGGGCTCCTCTCTCCCAGCTTCCACAAGTGCTGCTAGGATGCCACTGCGGCACTGGCTTGTCACGGGCTCACGGCTTCCTTTGGGAATGGCTCTGCTGCAGGATGGCATGCTGCAGAGAATGCAGGTAGATGTTGTGCTCCCTCCTGGCATGCAGGTGGACAAGAAAGCCTGATCCAGCCCCCGCTCAGCCCATGTGTGGCTGTGGCATTGGGGCGGGGCAACTTTGGGAGCAGCCCCAGCCCTGCTGCTGGTCCCGGCTGGGCACGCAGCTGCTGGGACACAGGTGTGTCCTGATGGCCCCCGTGTACTCGTTTGAGAAGGGAAGGACAGAGTGCATCAGTGAGTTTGGTGTGGCTTACATGCGGCAAGGAGAAGGTGCAGCCCAGAACTGGCTTTCACTTTGAGAAGCTTTTGCTCTTGCGGGAGCAGCTGGTGGACCTTTTCAACCGAGCTGCAAGAGTGAAAAGTGTGATGGCATGTCTCTCTGAGAAGGAAGGTTCAGTGCCGCAGCGTGTTGTGCACAATTGATATGCTGATAAGAGAAGGGGGTGGTTTTGGACCGTTTTCCTTCCTGACACGTCTGTCTGTGGGAGCTTTAGGTGCTTGGACTCAGGGATAGCGAAGGTGTGTGAAGGTGACTGGGCTGCGAGAATCCTGTTGCAACAGGGAAGAGGGAAGGTCAGCAAATGTTTCCTGTCCTGGCACATGTCTCAGTCTGAAGTGCAGCTGGAGATGCTTCACTTCTGCCAAGGACGCTGCCAGCTTGAGAGAAGGATGCGCTCTATGGAGTTGAGAAAGAAAGTGCGTAGGACAAGCTTGTTTCCTCCAGTTCCTAGACAGCAAAGGGGCTATGAAAGGCAGCACTGGCTTTTTGTTCTAGGAGTTTTTCTTGACAAGCAGCTGCTGGATGTTTGGAAGGGGGTTTGGGATATGCAAAAATGAGAGGGTAAGCTGGTACACTGAGCTTGAGAGCAAAAGCATATCTTCAGGGCTTTGGATGCATTTCAGAGGCTGGGAGTTCCATGCTGAGCAGCTGATGGCACAGAAGAGGTTCTAAAGAAAGAGGCCGTGCTGGAATTGCCTTTTCTTTTGCAGACTAGAAACTGCACCGCCAACAGCAAAAACGATTCCTCCTCCCTCCCTGCAACATGCAGCATCACATTCCTTTCTGTCTCCAAGAGGCAGGATGCACAGCCGAGCTCTTCCACCCACTGCTCGCACACGACTGGGGCCGCGCCAGCCAAGCGCTTGGCTTTTTGCTGGCCACTGTCAGCGCTCATGGAAACAAGCACACGATAGCGCTGCCCACTTGCAGAAGAAGGAATCACTGCGAGGCCAGCTCGAAAGCAGCCCAAGGGCAGAGGCAACTTGGAAACTTCGCTGCTCTCAAATCAACGGTGTCAGGACAAAAAGATTTCCCTCATCTTCCCCTTGCACGTGCAGACTCCTCTTTGCACCCACACTCCAAGAGCAAGATGAACTCCTTTGCCCTAACTTGCACTTTCCTTCTCAGCTCTAGGCACCATCCTAAGGCTTCCCTCTGCCAGAGTCAGGATCCAAAGACAACGGCAGCAGGGACTGCTCACACACAAAAGGCACCAGGACAAAAGGCTCCCGAGCTTGGCCTTTGCATTCCCGCGGACAGCTCAACAGCTCTAAGCCAGAGAAGTGCCTGCTGGGAAGAGCCTTTAGAATCACTCCGAGCACCTCATGACAAGGAGCTGCAGCGTGTGGGGATGAATCTGCAGCAGCCTCCTGCCCCAGGGTGTCCCCCGGGAGCAGCCATGCGCCAGGCCGTGACTGCCAGCTGCACATGCAAAGGAGCCGGTGTTCCACACCACGGCTGTGCCTGGGACAGAGACACGAGTGGCCACAGAAGTGGCCATGGCACTGTCCGCACGCTGTCCCTGCTGCTTCTCGCCCAGCCGCTGGCGGGGCACCAACTGCCAGCCACGCACTCCTAAAGCCACGGGCCCACTGGGACACTGCGGGGGCTGGTGGAAGCCAGCGGCCATTGTGACACAGCGGGGCTGCACAGAAGCCACGGTGCTTTGTGACCCGTGGCTCCCAGGAGAGCCTTTGTGATGCTGGGGACCTACCCGGAAGCCTGGCTCCACTGTGACACCAGCACAGAAGCTCGGGGAGCCCTGGAGACCGTGGGGACGCTATGGAAGCTGGCAGAAGCCTGGCTCCACTGTGACACCAGCACAGAAGCTTGGGGAGCCCTGGAGACCGTGGGGACGCTATGGAAGCTGATGGAAGCCTGGACACCACAGTGACACTATGGAAGCTGGTGGAACCGAGGGGCCACAGTGACACTCTGGGGCCTTTTGGAAGCAACGAGACTCTGGTGGGAAGCCACGGGATGATTAATGCTGGCAGGAACCTGCTGCAGGTGGGCTCCTCTCTCCCAGCTTCCACAAGTGCTGCTAGGATGCCACTGCGGCACTGGCTTGTCACGGGCTCACGGCTTCCTTTGGGAATGGCTCTGCTGCAGGATGGCATGCTGCAGAGAATGCAGGTAGATGTTGTGCTCCCTCCTGGCATGCAGGTGGACAAGAAAGCCTGATCCAGCCCCCGCTCAGCCCATGTGTGGCTGTGGCATTGGGGCGGGGCAACTTTGGGAGCAGCCCCAGCCCTGCTGCTGGTCCCGGCTGGGCACGCAGCTGCTGGGACACAGGTGTGTCCTGATGGCCCCCGTGTACTCGTTTGAGAAGGGAAGGACAGAGTGCATCAGTGAGTTTGGTGTGGCTTACATGCGGCAAGGAGAAGGTGCAGCCCAGAACTGGCTTTCACTTTGAGAAGCTTTTGCTCTTGCGGGAGCAGCTGGTGGACCTTTTCAACCGAGCTGCAAGAGTGAAAAGTGTAATGGCATGTCTCTCTGAGAAGGAAGGTTCAGTGCCGCAGCGTGTTGTGCACAATTGATATGCTGATAAGAGAAGGGGGTGCTTTTGGACCGTTTTCCTTCCTGACACGTCTGTCTGTGGGAGCTTTAGGTGCTTGGACTCGGATAGCGAAGGTGTGTGAAGGTGACTGGGCTGCGAGAATCCTGTTGCAACAGGGAAGAGGGAAGGTCAGCAAATGTTTCCTGTCCTGGCACATGTCTCAGTCTGAAGTGCAGCTGGAGATGCTTCACTTCTGCCAAGGACGCTGCCAGCTTGAGAGAAGGATGCGCTCTATGGAGTTGAGAAAGAAAGTGCGTAGGACAAGCTTGTTTCCTCCAGTTCCTAGACAGCAAAGGGGCTATGAAAGGCAGCACTGGCTTTTTGTTCTAGGAGTTTTTCTTGACAAGCAGCTGCTGGATGTTTGGAAGGGGGTTTGGGATATGCAAAAATGAGAGGGTAAGCTGGTACACTGAGCTTGAGAGCAAAAGCATATCTTCAGGGCTTTGGATGCATTTCAGAGGCTGGGAGTTCCATGCTGAGCAGCTGATGGCACAGAAGAGGTTCTAAAGAAAGAGGCCGTGCTGGAATTGCCTTTTCTTTTGCAGCCTAGAAACTGCACAGCCAACAGCAAAAACGATTCCTCCTCCCTCCCTGCAACATGCAGCATCACATTCCTTTCTGTCACCAAGAGGCAGGATGCACAGCCGAGCTCTTCCACCCACTGCTCGCACACGACTGGAGCCGCGCCAGCCAAGCGCTTGGCTTTTTGCTGGCCACTGTCAGCGCTCATGGAAACAAGCACACGATAGCGCTGCCCACTTGCAGAAGAAGGAATCACTGCGAGGCCAGCTCGAAAGCAGCCCAAGGGCAGAGGCAACTTGGAAACTTCGCTGCTCTCAAATCAACGGTGTCAGGACAAAAAGATTTCCCTCATCTTCCCCTTGCACGTGCAGACTCCTCTTTGCACCCACACTCCAAGAGCAAGATGAACTCCTTTGCCCTAACTTGCACTTTCCTTCTCAGCTCTAGGCACCATCCTAAGGCTTCCCTCTGCCAGAGTCAGGATCCAAAGACAACGGCACCAGGGACTGCTCACACACAAAAGGCACCAGGACAAAAGGCTCCCGAGCTTGGCCTTTGCATTCCCGCGGACAGCTCAACAGCTCTAAGCCAGAGAAGTGCCTGGTGGGAAGAGCCTTTAGAATCACTCCGAGCACCTCATGACAAGGAGCTGCAGCGTGTGGGGATGAATCTGCAGCAGCCTCCTGCCCCAGGGTGTCCCCCGGGAGCAGCCATGCGCCAGGCCGTGACTGCCAGCTGCACATGCAAAGGAGCCGGTGTTCCACACCACGGCTGTGCCTGGGACAGAGACACGAGTGGCCACAGAAGTGGCCATGGCACTGTCCGCACGCTGTCCCTGCTGCTTCTCGCCCAGCCGCTGGCGGGGCACCAACTGCCAGCCACGCACTCCTAAAGCCACGGGCCCACTGGGACACTGCGGGGGCTGGTGGAAGCCAGCGGCCATTGTGACACAGCGGGGCTGCACAGAAGCCACGGTGCTTTGTGACCCGTGGCTCCCAGGAGAGCCTTTGTGATGCTGGGGACCTACCCGGAAGCCTGGCTCCACTGTGACACCAGCACAGAAGCTCGGGGAGCCCTGGAGACCGTGGGGACGCTATGGAAGCTGGCAGAAGCCTGGCTCCACTGTGACACCAGCACAGAAGCTCGGGGAGCCCTGCAGACTGTGGGGATGCTAGGGAAGCTGATGGAAGCCTGGACACCACAGTGACACTATGGAAGCTGGTGGAACCGAGGGGCCACAGTGACACTCTGGGGCCTTTTGGAAGCAACGAGACTCTGGTGGGAAGCCACGGGATGATTAATGCTGGCAGGAACCTGCTGCAGGTGGGCTCCTCTCTCCCAGCTTCCACAAGTGCTGCTAGGATGCCACTGCGGCACTGGCTTGTCACGGGCTCACGGCTTCCTTTGGGAATGGCTCTGCTGCAGGATGGCATGCTGCAGAGAATGCAGGTAGATGTTGTGCTCCCTCCTGGCATGCAGGTGGACAAGAAAGCCTGATCCAGCCCCCGCTCAGCCCATGTGTGGCTGTGGCATTGGGGCGGGGCAACTTTGGGAGCAGCCCCAGCCCTGCTGCTGGTCCCGGCTGGGCACGCAGCTGCTGGGACACAGGTGTGTCCTGATGGCCCCCGTGTACTCGTTTGAGAAGGGAAGGACAGAGTGCATCAGTGAGTTTGGTGTGGCTTACATGCGGCAAGGAGAAGGTGCAGCCCAGAACTGGCTTTCACTTGGAGAAGCTTTTGCTCTTGCGGGAGCAGCTGGTGGACCTTTTCAACCGAGCTGCAAGAGTGAAAAGTGTGATGGCATGTCTCTCTGAGAAGGAAGGTTCAGTGCCGCAGCGTGTTGTGCACAATTGATATGCTGATAAGAGAAGGGGGTGCTTTTGGACCGTTTTCCTTCCTGACACGTCTGTCTGTGGGAGCTTTAGGTGCTTGGACTCAGGGATAGCGAAGGTGTGTGAAGGTGACTGGGCTGCGAGAATCCTGTTGCAACAGGGAAGAGGGAAGGTCAGCAAATGTTTCCTGTCCTGGCACATGTCTCAGTCTGAAGTGCAGCTGGAGATGCTTCACTTCTGCCAAGGACGCTGCCAGCTTGAGAGAAGGATGCGCTCTATGGAGTTGAGAAAGAAAGTGCGTAGGACAAGCTTGTTTCCTCCAGTTCCTAGACAGCAAAGGGGCTATGAAAGGCAGCACTGGCTTTTTGTTCTAGGAGTTTTTCTTGACAAGCAGCTGCTGGATGTTTGGAAGGGGGTTTGGGATATGCAAAAATGAGAGGGTAAGCTGGTACACTGAGCTTGAGAGCAAAAGCATATCTTCAGGGCTTTGGATGCATTTCAGAGGCTGGGAGTTCCATGCTGAGCAGCTGATGGCACAGAAGAGGTTCTAAAGAAAGAGGCCCTGCTGGAATTGCCTTTTCTTTTGCAGCCTAGAAACTGCACAGCCAACAGCAAAAACGATTCCTCCTCCCTCCCTGCAACATGCAGCATCACATTCCTTTCTGTCACCAAGAGGCAGGATGCACAGCCGAGCTCTTCCACCCACTGCTCGCACACGACTGGAGCCGCGCCAGCCAAGCGCTTGGCTTTTTGCTGGCCACTGTCAGCGCTCATGGAAACAAGCACACGATAGCGCTGCCCACTTGCAGAAGAAGGAATCACTGCGAGGCCAGCTCGAAAGCAGCCCAAGGGCAGAGGCAACTTGGAAACTTCGCTGCTCTCAAATCAACGGTGTCAGGACAAAAAGATTTCCCTCATCTTCCCCTTGCACGTGCAGACTCCTCTTTGCACCCACACTCCAAGAGCAAGATGAACTCCTTTGCCCTAACTTGCACTTTCCTTCTCAGCTCTAGGCACCATCCTAAGGCTTCCCTCTGCCAGAGTCAGGATCCAAAGACAACGGCACCAGGGACTGCTCACACACAAAAGGCACCAGGACAAAAGGCTCCCGAGCTTGGCCTTTGCATTCCCGCGGACAGCTCAACAGCTCTAAGCCAGAGAAGTGCCTGCTGGGAAGAGCCTTTAGAATCACTCCGAGCACCTCATGACAAGGAGCTGCAGCGTGTGGGGATGAATCTGCAGCAGCCTCCTGCCCCAGGGTGTCCCCCGGGAGCAGCCATGCGCCAGGCCGTGACTGCCAGCTGCACATGCAAAGGAGCCGGTGTTCCACACCACGGCTGTGCCTGGGACAGAGACACGAGTGGCCACAGAAGTGGCCATGGCACTGTCCGCACGCTGTCCCTGCTGCTTCTCGCCCAGCCGCTGGCGGGGCACCAACTGCCAGCCACGCACTCCTAAAGCCACGGGCCCACTGGGACACTGCGGGGGCTGGTGGAAGCCAGCGGCCATTGTGACACAGCGGGGCTGCACAGAAGCCACGGTGCTTTGTGACCCGTGGCTCCCAGGAGAGCCTTTGTGATGCTGGGGACCTACCCGGAAGCCTGGCTCCACTGTGACACCAGCACAGAAGCTCGGGGAGCCCTGGAGACCGTGGGGACGCTATGGAAGCTGGCAGAAGCCTGGCTCCACTGTGACACCAGCACAGAAGCTCGGGGAGCCCTGCAGACTGTGGGGATGCTAGGGAAGCTGATGGAAGCCTGGACACCACAGTGACACTATGGAAGCTGGTGGAACCGAGGGGCCACAGTGACACTCTGGGGCCTTTTGGAAGCAACGAGACTCTGGTGGGAAGCCACGGGATGATTAATGCTGGCAGGAACCTGCTGCAGGTGGGCTCCTCTCTCCCAGCTTCCACAAGTGCTGCTAGGATGCCACTGCGGCACTGGCTTGTCACGGGCTCACGGCTTCCTTTGGGAATGGCTCTGCTGCAGGATGGCATGCTGCAGAGAATGCAGGTAGATGTTGTGCTCCCTCCTGGCATGCAGGTGGACAAGAAAGCCTGATCCAGCCCCCGCTCAGCCCATGTGTGGCTGTGGCATTGGGGCGGGGCAACTTTGGGAGCAGCCCCAGCCCTGCTGCTGGTCCCGGCTGGGCACGCAGCTGCTGGGACACAGGTGTGTCCTGATGGCCCCCGTGTACTCGTTTGAGAAGGGAAGGACAGAGTGCATCAGTGAGTTTGGTGTGGCTTACATGCGGCAAGGAGAAGGTGCAGCCCAGAACTGGCTTTCACTTTGAGAAGCTTTTGCTCTTGCGGGAGCAGCTGGTGGACCTTTTCAACCGAGCTGCAAGAGTGAAAAGTGTGATGGCATGTCTCTCTGAGAAGGAAGGTTCAGTGCCGCAGCGTGTTGTGCACAATTGATATGCTGATAAGAGAAGGGGGTGCTTTTGGACCGTTTTCCTTCCTGACACGTCTGTCTGTGGGAGCTTTAGGTGCTTGGACTCAGGGATAGCGAAGGTGTGTGAAGGTGACTGGGCTGCGAGAATCCTGTTGCAACAGGGAAGAGGGAAGGTCAGCAAATGTTTCCTGTCCTGGCACATGTCTCAGTCTGAAGTGCAGCTGGAGATGCTTCACTTCTGCCAAGGACGCTGCCAGCTTGAGAGAAGGATGCGCTCTATGGAGTTGAGAAAGAAAGTGCGTAGGACAAGCTTGTTTCCTCCAGTTCCTAGACAGCAAAGGGGCTATGAAAGGCAGCACTGGCTTTTTGTTCTAGGAGTTTTTCTTGACAAGCAGCTGCTGGATGTTTGGAAGGGGGTTTGGGATATGCAAAAATGAGAGGGTAAGCTGGTACACTGAGCTTGAGAGCAAAAGCATATCTTCAGGGCTTTGGATGCATTTCAGAGGCTGGGAGTTCCATGCTGAGCAGCTGATGGCACAGAAGAGGTTCTAAAGAAAGAGGCCCTGCTGGAATTGCCTTTTCTTTTGCAGCCTAGAAACTGCACAGCCAACAGCAAAAACGATTCCTCCTCCCTCCCTGCAACATGCAGCATCACATTCCTTTCTGTCACCAAGAGGCAGGATGCACAGCCGAGCTCTTCCACCCACTGCTCGCACACGACTGGAGCCGCGCCAGCCAAGCGCTTGGCTTTTTGCTGGCCACTGTCAGCGCTCATGGAAACAAGCACACGATAGCGCTGCCCACTTGCAGAAGAAGGAATCACTGCGAGGCCAGCTCGAAAGCAGCCCAAGGGCAGAGGCAACTTGGAAACTTCGCTGCTCTCAAATCAACGGTGTCAGGACAAAAAGATTTCCCTCATCTTCCCCTTGCACGTGCAGACTCCTCTTTGCACCCACACTCCAAGAGCAAGATGAACTCCTTTGCCCTAACTTGCACTTTCCTTCTCAGCTCTAGGCACCATCCTAAGGCTTCCCTCTGCCAGAGTCAGGATCCAAAGACAACGGCACCAGGGACTGCTCACACACAAAAGGCACCAGGACAAAAGGCTCCCGAGCTTGGCCTTTGCATTCCCGCGGACAGCTCAACAGCTCTAAGCCAGAGAAGTGCCTGGTGGGAAGAGCCTTTAGAATCACTCCGAGCACCTCATGACAAGGAGCTGCAGCGTGTGGGGATGAATCTGCAGCAGCCTCCTGCCCCAGGGTGTCCCCCGGGAGCAGCCATGCGCCAGGCCGTGACTGCCAGCTGCACATGCAAAGGAGCCGGTGTTCCACACCACGGCTGTGCCTGGGACAGAGACACGAGTGGCCACAGAAGTGGCCATGGCACTGTCCGCACGCTGTCCCTGCTGCTTCTCGCCCAGCCGCTGGCGGGGCACCAACTGCCAGCCACGCACTCCTAAAGCCACGGGCCCACTGGGACACTGCGGGGGCTGGTGGAAGCCAGCGGCCATTGTGACACAGCGGGGCTGCACAGAAGCCACGGTGCTTTGTGACCCGTGGCTCCCAGGAGAGCCTTTGTGATGCTGGGGACCTACCCGGAAGCCTGGCTCCACTGTGACACCAGCACAGAAGCTCGGGGAGCCCTGGAGACCGTGGGGACGCTATGGAAGCTGGCAGAAGCCTGGCTCCACTGTGACACCAGCACAGAAGCTCGGGGAGCCCTGCAGACTGTGGGGATGCTAGGGAAGCTGATGGAAGCCTGGACACCACAGTGACACTATGGAAGCTGGTGGAACCGAGGGGCCACAGTGACACTCTGGGGCCTTTTGGAAGCAACGAGACTCTGGTGGGAAGCCACGGGATGATTAATGCTGGCAGGAACCTGCTGCAGGTGGGCTCCTCTCTCCCAGCTTCCACAAGTGCTGCTAGGATGCCACTGCGGCACTGGCTTGTCACGGGCTCACGGCTTCCTTTGGGAATGGCTCTGCTGCAGGATGGCATGCTGCAGAGAATGCAGGTAGATGTTGTGCTCCCTCCTGGCATGCAGGTGGACAAGAAAGCCTGATCCAGCCCCCGCTCAGCCCATGTGTGGCTGTGGCATTGGGGCGGGGCAACTTTGGGAGCAGCCCCAGCCCTGCTGCTGGTCCCGGCTGGGCACGCAGCTGCTGGGACACAGGTGTGTCCTGATGGCCCCCGTGTACTCGTTTGAGAAGGGAAGGACAGAGTGCATCAGTGAGTTTGGTGTGGCTTACATGCGGCAAGGAGAAGGTGCAGCCCAGAACTGGCTTTCACTTTGAGAAGCTTTTGCTCTTGCGGGAGCAGCTGGTGGACCTTTTCAACCGAGCTGCAAGAGTGAAAAGTGTGATGGCATGTCTCTCTGAGAAGGAAGGTTCAGTGCCGCAGCGTGTTGTGCACAATTGATATGCTGATAAGAGAAGGGGGTGCTTTTGGACCGTTTTCCTTCCTGACACGTCTGTCTGTGGGAGCTTTAGGTGCTTGGACTCAGGGATAGCGAAGGTGTGTGAAGGTGACTGGGCTGCGAGAATCCTGTTGCAACAGGGAAGAGGGAAGGTCAGCAAATGTTTCCTGTCCTGGCACATGTCTCAGTCTGAAGTGCAGCTGGAGATGCTTCACTTCTGCCAAGGACGCTGCCAGCTTGAGAGAAGGATGCGCTCTATGGAGTTGAGAAAGAAAGTGCGTAGGACAAGCTTGTTTCCTCCAGTTCCTAGACAGCAAAGGGGCTATGAAAGGCAGCACTGGCTTTTTGTTCTAGGAGTTTTTCTTGACAAGCAGCTGCTGGATGTTTGGAAGGGGGTTTGGGATATGCAAAAATGAGAGGGTAAGCTGGTACACTGAGCTTGAGAGCAAAAGCATATCTTCAGGGCTTTGGATGCATTTCAGAGGCTGGGAGTTCCATGCTGAGCAGCTGATGGCACAGAAGAGGTTCTAAAGAAAGAGGCCCTGCTGGAATTGCCTTTTCTTTTGCAGCCTAGAAACTGCACAGCCAACAGCAAAAACGATTCCTCCTCCCTCCCTGCAACATGCAGCATCACATTCCTTTCTGTCACCAAGAGGCAGGATGCACAGCCGAGCTCTTCCACCCACTGCTCGCACACGACTGGAGCCGCGCCAGCCAAGCGCTTGGCTTTTTGCTGGCCACTGTCAGCGCTCATGGAAACAAGCACACGATAGCGCTGCCCACTTGCAGAAGAAGGAATCACTGCGAGGCCAGCTCGAAAGCAGCCCAAGGGCAGAGGCAACTTGGAAACTTCGCTGCTCTCAAATCAACGGTGTCAGGACAAAAAGATTTCCCTCATCTTCCCCTTGCATGTGCAGACTCCTCTTTGCACCCACACTCCAAGAGCAAGATGAACTCCTTTGCCCTAACTTGCACTTTCCTTCTCAGCTCTAGGCACCATCCTAAGGCTTCCCTCTGCCAGAGTCAGGATCCAAAGACAACGGCAGCAGGGACTGCTCACACACAAAAGGCACCAGGACAAAAGGCTCCCGAGCTTGGCCTTTGCATTCCCGCGGACAGCTCAACAGCTCTAAGCCAGAGAAGTGCCTGCTGGGAAGAGCCTTTAGAATCACTCCGAGCACCTCATGACAAGGAGCTGCAGCGTGTGGGGATGAATCTGCAGCAGCCTCCTGCCCCAGGGTGTCCCCCGGGAGCAGCCATGCGCCAGGCCGTGACTGCCAGCTGCACATGCAAAGGAGCCGGTGTTCCACACCACGGCTGTGCCTGGGACAGAGACACGAGTGGCCACAGAAGTGGCCATGGCACTGTCCGCACGCTGTCCCTGCTGCTTCTCGCCCAGCCGCTGGCGGGGCACCAACTGCCAGCCACGCACTCCTAAAGCCACGGGCCCACTGGGACACTGCGGGGGCTGGTGGAAGCCAGCGGCCATTGTGACACAGCGGGGCTGCACAGAAGCCACGGTGCTTTGTGACCCGTGGCTCCCAGGAGAGCCTTTGTGATGCTGGGGACCTACCCGGAAGCCTGGCTCCACTGTGACACCAGCACAGAAGCTCGGGGAGCCCTGGAGACCGTGGGGACGCTATGGAAGCTGGCAGAAGCCTGGCTCCACTGTGACACCAGCACAGAAGCTCGGGGAGCCCTGCAGACTGTGGGGATGCTAGGGAAGCTGATGGAAGCCTGGACACCACAGTGACACTATGGAAGCTGGTGGAACCGAGGGGCCACAGTGACACTCTGGGGCCTTTTGGAAGCAACGAGACTCTGGTGGGAAGCCACGGGATGATTAATGCTGGCAGGAACCTGCTGCAGGTGGGCTCCTCTCTCCCAGCTTCCACAAGTGCTGCTAGGATGCCACTGCGGCACTGGCTTGTCACGGGCTCACGGCTTCCTTTGGGAATGGCTCTGCTGCAGGATGGCATGCTGCAGAGAATGCAGGTAGATGTTGTGCTCCCTCCTGGCATGCAGGTGGACAAGAAAGCCTGATCCAGCCCCCGCTCAGCCCATGTGTGGCTGTGGCATTGGGGCGGGGCAACTTTGGGAGCAGCCCCAGCCCTGCTGCTGGTCCCGGCTGGGCACGCAGCTGCTGGGACACAGGTGTGTCCTGATGGCCCCCGTGTACTCGTTTGAGAAGGGAAGGACAGAGTGCATCAGTGAGTTTGGTGTGGCTTACATGCGGCAAGGAGAAGGTGCAGCCCAGAACTGGCTTTCACTTTGAGAAGCTTTTGCTCTTGCGGGAGCAGCTGGTGGACCTTTTCAACCGAGCTGCAAGAGTGAAAAGTGTGATGGCATGTCTCTCTGAGAAGGAAGGTTCAGTGCCGCAGCGTGTTGTGCACAATTGATATGCTGATAAGAGAAGGGGGTGCTTTTGGACCGTTTTCCTTCCTGACACGTCTGTCTGTGGGAGCTTTAGGTGCTTGGACTCAGGGATAGCGAAGGTGTGTGAAGGTGACTGGGCTGCGAGAATCCTGTTGCAACAGGGAAGAGGGAAGGTCAGCAAATGTTTCCTGTCCTGGCACATGTCTCAGTCTGAAGTGCAGCTGGAGATGCTTCACTTCTGCCAAGGACGCTGCCAGCTTGAGAGAAGGATGCGCTCTATGGAGTTGAGAAAGAAAGTGCGTAGGACAAGCTTGTTTCCTCCAGTTCCTAGACAGCAAAGGGGCTATGAAAGGCAGCACTGGCTTTTTGTTCTAGGAGTTTTTCTTGACAAGCAGCTGCTGGATGTTTGGAAGGGGGTTTGGGATATGCAAAAATGAGAGGGTAAGCTGGTACACTGAGCTTGAGAGCAAAAGCATATCTTCAGGGCTTTGGATGCATTTCAGAGGCTGGGAGTTCCATGCTGAGCAGCTGATGGCACAGAAGAGGTTCTAAAGAAAGAGGCCCTGCTGGAATTGCCTTTTCTTTTGCAGCCTAGAAACTGCACAGCCAACAGCAAAAACGATTCCTCCTCCCTCCCTGCAACATGCAGCATCACATTCCTTTCTGTCACCAAGAGGCAGGATGCACAGCCGAGCTCTTCCACCCACTGCTCGCACACGACTGGAGCCGCGCCAGCCAAGCGCTTGGCTTTTTGCTGGCCACTGTCAGCGCTCATGGAAACAAGCACACGATAGCGCTGCCCACTTGCAGAAGAAGGAATCACTGCGAGGCCAGCTCGAAAGCAGCCCAAGGGCAGAGGCAACTTGGAAACTTCGCTGCTCTCAAATCAACGGTGTCAGGACAAAAAGATTTCCCTCATCTTCCCCTTGCACGTGCAGACTCCTCTTTGCACCCACACTCCAAGAGCAAGATGAACTCCTTTGCCCTAACTTGCACTTTCCTTCTCAGCTCTAGGCACCATCCTAAGGCTTCCCTCTGCCAGAGTCAGGATCCAAAGACAACGGCACCAGGGACTGCTCACACACAAAAGGCACCAGGACAAAAGGCTCCCGAGCTTGGCCTTTGCATTCCCGCGGACAGCTCAACAGCTCTAAGCCAGAGAAGTGCCTGGTGGGAAGAGCCTTTAGAATCACTCCGAGCACCTCATGACAAGGAGCTGCAGCGTGTGGGGATGAATCTGCAGCAGCCTCCTGCCCCAGGGTGTCCCCCGGGAGCAGCCATGCGCCAGGCCGTGACTGCCAGCTGCACATGCAAAGGAGCCGGTGTTCCACACCACGGCTGTGCCTGGGACAGAGACACGAGTGGCCACAGAAGTGGCCATGGCACTGTCCGCACGCTGTCCCTGCTGCTTCTCGCCCAGCCGCTGGCGGGGCACCAACTGCCAGCCACGCACTCCTAAAGCCACGGGCCCACTGGGACACTGCGGGGGCTGGTGGAAGCCAGCGGCCATTGTGACACAGCGGGGCTGCACAGAAGCCACGGTGCTTTGTGACCCGTGGCTCCCAGGAGAGCCTTTGTGATGCTGGGGACCTACCCGGAAGCCTGGCTCCACTGTGACACCAGCACAGAAGCTCGGGGAGCCCTGGAGACCGTGGGGACGCTATGGAAGCTGATGGAAGCCTGGACACCACAGTGACACTATGGAACCTGGTGGAACCGAGCAGCCACCGTGACACTCTGGGGCCTTTTGGAAGCAACGAGACCCTGGTGGGAAGCCACGGGATGATTAATGCTGGCAGGAACCTGCTGCAGGTGGGCTCCTCTCTCCCAGCTTCCACAAGTGCTGCTAGGATGCCACTGCGGCACTGGCTTGTCACGGGCTCACGGCTTCCTTTGGGAAGGGCTCTGCTGCAGGATGGCATGCTGCAGAGAATGCAGGTAGATGTTGTGCTCCCTCCTGGCATGCAGGTGGACAAGAAAGCCTGATCCAGCCCCCCCTCAGCCCATGTGTGGCTGTGGCATTGGGGCGGGGCAACTTTGGGAGCAGCCCCAGCCCTGCTGCTGGTCCCGGCTGGGCACGCAGCTGCTGGGACACAGGTGTGTCCTGATGGCCCCCGTGTACTCGTTTGAGAAGGGAAGGACAGAGTGCATCAGTGAGTTTGGTGTGGCTTACATGCGGCAAGGAGAAGGTGCAGCCCAGAACTGGCTTTCACTTTGAGAAGCTTTTGCTCTTGCGGGAGCAGCTGGTGGACCTTTTCAACCGAGCTGCAAGAGTGAAAAGTGTGATGGCATGTCTCTCTGAGAAGGAAGGTTCAGTGCCGCAGCGTGTTGTGCACAATTGATATGCTGATAAGAGAAGGGGGTGGTTTTGGACCGTTTTCCTTCCTGACACGTCTGTCTGTGGGAGCTTTAGGTGCTTGGACTCAGGGATAGCGAAGGTGTGTGAAGGTGACTGGGCTGCGAGAATCCTGTTGCAACAGGGAAGAGGGAAGGTCAGCAAATGTTTCCTGTCCTGGCACATGTCTCAGTCTGAAGTGCAGCTGGAGATGCTTCACTTCTGCCAAGGACGCTGCCAGCTTGAGAGAAGGATGCGCTCTATGGAGTTGAGAAAGAAAGTGCGTAGGACAAGCTTGTTTCCTCCAGTTCCTAGACAGCAAAGGGGCTATGAAAGGCAGCACTGGCTTTTTGTTCTAGGAGTTTTTCTTGACAAGCAGCTGCTGGATGTTTGGAAGGGGGTTTGGGATATGCAAAAAGGAGAGGGTAAGCTGGTACACTGAGCTTGAGAGCAAAAGCATATCTTCAGGGCTTTGGATGCATTTCAGAGGCTGGGAGTTCCATGCTGAGCAGCTGATGGCACAGAAGAGGTTCTAAAGAAAGAGGCCCTGCTGGAATTGCCTTTTCTTTTGCAGACTAGAAACTGCACCGCCAACAGCAAAAACGATTCCTCCTCCCTCCCTGCAACATGCAGCATCACATTCCTTTCTGTCTCCAAGAGGCAGGATGCACAGCCGAGCTCTTCCACCCACTGCTCGCACACGACTGGGGCCGCGCCAGCCAAGCGCTTGGCTTTTTGCTGGCCACTGTCAGCGCTCATGGAAACAAGCACACGATAGCGCTGCCCACTTGCAGAAGAAGGAATCACTGCGAGGCCAGCTCGAAAGCAGCCCAAGGGCAGAGGCAACTTGGAAACTTCGCTGCTCTCAAATCAACGGTGTCAGGACAAAAAGATTTCCCTCATCTTCCCCTTGCACGTGCAGACTCCTCTTTGCACCCACACTCCAAGAGCAAGATGAACTCCTTTGCCCTAACTTGCACTTTCCTTCTCAGCTCTAGGCACCATCCTAAAGCTTCCCTCTGCCAGAGTCAGGATCCAAAGACAACGGCACCAGGGACTGCTCACACACAAAAGGCACCAGGACAAAAGGCTCCCGAGCTTGGCCTTTGCATTCCCGCGGACAGCTCAACAGCTCTAAGCCAGAGAAGTGCCTGCTGGGAAGAGCCTTTAGAATCACTCCGAGCACCTCATGACAAGGAGCTGCAGCGTGTGGGGATGAATCTGCAGCAGCCTCCTGCCCCAGGGTGTCCCCCGGGAGCAGCCATGCGCCAGGCCGTGACTGCCAGCTGCACATGCAAAGGAGCCGGTGTTCCACACCACGGCTGTGCCTGGGACAGAGACACGAGTGGCCACAGAAGTGGCCATGGCACTGTCCGCACGCTGTCCCTGCTGCTTCTCGCCCAGCCGCTGGCGGGGCACCAACTGCCAGCCACGCACTCCTAAAGCCACGGGCCCACTGGGACACTGCGGGGGCTGGTGGAAGCCAGCGGCCATTGTGACACAGCGGGGCTGCACAGAAGCCACGGTGCTTTGTGACCCGTGGCTCCCAGGAGAGCCTTTGTGATGCTGGGGACCTACCCGGAAGCCTGGCTCCACTGTGACACCAGCACAGAAGCTCGGGGAGCCCTGGAGACCGTGGGGACGCTATGGAAGCTGGCAGAAGCCTGGCTCCACTGTGACACCAGCACAGAAGCTCGGGGAGCCCTGCAGACTGTGGGGATGCTAGGGAAGCTGATGGAAGCCTGGACACCACAGTGACACTATGGAAGCTGGTGGAACCGAGGGGCCACAGTGACACTCTGGGGCCTTTTGGAAGCAACGAGACTCTGGTGGGAAGCCACGGGATGATTAATGCTGGCAGGAACCTGCTGCAGGTGGGCTCCTCTCTCCCAGCTTCCACAAGTGCTGCTAGGATGCCACTGCGGCACTGGCTTGTCACGGGCTCACGGCTTCCTTTGGGAATGGCTCTGCTGCAGGATGGCATGCTGCAGAGAATGCAGGTAGATGTTGTGCTCCCTCCTGGCATGCAGGTGGACAAGAAAGCCTGATCCAGCCCCCGCTCAGCCCATGTGTGGCTGTGGCATTGGGGCGGGGCAACTTTGGGAGCAGCCCCAGCCCTGCTGCTGGTCCCGGCTGGGCACGCAGCTGCTGGGACACAGGTGTGTCCTGATGGCCCCCGTGTACTCGTTTGAGAAGGGAAGGACAGAGTGCATCAGTGAGTTTGGTGTGGCTTACATGCGGCAAGGAGAAGGTGCAGCCCAGAACTGGCTTTCACTTTGAGAAGCTTTTGCTCTTGCGGGAGCAGCTGGTGGACCTTTTCAACCGAGCTGCAAGAGTGAAAAGTGTGATGGCATGTCTCTCTGAGAAGGAAGGTTCAGTGCCGCAGCGTGTTGTGCACAATTGATATGCTGATAAGAGAAGGGGGTGCTTTTGGACCGTTTTCCTTCCTGACACGTCTGTCTGTGGGAGCTTTAGGTGCTTGGACTCAGGGATAGCGAAGGTGTGTGAAGGTGACTGGGCTGCGAGAATCCTGTTGCAACAGGGAAGAGGGAAGGTCAGCAAATGTTTCCTGTCCTGGCACATGTCTCAGTCTGAAGTGCAGCTGGAGATGCTTCACTTCTGCCAAGGACGCTGCCAGCTTGAGAGAAGGATGCGCTCTATGGAGTTGAGAAAGAAAGTGCGTAGGACAAGCTTGTTTCCTCCAGTTCCTAGACAGCAAAGGGGCTATGAAAGGCAGCACTGGCTTTTTGTTCTAGGAGTTTTTCTTGACAAGCAGCTGCTGGATGTTTGGAAGGGGGTTTGGGATATGCAAAAATGAGAGGGTAAGCTGGTACACTGAGCTTGAGAGCAAAAGCATATCTTCAGGGCTTTGGATGCATTTCAGAGGCTGGGAGTTCCATGCTGAGCAGCTGATGGCACAGAAGAGGTTCTAAAGAAAGAGGCCCTGCTGGAATTGCCTTTTCTTTTGCAGACTAGAAACTGCACCGCCAACAGCAAAAACGATTCCTCCTCCCTCCCTGCAACATGCAGCATCACATTCCTTTCTGTCTCCAAGAGGCAGGATGCACAGCCGAGCTCTTCCACCCACTGCTCGCACACGACTGGGGCCGCGCCAGCCAAGCGCTTGGCTTTTTGCTGGCCACTGTCAGCGCTCATGGAAACAAGCACACGATAGCGCTGCCCACTTGCAGAAGAAGGAATCACTGCGAGGCCAGCTCGAAAGCAGCCCAAGGGCAGAGGCAACTTGGAAACTTCGCTGCTCTCAAATCAACGGTGTCAGGACAAAAAGATTTCCCTCATCTTCCCCTTGCACGTGCAGACTCCTCTTTGCACCCACACTCCAAGAGCAAGATGAACTCCTTTGCCCTAACTTGCACTTTCCTTCTCAGCTCTAGGCACCATCCTAAGGCTTCCCTCTGCCAGAGTCAGGATCCAAAGACAACGGCAGCAGGGACTGCTCACACACAAAAGGCACCAGGACAAAAGGCTCCCGAGCTTGGCCTTTGCATTCCCGCGGACAGCTCAACAGCTCTAAGCCAGAGAAGTGCCTGCTGGGAAGAGCCTTTAGAATCACTCCGAGCACCTCATGACAAGGAGCTGCAGCGTGTGGGGATGAATCTGCAGCAGCCTCCTGCCCCAGGGTGTCCCCCGGGAGCAGCCATGCGCCAGGCCGTGACTGCCAGCTGCACATGCAAAGGAGCCGGTGTTCCACACCACGGCTGTGCCTGGGACAGAGACACGAGTGGCCACAGAAGTGGCCATGGCACTGTCCGCACGCTGTCCCTGCTGCTTCTCGCCCAGCCGCTGGCGGGGCACCAACTGCCAGCCACGCACTCCTAAAGCCACGGGCCCACTGGGACACTGCGGGGGCTGGTGGAAGCCAGCGGCCATTGTGACACAGCGGGGCTGCACAGAAGCCACGGTGCTTTGTGACCCGTGGCTCCCAGGAGAGCCTTTGTGATGCTGGGGACCTACCCGGAAGCCTGGCTCCACTGTGACACCAGCACAGAAGCTCGGGGAGCCCTGGAGACCGTGGGGACGCTATGGAAGCTGGCAGAAGCCTGGCTCCACTGTGACACCAGCACAGAAGCTCGGGGAGCCCTGCAGACTGTGGGGATGCTAGGGAAGCTGATGGAAGCCTGGACACCACAGTGACACTATGGAAGCTGGTGGAACCGAGGGGCCACAGTGACACTCTGGGGCCTTTTGGAAGCAACGAGACTCTGGTGGGAAGCCACGGGATGATTAATGCTGGCAGGAACCTGCTGCAGGTGGGCTCCTCTCTCCCAGCTTCCACAAGTGCTGCTAGGATGCCACTGCGGCACTGGCTTGTCACGGGCTCACGGCTTCCTTTGGGAATGGCTCTGCTGCAGGATGGCATGCTGCAGAGAATGCAGGTAGATGTTGTGCTCCCTCCTGGCATGCAGGTGGACAAGAAAGCCTGATCCAGCCCCCGCTCAGCCCATGTGTGGCTGTGGCATTGGGGCGGGGCAACTTTGGGAGCAGCCCCAGCCCTGCTGCTGGTCCCGGCTGGGCACGCAGCTGCTGGGACACAGGTGTGTCCTGATGGCCCCCGTGTACTCGTTTGAGAAGGGAAGGACAGAGTGCATCAGTGAGTTTGGTGTGGCTTACATGCGGCAAGGAGAAGGTGCAGCCCAGAACTGGCTTTCACTTTGAGAAACTTTTGCTCTTGCGGGAGCAGCTGGTGGACCTTTTCAACCGAGCTGCAAGAGTGAAAAGTGTGATGGCATGTCTCTCTGAGAAGGAAGGTTCAGTGCCGCAGCGTGTTGTGCACAATTGATATGCTGATAAGAGAAGGGGGTGCTTTTGGACCGTTTTCCTTCCTGACACGTCTGTCTGTGGGAGCTTTAGGTGCTTGGACTCAGGGATAGCGAAGGTGTGTGAAGGTGACTGGGCTGCGAGAATCCTGTTGCAACAGGGAAGAGGGAAGGTCAGCAAATGTTTCCTGTCCTGGCACATGTCTCAGTCTGAAGTGCAGCTGGAGATGCTTCACTTCTGCCAAGGACGCTGCCAGCTTGAGAGAAGGATGCGCTCTATGGAGTTGAGAAAGAAAGTGCGTAGGACAAGCTTGTTTCCTCCAGTTCCTAGACAGCAAAGGGGCTATGAAAGGCAGCACTGGCTTTTTGTTCTAGGAGTTTTTCTTGACAAGCAGCTGCTGGATGTTTGGAAGGGGGTTTGGGATATGCAAAAATGAGAGGGTAAGCTGGTACACTGAGCTTGAGAGCAAAAGCATATCTTCAGGGCTTTGGATGCATTTCAGAGGCTGGGAGTTCCATGCTGAGCAGCTGATGGCACAGAAGAGGTTCTAAAGAAAGAGGCCCTGCTGGAATTGCCTTTTCTTTTGCAGCCTAGAAACTGCACAGCCAACAGCAAAAACGATTCCTCCTCCCTCCCTGCAACATGCAGCATCACATTCCTTTCTGTCACCAAGAGGCAGGATGCACAGCCGAGCTCTTCCACCCACTGCTCGCACACGACTGGAGCCGCGCCAGCCAAGCGCTTGGCTTTTTGCTGGCCACTGTCAGCGCTCATGGAAACAAGCACACGATAGCGCTGCCCACTTGCAGAAGAAGGAATCACTGCGAGGCCAGCTCGAAAGCAGCCCAAGGGCAGAGGCAACTTGGAAACTTCGCTGCTCTCAAATCAACGGTGTCAGGACAAAAAGATTTCCCTCATCTTCCCCTTGCACGTGCAGACTCCTCTTTGCACCCACACTCCAAGAGCAAGATGAACTCCTTTGCCCTAACTTGCACTTTCCTTCTCAGCTCTAGGCACCATCCTAAGGCTTCCCTCTGCCAGAGTCAGGATCCAAAGACAACGGCACCAGGGACTGCTCACACACAAAAGGCACCAGGACAAAAGGCTCCCGAGCTTGGCCTTTGCATTCCCGCGGACAGCTCAACAGCTCTAAGCCAGAGAAGTGCCTGCTGGGAAGAGCCTTTAGAATCACTCCGAGCACCTCATGACAAGGAGCTGCAGCGTGTGGGGATGAATCTGCAGCAGCCTCCTGCCCCAGGGTGTCCCCCGGGAGCAGCCATGCGCCAGGCCGTGACTGCCAGCTGCACATGCAAAGGAGCCGGTGTTCCACACCACGGCTGTGCCTGGGACAGAGACACGAGTGGCCACAGAAGTGGCCATGGCACTGTCCGCACGCTGTCCCTGCTGCTTCTCGCCCAGCCGCTGGCGGGGCACCAACTGCCAGCCACGCACTCCTAAAGCCACGGGCCCACTGGGACACTGCGGGGGCTGGTGGAAGCCAGCGGCCATTGTGACACAGCGGGGCTGCACAGAAGCCACGGTGCTTTGTGACCCGTGGCTCCCAGGAGAGCCTTTGTGATGCTGGGGACCTACCCGGAAGCCTGGCTCCACTGTGACACCAGCACAGAAGCTCGGGGAGCCCTGGAGACCGTGGGGACGCTATGGAAGCTGGCAGAAGCCTGGCTCCACTGTGACACCAGCACAGAAGCTCGGGGAGCCCTGCAGACTGTGGGGATGCTAGGGAAGCTGATGGAAGCCTGGACACCACAGTGACACTATGGAAGCTGGTGGAACCGAGGGGCCACAGTGACACTCTGGGGCCTTTTGGAAGCAACGAGACTCTGGTGGGAAGCCACGGGATGATTAATGCTGGCAGGAACCTGCTGCAGGTGGGCTCCTCTCTCCCAGCTTCCACAAGTGCTGCTAGGATGCCACTGTGGCACTGGCTTGTCACGGGCTCACGGCTTCCTTTGGGAATGGCTCTGCTGCAGGATGGCATGCTGCAGAGAATGCAGGTAGATGTTGTGCTCCCTCCTGGCATGCAGGTGGACAAGAAAGCCTGATCCAGCCCCCGCTCAGCCCATGTGTGGCTGTGGCATTGGGGCGGGGCAACTTTGGGAGCAGCCCCAGCCCTGCTGCTGGTCCCGGCTGGGCACGCAGCTGCTGGGACACAGGTGTGTCCTGATGGCCCCCGTGTACTCGTTTGAGAAGGGAAGGACAGAGTGCATCAGTGAGTTTGGTGTGGCTTACATGCGGCAAGGAGAAGGTGCAGCCCAGAACTGGCTTTCACTTTGAGAAGCTTTTGCTCTTGCGGGAGCAGCTGGTGGACCTTTTCAACCGAGCTGCAAGAGTGAAAAGTGTGATGGCATGTCTCTCTGAGAAGGAAGGTTCAGTGCCGCAGCGTGTTGTGCACAATTGATATGCTGATAAGAGAAGGGGGTGGTTTTGGACCGTTTTCCTTCCTGACACGTCTGTCTGTGGGAGCTTTAGGTGCTTGGACTCAGGGATAGCGAAGGTGTGTGAAGGTGACTGGGCTGCGAGAATCCTGTTGCAACAGGGAAGAGGGAAGGTCAGCAAATGTTTCCTGTCCTGGCACATGTCTCAGTCTGAAGTGCAGCTGGAGATGCTTCACTTCTGCCAAGGACGCTGCCAGCTTGAGAGAAGGATGCGCTCTATGGAGTTGAGAAAGAAAGTGCGTAGGACAAGCTTGTTTCCTCCAGTTCCTAGACAGCAAAGGGGCTATGAAAGGCAGCACTGGCTTTTTGTTCTAGGAGTTTTTCTTGACAAGCAGCTGCTGGATGTTTGGAAGGGGGTTTGGGATATGCAAAAAGGAGAGGGTAAGCTGGTACACTGAGCTTGAGAGCAAAAGCATATCTTCAGGGCTTTGGATGCATTTCAGAGGCTGGGAGTTCCATGCTGAGCAGCTGATGGCACAGAAGAGGTTCTAAAGAAAGAGGCCCTGCTGGAATTGCCTTTTCTTTTGCAGACTAGAAACTGCACCGCCAACAGCAAAAACGATTCCTCCTCCCTCCCTGCAACATGCAGCATCACATTCCTTTCTGTCTCCAAGAGGCAGGATGCACAGCCGAGCTCTTCCACCCACTGCTCGCACACGACTGGGGCCGCGCCAGCCAAGCGCTTGGCTTTTTGCTGGCCACTGTCAGCGCTCATGGAAACAAGCACACGATAGCGCTGCCCACTTGCAGAAGAAGGAATCACTGCGAGGCCAGCTCGAAAGCAGCCCAAGGGCAGAGGCAACTTGGAAACTTCGCTGCTCTCAAATCAACGGTGTCAGGACAAAAAGATTTCCCTCATCTTCCCCTTGCACGTGCAGACTCCTCTTTGCACCCACACTCCAAGAGCAAGATGAACTCCTTTGCCCTAACTTGCACTTTCCTTCTCAGCTCTAGGCACCATCCTAAGGCTTCCCTCTGCCAGAGTCAGGATCCAAAGACAACGGCAGCAGGGACTGCTCACACACAAAAGGCACCAGGACAAAAGGCTCCCGAGCTTGGCCTTTGCATTCCCGCGGACAGCTCAACAGCTCTAAGCCAGAGAAGTGCCTGCTGGGAAGAGCCTTTAGAATCACTCCGAGCACCTCATGACAAGGAGCTGCAGCGTGTGGGGATGAATCTGCAGCAGCCTCCTGCCCCAGGGTGTCCCCCGGGAGCAGCCATGCGCCAGGCCGTGACTGCCAGCTGCACATGCAAAGGAGCCGGTGTTCCACACCACGGCTGTGCCTGGGACAGAGACACGAGTGGCCACAGAAGTGGCCATGGCACTGTCCGCACGCTGTCCCTGCTGCTTCTCGCCCAGCCGCTGGCGGGGCACCAACTGCCAGCCACGCACTCCTAAAGCCACGGGCCCACTGGGACACTGCGGGGGCTGGTGGAAGCCAGCGGCCATTGTGACACAGCGGGGCTGCACAGAAGCCACGGTGCTTTGTGACCCGTGGCTCCCAGGAGAGCCTTTGTGATGCTGGGGACCTACCCGGAAGCCTGGCTCCACTGTGACACCAGCACAGAAGCTCGGGGAGCCCTGGAGACCGTGGGGACGCTATGGAAGCTGGCAGAAGCCTGGCTCCACTGTGACACCAGCACAGAAGCTCGGGGAGCCCTGCAGACTGTGGGGATGCTAGGGAAGCTGATGGAAGCCTGGACACCACAGTGACACTATGGAAGCTGGTGGAACCGAGGGGCCACAGTGACACTCTGGGGCCTTTTGGAAGCAACGAGACCCTGGTGGGAAGCCACGGGATGATTAATGCTGGCAGGAACCTGCTGCAGGTGGGCTCCTCTCTCCCAGCTTCCACAAGTGCTGCTAGGATGCCACTGCGGCACTGGCTTGTCACGGGCTCACGGCTTCCTTTGGGAATGGCTCTGCTGCAGGATGGCATGCTGCAGAGAATGCAGGTAGATGTTGTGCTCCCTCCTGGCATGCAGGTGGACAAGAAAGCCTGATCCAGCCCCCGCTCAGCCCATGTGTGGCTGTGGCATTGGGGCGGGGCAACTTTGGGAGCAGCCCCAGCCCTGCTGCTGGTCCCGGCTGGGCACGCAGCTGCTGGGACACAGGTGTGTCCTGATGGCCCCCGTGTACTCGTTTGAGAAGGGAAGGACAGAGTGCATCAGTGAGTTTGGTGTGGCTTACATGCGGCAAGGAGAAGGTGCAGCCCAGAACTGGCTTTCACTTTGAGAAGCTTTTGCTCTTGCGGGAGCAGCTGGTGGACCTTTTCAACCGAGCTGCAAGAGTGAAAAGTGTGATGGCATGTCTCTCTGAGAAGGAAGGTTCAGTGCCGCAGCGTGTTGTGCACAATTGATATGCTGATAAGAGAAGGGGGTGCTTTTGGACCGTTTTCCTTCCTGACACGTCTGTCTGTGGGAGCTTTAGGTGCTTGGACTCGGATAGCGAAGGTGTGTGAAGGTGACTGGGCTGCGAGAATCCTGTTGCAACAGGGAAGAGGGAAGGTCAGCAAATGTTTCCTGTCCTGGCACATGTCTCAGTCTGAAGTGCAGCTGGAGATGCTTCACTTCTGCCAAGGACGCTGCCAGCTTGAGAGAAGGATGCGCTCTATGGAGTTGAGAAAGAAAGTGCGTAGGACAAGCTTGTTTCCTCCAGTTCCTAGACAGCAAAGGGGCTATGAAAGGCAGCACTGGCTTTTTGTTCTAGGAGTTTTTCTTGACAAGCAGCTGCTGGATGTTTGGAAGGGGGTTTGGGATATGCAAAAATGAGAGGGTAAGCTGGTACACTGAGCTTGAGAGCAAAAGCATATCTTCAGGGCTTTGGATGCATTTCAGAGGCTGGGAGTTCCATGCTGAGCAGCTGATGGCACAGAAGAGGTTCTAAAGAAAGAGGCCCTGCTGGAATTGCCTTTTCTTTTGCAGCCTAGAAACTGCACAGCCAACAGCAAAAACGATTCCTCCTCCCTCCCTGCAACATGCAGCATCACATTCCTTTCTGTCACCAAGAGGCAGGATGCACAGCCGAGCTCTTCCACCCACTGCTCGCACACGACTGGGGCCGCGCCAGCCAAGCGCTTGGCTTTTTGCTGGCCACTGTCAGCGCTCATGGAAACAAGCACACGATAGCGCTGCCCACTTGCAGAAGAAGGAATCACTGCGAGGCCAGCTCGAAAGCAGCCCAAGGGCAGAGGCAACTTGGAAACTTCGCTGCTCTCAAATCAACGGTGTCAGGACAAAAAGATTTCCCTCATCTTCCCCTTGCACGTGCAGACTCCTCTTTGCACCCACACTCCAAGAGCAAGATGAACTCCTTTGCCCTAACTTGCACTTTCCTTCTCAGCTCTAGGCACCATCCTAAGGCTTCCCTCTGCCAGAGTCAGGATCCAAAGACAACGGCACCAGGGACTGCTCACACACAAAAGGCACCAGGACAAAAGGCTCCCGAGCTTGGCCTTTGCATTCCCGCGGACAGCTCAACAGCTCTAAGCCAGAGAAGTGCCTGGTGGGAAGAGCCTTTAGAATCACTCCGAGCACCTCATGACAAGGAGCTGCAGCGTGTGGGGATGAATCTGCAGCAGCCTCCTGCCCCAGGGTGTCCCCTGGGAGCAGCCATGCGCCAGGCCGTGACTGCCAGCTGCACATGCAAAGGAGCCGGTGTTCCACACCACGGCTGTGCCTGGGACAGAGACACGAGTGGCCACAGAAGTGGCCATGGCACTGTCCGCACGCTGTCCCTGCTGCTTCTCGCCCAGCCGCTGGCGGGGCACCAACTGCCAGCCACGCACTCCTAAAGCCACGGGCCCACTGGGACACTGCGGGGGCTGGTGGAAGCCAGCGGCCATTGTGACACAGCGGGGCTGCACAGAAGCCACGGTGCTTTGTGACCCGTGGCTCCCAGGAGAGCCTTTGTGATGCTGGGGACCTACCCGGAAACCTGGCTCCACTGTGACACCAGCACAGAAGCTTGGGGAGCCCTGGAGACCGTGGGGACGCTATGGAAGCTGATGGAAGCCTGGACACCACAGTGACACTATGGAAGCTGGTGGAACCGAGGGGCCACAGTGACACTCTGGGGCCTTTTGGAAGCAACGAGACTCTGGTGGGAAGCCACGGGATGATTAATGCTGGCAGGAACCTGCTGCAGGTGGGCTCCTCTCTCCCAGCTTCCACAAGTGCTGCTAGGATGCCACTGCGGCACTGGCTTGTCACGGGCTCACGGCTTCCTTTGGGAATGGCTCTGCTGCAGGATGGCATGCTGCAGAGAATGCAGGTAGATGTTGTGCTCCCTCCTGGCATGCAGGTGGACAAGAAAGCCTGATCCAGCCCCCGCTCAGCCCATGTGTGGCTGTGGCATTGGGGCGGGGCAACTTTGGGAGCAGCCCCAGCCCTGCTGCTGGTCCCGGCTGGGCACGCAGCTGCTGGGACACAGGTGTGTCCTGATGGCCCCCGTGTACTCGTTTGAGAAGGGAAGGACAGAGTGCATCAGTGAGTTTGGTGTGGCTTACATGCGGCAAGGAGAAGGTGCAGCCCAGAACTGGCTTTCACTTTGAGAAGCTTTTGCTCTTGCGGGAGCAGCTGGTGGACCTTTTCAACCGAGCTGCAAGAGTGAAAAGTGTGATGGCATGTCTCTCTGAGAAGGAAGGTTCAGTGCCGCAGCGTGTTGTGCACAATTGATATGCTGATAAGAGAAGGGGGTGCTTTTGGACCGTTTTCCTTCCTGACACGTCTGTCTGTGGGAGCTTTAGGTGCTTGGACTCGGATAGCGAAGGTGTGTGAAGGTGACTGGGCTGCGAGAATCCTGTTGCAACAGGGAAGAGGGAAGGTCAGCAAATGTTTCCTGTCCTGGCACATGTCTCAGTCTGAAGTGCAGCTGGAGATGCTTCACTTCTGCCAAGGACGCTGCCAGCTTGAGAGAAGGATGCGCTCTATGGAGTTGAGAAAGAAAGTGCGTAGGACAAGCTTGTTTCCTCCAGTTCCTAGACAGCAAAGGGGCTATGAAAGGCAGCACTGGCTTTTTGTTCTAGGAGTTTTTCTTGACAAGCAGCTGCTGGATGTTTGGAAGGGGGTTTGGGATATGCAAAAAGGAGAGGGTAAGCTGGTACACTGAGCTTGAGAGCAAAAGCATATCTTCAGGGCTTTGGATGCATTTCAGAGGCTGGGAGTTCCATGCTGAGCAGCTGATGGCACAGAAGAGGTTCTAAAGAAAGAGGCCCTGCTGGAATTGCCTTTTCTTTTGCAGCCTAGAAACTGCACAGCCAACAGCAAAAACGATTCCTCCTCCCTCCCTGCAACATGCAGCATCACATTCCTTTCTGTCACCAAGAGGCAGGATGCACAGCCGAGCTCTTCCACCCACTGCTCGCACACGACTGGAGCCGCGCCAGCCAAGCGCTTGGCTTTTTGCTGGCCACTGTCAGCGCTCATGGAAACAAGCACACGATAGCGCTGCCCACTTGCAGAAGAAGGAATCACTGCGAGGCCAGGTCGAAAGCAGCCCAAGGGCAGAGGCAACTTGGAAACTTCGCTGCTCTCAAATCAACGGTGTCAGGACAAAAAGATTTCCCTCATCTTCCCCTTGCACGTGCAGACTCCTCTTTGCACCCACACTCCAAGAGCAAGATGAACTCCTTTGCCCTAACTTGCACTTTCCTTCTCAGCTCTAGGCACCATCCTAAGGCTTCCCTCTGCCAGAGTCAGGATCCAAAGACAACGGCACCAGGGACTGCTCACACACAAAAGGCACCAGGACAAAAGGCTCCCGAGCTTGGCCTTTGCATTCCCGCGGACAGCTCAACAGCTCTAAGCCAGAGAAGTGCCTGCTGGGAAGAGCCTTTAGAATCACTCCGAGCACCTCATGACAAGGAGCTGCAGCGTGTGGGGATGAATCTGCAGCAGCCTCCTGCCCCAGGGTGTCCCCTGGGAGCAGCCATGCGCCAGGCCGTGACTGCCAGCTGCACATGCAAAGGAGCCGGTGTTCCACACCACGGCTGTGCCTGGGACAGAGACACGAGTGGCCACAGAAGTGGCCATGGCACTGTCCGCACGCTGTCCCTGCTGCTTCTCGCCCAGCCGCTGGCGGGGCACCAACTGCCAGCCACGCACTCCTAAAGCCACGGGCCCACTGGGACACTGCGGGGGCTGGTGGAAGCCAGCGGCCATTGTGACACAGCGGGGCTGCACAGAAGCCACGGTGCTTTGTGACCCGTGGCTCCCAGGAGAGCCTTTGTGATGCTGGGGACCTACCCGGAAACCTGGCTCCACTGTGACACCAGCACAGAAGCTTGGGGAGCCCTGGAGACCGTGGGGACGCTATGGAAGCTGATGGAAGCCTGGACACCACAGTGACACTATGGAAGCTGGTGGAACCGAGGGGCCACAGTGACACTCTGGGGCCTTTTGGAAGCAACGAGACCCTGGTGGGAAGCCACGGGATGATTAATGCTGGCAGGAACCTGCTGCAGGTGGGCTCCTCTCTCCCAGCTTCCACAAGTGCTGCTAGGATGCCACTGCGGCACTGGCTTGTCACGGGCTCACGGCTTCCTTTGGGAAGGGCTCTGCTGCAGGATGGCATGCTGCAGAGAATGCAGGTAGATGTTGTGCTCCCTCCTGGCATGCAGGTGGACAAGAAAGCCTGATCCAGCCCCCGCTCAGCCCATGTGTGGCTGTGGCATTGGGGCGGGGCAACTTTGGGAGCAGCCCCAGCCCTGCTGCTGGTCCCGGCTGGGCACGCAGCTGCTGGGACACAGGTGTGTCCTGATGGCCCCCGTGTACTCGTTTGAGAAGGGAAGGACAGAGTGCATCAGTGAGTTTGGTGTGGCTTACATGCGGCAAGGAGAAGGTGCAGCCCAGAACTGGCTTTCACTTTGAGAAGCTTTTGCTCTTGCGGGAGCAGCTGGTGGACCTTTTCAACCGAGCTGCAAGAGTGAAAAGTGTGATGGCATGTCTCTCTGAGAAGGAAGGTTCAGTGCCGCAGCGTGTTGTGCACAATTGATATGCTGATAAGAGAAGGGGGTACTTTTGGACCGTTTTCCTTCCTGACACGTCTGTCTGTGGGAGCTTTAGGTGCTTGGACTCAGGGATAGCGAAGGTGTGTGAAGGTGACTGGGCTGCGAGAATCCTGTTGCAACAGGGAAGAGGGAAGGTCAGCAAATGTTTCCTGTCCTGGCACATGTCTCAGTCTGAAGTGCAGCTGGAGATGCTTCACTTCTGCCAAGGACGCTGCCAGCTTGAGAGAAGGATGCGCTCTATGGAGTTGAGAAAGAAAGTGCGTAGGACAAGCTTGTTTCCTCCAGTTCCTAGACAGCAAAGGGGCTATGAAAGGCAGCACTGGCTTTTTGTTCTAGGAGTTTTTCTTGACAAGCAGCTGCTGGATGTTTGGAAGGGGGTTTGGGATATGCAAAAAGGAGAGGGTAAGCTGGTACACTGAGCTTGAGAGCAAAAGCATATCTTCAGGGCTTTGGATGCATTTCAGAGGCTGGGAGTTCCATGCTGAGCAGCTGATGGCACAGAAGAGGTTCTAAAGAAAGAGGCCCTGCTGGAATTGCCTTTTCTTTTGCAGCCTAGAAACTGCACAGCCAACAGCAAAAACGATTCCTCCTCCCTCCCTGCAACATGCAGCATCACATTCCTTTCTGTCACCAAGAGGCAGGATGCACAGCCGAGCTCTTCCACCCACTGCTCGCACACGACTGGAGCCGCGCCAGCCAAGCGCTTGGCTTTTTCCTGGCCACTGTCAGCGCTCATGGAAACAAGCACACGATAGCGCTGCCCACTTGCAGAAGAAGGAATCACTGCGAGGCCAGCTCGAAAGCAGCCCAAGGGCAGAGGCAACTTGGAAACTTCGCTGCTCTCAAATCAACGGTGTCAGGACAAAAAGATTTCCCTCATCTTCCCCTTGCACGTGCAGACTCCTCTTTGCACCCACACTCCAAGAGCAAGATGAACTCCTTTGCCCTAACTTGCACTTTCCTTCTCAGCTCTAGGCACCATCCTAAGGCTTCCCTCTGCCAGAGTCAGGATCCAAAGACAACGGCACCAGGGACTGCTCACACACAAAAGGCACCAGGACAAAAGGCTCCCGAGCTTGGCCTTTGCATTCCCGCGGACAGCTCAACAGCTCTAAGCCAGAGAAGTGCCTGGTGGGAAGAGCCTTTAGAATCACTCCGAGCACCTCATGACAAGGAGCTGCAGCGTGTGGGGATGAATCTGCAGCAGCCTCCTGCCCCAGGGTGTCCCCTGGGAGCAGCCATGCGCCAGGCCGTGACTGCCAGCTGCACATGCAAAGGAGCCGGTGTTCCACACCACGGCTGTGCCTGGGACAGAGACACGAGTGGCCACAGAAGTGGCCATGGCACTGTCCGCACGCTGTCCCTGCTGCTTCTCGCCCAGCCGCTGGCGGGGCACCAACTGCCAGCCACGCACTCCTAAAGCCACGGGCCCACTGGGACACTGCGGGGGCTGGTGGAAGCCAGCGGCCATTGTGACACAGCGGGGCTGCACAGAAGCCACGGTGCTTTGTGACCCGTGGCTCCCAGGAGAGCCTTTGTGATGCTGGGGACCTACCCGGAAACCTGGCTCCACTGTGACACCAGCACAGAAGCTTGGGGAGCCCTGGAGACCGTGGGGACGCTATGGAAGCTGATGGAAGCCTGGACACCACAGTGACACTATGGAAGCTGGTGGAACCGAGGGGCCACAGTGACACTCTGGGGCCTTTTGGAAGCAACGAGACCCTGGTGGGAAGCCACGGGATGATTAATGCTGGCAGGAACCTGCTGCAGGTGGGCTCCTCTCTCCCAGCTTCCACAAGTGCTGCTAGGATGCCACTGCGGCACTGGCTTGTCACGGGCTCACGGCTTCCTTTGGGAATGGCTCTGCTGCAGGATGGCATGCTGCAGAGAATGCAGGTAGATGTTGTGCTCCCTCCTGGCATGCAGGTGGACAAGAAAGCCTGATCCAGCCCCCGCTCAGCCCATGTGTGGCTGTGGCATTGGGGCGGGGCAACTTTGGGAGCAGCCCCAGCCCTGCTGCTGGTCCCGGCTGGGCACGCAGCTGCTGGGACACAGGTGTGTCCTGATGGCCCCCGTGTACTCGTTTGAGAAGGGAAGGACAGAGTGCATCAGTGAGTTTGGTGTGGCTTACATGCGGCAAGGAGAAGGTGCAGCCCAGAACTGGCTTTCACTTTGAGAAGCTTTTGCTCTTGCGGGAGCAGCTGGTGGACCTTTTCAACCGAGCTGCAAGAGTGAAAAGTGTGATGGCATGTCTCTCTGAGAAGGAAGGTTCAGTGCCGCAGCGTGTTGTGCACAATTGATATGCTGATAAGAGAAGGGGGTGCTTTTGGACCGTTTTCCTTCCTGACACGTCTGTCTGTGGGAGCTTTAGGTGCTTGGACTCGGATAGCGAAGGTGTGTGAAGGTGACTGGGCTGCGAGAATCCTGTTGCAACAGGGAAGAGGGAAGGTCAGCAAATGTTTCCTGTCCTGGCACATGTCTCAGTCTGAAGTGCAGCTGGAGATGCTTCACTTCTGCCAAGGACGCTGCCAGCTTGAGAGAAGGATGCGCTCTATGGAGTTGAGAAAGAAAGTGCGTAGGACAAGCTTGTTTCCTCCAGTTCCTAGACAGCAAAGGGGCTATGAAAGGCAGCACTGGCTTTTTGTTCTAGGAGTTTTTCTTGACAAGCAGCTGCTGGATGTTTGGAAGGGGGTTTGGGATATGCAAAAAGGAGAGGGTAAGCTGGTACACTGAGCTTGAGAGCAAAAGCATATCTTCAGGGCTTTGGATGCATTTCAGAGGCTGGGAGTTCCATGCTGAGCAGCTGATGGCACAGAAGAGGTTCTAAAGAAAGAGGCCCTGCTGGAATTGCCTTTTCTTTTGCAGCCTAGAAACTGCACAGCCAACAGCAAAAACGATTCCTCCTCCCTCCCTGCAACATGCAGCATCACATTCCTTTCTGTCACCAAGAGGCAGGATGCACAGCCGAGCTCTTCCACCCACTGCTCGCACACGACTGGAGCCGCGCCAGCCAAGCGCTTGGCTTTTTGCTGGCCACTGTCAGCGCTCATGGAAACAAGCACACGATAGCGCTGCCCACTTGCAGAAGAAGGAATCACTGCGAGGCCAGGTCGAAAGCAGCCCAAGGGCAGAGGCAACTTGGAAACTTCGCTGCTCTCAAATCAACGGTGTCAGGACAAAAAGATTTCCCTCATCTTCCCCTTGCACGTGCAGACTCCTCTTTGCACCCACACTCCAAGAGCAAGATGAACTCCTTTGCCCTAACTTGCACTTTCCTTCTCAGCTCTAGGCACCATCCTAAGGCTTCCCTCTGCCAGAGTCAGGATCCAAAGACAACGGCACCAGGGACTGCTCACACACAAAAGGCACCAGGACAAAAGGCTCCCGAGCTTGGCCTTTGCATTCCCGCGGACAGCTCAACAGCTCTAAGCCAGAGAAGTGCCTGCTGGGAAGAGCCTTTAGAATCACTCCGAGCACCTCATGACAAGGAGCTGCAGCGTGTGGGGATGAATCTGCAGCAGCCTCCTGCCCCAGGGTGTCCCCTGGGAGCAGCCATGCGCCAGGCCGTGACTGCCAGCTGCACATGCAAAGGAGCCGGTGTTCCACACCACGGCTGTGCCTGGGACAGAGACACGAGTGGCCACAGAAGTGGCCATGGCACTGTCCGCACGCTGTCCCTGCTGCTTCTCGCCCAGCCGCTGGCGGGGCACCAACTGCCAGCCACGCACTCCTAAAGCCACGGGCCCACTGGGACACTGCGGGGGCTGGTGGAAGCCAGCGGCCATTGTGACACAGCGGGGCTGCACAGAAGCCACGGTGCTTTGTGACCCGTGGCTCCCAGGAGAGCCTTTGTGATGCTGGGGACCTACCCGGAAACCTGGCTCCACTGTGACACCAGCACAGAAGCTTGGGGAGCCCTGGAGACCGTGGGGACGCTATGGAAGCTGATGGAAGCCTGGACACCACAGTGACACTATGGAAGCTGGTGGAACCGAGGGGCCACAGTGACACTCTGGGGCCTTTTGGAAGCAACGAGACCCTGGTGGGAAGCCACGGGATGATTAATGCTGGCAGGAACCTGCTGCAGGTGGGCTCCTCTCTCCCAGCTTCCACAAGTGCTGCTAGGATGCCACTGCGGCACTGGCTTGTCACGGGCTCACGGCTTCCTTTGGGAAGGGCTCTGCTGCAGGATGGCATGCTGCAGAGAATGCAGGTAGATGTTGTGCTCCCTCCTGGCATGCAGGTGGACAAGAAAGCCTGATCCAGCCCCCGCTCAGCCCATGTGTGGCTGTGGCATTGGGGCGGGGCAACTTTGGGAGCAGCCCCAGCCCTGCTGCTGGTCCCGGCTGGGCACGCAGCTGCTGGGACACAGGTGTGTCCTGATGGCCCCCGTGTACTCGTTTGAGAAGGGAAGGACAGAGTGCATCAGTGAGTTTGGTGTGGCTTACATGCGGCAAGGAGAAGGTGCAGCCCAGAACTGGCTTTCACTTTGAGAAGCTTTTGCTCTTGCGGGAGCAGCTGGTGGACCTTTTCAACCGAGCTGCAAGAGTGAAAAGTGTGATGGCATGTCTCTCTGAGAAGGAAGGTTCAGTGCCGCAGCGTGTTGTGCACAATTGATATGCTGATAAGAGAAGGGGGTACTTTTGGACCGTTTTCCTTCCTGACACGTCTGTCTGTGGGAGCTTTAGGTGCTTGGACTCAGGGATAGCGAAGGTGTGTGAAGGTGACTGGGCTGCGAGAATCCTGTTGCAACAGGGAAGAGGGAAGGTCAGCAAATGTTTCCTGTCCTGGCACATGTCTCAGTCTGAAGTGCAGCTGGAGATGCTTCACTTCTGCCAAGGACGCTGCCAGCTTGAGAGAAGGATGCGCTCTATGGAGTTGAGAAAGAAAGTGCGTAGGACAAGCTTGTTTCCTCCAGTTCCTAGACAGCAAAGGGGCTATGAAAGGCAGCACTGGCTTTTTGTTCTAGGAGTTTTTCTTGACAAGCAGCTGCTGGATGTTTGGAAGGGGGTTTGGGATATGCAAAAAGGAGAGGGTAAGCTGGTACACTGAGCTTGAGAGCAAAAGCATATCTTCAGGGCTTTGGATGCATTTCAGAGGCTGGGAGTTCCATGCTGAGCAGCTGATGGCACAGAAGAGGTTCTAAAGAAAGAGGCCCTGCTGGAATTGCCTTTTCTTTTGCAGCCTAGAAACTGCACAGCCAACAGCAAAAACGATTCCTCCTCCCTCCCTGCAACATGCAGCATCACATTCCTTTCTGTCACCAAGAGGCAGGATGCACAGCCGAGCTCTTCCACCCACTGCTCGCACACGACTGGAGCCGCGCCAGCCAAGCGCTTGGCTTTTTCCTGGCCACTGTCAGCGCTCATGGAAACAAGCACACGATAGCGCTGCCCACTTGCAGAAGAAGGAATCACTGCGAGGCCAGCTCGAAAGCAGCCCAAGGGCAGAGGCAACTTGGAAACTTCGCTGCTCTCAAATCAACGGTGTCAGGACAAAAAGATTTCCCTCATCTTCCCCTTGCACGTGCAGACTCCTCTTTGCACCCACACTCCAAGAGCAAGATGAACTCCTTTGCCCTAACTTGCACTTTCCTTCTCAGCTCTAGGCACCATCCTAAGGCTTCCCTCTGCCAGAGTCAGGATCCAAAGACAACGGCACCAGGGACTGCTCACACACAAAAGGCACCAGGACAAAAGGCTCCCGAGCTTGGCCTTTGCATTCCCGCGGACAGCTCAACAGCTCTAAGCCAGAGAAGTGCCTGGTGGGAAGAGCCTTTAGAATCACTCCGAGCACCTCATGACAAGGAGCTGCAGCGTGTGGGGATGAATCTGCAGCAGCCTCCTGCCCCAGGGTGTCCCCTGGGAGCAGCCATGCGCCAGGCCGTGACTGCCAGCTGCACATGCAAAGGAGCCGGTGTTCCACACCACGGCTGTGCCTGGGACAGAGACACGAGTGGCCACAGAAGTGGCCATGGCACTGTCCGCACGCTGTCCCTGCTGCTTCTCGCCCAGCCGCTGGCGGGGCACCAACTGCCAGCCACGCACTCCTAAAGCCACGGGCCCACTGGGACACTGCGGGGGCTGGTGGAAGCCAGCGGCCATTGTGACACAGCGGGGCTGCACAGAAGCCACGGTGCTTTGTGACCCGTGGCTCCCAGGAGAGCCTTTGTGATGCTGGGGACCTACCCGGAAACCTGGCTCCACTGTGACACCAGCACAGAAGCTTGGGGAGCCCTGGAGACCGTGGGGACGCTATGGAAGCTGATGGAAGCCTGGACACCACAGTGACACTATGGAAGCTGGTGGAACCGAGGGGCCACAGTGACACTCTGGGGCCTTTTGGAAGCAACGAGACCCTGGTGGGAAGCCACGGGATGATTAATGCTGGCAGGAACCTGCTGCAGGTGGGCTCCTCTCTCCCAGCTTCCACAAGTGCTGCTAGGATGCCACTGCGGCACTGGCTTGTCACGGGCTCACGGCTTCCTTTGGGAATGGCTCTGCTGCAGGATGGCATGCTGCAGAGAATGCAGGTAGATGTTGTGCTCCCTCCTGGCATGCAGGTGGACAAGAAAGCCTGATCCAGCCCCCGCTCAGCCCATGTGTGGCTGTGGCATTGGGGCGGGGCAACTTTGGGAGCAGCCCCAGCCCTGCTGCTGGTCCCGGCTGGGCACGCAGCTGCTGGGACACAGGTGTGTCCTGATGGCCCCCGTGTACTCGTTTGAGAAGGGAAGGACAGAGTGCATCAGTGAGTTTGGTGTGGCTTACATGCGGCAAGGAGAAGGTGCAGCCCAGAACTGGCTTTCACTTTGAGAAGCTTTTGCTCTTGCGGGAGCAGCTGGTGGACCTTTTCAACCGAGCTGCAAGAGTGAAAAGTGTGATGGCATGTCTCTCTGAGAAGGAAGGTTCAGTGCCGCAGCGTGTTGTGCACAATTGATATGCTGATAAGAGAAGGGGGTGCTTTTGGACCGTTTTCCTTCCTGACACGTCTGTCTGTGGGAGCTTTAGGTGCTTGGACTCGGATAGCGAAGGTGTGTGAAGGTGACTGGGCTGCGAGAATCCTGTTGCAACAGGGAAGAGGGAAGGTCAGCAAATGTTTCCTGTCCTGGCACATGTCTCAGTCTGAAGTGCAGCTGGAGATGCTTCACTTCTGCCAAGGACGCTGCCAGCTTGAGAGAAGGATGCGCTCTATGGAGTTGAGAAAGAAAGTGCGTAGGACAAGCTTGTTTCCTCCAGTTCCTAGACAGCAAAGGGGCTATGAAAGGCAGCACTGGCTTTTTGTTCTAGGAGTTTTTCTTGACAAGCAGCTGCTGGATGTTTGGAAGGGGGTTTGGGATATGCAAAAAGGAGAGGGTAAGCTGGTACACTGAGCTTGAGAGCAAAAGCATATCTTCAGGGCTTTGGATGCATTTCAGAGGCTGGGAGTTCCATGCTGAGCAGCTGATGGCACAGAAGAGGTTCTAAAGAAAGAGGCCCTGCTGGAATTGCCTTTTCTTTTGCAGCCTAGAAACTGCACAGCCAACAGCAAAAACGATTCCTCCTCCCTCCCTGCAACATGCAGCATCACATTCCTTTCTGTCACCAAGAGGCAGGATGCACAGCCGAGCTCTTCCACCCACTGCTCGCACACGACTGGAGCCGCGCCAGCCAAGCGCTTGGCTTTTTGCTGGCCACTGTCAGCGCTCATGGAAACAAGCACACGATAGCGCTGCCCACTTGCAGAAGAAGGAATCACTGCGAGGCCAGGTCGAAAGCAGCCCAAGGGCAGAGGCAACTTGGAAACTTCGCTGCTCTCAAATCAACGGTGTCAGGACAAAAAGATTTCCCTCATCTTCCCCTTGCACGTGCAGACTCCTCTTTGCACCCACACTCCAAGAGCAAGATGAACTCCTTTGCCCTAACTTGCACTTTCCTTCTCAGCTCTAGGCACCATCCTAAGGCTTCCCTCTGCCAGAGTCAGGATCCAAAGACAACGGCAGCAGGGACTGCTCACACACAAAAGGCACCAGGACAAAAGGCTCCCGAGCTTGGCCTTTGCATTCCCGCGGACAGCTCAACAGCTCTAAGCCAGAGAAGTGCCTGCTGGGAAGAGCCTTTAGAATCACTCCGAGCACCTCATGACAAGGAGCTGCAGCGTGTGGGGATGAATCTGCAGCAGCCTCCTGCCCCAGGGTGTCCCCTGGGAGCAGCCATGCGCCAGGCCGTGACTGCCAGCTGCACATGCAAAGGAGCCGGTGTTCCACACCACGGCTGTGCCTGGGACAGAGACACGAGTGGCCACAGAAGTGGCCATGGCACTGTCCGCACGCTGTCCCTGCTGCTTCTCGCCCAGCCGCTGGCGGGGCACCAACTGCCAGCCACGCACTCCTAAAGCCACGGGCCCACTGGGACACTGCGGGGGCTGGTGGAAGCCAGCGGCCATTGTGACACAGCGGGGCTGCACAGAAGCCACGGTGCTTTGTGACCCGTGGCTCCCAGGAGAGCCTTTGTGATGCTGGGGACCTACCCGGAAACCTGGCTCCACTGTGACACCAGCACAGAAGCTTGGGGAGCCCTGGAGACCGTGGGGACGCTATGGAAGCTGATGGAAGCCTGGACACCACAGTGACACTATGGAAGCTGGTGGAACCGAGGGGCCACAGTGACACTCTGGGGCCTTTTGGAAGCAACGAGACCCTGGTGGGAAGCCACGGGATGATTAATGCTGGCAGGAACCTGCTGCAGGTGGGCTCCTCTCTCCCAGCTTCCACAAGTGCTGCTAGGATGCCACTGCGGCACTGGCTTGTCACGGGCTCACGGCTTCCTTTGGGAATGGCTCTGCTGCAGGATGGCATGCTGCAGAGAATGCAGGTAGATGTTGTGCTCCCTCCTGGCATGCAGGTGGACAAGAAAGCCTGATCCAGCCCCCGCTCAGCCCATGTGTGGCTGTGGCATTGGGGCGGGGCAACTTTGGGAGCAGCCCCAGCCCTGCTGCTGGTCCCGGCTGGGCACGCAGCTGCTGGGACACAGGTGTGTCCTGATGGCCCCCGTGTACTCGTTTGAGAAGGGAAGGACAGAGTGCATCAGTGAGTTTGGTGTGGCTTACATGCGGCAAGGAGAAGGTGCAGCCCAGAACTGGCTTTCACTTTGAGAAGCTTTTGCTCTTGCGGGAGCAGCTGGTGGACCTTTTCAACCGAGCTGCAAGAGTGAAAAGTGTGATGGCATGTCTCTCTGAGAAGGAAGGTTCAGTGCCGCAGCGTGTTGTGCACAATTGATATGCTGATAAGAGAAGGGGGTACTTTTGGACCGTTTTCCTTCCTGACACGTCTGTCTGTGGGAGCTTTAGGTGCTTGGACTCGGATAGCGAAGGTGTGTGAAGGTGACTGGGCTGCGAGAATCCTGTTGCAACAGGGAAGAGGGAAGGTCAGCAAATGTTTCCTGTCCTGGCACATGTCTCAGTCTGAAGTGCAGCTGGAGATGCTTCACTTCTGCCAAGGACGCTGCCAGCTTGAGAGAAGGATGCGCTCTATGGAGTTGAGAAAGAAAGTGCGTATCACCAGCTTGTTTCCTCCGGTTCCTAGACAGCAAAGGGGCTATGAAAGGCAGCACTGGCTTTTTGTTCTAGGAGTTTTTCTTGACAAGCAGCTGCTGGATGTTTGGAAGGGGGTTTGGGATATGCAAAAATGAGAGGGTAAGCTGGTACACTGAGCTTGAGAGCAAAAGCATATCTTCAGGGCTTTGGATGCATTTCAGAGGCTGGGAGTTCCATGCTGAGCAGCTGATGGCACAGAAGAGGTTCTAAAGAAAGAGGCCCTGCTGGAATTGCCTTTTCTTTTGCAGCCTAGAAACTGCACAGCCAACAGCAAAAACGATTCCTCCTCCCTCCCTGCAACATGCAGCATCACATTCCTTTCTGTCACCAAGAGGCAGGATGCACAGCCGAGCTCTTCCACCCACTGCTCGCACACGACTGGAGCCGCGCCAGCCAAGCGCTTGGCTTTTTGCTGGCCACTGTCAGCGCTCATGGAAACAAGCACACGATAGCGCTGCCCACTTGCAGAAGAAGGAATCACTGCGAGGCCAGCTCGAAAGCAGCCCAAGGGCAGAGGCAACTTGGAAACTTCGCTGCTCTCAAATCAACGGTGTCAGGACAAAAAGATTTCCCTCATCTTCCCCTTGCACGTGCAGACTCCTCTTTGCACCCACACTCCAAGAGCAAGATGAACTCCTTTGCCCTAACTTGCACTTTCCTTCTCAGCTCTAGGCACCATCCTAAGGCTTCCCTCTGCCAGAGTCAGGATCCAAAGACAACGGCACCAGGGACTGCTCACACACAAAAGGCACCAGGACAAAAGGCTCCCGAGCTTGGCCTTTGCATTCCCGCGGACAGCTCAACAGCTCTAAGCCAGAGAAGTGCCTGCTGGGAAGAGCCTTTAGAATCACTCCGAGCACCTCATGACAAGGAGCTGCAGCGTGTGGGGATGAATCTGCAGCAGCCTCCTGCCCCAGGGTGTCCCCCGGGAGCAGCCATGCGCCAGGCCGTGACTGCCAGCTGCACATGCAAAGGAGCCGGTGTTCCACACCACGGCTGTGCCTGGGACAGAGACACGAGTGGCCACAGAAGTGGCCATGGCACTGTCCGCACGCTGTCCCTGCTGCTTCTCGCCCAGCCGCTGGCGGGGCACCAACTGCCAGCCACGCACTCCTAAAGCCACGGGCCCACTGGGACACTGCGGGGGCTGGTGGAAGCCAGCGGCCATTGTGACACAGCGGGGCTGCACAGAAGCCACGGTGCTTTGTGACCCGTGGCTCCCAGGAGAGCCTTTGTGATGCTGGGGACCTACCCGGAAGCCTGGCTCCACTGTGACACCAGCACAGAAGCTCGGGGAGCCCTGGAGACCGTGGGGACGCTATGGAAGCTGGCAGAAGCCTGGCTCCACTGTGACACCAGCACAGAAGCTCGGGGAGCCCTGCAGACTGTGGGGATGCTAGGGAAGCTGATGGAAGCCTGGACACCACAGTGACACTATGGAAGCTGGTGGAACCGAGGGGCCACAGTGACACTCTGGGGCCTTTTGGAAGCAACGAGACTCTGGTGGGAAGCCACGGGATGATTAATGCTGGCAGGAACCTGCTGCAGGTGGGCTCCTCTCTCCCAGCTTCCACAAGTGCTGCTAGGATGCCACTGTGGCACTGGCTTGTCACGGGCTCACGGCTTCCTTTGGGAATGGCTCTGCTGCAGGATGGCATGCTGCAGAGAATGCAGGTAGATGTTGTGCTCCCTCCTGGCATGCAGGTGGACAAGAAAGCCTGATCCAGCCCCCGCTCAGCCCATGTGTGGCTGTGGCATTGGGGCGGGGCAACTTTGGGAGCAGCCCCAGCCCTGCTGCTGGTCCCGGCTGGGCACGCAGCTGCTGGGACACAGGTGTGTCCTGATGGCCCCCGTGTACTCGTTTGAGAAGGGAAGGACAGAGTGCATCAGTGAGTTTGGTGTGGCTTACATGCGGCAAGGAGAAGGTGCAGCCCAGAACTGGCTTTCACTTTGAGAAGCTTTTGCTCTTGCGGGAGCAGCTGGTGGACCTTTTCAACCGAGCTGCAAGAGTGAAAAGTGTGATGGCATGTCTCTCTGAGAAGGAAGGTTCAGTGCCGCAGCGTGTTGTGCACAATTGATATGCTGATAAGAGAAGGGGGTGGTTTTGGACCGTTTTCCTTCCTGACACGTCTGTCTGTGGGAGCTTTAGGTGCTTGGACTCAGGGATAGCGAAGGTGTGTGAAGGTGACTGGGCTGCGAGAATCCTGTTGCAACAGGGAAGAGGGAAGGTCAGCAAATGTTTCCTGTCCTGGCACATGTCTCAGTCTGAAGTGCAGCTGGAGATGCTTCACTTCTGCCAAGGACGCTGCCAGCTTGAGAGAAGGATGCGCTCTATGGAGTTGAGAAAGAAAGTGCGTAGGACAAGCTTGTTTCCTCCAGTTCCTAGACAGCAAAGGGGCTATGAAAGGCAGCACTGGCTTTTTGTTCTAGGAGTTTTTCTTGACAAGCAGCTGCTGGATGTTTGGAAGGGGGTTTGGGATATGCAAAAAGGAGAGGGTAAGCTGGTACACTGAGCTTGAGAGCAAAAGCATATCTTCAGGGCTTTGGATGCATTTCAGAGGCTGGGAGTTCCATGCTGAGCAGCTGATGGCACAGAAGAGGTTCTAAAGAAAGAGGCCCTGCTGGAATTGCCTTTTCTTTTGCAGACTAGAAACTGCACCGCCAACAGCAAAAACGATTCCTCCTCCCTCCCTGCAACATGCAGCATCACATTCCTTTCTGTCTCCAAGAGGCAGGATGCACAGCCGAGCTCTTCCACCCACTGCTCGCACACGACTGGGGCCGCGCCAGCCAAGCGCTTGGCTTTTTGCTGGCCACTGTCAGCGCTCCTGGAAACAAGCACACGATAGCGCTGCCCACTTGCAGAAGAAGGAATCACTGCGAGGCCAGCTCGAAAGCAGCCCAAGGGCAGAGGCAACTTGGAAACTTCGCTGCTCTCAAATCAACGGTGTCAGGACAAAAAGATTTCCCTCATCTTCCCCTTGCACGTGCAGACTCCTCTTTGCACCCACACTCCAAGAGCAAGATGAACTCCTTTGCCCTAACTTGCACTTTCCTTCTCAGCTCTAGGCACCATCCTAAGGCTTCCCTCTGCCAGAGTCAGGATCCAAAGACAACGGCACCAGGGACTGCTCACACACAAAAGGCACCAGGACAAAAGGCTCCCGAGCTTGGCCTTTGCATTCCCGCGGACAGCTCAACAGCTCTAAGCCAGAGAAGTGCCTGCTGGGAAGAGCCTTTAGAATCACTCCGAGCACCTCATGACAAGGAGCTGCAGCGTGTGGGGATGAATCTGCAGCAGCCTCCTGCCCCAGGGTGTCCCCTGGGAGCAGCCATGCGCCAGGCCGTGACTGCCAGCTGCACATGCAAAGGAGCCGGTGTTCCACACCACGGCTGTGCCTGGGACAGAGACACGAGTGGCCACAGAAGTGGCCATGGCACTGTCCGCACGCTGTCCCTGCTGCTTCTCGCCCAGCCGCTGGCGGGGCACCAACTGCCAGCCACGCACTCCTAAAGCCACGGGCCCACTGGGACACTGCGGGGGCTGGTGGAAGCCAGCGGCCATTGTGACACAGCGGGGCTGCACAGAAGCCACGGTGCTTTGTGACCCGTGGCTCCCAGGAGAGCCTTTGTGATGCTGGGGACCTACCCGGAAACCTGGCTCCACTGTGACACCAGCACAGAAGCTTGGGGAGCCCTGGAGACCGTGGGGACGCTATGGAAGCTGATGGAAGCCTGGACACCACAGTGACACTATGGAAGCTGGTGGAACCGAGGGGCCACAGTGACACTCTGGGGCCTTTTGGAAGCAACGAGACTCTGGTGGGAAGCCACGGGATGATTAATGCTGGCAGGAACCTGCTGCAGGTGGGCTCCTCTCTCCCAGCTTCCACAAGTGCTGCTAGGATGCCACTGTGGCACTGGCTTGTCACGGGCTCACGGCTTCCTTTGGGAATGGCTCTGCTGCAGGATGGCATGCTGCAGAGAATGCAGGTAGATGTTGTGCTCCCTCCTGGCATGCAGGTGGACAAGAAAGCCTGATCCAGCCCCCGCTCAGCCCATGTGTGGCTGTGGCATTGGGGCGGGGCAACTTTGGGAGCAGCCCCAGCCCTGCTGCTGGTCCCGGCTGGGCACGCAGCTGCTGGGACACAGGTGTGTCCTGATGGCCCCCGTGTACTCGTTTGAGAAGGGAAGGACAGAGTGCATCAGTGAGTTTGGTGTGGCTTACATGCGGCAAGGAGAAGGTGCAGCCCAGAACTGGCTTTCACTTTGAGAAGCTTTTGCTCTTGCGGGAGCAGCTGGTGGACCTTTTCAACCGAGCTGCAAGAGTGAAAAGTGTGATGGCATGTCTCTCTGAGAAGGAAGGTTCAGTGCCGCAGCGTGTTGTGCACAATTGATATGCTGATAAGAGAAGGGGGTGCTTTTGGACCGTTTTCCTTCCTGACACGTCTGTCTGTGGGAGCTTTAGGTGCTTGGACTCGGATAGCGAAGGTGTGTGAAGGTGACTGGGCTGCGAGAATCCTGTTGCAACAGGGAAGAGGGAAGGTCAGCAAATGTTTCCTGTCCTGGCACATGTCTCAGTCTGAAGTGCAGCTGGAGATGCTTCACTTCTGCCAAGGACGCTGCCAGCTTGAGAGAAGGATGCGCTCTATGGAGTTGAGAAAGAAAGTGCGTAGGACAAGCTTGTTTCCTCCAGTTCCTAGACAGCAAAGGGGCTATGAAAGGCAGCACTGGCTTTTTGTTCTAGGAGTTTTTCTTGACAAGCAGCTGCTGGATGTTTGGAAGGGGGTTTGGGATATGCAAAAAGGAGAGGGTAAGCTGGTACACTGAGCTTGAGAGCAAAAGCATATCTTCAGGGCTTTGGATGCATTTCAGAGGCTGGGAGTTCCATGCTGAGCAGCTGATGGCACAGAAGAGGTTCTAAAGAAAGAGGCCCTGCTGGAATTGCCTTTTCTTTTGCAGCCTAGAAACTGCACAGCCAACAGCAAAAACGATTCCTCCTCCCTCCCTGCAACATGCAGCATCACATTCCTTTCTGTCACCAAGAGGCAGGATGCACAGCCGAGCTCTTCCACCCACTGCTCGCACACGACTGGAGCCGCGCCAGCCAAGCGCTTGGCTTTTTGCTGGCCACTGTCAGCGCTCATGGAAACAAGCACACGATAGCGCTGCCCACTTGCAGAAGAAGGAATCACTGCGAGGCCAGCTCGAAAGCAGCCCAAGGGCAGAGGCAACTTGGAAACTTCGCTGCTCTCAAATCAACGGTGTCAGGACAAAAAGATTTCCCTCATCTTCCCCTTGCACGTGCAGACTCCTCTTTGCACCCACACTCCAAGAGCAAGATGAACTCCTTTGCCCTAACTTGCACTTTCCTTCTCAGCTCTAGGCACCATCCTAAGGCTTCCCTCTGCCAGAGTCAGGATCCAAAGACAACGGCACCAGGGACTGCTCACACACAAAAGGCACCAGGACAAAAGGCTCCCGAGCTTGGCCTTTGCATTCCCGCGGACAGCTCAACAGCTCTAAGCCAGAGAAGTGCCTGCTGGGAAGAGCCTTTAGAATCACTCCGAGCACCTCATGACAAGGAGCTGCAGCGTGTGGGGATGAATCTGCAGCAGCCTCCTGCCCCAGGGTGTCCCCTGGGAGCAGCCATGCGCCAGGCCGTGACTGCCAGCTGCACATGCAAAGGAGCCGGTGTTCCACACCACGGCTGTGCCTGGGACAGAGACACGAGTGGCCACAGAAGTGGCCATGGCACTGTCCGCACGCTGTCCCTGCTGCTTCTCGCCCAGCCGCTGGCGGGGCACCAACTGCCAGCCACGCACTCCTAAAGCCACGGGCCCACTGGGACACTGCGGGGGCTGGTGGAAGCCAGCGGCCATTGTGACACAGCGGGGCTGCACAGAAGCCACGGTGCTTTGTGACCCGTGGCTCCCAGGAGAGCCTTTGTGATGCTGGGGACCTACCCGGAAACCTGGCTCCACTGTGACACCAGCACAGAAGCTTGGGGAGCCCTGGAGACCGTGGGGACGCTATGGAAGCTGATGGAAGCCTGGACACCACAGTGACACTATGGAAGCTGGTGGAACCGAGGGGCCACAGTGACACTCTGGGGCCTTTTGGAAGCAACGAGACCCTGGTGGGAAGCCACGGGATGATTAATGCTGGCAGGAACCTGCTGCAGGTGGGCTCCTCTCTCCCAGCTTCCACAAGTGCTGCTAGGATGCCACTGCGGCACTGGCTTGTCACGGGCTCACGGCTTCCTTTGGGAATGGCTCTGCTGCAGGATGGCATGCTGCAGAGAATGCAGGTAGATGTTGTGCTCCCTCCTGGCATGCAGGTGGACAAGAAAGCCTGATCCAGCCCCCGCTCAGCCCATGTGTGGCTGTGGCATTGGGGCGGGGCAACTTTGGGAGCAGCCCCAGCCCTGCTGCTGGTCCCGGCTGGGCACGCAGCTGCTGGGACACAGGTGTGTCCTGATGGCCCCCGTGTACTCGTTTGAGAAGGGAAGGACAGAGTGCATCAGTGAGTTTGGTGTGGCTTACATGCGGCAAGGAGAAGGTGCAGCCCAGAACTGGCTTTCACTTTGAGAAGCTTTTGCTCTTGCGGGAGCAGCTGGTGGACCTTTTCAACCGAGCTGCAAGAGTGAAAAGTGTGATGGCATGTCTCTCTGAGAAGGAAGGTTCAGTGCCGCAGCGTGTTGTGCACAATTGATATGCTGATAAGAGAAGGGGGTACTTTTGGACCGTTTTCCTTCCTGACACGTCTGTCTGTGGGAGCTTTAGGTGCTTGGACTCGGATAGCGAAGGTGTGTGAAAGTGACTGGGCTGCGAGAATCCTGTTGCACAGGGAAGAGGGAAGGTCAGCAAATGTTTCCTGTCCTGGCACATGTCTCAGTCTGAAGTGCAGCTGGAGATGCTTCACTTCTGCCAAGGACGCTGCCAGCTTGAGAGAAGGATGCGCTCTATGGAGTTGAGAAAGAAAGTGCGTATCACCAGCTTGTTTCCTCCGGTTCCTAGACAGCAAAGGGGCTATGAAAGGCAGCACTGGCTTTTTGTTCTAGGAGTTTTTCTTGACAAGCAGCTGCTGGATGTTTGGAAGGGGGTTTGGGATATGCAAAAATGAGAGGGTAAGCTGGTACACTGAGCTTGAGAGCAAAAGCATATCTTCAGGGCTTTGGATGCATTTCAGAGGCTGGGAGTTCCATGCTGAGCAGCTGATGGCACAGAAGAGGTTCTAAAGAAAGAGGCCCTGCTGGAATTGCCTTTTCTTTTGCAGCCTAGAAACTGCACAGCCAACAGCAAAAACGATTCCTCCTCCCTCCCTGCAACATGCAGCATCACATTCCTTTCTGTCACCAAGAGGCAGGATGCACAGCCGAGCTCTTCCACCCACTGCTCGCACACGACTGGAGCCGCGCCAGCCAAGCGCTTGGCTTTTTGCTGGCCACTGTCAGCGCTCATGGAAACAAGCACACGATAGCGCTGCCCACTTGCAGAAGAAGGAATCACTGCGAGGCCAGCTCGAAAGCAGCCCAAGGGCAGAGGCAACTTGGAAACTTCGCTGCTCTCAAATCAACGGTGTCAGGACAAAAAGATTTCCCTCATCTTCCCCTTGCACGTGCAGACTCCTCTTTGCACCCACACTCCAAGAGCAAGATGAACTCCTTTGCCCTAACTTGCACTTTCCTTCTCAGCTCTAGGCACCATCCTAAGGCTTCCCTCTGCCAGAGTCAGGATCCAAAGACAACGGCACCAGGGACTGCTCACACACAAAAGGCACCAGGACAAAAGGCTCCCGAGCTTGGCCTTTGCATTCCCGCGGACAGCTCAACAGCTCTAAGCCAGAGAAGTGCCTGGTGGGAAGAGCCTTTAGAATCACTCCGAGCACCTCATGACAAGGAGCTGCAGCGTGTGGGGATGAATCTGCAGCAGCCTCCTGCCCCAGGGTGTCCCCCGGGAGCAGCCATGCGCCAGGCCGTGACTGCCAGCTGCACATGCAAAGGAGCCGGTGTTCCACACCACGGCTGTGCCTGGGACAGAGACACGAGTGGCCACAGAAGTGGCCATGGCACTGTCCGCACGCTGTCCCTGCTGCTTCTCGCCCAGCCGCTGGCGGGGCACCAACTGCCAGCCACGCACTCCTAAAGCCACGGGCCCACTGGGACACTGCGGGGGCTGGTGGAAGCCAGCGGCCATTGTGACACAGCGGGGCTGCACAGAAGCCACGGTGCTTTGTGACCCGTGGCTCCCAGGAGAGCCTTTGTGATGCTGGGGACCTACCCGGAAGCCTGGCTCCACTGTGACACCAGCACAGAAGCTCGGGGAGCCCTGGAGACCGTGGGGACGCTATGGAAGCTGGCAGAAGCCTGGCTCCACTGTGACACCAGCACAGAAGCTCGGGGAGCCCTGCAGACTGTGGGGATGCTAGGGAAGCTGATGGAAGCCTGGACACCACAGTGACACTATGGAAGCTGGTGGAACCGAGGGGCCACAGTGACACTCTGGGGCCTTTTGGAAGCAACGAGACTCTGGTGGGAAGCCACGGGATGATTAATGCTGGCAGGAACCTGCTGCAGGTGGGCTCCTCTCTCCCAGCTTCCACAAGTGCTGCTAGGATGCCACTGTGGCACTGGCTTGTCACGGGCTCACGGCTTCCTTTGGGAATGGCTCTGCTGCAGGATGGCATGCTGCAGAGAATGCAGGTAGATGTTGTGCTCCCTCCTGGCATGCAGGTGGACAAGAAAGCCTGATCCAGCCCCCGCTCAGCCCATGTGTGGCTGTGGCATTGGGGCGGGGCAACTTTGGGAGCAGCCCCAGCCCTGCTGCTGGTCCCGGCTGGGCACGCAGCTGCTGGGACACAGGTGTGTCCTGATGGCCCCCGTGTACTCGTTTGAGAAGGGAAGGACAGAGTGCATCAGTGAGTTTGGTGTGGCTTACATGCGGCAAGGAGAAGGTGCAGCCCAGAACTGGCTTTCACTTTGAGAAGCTTTTGCTCTTGCGGGAGCAGCTGGTGGACCTTTTCAACCGAGCTGCAAGAGTGAAAAGTGTGATGGCATGTCTCTCTGAGAAGGAAGGTTCAGTGCCGCAGCGTGTTGTGCACAATTGATATGCTGATAAGAGAAGGGGGTACTTTTGGACCGTTTTCCTTCCTGACACGTCTGTCTGTGGGAGCTTTAGGTGCTTGGACTCAGGGATAGCGAAGGTGTGTGAAGGTGACTGGGCTGCGAGAATCCTGTTGCAACAGGGAAGAGGGAAGGTCAGCAAATGTTTCCTGTCCTGGCACATGTCTCAGTCTGAAGTGCAGCTGGAGATGCTTCACTTCTGCCAAGGACGCTGCCAGCTTGAGAGAAGGATGCGCTCTATGGAGTTGAGAAAGAAAGTGCGTAGGACAAGCTTGTTTCCTCCAGTTCCTAGACAGCAAAGGGGCTATGAAAGGCAGCACTGGCTTTTTGTTCTAGGAGTTTTTCTTGACAAGCAGCTGCTGGATGTTTGGAAGGGGGTTTGGGATATGCAAAAAGGAGAGGGTAAGCTGGTACACTGAGCTTGAGAGCAAAAGCATATCTTCAGGGCTTTGGATGCATTTCAGAGGCTGGGAGTTCCATGCTGAGCAGCTGATGGCACAGAAGAGGTTCTAAAGAAAGAGGCCCTGCTGGAATTGCCTTTTCTTTTGCAGACTAGAAACTGCACCGCCAACAGCAAAAACGATTCCTCCTCCCTCCCTGCAACATGCAGCATCACATTCCTTTCTGTCTCCAAGAGGCAGGATGCACAGCCGAGCTCTTCCACCCACTGCTCGCACACGACTGGGGCCGCGCCAGCCAAGCGCTTGGCTTTTTGCTGGCCACTGTCAGCGCTCATGGAAACAAGCACACGATAGCGCTGCCCACTTGCAGAAGAAGGAATCACTGCGAGGCCAGCTCGAAAGCAGCCCAAGGGCAGAGGCAACTTGGAAACTTCGCTGCTCTCAAATCAACGGTGTCAGGACAAAAAGATTTCCCTCATCTTCCCCTTGCACGTGCAGACTCCTCTTTGCACCCACACTCCAAGAGCAAGATGAACTCCTTTGCCCTAACTTGCACTTTCCTTCTCAGCTCTAGGCACCATCCTAAGGCTTCCCTCTGCCAGAGTCAGGATCCAAAGACAACGGCACCAGGGACTGCTCACACACAAAAGGCACCAGGACAAAAGGCTCCCGAGCTTGGCCTTTGCATTCCCGCGGACAGCTCAACAGCTCTAAGCCAGAGAAGTGCCTGCTGGGAAGAGCCTTTAGAATCACTCCGAGCACCTCATGACAAGGAGCTGCAGCGTGTGGGGATGAATCTGCAGCAGCCTCCTGCCCCAGGGTGTCCCCCGGGAGCAGCCATGCGCCAGGCCGTGACTGCCAGCTGCACATGCAAAGGAGCCGGTGTTCCACACCACGGCTGTGCCTGGGACAGAGACACGAGTGGCCACAGAAGTGGCCATGGCACTGTCCGCACGCTGTCCCTGCTGCTTCTCGCCCAGCCGCTGGCGGGGCACCAACTGCCAGCCACGCACTCCTAAAGCCACGGGCCCACTGGGACACTGCGGGGGCTGGTGGAAGCCAGCGGCCATTGTGACACAGCGGGGCTGCACAGAAGCCACGGTGCTTTGTGACCCGTGGCTCCCAGGAGAGCCTTTGTGATGCTGGGGACCTACCCGGAAGCCTGGCTCCACTGTGACACCAGCACAGAAGCTCGGGGAGCCCTGGAGACCGTGGGGACGCTATGGAAGCTGGCAGAAGCCTGGCTCCACTGTGACACCAGCACAGAAGCTTGGGGAGCCCTGGAGACCGTGGGGACGCTATGGAAGCTGATGGAAGCCTGGACACCACAGTGACACTATGGAAGCTGGTGGAACCGAGGGGCCACAGTGACACTCTGGGGCCTTTTGGAAGCAACGAGACTCTGGTGGGAAGCCACGGGATGATTAATGCTGGCAGGAACCTGCTGCAGGTGGGCTCCTCTCTCCCAGCTTCCACAAGTGCTGCTAGGATGCCACTGCGGCACTGGCTTGTCACGGGCTCACGGCTTCCTTTGGGAATGGCTCTGCTGCAGGATGGCATGCTGCAGAGAATGCAGGTAGATGTTGTGCTCCCTCCTGGCATGCAGGTGGACAAGAAAGCCTGATCCAGCCCCCGCTCAGCCCATGTGTGGCTGTGGCATTGGGGCGGGGCAACTTTGGGAGCAGCCCCAGCCCTGCTGCTGGTCCCGGCTGGGCACGCAGCTGCTGGGACACAGGTGTGTCCTGATGGCCCCCGTGTACTCGTTTGAGAAGGGAAGGACAGAGTGCATCAGTGAGTTTGGTGTGGCTTACATGCGGCAAGGAGAAGGTGCAGCCCAGAACTGGCTTTCACTTTGAGAAGCTTTTGCTCTTGCGGGAGCAGCTGGTGGACCTTTTCAACCGAGCTGCAAGAGTGAAAAGTGTGATGGCATGTCTCTCTGAGAAGGAAGGTTCAGTGCCGCAGCGTGTTGTGCACAATTGATATGCTGATAAGAGAAGGGGGTGCTTTTGGACCGTTTTCCTTCCTGACACGTCTGTCTGTGGGAGCTTTAGGTGCTTGGACTCAGGGATAGCGAAGGTGTGTGAAGGTGACTGGGCTGCGAGAATCCTGTTGCAACAGGGAAGAGGGAAGGTCAGCAAATGTTTCCTGTCCTGGCACATGTCTCAGTCTGAAGTGCAGCTGGAGATGCTTCACTTCTGCCAAGGACGCTGCCAGCTTGAGAGAAGGATGCGCTCTATGGAGTTGAGAAAGAAAGTGCGTAGGACAAGCTTGTTTCCTCCAGTTCCTAGACAGCAAAGGGGCTATGAAAGGCAGCACTGGCTTTTTGTTCTAGGAGTTTTTCTTGACAAGCAGCTGCTGGATGTTTGGAAGGGGGTTTGGGATATGCAAAAATGAGAGGGTAAGCTGGTACACTGAGCTTGAGAGCAAAAGCATATCTTCAGGGCTTTGGATGCATTTCAGAGGCTGGGAGTTCCATGCTGAGCAGCTGATGGCACAGAAGAGGTTCTAAAGAAAGAGGCCCTGCTGGAATTGCCTTTTCTTTTGCAGCCTAGAAACTGCACAGCCAACAGCAAAAACGATTCCTCCTCCCTCCCTGCAACATGCAGCATCACATTCCTTTCTGTCACCAAGAGGCAGGATGCACAGCCGAGCTCTTCCACCCACTGCTCGCACACGACTGGAGCCGCGCCAGCCAAGCGCTTGGCTTTTTGCTGGCCACTGTCAGCGCTCATGGAAACAAGCACACGATAGCGCTGCCCACTTGCAGAAGAAGGAATCACTGCGAGGCCAGCTCGAAAGCAGCCCAAGGGCAGAGGCAACTTGGAAACTTCGCTGCTCTCAAATCAACGGTGTCAGGACAAAAAGATTTCCCTCATCTTCCCCTTGCACGTGCAGACTCCTCTTTGCACCCACACTCCAAGAGCAAGATGAACTCCTTTGCCCTAACTTGCACTTTCCTTCTCAGCTCTAGGCACCATCCTAAGGCTTCCCTCTGCCAGAGTCAGGATCCAAAGACAACGGCACCAGGGACTGCTCACACACAAAAGGCACCAGGACAAAAGGCTCCCGAGCTTGGCCTTTGCATTCCCGCGGACAGCTCAACAGCTCTAAGCCAGAGAAGTGCCTGCTGGGAAGAGCCTTTAGAATCACTCCGAGCACCTCATGACAAGGAGCTGCAGCGTGTGGGGATGAATCTGCAGCAGCCTCCTGCCCCAGGGTGTCCCCTGGGAGCAGCCATGCGCCAGGCCGTGACTGCCAGCTGCACATGCAAAGGAGCCGGTGTTCCACACCACGGCTGTGCCTGGGACAGAGACACGAGTGGCCACAGAAGTGGCCATGGCACTGTCCGCACGCTGTCCCTGCTGCTTCTCGCCCAGCCGCTGGCGGGGCACCAACTGCCAGCCACGCACTCCTAAAGCCACGGGCCCACTGGGACACTGCGGGGGCTGGTGGAAGCCAGCGGCCATTGTGACACAGCGGGGCTGCACAGAAGCCACGGTGCTTTGTGACCCGTGGCTCCCAGGAGAGCCTTTGTGATGCTGGGGACCTACCCGGAAACCTGGCTCCACTGTGACACCAGCACAGAAGCTTGGGGAGCCCTGGAGACCGTGGGGACGCTATGGAAGCTGATGGAAGCCTGGACACCACAGTGACACTATGGAAGCTGGTGGAACCGAGGGGCCACAGTGACACTCTGGGGCCTTTTGGAAGCAACGAGACCCTGGTGGGAAGCCACGGGATGATTAATGCTGGCAGGAACCTGCTGCAGGTGGGCTCCTCTCTCCCAGCTTCCACAAGTGCTGCTAGGATGCCACTGCGGCACTGGCTTGTCACGGGCTCACGGCTTCCTTTGGGAATGGCTCTGCTGCAGGATGGCATGCTGCAGAGAATGCAGGTAGATGTTGTGCTCCCTCCTGGCATGCAGGTGGACAAGAAAGCCTGATCCAGCCCCCGCTCAGCCCATGTGTGGCTGTGGCATTGGGGCGGGGCAACTTTGGGAGCAGCCCCAGCCCTGCTGCTGGTCCCGGCTGGGCACGCAGCTGCTGGGACACAGGTGTGTCCTGATGGCCCCCGTGTACTCGTTTGAGAAGGGAAGGACAGAGTGCATCAGTGAGTTTGGTGTGGCTTACATGCGGCAAGGAGAAGGTGCAGCCCAGAACTGGCTTTCACTTTGAGAAGCTTTTGCTCTTGCGGGAGCAGCTGGTGGACCTTTTCAACCGAGCTGCAAGAGTGAAAAGTGTGATGGCATGTCTCTCTGAGAAGGAAGGTTCAGTGCCGCAGCGTGTTGTGCACAATTGATATGCTGATAAGAGAAGGGGGTGCTTTTGGACCGTTTTCCTTCCTGACACGTCTGTCTGTGGGAGCTTTAGGTGCTTGGACTCGGATAGCGAAGGTGTGTGAAGGTGACTGGGCTGCGAGAATCCTGTTGCAACAGGGAAGAGGGAAGGTCAGCAAATGTTTCCTGTCCTGGCACATGTCTCAGTCTGAAGTGCAGCTGGAGATGCTTCACTTCTGCCAAGGACGCTGCCAGCTTGAGAGAAGGATGCGCTCTATGGAGTTGAGAAAGAAAGTGCGTAGGACAAGCTTGTTTCCTCCAGTTCCTAGACAGCAAAGGGGCTATGAAAGGCAGCACTGGCTTTTTGTTCTAGGAGTTTTTCTTGACAAGCAGCTGCTGGATGTTTGGAAGGGGGTTTGGGATATGCAAAAAGGAGAGGGTAAGCTGGTACACTGAGCTTGAGAGCAAAAGCATATCTTCAGGGCTTTGGATGCATTTCAGAGGCTGGGAGTTCCATGCTGAGCAGCTGATGGCACAGAAGAGGTTCTAAAGAAAGAGGCCCTGCTGGAATTGCCTTTTCTTTTGCAGCCTAGAAACTGCACAGCCAACAGCAAAAACGATTCCTCCTCCCTCCCTGCAACATGCAGCATCACATTCCTTTCTGTCACCAAGAGGCAGGATGCACAGCCGAGCTCTTCCACCCACTGCTCGCACACGACTGGAGCCGCGCCAGCCAAGCGCTTGGCTTTTTGCTGGCCACTGTCAGCGCTCATGGAAACAAGCACACGATAGCGCTGCCCACTTGCAGAAGAAGGAATCACTGCGAGGCCAGGTCGAAAGCAGCCCAAGGGCAGAGGCAACTTGGAAACTTCGCTGCTCTCAAATCAACGGTGTCAGGACAAAAAGATTTCCCTCATCTTCCCCTTGCACGTGCAGACTCCTCTTTGCACCCACACTCCAAGAGCAAGATGAACTCCTTTGCCCTAACTTGCACTTTCCTTCTCAGCTCTAGGCACCATCCTAAGGCTTCCCTCTGCCAGAGTCAGGATCCAAAGACAACGGCAGCAGGGACTGCTCACACACAAAAGGCACCAGGACAAAAGGCTCCCGAGCTTGGCCTTTGCATTCCCGCGGACAGCTCAACAGCTCTAAGCCAGAGAAGTGCCTGCTGGGAAGAGCCTTTAGAATCACTCCGAGCACCTCATGACAAGGAGCTGCAGCGTGTGGGGATGAATCTGCAGCAGCCTCCTGCCCCAGGGTGTCCCCTGGGAGCAGCCATGCGCCAGGCCGTGACTGCCAGCTGCACATGCAAAGGAGCCGGTGTTCCACACCACGGCTGTGCCTGGGACAGAGACACGAGTGGCCACAGAAGTGGCCATGGCACTGTCCGCACGCTGTCCCTGCTGCTTCTCGCCCAGCCGCTGGCGGGGCACCAACTGCCAGCCACGCACTCCTAAAGCCACGGGCCCACTGGGACACTGCGGGGGCTGGTGGAAGCCAGCGGCCATTGTGACACAGCGGGGCTGCACAGAAGCCACGGTGCTTTGTGACCCGTGGCTCCCAGGAGAGCCTTTGTGATGCTGGGGACCTACCCGGAAACCTGGCTCCACTGTGACACCAGCACAGAAGCTTGGGGAGCCCTGGAGACCGTGGGGACGCTATGGAAGCTGATGGAAGCCTGGACACCACAGTGACACTATGGAAGCTGGTGGAACCGAGGGGCCACAGTGACACTCTGGGGCCTTTTGGAAGCAACGAGACCCTGGTGGGAAGCCACGGGATGATTAATGCTGGCAGGAACCTGCTGCAGGTGGGCTCCTCTCTCCCAGCTTCCACAAGTGCTGCTAGGATGCCACTGCGGCACTGGCTTGTCACGGGCTCACGGCTTCCTTTGGGAATGGCTCTGCTGCAGGATGGCATGCTGCAGAGAATGCAGGTAGATGTTGTGCTCCCTCCTGGCATGCAGGTGGACAAGAAAGCCTGATCCAGCCCCCGCTCAGCCCATGTGTGGCTGTGGCATTGGGGCGGGGCAACTTTGGGAGCAGCCCCAGCCCTGCTGCTGGTCCCGGCTGGGCACGCAGCTGCTGGGACACAGGTGTGTCCTGATGGCCCCCGTGTACTCGTTTGAGAAGGGAAGGACAGAGTGCATCAGTGAGTTTGGTGTGGCTTACATGCGGCAAGGAGAAGGTGCAGCCCAGAACTGGCTTTCACTTTGAGAAGCTTTTGCTCTTGCGGGAGCAGCTGGTGGACCTTTTCAACCGAGCTGCAAGAGTGAAAAGTGTGATGGCATGTCTCTCTGAGAAGGAAGGTTCAGTGCCGCAGCGTGTTGTGCACAATTGATATGCTGATAAGAGAAGGGGGTACTTTTGGACCGTTTTCCTTCCTGACACGTCTGTCTGTGGGAGCTTTAGGTGCTTGGACTCGGATAGCGAAGGTGTGTGAAGGTGACTGGGCTGCGAGAATCCTGTTGCAACAGGGAAGAGGGAAGGTCAGCAAATGTTTCCTGTCCTGGCACATGTCTCAGTCTGAAGTGCAGCTGGAGATGCTTCACTTCTGCCAAGGACGCTGCCAGCTTGAGAGAAGGATGCGCTCTATGGAGTTGAGAAAGAAAGTGCGTATCACCAGCTTGTTTCCTCCGGTTCCTAGACAGCAAAGGGGCTATGAAAGGCAGCACTGGCTTTTTGTTCTAGGAGTTTTTCTTGACAAGCAGCTGCTGGATGTTTGGAAGGGGGTTTGGGATATGCAAAAATGAGAGGGTAAGCTGGTACACTGAGCTTGAGAGCAAAAGCATATCTTCAGGGCTTTGGATGCATTTCAGAGGCTGGGAGTTCCATGCTGAGCAGCTGATGGCACAGAAGAGGTTCTAAAGAAAGAGGCCCTGCTGGAATTGCCTTTTCTTTTGCAGCCTAGAAACTGCACAGCCAACAGCAAAAACGATTCCTCCTCCCTCCCTGCAACATGCAGCATCACATTCCTTTCTGTCACCAAGAGGCAGGATGCACAGCCGAGCTCTTCCACCCACTGCTCGCACACGACTGGAGCCGCGCCAGCCAAGCGCTTGGCTTTTTGCTGGCCACTGTCAGCGCTCATGGAAACAAGCACACGATAGCGCTGCCCACTTGCAGAAGAAGGAATCACTGCGAGGCCAGCTCGAAAGCAGCCCAAGGGCAGAGGCAACTTGGAAACTTCGCTGCTCTCAAATCAACGGTGTCAGGACAAAAAGATTTCCCTCATCTTCCCCTTGCACGTGCAGACTCCTCTTTGCACCCACACTCCAAGAGCAAGATGAACTCCTTTGCCCTAACTTGCACTTTCCTTCTCAGCTCTAGGCACCATCCTAAGGCTTCCCTCTGCCAGAGTCAGGATCCAAAGACAACGGCACCAGGGACTGCTCACACACAAAAGGCACCAGGACAAAAGGCTCCCGAGCTTGGCCTTTGCATTCCCGCGGACAGCTCAACAGCTCTAAGCCAGAGAAGTGCCTGGTGGGAAGAGCCTTTAGAATCACTCCGAGCACCTCATGACAAGGAGCTGCAGCGTGTGGGGATGAATCTGCAGCAGCCTCCTGCCCCAGGGTGTCCCCCGGGAGCAGCCATGCGCCAGGCCGTGACTGCCAGCTGCACATGCAAAGGAGCCGGTGTTCCACACCACGGCTGTGCCTGGGACAGAGACACGAGTGGCCACAGAAGTGGCCATGGCACTGTCCGCACGCTGTCCCTGCTGCTTCTCGCCCAGCCGCTGGCGGGGCACCAACTGCCAGCCACGCACTCCTAAAGCCACGGGCCCACTGGGACACTGCGGGGGCTGGTGGAAGCCAGCGGCCATTGTGACACAGCGGGGCTGCACAGAAGCCACGGTGCTTTGTGACCCGTGGCTCCCAGGAGAGCCTTTGTGATGCTGGGGACCTACCCGGAAGCCTGGCTCCACTGTGACACCAGCACAGAAGCTCGGGGAGCCCTGGAGACCGTGGGGACGCTATGGAAGCTGGCAGAAGCCTGGCTCCACTGTGACACCAGCACAGAAGCTCGGGGAGCCCTGCAGACTGTGGGGATGCTAGGGAAGCTGATGGAAGCCTGGACACCACAGTGACACTATGGAAGCTGGTGGAACCGAGGGGCCACAGTGACACTCTGGGGCCTTTTGGAAGCAACGAGACTCTGGTGGGAAGCCACGGGATGATTAATGCTGGCAGGAACCTGCTGCAGGTGGGCTCCTCTCTCCCAGCTTCCACAAGTGCTGCTAGGATGCCACTGTGGCACTGGCTTGTCACGGGCTCACGGCTTCCTTTGGGAATGGCTCTGCTGCAGGATGGCATGCTGCAGAGAATGCAGGTAGATGTTGTGCTCCCTCCTGGCATGCAGGTGGACAAGAAAGCCTGATCCAGCCCCCGCTCAGCCCATGTGTGGCTGTGGCATTGGGGCGGGGCAACTTTGGGAGCAGCCCCAGCCCTGCTGCTGGTCCCGGCTGGGCACGCAGCTGCTGGGACACAGGTGTGTCCTGATGGCCCCCGTGTACTCGTTTGAGAAGGGAAGGACAGAGTGCATCAGTGAGTTTGGTGTGGCTTACATGCGGCAAGGAGAAGGTGCAGCCCAGAACTGGCTTTCACTTTGAGAAGCTTTTGCTCTTGCGGGAGCAGCTGGTGGACCTTTTCAACCGAGCTGCAAGAGTGAAAAGTGTGATGGCATGTCTCTCTGAGAAGGAAGGTTCAGTGCCGCAGCGTGTTGTGCACAATTGATATGCTGATAAGAGAAGGGGGTGGTTTTGGACCGTTTTCCTTCCTGACACGTCTGTCTGTGGGAGCTTTAGGTGCTTGGACTCAGGGATAGCGAAGGTGTGTGAAGGTGACTGGGCTGCGAGAATCCTGTTGCAACAGGGAAGAGGGAAGGTCAGCAAATGTTTCCTGTCCTGGCACATGTCTCAGTCTGAAGTGCAGCTGGAGATGCTTCACTTCTGCCAAGGACGCTGCCAGCTTGAGAGAAGGATGCGCTCTATGGAGTTGAGAAAGAAAGTGCGTAGGACAAGCTTGTTTCCTCCAGTTCCTAGACAGCAAAGGGGCTATGAAAGGCAGCACTGGCTTTTTGTTCTAGGAGTTTTTCTTGACAAGCAGCTGCTGGATGTTTGGAAGGGGGTTTGGGATATGCAAAAAGGAGAGGGTAAGCTGGTACACTGAGCTTGAGAGCAAAAGCATATCTTCAGGGCTTTGGATGCATTTCAGAGGCTGGGAGTTCCATGCTGAGCAGCTGATGGCACAGAAGAGGTTCTAAAGAAAGAGGCCCTGCTGGAATTGCCTTTTCTTTTGCAGACTAGAAACTGCACCGCCAACAGCAAAAACGATTCCTCCTCCCTCCCTGCAACATGCAGCATCACATTCCTTTCTGTCTCCAAGAGGCAGGATGCACAGCCGAGCTCTTCCACCCACTGCTCGCACACGACTGGGGCCGCGCCAGCCAAGCGCTTGGCTTTTTGCTGGCCACTGTCAGCGCTCATGGAAACAAGCACACGATAGCGCTGCCCACTTGCAGAAGAAGGAATCACTGCGAGGCCAGCTCGAAAGCAGCCCAAGGGCAGAGGCAACTTGGAAACTTCGCTGCTCTCAAATCAACGGTGTCAGGACAAAAAGATTTCCCTCATCTTCCCCTTGCACGTGCAGACTCCTCTTTGCACCCACACTCCAAGAGCAAGATGAACTCCTTTGCCCTAACTTGCACTTTCCTTCTCAGCTCTAGGCACCATCCTAAGGCTTCCCTCTGCCAGAGTCAGGATCCAAAGACAACGGCACCAGGGACTGCTCACACACAAAAGGCACCAGGACAAAAGGCTCCCGAGCTTGGCCTTTGCATTCCCGCGGACAGCTCAACAGCTCTAAGCCAGAGAAGTGCCTGCTGGGAAGAGCCTTTAGAATCACTCCGAGCACCTCATGACAAGGAGCTGCAGCGTGTGGGGATGAATCTGCAGCAGCCTCCTGCCCCAGGGTGTCCCCTGGGAGCAGCCATGCGCCAGGCCGTGACTGCCAGCTGCACATGCAAAGGAGCCGGTGTTCCACACCACGGCTGTGCCTGGGACAGAGACACGAGTGGCCACAGAAGTGGCCATGGCACTGTCCGCACGCTGTCCCTGCTGCTTCTCGCCCAGCCGCTGGCGGGGCACCAACTGCCAGCCACGCACTCCTAAAGCCACGGGCCCACTGGGACACTGCGGGGGCTGGTGGAAGCCAGCGGCCATTGTGACACAGCGGGGCTGCACAGAAGCCACGGTGCTTTGTGACCCGTGGCTCCCAGGAGAGCCTTTGTGATGCTGGGGACCTACCCGGAAACCTGGCTCCACTGTGACACCAGCACAGAAGCTTGGGGAGCCCTGGAGACCGTGGGGACGCTATGGAAGCTGATGGAAGCCTGGACACCACAGTGACACTATGGAAGCTGGTGGAACCGAGGGGCCACAGTGACACTCTGGGGCCTTTTGGAAGCAACGAGACCCTGGTGGGAAGCCACGGGATGATTAATGCTGGCAGGAACCTGCTGCAGGTGGGCTCCTCTCTCCCAGCTTCCACAAGTGCTGCTAGGATGCCACTGCGGCACTGGCTTGTCACGGGCTCACGGCTTCCTTTGGGAATGGCTCTGCTGCAGGATGGCATGCTGCAGAGAATGCAGGTAGATGTTGTGCTCCCTCCTGGCATGCAGGTGGACAAGAAAGCCTGATCCAGCCCCCGCTCAGCCCATGTGTGGCTGTGGCATTGGGGCGGGGCAACTTTGGGAGCAGCCCCAGCCCTGCTGCTGGTCCCGGCTGGGCACGCAGCTGCTGGGACACAGGTGTGTCCTGATGGCCCCCGTGTACTCGTTTGAGAAGGGAAGGACAGAGTGCATCAGTGAGTTTGGTGTGGCTTACATGCGGCAAGGAGAAGGTGCAGCCCAGAACTGGCTTTCACTTTGAGAAGCTTTTGCTCTTGCGGGAGCAGCTGGTGGACCTTTTCAACCGAGCTGCAAGAGTGAAAAGTGTGATGGCATGTCTCTCTGAGAAGGAAGGTTCAGTGCCGCAGCGTGTTGTGCACAATTGATATGCTGATAAGAGAAGGGGGTGCTTTTGGACCGTTTTCCTTCCTGACACGTCTGTCTGTGGGAGCTTTAGGTGCTTGGACTCGGATAGCGAAGGTGTGTGAAGGTGACTGGGCTGCGAGAATCCTGTTGCAACAGGGAAGAGGGAAGGTCAGCAAATGTTTCCTGTCCTGGCACATGTCTCAGTCTGAAGTGCAGCTGGAGATGCTTCACTTCTGCCAAGGACGCTGCCAGCTTGAGAGAAGGATGCGCTCTATGGAGTTGAGAAAGAAAGTGCGTAGGACAAGCTTGTTTCCTCCAGTTCCTAGACAGCAAAGGGGCTATGAAAGGCAGCACTGGCTTTTTGTTCTAGGAGTTTTTCTTGACAAGCAGCTGCTGGATGTTTGGAAGGGGGTTTGGGATATGCAAAAAGGAGAGGGTAAGCTGGTACACTGAGCTTGAGAGCAAAAGCATATCTTCAGGGCTTTGGATGCATTTCAGAGGCTGGGAGTTCCATGCTGAGCAGCTGATGGCACAGAAGAGGTTCTAAAGAAAGAGGCCCTGCTGGAATTGCCTTTTCTTTTGCAGCCTAGAAACTGCACAGCCAACAGCAAAAACGATTCCTCCTCCCTCCCTGCAACATGCAGCATCACATTCCTTTCTGTCACCAAGAGGCAGGATGCACAGCCGAGCTCTTCCACCCACTGCTCGCACACGACTGGAGCCGCGCCAGCCAAGCGCTTGGCTTTTTGCTGGCCACTGTCAGCGCTCATGGAAACAAGCACACGATAGCGCTGCCCACTTGCAGAAGAAGGAATCACTGCGAGGCCAGGTCGAAAGCAGCCCAAGGGCAGAGGCAACTTGGAAACTTCGCTGCTCTCAAATCAACGGTGTCAGGACAAAAAGATTTCCCTCATCTTCCCCTTGCACGTGCAGACTCCTCTTTGCACCCACACTCCAAGAGCAAGATGAACTCCTTTGCCCTAACTTGCACTTTCCTTCTCAGCTCTAGGCACCATCCTAAGGCTTCCCTCTGCCAGAGTCAGGATCCAAAGACAACGGCAGCAGGGACTGCTCACACACAAAAGGCACCAGGACAAAAGGCTCCCGAGCTTGGCCTTTGCATTCCCGCGGACAGCTCAACAGCTCTAAGCCAGAGAAGTGCCTGCTGGGAAGAGCCTTTAGAATCACTCCGAGCACCTCATGACAAGGAGCTGCAGCGTGTGGGGATGAATCTGCAGCAGCCTCCTGCCCCAGGGTGTCCCCTGGGAGCAGCCATGCGCCAGGCCGTGACTGCCAGCTGCACATGCAAAGGAGCCGGTGTTCCACACCACGGCTGTGCCTGGGACAGAGACACGAGTGGCCACAGAAGTGGCCATGGCACTGTCCGCACGCTGTCCCTGCTGCTTCTCGCCCAGCCGCTGGCGGGGCACCAACTGCCAGCCACGCACTCCTAAAGCCACGGGCCCACTGGGACACTGCGGGGGCTGGTGGAAGCCAGCGGCCATTGTGACACAGCGGGGCTGCACAGAAGCCACGGTGCTTTGTGACCCGTGGCTCCCAGGAGAGCCTTTGTGATGCTGGGGACCTACCCGGAAACCTGGCTCCACTGTGACACCAGCACAGAAGCTTGGGGAGCCCTGGAGACCGTGGGGACGCTATGGAAGCTGATGGAAGCCTGGACACCACAGTGACACTATGGAAGCTGGTGGAACCGAGGGGCCACAGTGACACTCTGGGGCCTTTTGGAAGCAACGAGACCCTGGTGGGAAGCCACGGGATGATTAATGCTGGCAGGAACCTGCTGCAGGTGGGCTCCTCTCTCCCAGCTTCCACAAGTGCTGCTAGGATGCCACTGCGGCACTGGCTTGTCACGGGCTCACGGCTTCCTTTGGGAATGGCTCTGCTGCAGGATGGCATGCTGCAGAGAATGCAGGTAGATGTTGTGCTCCCTCCTGGCATGCAGGTGGACAAGAAAGCCTGATCCAGCCCCCGCTCAGCCCATGTGTGGCTGTGGCATTGGGGCGGGGCAACTTTGGGAGCAGCCCCAGCCCTGCTGCTGGTCCCGGCTGGGCACGCAGCTGCTGGGACACAGGTGTGTCCTGATGGCCCCCGTGTACTCGTTTGAGAAGGGAAGGACAGAGTGCATCAGTGAGTTTGGTGTGGCTTACATGCGGCAAGGAGAAGGTGCAGCCCAGAACTGGCTTTCACTTTGAGAAGCTTTTGCTCTTGCGGGAGCAGCTGGTGGACCTTTTCAACCGAGCTGCAAGAGTGAAAAGTGTGATGGCATGTCTCTCTGAGAAGGAAGGTTCAGTGCCGCAGCGTGTTGTGCACAATTGATATGCTGATAAGAGAAGGGGGTACTTTTGGACCGTTTTCCTTCCTGACACGTCTGTCTGTGGGAGCTTTAGGTGCTTGGACTCGGATAGCGAAGGTGTGTGAAGGTGACTGGGCTGCGAGAATCCTGTTGCAACAGGGAAGAGGGAAGGTCAGCAAATGTTTCCTGTCCTGGCACATGTCTCAGTCTGAAGTGCAGCTGGAGATGCTTCACTTCTGCCAAGGACGCTGCCAGCTTGAGAGAAGGATGCGCTCTATGGAGTTGAGAAAGAAAGTGCGTATCACCAGCTTGTTTCCTCCGGTTCCTAGACAGCAAAGGGGCTATGAAAGGCAGCACTGGCTTTTTGTTCTAGGAGTTTTTCTTGACAAGCAGCTGCTGGATGTTTGGAAGGGGGTTTGGGATATGCAAAAATGAGAGGGTAAGCTGGTACACTGAGCTTGAGAGCAAAAGCATATCTTCAGGGCTTTGGATGCATTTCAGAGGCTGGGAGTTCCATGCTGAGCAGCTGATGGCACAGAAGAGGTTCTAAAGAAAGAGGCCCTGCTGGAATTGCCTTTTCTTTTGCAGCCTAGAAACTGCACAGCCAACAGCAAAAACGATTCCTCCTCCCTCCCTGCAACATGCAGCATCACATTCCTTTCTGTCACCAAGAGGCAGGATGCACAGCCGAGCTCTTCCACCCACTGCTCGCACACGACTGGAGCCGCGCCAGCCAAGCGCTTGGCTTTTTGCTGGCCACTGTCAGCGCTCATGGAAACAAGCACACGATAGCGCTGCCCACTTGCAGAAGAAGGAATCACTGCGAGGCCAGCTCGAAAGCAGCCCAAGGGCAGAGGCAACTTGGAAACTTCGCTGCTCTCAAATCAACGGTGTCAGGACAAAAAGATTTCCCTCATCTTCCCCTTGCACGTGCAGACTCCTCTTTGCACCCACACTCCAAGAGCAAGATGAACTCCTTTGCCCTAACTTGCACTTTCCTTCTCAGCTCTAGGCACCATCCTAAGGCTTCCCTCTGCCAGAGTCAGGATCCAAAGACAACGGCACCAGGGACTGCTCACACACAAAAGGCACCAGGACAAAAGGCTCCCGAGCTTGGCCTTTGCATTCCCGCGGACAGCTCAACAGCTCTAAGCCAGAGAAGTGCCTGGTGGGAAGAGCCTTTAGAATCACTCCGAGCACCTCATGACAAGGAGCTGCAGCGTGTGGGGATGAATCTGCAGCAGCCTCCTGCCCCAGGGTGTCCCCCGGGAGCAGCCATGCGCCAGGCCGTGACTGCCAGCTGCACATGCAAAGGAGCCGGTGTTCCACACCACGGCTGTGCCTGGGACAGAGACACGAGTGGCCACAGAAGTGGCCATGGCACTGTCCGCACGCTGTCCCTGCTGCTTCTCGCCCAGCCGCTGGCGGGGCACCAACTGCCAGCCACGCACTCCTAAAGCCACGGGCCCACTGGGACACTGCGGGGGCTGGTGGAAGCCAGCGGCCATTGTGACACAGCGGGGCTGCACAGAAGCCACGGTGCTTTGTGACCCGTGGCTCCCAGGAGAGCCTTTGTGATGCTGGGGACCTACCCGGAAGCCTGGCTCCACTGTGACACCAGCACAGAAGCTCGGGGAGCCCTGGAGACCGTGGGGACGCTATGGAAGCTGGCAGAAGCCTGGCTCCACTGTGACACCAGCACAGAAGCTCGGGGAGCCCTGCAGACTGTGGGGATGCTAGGGAAGCTGATGGAAGCCTGGACACCACAGTGACACTATGGAAGCTGGTGGAACCGAGGGGCCACAGTGACACTCTGGGGCCTTTTGGAAGCAACGAGACTCTGGTGGGAAGCCACGGGATGATTAATGCTGGCAGGAACCTGCTGCAGGTGGGCTCCTCTCTCCCAGCTTCCACAAGTGCTGCTAGGATGCCACTGTGGCACTGGCTTGTCACGGGCTCACGGCTTCCTTTGGGAATGGCTCTGCTGCAGGATGGCATGCTGCAGAGAATGCAGGTAGATGTTGTGCTCCCTCCTGGCATGCAGGTGGACAAGAAAGCCTGATCCAGCCCCCGCTCAGCCCATGTGTGGCTGTGGCATTGGGGCGGGGCAACTTTGGGAGCAGCCCCAGCCCTGCTGCTGGTCCCGGCTGGGCACGCAGCTGCTGGGACACAGGTGTGTCCTGATGGCCCCCGTGTACTCGTTTGAGAAGGGAAGGACAGAGTGCATCAGTGAGTTTGGTGTGGCTTACATGCGGCAAGGAGAAGGTGCAGCCCAGAACTGGCTTTCACTTTGAGAAGCTTTTGCTCTTGCGGGAGCAGCTGGTGGACCTTTTCAACCGAGCTGCAAGAGTGAAAAGTGTGATGGCATGTCTCTCTGAGAAGGAAGGTTCAGTGCCGCAGCGTGTTGTGCACAATTGATATGCTGATAAGAGAAGGGGGTGGTTTTGGACCGTTTTCCTTCCTGACACGTCTGTCTGTGGGAGCTTTAGGTGCTTGGACTCAGGGATAGCGAAGGTGTGTGAAGGTGACTGGGCTGCGAGAATCCTGTTGCAACAGGGAAGAGGGAAGGTCAGCAAATGTTTCCTGTCCTGGCACATGTCTCAGTCTGAAGTGCAGCTGGAGATGCTTCACTTCTGCCAAGGACGCTGCCAGCTTGAGAGAAGGATGCGCTCTATGGAGTTGAGAAAGAAAGTGCGTAGGACAAGCTTGTTTCCTCCAGTTCCTAGACAGCAAAGGGGCTATGAAAGGCAGCACTGGCTTTTTGTTCTAGGAGTTTTTCTTGACAAGCAGCTGCTGGATGTTTGGAAGGGGGTTTGGGATATGCAAAAAGGAGAGGGTAAGCTGGTACACTGAGCTTGAGAGCAAAAGCATATCTTCAGGGCTTTGGATGCATTTCAGAGGCTGGGAGTTCCATGCTGAGCAGCTGATGGCACAGAAGAGGTTCTAAAGAAAGAGGCCCTGCTGGAATTGCCTTTTCTTTTGCAGACTAGAAACTGCACCGCCAACAGCAAAAACGATTCCTCCTCCCTCCCTGCAACATGCAGCATCACATTCCTTTCTGTCTCCAAGAGGCAGGATGCACAGCCGAGCTCTTCCACCCACTGCTCGCACACGACTGGGGCCGCGCCAGCCAAGCGCTTGGCTTTTTGCTGGCCACTGTCAGCGCTCATGGAAACAAGCACACGATAGCGCTGCCCACTTGCAGAAGAAGGAATCACTGCGAGGCCAGCTCGAAAGCAGCCCAAGGGCAGAGGCAACTTGGAAACTTCGCTGCTCTCAAATCAACGGTGTCAGGACAAAAAGATTTCCCTCATCTTCCCCTTGCACGTGCAGACTCCTCTTTGCACCCACACTCCAAGAGCAAGATGAACTCCTTTGCCCTAACTTGCACTTTCCTTCTCAGCTCTAGGCACCATCCTAAGGCTTCCCTCTGCCAGAGTCAGGATCCAAAGACAACGGCACCAGGGACTGCTCACACACAAAAGGCACCAGGACAAAAGGCTCCCGAGCTTGGCCTTTGCATTCCCGCGGACAGCTCAACAGCTCTAAGCCAGAGAAGTGCCTGCTGGGAAGAGCCTTTAGAATCACTCCGAGCACCTCATGACAAGGAGCTGCAGCGTGTGGGGATGAATCTGCAGCAGCCTCCTGCCCCAGGGTGTCCCCTGGGAGCAGCCATGCGCCAGGCCGTGACTGCCAGCTGCACATGCAAAGGAGCCGGTGTTCCACACCACGGCTGTGCCTGGGACAGAGACACGAGTGGCCACAGAAGTGGCCATGGCACTGTCCGCACGCTGTCCCTGCTGCTTCTCGCCCAGCCGCTGGCGGGGCACCAACTGCCAGCCACGCACTCCTAAAGCCACGGGCCCACTGGGACACTGCGGGGGCTGGTGGAAGCCAGCGGCCATTGTGACACAGCGGGGCTGCACAGAAGCCACGGTGCTTTGTGACCCGTGGCTCCCAGGAGAGCCTTTGTGATGCTGGGGACCTACCCGGAAACCTGGCTCCACTGTGACACCAGCACAGAAGCTTGGGGAGCCCTGGAGACCGTGGGGACGCTATGGAAGCTGATGGAAGCCTGGACACCACAGTGACACTATGGAAGCTGGTGGAACCGAGGGGCCACAGTGACACTCTGGGGCCTTTTGGAAGCAACGAGACTCTGGTGGGAAGCCACGGGATGATTAATGCTGGCAGGAACCTGCTGCAGGTGGGCTCCTCTCTCCCAGCTTCCACAAGTGCTGCTAGGATGCCACTGTGGCACTGGCTTGTCACGGGCTCACGGCTTCCTTTGGGAATGGCTCTGCTGCAGGATGGCATGCTGCAGAGAATGCAGGTAGATGTTGTGCTCCCTCCTGGCATGCAGGTGGACAAGAAAGCCTGATCCAGCCCCCGCTCAGCCCATGTGTGGCTGTGGCATTGGGGCGGGGCAACTTTGGGAGCAGCCCCAGCCCTGCTGCTGGTCCCGGCTGGGCACGCAGCTGCTGGGACACAGGTGTGTCCTGATGGCCCCCGTGTACTCGTTTGAGAAGGGAAGGACAGAGTGCATCAGTGAGTTTGGTGTGGCTTACATGCGGCAAGGAGAAGGTGCAGCCCAGAACTGGCTTTCACTTTGAGAAGCTTTTGCTCTTGCGGGAGCAGCTGGTGGACCTTTTCAACCGAGCTGCAAGAGTGAAAAGTGTGATGGCATGTCTCTCTGAGAAGGAAGGTTCAGTGCCGCAGCGTGTTGTGCACAATTGATATGCTGATAAGAGAAGGGGGTGCTTTTGGACCGTTTTCCTTCCTGACACGTCTGTCTGTGGGAGCTTTAGGTGCTTGGACTCGGATAGCGAAGGTGTGTGAAGGTGACTGGGCTGCGAGAATCCTGTTGCAACAGGGAAGAGGGAAGGTCAGCAAATGTTTCCTGTCCTGGCACATGTCTCAGTCTGAAGTGCAGCTGGAGATGCTTCACTTCTGCCAAGGACGCTGCCAGCTTGAGAGAAGGATGCGCTCTATGGAGTTGAGAAAGAAAGTGCGTAGGACAAGCTTGTTTCCTCCAGTTCCTAGACAGCAAAGGGGCTATGAAAGGCAGCACTGGCTTTTTGTTCTAGGAGTTTTTCTTGACAAGCAGCTGCTGGATGTTTGGAAGGGGGTTTGGGATATGCAAAAAGGAGAGGGTAAGCTGGTACACTGAGCTTGAGAGCAAAAGCATATCTTCAGGGCTTTGGATGCATTTCAGAGGCTGGGAGTTCCATGCTGAGCAGCTGATGGCACAGAAGAGGTTCTAAAGAAAGAGGCCCTGCTGGAATTGCCTTTTCTTTTGCAGCCTAGAAACTGCACAGCCAACAGCAAAAACGATTCCTCCTCCCTCCCTGCAACATGCAGCATCACATTCCTTTCTGTCACCAAGAGGCAGGATGCACAGCCGAGCTCTTCCACCCACTGCTCGCACACGACTGGAGCCGCGCCAGCCAAGCGCTTGGCTTTTTGCTGGCCACTGTCAGCGCTCATGGAAACAAGCACACGATAGCGCTGCCCACTTGCAGAAGAAGGAATCACTGCGAGGCCAGCTCGAAAGCAGCCCAAGGGCAGAGGCAACTTGGAAACTTCGCTGCTCTCAAATCAACGGTGTCAGGACAAAAAGATTTCCCTCATCTTCCCCTTGCACGTGCAGACTCCTCTTTGCACCCACACTCCAAGAGCAAGATGAACTCCTTTGCCCTAACTTGCACTTTCCTTCTCAGCTCTAGGCACCATCCTAAGGCTTCCCTCTGCCAGAGTCAGGATCCAAAGACAACGGCACCAGGGACTGCTCACACACAAAAGGCACCAGGACAAAAGGCTCCCGAGCTTGGCCTTTGCATTCCCGCGGACAGCTCAACAGCTCTAAGCCAGAGAAGTGCCTGCTGGGAAGAGCCTTTAGAATCACTCCGAGCACCTCATGACAAGGAGCTGCAGCGTGTGGGGATGAATCTGCAGCAGCCTCCTGCCCCAGGGTGTCCCCTGGGAGCAGCCATGCGCCAGGCCGTGACTGCCAGCTGCACATGCAAAGGAGCCGGTGTTCCACACCACGGCTGTGCCTGGGACAGAGACACGAGTGGCCACAGAAGTGGCCATGGCACTGTCCGCACGCTGTCCCTGCTGCTTCTCGCCCAGCCGCTGGCGGGGCACCAACTGCCAGCCACGCACTCCTAAAGCCACGGGCCCACTGGGACACTGCGGGGGCTGGTGGAAGCCAGCGGCCATTGTGACACAGCGGGGCTGCACAGAAGCCACGGTGCTTTGTGACCCGTGGCTCCCAGGAGAGCCTTTGTGATGCTGGGGACCTACCCGGAAACCTGGCTCCACTGTGACACCAGCACAGAAGCTTGGGGAGCCCTGGAGACCGTGGGGACGCTATGGAAGCTGATGGAAGCCTGGACACCACAGTGACACTATGGAAGCTGGTGGAACCGAGGGGCCACAGTGACACTCTGGGGCCTTTTGGAAGCAACGAGACCCTGGTGGGAAGCCACGGGATGATTAATGCTGGCAGGAACCTGCTGCAGGTGGGCTCCTCTCTCCCAGCTTCCACAAGTGCTGCTAGGATGCCACTGCGGCACTGGCTTGTCACGGGCTCACGGCTTCCTTTGGGAATGGCTCTGCTGCAGGATGGCATGCTGCAGAGAATGCAGGTAGATGTTGTGCTCCCTCCTGGCATGCAGGTGGACAAGAAAGCCTGATCCAGCCCCCGCTCAGCCCATGTGTGGCTGTGGCATTGGGGCGGGGCAACTTTGGGAGCAGCCCCAGCCCTGCTGCTGGTCCCGGCTGGGCACGCAGCTGCTGGGACACAGGTGTGTCCTGATGGCCCCCGTGTACTCGTTTGAGAAGGGAAGGACAGAGTGCATCAGTGAGTTTGGTGTGGCTTACATGCGGCAAGGAGAAGGTGCAGCCCAGAACTGGCTTTCACTTTGAGAAGCTTTTGCTCTTGCGGGAGCAGCTGGTGGACCTTTTCAACCGAGCTGCAAGAGTGAAAAGTGTGATGGCATGTCTCTCTGAGAAGGAAGGTTCAGTGCCGCAGCGTGTTGTGCACAATTGATATGCTGATAAGAGAAGGGGGTACTTTTGGACCGTTTTCCTTCCTGACACGTCTGTCTGTGGGAGCTTTAGGTGCTTGGACTCGGATAGCGAAGGTGTGTGAAGGTGACTGGGCTGCGAGAATCCTGTTGCAACAGGGAAGAGGGAAGGTCAGCAAATGTTTCCTGTCCTGGCACATGTCTCAGTCTGAAGTGCAGCTGGAGATGCTTCACTTCTGCCAAGGACGCTGCCAGCTTGAGAGAAGGATGCGCTCTATGGAGTTGAGAAAGAAAGTGCGTATCACCAGCTTGTTTCCTCCGGTTCCTAGACAGCAAAGGGGCTATGAAAGGCAGCACTGGCTTTTTGTTCTAGGAGTTTTTCTTGACAAGCAGCTGCTGGATGTTTGGAAGGGGGTTTGGGATATGCAAAAATGAGAGGGTAAGCTGGTACACTGAGCTTGAGAGCAAAAGCATATCTTCAGGGCTTTGGATGCATTTCAGAGGCTGGGAGTTCCATGCTGAGCAGCTGATGGCACAGAAGAGGTTCTAAAGAAAGAGGCCCTGCTGGAATTGCCTTTTCTTTTGCAGCCTAGAAACTGCACAGCCAACAGCAAAAACGATTCCTCCTCCCTCCCTGCAACATGCAGCATCACATTCCTTTCTGTCACCAAGAGGCAGGATGCACAGCCGAGCTCTTCCACCCACTGCTCGCACACGACTGGAGCCGCGCCAGCCAAGCGCTTGGCTTTTTGCTGGCCACTGTCAGCGCTCATGGAAACAAGCACACGATAGCGCTGCCCACTTGCAGAAGAAGGAATCACTGCGAGGCCAGCTCGAAAGCAGCCCAAGGGCAGAGGCAACTTGGAAACTTCGCTGCTCTCAAATCAACGGTGTCAGGACAAAAAGATTTCCCTCATCTTCCCCTTGCACGTGCAGACTCCTCTTTGCACCCACACTCCAAGAGCAAGATGAACTCCTTTGCCCTAACTTGCACTTTCCTTCTCAGCTCTAGGCACCATCCTAAGGCTTCCCTCTGCCAGAGTCAGGATCCAAAGACAACGGCACCAGGGACTGCTCACACACAAAAGGCACCAGGACAAAAGGCTCCCGAGCTTGGCCTTTGCATTCCCGCGGACAGCTCAACAGCTCTAAGCCAGAGAAGTGCCTGGTGGGAAGAGCCTTTAGAATCACTCCGAGCACCTCATGACAAGGAGCTGCAGCGTGTGGGGATGAATCTGCAGCAGCCTCCTGCCCCAGGGTGTCCCCCGGGAGCAGCCATGCGCCAGGCCGTGACTGCCAGCTGCACATGCAAAGGAGCCGGTGTTCCACACCACGGCTGTGCCTGGGACAGAGACACGAGTGGCCACAGAAGTGGCCATGGCACTGTCCGCACGCTGTCCCTGCTGCTTCTCGCCCAGCCGCTGGCGGGGCACCAACTGCCAGCCACGCACTCCTAAAGCCACGGGCCCACTGGGACACTGCGGGGGCTGGTGGAAGCCAGCGGCCATTGTGACACAGCGGGGCTGCACAGAAGCCACGGTGCTTTGTGACCCGTGGCTCCCAGGAGAGCCTTTGTGATGCTGGGGACCTACCCGGAAGCCTGGCTCCACTGTGACACCAGCACAGAAGCTCGGGGAGCCCTGGAGACCGTGGGGACGCTATGGAAGCTGGCAGAAGCCTGGCTCCACTGTGACACCAGCACAGAAGCTCGGGGAGCCCTGCAGACTGTGGGGATGCTAGGGAAGCTGATGGAAGCCTGGACACCACAGTGACACTATGGAAGCTGGTGGAACCGAGGGGCCACAGTGACACTCTGGGGCCTTTTGGAAGCAACGAGACTCTGGTGGGAAGCCACGGGATGATTAATGCTGGCAGGAACCTGCTGCAGGTGGGCTCCTCTCTCCCAGCTTCCACAAGTGCTGCTAGGATGCCACTGTGGCACTGGCTTGTCACGGGCTCACGGCTTCCTTTGGGAATGGCTCTGCTGCAGGATGGCATGCTGCAGAGAATGCAGGTAGATGTTGTGCTCCCTCCTGGCATGCAGGTGGACAAGAAAGCCTGATCCAGCCCCCGCTCAGCCCATGTGTGGCTGTGGCATTGGGGCGGGGCAACTTTGGGAGCAGCCCCAGCCCTGCTGCTGGTCCCGGCTGGGCACGCAGCTGCTGGGACACAGGTGTGTCCTGATGGCCCCCGTGTACTCGTTTGAGAAGGGAAGGACAGAGTGCATCAGTGAGTTTGGTGTGGCTTACATGCGGCAAGGAGAAGGTGCAGCCCAGAACTGGCTTTCACTTGGAGAAGCTTTTGCTCTTGCGGGAGCAGCTGGTGGACCTTTTCAACCGAGCTGCAAGAGTGAAAAGTGTGATGGCATGTCTCTCTGAGAAGGAAGGTTCAGTGCCGCAGCGTGTTGTGCACAATTGATATGCTGATAAGAGAAGGGGGTACTTTTGGACCGTTTTCCTTCCTGACACGTCTGTCTGTGGGAGCTTTAGGTGCTTGGACTCAGGGATAGCGAAGGTGTGTGAAGGTGACTGGGCTGCGAGAATCCTGTTGCAACAGGGAAGAGGGAAGGTCAGCAAATGTTTCCTGTCCTGGCACATGTCTCAGTCTGAAGTGCAGCTGGAGATGCTTCACTTCTGCCAAGGACGCTGCCAGCTTGAGAGAAGGATGCGCTCTATGGAGTTGAGAAAGAAAGTGCGTAGGACAAGCTTGTTTCCTCCAGTTCCTAGACAGCAAAGGGGCTATGAAAGGCAGCACTGGCTTTTTGTTCTAGGAGTTTTTCTTGACAAGCAGCTGCTGGATGTTTGGAAGGGGGTTTGGGATATGCAAAAAGGAGAGGGTAAGCTGGTACACTGAGCTTGAGAGCAAAAGCATATCTTCAGGGCTTTGGATGCATTTCAGAGGCTGGGAGTTCCATGCTGAGCAGCTGATGGCACAGAAGAGGTTCTAAAGAAAGAGGCCCTGCTGGAATTGCCTTTTCTTTTGCAGACTAGAAACTGCACCGCCAACAGCAAAAACGATTCCTCCTCCCTCCCTGCAACATGCAGCATCACATTCCTTTCTGTCTCCAAGAGGCAGGATGCACAGCCGAGCTCTTCCACCCACTGCTCGCACACGACTGGGGCCGCGCCAGCCAAGCGCTTGGCTTTTTGCTGGCCACTGTCAGCGCTCATGGAAACAAGCACACGATAGCGCTGCCCACTTGCAGAAGAAGGAATCACTGCGAGGCCAGCTCGAAAGCAGCCCAAGGGCAGAGGCAACTTGGAAACTTCGCTGCTCTCAAATCAACGGTGTCAGGACAAAAAGATTTCCCTCATCTTCCCCTTGCACGTGCAGACTCCTCTTTGCACCCACACTCCAAGAGCAAGATGAACTCCTTTGCCCTAACTTGCACTTTCCTTCTCAGCTCTAGGCACCATCCTAAGGCTTCCCTCTGCCAGAGTCAGGATCCAAAGACAACGGCACCAGGGACTGCTCACACACAAAAGGCACCAGGACAAAAGGCTCCCGAGCTTGGCCTTTGCATTCCCGCGGACAGCTCAACAGCTCTAAGCCAGAGAAGTGCCTGCTGGGAAGAGCCTTTAGAATCACTCCGAGCACCTCATGACAAGGAGCTGCAGCGTGTGGGGATGAATCTGCAGCAGCCTCCTGCCCCAGGGTGTCCCCCGGGAGCAGCCATGCGCCAGGCCGTGACTGCCAGCTGCACATGCAAAGGAGCCGGTGTTCCACACCACGGCTGTGCCTGGGACAGAGACACGAGTGGCCACAGAAGTGGCCATGGCACTGTCCGCACGCTGTCCCTGCTGCTTCTCGCCCAGCCGCTGGCGGGGCACCAACTGCCAGCCACGCACTCCTAAAGCCACGGGCCCACTGGGACACTGCGGGGGCTGGTGGAAGCCAGCGGCCATTGTGACACAGCGGGGCTGCACAGAAGCCACGGTGCTTTGTGACCCGTGGCTCCCAGGAGAGCCTTTGTGATGCTGGGGACCTACCCGGAAGCCTGGCTCCACTGTGACACCAGCACAGAAGCTCGGGGAGCCCTGGAGACCGTGGGGACGCTATGGAAGCTGGCAGAAGCCTGGCTCCACTGTGACACCAGCACAGAAGCTTGGGGAGCCCTGGAGACCGTGGGGACGCTATGGAAGCTGATGGAAGCCTGGACACCACAGTGACACTATGGAAGCTGGTGGAACCGAGGGGCCACAGTGACACTCTGGGGCCTTTTGGAAGCAACGAGACTCTGGTGGGAAGCCACGGGATGATTAATGCTGGCAGGAACCTGCTGCAGGTGGGCTCCTCTCTCCCAGCTTCCACAAGTGCTGCTAGGATGCCACTGCGGCACTGGCTTGTCACGGGCTCACGGCTTCCTTTGGGAATGGCTCTGCTGCAGGATGGCATGCTGCAGAGAATGCAGGTAGATGTTGTGCTCCCTCCTGGCATGCAGGTGGACAAGAAAGCCTGATCCAGCCCCCGCTCAGCCCATGTGTGGCTGTGGCATTGGGGCGGGGCAACTTTGGGAGCAGCCCCAGCCCTGCTGCTGGTCCCGGCTGGGCACGCAGCTGCTGGGACACAGGTGTGTCCTGATGGCCCCCGTGTACTCGTTTGAGAAGGGAAGGACAGAGTGCATCAGTGAGTTTGGTGTGGCTTACATGCGGCAAGGAGAAGGTGCAGCCCAGAACTGGCTTTCACTTTGAGAAGCTTTTGCTCTTGCGGGAGCAGCTGGTGGACCTTTTCAACCGAGCTGCAAGAGTGAAAAGTGTGATGGCATGTCTCTCTGAGAAGGAAGGTTCAGTGCCGCAGCGTGTTGTGCACAATTGATATGCTGATAAGAGAAGGGGGTGCTTTTGGACCGTTTTCCTTCCTGACACGTCTGTCTGTGGGAGCTTTAGGTGCTTGGACTCAGGGATAGCGAAGGTGTGTGAAGGTGACTGGGCTGCGAGAATCCTGTTGCAACAGGGAAGAGGGAAGGTCAGCAAATGTTTCCTGTCCTGGCACATGTCTCAGTCTGAAGTGCAGCTGGAGATGCTTCACTTCTGCCAAGGACGCTGCCAGCTTGAGAGAAGGATGCGCTCTATGGAGTTGAGAAAGAAAGTGCGTAGGACAAGCTTGTTTCCTCCAGTTCCTAGACAGCAAAGGGGCTATGAAAGGCAGCACTGGCTTTTTGTTCTAGGAGTTTTTCTTGACAAGCAGCTGCTGGATGTTTGGAAGGGGGTTTGGGATATGCAAAAATGAGAGGGTAAGCTGGTACACTGAGCTTGAGAGCAAAAGCATATCTTCAGGGCTTTGGATGCATTTCAGAGGCTGGGAGTTCCATGCTGAGCAGCTGATGGCACAGAAGAGGTTCTAAAGAAAGAGGCCCTGCTGGAATTGCCTTTTCTTTTGCAGCCTAGAAACTGCACAGCCAACAGCAAAAACGATTCCTCCTCCCTCCCTGCAACATGCAGCATCACATTCCTTTCTGTCACCAAGAGGCAGGATGCACAGCCGAGCTCTTCCACCCACTGCTCGCACACGACTGGAGCCGCGCCAGCCAAGCGCTTGGCTTTTTGCTGGCCACTGTCAGCGCTCATGGAAACAAGCACACGATAGCGCTGCCCACTTGCAGAAGAAGGAATCACTGCGAGGCCAGCTCGAAAGCAGCCCAAGGGCAGAGGCAACTTGGAAACTTCGCTGCTCTCAAATCAACGGTGTCAGGACAAAAAGATTTCCCTCATCTTCCCCTTGCACGTGCAGACTCCTCTTTGCACCCACACTCCAAGAGCAAGATGAACTCCTTTGCCCTAACTTGCACTTTCCTTCTCAGCTCTAGGCACCATCCTAAGGCTTCCCTCTGCCAGAGTCAGGATCCAAAGACAACGGCACCAGGGACTGCTCACACACAAAAGGCACCAGGACAAAAGGCTCCCGAGCTTGGCCTTTGCATTCCCGCGGACAGCTCAACAGCTCTAAGCCAGAGAAGTGCCTGCTGGGAAGAGCCTTTAGAATCACTCCGAGCACCTCATGACAAGGAGCTGCAGCGTGTGGGGATGAATCTGCAGCAGCCTCCTGCCCCAGGGTGTCCCCTGGGAGCAGCCATGCGCCAGGCCGTGACTGCCAGCTGCACATGCAAAGGAGCCGGTGTTCCACACCACGGCTGTGCCTGGGACAGAGACACGAGTGGCCACAGAAGTGGCCATGGCACTGTCCGCACGCTGTCCCTGCTGCTTCTCGCCCAGCCGCTGGCGGGGCACCAACTGCCAGCCACGCACTCCTAAAGCCACGGGCCCACTGGGACACTGCGGGGGCTGGTGGAAGCCAGCGGCCATTGTGACACAGCGGGGCTGCACAGAAGCCACGGTGCTTTGTGACCCGTGGCTCCCAGGAGAGCCTTTGTGATGCTGGGGACCTACCCGGAAACCTGGCTCCACTGTGACACCAGCACAGAAGCTTGGGGAGCCCTGGAGACCGTGGGGACGCTATGGAAGCTGATGGAAGCCTGGACACCACAGTGACACTATGGAAGCTGGTGGAACCGAGGGGCCACAGTGACACTCTGGGGCCTTTTGGAAGCAACGAGACCCTGGTGGGAAGCCACGGGATGATTAATGCTGGCAGGAACCTGCTGCAGGTGGGCTCCTCTCTCCCAGCTTCCACAAGTGCTGCTAGGATGCCACTGCGGCACTGGCTTGTCACGGGCTCACGGCTTCCTTTGGGAATGGCTCTGCTGCAGGATGGCATGCTGCAGAGAATGCAGGTAGATGTTGTGCTCCCTCCTGGCATGCAGGTGGACAAGAAAGCCTGATCCAGCCCCCGCTCAGCCCATGTGTGGCTGTGGCATTGGGGCGGGGCAACTTTGGGAGCAGCCCCAGCCCTGCTGCTGGTCCCGGCTGGGCACGCAGCTGCTGGGACACAGGTGTGTCCTGATGGCCCCCGTGTACTCGTTTGAGAAGGGAAGGACAGAGTGCATCAGTGAGTTTGGTGTGGCTTACATGCGGCAAGGAGAAGGTGCAGCCCAGAACTGGCTTTCACTTTGAGAAGCTTTTGCTCTTGCGGGAGCAGCTGGTGGACCTTTTCAACCGAGCTGCAAGAGTGAAAAGTGTAATGGCATGTCTCTCTGAGAAGGAAGGTTCAGTGCCGCAGCGTGTTGTGCACAATTGATATGCTGATAAGAGAAGGGGGTGCTTTTGGACCGTTTTCCTTCCTGACACGTCTGTCTGTGGGAGCTTTAGGTGCTTGGACTCGGATAGCGAAGGTGTGTGAAGGTGACTGGGCTGCGAGAATCCTGTTGCAACAGGGAAGAGGGAAGGTCAGCAAATGTTTCCTGTCCTGGCACATGTCTCAGTCTGAAGTGCAGCTGGAGATGCTTCACTTCTGCCAAGGACGCTGCCAGCTTGAGAGAAGGATGCGCTCTATGGAGTTGAGAAAGAAAGTGCGTAGGACAAGCTTGTTTCCTCCAGTTCCTAGACAGCAAAGGGGCTATGAAAGGCAGCACTGGCTTTTTGTTCTAGGAGTTTTTCTTGACAAGCAGCTGCTGGATGTTTGGAAGGGGGTTTGGGATATGCAAAAATGAGAGGGTAAGCTGGTACACTGAGCTTGAGAGCAAAAGCATATCTTCAGGGCTTTGGATGCATTTCAGAGGCTGGGAGTTCCATGCTGAGCAGCTGATGGCACAGAAGAGGTTCTAAAGAAAGAGGCCGTGCTGGAATTGCCTTTTCTTTTGCAGCCTAGAAACTGCACAGCCAACAGCAAAAACGATTCCTCCTCCCTCCCTGCAACATGCAGCATCACATTCCTTTCTGTCACCAAGAGGCAGGATGCACAGCCGAGCTCTTCCACCCACTGCTCGCACACGACTGGGGCCGCGCCAGCCAAGCGCTTGGCTTTTTGCTGGCCACTGTCAGCGCTCATGGAAACAAGCACACGATAGCGCTGCCCACTTGCAGAAGAAGGAATCACTGCGAGGCCAGCTCGAAAGCAGCCCAAGGGCAGAGGCAACTTGGAAACTTCGCTGCTCTCAAATCAACGGTGTCAGGACAAAAAGATTTCCCTCATCTTCCCCTTGCACGTGCAGACTCCTCTTTGCACCCACACTCCAAGAGCAAGATGAACTCCTTTGCCCTAACTTGCACTTTCCTTCTCAGCTCTAGGCACCATCCTAAGGCTTCCCTCTGCCAGAGTCAGGATCCAAAGACAACGGCACCAGGGACTGCTCACACACAAAAGGCACCAGGACAAAAGGCTCCCGAGCTTGGCCTTTGCATTCCCGCGGACAGCTCAACAGCTCTAAGCCAGAGAAGTGCCTGGTGGGAAGAGCCTTTAGAATCACTCCGAGCACCTCATGACAAGGAGCTGCAGCGTGTGGGGATGAATCTGCAGCAGCCTCCTGCCCCAGGGTGTCCCCTGGGAGCAGCCATGCGCCAGGCCGTGACTGCCAGCTGCACATGCAAAGGAGCCGGTGTTCCACACCACGGCTGTGCCTGGGACAGAGACACGAGTGGCCACAGAAGTGGCCATGGCACTGTCCGCACGCTGTCCCTGCTGCTTCTCGCCCAGCCGCTGGCGGGGCACCAACTGCCAGCCACGCACTCCTAAAGCCACGGGCCCACTGGGACACTGCGGGGGCTGGTGGAAGCCAGCGGCCATTGTGACACAGCGGGGCTGCACAGAAGCCACGGTGCTTTGTGACCCGTGGCTCCCAGGAGAGCCTTTGTGATGCTGGGGACCTACCCGGAAACCTGGCTCCACTGTGACACCAGCACAGAAGCTTGGGGAGCCCTGGAGACCGTGGGGACGCTATGGAAGCTGATGGAAGCCTGGACACCACAGTAACACTATGGAAGCTGGTGGAACCGAGGGGCCACAGTGACACTCTGGGGCCTTTTGGAAGCAACGAGACTCTGGTGGGAAGCCACGGGATGATTAATGCTGGCAGGAACCTGCTGCAGGTGGGCTCCTCTCTCCCAGCTTCCACAAGTGCTGCTAGGATGCCACTGCGGCACTGGCTTGTCACGGGCTCACGGCTTCCTTTGGGAATGGCTCTGCTGCAGGATGGCATGCTGCAGAGAATGCAGGTAGATGTTGTGCTCCCTCCTGGCATGCAGGTGGACAAGAAAGCCTGATCCAGCCCCCGCTCAGCCCATGTGTGGCTGTGGCATTGGGGCGGGGCAACTTTGGGAGCAGCCCCAGCCCTGCTGCTGGTCCCGGCTGGGCACGCAGCTGCTGGGACACAGGTGTGTCCTGATGGCCCCCGTGTACTCGTTTGAGAAGGGAAGGACAGAGTGCATCAGTGAGTTTGGTGTGGCTTACATGCGGCAAGGAGAAGGTGCAGCCCAGAACTGGCTTTCACTTTGAGAAGCTTTTGCTCTTGCGGGAGCAGCTGGTGGACCTTTTCAACCGAGCTGCAAGAGTGAAAAGTGTGATGGCATGTCTCTCTGAGAAGGAAGGTTCAGTGCCGCAGCGTGTTGTGCACAATTGATATGCTGATAAGAGAAGGGGGTGCTTTTGGACCGTTTTCCTTCCTGACACGTCTGTCTGTGGGAGCTTTAGGTGCTTGGACTCGGATAGCGAAGGTGTGTGAAGGTGACTGGGCTGCGAGAATCCTGTTGCAACAGGGAAGAGGGAAGGTCAGCAAATGTTTCCTGTCCTGGCACATGTCTCAGTCTGAAGTGCAGCTGGAGATGCTTCACTTCTGCCAAGGACGCTGCCAGCTTGAGAGAAGGATGCGCTCTATGGAGTTGAGAAAGAAAGTGCGTAGGACAAGCTTGTTTCCTCCAGTTCCTAGACAGCAAAGGGGCTATGAAAGGCAGCACTGGCTTTTTGTTCTAGGAGTTTTTCTTGACAAGCAGCTGCTGGATGTTTGGAAGGGGGTTTGGGATATGCAAAAAGGAGAGGGTAAGCTGGTACACTGAGCTTGAGAGCAAAAGCATATCTTCAGGGCTTTGGATGCATTTCAGAGGCTGGGAGTTCCATGCTGAGCAGCTGATGGCACAGAAGAGGTTCTAAAGAAAGAGGCCCTGCTGGAATTGCCTTTTCTTTTGCAGCCTAGAAACTGCACAGCCAACAGCAAAAACGATTCCTCCTCCCTCCCTGCAACATGCAGCATCACATTCCTTTCTGTCACCAAGAGGCAGGATGCACAGCCGAGCTCTTCCACCCACTGCTCGCACACGACTGGAGCCGCGCCAGCCAAGCGCTTGGCTTTTTGCTGGCCACTGTCAGCGCTCATGGAAACAAGCACACGATAGCGCTGCCCACTTGCAGAAGAAGGAATCACTGCGAGGCCAGGTCGAAAGCAGCCCAAGGGCAGAGGCAACTTGGAAACTTCGCTGCTCTCAAATCAACGGTGTCAGGACAAAAAGATTTCCCTCATCTTCCCCTTGCACGTGCAGACTCCTCTTTGCACCCACACTCCAAGAGCAAGATGAACTCCTTTGCCCTAACTTGCACTTTCCTTCTCAGCTCTAGGCACCATCCTAAGGCTTCCCTCTGCCAGAGTCAGGATCCAAAGACAACGGCACCAGGGACTGCTCACACACAAAAGGCACCAGGACAAAAGGCTCCCGAGCTTGGCCTTTGCATTCCCGCGGACAGCTCAACAGCTCTAAGCCAGAGAAGTGCCTGCTGGGAAGAGCCTTTAGAATCACTCCGAGCACCTCATGACAAGGAGCTGCAGCGTGTGGGGATGAATCTGCAGCAGCCTCCTGCCCCAGGGTGTCCCCTGGGAGCAGCCATGCGCCAGGCCGTGACTGCCAGCTGCACATGCAAAGGAGCCGGTGTTCCACACCACGGCTGTGCCTGGGACAGAGACACGAGTGGCCACAGAAGTGGCCATGGCACTGTCCGCACGCTGTCCCTGCTGCTTCTCGCCCAGCCGCTGGCGGGGCACCAACTGCCAGCCACGCACTCCTAAAGCCACGGGCCCACTGGGACACTGCGGGGGCTGGTGGAAGCCAGCGGCCATTGTGACACAGCGGGGCTGCACAGAAGCCACGGTGCTTTGTGACCCGTGGCTCCCAGGAGAGCCTTTGTGATGCTGGGGACCTACCCGGAAACCTGGCTCCACTGTGACACCAGCACAGAAGCTTGGGGAGCCCTGGAGACCGTGGGGACGCTATGGAAGCTGATGGAAGCCTGGACACCACAGTGACACTATGGAAGCTGGTGGAACCGAGGGGCCACAGTGACACTCTGGGGCCTTTTGGAAGCAACGAGACCCTGGTGGGAAGCCACGGGATGATTAATGCTGGCAGGAACCTGCTGCAGGTGGGCTCCTCTCTCCCAGCTTCCACAAGTGCTGCTAGGATGCCACTGCGGCACTGGCTTGTCACGGGCTCACGGCTTCCTTTGGGAATGGCTCTGCTGCAGGATGGCATGCTGCAGAGAATGCAGGTAGATGTTGTGCTCCCTCCTGGCATGCAGGTGGACAAGAAAGCCTGATCCAGCCCCCGCTCAGCCCATGTGTGGCTGTGGCATTGGGGCGGGGCAACTTTGGGAGCAGCCCCAGCCCTGCTGCTGGTCCCGGCTGGGCACGCAGCTGCTGGGACACAGGTGTGTCCTGATGGCCCCCGTGTACTCGTTTGAGAAGGGAAGGACAGAGTGCATCAGTGAGTTTGGTGTGGCTTACATGCGGCAAGGAGAAGGTGCAGCCCAGAACTGGCTTTCACTTTGAGAAGCTTTTGCTCTTGCGGGAGCAGCTGGTGGACCTTTTCAACCGAGCTGCAAGAGTGAAAAGTGTGATGGCATGTCTCTCTGAGAAGGAAGGTTCAGTGCCGCAGCGTGTTGTGCACAATTGATATGCTGATAAGAGAAGGGGGTGCTTTTGGACCGTTTTCCTTCCTGACACGTCTGTCTGTGGGAGCTTTAGGTGCTTGGACTCGGATAGCGAAGGTGTGTGAAGGTGACTGGGCTGCGAGAATCCTGTTGCAACAGGGAAGAGGGAAGGTCAGCAAATGTTTCCTGTCCTGGCACATGTCTCAGTCTGAAGTGCAGCTGGAGATGCTTCACTTCTGCCAAGGACGCTGCCAGCTTGAGAGAAGGATGCGCTCTATGGAGTTGAGAAAGAAAGTGCGTAGGACAAGCTTGTTTCCTCCAGTTCCTAGACAGCAAAGGGGCTATGAAAGGCAGCACTGGCTTTTTGTTCTAGGAGTTTTTCTTGACAAGCAGCTGCTGGATGTTTGGAAGGGGGTTTGGGATATGCAAAAAGGAGAGGGTAAGCTGGTACACTGAGCTTGAGAGCAAAAGCATATCTTCAGGGCTTTGGATGCATTTCAGAGGCTGGGAGTTCCATGCTGAGCAGCTGATGGCACAGAAGAGGTTCTAAAGAAAGAGGCCCTGCTGGAATTGCCTTTTCTTTTGCAGCCTAGAAACTGCACAGCCAACAGCAAAAACGATTCCTCCTCCCTCCCTGCAACATGCAGCATCACATTCCTTTCTGTCACCAAGAGGCAGGATGCACAGCCGAGCTCTTCCACCCACTGCTCGCACACGACTGGAGCCGCGCCAGCCAAGCGCTTGGCTTTTTGCTGGCCACTGTCAGCGCTCATGGAAACAAGCACACGATAGCGCTGCCCACTTGCAGAAGAAGGAATCACTGCGAGGCCAGCTCGAAAGCAGCCCAAGGGCAGAGGCAACTTGGAAACTTCGCTGCTCTCAAATCAACGGTGTCAGGACAAAAAGATTTCCCTCATCTTCCCCTTGCACGTGCAGACTCCTCTTTGCACCCACACTCCAAGAGCAAGATGAACTCCTTTGCCCTAACTTGCACTTTCCTTCTCAGCTCTAGGCACCATCCTAAGGCTTCCCTCTGCCAGAGTCAGGATCCAAAGACAACGGCAGCAGGGACTGCTCACACACAAAAGGCACCAGGACAAAAGGCTCCCGAGCTTGGCCTTTGCATTCCCGCGGACAGCTCAACAGCTCTAAGCCAGAGAAGTGCCTGCTGGGAAGAGCCTTTAGAATCACTCCGAGCACCTCATGACAAGGAGCTGCAGCGTGTGGGGATGAATCTGCAGCAGCCTCCTGCCCCAGGGTGTCCCCTGGGAGCAGCCATGCGCCAGGCCGTGACTGCCAGCTGCACATGCAAAGGAGCCGGTGTTCCACACCACGGCTGTGCCTGGGACAGAGACACGAGTGGCCACAGAAGTGGCCATGGCACTGTCCGCACGCTGTCCCTGCTGCTTCTCGCCCAGCCGCTGGCGGGGCACCAACTGCCAGCCACGCACTCCTAAAGCCACGGGCCCACTGGGACACTGCGGGGGCTGGTGGAAGCCAGCGGCCATTGTGACACAGCGGGGCTGCACAGAAGCCACGGTGCTTTGTGACCCGTGGCTCCCAGGAGAGCCTTTGTGATGCTGGGGACCTACCCGGAAACCTGGCTCCACTGTGACACCAGCACAGAAGCTTGGGGAGCCCTGGAGACCGTGGGGACGCTATGGAAGCTGATGGAAGCCTGGACACCACAGTGACACTATGGAAGCTGGTGGAACCGAGGGGCCACAGTGACACTCTGGGGCCTTTTGGAAGCAACGAGACTCTGGTGGGAAGCCACGGGATGATTAATGCTGGCAGGAACCTGCTGCAGGTGGGCTCCTCTCTCCCAGCTTCCACAAGTGCTGCTAGGATGCCACTGCGGCACTGGCTTGTCACGGGCTCACGGCTTCCTTTGGGAATGGCTCTGCTGCAGGATGGCATGCTGCAGAGAATGCAGGTAGATGTTGTGCTCCCTCCTGGCATGCAGGTGGACAAGAAAGCCTGATCCAGCCCCCGCTCAGCCCATGTGTGGCTGTGGCATTGGGGCGGGGCAACTTTGGGAGCAGCCCCAGCCCTGCTGCTGGTCCCGGCTGGGCACGCAGCTGCTGGGACACAGGTGTGTCCTGATGGCCCCCGTGTACTCGTTTGAGAAGGGAAGGACAGAGTGCATCAGTGAGTTTGGTGTGGCTTACATGCGGCAAGGAGAAGGTGCAGCCCAGAACTGGCTTTCACTTTGAGAAGCTTTTGCTCTTGCGGGAGCAGCTGGTGGACCTTTTCAACCGAGCTGCAAGAGTGAAAAGTGTGATGGCATGTCTCTCTGAGAAGGAAGGTTCAGTGCCGCAGCGTGTTGTGCACAATTGATATGCTGATAAGAGAAGGGGGTGCTTTTGGACCGTTTTCCTTCCTGACACGTCTGTCTGTGGGAGCTTTAGGTGCTTGGACTCGGATAGCGAAGGTGTGTGAAGGTGACTGGGCTGCGAGAATCCTGTTGCAACAGGGAAGAGGGAAGGTCAGCAAATGTTTCCTGTCCTGGCACATGTCTCAGTCTGAAGTGCAGCTGGAGATGCTTCACTTCTGCCAAGGACGCTGCCAGCTTGAGAGAAGGATGCGCTCTATGGAGTTGAGAAAGAAAGTGCGTAGGACAAGCTTGTTTCCTCCAGTTCCTAGACAGCAAAGGGGCTATGAAAGGCAGCACTGGCTTTTTGTTCTAGGAGTTTTTCTTGACAAGCAGCTGCTGGATGTTTGGAAGGGGGTTTGGGATATGCAAAAAGGAGAGGGTAAGCTGGTACACTGAGCTTGAGAGCAAAAGCATATCTTCAGGGCTTTGGATGCATTTCAGAGGCTGGGAGTTCCATGCTGAGCAGCTGATGGCACAGAAGAGGTTCTAAAGAAAGAGGCCCTGCTGGAATTGCCTTTTCTTTTGCAGCCTAGAAACTGCACAGCCAACAGCAAAAACGATTCCTCCTCCCTCCCTGCAACATGCAGCATCACATTCCTTTCTGTCACCAAGAGGCAGGATGCACAGCCGAGCTCTTCCACCCACTGCTCGCACACGACTGGAGCCGCGCCAGCCAAGCGCTTGGCTTTTTGCTGGCCACTGTCAGCGCTCATGGAAACAAGCACACGATAGCGCTGCCCACTTGCAGAAGAAGGAATCACTGCGAGGCCAGGTCGAAAGCAGCCCAAGGGCAGAGGCAACTTGGAAACTTCGCTGCTCTCAAATCAACGGTGTCAGGACAAAAAGATTTCCCTCATCTTCCCCTTGCACGTGCAGACTCCTCTTTGCACCCACACTCCAAGAGCAAGATGAACTCCTTTGCCCTAACTTGCACTTTCCTTCTCAGCTCTAGGCACCATCCTAAGGCTTCCCTCTGCCAGAGTCAGGATCCAAAGACAACGGCAGCAGGGACTGCTCACACACAAAAGGCACCAGGACAAAAGGCTCCCGAGCTTGGCCTTTGCATTCCCGCGGACAGCTCAACAGCTCTAAGCCAGAGAAGTGCCTGCTGGGAAGAGCCTTTAGAATCACTCCGAGCACCTCATGACAAGGAGCTGCAGCGTGTGGGGATGAATCTGCAGCAGCCTCCTGCCCCAGGGTGTCCCCTGGGAGCAGCCATGCGCCAGGCCGTGACTGCCAGCTGCACATGCAAAGGAGCCGGTGTTCCACACCACGGCTGTGCCTGGGACAGAGACACGAGTGGCCACAGAAGTGGCCATGGCACTGTCCGCACGCTGTCCCTGCTGCTTCTCGCCCAGCCGCTGGCGGGGCACCAACTGCCAGCCACGCACTCCTAAAGCCACGGGCCCACTGGGACACTGCGGGGGCTGGTGGAAGCCAGCGGCCATTGTGACACAGCGGGGCTGCACAGAAGCCACGGTGCTTTGTGACCCGTGGCTCCCAGGAGAGCCTTTGTGATGCTGGGGACCTACCCGGAAACCTGGCTCCACTGTGACACCAGCACAGAAGCTTGGGGAGCCCTGGAGACCGTGGGGACGCTATGGAAGCTGATGGAAGCCTGGACACCACAGTGACACTATGGAAGCTGGTGGAACCGAGGGGCCACAGTGACACTCTGGGGCCTTTTGGAAGCAACGAGACCCTGGTGGGAAGCCACGGGATGATTAATGCTGGCAGGAACCTGCTGCAGGTGGGCTCCTCTCTCCCAGCTTCCACAAGTGCTGCTAGGATGCCACTGCGGCACTGGCTTGTCACGGGCTCACGGCTTCCTTTGGGAATGGCTCTGCTGCAGGATGGCATGCTGCAGAGAATGCAGGTAGATGTTGTGCTCCCTCCTGGCATGCAGGTGGACAAGAAAGCCTGATCCAGCCCCCGCTCAGCCCATGTGTGGCTGTGGCATTGGGGCGGGGCAACTTTGGGAGCAGCCCCAGCCCTGCTGCTGGTCCCGGCTGGGCACGCAGCTGCTGGGACACAGGTGTGTCCTGATGGCCCCCGTGTACTCGTTTGAGAAGGGAAGGACAGAGTGCATCAGTGAGTTTGGTGTGGCTTACATGCGGCAAGGAGAAGGTGCAGCCCAGAACTGGCTTTCACTTTGAGAAGCTTTTGCTCTTGCGGGAGCAGCTGGTGGACCTTTTCAACCGAGCTGCAAGAGTGAAAAGTGTGATGGCATGTCTCTCTGAGAAGGAAGGTTCAGTGCCGCAGCGTGTTGTGCACAATTGATATGCTGATAAGAGAAGGGGGTACTTTTGGACCGTTTTCCTTCCTGACACGTCTGTCTGTGGGAGCTTTAGGTGCTTGGACTCGGATAGCGAAGGTGTGTGAAGGTGACTGGGCTGCGAGAATCCTGTTGCAACAGGGAAGAGGGAAGGTCAGCAAATGTTTCCTGTCCTGGCACATGTCTCAGTCTGAAGTGCAGCTGGAGATGCTTCACTTCTGCCAAGGACGCTGCCAGCTTGAGAGAAGGATGCGCTCTATGGAGTTGAGAAAGAAAGTGCGTAGGACAAGCTTGTTTCCTCCAGTTCCTAGACAGCAAAGGGGCTATGAAAGGCAGCACTGGCTTTTTGTTCTAGGAGTTTTTCTTGACAAGCAGCTGCTGGATGTTTGGAAGGGGGTTTGGGATATGCAAAAAGGAGAGGGTAAGCTGGTACACTGAGCTTGAGAGCAAAAGCATATCTTCAGGGCTTTGGATGCATTTCAGAGGCTGGGAGTTCCATGCTGAGCAGCTGATGGCACAGAAGAGGTTCTAAAGAAAGAGGCCCTGCTGGAATTGCCTTTTCTTTTGCAGCCTAGAAACTGCACAGCCAACAGCAAAAACGATTCCTCCTCCCTCCCTGCAACATGCAGCATCACATTCCTTTCTGTCACCAAGAGGCAGGATGCACAGCCGAGCTCTTCCACCCACTGCTCGCACACGACTGGAGCCGCGCCAGCCAAGCGCTTGGCTTTTTCCTGGCCACTGTCAGCGCTCATGGAAACAAGCACACGATAGCGCTGCCCACTTGCAGAAGAAGGAATCACTGCGAGGCCAGCTCGAAAGCAGCCCAAGGGCAGAGGCAACTTGGAAACTTCGCTGCTCTCAAATCAACGGTGTCAGGACAAAAAGATTTCCCTCATCTTCCCCTTGCACGTGCAGACTCCTCTTTGCACCCACACTCCAAGAGCAAGATGAACTCCTTTGCCCTAACTTGCACTTTCCTTCTCAGCTCTAGGCACCATCCTAAGGCTTCCCTCTGCCAGAGTCAGGATCCAAAGACAACGGCAGCAGGGACTGCTCACACACAAAAGGCACCAGGACAAAAGGCTCCCGAGCTTGGCCTTTGCATTCCCGCGGACAGCTCAACAGCTCTAAGCCAGAGAAGTGCCTGCTGGGAAGAGCCTTTAGAATCACTCCGAGCACCTCATGACAAGGAGCTGCAGCGTGTGGGGATGAATCTGCAGCAGCCTCCTGCCCCAGGGTGTCCCCTGGGAGCAGCCATGCGCCAGGCCGTGACTGCCAGCTGCACATGCAAAGGAGCCGGTGTTCCACACCACGGCTGTGCCTGGGACAGAGACACGAGTGGCCACAGAAGTGGCCATGGCACTGTCCGCACGCTGTCCCTGCTGCTTCTCGCCCAGCCGCTGGCGGGGCACCAACTGCCAGCCACGCACTCCTAAAGCCACGGGCCCACTGGGACACTGCGGGGGCTGGTGGAAGCCAGCGGCCATTGTGACACAGCGGGGCTGCACAGAAGCCACGGTGCTTTGTGACCCGTGGCTCCCAGGAGAGCCTTTGTGATGCTGGGGACCTACCCGGAAACCTGGCTCCACTGTGACACCAGCACAGAAGCTTGGGGAGCCCTGGAGACCGTGGGGACGCTATGGAAGCTGATGGAAGCCTGGACACCACAGTGACACTATGGAAGCTGGTGGAACCGAGGGGCCACAGTGACACTCTGGGGCCTTTTGGAAGCAACGAGACTCTGGTGGGAAGCCACGGGATGATTAATGCTGGCAGGAACCTGCTGCAGGTGGGCTCCTCTCTCCCAGCTTCCACAAGTGCTGCTAGGATGCCACTGTGGCACTGGCTTGTCACGGGCTCACGGCTTCCTTTGGGAATGGCTCTGCTGCAGGATGGCATGCTGCAGAGAATGCAGGTAGATGTTGTGCTCCCTCCTGGCATGCAGGTGGACAAGAAAGCCTGATCCAGCCCCCGCTCAGCCCATGTGTGGCTGTGGCATTGGGGCGGGGCAACTTTGGGAGCAGCCCCAGCCCTGCTGCTGGTCCCGGCTGGGCACGCAGCTGCTGGGACACAGGTGTGTCCTGATGGCCCCCGTGTACTCGTTTGAGAAGGGAAGGACAGAGTGCATCAGTGAGTTTGGTGTGGCTTACATGCGGCAAGGAGAAGGTGCAGCCCAGAACTGGCTTTCACTTTGAGAAGCTTTTGCTCTTGCGGGAGCAGCTGGTGGACCTTTTCAACCGAGCTGCAAGAGTGAAAAGTGTGATGGCATGTCTCTCTGAGAAGGAAGGTTCAGTGCCGCAGCGTGTTGTGCACAATTGATATGCTGATAAGAGAAGGGGGTGCTTTTGGACCGTTTTCCTTCCTGACACGTCTGTCTGTGGGAGCTTTAGGTGCTTGGACTCGGATAGCGAAGGTGTGTGAAGGTGACTGGGCTGCGAGAATCCTGTTGCAACAGGGAAGAGGGAAGGTCAGCAAATGTTTCCTGTCCTGGCACATGTCTCAGTCTGAAGTGCAGCTGGAGATGCTTCACTTCTGCCAAGGACGCTGCCAGCTTGAGAGAAGGATGCGCTCTATGGAGTTGAGAAAGAAAGTGCGTAGGACAAGCTTGTTTCCTCCAGTTCCTAGACAGCAAAGGGGCTATGAAAGGCAGCACTGGCTTTTTGTTCTAGGAGTTTTTCTTGACAAGCAGCTGCTGGATGTTTGGAAGGGGGTTTGGGATATGCAAAAAGGAGAGGGTAAGCTGGTACACTGAGCTTGAGAGCAAAAGCATATCTTCAGGGCTTTGGATGCATTTCAGAGGCTGGGAGTTCCATGCTGAGCAGCTGATGGCACAGAAGAGGTTCTAAAGAAAGAGGCCGTGCTGGAATTGCCTTTTCTTTTGCAGCCTAGAAACTGCACAGCCAACAGCAAAAACGATTCCTCCTCCCTCCCTGCAACATGCAGCATCACATTCCTTTCTGTCACCAAGAGGCAGGATGCACAGCCGAGCTCTTCCACCCACTGCTCGCACACGACTGGAGCTGCGCCAGCCAAGCGCTTGGCTTTTTGCTGGCCACTGTCAGCGCTCATGGAAACAAGCACACGATAGCGCTGCCCACTTGCAGAAGAAGGAATCACTGCGAGGCCAGCTCGAAAGCAGCCCAAGGGCAGAGGCAACTTGGAAACTTCGCTGCTCTCAAATCAACGGTGTCAGGACAAAAAGATTTCCCTCATCTTCCCCTTGCACGTGCAGACTCCTCTTTGCACCCACACTCCAAGAGCAAGATGAACTCCTTTGCCCTAACTTGCACTTTCCTTCTCAGCTCTAGGCACCATCCTAAGGCTTCCCTCTGCCAGAGTCAGGATCCAAAGACAACGGCAGCAGGGACTGCTCACACACAAAAGGCACCAGGACAAAAGGCTCCCGAGCTTGGCCTTTGCATTCCCGCGGACAGCTCAACAGCTCTAAGCCAGAGAAGTGCCTGCTGGGAAGAGCCTTTAGAATCACTCCGAGCACCTCATGACAAGGAGCTGCAGCGTGTGGGGATGAATCTGCAGCAGCCTCCTGCCCCAGGGTGTCCCCTGGGAGCAGCCATGCGCCAGGCCGTGACTGCCAGCTGCACATGCAAAGGAGCCGGTGTTCCACACCACGGCTGTGCCTGGGACAGAGACACGAGTGGCCACAGAAGTGGCCATGGCACTGTCCGCACGCTGTCCCTGCTGCTTCTCGCCCAGCCGCTGGCGGGGCACCAACTGCCAGCCACGCACTCCTAAAGCCACGGGCCCACTGGGACACTGCGGGGGCTGGTGGAAGCCAGCGGCCATTGTGACACAGCGGGGCTGCACAGAAGCCACGGTGCTTTGTGACCCGTGGCTCCCAGGAGAGCCTTTGTGATGCTGGGGACCTACCCGGAAACCTGGCTCCACTGTGACACCAGCACAGAAGCTTGGGGAGCCCTGGAGACCGTGGGGACGCTATGGAAGCTGATGGAAGCCTGGACACCACAGTGACACTATGGAAGCTGGTGGAACCGAGGGGCCACAGTGACACTCTGGGGCCTTTTGGAAGCAACGAGACTCTGGTGGGAAGCCACGGGATGATTAATGCTGGCAGGAACCTGCTGCAGGTGGGCTCCTCTCTCCCAGCTTCCACAAGTGCTGCTAGGATGCCACTGTGGCACTGGCTTGTCACGGGCTCACGGCTTCCTTTGGGAATGGCTCTGCTGCAGGATGGCATGCTGCAGAGAATGCAGGTAGATGTTGTGCTCCCTCCTGGCATGCAGGTGGACAAGAAAGCCTGATCCAGCCCCCGCTCAGCCCATGTGTGGCTGTGGCATTGGGGCGGGGCAACTTTGGGAGCAGCCCCAGCCCTGCTGCTGGTCCCGGCTGGGCACGCAGCTGCTGGGACACAGGTGTGTCCTGATGGCCCCCGTGTACTCGTTTGAGAAGGGAAGGACAGAGTGCATCAGTGAGTTTGGTGTGGCTTACATGCGGCAAGGAGAAGGTGCAGCCCAGAACTGGCTTTCACTTTGAGAAGCTTTTGCTCTTGCGGGAGCAGCTGGTGGACCTTTTCAACCGAGCTGCAAGAGTGAAAAGTGTGATGGCATGTCTCTCTGAGAAGGAAGGTTCAGTGCCGCAGCGTGTTGTGCACAATTGATATGCTGATAAGAGAAGGGGGTGCTTTTGGACCGTTTTCCTTCCTGACACGTCTGTCTGTGGGAGCTTTAGGTGCTTGGACTCGGATAGCGAAGGTGTGTGAAGGTGACTGGGCTGCGAGAATCCTGTTGCAACAGGGAAGAGGGAAGGTCAGCAAATGTTTCCTGTCCTGGCACATGTCTCAGTCTGAAGTGCAGCTGGAGATGCTTCACTTCTGCCAAGGACGCTGCCAGCTTGAGAGAAGGATGCGCTCTATGGAGTTGAGAAAGAAAGTGCGTAGGACAAGCTTGTTTCCTCCAGTTCCTAGACAGCAAAGGGGCTATGAAAGGCAGCACTGGCTTTTTGTTCTAGGAGTTTTTCTTGACAAGCAGCTGCTGGATGTTTGGAAGGGGGTTTGGGATATGCAAAAATGAGAGGGTAAGCTGGTACACTGAGCTTGAGAGCAAAAGCATATCTTCAGGGCTTTGGATGCATTTCAGAGGCTGGGAGTTCCATGCTGAGCAGCTGATGGCACAGAAGAGGTTCTAAAGAAAGAGGCCCTGCTGGAATTGCCTTTTCTTTTGCAGCCTAGAAACTGCACAGCCAACAGCAAAAACGATTCCTCCTCCCTCCCTGCAACATGCAGCATCACATTCCTTTCTGTCACCAAGAGGCAGGATGCACAGCCGAGCTCTTCCACCCACTGCTCGCACACGACTGGAGCCGCGCCAGCCAAGCGCTTGGCTTTTTGCTGGCCACTGTCAGCGCTCATGGAAACAAGCACACGATAGCGCTGCCCACTTGCAGAAGAAGGAATCACTGCGAGGCCAGCTCGAAAGCAGCCCAAGGGCAGAGGCAACTTGGAAACTTCGCTGCTCTCAAATCAACGGTGTCAGGACAAAAAGATTTCCCTCATCTTCCCCTTGCACGTGCAGACTCCTCTTTGCACCCACACTCCAAGAGCAAGATGAACTCCTTTGCCCTAACTTGCACTTTCCTTCTCAGCTCTAGGCACCATCCTAAGGCTTCCCTCTGCCAGAGTCAGGATCCAAAGACAACGGCAGCAGGGACTGCTCACACACAAAAGGCACCAGGACAAAAGGCTCCCGAGCTTGGCCTTTGCATTCCCGCGGACAGCTCAACAGCTCTAAGCCAGAGAAGTGCCTGCTGGGAAGAGCCTTTAGAATCACTCCGAGCACCTCATGACAAGGAGCTGCAGCGTGTGGGGATGAATCTGCAGCAGCCTCCTGCCCCAGGGTGTCCCCCGGGAGCAGCCATGCGCCAGGCCGTGACTGCCAGCTGCACATGCAAAGGAGCCGGTGTTCCACACCACGGCTGTGCCTGGGACAGAGACACGAGTGGCCACAGAAGTGGCCATGGCACTGTCCACACGCTGTCCCTGCTGCTTCTCGCCCAGCCGCTGGCGGGGCACCAACTGCCAGCCACGCACTCCTAAAGCCACGGGCCCACTGGGACACTGCGGGGGCTGGTGGAAGCCAGCGGCCATTGTGACACAGCGGGGCTGCACAGAAGCCACGGTGCTTTGTGACCCGTGGCTCCCAGGAGAGCCTTTGTGATGCTGGGGACCTACCCGGAAGCCTGGCTCCACTGTGACACCAGCACAGAAGCTCGGGGAGCCCTGGAGACCGTGGGGACGCTATGGAAGCTGGCAGAAGCCTGGCTCCACTGTGACACCAGCACAGAAGCTCGGGGAGCCCTGCAGACCGTGGGGATGCTAGGGAAGCTGATGGAAGCCTGGACACCACAGTGACACTATGGAAGCTGGTGGAACCGAGGGGCCACAGTGACACTCTGGGGCCTTTTGGAAGCAACGAGACTCTGGTGGGAAGCCACGGGATGATTAATGCTGGCAGGAACCTGCTGCAGGTGGGCTCCTCTCTCCCAGCTTCCACAAGTGCTGCTAGGATGCCACTGCGGCACTGGCTTGTCACGGGCTCACGGCTTCCTTTGGGAATGGCTCTGCTGCAGGATGGCATGCTGCAGAGAATGCAGGTAGATGTTGTGCTCCCTCCTGGCATGCAGGTGGACAAGAAAGCCTGATCCAGCCCCCGCTCAGCCCATGTGTGGCTGTGGCATTGGGGCGGGGCAACTTTGGGAGCAGCCCCAGCCCTGCTGCTGGTCCCGGCTGGGCACGCAGCTGCTGGGACACAGGTGTGTCCTGATGGCCCCCGTGTACTCGTTTGAGAAGGGAAGGACAGAGTGCATCAGTGAGTTTGGTGTGGCTTACATGCGGCAAGGAGAAGGTGCAGCCCAGAACTGGCTTTCACTTTGAGAAGCTTTTGCTCTTGCGGGAGCAGCTGGTGGACCTTTTCAACCGAGCTGCAAGAGTGAAAAGTGTGATGGCATGTCTATCTGAGAAGGAAGGTTCAGTGCCGCAGCGTGTTGTGCACAATTGATATGCTGATAAGAGAAGGGGGTGCTTTTGGACCGTTTTCCTTCCTGACACGTCTGTCTGTGGGAGCTTTAGGTGCTTGGACTCAGGGATAGCGAAGGTGTGTGAAGGTGACTGGGCTGCGAGAATCCTGTTGCAACAGGGAAGAGGGAAGGTCAGCAAATGTTTCCTGTCCTGGCACATGTCTCAGTCTGAAGTGCAGCTGGAGATGCTTCACTTCTGCCAAGGACGCTGCCAGCTTGAGAGAAGGATGCGCTCTATGGAGTTGAGAAAGAAAGTGCGTAGGACAAGCTTGTTTCCTCCAGTTCCTAGACAGCAAAGGGGCTATGAAAGGCAGCACTGGCTTTTTGTTCTAGGAGTTTTTCTTGACAAGCAGCTGCTGGATGTTTGGAAGGGGGTTTGGGATATGCAAAAAGGAGAGGGTAAGCTGGTACACTGAGCTTGAGAGCAAAAGCATATCTTCAGGGCTTTGGATGCATTTCAGAGGCTGGGAGTTCCATGCTGAGCAGCTGATGGCACAGAAGAGGTTCTAAAGAAAGAGGCCCTGCTGGAATTGCCTTTTCTTTTGCAGCCTAGAAACTGCACAGCCAACAGCAAAAACGATTCCTCCTCCCTCCCTGCAACATGCAGCATCACATTCCTTTCTGTCACCAAGAGGCAGGATGCACAGCCGAGCTCTTCCACCCACTGCTCGCACACGACTGGGGCCGCGCCAGCCAAGCGCTTGGCTTTTTGCTGGCCACTGTCAGCGCTCATGGAAACAAGCACACGATAGCGCTGCCCACTTGCAGAAGAAGGAATCACTGCGAGGCCAGCTCGAAAGCAGCCCAAGGGCAGAGGCAACTTGGAAACTTCGCTGCTCTCAAATCAACGGTGTCAGGACAAAAAGATTTCCCTCATCTTCCCCTTGCACGTGCAGACTCCTCTTTGCACCCACACTCCAAGAGCAAGATGAACTCCTTTGCCCTAACTTGCACTTTCCTTCTCAGCTCTAGGCACCATCCTAAGGCTTCCCTCTGCCAGAGTCAGGATCCAAAGACAACGGCAGCAGGGACTGCTCACACACAAAAGGCACCAGGACAAAAGGCTCCCGAGCTTGGCCTTTGCATTCCCGCGGACAGCTCAACAGCTCTAAGCCAGAGAAGTGCCTGCTGGGAAGAGCCTTTAGAATCACTCCGAGCACCTCATGACAAGGAGCTGCAGCGTGTGGGGATGAATCTGCAGCAGCCTCCTGCCCCAGGGTGTCCCCCGGGAGCAGCCATGCGCCAGGCCGTGACTGCCAGCTGCACATGCAAAGGAGCCGGTGTTCCACACCACGGCTGTGCCTGGGACAGAGACACGAGTGGCCACAGAAGTGGCCATGGCACTGTCCACACGCTGTCCCTGCTGCTTCTCGCCCAGCCGCTGGCGGGGCACCAACTGCCAGCCACGCACTCCTAAAGCCACGGGCCCACTGGGACACTGCGGGGGCTGGTGGAAGCCAGCGGCCATTGTGACACAGCGGGGCTGCACAGAAGCCACGGTGCTTTGTGACCCGTGGCTCCCAGGAGAGCCTTTGTGATGCTGGGGACCTACCCGGAAACCTGGCTCCACTGTGACACCAGCACAGAAGCTTGGGGAGCCCTGGAGACCGTGGGGACGCTATGGAAGCTGATGGAAGCCTGGACACCACAGTGACACTATGGAAGCTGGTGGAACCGAGGGGCCACAGTGACACTCTGGGGCCTTTTGGAAGCAACGAGACTCTGGTGGGAAGCCACGGGATGATTAATGCTGGCAGGAACCTGCTGCAGGTGGGCTCCTCTCTCCCAGCTTCCACAAGTGCTGCTAGGATGCCACTGCGGCACTGGCTTGTCACGGGCTCACGGCTTCCTTTGGGAATGGCTCTGCTGCAGGATGGCATGCTGCAGAGAATGCAGGTAGATGTTGTGCTCCCTCCTGGCATGCAGGTGGACAAGAAAGCCTGATCCAGCCCCCGCTCAGCCCATGTGTGGCTGTGGCATTGGGGCGGGGCAACTTTGGGAGCAGCCCCAGCCCTGCTGCTGGTCCCGGCTGGGCACGCAGCTGCTGGGACACAGGTGTGTCCTGATGGCCCCCGTGTACTCGTTTGAGAAGGGAAGGACAGAGTGCATCAGTGAGTTTGGTGTGGCTTACATGCGGCAAGGAGAAGGTGCAGCCCAGAACTGGCTTTCACTTTGAGAAGCTTTTGCTCTTGCGGGAGCAGCTGGTGGACCTTTTCAACCGAGCTGCAAGAGTGAAAAGTGTGATGGCATGTCTCTCTGAGAAGGAAGGTTCAGTGCCGCAGCGTGTTGTGCACAATTGATATGCTGATAAGAGAAGGGGGTGCTTTTGGACCGTTTTCCTTCCTGACACGTCTGTCTGTGGGAGCTTTAGGTGCTTGGACTCGGATAGCGAAGGTGTGTGAAGGTGACTGGGCTGCGAGAATCCTGTTGCAACAGGGAAGAGGGAAGGTCAGCAAATGTTTCCTGTCCTGGCACATGTCTCAGTCTGAAGTGCAGCTGGAGATGCTTCACTTCTGCCAAGGACGCTGCCAGCTTGAGAGAAGGATGCGCTCTATGGAGTTGAGAAAGAAAGTGCGTAGGACAAGCTTGTTTCCTCCAGTTCCTAGACAGCAAAGGGGCTATGAAAGGCAGCACTGGCTTTTTGTTCTAGGAGTTTTTCTTGACAAGCAGCTGCTGGATGTTTGGAAGGGGGTTTGGGATATGCAAAAATGAGAGGGTAAGCTGGTACACTGAGCTTGAGAGCAAAAGCATATCTTCAGGGCTTTGGATGCATTTCAGAGGCTGGGAGTTCCATGCTGAGCAGCTGATGGCACAGAAGAGGTTCTAAAGAAAGAGGCCCTGCTGGAATTGCCTTTTCTTTTGCAGCCTAGAAACTGCACAGCCAACAGCAAAAACGATTCCTCCTCCCTCCCTGCAACATGCAGCATCACATTCCTTTCTGTCACCAAGAGGCAGGATGCACAGCCGAGCTCTTCCACCCACTGCTCGCACACGACTGGAGCCGCGCCAGCCAAGCGCTTGGCTTTTTGCTGGCCACTGTCAGCGCTCATGGAAACAAGCACACGATAGCGCTGCCCACTTGCAGAAGAAGGAATCACTGCGAGGCCAGCTCGAAAGCAGCCCAAGGGCAGAGGCAACTTGGAAACTTCGCTGCTCTCAAATCAACGGTGTCAGGACAAAAAGATTTCCCTCATCTTCCCCTTGCACGTGCAGACTCCTCTTTGCACCCACACTCCAAGAGCAAGATGAACTCCTTTGCCCTAACTTGCACTTTCCTTCTCAGCTCTAGGCACCATCCTAAGGCTTCCCTCTGCCAGAGTCAGGATCCAAAGACAACGGCAGCAGGGACTGCTCACACACAAAAGGCACCAGGACAAAAGGCTCCCGAGCTTGGCCTTTGCATTCCCGCGGACAGCTCAACAGCTCTAAGCCAGAGAAGTGCCTGCTGGGAAGAGCCTTTAGAATCACTCCGAGCACCTCATGACAAGGAGCTGCAGCGTGTGGGGATGAATCTGCAGCAGCCTCCTGCCCCAGGGTGTCCCCCGGGAGCAGCCATGCGCCAGGCCGTGACTGCCAGCTGCACATGCAAAGGAGCCGGTGTTCCACACCACGGCTGTGCCTGGGACAGAGACACGAGTGGCCACAGAAGTGGCCATGGCACTGTCCACACGCTGTCCCTGCTGCTTCTCGCCCAGCCGCTGGCGGGGCACCAACTGCCAGCCACGCACTCCTAAAGCCACGGGCCCACTGGGACACTGCGGGGGCTGGTGGAAGCCAGCGGCCATTGTGACACAGCGGGGCTGCACAGAAGCCACGGTGCTTTGTGACCCGTGGCTCCCAGGAGAGCCTTTGTGATGCTGGGGACCTACCCGGAAGCCTGGCTCCACTGTGACACCAGCACAGAAGCTCGGGGAGCCCTGGAGACCGTGGGGACGCTATGGAAGCTGGCAGAAGCCTGGCTCCACTGTGACACCAGCACAGAAGCTCGGGGAGCCCTGCAGACCGTGGGGATGCTAGGGAAGCTGATGGAAGCCTGGACACCACAGTGACACTATGGAAGCTGGTGGAACCGAGGGGCCACAGTGACACTCTGGGGCCTTTTGGAAGCAACGAGACTCTGGTGGGAAGCCACGGGATGATTAATGCTGGCAGGAACCTGCTGCAGGTGGGCTCCTCTCTCCCAGCTTCCACAAGTGCTGCTAGGATGCCACTGCGGCACTGGCTTGTCACGGGCTCACGGCTTCCTTTGGGAATGGCTCTGCTGCAGGATGGCATGCTGCAGAGAATGCAGGTAGATGTTGTGCTCCCTCCTGGCATGCAGGTGGACAAGAAAGCCTGATCCAGCCCCCGCTCAGCCCATGTGTGGCTGTGGCATTGGGGCGGGGCAACTTTGGGAGCAGCCCCAGCCCTGCTGCTGGTCCCGGCTGGGCACGCAGCTGCTGGGACACAGGTGTGTCCTGATGGCCCCCGTGTACTCGTTTGAGAAGGGAAGGACAGAGTGCATCAGTGAGTTTGGTGTGGCTTACATGCGGCAAGGAGAAGGTGCAGCCCAGAACTGGCTTTCACTTTGAGAAGCTTTTGCTCTTGCGGGAGCAGCTGGTGGACCTTTTCAACCGAGCTGCAAGAGTGAAAAGTGTGATGGCATGTCTATCTGAGAAGGAAGGTTCAGTGCCGCAGCGTGTTGTGCACAATTGATATGCTGATAAGAGAAGGGGGTGCTTTTGGACCGTTTTCCTTCCTGACACGTCTGTCTGTGGGAGCTTTAGGTGCTTGGACTCAGGGATAGCGAAGGTGTGTGAAGGTGACTGGGCTGCGAGAATCCTGTTGCAACAGGGAAGAGGGAAGGTCAGCAAATGTTTCCTGTCCTGGCACATGTCTCAGTCTGAAGTGCAGCTGGAGATGCTTCACTTCTGCCAAGGACGCTGCCAGCTTGAGAGAAGGATGCGCTCTATGGAGTTGAGAAAGAAAGTGCGTAGGACAAGCTTGTTTCCTCCAGTTCCTAGACAGCAAAGGGGCTATGAAAGGCAGCACTGGCTTTTTGTTCTAGGAGTTTTTCTTGACAAGCAGCTGCTGGATGTTTGGAAGGGGGTTTGGGATATGCAAAAAGGAGAGGGTAAGCTGGTACACTGAGCTTGAGAGCAAAAGCATATCTTCAGGGCTTTGGATGCATTTCAGAGGCTGGGAGTTCCATGCTGAGCAGCTGATGGCACAGAAGAGGTTCTAAAGAAAGAGGCCCTGCTGGAATTGCCTTTTCTTTTGCAGCCTAGAAACTGCACAGCCAACAGCAAAAACGATTCCTCCTCCCTCCCTGCAACATGCAGCATCACATTCCTTTCTGTCACCAAGAGGCAGGATGCACAGCCGAGCTCTTCCACCCACTGCTCGCACACGACTGGGGCCGCGCCAGCCAAGCGCTTGGCTTTTTGCTGGCCACTGTCAGCGCTCATGGAAACAAGCACACGATAGCGCTGCCCACTTGCAGAAGAAGGAATCACTGCGAGGCCAGCTCGAAAGCAGCCCAAGGGCAGAGGCAACTTGGAAACTTCGCTGCTCTCAAATCAACGGTGTCAGGACAAAAAGATTTCCCTCATCTTCCCCTTGCACGTGCAGACTCCTCTTTGCACCCACACTCCAAGAGCAAGATGAACTCCTTTGCCCTAACTTGCACTTTCCTTCTCAGCTCTAGGCACCATCCTAAGGCTTCCCTCTGCCAGAGTCAGGATCCAAAGACAACGGCACCAGGGACTGCTCACACACAAAAGGCACCAGGACAAAAGGCTCCCGAGCTTGGCCTTTGCATTCCCGCGGACAGCTCAACAGCTCTAAGCCAGAGAAGTGCCTGGTGGGAAGAGCCTTTAGAATCACTCCGAGCACCTCATGACAAGGAGCTGCAGCGTGTGGGGATGAATCTGCAGCAGCCTCCTGCCCCAGGGTGTCCCCCGGGAGCAGCCATGCGCCAGGCCGTGACTGCCAGCTGCACATGCAAAGGAGCCGGTGTTCCACACCACGGCTGTGCCTGGGACAGAGACACGAGTGGCCACAGAAGTGGCCATGGCACTGTCCACACGCTGTCCCTGCTGCTTCTCGCCCAGCCGCTGGCGGGGCACCAACTGCCAGCCACGCACTCCTAAAGCCACGGGCCCACTGGGACACTGCGGGGGCTGGTGGAAGCCAGCGGCCATTGTGACACAGCGGGGCTGCACAGAAGCCACGGTGCTTTGTGACCCGTGGCTCCCAGGAGAGCCTTTGTGATGCTGGGGACCTACCCGGAAGCCTGGCTCCACTGTGACACCAGCACAGAAGCTCGGGGAGCCCTGGAGACCGTGGGGACGCTATGGAAGCTGGCAGAAGCCTGGCTCCACTGTGACACCAGCACAGAAGCTCGGGGAGCCCTGCAGACCGTTGGGATGCTAGGGAAGCTGATGGAAGCCTGGACACCACAGTGACACTATGGAAGCTGGTGGAACCGAGGGGCCACAGTGACACTCTGGGGCCTTTTGGAAGCAACGAGACTCTGGTGGGAAGCCACGGGATGATTAATGCTGGCAGGAACCTGCTGCAGGTGGGCTCCTCTCTCCCAGCTTCCACAAGTGCTGCTAGGATGCCACTGCGGCACTGGCTTGTCACGGGCTCACGGCTTCCTTTGGGAATGGCTCTGCTGCAGGATGGCATGCTGCAGAGAATGCAGGTAGATGTTGTGCTCCCTCCTGGCATGCAGGTGGACAAGAAAGCCTGATCCAGCCCCCGCTCAGCCCATGTGTGGCTGTGGCATTGGGGCGGGGCAACTTTGGGAGCAGCCCCAGCCCTGCTGCTGGTCCCGGCTGGGCACGCAGCTGCTGGGACACAGGTGTGTCCTGATGGCCCCCGTGTACTCGTTTGAGAAGGGAAGGACAGAGTGCATCAGTGAGTTTGGTGTGGCTTACATGCGGCAAGGAGAAGGTGCAGCCCAGAACTGGCTTTCACTTTGAGAAGCTTTTGCTCTTGCGGGAGCAGCTGGTGGACCTTTTCAACCGAGCTGCAAGAGTGAAAAGTGTGATGGCATGTCTCTCTGAGAAGGAAGGTTCAGTGCCGCAGCGTGTTGTGCACAATTGATATGCTGATAAGAGAAGGGGGTGCTTTTGGACCGTTTTCCTTCCTGACACGTCTGTCTGTGGGAGCTTTAGGTGCTTGGACTCAGGGATAGCGAAGGTGTGTGAAGGTGACTGGGCTGCGAGAATCCTGTTGCAACAGGGAAGAGGGAAGGTCAGCAAATGTTTCCTGTCCTGGCACATGTCTCAGTCTGAAGTGCAGCTGGAGATGCTTCACTTCTGCCAAGGACGCTGCCAGCTTGAGAGAAGGATGCGCTCTATGGAGTTGAGAAAGAAAGTGCGTAGGACAAGCTTGTTTCCTCCAGTTCCTAGACAGCAAAGGGGCTATGAAAGGCAGCACTGGCTTTTTGTTCTAGGAGTTTTTCTTGACAAGCAGCTGCTGGATGTTTGGAAGGGGGTTTGGGATATGCAAAAATGAGAGGGTAAGCTGGTACACTGAGCTTGAGAGCAAAAGCATATCTTCAGGGCTTTGGATGCATTTCAGAGGCTGGGAGTTCCATGCTGAGCAGCTGATGGCACAGAAGAGGTTCTAAAGAAAGAGGCCCTGCTGGAATTGCCTTTTCTTTTGCAGCCTAGAAACTGCACAGCCAACAGCAAAAACGATTCCTCCTCCCTCCCTGCAACATGCAGCATCACATTCCTTTCTGTCACCAAGAGGCAGGATGCACAGCCGAGCTCTTCCACCCACTGCTCGCACACGACTGGAGCCGCGCCAGCCAAGCGCTTGGCTTTTTCCTGGCCACTGTCAGCGCTCATGGAAACAAGCACACGATAGCGCTGCCCACTTGCAGAAGAAGGAATCACTGCGAGGCCAGGTCGAAAGCAGCCCAAGGGCAGAGGCAACTTGGAAACTTCGCTGCTCTCAAATCAACGGTGTCAGGACAAAAAGATTTCCCTCATCTTCCCCTTGCACGTGCAGACTCCTCTTTGCACCCACACTCCAAGAGCAAGATGAACTCCTTTGCCCTAACTTGCACTTTCCTTCTCAGCTCTAGGCACCATCCTAAGGCTTCCCTCTGCCAGAGTCAGGATCCAAAGACAACGGCAGCAGGGACTGCTCACACACAAAAGGCACCAGGACAAAAGGCTCCCGAGCTTGGCCTTTGCATTCCCGCGGACAGCTCAACAGCTCTAAGCCAGAGAAGTGCCTGCTGGGAAGAGCCTTTAGAATCACTCCGAGCACCTCATGACAAGGAGCTGCAGCGTGTGGGGATGAATCTGCAGCAGCCTCCTGCCCCAGGGTGTCCCCTGGGAGCAGCCATGCGCCAGGCCGTGACTGCCAGCTGCACATGCAAAGGAGCCGGTGTTCCACACCACGGCTGTGCCTGGGACAGAGACACGAGTGGCCACAGAAGTGGCCATGGCACTGTCCGCACGCTGTCCCTGCTGCTTCTCGCCCAGCCGCTGGCGGGGCACCAACTGCCAGCCACGCACTCCTAAAGCCACGGGCCCACTGGGACACTGCGGGGGCTGGTGGAAGCCAGCGGCCATTGTGACACAGCGGGGCTGCACAGAAGCCACGGTGCTTTGTGACCCGTGGCTCCCAGGAGAGCCTTTGTGATGCTGGGGACCTACCCGGAAACCTGGCTCCACTGTGACACCAGCACAGAAGCTTGGGGAGCCCTGGAGACCGTGGGGACGCTATGGAAGCTGATGGAAGCCTGGACACCACAGTGACACTATGGAAGCTGGTGGAACCGAGGGGCCACAGTGACACTCTGGGGCCTTTTGGAAGCAACGAGACTCTGGTGGGAAGCCACGGGATGATTAATGCTGGCAGGAACCTGCTGCAGGTGGGCTCCTCTCTCCCAGCTTCCACAAGTGCTGCTAGGATGCCACTGCGGCACTGGCTTGTCACGGGCTCACGGCTTCCTTTGGGAATGGCTCTGCTGCAGGATGGCATGCTGCAGAGAATGCAGGTAGATGTTGTGCTCCCTCCTGGCATGCAGGTGGACAAGAAAGCCTGATCCAGCCCCCGCTCAGCCCATGTGTGGCTGTGGCATTGGGGCGGGGCAACTTTGGGAGCAGCCCCAGCCCTGCTGCTGGTCCCGGCTGGGCACGCAGCTGCTGGGACACAGGTGTGTCCTGATGGCCCCCGTGTACTCGTTTGAGAAGGGAAGGACAGAGTGCATCAGTGAGTTTGGTGTGGCTTACATGCGGCAAGGAGAAGGTGCAGCCCAGAACTGGCTTTCACTTTGAGAAGCTTTTGCTCTTGCGGGAGCAGCTGGTGGACCTTTTCAACCGAGCTGCAAGAGTGAAAAGTGTGATGGCATGTCTCTCTGAGAAGGAAGGTTCAGTGCCGCAGCGTGTTGTGCACAATTGATATGCTGATAAGAGAAGGGGGTGGTTTTGGACCGTTTTCCTTCCTGACACGTCTGTCTGTGGGAGCTTTAGGTGCTTGGACTCGGATAGCGAAGGTGTGTGAAGGTGACTGGGCTGCGAGAATCCTGTTGCAACAGGGAAGAGGGAAGGTCAGCAAATGTTTCCTGTCCTGGCACATGTCTCAGTCTGAAGTGCAGCTGGAGATGCTTCACTTCTGCCAAGGACGCTGCCAGCTTGAGAGAAGGATGCGCTCTATGGAGTTGAGAAAGAAAGTGCGTAGGACAAGCTTGTTTCCTCCAGTTCCTAGACAGCAAAGGGGCTATGAAAGGCAGCACTGGCTTTTTGTTCTAGGAGTTTTTCTTGACAAGCAGCTGCTGGATGTTTGGAAGGGGGTTTGGGATATGCAAAAATGAGAGGGTAAGCTGGTACACTGAGCTTGAGAGCAAAAGCATATCTTCAGGGCTTTGGATGCATTTCAGAGGCTGGGAGTTCCATGCTGAGCAGCTGATGGCACAGAAGAGGTTCTAAAGAAAGAGGCCCTGCTGGAATTGCCTTTTCTTTTGCAGCCTAGAAACTGCACAGCCAACAGCAAAAACGATTCCTCCTCCCTCCCTGCAACATGCAGCATCACATTCCTTTCTGTCACCAAGAGGCAGGATGCACAGCCGAGCTCTTCCACCCACTGTTCGCACACGACTGGGGCCGCGCCAGCCAAGCGCTTGGCTTTTTGCTGGCCACTGTCAGCGCTCATGGAAACAAGCACACGATAGCGCTGCCCACTTGCAGAAGAAGGAATCACTGCGAGGCCAGCTCGAAAGCAGCCCAAGGGCAGAGGCAACTTGGAAACTTCGCTGCTCTCAAATCAACGGTGTCAGGACAAAAAGATTTCCCTCATCTTCCCCTTGCACGTGCAGACTCCTCTTTGCACCCACACTCCAAGAGCAAGATGAACTCCTTTGCCCTAACTTGCACTTTCCTTCTCAGCTCTAGGCACCATCCTAAGGCTTCCCTCTGCCAGAGTCAGGATCCAAAGACAACGGCACCAGGGACTGCTCACACACAAAAGGCACCAGGACAAAAGGCTCCCGAGCTTGGCCTTTGCATTCCCGCGGACAGCTCAACAGCTCTAAGCCAGAGAAGTGCCTGCTGGGAAGAGCCTTTAGAATCACTCCGAGCACCTCATGACAAGGAGCTGCAGCGTGTGGGGATGAATCTGCAGCAGCCTCCTGCCCCAGGGTGTCCCCCGGGAGCAGCCATGCGCCAGGCCGTGACTGCCAGCTGCACATGCAAAGGAGCCGGTGTTCCACACCACGGCTGTGCCTGGGACAGAGACACGAGTGGCCACAGAAGTGGCCATGGCACTGTCCACACGCTGTCCCTGCTGCTTCTCGCCCAGCCGCTGGCGGGGCACCAACTGCCAGCCACGCACTCCTAAAGCCACGGGCCCACTGGGACACTGCGGGGGCTGGTGGAAGCCAGCGGCCATTGTGACACAGCGGGGCTGCACAGAAGCCACGGTGCTTTGTGACCCGTGGCTCCCAGGAGAGCCTTTGTGATGCTGGGGACCTACCCGGAAGCCTGGCTCCACTGTGACACCAGCACAGAAGCTCGGGGAGCCCTGGAGACCGTGGGGACGCTATGGAAGCTGGCAGAAGCCTGGCTCCACTGTGACACCAGCACAGAAGCTCGGGGAGCCCTGCAGACCGTTGGGATGCTAGGGAAGCTGATGGAAGCCTGGACACCACAGTGACACTATGGAAGCTGGTGGAACCGAGGGGCCACAGTGACACTCTGGGGCCTTTTGGAAGCAACGAGACTCTGGTGGGAAGCCACGGGATGATTAATGCTGGCAGGAACCTGCTGCAGGTGGGCTCCTCTCTCCCAGCTTCCACAAGTGCTGCTAGGATGCCACTGCGGCACTGGCTTGTCACGGGCTCACGGCTTCCTTTGGGAATGGCTCTGCTGCAGGATGGCATGCTGCAGAGAATGCAGGTAGATGTTGTGCTCCCTCCTGGCATGCAGGTGGACAAGAAAGCCTGATCCAGCCCCCGCTCAGCCCATGTGTGGCTGTGGCATTGGGGCGGGGCAACTTTGGGAGCAGCCCCAGCCCTGCTGCTGGTCCCGGCTGGGCACGCAGCTGCTGGGACACAGGTGTGTCCTGATGGCCCCCTTGTACTCGTTTGAGAAGGGAAGGACAGAGTGCATCAGTGAGTTTGGTGTGGCTTACATGCGGCAAGGAGAAGGTGCAGCCCAGAACTGGCTTTCACTTTGAGAAGCTTTTGCTCTTGCGGGAGCAGCTGGTGGACCTTTTCAACCGAGCTGCAAGAGTGAAAAGTGTGATGGCATGTCTCTCTGAGAAGGAAGGTTCAGTGCCGCAGCGTGTTGTGCACAATTGATATGCTGATAAGAGAAGGGAGTGCTTTTGGACCGTTTTCCTTCCTGACACGTCTGTCTGTGGGAGCTTTAGGTGCTTGGACTCGGATAGCGAAGGTGTGTGAAGGTGACTGGGCTGCGAGAATCCTGTTGCAACAGGGAAGAGGGAAGGTCAGCAAATGTTTCCTGTCCTGGCACATGTCTCAGTCTGAAGTGCAGCTGGAGATGCTTCACTTCTGCCAAGGACGCTGCCAGCTTGAGAGAAGGATGCGCTCTATGGAGTTGAGAAAGAAAGTGCGTAGGACAAGCTTGTTTCCTCCAGTTCCTAGACAGCAAAGGGGCTATGAAAGGCAGCACTGGCTTTTTGTTCTAGGAGTTTTTCTTGACAAGCAGCTGCTGGATGTTTGGAAGGGGGTTTGGGATATGCAAAAATGAGAGGGTAAGCTGGTACACTGAGCTTGAGAGCAAAAGCATATCTTCAGGGCTTTGGATGCATTTCAGAGGCTGGGAGTTCCATGCTGAGCAGCTGATGGCACAGAAGAGGTTCTAAAGAAAGAGGCCCTGCTGGAATTGCCTTTTCTTTTGCAGCCTAGAAACTGCACAGCCAACAGCAAAAACGATTCCTCCTCCCTCCCTGCAACATGCAGCATCACATTCCTTTCTGTCACCAAGAGGCAGGATGCACAGCCGAGCTCTTCCACCCACTGCTCGCACACGACTGGAGCCGCGCCAGCCAAGCGCTTGGCTTTTTGCTGGCCACTGTCAGCGCTCATGGAAACAAGCACACGATAGCGCTGCCCACTTGCAGAAGAAGGAATCACTGCGAGGCCAGCTCGAAAGCAGCCCAAGGGCAGAGGCAACTTGGAAACTTCGCTGCTCTCAAATCAACGGTGTCAGGACAAAAAGATTTCCCTCATCTTCCCCTTGCACGTGCAGACTCCTCTTTGCACCCACACTCCAAGAGCAAGATGAACTCCTTTGCCCTAACTTGCACTTTCCTTCTCAGCTCTAGGCACCATCCTAAGGCTTCCCTCTGCCAGAGTCAGGATCCAAAGACAACGGCACCAGGGACTGCTCACACACAAAAGGCACCAGGACAAAAGGCTCCCGAGCTTGGCCTTTGCATTCCCGCGGACAGCTCAACAGCTCTAAGCCAGAGAAGTGCCTGCTGGGAAGAGCCTTTAGAATCACTCCGAGCACCTCATGACAAGGAGCTGCAGCGTGTGGGGATGAATCTGCAGCAGCCTCCTGCCCCAGGGTGTCCCCTGGGAGCAGCCATGCGCCAGGCCGTGACTGCCAGCTGCACATGCAAAGGAGCCGGTGTTCCACACCACGGCTGTGCCTGGGACAGAGACACGAGTGGCCACAGAAGTGGCCATGGCACTGTCCGCACGCTGTCCCTGCTGCTTCTCGCCCAGCCGCTGGCGGGGCACCAACTGCCAGCCACGCACTCCTAAAGCCACGGGCCCACTGGGACACTGCGGGGGCTGGTGGAAGCCAGCGGCCATTGTGACACAGCGGGGCTGCACAGAAGCCACGGTGCTTTGTGACCCGTGGCTCCCAGGAGAGCCTTTGTGATGCTGGGGACCTACCCGGAAACCTGGCTCCACTGTGACACCAGCACAGAAGCTTGGGGAGCCCTGGAGACCGTGGGGACGCTATGGAAGCTGATGGAAGCCTGGACACCACAGTGACACTATGGAAGCTGGTGGAACCGAGGGGCCACAGTGACACTCTGGGGCCTTTTGGAAGCAACGAGACTCTGGTGGGAAGCCACGGGATGATTAATGCTGGCAGGAACCTGCTGCAGGTGGGCTCCTCCCAGCTTCCACAAGTGCTGCTAGGATGCCACTGCGGCACTGGCTTGTCACGGGCTCACGGCTTCCTTTAGGAAGGGCTCTGCTGCAGGATGGCATGCTGCAGAGAATGCAGGTAGATGTTGTGCTCCCTCCTGGCATGCAGGTGGACAAGAAAGCCTGATCCAGCCCCCGCTCAGCCCATGTCTGGCTGTGGCATTGGGGCGGGGCAACTTTGGGAGCAGCCCCAGCCCTGCTGCTGGTCCCGGCTGGGCACGCAGCTGCTGGGACACAGGTGTGTCCTGATGGCCCCCGTGTACTCGTTTGAGAAGGGAAGGACAGAGTGCATCAGTGAGTTTGGTGTGGCTTACATGCGGCAAGGAGAAGGTGCAGCCCAGAACTGGCTTTCACTTGGAGAAGCTTTTGCTCTTGCGGGAGCAGCTGGTGGACCTTTTCAACCGAGCTGCAAGAGTGAAAAGTGTGATGGCATGTCTCTCTGAGAAGGAAGGTTCAGTGCCGCAGCGTGTTGTGCACAATTGATATGCTGATAAGAGAAGGGAGTGCTTTTGGACCGTTTTCCTTCCTGACACGTCTGTCTGTGGGAGCTTTAGGTGCTTGGACTCGGATAGCGAAGGTGTGTGAAGGTGACTGGGCTGCGAGAATCCTGTTGCAACAGGGAAGAGGGAAGGTCAGCAAATGTTTCCTGTCCTGGCACATGTCTCAGTCTGAAGTGCAGCTGGAGATGCTTCACTTCTGCCAAGGACGCTGCCAGCTTGAGAGAAGGATGCGCTCTATGGAGTTGAGAAAGAAAGTGCGTAGGACAAGCTTGTTTCCTCCAGTTCCTAGACAGCAAAGGGGCTATGAAAGGCAGCACTGGCTTTTTGTTCTAGGAGTTTTTCTTGACAAGCAGCTGCTGGATGTTTGGAAGGGGGTTTGGGATATGCAAAAATGAGAGGGTAAGCTGGTACACTGAGCTTGAGAGCAAAAGCATATCTTCAGGGCTTTGGATGCATTTCAGAGGCTGGGAGTTCCATGCTGAGCAGCTGATGGCACAGAAGAGGTTCTAAAGAAAGAGGCCCTGCTGGAATTGCCTTTTCTTTTGCAGACTAGAAACTGCACAGCCAACAGCAAAAACGATTCCTCCTCCCTCCCTGCAACATGCAGCATCACATTCCTTTCTGTCACCAAGAGGCAGGATGCACAGCCGAGCTCTTCCACCCACTGCTCGCACACGACTGGAGCCGCGCCAGCCAAGCGCTTGGCTTTTTGCTGGCCACTGTCAGCGCTCATGGAAACAAGCACACGATAGCGCTGCCCACTTGCAGAAGAAGGAATCACTGCGAGGCCAGCTCGAAAGCAGCCCAAGGGCAGAGGCAACTTGGAAACTTCGCTGCTCTCAAATCAACGGTGTCAGGACAAAAAGATTTCCCTCATCTTCCCCTTGCACGTGCAGACTCCTCTTTGCACCCACACTCCAAGAGCAAGATGAACTCCTTTGCCCTAACTTGCACTTTCCTTCTCAGCTCTAGGCACCATCCTAAGGCTTCCCTCTGCCAGAGTCAGGATCCAAAGACAACGGCACCAGGGACTGCTCACACACAAAAGGCACCAGGACAAAAGGCTCCCGAGCTTGGCCTTTGCATTCCCGCGGACAGCTCAACAGCTCTAAGCCAGAGAAGTGCCTGGTGGGAAGAGCCTTTAGAATCACTCCGAGCACCTCATGACAAGGAGCTGCAGCGTGTGGGGATGAATCTGCAGCAGCCTCCTGCCCCAGGGTGTCCCCTGGGAGCAGCCATGCGCCAGGTCGTGACTGCCAGCTGCACATGCAAAGGAGCCGGTGTTCCACACCACGGCTGTGCCTGGGACAGAGACACGAGTGGCCACAGAAGTGGCCATGGCACTGTCCGCACGCTGTCCCTGCTGCTTCTCGCCCAGCCGCTGGCGGGGCACCAACTGCCAGCCACGCACTCCTAAAGCCACGGGCCCACTGGGACACTGCGGGGGCTGGTGGAAGCCAGCGGCCATTGTGACACAGCGGGGCTGCACAGAAGCCACGGTGCTTTGTGACCCGTGGCTCCCAGGAGAGCCTTTGTGATGCTGGGGACCTACCCGGAAACCTGGCTCCACTGTGACACCAGCACAGAAGCTTGGGGAGCCCTGGAGACCGTGGGGACGCTATGGAAGCTGATGGAAGCCTGGACACCACAGTGACACTATGGAAGCTGGTGGAACCGAGGGGCCACAGTGACACTCTGGGGCCTTTTGGAAGCAACGAGACCCTGGTGGGAAGCCACGGGATGATTAATGCTGGCAGGAACCTGCTGCAGGTGGGCTCCTCTCTCCCAGCTTCCACAAGTGCTGCTAGGATGCCACTGCGGCACTGGCTTGTCACGGGCTCACGGCTTCCTTTGGGAATGGCTCTGCTGCAGGATGGCATGCTGCAGAGAATGCAGGTAGATGTTGTGCTCCCTCCTGGCATGCAGGTGGACAAGAAAGCCTGATCCAGCCCCCGCTCAGCCCATGTGTGGCTGTGGCATTGGGGCGGGGCAACTTTGGGAGCAGCCCCAGCCCTGCTGCTGGTCCCGGCTGGGCACGCAGCTGCTGGGACACAGGTGTGTCCTGATGGCCCCCGTGTACTCGTTTGAGAAGGGAAGGACAGAGTGCATCAGTGAGTTTGGTGTGGCTTACATGCGGCAAGGAGAAGGTGCAGCCCAGAACTGGCTTTCACTTTGAGAAGCTTTTGCTCTTGCGGGAGCAGCTGGTGGACCTTTTCAACCGAGCTGCAAGAGTGAAAAGTGTGATGGCATGTCTCTCTGAGAAGGAAGGTTCAGTGCCGCAGCGTGTTGTGCACAATTGATATGCTGATAAGAGAAGGGGGTGCTTTTGGACCGTTTTCCTTCCTGACACGTCTGTCTGTGGGAGCTTTAGGTGCTTGGACTCGGATAGCGAAGGTGTGTGAAGGTGACTGGGCTGCGAGAATCCTGTTGCAACAGGGAAGAGGGAAGGTCAGCAAATGTTTCCTGTCCTGGCACATGTCTCAGTCTGAAGTGCAGCTGGAGATGCTTCACTTCTGCCAAGGACGCTGCCAGCTTGAGAGAAGGATGCGCTCTATGGAGTTGAGAAAGAAAGTGCGTAGGACAAGCTTGTTTCCTCCAGTTCCTAGACAGCAAAGGGGCTATGAAAGGCAGCACTGGCTTTTTGTTCTAGGAGTTTTTCTTGACAAGCAGCTGCTGGATGTTTGGAAGGGGGTTTGGGATATGCAAAAATGAGAGGGTAAGCTGGTACACTGAGCTTGAGAGCAAAAGCATATCTTCAGGGCTTTGGATGCATTTCAGAGGCTGGGAGTTCCATGCTGAGCAGCTGATGGCACAGAAGAGGTTCTAAAGAAAGAGGCCCTGCTGGAATTGCCTTTTCTTTTGCAGCCTAGAAACTGCACAGCCAACAGCAAAAACGATTCCTCCTCCCTCCCTGCAACATGCAGCATCACATTCCTTTCTGTCACCAAGAGGCAGGATGCACAGCCGAGCTCTTCCACCCACTGCTCGCACACGACTGGAGCCGCGCCAGCCAAGCGCTTGGCTTTTTGCTGGCCACTGTCAGCGCTCATGGAAACAAGCACACGATAGCGCTGCCCACTTGCAGAAGAAGGAATCACTGCGAGGCCAGCTCGAAAGCAGCCCAAGGGCAGAGGCAACTTGGAAACTTCGCTGCTCTCAAATCAACGGTGTCAGGACAAAAAGATTTCCCTCATCTTCCCCTTGCACGTGCAGACTCCTCTTTGCACCCACACTCCAAGAGCAAGATGAACTCCTTTGCCCTAACTTGCACTTTCCTTCTCAGCTCTAGGCACCATCCTAAGGCTTCCCTCTGCCAGAGTCAGGATCCAAAGACAACGGCACCAGGGACTGCTCACACACAAAAGGCACCAGGACAAAAGGCTCCCGAGCTTGGCCTTTGCATTCCCGCGGACAGCTCAACAGCTCTAAGCCAGAGAAGTGCCTGCTGGGAAGAGCCTTTAGAATCACTCCGAGCACCTCATGACAAGGAGCTGCAGCGTGTGGGGATGAATCTGCAGCAGCCTCCTGCCCCAGGGTGTCCCCTGGGAGCAGCCATGCGCCAGGCCGTGACTGCCAGCTGCACATGCAAAGGAGCCGGTGTTCCACACCACGGCTGTGCCTGGGACAGAGACACGAGTGGCCACAGAAGTGGCCATGGCACTGTCCGCACGCTGTCCCTGCTGCTTCTCGCCCAGCCGCTGGCGGGGCACCAACTGCCAGCCACGCACTCCTAAAGCCACGGGCCCACTGGGACACTGCGGGGGCTGGTGGAAGCCAGCGGCCATTGTGACACAGCGGGGCTGCACAGAAGCCACGGTGCTTTGTGACCCGTGGCTCCCAGGAGAGCCTTTGTGATGCTGGGGACCTACCCGGAAACCTGGCTCCACTGTGACACCAGCACAGAAGCTTGGGGAGCCCTGGAGACCGTGGGGACGCTATGGAAGCTGATGGAAGCCTGGACACCACAGTGACACTATGGAAGCTGGTGGAACCGAGGGGCCACAGTGACACTCTGGGGCCTTTTGGAAGCAACGAGACCCTGGTGGGAAGCCACGGGATGATTAATGCTGGCAGGAACCTGCTGCAGGTGGGCTCCTCTCTCCCAGCTTCCACAAGTGCTGCTAGGATGCCACTGCGGCACTGGCTTGTCACGGGCTCACGGCTTCCTTTGGGAATGGCTCTGCTGCAGGATGGCATGCTGCAGAGAATGCAGGTAGATGTTGTGCTCCCTCCTGGCATGCAGGTGGACAAGAAAGCCTGATCCAGCCCCCGCTCAGCCCATGTGTGGCTGTGGCATTGGGGCGGGGCAACTTTGGGAGCAGCCCCAGCCCTGCTGCTGGTCCCGGCTGGGCACGCAGCTGCTGGGACACAGGTGTGTCCTGATGGCCCCCGTGTACTCGTTTGAGAAGGGAAGGACAGAGTGCATCAGTGAGTTTGGTGTGGCTTACATGCGGCAAGGAGAAGGTGCGGCCCAGAACTGGCTTTCACTTTGAGAAGCTTTTGCTCTTGCGGGAGCAGCTGGTGGACCTTTTCAACCGAGCTGCAAGAGTGAAAAGTGTGATGGCATGTCTCTCTGAGAAGGAAGGTTCAGTGCCGCAGCGTGTTGTGCACAATTGATATGCTGATAAGAGAAGGGGGTACTTTTGGACCGTTTTCCTTCCTGACACGTCTGTCTGTGGGAGCTTTAGGTGCTTGGACTCGGATAGCGAAGGTGTGTGAAGGTGACTGGGCTGCGAGAATCCTGTTGCAACAGGGAAGAGGGAAGGTCAGCAAATGTTTCCTGTCCTGGCACATGTCTCAGTCTGAAGTGCAGCTGGAGATGCTTCACTTCTGCCAAGGACGCTGCCAGCTTGAGAGAAGGATGCGCTCTATGGAGTTGAGAAAGAAAGTGCGTAGGACAAGCTTGTTTCCTCCAGTTCCTAGACAGCAAAGGGGCTATGAAAGGCAGCACTGGCTTTTTGTTCTAGGAGTTTTTCTTGACAAGCAGCTGCTGGATGTTTGGAAGGGGGTTTGGGATATGCAAAAAGGAGAGGGTAAGCTGGTACACTGAGCTTGAGAGCAAAAGCATATCTTCAGGGCTTTGGATGCATTTCAGAGGCTGGGAGTTCCATGCTGAGCAGCTGATGGCACAGAAGAGGTTCTAAAGAAAGAGGCCCTGCTGGAATTGCCTTTTCTTTTGCAGCCTAGAAACTGCACAGCCAACAGCAAAAACGATTCCTCCTCCCTCCCTGCAACATGCAGCATCACATTCCTTTCTGTCACCAAGAGGCAGGATGCACAGCTGAGCTCTTCCACCCACTGCTCGCACACGACTGGAGCCGCGCCAGCCAAGCGCTTGGCTTTTTGCTGGCCACTGTCAGCGCTCATGGAAACAAGCACACGATAGCGCTGCCCACTTGCAGAAGAAGGAATCACTGCGAGGCCAGCTCGAAAGCAGCCCAAGGGCAGAGGCAACTTGGAAACTTCGCTGCTCTCAAATCAACGGTGTCAGGACAAAAAGATTTCCCTCATCTTCCCCTTGCACGTGCAGACTCCTCTTTGCACCCACACTCCAAGAGCAAGATGAACTCCTTTGCCCTAACTTGCACTTTCCTTCTCAGCTCTAGGCACCATCCTAAGGCTTCCCTCTGCCAGAGTCAGGATCCAAAGACAACGGCAGCAGGGACTGCTCACACACAAATGGCACCAGGACAAAAGGCTCCCGAGCTTGGCCTTTGCATTCCCGCGGACAGCTCAACAGCTCTAAGCCAGAGAAGTGCCTGCTGGGAAGAGCCTTTAGAATCACTCCGAGCACCTCATGACAAGGAGCTGCAGCGTGTGGGGATGAATCTGCAGCAGCCTCCTGCCCCAGGGTGTCCCCCGGGAGCAGCCATGCGCCAGGCCGTGACTGCCAGCTGCACATGCAAAGGAGCCGGTGTTCCACACCACGGCTGTGCCTGGGACAGAGACACGAGTGGCCACAGAAGTGGCCATGGCACTGTCCGCACGCTGTCCCTGCTGCTTCTCGCCCAGCCGCTGGCGGGGCACCAACTGCCAGCCACGCACTCCTAAAGCCACGGGCCCACTGGGACACTGCGGGGGCTGGTGGAAGCCAGCGGCCATTGTGACACAGCGGGGCTGCACAGAAGCCACGGTGCTTTGTGACCCGTGGCTCCCAGGAGAGCCTTTGTGATGCTGGGGACCTACCCGGAAACCTGGCTCCACTGTGACACCAGCACAGAAGCTCGGGGAGCCCTGGAGACCGTGGGGACGCTATGGAAGCTGGCAGAAGCCTGGCTCCACTGTGACACCAGCACAGAAGCTCGGGGAGCCCTGCAGACCGTGGGGATGCTAGGGAAGCTGATGGAAGCCTGGACACCACAGTGACACTATGGAACCTGGTGGAACCGAGCAGCCACCGTGACACTCTGGGGCCTTTTGGAAGCAACGAGACTCTGGTGGGAAGCCACGGGATGATTAATGCTGGCAGGAACCTGCTGCAGGTGGGCTCCTCTCTCCCAGCTTCCACAAGTGCTGCTAGGATGCCACTGCGGCACTGGCTTGTCACGGGCTCACGGCTTCCTTTGGGAATGGCTCTGCTGCAGGATGGCATGCTGCAGAGAATGCAGGTAGATGTTGTGCTCCCTCCTGGCATGCAGGTGGACAAGAAAGCCTGATCCAGCCCCCGCTCAGCCCATGTGTGGCTGTGGCATTGGGGCGGGGCAACTTTGGGAGCAGCCCCAGCCCTGCTGCTGGTCCCGGCTGGGCACGCAGCTGCTGGGACACAGGTGTGTCCTGATGGCCCCCGTGTACTCGTTTGAGAAGGGAAGGACAGAGTGCATCAGTGAGTTTGGTGTGGCTTACATGCGGCAAGGAGAAGGTGCAGCCCAGAACTGGCTTTCACTTTGAGAAGCTTTTGCTCTTGCGGGAGCAGCTGGTGGACCTTTTCAACCGAGCTGCAAGAGTGAAAAGTGTGATGGCATGTCTATCTGAGAAGGAAGGTTCAGTGCCGCAGCGTGTTGTGCACAATTGATATGCTGATAAGAGAAGGGAGTGCTTTTGGACCGTTTTCCTTCCTGACACGTCTGTCTGTGGGAGCTTTAGGTGCTTGGACTCAGGGATAGCGAAGGTGTGTGAAGGTGACTGGGCTGCGAGAATCCTGTTGCAACAGGGAAGAGGGAAGGTCAGCAAATGTTTCCTGTCCTGGCACATGTCTCAGTCTGAAGTGCAGCTGGAGATGCTTCACTTCTGCCAAGGACGCTGCCAGCTTGAGAGAAGGATGCGCTCTATGGAGTTGAGAAAGAAAGTGCGTAGGACAAGCTTGTTTCCTCCAGTTCCTAGACAGCAAAGGGGCTATGAAAGGCAGCACTGGCTTTTTGTTCTAGGAGTTTTTCTTGACAAGCAGCTGCTGGATGTTTGGAAGGGGGTTTGGGATATGCAAAAAGGAGAGGGTAAGCTGGTACACTGAGCTTGAGAGCAAAAGCATATCTTCAGGGCTTTGGATGCATTTCAGAGGCTGGGAGTTCCATGCTGAGCAGCTGATGGCACAGAAGAGGTTCTAAAGAAAGAGGCCCTGCTGGAATTGCCTTTTCTTTTGCAGCCTAGAAACTGCACAGCCAACAGCAAAAACGATTCCTCCTCCCTCCCTGCAACATGCAGCATCACATTCCTTTCTGTCACCAAGAGGCAGGATGCACAGCTGAGCTCTTCCACCCACTGCTCGCACACGACTGGAGCCGCGCCAGCCAAGCGCTTGGCTTTTTGCTGGCCACTGTCAGCGCTCATGGAAACAAGCACACGATAGCGCTGCCCACTTGCAGAAGAAGGAATCACTGCGAGGCCAGCTCGAAAGCAGCCCAAGGGCAGAGGCAACTTGGAAACTTCGCTGCTCTCAAATCAACGGTGTCAGGACAAAAAGATTTCCCTCATCTTCCCCTTGCACGTGCAGACTCCTCTTTGCACCCACACTCCAAGAGCAAGATGAACTCCTTTGCCCTAACTTGCACTTTCCTTCTCAGCTCTAGGCACCATCCTAAGGCTTCCCTCTGCCAGAGTCAGGATCCAAAGACAACGGCAGCAGGGACTGCTCACACACAAATGGCACCAGGACAAAAGGCTCCCGAGCTTGGCCTTTGCATTCCCGCGGACAGCTCAACAGCTCTAAGCCAGAGAAGTGCCTGCTGGGAAGAGCCTTTAGAATCACTCCGAGCACCTCATGACAAGGAGCTGCAGCGTGTGGGGATGAATCTGCAGCAGCCTCCTGCCCCAGGGTGTCCCCCGGGAGCAGCCATGCGCCAGGCCGTGACTGCCAGCTGCACATGCAAAGGAGCCGGTGTTCCACACCACGGCTGTGCCTGGGACAGAGACACGAGTGGCCACAGAAGTGGCCATGGCACTGTCCGCACGCTGTCCCTGCTGCTTCTCGCCCAGCCGCTGGCGGGGCACCAACTGCCAGCCACGCACTCCTAAAGCCACGGGCCCACTGGGACACTGCAGGGGCTGGTGGAAGCCAGCGGCCATTGTGACACAGCGGGGCTGCACAGAAGCCACGGTGCTTTGTGACCCGTGGCTCCCAGGAGAGCCTTTGTGATGCTGGGGACCTACCCGGAAACCTGGCTCCACTGTGACACCAGCACAGAAGCTCGGGGAGCCCTGGAGACCGTGGGGACGCTATGGAAGCTGGCAGAAGCCTGGCTCCACTGTGACACCAGCACAGAAGCTCGGGGAGCCCTGCAGACCGTGGGGATGCTAGGGAAGCTGATGGAAGCCTGGACACCACAGTGACACTATGGAACCTGGTGGAACCGAGCAGCCACCGTGACACTCTGGGGCCTTTTGGAAGCAACGAGACTCTGGTGGGAAGCCACGGGATGATTAATGCTGGCAGGAACCTGCTGCAGGTGGGCTCCTCTCTCCCAGCTTCCACAAGTGCTGCTAGGATGCCACTGCGGCACTGGCTTGTCACGGGCTCACGGCTTCCTTTGGGAATGGCTCTGCTGCAGGATGGCATGCTGCAGAGAATGCAGGTAGATGTTGTGCTCCCTCCTGGCATGCAGGTGGACAAGAAAGCCTGATCCAGCCCCCGCTCAGCCCATGTGTGGCTGTGGCATTGGGGCGGGGCAACTTTGGGAGCAGCCCCAGCCCTGCTGCTGGTCCCGGCTGGGCACGCAGCTGCTGGGACACAGGTGTGTCCTGATGGCCCCCGTGTACTCGTTTGAGAAGGGAAGGACAGAGTGCATCAGTGAGTTTGGTGTGGCTTACATGCGGCAAGGAGAAGGTGCAGCCCAGAACTGGCTTTCACTTTGAGAAGCTTTTGCTCTTGCGGGAGCAGCTGGTGGACCTTTTCAACCGAGCTGCAAGAGTGAAAAGTGTGATGGCATGTCTATCTGAGAAGGAAGGTTCAGTGCCGCAGCGTGTTGTGCACAATTGATATGCTGATAAGAGAAGGGAGTGCTTTTGGACCGTTTTCCTTCCTGACACGTCTGTCTGTGGGAGCTTTAGGTGCTTGGACTCAGGGATAGCGAAGGTGTGTGAAGGTGACTGGGCTGCGAGAATCCTGTTGCAACAGGGAAGAGGGAAGGTCAGCAAATGTTTCCTGTCCTGGCACATGTCTCAGTCTGAAGTGCAGCTGGAGATGCTTCACTTCTGCCAAGGACGCTGCCAGCTTGAGAGAAGGATGCGCTCTATGGAGTTGAGAAAGAAAGTGCGTAGGACAAGCTTGTTTCCTCCAGTTCCTAGACAGCAAAGGGGCTATGAAAGGCAGCACTGGCTTTTTGTTCTAGGAGTTTTTCTTGACAAGCAGCTGCTGGATGTTTGGAAGGGGGTTTGGGATATGCAAAAAGGAGAGGGTAAGCTGGTACACTGAGCTTGAGAGCAAAAGCATATCTTCAGGGCTTTGGATGCATTTCAGAGGCTGGGAGTTCCATGCTGAGCAGCTGATGGCACAGAAGAGGTTCTAAAGAAAGAGGCCCTGCTGGAATTGCCTTTTCTTTTGCAGCCTAGAAACTGCACAGCCAACAGCAAAAACGATTCCTCCTCCCTCCCTGCAACATGCAGCATCACATTCCTTTCTGTCACCAAGAGGCAGGATGTACAGCTGTCTGGGTTTTGAAAGACAGGTGTCTGCTAAGGAAGGCAGAAGCCCCCCTTGAAGTGGCAGATATAACCCTTTTTCCCTCCAAGTTATTATATTTTGAAATCAAGGGCCTTTAGGCAAAGATGTGGGAAATAGGAATAACAGTTCTTTACTATATATATATATATATGTATATATATATTTATATAACCAGTCAAACAAAACAACAACAACTATGACAGTAACAGCACACACAAACCCAGTCCCAGCCTTCTCGGCTGTCAGGCTATTTCCCCTCGGGTGCAGTTCCGCTCGCAGCCGGCAGGGGCGCTGGCGGCTCCCGGTGAGCAGGGCAGGTGCGATGGTTCCCCCGCGGCTGCAGGGGGCGCTCCGGAGCGAGCTCGGGAAACACGCGGCACCGGTGCCCTGGGATCCCGGGAAGGGAAGGAACAAAGGCTTCACAAACCCCTGGGCAGCCGATCCCGGACTCTCAGGAACAGCAGGCTGGAAACGGCAGGCGGGAGCAGCAGGCTAGAGCGGCAGGCTAGAGCGGCAGGGACGAACGCAAATCCCGGGTGGCAGGCGAGATGTATCCAGATGGGAGAACCCCACGGATGCCCAGGCAGGCAGGGCGAGCAGGGCTACAGCATAGCGAAAACTCGAAGCAGCAGCAGTGGGGCAGGGCAGCCACAGCTCGGCCTCCAGCAGGGCAGGAAAAGCGGCTTTTGGGGTCCCGGCGTTGTTTCCAGCAGGAAGAGAAGAACGGCCAAAAAGAAAGAAGCAGCAGCTCCTTTCTCTGCAGCTTCTCTCTCCGGACGCTCAGAGCGAACTGCCCCCACACCCAGGTGTAGACAAAAAAGTAGCCAGGCCCGCCCCACTCTCTTTTTTGTCTTTCTTAAGTACAGCTATTTGTCCCCTAGCAACATGCATATGGGAGAAAATTCCTTTAACAGAAAAAAAAACCTAAGACTAAACTAAAACCCCAACAACAGCCGAGCTCTTCCACCCACTGCTCGCACACGACTGGGGCCGCGCTAGCCAAGCGCTTGGCTTTTTGCTGGCCACTGTCAGCGCTCATGGAAACAAGCACACGATAGCGCTGCCCACTTGCAGAAGAAGGAATCACTGCGAGGCCAGCTCGAAAGCAGCCCAAGGGCAGAGGCAACTTGGAAACTTCGCTGCTCTCAAATCAACGGTGTCAGGACAAAAAGATTTCCCTCATCTTCCCCTTGCACGTGCAGACTCCTCTTTGCACCCACACTCCAAGAGCAAGATGAACTCCTTTGCCCTAACTTGCACTTTCCTTCTCAGCTCTAGGCACCATCCTAAGGCTTCCCTCTGCCAGAGTCAGGATCCAAAGACAACGGCACCAGGGACTGCTCACACACAAAAGGCACCAGGACAAAAGGCTCCCGAGCTTGGCCTTTGCATTCCCGCGGACAGCTCAACAGCTCTAAGCCAGAGAAGTGCCTGCTGGGAAGAGCCTTTAGAATCACTCCGAGCACCTCATGACAAGGAGCTGCAGCGTGTGGGGATGAATCTGCAGCAGCCTCCTGCCCCAGGGTGTCCCCCGGGAGCAGCCATGCGCCAGGCCGTGACTGCCAGCTGCACATGCAAAGGAGCCGGTGTTCCACACCACGGCTGTGCCTGGGACAGAGACACGAGTGGCCACAGAAGTGGCCATGGCACTGTCCGCACGCTGTCCCTGCTGCTTCTCGCCCAGCCGCTGGCGGGGCACCAACTGCCAGCCACGCACTCCTAAAGCCACGGGCCCACTGGGACACTGCGGGGGCTGGTGGAAGCCAGCGGCCATTGTGACACAGCGGGGCTGCACAGAAGCCACGGTGCTTTGTGACCCGTGGCTCCCAGGAGAGCCTTTGTGATGCTGGGGACCTACCCGGAAGCCTGGCTCCACTGTGACACCAGCACAGAAGCTCGGGGAGCCCTGGAGACCGTGGGGACGCTATGGAAGCTGGCAGAAGCCTGGCTCCACTGTGACACCAGCACAGAAGCTCGGGGAGCCCTGCAGACCGTGGGGATGCTAGGGAAGCTGATGGAAGCCTGGACACCACAGTGACACTATGGAACCTGGTGGAACCGAGGGGCCACAGTGACACTCTGGGGCCTTTTGGAAGCAACGAGACTCTGGTGGGAAGCCACAGGATGATTAATGCTGGCAGGAACCTGCTGCAGGTGGGCTTCTCTCTCCCAGCTTCCACAAGTGCTGCTAGGATGCCACTGCGGCACTGGCTTGTCACGGGCTCACGGCTTCCTTTGGGAATGGCTCTGCTGCAGGATGGCATGCTGCAGAGAATGCAGGTAGATGTTGTGCTCCCTCCTGGCATGCAGGTGGACAAGAAAGCCTGATCCAGCCCCCGCTCAGCCCATGTGTGGCTGTGGCATTGGGGCGGGGCAACTTTGGGAGCAGCCCCAGCCCTGCTGCTGGTCCCGGCTGGGCACGCAGCTGCTGGGACACAGGTGTGTCCTGATGGCCCCCGTGTACTCGTTTGAGAAGGGAAGGACAGAGTGCATCAGTGAGTTTGGTGTGGCTTACATGCGGCAAGGAGAAGGTGCAGCCCAGAACTGGCTTTCACTTTGAGAAGCTTTTGCTCTTGCGGGAGCAGCTGGTGGACCTTTTCAACCGAGCTGCAAGAGTGAAAAGTGTGATGGCATGTCTCTCTGAGAAGGAAGGTTCAGTGCCGCAGCGTGTTGTGCACAATTGATATGCTGATAAGAGAAGGGGGTGCTTTTGGACCGTTTTCCTTCCTGACACGTCTGTCTGTGGGAGCTTTAGGTGCTTGGACTCAGGGATAGCGAAGGTGTGTGAAGGTGACTGGGCTGCGAGAATCCTGTTGCAACAGGGAAGAGGGAAGGTCAGCAAATGTTTCCTGTCCTGGCACATGTCTCAGTCTGAAGTGCAGCTGGAGATGCTTCACTTCTGCCAAGGACGCTGCCAGCTTGAGAGAAGGATGCGCTCTATGGAGTTGAGAAAGAAAGTGCGTAGGACAAGCTTGTTTCCTCCAGTTCCTAGACAGCAAAGGGGCTATGAAAGGCAGCACTGGCTTTTTGTTCTAGGAGTTTTTCTTGACAAGCAGCTGCTGGATGTTTGGAAGGGGGTTTGGGATATGCAAAAATGAGAGGGTAAGCTGGTACACTGAGCTTGAGAGCAAAAGCATATCTTCAGGGCTTTGGATGCATTTCAGAGGCTGGGAGTTCCATGCTGAGCAGCTGATGGCACAGAAGAGGTTCTAAAGAAAGAGGCCGTGCTGGAATTGCCTTTTCTTTTGCAGCCTAGAAACTGCACAGCCAACAGCAAAAACGATTCCTCCTCCCTCCCTGCAACATGCAGCATCACATTCCTTTCTGTCACCAAGAGGCAGGATGCACAGCCGAGCTCTTCCACCCACTGCTCGCACACGACTGGGGCCGCGCCAGCCAAGCGCTTGGCTTTTTGCTGGCCACTGTCAGCGCTCATGGAAACAAGCACACGATAGCGCTGCCCACTTGCAGAAGAAGGAATCACTGCGAGGCCAGCTCGAAAGCAGCCCAAGGGCAGAGGCAACTTGGAAACTTCGCTGCTCTCAAATCAACGGTGTCAGGACAAAAAGATTTCCCTCATCTTCCCCTTGCACGTGCAGACTCCTCTTTGCACCCACACTCCAAGAGCAAGATGAACTCCTTTGCCCTAACTTGCACTTTCCTTCTCAGCTCTAGGCACCATCCTAAGGCTTCCCTCTGCCAGAGTCAGGATCCAAAGACAACGGCAGCAGGGACTGCTCACACACAAAAGGCACCAGGACAAAAGGCTCCCGAGCTTGGCCTTTGCATTCCCGCGGACAGCTCAACAGCTCTAAGCCAGAGAAGTGCCTGGTGGGAAGAGCCTTTAGAATCACTCCGAGCACCTCATGACAAGGAGCTGCAGCGTGTGGGGATGAATCTGCAGCAGCCTCCTGCCCCAGGGTGTCCCCCGGGAGCAGCCATGCGCCAGGCCGTGACTGCCAGCTGCACATGCAAAGGAGCCGGTGTTCCCACCACGGCTGTGCCTGGGACAGAGACACGAGTGGCCACAGAAGTGGCCATGGCACTGTCCGCACGCTGTCCCTGCTGCTTCTCGCCCAGCCGCTGGCGGGGCACCAACTGCCAGCCACGCACTCCTAAAGCCACGGGCCCACTGGGACACTGCGGGGGCTGGTGGAAGCCAGCGGCCATTGTGACACAGCGGGGCTGCACAGAAGCCACGGTGCTTTGTGACCCGTGGCTCCCAGGAGAGCCTTTGTGATGCTGGGGACCTACCCGGAAGCCTGGCTCCACTGTGACACCAGCACAGAAGCTCGGGGAGCCCTGGAGACCGTGGGGACGCTATGGAAGCTGGCAGAAGCCTGGCTCCACTGTGACACCAGCACAGAAGCTCGGGGAGCCCTGCAGACCGTGGGGATGCTAGGGAAGCTGATGGAAGCCTGGACACCACAGTGACACTATGGAAGCTGGTGGAACCGAGGGGCCACAGTGACACTCTGGGGCCTTTTGGAAGCAACGAGACTCTGGTGGGAAGCCACAGGATGATTAATGCTGGCAGGAACCTGCTGCAGGTGGGCTCCTCTCTCCCAGCTTCCACAAGTGCTGCTAGGATGCCACTGCGGCACTGGCTTGTCACGGGCTCACGGCTTCCTTTGGGAATGGCTCTGCTGCAGGATGGCATGCTGCAGAGAATGCAGGTAGATGTTGTGCTCCCTCCTGGCATGCAGGTGGACAAGAAAGCCTGATCCAGCCCCCGCTCAGCCCATGTGTGGCTGTGGCATTGGGGCGGGGCAACTTTGGGAGCAGCCCCAGCCCTGCTGCTGGTCCCGGCTGGGCACGCAGCTGCTGGGACACAGGTGTGTCCTGATGGCCCCCGTGTACTCGTTTGAGAAGGGAAGGACAGAGTGCATCAGTGAGTTTGGTGTGGCTTACATGCGGCAAGGAGAAGGTGCAGCCCAGAACTGGCTTTCACTTTGAGAAGCTTTTGCTCTTGCGGGAGCAGCTGGTGGACCTTTTCAACCGAGCTGCAAGAGTGAAAAGTGTGATGGCATGTCTCTCTGAGAAGGAAGGTTCAGTGCCGCAGCGTGTTGTGCACAATTGATATGCTGATAAGAGAAGGGGGTGCTTTTGGACCGTTTTCCTTCCTGACACGTCTGTCTGTGGGAGCTTTAGGTGCTTGGACTCAGGGATAGCGAAGGTGTGTGAAGGTGACTGGGCTGCGAGAATCCTGTTGCAACAGGGAAGAGGGAAGGTCAGCAAATGTTTCCTGTCCTGGCACATGTCTCAGTCTGAAGTGCAGCTGGAGATGCTTCACTTCTGCCAAGGACGCTGCCAGCTTGAGAGAAGGATGCGCTCTATGGAGTTGAGAAAGAAAGTGCGTAGGACAAGCTTGTTTCCTCCAGTTCCTAGACAGCAAAGGGGCTATGAAAGGCAGCACTGGCTTTTTGTTCTAGGAGTTTTTCTTGACAAGCAGCTGCTGGATGTTTGGAAGGGGGTTTGGGATATGCAAAAATGAGAGGGTAAGCTGGTACACTGAGCTTGAGAGCAAAAGCATATCTTCAGGGCTTTGGATGCATTTCAGAGGCTGGGAGTTCCATGCTGAGCAGCTGATGGCACAGAAGAGGTTCTAAAGAAAGAGGCCGTGCTGGAATTGCCTTTTCTTTTGCAGCCTAGAAACTGCACAGCCAACAGCAAAAACGATTCCTCCTCCCTCCCTGCAACATGCAGCATCACATTCCTTTCTGTCACCAAGAGGCAGGATGCACAGCCGAGCTCTTCCACCCACTGCTCGCACACGACTGGAGCCGCGCCAGCCAAGCGCTTGGCTTTTTGCTGGCCACTGTCAGCGCTCATGGAAACAAGCACACGATAGCGCTGCCCACTTGCAGAAGAAGGAATCACTGCGAGGCCAGCTCGAAAGCAGCCCAAGGGCAGAGGCAACTTGGAAACTTCGCTGCTCTCAAATCAACGGTGTCAGGACAAAAAGATTTCCCTCATCTTCCCCTTGCACGTGCAGACTCCTCTTTGCACCCACACTCCAAGAGCAAGATGAACTCCTTTGCCCTAACTTGCACTTTCCTTCTCAGCTCTAGGCACCATCCTAAGGCTTCCCTCTGCCAGAGTCAGGATCCAAAGACAACGGCAGCAGGGACTGCTCACACACAAAAGGCACCAGGACAAAAGGCTCCCGAGCTTGGCCTTTGCATTCCCGCGGACAGCTCAACAGCTCTAAGCCAGAGAAGTGCCTGCTGGGAAGAGCCTTTAGAATCACTCCGAGCACCTCATGACAAGGAGCTGCAGCGTGTGGGGATGAATCTGCAGCAGCCTCCTGCCCCAGGGTGTCCCCTGGGAGCAGCCATGCGCCAGGCCGTGACTGCCAGCTGCACATGCAAAGGAGCCGGTGTTCCACACCACGGCTGTGCCTGGGACAGAGACACGAGTGGCCACAGAAGTGGCCATGGCACTGTCCGCACGCTGTCCCTGCTGCTTCTCGCCCAGCCGCTGGCGGGGCACCAACTGCCAGCCACGCACTCCTAAAGCCACGGGCCCACTGGGACACTGCGGGGGCTGGTGGAAGCCAGCGGCCATTGTGACACAGCGGGGCTGCACAGAAGCCACGGTGCTTTGTGACCCGTGGCTCCCAGGAGAGCCTTTGTGATGCTGGGGACCTACCCGGAAACTTGGCTCCACTGTGACACCAGCACAGAAGCTCGGGGAGCCCTGCAGACCGTGGGGATGCTAGGGAAGCTGATGGAAGCCTGGACACCACAGTGACACTATGGAAGCTGGTGGAACCGAGGGGCCACAGTGACACTCTGGGGCCTTTTGGAAGCAACGAGACTCTGGTGGGAAGCCACAGGATGATTAATGCTGGCAGGAACCTGCTGCAGGTGGGCTCCTCTCTCCCAGCTTCCACAAGTGCTGCTAGGATGCCACTGCGGCACTGGCTTGTCACGGGCTCACGGCTTCCTTTGGGAATGGCTCTGCTGCAGGATGGCATGCTGCAGAGAATGCAGGTAGATGTTGTGCTCCCTCCTGGCATGCAGGTGGACAAGAAAGCCTGATCCAGCCCCCGCTCAGCCCATGTGTGGCTGTGGCATTGGGGCGGGGCAACTTTGGGAGCAGCCCCAGCCCTGCTGCTGGTCCCGGCTGGGCACGCAGCTGCTGGGACACAGGTGTGTCCTGATGGCCCCCTTGTACTCGTTTGAGAAGGGAAGGACAGAGTGCATCAGTGAGTTTGGTGTGGCTTACATGCGGCAAGGAGAAGGTGCAGCCCAGAACTGGCTTTCACTTTGAGAAGCTTTTGCTCTTGCGGGAGCAGCTGGTGGACCTTTTCAACCGAGCTGCAAGAGTGAAAAGTGTGATGGCATGTCTCTCTGAGAAGGAAGGTTCAGTGCCGCAGCGTGTTGTGCACAATTGATATGCTGATAAGAGAAGGGGGTGGTTTTGGACCGTTTTCCTTCCTGACACGTCTGTCTGTGGGAGCTTTAGGTGCTTGGACTCAGGGATAGCGAAGGTGTGTGAAGGTGACTGGGCTGCGAGAATCCTGTTGCAACAGGGAAGAGGGAAGGTCAGCAAATGTTTCCTGTCCTGGCACATGTCTCAGTCTGAAGTGCAGCTGGAGATGCTTCACTTCTGCCAAGGACGCTGCCAGCTTGAGAGAAGGATGCGCTCTATGGAGTTGAGAAAGAAAGTGCGTAGGACAAGCTTGTTTCCTCCAGTTCCTAGACAGCAAAGGGGCTATGAAAGGCAGCACTGGCTTTTTGTTCTAGGAGTTTTTCTTGACAAGCAGCTGCTGGATGTTTGGAAGGGGGTTTGGGATATGCAAAAATGAGAGGGTAAGCTGGTACACTGAGCTTGAGAGCAAAAGCATATCTTCAGGGCTTTGGATGCATTTCAGAGGCTGGGAGTTCCATGCTGAGCAGCTGATGGCACAGAAGAGGTTCTAAAGAAAGAGGCCGTGCTGGAATTGCCTTTTCTTTTGCAGCCTAGAAACTGCACAGCCAACAGCAAAAACGATTCCTCCTCCCTCCCTGCAACATGCAGCATCACATTCCTTTCTGTCACCAAGAGGCAGGATGTACAGCTGTCTGGGTTTTGAAAGACAGGTGTCTGCTAAGGAAGGCAGAAGCCCCCCTTGAAGTGGCAGATATAACCCTTTTTCCCTCCAAGTTATTATATTTTGAAATCAAGGGCCTTTAGGCAAAGATGTGGGAAATAGGAATAACAGTTCTTTACTATATATATATATATATGTATATATATATTTATATAACCAGTCAAACAAAACAACAACAACTATGACAGTAACAGCACACACAAACCCAGTCCCAGCCTTCTCGGCTGTCAGGCTATTTCCCCTCGGGTGCAGTTCCGCTCGCAGCCGGCAGGGGCGCTGGCGGCTCCCGGTGAGCAGGGCAGGTGCGATGGTTCCCCCGCGGCTGCAGGGGGCGCTCCGGAGCGAGCTCGGGAAACACGCGGCACCGGTGCCCTGGGATCCCGGGAAGGGAAGGAACAAAGGCTTCACAAACCCCTGGGCAGCCGATCCCGGACTCTCAGGAACAGCAGGCTGGAAACGGCAGGCGGGAGCAGCAGGCTAGAGCGGCAGGCTAGAGCGGCAGGGACGAACGCAAATCCCGGGTGGCAGGCGAGATGTATCCAGATGGGAGAACCCCACGGATGCCCAGGCAGGCAGGGCGAGCAGGGCTACAGCATAGCGAAAACTCGAAGCAGCAGCAGTGGGGCAGGGCAGCCACAGCTCGGCCTCCAGCAGGGCAGGAAAAGCGGCTTTTGGGGTCCCGGCGTTGTTTCCAGCAGGAAGAGAAGAACGGCCAAAAAGAAAGAAGCAGCAGCTCCTTTCTCTGCAGCTTCTCTCTCCGGACGCTCAGAGCGAACTGCCCCCACACCCAGGTGTAGACAAAAAAGTAGCCAGGCCCGCCCCACTCTCTTTTTTGTCTTTCTTAAGTACAGCTATTTGTCCCCTAGCAACATGCATATGGGAGAAAATTCCTTTAACAGAAAAAAAAACCTAAGACTAAACTAAAACCCCAACAACAGCCGAGCTCTTCCACCCACTGCTCGCACACGACTGGGGCCGCGCTAGCCAAGCGCTTGGCTTTTTCCTGGCCACTGTCAGCGCTCATGGAAACAAGCACACGATAGCGCTGCCCACTTGCAGAAGAAGGAATCACTGCGAGGCCAGCTCGAAAGCAGCCCAAGGGCAGAGGCAACTTGGAAACTTCGCTGCTCTCAAATCAACGGTGTCAGGACAAAAAGATTTCCCTCATCTTCCCCTTGCACGTGCAGACTCCTCTTTGCACCCACACTCCAAGAGCAAGATGAACTCCTTTGCCCTAACTTGCACTTTCCTTCTCAGCTCTAGGCACCATCCTAAGGCTTCCCTCTGCCAGAGTCAGGATCCAAAGACAACGGCACCAGGGACTGCTCACACACAAAAGGCACCAGGACAAAAGGCTCCCGAGCTTGGCCTTTGCATTCCCGCGGACAGCTCAACAGCTCTAAGCCAGAGAAGTGCCTGGTGGGAAGAGCCTTTAGAATCACTCCGAGCACCTCATGACAAGGAGCTGCAGCGTGTGGGGATGAATCTGCAGCAGCCTCCTGCCCCAGGGTGTCCCCCGGGAGCAGCCATGCGCCAGGCCGTGACTGCCAGCTGCACATGCAAAGGAGCCGGTGTTCCCACCACGGCTGTGCCTGGGACAGAGACACGAGTGGCCACAGAAGTGGCCATGGCACTGTCCGCACGCTGTCCCTGCTGCTTCTCGCCCAGCCGCTGGCGGGGCACCAACTGCCAGCCACGCACTCCTAAAGCCACGGGCCCACTGGGACACTGCGGGGGCTGGTGGAAGCCAGCGGCCATTGTGACACAGCGGGGCTGCACAGAAGCCACGGTGCTTTGTGACCCGTGGCTCCCAGGAGAGCCTTTGTGATGCTGGGGACCTACCCGGAAGCCTGGCTCCACTGTGACACCAGCACAGAAGCTCGGGGAGCCCTGGAGACCGTGGGGACGCTATGGAAGCTGGCAGAAGCCTGGCTCCACTGTGACACCAGCACAGAAGCTCGGGGAGCCCTGCAGACCGTGGGGATGCTAGGGAAGCTGATGGAAGCCTGGACACCACAGTGACACTATGGAAGCTGGTGGAACCGAGGGGCCACAGTGACACTCTGGGGCCTTTTGGAAGCAACGAGACTCTGGTGGGAAGCCACAGGATGATTAATGCTGGCAGGAACCTGCTGCAGGTGGGCTCCTCTCTCCCAGCTTCCACAAGTGCTGCTAGGATGCCACTGCGGCACTGGCTTGTCACGGGCTCACGGCTTCCTTTGGGAATGGCTCTGCTGCAGGATGGCATGCTGCAGAGAATGCAGGTAGATGTTGTGCTCCCTCCTGGCATGCAGGTGGACAAGAAAGCCTGATCCAGCCCCCGCTCAGCCCATGTGTGGCTGTGGCATTGGGGCGGGGCAACTTTGGGAGCAGCCCCAGCCCTGCTGCTGGTCCCGGCTGGGCACGCAGCTGCTGGGACACAGGTGTGTCCTGATGGCCCCCGTGTACTCGTTTGAGAAGGGAAGGACAGAGTGCATCAGTGAGTTTGGTGTGGCTTACATGCGGCAAGGAGAAGGTGCAGCCCAGAACTGGCTTTCACTTTGAGAAGCTTTTGCTCTTGCGGGAGCAGCTGGTGGACCTTTTCAACCGAGCTGCAAGAGTGAAAAGTGTGATGGCATGTCTCTCTGAGAAGGAAGGTTCAGTGCCGCAGCGTGTTGTGCACAATTGATATGCTGATAAGAGAAGGGGGTGCTTTTGGACCGTTTTCCTTCCTGACACGTCTGTCTGTGGGAGCTTTAGGTGCTTGGACTCAGGGATAGCGAAGGTGTGTGAAGGTGACTGGGCTGCGAGAATCCTGTTGCAACAGGGAAGAGGGAAGGTCAGCAAATGTTTCCTGTCCTGGCACATGTCTCAGTCTGAAGTGCAGCTGGAGATGCTTCACTTCTGCCAAGGACGCTGCCAGCTTGAGAGAAGGATGCGCTCTATGGAGTTGAGAAAGAAAGTGCGTAGGACAAGCTTGTTTCCTCCAGTTCCTAGACAGCAAAGGGGCTATGAAAGGCAGCACTGGCTTTTTGTTCTAGGAGTTTTTCTTGACAAGCAGCTGCTGGATGTTTGGAAGGGGGTTTGGGATATGCAAAAATGAGAGGGTAAGCTGGTACACTGAGCTTGAGAGCAAAAGCATATCTTCAGGGCTTTGGATGCATTTCAGAGGCTGGGAGTTCCATGCTGAGCAGCTGATGGCACAGAAGAGGTTCTAAAGAAAGAGGCCGTGCTGGAATTGCCTTTTCTTTTGCAGCCTAGAAACTGCACAGCCAACAGCAAAAACGATTCCTCCTCCCTCCCTGCAACATGCAGCATCACATTCCTTTCTGTCACCAAGAGGCAGGATGCACAGCCGAGCTCTTCCACCCACTGCTCGCACACGACTGGAGCCGCGCCAGCCAAGCGCTTGGCTTTTTGCTGGCCACTGTCAGCGCTCATGGAAACAAGCACACGATAGCGCTGCCCACTTGCAGAAGAAGGAATCACTGCGAGGCCAGCTCGAAAGCAGCCCAAGGGCAGAGGCAACTTGGAAACTTCGCTGCTCTCAAATCAACGGTGTCAGGACAAAAAGATTTCCCTCATCTTCCCCTTGCACGTGCAGACTCCTCTTTGCACCCACACTCCAAGAGCAAGATGAACTCCTTTGCCCTAACTTGCACTTTCCTTCTCAGCTCTAGGCACCATCCTAAGGCTTCCCTCTGCCAGAGTCAGGATCCAAAGACAACGGCAGCAGGGACTGCTCACACACAAAAGGCACCAGGACAAAAGGCTCCCGAGCTTGGCCTTTGCATTCCCGCGGACAGCTCAACAGCTCTAAGCCAGAGAAGTGCCTGCTGGGAAGAGCCTTTAGAATCACTCCGAGCACCTCATGACAAGGAGCTGCAGCGTGTGGGGATGAATCTGCAGCAGCCTCCTGCCCCAGGGTGTCCCCTGGGAGCAGCCATGCGCCAGGCCGTGACTGCCAGCTGCACATGCAAAGGAGCCGGTGTTCCACACCACGGCTGTGCCTGGGACAGAGACACGAGTGGCCACAGAAGTGGCCATGGCACTGTCCGCACGCTGTCCCTGCTGCTTCTCGCCCAGCCGCTGGCGGGGCACCAACTGCCAGCCACGCACTCCTAAAGCCACGGGCCCACTGGGACACTGCGGGGGCTGGTGGAAGCCAGCGGCCATTGTGACACAGCGGGGCTGCACAGAAGCCACGGTGCTTTGTGACCCGTGGCTCCCAGGAGAGCCTTTGTGATGCTGGGGACCTACCCGGAAACTTGGCTCCACTGTGACACCAGCACAGAAGCTCGGGGAGCCCTGCAGACCGTGGGGATGCTAGGGAAGCTGATGGAAGCCTGGACACCACAGTGACACTATGGAAGCTGGTGGAACCGAGGGGCCACAGTGACACTCTGGGGCCTTTTGGAAGCAACGAGACTCTGGTGGGAAGCCACAGGATGATTAATGCTGGCAGGAACCTGCTGCAGGTGGGCTCCTCTCTCCCAGCTTCCACAAGTGCTGCTAGGATGCCACTGCGGCACTGGCTTGTCACGGGCTCACGGCTTCCTTTGGGAATGGCTCTGCTGCAGGATGGCATGCTGCAGAGAATGCAGGTAGATGTTGTGCTCCCTCCTGGCATGCAGGTGGACAAGAAAGCCTGATCCAGCCCCCGCTCAGCCCATGTGTGGCTGTGGCATTGGGGCGGGGCAACTTTGGGAGCAGCCCCAGCCCTGCTGCTGGTCCCGGCTGGGCACGCAGCTGCTGGGACACAGGTGTGTCCTGATGGCCCCCTTGTACTCGTTTGAGAAGGGAAGGACAGAGTGCATCAGTGAGTTTGGTGTGGCTTACATGCGGCAAGGAGAAGGTGCAGCCCAGAACTGGCTTTCACTTTGAGAAGCTTTTGCTCTTGCGGGAGCAGCTGGTGGACCTTTTCAACCGAGCTGCAAGAGTGAAAAGTGTGATGGCATGTCTCTCTGAGAAGGAAGGTTCAGTGCCGCAGCGTGTTGTGCACAATTGATATGCTGATAAGAGAAGGGGGTGGTTTTGGACCGTTTTCCTTCCTGACACGTCTGTCTGTGGGAGCTTTAGGTGCTTGGACTCAGGGATAGCGAAGGTGTGTGAAGGTGACTGGGCTGCGAGAATCCTGTTGCAACAGGGAAGAGGGAAGGTCAGCAAATGTTTCCTGTCCTGGCACATGTCTCAGTCTGAAGTGCAGCTGGAGATGCTTCACTTCTGCCAAGGACGCTGCCAGCTTGAGAGAAGGATGCGCTCTATGGAGTTGAGAAAGAAAGTGCGTAGGACAAGCTTGTTTCCTCCAGTTCCTAGACAGCAAAGGGGCTATGAAAGGCAGCACTGGCTTTTTGTTCTAGGAGTTTTTCTTGACAAGCAGCTGCTGGATGTTTGGAAGGGGGTTTGGGATATGCAAAAATGAGAGGGTAAGCTGGTACACTGAGCTTGAGAGCAAAAGCATATCTTCAGGGCTTTGGATGCATTTCAGAGGCTGGGAGTTCCATGCTGAGCAGCTGATGGCACAGAAGAGGTTCTAAAGAAAGAGGCCGTGCTGGAATTGCCTTTTCTTTTGCAGCCTAGAAACTGCACAGCCAACAGCAAAAACGATTCCTCCTCCCTCCCTGCAACATGCAGCATCACATTCCTTTCTGTCACCAAGAGGCAGGATGTACAGCTGTCTGGGTTTTGAAAGACAGGTGTCTGCTAAGGAAGGCAGAAGCCCCCCTTGAAGTGGCAGATATAACCCTTTTTCCCTCCAAGTTATTATATTTTGAAATCAAGGGCCTTTAGGCAAAGATGTGGGAAATAGGAATAACAGTTCTTTACTATATATATATATATATGTATATATATATTTATATAACCAGTCAAACAAAACAACAACAACTATGACAGTAACAGCACACACAAACCCAGTCCCAGCCTTCTCGGCTGTCAGGCTATTTCCCCTCGGGTGCAGTTCCGCTCGCAGCCGGCAGGGGCGCTGGCGGCTCCCGGTGAGCAGGGCAGGTGCGATGGTTCCCCCGCGGCTGCAGGGGGCGCTCCGGAGCGAGCTCGGGAAACACGCGGCACCGGTGCCCTGGGATCCCGGGAAGGGAAGGAACAAAGGCTTCACAAACCCCTGGGCAGCCGATCCCGGACTCTCAGGAACAGCAGGCTGGAAACGGCAGGCGGGAGCAGCAGGCTAGAGCGGCAGGCTAGAGCGGCAGGGACGAACGCAAATCCCGGGTGGCAGGCGAGATGTATCCAGATGGGAGAACCCCACGGATGCCCAGGCAGGCAGGGCGAGCAGGGCTACAGCATAGCGAAAACTCGAAGCAGCAGCAGTGGGGCAGGGCAGCCACAGCTCGGCCTCCAGCAGGGCAGGAAAAGCGGCTTTTGGGGTCCCGGCGTTGTTTCCAGCAGGAAGAGAAGAACGGCCAAAAAGAAAGAAGCAGCAGCTCCTTTCTCTGCAGCTTCTCTCTCCGGACGCTCAGAGCGAACTGCCCCCACACCCAGGTGTAGACAAAAAAGTAGCCAGGCCCGCCCCACTCTCTTTTTTGTCTTTCTTAAGTACAGCTATTTGTCCCCTAGCAACATGCATATGGGAGAAAATTCCTTTAACAGAAAAAAAAACCTAAGACTAAACTAAAACCCCAACAACAGCCGAGCTCTTCCACCCACTGCTCGCACACGACTGGGGCCGCGCTAGCCAAGCGCTTGGCTTTTTCCTGGCCACTGTCAGCGCTCATGGAAACAAGCACACGATAGCGCTGCCCACTTGCAGAAGAAGGAATCACTGCGAGGCCAGCTCGAAAGCAGCCCAAGGGCAGAGGCAACTTGGAAACTTCGCTGCTCTCAAATCAACGGTGTCAGGACAAAAAGATTTCCCTCATCTTCCCCTTGCACGTGCAGACTCCTCTTTGCACCCACACTCCAAGAGCAAGATGAACTCCTTTGCCCTAACTTGCACTTTCCTTCTCAGCTCTAGGCACCATCCTAAGGCTTCCCTCTGCCAGAGTCAGGATCCAAAGACAACGGCACCAGGGACTGCTCACACACAAAAGGCACCAGGACAAAAGGCTCCCGAGCTTGGCCTTTGCATTCCCGCGGACAGCTCAACAGCTCTAAGCCAGAGAAGTGCCTGCTGGGAAGAGCCTTTAGAATCACTCCGAGCACCTCATGACAAGGAGCTGCAGCGTGTGGGGATGAATCTGCAGCAGCCTCCTGCCCCAGGGTGTCCCCCGGGAGCAGCCATGCGCCAGGCCGTGACTGCCAGCTGCACATGCAAAGGAGCCGGTGTTCCACACCACGGCTGTGCCTGGGACAGAGACACGAGTGGCCACAGAAGTGGCCATGGCACTGTCCGCACGCTGTCCCTGCTGCTTCTCGCCCAGCCGCTGGCGGGGCACCAACTGCCAGCCACGCACTCCTAAAGCCACGGGCCCACTGGGACACTGCGGGGGCTGGTGGAAGCCAGCGGCCATTGTGACACAGCGGGGCTGCACAGAAGCCACGGTGCTTTGTGACCCGTGGCTCCCAGGAGAGCCTTTGTGATGCTGGGGACCTACCCGGAAGCCTGGCTCCACTGTGACACCAGCACAGAAGCTCGGGGAGCCCTGGAGACCGTGGGGACGCTATGGAAGCTGGCAGAAGCCTGGCTCCACTGTGACACCAGCACAGAAGCTCGGGGAGCCCTGCAGACTGTGGGGATGCTAGGGAAGCTGATGGAAGCCTGGACACCACAGTGACACTATGGAACCTGGTGGAACCGAGGGGCCACAGTGACACTCTGGGGCCTTTTGGAAGCAACGAGACTCTGGTGGGAAGCCACAGGATGATTAATGCTGGCAGGAACCTGCTGCAGGTGGGCTCCTCTCTCCCAGCTTCCACAAGTGCTGCTAGGATGCCACTGCGGCACTGGCTTGTCACGGGCTCACGGCTTCCTTTGGGAATGGCTCTGCTGCAGGATGGCATGCTGCAGAGAATGCAGGTAGATGTTGTGCTCCCTCCTGGCATGCAGGTGGACAAGAAAGCCTGATCCAGCCCCCGCTCAGCCCATGTGTGGCTGTGGCATTGGGGCGGGGCAACTTTGGGAGCAGCCCCAGCCCTGCTGCTGGTCCCGGCTGGGCACGCAGCTGCTGGGACACAGGTGTGTCCTGATGGCCCCCGTGTACTCGTTTGAGAAGGGAAGGACAGAGTGCATCAGTGAGTTTGGTGTGGCTTACATGCGGCAAGGAGAAGGTGCAGCCCAGAACTGGCTTTCACTTTGAGAAGCTTTTGCTCTTGCGGGAGCAGCTGGTGGACCTTTTCAACCGAGCTGCAAGAGTGAAAAGTGTGATGGCATGTCTCTCTGAGAAGGAAGGTTCAGTGCCGCAGCGTGTTGTGCACAATTGATATGCTGATAAGAGAAGGGGGTGCTTTTGGACCGTTTTCCTTCCTGACACGTCTGTCTGTGGGAGCTTTAGGTGCTTGGACTCAGGGATAGCGAAGGTGTGTGAAGGTGACTGGGCTGCGAGAATCCTGTTGCAACAGGGAAGAGGGAAGGTCAGCAAATGTTTCCTGTCCTGGCACATGTCTCAGTCTGAAGTGCAGCTGGAGATGCTTCACTTCTGCCAAGGACGCTGCCAGCTTGAGAGAAGGATGCGCTCTATGGAGTTGAGAAAGAAAGTGCGTAGGACAAGCTTGTTTCCTCCAGTTCCTAGACAGCAAAGGGGCTATGAAAGGCAGCACTGGCTTTTTGTTCTAGGAGTTTTTCTTGACAAGCAGCTGCTGGATGTTTGGAAGGGGGTTTGGGATATGCAAAAAGGAGAGGGTAAGCTGGTACACTGAGCTTGAGAGCAAAAGCATATCTTCAGGGCTTTGGATGCATTTCAGAGGCTGGGAGTTCCATGCTGAGCAGCTGATGGCACAGAAGAGGTTCTAAAGAAAGAGGCCGTGCTGGAATTGCCTTTTCTTTTGCAGCCTAGAAACTGCACAGCCAACAGCAAAAACGATTCCTCCTCCCTCCCTGCAACATGCAGCATCACATTCCTTTCTGTCACCAAGAGGCAGGATGCACAGCCGAGCTCTTCCACCCACTGCTCGCACACGACTGGGGCCGCGCCAGCCAAGCGCTTGGCTTTTTGCTGGCCACTGTCAGCGCTCATGGAAACAAGCACACGATAGCGCTGCCCACTTGCAGAAGAAGGAATCACTGCGAGGCCAGCTCGAAAGCAGCCCAAGGGCAGAGGCAACTTGGAAACTTCGCTGCTCTCAAATCAACGGTGTCAGGACAAAAAGATTTCCCTCATCTTCCCCTTGCACGTGCAGACTCCTCTTTGCACCCACACTCCAAGAGCAAGATGAACTCCTTTGCCCTAACTTGCACTTTCCTTCTCAGCTCTAGGCACCATCCTAAGGCTTCCCTCTGCCAGAGTCAGGATCCAAAGACAACGGCAGCAGGGACTGCTCACACACAAAAGGCACCAGGACAAAAGGCTCCCGAGCTTGGCCTTTGCATTCCCGCGGACAGCTCAACAGCTCTAAGCCAGAGAAGTGCCTGCTGGGAAGAGCCTTTAGAATCACTCCGAGCACCTCATGACAAGGAGCTGCAGCGTGTGGGGATGAATCTGCAGCAGCCTCCTGCCCCAGGGTGTCCCCCGGGAGCAGCCATGCGCCAGGCCGTGACTGCCAGCTGCACATGCAAAGGAGCCGGTGTTCCCACCACGGCTGTGCCTGGGACAGAGACACGAGTGGCCACAGAAGTGGCCATGGCACTGTCCGCACGCTGTCCCTGCTGCTTCTCGCCCAGCCGCTGGCGGGGCACCAACTGCCAGCCACGCACTCCTAAAGCCACGGGCCCACTGGGACACTGCGGGGGCTGGTGGAAGCCAGCGGCCATTGTGACACAGCGGGGCTGCACAGAAGCCACGGTGCTTTGTGACCCGTGGCTCCCAGGAGAGCCTTTGTGATGCTGGGGACCTACCCGGAAGCCTGGCTCCACTGTGACACCAGCACAGAAGCTCGGGGAGCCCTGGAGACCGTGGGGACGCTATGGAAGCTGGCAGAAGCCTGGCTCCACTGTGACACCAGCACAGAAGCTCGGGGAGCCCTGCAGACCGTGGGGATGCTAGGGAAGCTGATGGAAGCCTGGACACCACAGTGACACTATGGAAGCTGGTGGAACCGAGGGGCCACAGTGACACTCTGGGGCCTTTTGGAAGCAACGAGACTCTGGTGGGAAGCCACAGGATGATTAATGCTGGCAGGAACCTGCTGCAGGTGGGCTCCTCTCTCCCAGCTTCCACAAGTGCTGCTAGGATGCCACTGCGGCACTGGCTTGTCACGGGCTCACGGCTTCCTTTGGGAATGGCTCTGCTGCAGGATGGCATGCTGCAGAGAATGCAGGTAGATGTTGTGCTCCCTCCTGGCATGCAGGTGGACAAGAAAGCCTGATCCAGCCCCCGCTCAGCCCATGTGTGGCTGTGGCATTGGGGCGGGGCAACTTTGGGAGCAGCCCCAGCCCTGCTGCTGGTCCCGGCTGGGCACGCAGCTGCTGGGACACAGGTGTGTCCTGATGGCCCCCGTGTACTCGTTTGAGAAGGGAAGGACAGAGTGCATCAGTGAGTTTGGTGTGGCTTACATGCGGCAAGGAGAAGGTGCAGCCCAGAACTGGCTTTCACTTTGAGAAGCTTTTGCTCTTGCGGGAGCAGCTGGTGGACCTTTTCAACCGAGCTGCAAGAGTGAAAAGTGTGATGGCATGTCTATCTGAGAAGGAAGGTTCAGTGCCGCAGCGTGTTGTGCACAATTGATATGCTGATAAGAGAAGGGAGTGCTTTTGGACCGTTTTCCTTCCTGACACGTCTGTCTGTGGGAGCTTTAGGTGCTTGGACTCAGGGATAGCGAAGGTGTGTGAAGGTGACTGGGCTGCGAGAATCCTGTTGCAACAGGGAAGAGGGAAGGTCAGCAAATGTTTCCTGTCCTGGCACATGTCTCAGTCTGAAGTGCAGCTGGAGATGCTTCACTTCTGCCAAGGACGCTGCCAGCTTGAGAGAAGGATGCGCTCTATGGAGTTGAGAAAGAAAGTGCGTAGGACAAGCTTGTTTCCTCCAGTTCCTAGACAGCAAAGGGGCTATGAAAGGCAGCACTGGCTTTTTGTTCTAGGAGTTTTTCTTGACAAGCAGCTGCTGGATGTTTGGAAGGGGGTTTGGGATATGCAAAAAGGAGAGGGTAAGCTGGTACACTGAGCTTGAGAGCAAAAGCATATCTTCAGGGCTTTGGATGCATTTCAGAGGCTGGGAGTTCCATGCTGAGCAGCTGATGGCACAGAAGAGGTTCTAAAGAAAGAGGCCCTGCTGGAATTGCCTTTTCTTTTGCAGCCTAGAAACTGCACAGCCAACAGCAAAAACGATTCCTCCTCCCTCCCTGCAACATGCAGCATCACATTCCTTTCTGTCACCAAGAGGCAGGATGTACAGCTGTCTGGGTTTTGAAAGACAGGTGTCTGCTAAGGAAGGCAGAAGCCCCCCTTGAAGTGGCAGATATAACCCTTTTTCCCTCCAAGTTATTATATTTTGAAATCAAGGGCCTTTAGGCAAAGATGTGGGAAATAGGAATAACAGTTCTTTACTATATATATATATATATGTATATATATATTTATATAACCAGTCAAACAAAACAACAACAACTATGACAGTAACAGCACACACAAACCCAGTCCCAGCCTTCTCGGCTGTCAGGCTATTTCCCCTCGGGTGCAGTTCCGCTCGCAGCCGGCAGGGGCGCTGGCGGCTCCCGGTGAGCAGGGCAGGTGCGATGGTTCCCCCGCGGCTGCAGGGGGCGCTCCGGAGCGAGCTCGGGAAACACGCGGCACCCGTGCCCTGGGATCCCGGGAAGGGAAGGAACAAAGGCTTCACAAACCCCTGGGCAGCCGATCCCGGACTCTCAGGAACAGCAGGCTGGAAACGGCAGGCGGGAGCAGCAGGCTAGAGCGGCAGGCTAGAGCGGCAGGGACGAACGCAAATCCCGGGTGGCAGGCGAGATGTATCCAGATGGGAGAACCCCACGGATGCCCAGGCAGGCAGGGCGAGCAGGGCTACAGCATAGCGAAAACTCGAAGCAGCAGCAGTGGGGCAGGGCAGCCACAGCTCGGCCTCCAGCAGGGCAGGAAAAGCGGCTTTTGGGGTCCCGGCGTTGTTTCCAGCAGGAAGAGAAGAACGGCCAAAAAGAAAGAAGCAGCAGCTCCTTTCTCTGCAGCTTCTCTCTCCGGACGCTCAGAGCGAACTGCCCCCACACCCAGGTGTAGACAAAAAAGTAGCCAGGCCCGCCCCACTCTCTTTTTTGTCTTTCTTAAGTACAGCTATTTGTCCCCTAGCAACATGCATATGGGAGAAAATTCCTTTAACAGAAAAAAAAACCTAAGACTAAACTAAAACCCCAACAACAGCCGAGCTCTTCCACCCACTGCTCGCACACGACTGGGGCCGCGCTAGCCAAGCGCTTGGCTTTTTCCTGGCCACTGTCAGCGCTCATGGAAACAAGCACACGATAGCGCTGCCCACTTGCAGAAGAAGGAATCACTGCGAGGCCAGGTCGAAAGCAGCCCAAGGGCAGAGGCAACTTGGAAACTTCGCTGCTCTCAAATCAACGGTGTCAGGACAAAAAGATTTCCCTCATCTTCCCCTTGCACGTGCAGACTCCTCTTTGCACCCACACTCCAAGAGCAAGATGAACTCCTTTGCCCTAACTTGCACTTTCCTTCTCAGCTCTAGGCACCATCCTAAGGCTTCCCTCTGCCAGAGTCAGGATCCAAAGACAACGGCAGCAGGGACTGCTCACACACAAAAGGCACCAGGACAAAAGGCTCCCGAGCTTGGCCTTTGCATTCCCGCGGACAGCTCAACAGCTCTAAGCCAGAGAAGTGCCTGCTGGGAAGAGCCTTTAGAATCACTCCGAGCACCTCATGACAAGGAGCTGCAGCGTGTGGGGATGAATCTGCAGCAGCCTCCTGCCCCAGGGTGTCCCCCGGGAGCAGCCATGCGCCAGGCCGTGACTGCCAGCTGCACATGCAAAGGAGCCGGTGTTCCACACCACGGCTGTGCCTGGGACAGAGACACGAGTGGCCACAGAAGTGGCCATGGCACTGTCCGCACGCTGTCCCTGCTGCTTCTCGCCCAGCCGCTGGCGGGGCACCAACTGCCAGCCACGCACTCCTAAAGCCACGGGCCCACTGGGACACTGCGGGGGCTGGTGGAAGCCAGCGGCCATTGTGACACAGCGGGGCTGCACAGAAGCCACGGTGCTTTGTGACCCGTGGCTCCCAGGAGAGCCTTTGTGATGCTGGGGACCTACCCGGAAGCCTGGCTCCACTGTGACACCAGCACAGAAGCTCGGGGAGCCCTGGAGACCGTGGGGACGCTATGGAAGCTGGCAGAAGCCTGGCTCCACTGTGACACCAGCACAGAAGCTCGGGGAGCCCTGCAGACCGTGGGGATGCTAGGGAAGCTGATGGAAGCCTGGACACCACAGTGACACTATGGAACCTGGTGGAACCGAGGGGCCACAGTGACACTCTGGGGCCTTTTGGAAGCAACGAGACTCTGGTGGGAAGCCACAGGATGATTAATGCTGGCAGGAACCTGCTGCAGGTGGGCTTCTCTCTCCCAGCTTCCACAAGTGCTGCTAGGATGCCACTGCGGCACTGGCTTGTCACGGGCTCACGGCTTCCTTTGGGAATGGCTCTGCTGCAGGATGGCATGCTGCAGAGAATGCAGGTAGATGTTGTGCTCCCTCCTGGCATGCAGGTGGACAAGAAAGCCTGATCCAGCCCCCGCTCAGCCCATGTGTGGCTGTGGCATTGGGGCGGGGCAACTTTGGGAGCAGCCCCAGCCCTGCTGCTGGTCCCGGCTGGGCACGCAGCTGCTGGGACACAGGTGTGTCCTGATGGCCCCCGTGTACTCGTTTGAGAAGGGAAGGACAGAGTGCATCAGTGAGTTTGGTGTGGCTTACATGCGGCAAGGAGAAGGTGCAGCCCAGAACTGGCTTTCACTTTGAGAAGCTTTTGCTCTTGCGGGAGCAGCTGGTGGACCTTTTCAACCGAGCTGCAAGAGTGAAAAGTGTGATGGCATGTCTCTCTGAGAAGGAAGGTTCAGTGCCGCAGCGTGTTGTGCACAATTGATATGCTGATAAGAGAAGGGAGTGCTTTTGGACCGTTTTCCTTCCTGACACGTCTGTCTGTGGGAGCTTTAGGTGCTTGGACTCAGGGATAGCGAAGGTGTGTGAAGGTGACTGGGCTGCGAGAATCCTGTTGCAACAGGGAAGAGGGAAGGTCAGCAAATGTTTCCTGTCCTGGCACATGTCTCAGTCTGAAGTGCAGCTGGAGATGCTTCACTTCTGCCAAGGACGCTGCCAGCTTGAGAGAAGGATGCGCTCTATGGAGTTGAGAAAGAAAGTGCGTAGGACAAGCTTGTTTCCTCCAGTTCCTAGACAGCAAAGGGGCTATGAAAGGCAGCACTGGCTTTTTGTTCTAGGAGTTTTTCTTGACAAGCAGCTGCTGGATGTTTGGAAGGGGGTTTGGGATATGCAAAAATGAGAGGGTAAGCTGGTACACTGAGCTTGAGAGCAAAAGCATATCTTCAGGGCTTTGGATGCATTTCAGAGGCTGGGAGTTCCATGCTGAGCAGCTGATGGCACAGAAGAGGTTCTAAAGAAAGAGGCCGTGCTGGAATTGCCTTTTCTTTTGCAGCCTAGAAACTGCACAGCCAACAGCAAAAACGATTCCTCCTCCCTCCCTGCAACATGCAGCATCACATTCCTTTCTGTCACCAAGAGGCAGGATGCACAGCCGAGCTCTTCCACCCACTGCTCGCACACGACTGGGGCCGCGCCAGCCAAGCGCTTGGCTTTTTGCTGGCCACTGTCAGCGCTCATGGAAACAAGCACACGATAGCGCTGCCCACTTGCAGAAGAAGGAATCACTGCGAGGCCAGCTCGAAAGCAGCCCAAGGGCAGAGGCAACTTGGAAACTTCGCTGCTCTCAAATCAACGGTGTCAGGACAAAAAGATTTCCCTCATCTTCCCCTTGCACGTGCAGACTCCTCTTTGCACCCACACTCCAAGAGCAAGATGAACTCCTTTGCCCTAACTTGCACTTTCCTTCTCAGCTCTAGGCACCATCCTAAGGCTTCCCTCTGCCAGAGTCAGGATCCAAAGACAACGGCACCAGGGACTGCTCACACACAAAAGGCACCAGGACAAAAGGCTCCCGAGCTTGGCCTTTGCATTCCCGCGGACAGCTCAACAGCTCTAAGCCAGAGAAGTGCCTGGTGGGAAGAGCCTTTAGAATCACTCCGAGCACCTCATGACAAGGAGCTGCAGCGTGTGGGGATGAATCTGCAGCAGCCTCCTGCCCCAGGGTGTCCCCCGGGAGCAGCCATGCGCCAGGCCGTGACTGCCAGCTGCACATGCAAAGGAGCCGGTGTTCCACACCACGGCTGTGCCTGGGACAGAGACACGAGTGGCCACAGAAGTGGCCATGGCACTGTCCGCACGCTGTCCCTGCTGCTTCTCGCCCAGCCGCTGGCGGGGCACCAACTGCCAGCCACGCACTCCTAAAGCCACGGGCCCACTGGGACACTGCGGGGGCTGGTGGAAGCCAGCGGCCATTGTGACACAGCGGGGCTGCACAGAAGCCACGGTGCTTTGTGACCCGTGGCTCCCAGGAGAGCCTTTGTGATGCTGGGGACCTACCCGGAAGCCTGGCTCCACTGTGACACCAGCACAGAAGCTCGGGGAGCCCTGGAGACCGTGGGGACGCTATGGAAGCTGGCAGAAGCCTGGCTCCACTGTGACACCAGCACAGAAGCTCGGGGAGCCCTGCAGACCGTGGGGATGCTAGGGAAGCTGATGGAAGCCTGGACACCACAGTGACACTATGGAAGCTGGTGGAACCGAGGGGCCACAGTGACACTCTGGGGCCTTTTGGAAGCAACGAGACTCTGGTGGGAAGCCACGGGATGATTAATGCTGGCAGGAACCTGCTGCAGGTGGGCTCCTCTCTCCCAGCTTCCACAAGTGCTGCTAGGATGCCACTGCGGCACTGGCTTGTCACGGGCTCACGGCTTCCTTTGGGAATGGCTCTGCTGCAGGATGGCATGCTGCAGAGAATGCAGGTAGATGTTGTGCTCCCTCCTGGCATGCAGGTGGACAAGAAAGCCTGATCCAGCCCCCGCTCAGCCCATGTGTGGCTGTGGCATTGGGGCGGGGCAACTTTGGGAGCAGCCCCAGCCCTGCTGCTGGTCCCGGCTGGGCACGCAGCTGCTGGGACACAGGTGTGTCCTGATGGCCCCCGTGTACTCGTTTGAGAAGGGAAGGACAGAGTGCATCAGTGAGTTTGGTGTGGCTTACATGCGGCAAGGAGAAGGTGCAGCCCAGAACTGGCTTTCACTTTGAGAAGCTTTTGCTCTTGCGGGAGCAGCTGGTGGACCTTTTCAACCGAGCTGCAAGAGTGAAAAGTGTGATGGCATGTCTCTCTGAGAAGGAAGGTTCAGTGCCGCAGCGTGTTGTGCACAATTGATATGCTGATAAGAGAAGGGGGTGCTTTTGGACCGTTTTCCTTCCTGACACGTCTGTCTGTGGGAGCTTTAGGTGCTTGGACTCAGGGATAGCGAAGGTGTGTGAAGGTGACTGGGCTGCGAGAATCCTGTTGCAACAGGGAAGAGGGAAGGTCAGCAAATGTTTCCTGTCCTGGCACATGTCTCAGTCTGAAGTGCAGCTGGAGATGCTTCACTTCTGCCAAGGACGCTGCCAGCTTGAGAGAAGGATGCGCTCTATGGAGTTGAGAAAGAAAGTGCGTAGGACAAGCTTGTTTCCTCCAGTTCCTAGACAGCAAAGGGGCTATGAAAGGCAGCACTGGCTTTTTGTTCTAGGAGTTTTTCTTGACAAGCAGCTGCTGGATGTTTGGAAGGGGGTTTGGGATATGCAAAAATGAGAGGGTAAGCTGGTACACTGAGCTTGAGAGCAAAAGCATATCTTCAGGGCTTTGGATGCATTTCAGAGGCTGGGAGTTCCATGCTGAGCAGCTGATGGCACAGAAGAGGTTCTAAAGAAAGAGGCCGTGCTGGAATTGCCTTTTCTTTTGCAGCCTAGAAACTGCACAGCCAACAGCAAAAACGATTCCTCCTCCCTCCCTGCAACATGCAGCATCACATTCCTTTCTGTCACCAAGAGGCAGGATGCACAGCCGAGCTCTTCCACCCACTGCTCGCACACGACTGGAGCCGCGCCAGCCAAGCGCTTGGCTTTTTGCTGGCCACTGTCAGCGCTCATGGAAACAAGCACACGATAGCGCTGCCCACTTGCAGAAGAAGGAATCACTGCGAGGCCAGCTCGAAAGCAGCCCAAGGGCAGAGGCAACTTGGAAACTTCGCTGCTCTCAAATCAACGGTGTCAGGACAAAAAGATTTCCCTCATCTTCCCCTTGCACGTGCAGACTCCTCTTTGCACCCACACTCCAAGAGCAAGATGAACTCCTTTGCCCTAACTTGCACTTTCCTTCTCAGCTCTAGGCACCATCCTAAGGCTTCCCTCTGCCAGAGTCAGGATCCAAAGACAACGGCAGCAGGGACTGCTCACACACAAAAGGCACCAGGACAAAAGGCTCCCGAGCTTGGCCTTTGCATTCCCGCGGACAGCTCAACAGCTCTAAGCCAGAGAAGTGCCTGCTGGGAAGAGCCTTTAGAATCACTCCGAGCACCTCATGACAAGGAGCTGCAGCGTGTGGGGATGAATCTGCAGCAGCCTCCTGCCCCAGGGTGTCCCCTGGGAGCAGCCATGCGCCAGGCCGTGACTGCCAGCTGCACATGCAAAGGAGCCGGTGTTCCACACCACGGCTGTGCCTGGGACAGAGACACGAGTGGCCACAGAAGTGGCCATGGCACTGTCCGCACGCTGTCCCTGCTGCTTCTCGCCCAGCCGCTGGCGGGGCACCAACTGCCAGCCACGCACTCCTAAAGCCACGGGCCCACTGGGACACTGCGGGGGCTGGTGGAAGCCAGCGGCCATTGTGACACAGCGGGGCTGCACAGAAGCCACGGTGCTTTGTGACCCGTGGCTCCCAGGAGAGCCTTTGTGATGCTGGGGACCTACCCGGAAACTTGGCTCCACTGTGACACCAGCACAGAAGCTCGGGGAGCCCTGCAGACCGTGGGGATGCTAGGGAAGCTGATGGAAGCCTGGACACCACAGTGACACTATGGAAGCTGGTGGAACCGAGGGGCCACAGTGACACTCTGGGGCCTTTTGGAAGCAACGAGACTCTGGTGGGAAGCCACAGGATGATTAATGCTGGCAGGAACCTGCTGCAGGTGGGCTCCTCTCTCCCAGCTTCCACAAGTGCTGCTAGGATGCCACTGCGGCACTGGCTTGTCACGGGCTCACGGCTTCCTTTGGGAATGGCTCTGCTGCAGGATGGCATGCTGCAGAGAATGCAGGTAGATGTTGTGCTCCCTCCTGGCATGCAGGTGGACAAGAAAGCCTGATCCAGCCCCCGCTCAGCCCATGTGTGGCTGTGGCATTGGGGCGGGGCAACTTTGGGAGCAGCCCCAGCCCTGCTGCTGGTCCCGGCTGGGCACGCAGCTGCTGGGACACAGGTGTGTCCTGATGGCCCCCTTGTACTCGTTTGAGAAGGGAAGGACAGAGTGCATCAGTGAGTTTGGTGTGGCTTACATGCGGCAAGGAGAAGGTGCAGCCCAGAACTGGCTTTCACTTTGAGAAGCTTTTGCTCTTGCGGGAGCAGCTGGTGGACCTTTTCAACCGAGCTGCAAGAGTGAAAAGTGTGATGGCATGTCTCTCTGAGAAGGAAGGTTCAGTGCCGCAGCGTGTTGTGCACAATTGATATGCTGATAAGAGAAGGGAGTGCTTTTGGAATGTTTTCCTTCCTGACACGTCTGTCTGTGGGAGCTTTAGGTGCTTGGACTCAGGGATAGCGAAGGTGTGTGAAGGTGACCGGGCTGTGAGAATCCTGTTGCAACAGGGAAGAGGGAAGGTCAGCAAATGTTTCCTGTCCTGGCACATGTCTCAGTCTGAAGTGCAGCTGGAGATGCTTCACTTCTGCCAAGGACGCTGCCAGCTTGAGAGAAGGATGCGCTCTATGGAGTTGAGAAAGAAAGTGCGTAGGACAAGCTTGTTTCCTCCAGTTCCTAGACAGCAAAGGGGCTATGAAAGGCAGCACTGGCTTTTTGTTCTAGGAGTTTTTCTTGACAAGCAGCTGCTGGATGTTTGGAAGGGGGTTTGGGATATGCAAAAATGAGAGGGTAAGCTGGTACACTGAGCTTGAGAGCAAAAGCATATCTTCAGGGCTTTGGATGCATTTCAGAGGCTGGGAGTTCCATGCTGAGCAGCTGATGGCACAGAAGAGGTTCTAAAGAAAGAGGCCGTGCTGGAATTGCCTTTTCTTTTGCAGCCTAGAAACTGCACAGCCAACAGCAAAAACGATTCCTCCTCCCTCCCTGCAACATGCAGCATCACATTCCTTTCTGTCACCAAGAGGCAGGATGCACAGCCGAGCTCTTCCACCCACTGCTCGCACACGACTGGGGCCGCGCCAGCCAAGCGCTTGGCTTTTTGCTGGCCACTGTCAGCGCTCATGGAAACAAGCACACGATAGCGCTGCCCACTTGCAGAAGAAGGAATCACTGCGAGGCCAGCTCGAAAGCAGCCCAAGGGCAGAGGCAACTTGGAAACTTCGCTGCTCTCAAATCAACGGTGTCAGGACAAAAAGATTTCCCTCATCTTCCCCTTGCACGTGCAGACTCCTCTTTGCACCCACACTCCAAGAGCAAGATGAACTCCTTTGCCCTAACTTGCACTTTCCTTCTCAGCTCTAGGCACCATCCTAAGGCTTCCCTCTGCCAGAGTCAGGATCCAAAGACAACGGCAGCAGGGACTGCTCACACACAAAAGGCACCAGGACAAAAGGCTCCCGAGCTTGGCCTTTGCATTCCCGCGGACAGCTCAACAGCTCTAAGCCAGAGAAGTGCCTGGTGGGAAGAGCCTTTAGAATCACTCCGAGCACCTCATGACAAGGAGCTGCAGCGTGTGGGGATGAATCTGCAGCAGCCTCCTGCCCCAGGGTGTCCCCCGGGAGCAGCCATGCGCCAGGCCGTGACTGCCAGCTGCACATGCAAAGGAGCCGGTGTTCCCACCACGGCTGTGCCTGGGACAGAGACACGAGTGGCCACAGAAGTGGCCATGGCACTGTCCGCACGCTGTCCCTGCTGCTTCTCGCCCAGCCGCTGGCGGGGCACCAACTGCCAGCCACGCACTCCTAAAGCCACGGGCCCACTGGGACACTGCGGGGGCTGGTGGAAGCCAGCGGCCATTGTGACACAGCGGGGCTGCACAGAAGCCACGGTGCTTTGTGACCCGTGGCTCCCAGGAGAGCCTTTGTGATGCTGGGGACCTACCCGGAAGCCTGGCTCCACTGTGACACCAGCACAGAAGCTCGGGGAGCCCTGGAGACCGTGGGGACGCTATGGAAGCTGGCAGAAGCCTGGCTCCACTGTGACACCAGCACAGAAGCTCGGGGAGCCCTGCAGACCGTGGGGATGCTAGGGAAGCTGATGGAAGCCTGGACACCACAGTGACACTATGGAAGCTGGTGGAACCGAGGGGCCACAGTGACACTCTGGGGCCTTTTGGAAGCAACGAGACTCTGGTGGGAAGCCACAGGATGATTAATGCTGGCAGGAACCTGCTGCAGGTGGGCTCCTCTCTCCCAGCTTCCACAAGTGCTGCTAGGATGCCACTGCGGCACTGGCTTGTCACGGGCTCACGGCTTCCTTTGGGAATGGCTCTGCTGCAGGATGGCATGCTGCAGAGAATGCAGGTAGATGTTGTGCTCCCTCCTGGCATGCAGGTGGACAAGAAAGCCTGATCCAGCCCCCGCTCAGCCCATGTGTGGCTGTGGCATTGGGGCGGGGCAACTTTGGGAGCAGCCCCAGCCCTGCTGCTGGTCCCGGCTGGGCACGCAGCTGCTGGGACACAGGTGTGTCCTGATGGCCCCCTTGTACTCGTTTGAGAAGGGAAGGACAGAGTGCATCAGTGAGTTTGGTGTGGCTTACATGCGGCAAGGAGAAGGTGCAGCCCAGAACTGGCTTTCACTTTGAGAAGCTTTTGCTCTTGCGGGAGCAGCTGGTGGACCTTTTCAACCGAGCTGCAAGAGTGAAAAGTGTGATGGCATGTCTCTCTGAGAAGGAAGGTTCAGTGCCGCAGCGTGTTGTGCACAATTGATATGCTGATAAGAGAAGGGAGTGCTTTTGGAATGTTTTCCTTCCTGACACGTCTGTCTGTGGGAGCTTTAGGTGCTTGGACTCAGGGATAGCGAAGGTGTGTGAAGGTGACCGGGCTGTGAGAATCCTGTTGCAACAGGGAAGAGGGAAGGTCAGCAAATGTTTCCTGTCCTGGCACATGTCTCAGTCTGAAGTGCAGCTGGAGATGCTTCACTTCTGCCAAGGACGCTGCCAGCTTGAGAGAAGGATGCGCTCTATGGAGTTGAGAAAGAAAGTGCGTAGGACAAGCTTGTTTCCTCCAGTTCCTAGACAGCAAAGGGGCTATGAAAGGCAGCACTGGCTTTTTGTTCTAGGAGTTTTTCTTGACAAGCAGCTGCTGGATGTTTGGAAGGGGGTTTGGGATATGCAAAAATGAGAGGGTAAGCTGGTACACTGAGCTTGAGAGCAAAAGCATATCTTCAGGGCTTTGGATGCATTTCAGAGGCTGGGAGTTCCATGCTGAGCAGCTGATGGCACAGAAGAGGTTCTAAAGAAAGAGGCCGTGCTGGAATTGCCTTTTCTTTTGCAGCCTAGAAACTGCACAGCCAACAGCAAAAACGATTCCTCCTCCCTCCCTGCAACATGCAGCATCACATTCCTTTCTGTCACCAAGAGGCAGGATGCACAGCCGAGCTCTTCAACCCACTGCTCGCACACGACTGGGGCCGCGCCAGCCAAGCGCTTGGCTTTTTGCTGGCCACTGTCAGCGCTCATGGAAACAAGCACACGATAGCGCTGCCCACTTGCAGAAGAAGGAATCACTGCGAGGCCAGGTCGAAAGCAGCCCAAGGGCAGAGGCAACTTGGAAACTTCGCTGCTCTCAAATCAACGGTGTCAGGACAAAAAGATTTCCCTCATCTTCCCCTTGCACGTGCAGACTCCTCTTTGCACCCACACTCCAAGAGCAAGATGAACTCCTTTGCCCTAACTTGCACTTTCCTTCTCAGCTCTAGGCACCATCCTAAGGCTTCCCTCTGCCAGAGTCAGGATCCAAAGACAACGGCAGCAGGGACTGCTCACACACAAAAGGCACCAGGACAAAAGGCTCCCGAGCTTGGCCTTTGCATTCCCGCGGACAGCTCAACAGCTCTAAGCCAGAGAAGTGCCTGCTGGGAAGAGCCTTTAGAATCACTCCGAGCACCTCATGACAAGGAGCTGCAGCGTGTGGGGATGAATCTGCAGCAGCCTCCTGCCCCAGGGTGTCCCCTGGGAGCAGCCATGCGCCAGGCCGTGACTGCCAGCTGCACATGCAAAGGAGCCGGTGTTCCACACCACGGCTGTGCCTGGGACAGAGACACGAGTGGCCACAGAAGTGGCCATGGCACTGTCCGCACGCTGTCCCTGCTGCTTCTCGCCCAGCCGCTGGCGGGGCACCAACTGCCAGCCACGCACTCCTAAAGCCACGGGCCCACTGGGACACTGCGGGGGCTGGTGGAAGCCAGCGGCCATTGTGACACAGCGGGGCTGCACAGAAGCCACGGTGCTTTGTGACCCGTGGCTCCCAGGAGAGCCTTTGTGATGCTGGGGACCTACCCGGAAGCCTGGCTCCACTGTGACACCAGCACAGAAGCTCGGGGAGCCCTGGAGACCGTGGGGACGCTATGGAAGCTGGCAGAAGCCTGGCTCCACTGTGACACCAGCACAGAAGCTCGGGGAGCCCTGCAGACCGTGGGGATGCTAGGGAAGCTGATGGAAGCCTGGACACCACAGTGACACTATGGAAGCTGGTGGAACCGAGGGGCCACAGTGACACTCTGGGGCCTTTTGGAAGCAACGAGACTCTGGTGGGAAGCCACGGGATGATTAATGCTGGCAGGAACCTGCTGCAGGTGGGCTCCTCTCTCCCAGCTTCCACAAGTGCTGCTAGGATGCCACTGCGGCACTGGCTTGTCACGGGCTCACGGCTTCCTTTGGGAATGGCTCTGCTGCAGGATGGCATGCTGCAGAGAATGCAGGTAGATGTTGTGCTCCCTCCTGGCATGCAGGTGGACAAGAAAGCCTGATCCAGCCCCCGCTCAGCCCATGTGTGGCTGTGGCATTGGGGCGGGGCAACTTTGGGAGCAGCCCCAGCCCTGCTGCTGGTCCCGGCTGGGCACGCAGCTGCTGGGACACAGGTGTGTCCTGATGGCCCCCTTGTACTCGTTTGAGAAGGGAAGGACAGAGTGCATCAGTGAGTTTGGTGTGGCTTACATGCGGCAAGGAGAAGGTGCAGCCCAGAACTGGCTTTCACTTTGAGAAGCTTTTGCTCTTGCGGGAGCAGCTGGTGGACCTTTTCAACCGAGCTGCAAGAGTGAAAAGTGTGATGGCATGTCTCTCTGAGAAGGAAGGTTCAGTGCCGCAGCGTGTTGTGCACAATTGATATGCTGATAAGAGAAGGGGGTGGTTTTGGACCGTTTTCCTTCCTGACACGTCTGTCTGTGGGAGCTTTAGGTGCTTGGACTCAGGGATAGCGAAGGTGTGTGAAGGTGACTGGGCTGCGAGAATCCTGTTGCAACAGGGAAGAGGGAAGGTCAGCAAATGTTTCCTGTCCTGGCACATGTCTCAGTCTGAAGTGCAGCTGGAGATGCTTCACTTCTGCCAAGGACGCTGCCAGCTTGAGAGAAGGATGCGCTCTATGGAGTTGAGAAAGAAAGTGCGTAGGACAAGCTTGTTTCCTCCAGTTCCTAGACAGCAAAGGGGCTATGAAAGGCAGCACTGGCTTTTTGTTCTAGGAGTTTTTCTTGACAAGCAGCTGCTGGATGTTTGGAAGGGGGTTTGGGATATGCAAAAATGAGAGGGTAAGCTGGTACACTGAGCTTGAGAGCAAAAGCATATCTTCAGGGCTTTGGATGCATTTCAGAGGCTGGGAGTTCCATGCTGAGCAGCTGATGGCACAGAAGAGGTTCTAAAGAAAGAGGCCGTGCTGGAATTGCCTTTTCTTTTGCAGCCTAGAAACTGCACAGCCAACAGCAAAAACGATTCCTCCTCCCTCCCTGCAACATGCAGCATCACATTCCTTTCTGTCACCAAGAGGCAGGATGTACAGCTGTCTGGGTTTTGAAAGACAGGTGTCTGCTAAGGAAGGCAGAAGCCCCCCTTGAAGTGGCAGATATAACCCTTTTTCCCTCCAAGTTATTATATTTTGAAATCAAGGGCCTTTAGGCAAAGATGTGGGAAATAGGAATAACAGTTCTTTACTATATATATATATATATGTATATATATATTTATATAACCAGTCAAACAAAACAACAACAACTATGACAGTAACAGCACACACAAACCCAGTCCCAGCCTTCTCGGCTGTCAGGCTATTTCCCCTCGGGTGCAGTTCCGCTCGCAGCCGGCAGGGGCGCTGGCGGCTCCCGGTGAGCAGGGCAGGTGCGATGGTTCCCCCGCGGCTGCAGGGGGCGCTCCGGAGCGAGCTCGGGAAACACGCGGCACCGGTGCCCTGGGATCCCGGGAAGGGAAGGAACAAAGGCTTCACAAACCCCTGGGCAGCCGATCCCGGACTCTCAGGAACAGCAGGCTGGAAACGGCAGGCGGGAGCAGCAGGCTAGAGCGGCAGGCTAGAGCGGCAGGGACGAACGCAAATCCCGGGTGGCAGGCGAGATGTATCCAGATGGGAGAACCCCACGGATGCCCAGGCAGGCAGGGCGAGCAGGGCTACAGCATAGCGAAAACTCGAAGCAGCAGCAGTGGGGCAGGGCAGCCACAGCTCGGCCTCCAGCAGGGCAGGAAAAGCGGCTTTTGGGGTCCCGGCGTTGTTTCCAGCAGGAAGAGAAGAACGGCCAAAAAGAAAGAAGCAGCAGCTCCTTTCTCTGCAGCTTCTCTCTCCGGACGCTCAGAGCGAACTGCCCCCACACCCAGGTGTAGACAAAAAAGTAGCCAGGCCCGCCCCACTCTCTTTTTTGTCTTTCTTAAGTACAGCTATTTGTCCCCTAGCAACATGCATATGGGAGAAAATTCCTTTAACAGAAAAAAAAACCTAAGACTAAACTAAAACCCCAACAACAGCCGAGCTCTTCCACCCACTGCTCGCACACGACTGGGGCCGCGCTAGCCAAGCGCTTGGCTTTTTCCTGGCCACTGTCAGCGCTCATGGAAACAAGCACACGATAGCGCTGCCCACTTGCAGAAGAAGGAATCACTGCGAGGCCAGCTCGAAAGCAGCCCAAGGGCAGAGGCAACTTGGAAACTTCGCTGCTCTCAAATCAACGGTGTCAGGACAAAAAGATTTCCCTCATCTTCCCCTTGCACGTGCAGACTCCTCTTTGCACCCACACTCCAAGAGCAAGATGAACTCCTTTGCCCTAACTTGCACTTTCCTTCTCAGCTCTAGGCACCATCCTAAGGCTTCCCTCTGCCAGAGTCAGGATCCAAAGACAACGGCACCAGGGACTGCTCACACACAAAAGGCACCAGGACAAAAGGCTCCCGAGCTTGGCCTTTGCATTCCCGCGGACAGCTCAACAGCTCTAAGCCAGAGAAGTGCCTGCTGGGAAGAGCCTTTAGAATCACTCCGAGCACCTCATGACAAGGAGCTGCAGCGTGTGGGGATGAATCTGCAGCAGCCTCCTGCCCCAGGGTGTCCCCCGGGAGCAGCCATGCGCCAGGCCGTGACTGCCAGCTGCACATGCAAAGGAGCCGGTGTTCCACACCACGGCTGTGCCTGGGACAGAGACACGAGTGGCCACAGAAGTGGCCATGGCACTGTCCGCACGCTGTCCCTGCTGCTTCTCGCCCAGCCGCTGGCGGGGCACCAACTGCCAGCCACGCACTCCTAAAGCCACGGGCCCACTGGGACACTGCGGGGGCTGGTGGAAGCCAGCGGCCATTGTGACACAGCGGGGCTGCACAGAAGCCACGGTGCTTTGTGACCCGTGGCTCCCAGGAGAGCCTTTGTGATGCTGGGGACCTACCCGGAAGCCTGGCTCCACTGTGACACCAGCACAGAAGCTCGGGGAGCCCTGGAGACCGTGGGGACGCTATGGAAGCTGGCAGAAGCCTGGCTCCACTGTGACACCAGCACAGAAGCTCGGGGAGCCCTGCAGACTGTGGGGATGCTAGGGAAGCTGATGGAAGCCTGGACACCACAGTGACACTATGGAACCTGGTGGAACCGAGGGGCCACAGTGACACTCTGGGGCCTTTTGGAAGCAACGAGACTCTGGTGGGAAGCCACAGGATGATTAATGCTGGCAGGAACCTGCTGCAGGTGGGCTTCTCTCTCCCAGCTTCCACAAGTGCTGCTAGGATGCCACTGCGGCACTGGCTTGTCACGGGCTCACGGCTTCCTTTGGGAATGGCTCTGCTGCAGGATGGCATGCTGCAGAGAATGCAGGTAGATGTTGTGCTCCCTCCTGGCATGCAGGTGGACAAGAAAGCCTGATCCAGCCCCCGCTCAGCCCATGTGTGGCTGTGGCATTGGGGCGGGGCAACTTTGGGAGCAGCCCCAGCCCTGCTGCTGGTCCCGGCTGGGCACGCAGCTGCTGGGACACAGGTGTGTCCTGATGGCCCCCGTGTACTCGTTTGAGAAGGGAAGGACAGAGTGCATCAGTGAGTTTGGTGTGGCTTACATGCGGCAAGGAGAAGGTGCAGCCCAGAACTGGCTTTCACTTTGAGAAGCTTTTGCTCTTGCGGGAGCAGCTGGTGGACCTTTTCAACCGAGCTGCAAGAGTGAAAAGTGTGATGGCATGTCTCTCTGAGAAGGAAGGTTCAGTGCCGCAGCGTGTTGTGCACAATTGATATGCTGATAAGAGAAGGGGGTGCTTTTGGACCGTTTTCCTTCCTGACACGTCTGTCTGTGGGAGCTTTAGGTGCTTGGACTCAGGGATAGCGAAGGTGTGTGAAGGTGACTGGGCTGCGAGAATCCTGTTGCAACAGGGAAGAGGGAAGGTCAGCAAATGTTTCCTGTCCTGGCACATGTCTCAGTCTGAAGTGCAGCTGGAGATGCTTCACTTCTGCCAAGGACGCTGCCAGCTTGAGAGAAGGATGCGCTCTATGGAGTTGAGAAAGAAAGTGCGTAGGACAAGCTTGTTTCCTCCAGTTCCTAGACAGCAAAGGGGCTATGAAAGGCAGCACTGGCTTTTTGTTCTAGGAGTTTTTCTTGACAAGCAGCTGCTGGATGTTTGGAAGGGGGTTTGGGATATGCAAAAAGGAGAGGGTAAGCTGGTACACTGAGCTTGAGAGCAAAAGCATATCTTCAGGGCTTTGGATGCATTTCAGAGGCTGGGAGTTCCATGCTGAGCAGCTGATGGCACAGAAGAGGTTCTAAAGAAAGAGGCCGTGCTGGAATTGCCTTTTCTTTTGCAGCCTAGAAACTGCACAGCCAACAGCAAAAACGATTCCTCCTCCCTCCCTGCAACATGCAGCATCACATTCCTTTCTGTCACCAAGAGGCAGGATGCACAGCCGAGCTCTTCCACCCACTGCTCGCACACGACTGGGGCCGCGCCAGCCAAGCGCTTGGCTTTTTGCTGGCCACTGTCAGCGCTCATGGAAACAAGCACACGATAGCGCTGCCCACTTGCAGAAGAAGGAATCACTGCGAGGCCAGCTCGAAAGCAGCCCAAGGGCAGAGGCAACTTGGAAACTTCGCTGCTCTCAAATCAACGGTGTCAGGACAAAAAGATTTCCCTCATCTTCCCCTTGCACGTGCAGACTCCTCTTTGCACCCACACTCCAAGAGCAAGATGAACTCCTTTGCCCTAACTTGCACTTTCCTTCTCAGCTCTAGGCACCATCCTAAGGCTTCCCTCTGCCAGAGTCAGGATCCAAAGACAACGGCAGCAGGGACTGCTCACACACAAAAGGCACCAGGACAAAAGGCTCCCGAGCTTGGCCTTTGCATTCCCGCGGACAGCTCAACAGCTCTAAGCCAGAGAAGTGCCTGCTGGGAAGAGCCTTTAGAATCACTCCGAGCACCTCATGACAAGGAGCTGCAGCGTGTGGGGATGAATCTGCAGCAGCCTCCTGCCCCAGGGTGTCCCCCGGGAGCAGCCATGCGCCAGGCCGTGACTGCCAGCTGCACATGCAAAGGAGCCGGTGTTCCCACCACGGCTGTGCCTGGGACAGAGACACGAGTGGCCACAGAAGTGGCCATGGCACTGTCCGCACGCTGTCCCTGCTGCTTCTCGCCCAGCCGCTGGCGGGGCACCAACTGCCAGCCACGCACTCCTAAAGCCACGGGCCCACTGGGACACTGCGGGGGCTGGTGGAAGCCAGCGGCCATTGTGACACAGCGGGGCTGCACAGAAGCCACGGTGCTTTGTGACCCGTGGCTCCCAGGAGAGCCTTTGTGATGCTGGGGACCTACCCGGAAGCCTGGCTCCACTGTGACACCAGCACAGAAGCTCGGGGAGCCCTGGAGACCGTGGGGACGCTATGGAAGCTGGCAGAAGCCTGGCTCCACTGTGACACCAGCACAGAAGCTCGGGGAGCCCTGCAGACCGTGGGGATGCTAGGGAAGCTGATGGAAGCCTGGACACCACAGTGACACTATGGAAGCTGGTGGAACCGAGGGGCCACAGTGACACTCTGGGGCCTTTTGGAAGCAACGAGACTCTGGTGGGAAGCCACAGGATGATTAATGCTGGCAGGAACCTGCTGCAGGTGGGCTCCTCTCTCCCAGCTTCCACAAGTGCTGCTAGGATGCCACTGCGGCACTGGCTTGTCACGGGCTCACGGCTTCCTTTGGGAATGGCTCTGCTGCAGGATGGCATGCTGCAGAGAATGCAGGTAGATGTTGTGCTCCCTCCTGGCATGCAGGTGGACAAGAAAGCCTGATCCAGCCCCCGCTCAGCCCATGTGTGGCTGTGGCATTGGGGCGGGGCAACTTTGGGAGCAGCCCCAGCCCTGCTGCTGGTCCCGGCTGGGCACGCAGCTGCTGGGACACAGGTGTGTCCTGATGGCCCCCGTGTACTCGTTTGAGAAGGGAAGGACAGAGTGCATCAGTGAGTTTGGTGTGGCTTACATGCGGCAAGGAGAAGGTGCAGCCCAGAACTGGCTTTCACTTTGAGAAGCTTTTGCTCTTGCGGGAGCAGCTGGTGGACCTTTTCAACCGAGCTGCAAGAGTGAAAAGTGTGATGGCATGTCTATCTGAGAAGGAAGGTTCAGTGCCGCAGCGTGTTGTGCACAATTGATATGCTGATAAGAGAAGGGAGTGCTTTTGGACCGTTTTCCTTCCTGACACGTCTGTCTGTGGGAGCTTTAGGTGCTTGGACTCAGGGATAGCGAAGGTGTGTGAAGGTGACTGGGCTGCGAGAATCCTGTTGCAACAGGGAAGAGGGAAGGTCAGCAAATGTTTCCTGTCCTGGCACATGTCTCAGTCTGAAGTGCAGCTGGAGATGCTTCACTTCTGCCAAGGACGCTGCCAGCTTGAGAGAAGGATGCGCTCTATGGAGTTGAGAAAGAAAGTGCGTAGGACAAGCTTGTTTCCTCCAGTTCCTAGACAGCAAAGGGGCTATGAAAGGCAGCACTGGCTTTTTGTTCTAGGAGTTTTTCTTGACAAGCAGCTGCTGGATGTTTGGAAGGGGGTTTGGGATATGCAAAAAGGAGAGGGTAAGCTGGTACACTGAGCTTGAGAGCAAAAGCATATCTTCAGGGCTTTGGATGCATTTCAGAGGCTGGGAGTTCCATGCTGAGCAGCTGATGGCACAGAAGAGGTTCTAAAGAAAGAGGCCCTGCTGGAATTGCCTTTTCTTTTGCAGCCTAGAAACTGCACAGCCAACAGCAAAAACGATTCCTCCTCCCTCCCTGCAACATGCAGCATCACATTCCTTTCTGTCACCAAGAGGCAGGATGTACAGCTGTCTGGGTTTTGAAAGACAGGTGTCTGCTAAGGAAGGCAGAAGCCCCCCTTGAAGTGGCAGATATAACCCTTTTTCCCTCCAAGTTATTATATTTTGAAATCAAGGGCCTTTAGGCAAAGATGTGGGAAATAGGAATAACAGTTCTTTACTATATATATATATATATGTATATATATATTTATATAACCAGTCAAACAAAACAACAACAACTATGACAGTAACAGCACACACAAACCCAGTCCCAGCCTTCTCGGCTGTCAGGCTATTTCCCCTCGGGTGCAGTTCCGCTCGCAGCCGGCAGGGGCGCTGGCGGCTCCCGGTGAGCAGGGCAGGTGCGATGGTTCCCCCGCGGCTGCAGGGGGCGCTCCGGAGCGAGCTCGGGAAACACGCGGCACCGGTGCCCTGGGATCCCGGGAAGGGAAGGAACAAAGGCTTCACAAACCCCTGGGCAGCCGATCCCGGACTCTCAGGAACAGCAGGCTGGAAACGGCAGGCGGGAGCAGCAGGCTAGAGCGGCAGGCTAGAGCGGCAGGGACGAACGCAAATCCCGGGTGGCAGGCGAGATGTATCCAGATGGGAGAACCCCACGGATGCCCAGGCAGGCAGGGCGAGCAGGGCTACAGCATAGCGAAAACTCGAAGCAGCAGCAGTGGGGCAGGGCAGCCACAGCTCGGCCTCCAGCAGGGCAGGAAAAGCGGCTTTTGGGGTCCCGGCGTTGTTTCCAGCAGGAAGAGAAGAACGGCCAAAAAGAAAGAAGCAGCAGCTCCTTTCTCTGCAGCTTCTCTCTCCGGACGCTCAGAGCGAACTGCCCCCACACCCAGGTGTAGACAAAAAAGTAGCCAGGCCCGCCCCACTCTCTTTTTTGTCTTTCTTAAGTACAGCTATTTGTCCCCTAGCAACATGCATATGGGAGAAAATTCCTTTAACAGAAAAAAAAACCTAAGACTAAACTAAAACCCCAACAACAGCCGAGCTCTTCCACCCACTGCTCGCACACGACTGGGGCCGCGCTAGCCAAGCGCTTGGCTTTTTGCTGGCCACTGTCAGCGCTCATGGAAACAAGCACACGATAGCGCTGCCCACTTGCAGAAGAAGGAATCACTGCGAGGCCAGGTCGAAAGCAGCCCAAGGGCAGAGGCAACTTGGAAACTTCGCTGCTCTCAAATCAACGGTGTCAGGACAAAAAGATTTCCCTCATCTTCCCCTTGCACGTGCAGACTCCTCTTTGCACCCACACTCCAAGAGCAAGATGAACTCCTTTGCCCTAACTTGCACTTTCCTTCTCAGCTCTAGGCACCATCCTAAGGCTTCCCTCTGCCAGAGTCAGGATCCAAAGACAACGGCAGCAGGGACTGCTCACACACAAAAGGCACCAGGACAAAAGGCTCCCGAGCTTGGCCTTTGCATTCCCGCGGACAGCTCAACAGCTCTAAGCCAGAGAAGTGCCTGGTGGGAAGAGCCTTTAGAATCACTCCGAGCACCTCATGACAAGGAGCTGCAGCGTGTGGGGATGAATCTGCAGCAGCCTCCTGCCCCAGGGTGTCCCCCGGGAGCAGCCATGCGCCAGGCCGTGACTGCCAGCTGCACATGCAAAGGAGCCGGTGTTCCACACCACGGCTGTGCCTGGGACAGAGACACGAGTGGCCACAGAAGTGGCCATGGCACTGTCCGCACGCTGTCCCTGCTGCTTCTCGCCCAGCCGCTGGCGGGGCACCAACTGCCAGCCACGCACTCCTAAAGCCACGGGCCCACTGGGACACTGCGGGGGCAGGTGGAAGCCAGCGGCCATTGTGACACAGCGGGGCTGCACAGAAGCCACGGTGCTTTGTGACCCGTGGCTCCCAGGAGAGCCTTTGTGATGCTGGGGACCTACCCGGAAGCCTGGCTCCACTGTGACACCAGCACAGAAGCTCGGGGAGCCCTGGAGACCGTGGGGACGCTATGGAAGCTGGCAGAAGCCTGGCTCCACTGTGACACCAGCACAGAAGCTCGGGGAGCCCTGCAGACCGTGGGGATGCTAGGGAAGCTGATGGAAGCCTGGACACCACAGTGACACTATGGAACCTGGTGGAACCGAGGGGCCACAGTGACACTCTGGGGCCTTTTGGAAGCAACGAGACTCTGGTGGGAAGCCACAGGATGATTAATGCTGGCAGGAACCTGCTGCAGGTGGGCTTCTCTCTCCCAGCTTCCACAAGTGCTGCTAGGATGCCACTGCGGCACTGGCTTGTCACGGGCTCACGGCTTCCTTTGGGAATGGCTCTGCTGCAGGATGGCATGCTGCAGAGAATGCAGGTAGATGTTGTGCTCCCTCCTGGCATGCAGGTGGACAAGAAAGCCTGATCCAGCCCCCGCTCAGCCCATGTGTGGCTGTGGCATTGGGGCGGGGCAACTTTGGGAGCAGCCCCAGCCCTGCTGCTGGTCCCGGCTGGGCACGCAGCTGCTGGGACACAGGTGTGTCCTGATGGCCCCCGTGTACTCGTTTGAGAAGGGAAGGACAGAGTGCATCAGTGAGTTTGGTGTGGCTTACATGCGGCAAGGAGAAGGTGCAGCCCAGAACTGGCTTTCACTTTGAGAAGCTTTTGCTCTTGCGGGAGCAGCTGGTGGACCTTTTCAACCGAGCTGCAAGAGTGAAAAGTGTGATGGCATGTCTCTCTGAGAAGGAAGGTTCAGTGCCGCAGCGTGTTGTGCACAATTGATATGCTGATAAGAGAAGGGGGTGCTTTTGGACCGTTTTCCTTCCTGACACGTCTGTCTGTGGGAGCTTTAGGTGCTTGGACTCAGGGATAGCGAAGGTGTGTGAAGGTGACTGGGCTGCGAGAATCCTGTTGCAACAGGGAAGAGGGAAGGTCAGCAAATGTTTCCTGTCCTGGCACATGTCTCAGTCTGAAGTGCAGCTGGAGATGCTTCACTTCTGCCAAGGACGCTGCCAGCTTGAGAGAAGGATGCGCTCTATGGAGTTGAGAAAGAAAGTGCGTAGGACAAGCTTGTTTCCTCCAGTTCCTAGACAGCAAAGGGGCTATGAAAGGCAGCACTGGCTTTTTGTTCTAGGAGTTTTTCTTGACAAGCAGCTGCTGGATGTTTGGAAGGGGGTTTGGGATATGCAAAAATGAGAGGGTAAGCTGGTACACTGAGCTTGAGAGCAAAAGCATATCTTCAGGGCTTTGGATGCATTTCAGAGGCTGGGAGTTCCATGCTGAGCAGCTGATGGCACAGAAGAGGTTCTAAAGAAAGAGGCCGTGCTGGAATTGCCTTTTCTTTTGCAGCCTAGAAACTGCACAGCCAACAGCAAAAACGATTCCTCCTCCCTCCCTGCAACATGCAGCATCACATTCCTTTCTGTCACCAAGAGGCAGGATGCACAGCCGAGCTCTTCCACCCACTGCTCGCACACGACTGGGGCCGCGCCAGCCAAGCGCTTGGCTTTTTGCTGGCCACTGTCAGCGCTCATGGAAACAAGCACACGATAGCGCTGCCCACTTGCAGAAGAAGGAATCACTGCGAGGCCAGCTCGAAAGCAGCCCAAGGGCAGAGGCAACTTGGAAACTTCGCTGCTCTCAAATCAACGGTGTCAGGACAAAAAGATTTCCCTCATCTTCCCCTTGCACGTGCAGACTCCTCTTTGCACCCACACTCCAAGAGCAAGATGAACTCCTTTGCCCTAACTTGCACTTTCCTTCTCAGCTCTAGGCACCATCCTAAGGCTTCCCTCTGCCAGAGTCAGGATCCAAAGACAACGGCACCAGGGACTGCTCACACACAAAAGGCACCAGGACAAAAGGCTCCCGAGCTTGGCCTTTGCATTCCCGCGGACAGCTCAACAGCTCTAAGCCAGAGAAGTGCCTGGTGGGAAGAGCCTTTAGAATCACTCCGAGCACCTCATGACAAGGAGCTGCAGCGTGTGGGGATGAATCTGCAGCAGCCTCCTGCCCCAGGGTGTCCCCCGGGAGCAGCCATGCGCCAGGCCGTGACTGCCAGCTGCACATGCAAAGGAGCCGGTGTTCCCACCACGGCTGTGCCTGGGACAGAGACACGAGTGGCCACAGAAGTGGCCATGGCACTGTCCGCACGCTGTCCCTGCTGCTTCTCGCCCAGCCGCTGGCGGGGCACCAACTGCCAGCCACGCACTCCTAAAGCCACGGGCCCACTGGGACACTGCGGGGGCTGGTGGAAGCCAGCGGCCATTGTGACACAGCGGGGCTGCACAGAAGCCACGGTGCTTTGTGACCCGTGGCTCCCAGGAGAGCCTTTGTGATGCTGGGGACCTACCCGGAAGCCTGGCTCCACTGTGACACCAGCACAGAAGCTCGGGGAGCCCTGGAGACCGTGGGGACGCTATGGAAGCTGGCAGAAGCCTGGCTCCACTGTGACACCAGCACAGAAGCTCGGGGAGCCCTGCAGACCGTGGGGATGCTAGGGAAGCTGATGGAAGCCTGGACACCACAGTGACACTATGGAAGCTGGTGGAACCGAGGGGCCACAGTGACACTCTGGGGCCTTTTGGAAGCAACGAGACTCTGGTGGGAAGCCACAGGATGATTAATGCTGGCAGGAACCTGCTGCAGGTGGGCTCCTCTCTCCCAGCTTCCACAAGTGCTGCTAGGATGCCACTGCGGCACTGGCTTGTCACGGGCTCACGGCTTCCTTTGGGAATGGCTCTGCTGCAGGATGGCATGCTGCAGAGAATGCAGGTAGATGTTGTGCTCCCTCCTGGCATGCAGGTGGACAAGAAAGCCTGATCCAGCCCCCGCTCAGCCCATGTGTGGCTGTGGCATTGGGGCGGGGCAACTTTGGGAGCAGCCCCAGCCCTGCTGCTGGTCCCGGCTGGGCACGCAGCTGCTGGGACACAGGTGTGTCCTGATGGCCCCCGTGTACTCGTTTGAGAAGGGAAGGACAGAGTGCATCAGTGAGTTTGGTGTGGCTTACATGCGGCAAGGAGAAGGTGCAGCCCAGAACTGGCTTTCACTTTGAGAAGCTTTTGCTCTTGCGGGAGCAGCTGGTGGACCTTTTCAACCGAGCTGCAAGAGTGAAAAGTGTGATGGCATGTCTCTCTGAGAAGGAAGGTTCAGTGCCGCAGCGTGTTGTGCACAATTGATATGCTGATAAGAGAAGGGGGTGCTTTTGGACCGTTTTCCTTCCTGACACGTCTGTCTGTGGGAGCTTTAGGTGCTTGGACTCAGGGATAGCGAAGGTGTGTGAAGGTGACTGGGCTGCGAGAATCCTGTTGCAACAGGGAAGAGGGAAGGTCAGCAAATGTTTCCTGTCCTGGCACATGTCTCAGTCTGAAGTGCAGCTGGAGATGCTTCACTTCTGCCAAGGACGCTGCCAGCTTGAGAGAAGGATGCGCTCTATGGAGTTGAGAAAGAAAGTGCGTAGGACAAGCTTGTTTCCTCCAGTTCCTAGACAGCAAAGGGGCTATGAAAGGCAGCACTGGCTTTTTGTTCTAGGAGTTTTTCTTGACAAGCAGCTGCTGGATGTTTGGAAGGGGGTTTGGGATATGCAAAAATGAGAGGGTAAGCTGGTACACTGAGCTTGAGAGCAAAAGCATATCTTCAGGGCTTTGGATGCATTTCAGAGGCTGGGAGTTCCATGCTGAGCAGCTGATGGCACAGAAGAGGTTCTAAAGAAAGAGGCCGTGCTGGAATTGCCTTTTCTTTTGCAGCCTAGAAACTGCACAGCCAACAGCAAAAACGATTCCTCCTCCCTCCCTGCAACATGCAGCATCACATTCCTTTCTGTCACCAAGAGGCAGGATGCACAGCCGAGCTCTTCCACCCACTGCTCGCACACGACTGGAGCCGCGCCAGCCAAGCGCTTGGCTTTTTGCTGGCCACTGTCAGCGCTCATGGAAACAAGCACACGATAGCGCTGCCCACTTGCAGAAGAAGGAATCACTGCGAGGCCAGCTCGAAAGCAGCCCAAGGGCAGAGGCAACTTGGAAACTTCGCTGCTCTCAAATCAACGGTGTCAGGACAAAAAGATTTCCCTCATCTTCCCCTTGCACGTGCAGACTCCTCTTTGCACCCACACTCCAAGAGCAAGATGAACTCCTTTGCCCTAACTTGCACTTTCCTTCTCAGCTCTAGGCACCATCCTAAGGCTTCCCTCTGCCAGAGTCAGGATCCAAAGACAACGGCAGCAGGGACTGCTCACACACAAAAGGCACCAGGACAAAAGGCTCCCGAGCTTGGCCTTTGCATTCCCGCGGACAGCTCAACAGCTCTAAGCCAGAGAAGTGCCTGCTGGGAAGAGCCTTTAGAATCACTCCGAGCACCTCATGACAAGGAGCTGCAGCGTGTGGGGATGAATCTGCAGCAGCCTCCTGCCCCAGGGTGTCCCCTGGGAGCAGCCATGCGCCAGGCCGTGACTGCCAGCTGCACATGCAAAGGAGCCGGTGTTCCACACCACGGCTGTGCCTGGGACAGAGACACGAGTGGCCACAGAAGTGGCCATGGCACTGTCCGCACGCTGTCCCTGCTGCTTCTCGCCCAGCCGCTGGCGGGGCACCAACTGCCAGCCACGCACTCCTAAAGCCACGGGCCCACTGGGACACTGCGGGGGCTGGTGGAAGCCAGCGGCCATTGTGACACAGCGGGGCTGCACAGAAGCCACGGTGCTTTGTGACCCGTGGCTCCCAGGAGAGCCTTTGTGATGCTGGGGACCTACCCGGAAACTTGGCTCCACTGTGACACCAGCACAGAAGCTCGGGGAGCCCTGCAGACCGTGGGGATGCTAGGGAAGCTGATGGAAGCCTGGACACCACAGTGACACTATGGAAGCTGGTGGAACCGAGGGGCCACAGTGACACTCTGGGGCCTTTTGGAAGCAACGAGACTCTGGTGGGAAGCCACAGGATGATTAATGCTGGCAGGAACCTGCTGCAGGTGGGCTCCTCTCTCCCAGCTTCCACAAGTGCTGCTAGGATGCCACTGCGGCACTGGCTTGTCACGGGCTCACGGCTTCCTTTGGGAATGGCTCTGCTGCAGGATGGCATGCTGCAGAGAATGCAGGTAGATGTTGTGCTCCCTCCTGGCATGCAGGTGGACAAGAAAGCCTGATCCAGCCCCCGCTCAGCCCATGTGTGGCTGTGGCATTGGGGCGGGGCAACTTTGGGAGCAGCCCCAGCCCTGCTGCTGGTCCCGGCTGGGCACGCAGCTGCTGGGACACAGGTGTGTCCTGATGGCCCCCTTGTACTCGTTTGAGAAGGGAAGGACAGAGTGCATCAGTGAGTTTGGTGTGGCTTACATGCGGCAAGGAGAAGGTGCAGCCCAGAACTGGCTTTCACTTTGAGAAGCTTTTGCTCTTGCGGGAGCAGCTGGTGGACCTTTTCAACCGAGCTGCAAGAGTGAAAAGTGTGATGGCATGTCTCTCTGAGAAGGAAGGTTCAGTGCCGCAGCGTGTTGTGCACAATTGATATGCTGATAAGAGAAGGGAGTGCTTTTGGAATGTTTTCCTTCCTGACACGTCTGTCTGTGGGAGCTTTAGGTGCTTGGACTCAGGGATAGCGAAGGTGTGTGAAGGTGACCGGGCTGTGAGAATCCTGTTGCAACAGGGAAGAGGGAAGGTCAGCAAATGTTTCCTGTCCTGGCACATGTCTCAGTCTGAAGTGCAGCTGGAGATGCTTCACTTCTGCCAAGGACGCTGCCAGCTTGAGAGAAGGATGCGCTCTATGGAGTTGAGAAAGAAAGTGCGTAGGACAAGCTTGTTTCCTCCAGTTCCTAGACAGCAAAGGGGCTATGAAAGGCAGCACTGGCTTTTTGTTCTAGGAGTTTTTCTTGACAAGCAGCTGCTGGATGTTTGGAAGGGGGTTTGGGATATGCAAAAATGAGAGGGTAAGCTGGTACACTGAGCTTGAGAGCAAAAGCATATCTTCAGGGCTTTGGATGCATTTCAGAGGCTGGGAGTTCCATGCTGAGCAGCTGATGGCACAGAAGAGGTTCTAAAGAAAGAGGCCGTGCTGGAATTGCCTTTTCTTTTGCAGCCTAGAAACTGCACAGCCAACAGCAAAAACGATTCCTCCTCCCTCCCTGCAACATGCAGCATCACATTCCTTTCTGTCACCAAGAGGCAGGATGCACAGCCGAGCTCTTCAACCCACTGCTCGCACACGACTGGGGCCGCGCCAGCCAAGCGCTTGGCTTTTTGCTGGCCACTGTCAGCGCTCATGGAAACAAGCACACGATAGCGCTGCCCACTTGCAGAAGAAGGAATCACTGCGAGGCCAGGTCGAAAGCAGCCCAAGGGCAGAGGCAACTTGGAAACTTCGCTGCTCTCAAATCAACGGTGTCAGGACAAAAAGATTTCCCTCATCTTCCCCTTGCACGTGCAGACTCCTCTTTGCACCCACACTCCAAGAGCAAGATGAACTCCTTTGCCCTAACTTGCACTTTCCTTCTCAGCTCTAGGCACCATCCTAAGGCTTCCCTCTGCCAGAGTCAGGATCCAAAGACAACGGCAGCAGGGACTGCTCACACACAAAAGGCACCAGGACAAAAGGCTCCCGAGCTTGGCCTTTGCATTCCCGCGGACAGCTCAACAGCTCTAAGCCAGAGAAGTGCCTGCTGGGAAGAGCCTTTAGAATCACTCCGAGCACCTCATGACAAGGAGCTGCAGCGTGTGGGGATGAATCTGCAGCAGCCTCCTGCCCCAGGGTGTCCCCTGGGAGCAGCCATGCGCCAGGCCGTGACTGCCAGCTGCACATGCAAAGGAGCCGGTGTTCCACACCACGGCTGTGCCTGGGACAGAGACACGAGTGGCCACAGAAGTGGCCATGGCACTGTCCGCACGCTGTCCCTGCTGCTTCTCGCCCAGCCGCTGGCGGGGCACCAACTGCCAGCCACGCACTCCTAAAGCCACGGGCCCACTGGGACACTGCGGGGGCTGGTGGAAGCCAGCGGCCATTGTGACACAGCGGGGCTGCACAGAAGCCACGGTGCTTTGTGACCCGTGGCTCCCAGGAGAGCCTTTGTGATGCTGGGGACCTACCCGGAAGCCTGGCTCCACTGTGACACCAGCACAGAAGCTCGGGGAGCCCTGGAGACCGTGGGGACGCTATGGAAGCTGGCAGAAGCCTGGCTCCACTGTGACACCAGCACAGAAGCTCGGGGAGCCCTGCAGACCGTGGGGATGCTAGGGAAGCTGATGGAAGCCTGGACACCACAGTGACACTATGGAAGCTGGTGGAACCGAGGGGCCACAGTGACACTCTGGGGCCTTTTGGAAGCAACGAGACTCTGGTGGGAAGCCACGGGATGATTAATGCTGGCAGGAACCTGCTGCAGGTGGGCTCCTCTCTCCCAGCTTCCACAAGTGCTGCTAGGATGCCACTGCGGCACTGGCTTGTCACGGGCTCACGGCTTCCTTTGGGAATGGCTCTGCTGCAGGATGGCATGCTGCAGAGAATGCAGGTAGATGTTGTGCTCCCTCCTGGCATGCAGGTGGACAAGAAAGCCTGATCCAGCCCCCGCTCAGCCCATGTGTGGCTGTGGCATTGGGGCGGGGCAACTTTGGGAGCAGCCCCAGCCCTGCTGCTGGTCCCGGCTGGGCACGCAGCTGCTGGGACACAGGTGTGTCCTGATGGCCCCCTTGTACTCGTTTGAGAAGGGAAGGACAGAGTGCATCAGTGAGTTTGGTGTGGCTTACATGCGGCAAGGAGAAGGTGCAGCCCAGAACTGGCTTTCACTTGGAGAAGCTTTTGCTCTTGCGGGAGCAGCTGGTGGACCTTTTCAACCGAGCTGCAAGAGTGAAAAGTGTGATGGCATGTCTCTCTGAGAAGGAAGGTTCAGTGCCGCAGCGTGTTGTGCACAATTGATATGCTGATAAGAGAAGGGGGTGGTTTTGGACCGTTTTCCTTCCTGACACGTCTGTCTGTGGGAGCTTTAGGTGCTTGGACTCAGGGATAGCGAAGGTGTGTGAAGGTGACTGGGCTGCGAGAATCCTGTTGCAACAGGGAAGAGGGAAGGTCAGCAAATGTTTCCTGTCCTGGCACATGTCTCAGTCTGAAGTGCAGCTGGAGATGCTTCACTTCTGCCAAGGACGCTGCCAGCTTGAGAGAAGGATGCGCTCTATGGAGTTGAGAAAGAAAGTGCGTAGGACAAGCTTGTTTCCTCCAGTTCCTAGACAGCAAAGGGGCTATGAAAGGCAGCACTGGCTTTTTGTTCTAGGAGTTTTTCTTGACAAGCAGCTGCTGGATGTTTGGAAGGGGGTTTGGGATATGCAAAAATGAGAGGGTAAGCTGGTACACTGAGCTTGAGAGCAAAAGCATATCTTCAGGGCTTTGGATGCATTTCAGAGGCTGGGAGTTCCATGCTGAGCAGCTGATGGCACAGAAGAGGTTCTAAAGAAAGAGGCCGTGCTGGAATTGCCTTTTCTTTTGCAGCCTAGAAACTGCACAGCCAACAGCAAAAACGATTCCTCCTCCCTCCCTGCAACATGCAGCATCACATTCCTTTCTGTCACCAAGAGGCAGGATGCACAGCCGAGCTCTTCAACCCACTGCTCGCACACGACTGGGGCCGCGCCAGCCAAGCGCTTGGCTTTTTGCTGGCCACTGTCAGCGCTCATGGAAACAAGCACACGATAGCGCTGCCCACTTGCAGAAGAAGGAATCACTGCGAGGCCAGGTCGAAAGCAGCCCAAGGGCAGAGGCAACTTGGAAACTTCGCTGCTCTCAAATCAACGGTGTCAGGACAAAAAGATTTCCCTCATCTTCCCCTTGCACGTGCAGACTCCTCTTTGCACCCACACTCCAAGAGCAAGATGAACTCCTTTGCCCTAACTTGCACTTTCCTTCTCAGCTCTAGGCACCATCCTAAGGCTTCCCTCTGCCAGAGTCAGGATCCAAAGACAACGGCAGCAGGGACTGCTCACACACAAAAGGCACCAGGACAAAAGGCTCCCGAGCTTGGCCTTTGCATTCCCGCGGACAGCTCAACAGCTCTAAGCCAGAGAAGTGCCTGCTGGGAAGAGCCTTTAGAATCACTCTGAGCACCTCATGACAAGGAGCTGCAGCGTGTGGGGATGAATCTGCAGCAGCCTCCTGCCCCAGGGTGTCCCCTGGGAGCAGCCATGCGCCAGGCCGTGACTGCCAGCTGCACATGCAAAGGAGCCGGTGTTCCACACCACGGCTGTGCCTGGGACAGAGACACGAGTGGCCACAGAAGTGGCCATGGCACTGTCCGCACGCTGTCCCTGCTGCTTCTCGCCCAGCCGCTGGCGGGGCACCAACTGCCAGCCACGCACTCCTAAAGCCACGGGCCCACTGGGACACTGCGGGGGCTGGTGGAAGCCAGCGGCCATTGTGACACAGCGGGGCTGCACAGAAGCCACGGTGCTTTGTGACCCGTGGCTCCCAGGAGAGCCTTTGTGATGCTGGGGACCTACCCGGAAGCCTGGCTCCACTGTGACACCAGCACAGAAGCTCGGGGAGCCCTGGAGACCGTGGGGACGCTATGGAAGCTGGCAGAAGCCTGGCTCCACTGTGACACCAGCACAGAAGCTCGGGGAGCCCTGCAGACCGTGGGGATGCTAGGGAAGCTGATGGAAGCCTGGACACCACAGTGACACTATGGAAGCTGGTGGAACCGAGGGGCCACAGTGACACTCTGGGGCCTTTTGGAAGCAACGAGACTCTGGTGGGAAGCCACGGGATGATTAATGCTGGCAGGAACCTGCTGCAGGTGGGCTCCTCTCTCCCAGCTTCCACAAGTGCTGCTAGGATGCCACTGCGGCACTGGCTTGTCACGGGCTCACGGCTTCCTTTGGGAATGGCTCTGCTGCAGGATGGCATGCTGCAGAGAATGCAGGTAGATGTTGTGCTCCCTCCTGGCATGCAGGTGGACAAGAAAGCCTGATCCAGCCCCCGCTCAGCCCATGTGTGGCTGTGGCATTGGGGCGGGGCAACTTTGGGAGCAGCCCCAGCCCTGCTGCTGGTCCCGGCTGGGCACGCAGCTGCTGGGACACAGGTGTGTCCTGATGGCCCCCTTGTACTCGTTTGAGAAGGGAAGGACAGAGTGCATCAGTGAGTTTGGTGTGGCTTACATGCGGCAAGGAGAAGGTGCAGCCCAGAACTGGCTTTCACTTTGAGAAGCTTTTGCTCTTGCGGGAGCAGCTGGTGGACCTTTTCAACCGAGCTGCAAGAGTGAAAAGTGTGATGGCATGTCTCTCTGAGAAGGAAGGTTCAGTGCCGCAGCGTGTTGTGCACAATTGATATGCTGATAAGAGAAGGGAGTGCTTTTGGAATGTTTTCCTTCCTGACACGTCTGTCTGTGGGAGCTTTAGGTGCTTGGACTCAGGGATAGCGAAGGTGTGTGAAGGTGACCGGGCTGTGAGAATCCTGTTGCAACAGGGAAGAGGGAAGGTCAGCAAATGTTTCCTGTCCTGGCACATGTCTCAGTCTGAAGTGCAGCTGGAGATGCTTCACTTCTGCCAAGGACGCTGCCAGCTTGAGAGAAGGATGCGCTCTATGGAGTTGAGAAAGAAAGTGCGTAGGACAAGCTTGTTTCCTCCAGTTCCTAGACAGCAAAGGGGCTATGAAAGGCAGCACTGGCTTTTTGTTCTAGGAGTTTTTCTTGACAAGCAGCTGCTGGATGTTTGGAAGGGGGTTTGGGATATGCAAAAATGAGAGGGTAAGCTGGTACACTGAGCTTGAGAGCAAAAGCATATCTTCAGGGCTTTGGATGCATTTCAGAGGCTGGGAGTTCCATGCTGAGCAGCTGATGGCACAGAAGAGGTTCTAAAGAAAGAGGCCGTGCTGGAATTGCCTTTTCTTTTGCAGCCTAGAAACTGCACAGCCAACAGCAAAAACGATTCCTCCTCCCTCCCTGCAACATGCAGCATCACATTCCTTTCTGTCACCAAGAGGCAGGATGCACAGCCGAGCTCTTCAACCCACTGCTCGCACACGACTGGGGCCGCGCCAGCCAAGCGCTTGGCTTTTTGCTGGCCACTGTCAGCGCTCATGGAAACAAGCACACGATAGCGCTGCCCACTTGCAGAAGAAGGAATCACTGCGAGGCCAGGTCGAAAGCAGCCCAAGGGCAGAGGCAACTTGGAAACTTCGCTGCTCTCAAATCAACGGTGTCAGGACAAAAAGATTTCCCTCATCTTCCCCTTGCACGTGCAGACTCCTCTTTGCACCCACACTCCAAGAGCAAGATGAACTCCTTTGCCCTAACTTGCACTTTCCTTCTCAGCTCTAGGCACCATCCTAAGGCTTCCCTCTGCCAGAGTCAGGATCCAAAGACAACGGCAGCAGGGACTGCTCACACACAAAAGGCACCAGGACAAAAGGCTCCCGAGCTTGGCCTTTGCATTCCCGCGGACAGCTCAACAGCTCTAAGCCAGAGAAGTGCCTGCTGGGAAGAGCCTTTAGAATCACTCCGAGCACCTCATGACAAGGAGCTGCAGCGTGTGGGGATGAATCTGCAGCAGCCTCCTGCCCCAGGGTGTCCCCTGGGAGCAGCCATGCGCCAGGCCGTGACTGCCAGCTGCACATGCAAAGGAGCCGGTGTTCCACACCACGGCTGTGCCTGGGACAGAGACACGAGTGGCCACAGAAGTGGCCATGGCACTGTCCGCACGCTGTCCCTGCTGCTTCTCGCCCAGCCGCTGGCGGGGCACCAACTGCCAGCCACGCACTCCTAAAGCCACGGGCCCACTGGGACACTGCGGGGGCTGGTGGAAGCCAGCGGCCATTGTGACACAGCGGGGCTGCACAGAAGCCACGGTGCTTTGTGACCCGTGGCTCCCAGGAGAGCCTTTGTGATGCTGGGGACCTACCCGGAAGCCTGGCTCCACTGTGACACCAGCACAGAAGCTCGGGGAGCCCTGGAGACCGTGGGGACGCTATGGAAGCTGGCAGAAGCCTGGCTCCACTGTGACACCAGCACAGAAGCTCGGGGAGCCCTGCAGACCGTGGGGATGCTAGGGAAGCTGATGGAAGCCTGGACACCACAGTGACACTATGGAAGCTGGTGGAACCGAGGGGCCACAGTGACACTCTGGGGCCTTTTGGAAGCAACGAGACTCTGGTGGGAAGCCACGGGATGATTAATGCTGGCAGGAACCTGCTGCAGGTGGGCTCCTCTCTCCCAGCTTCCACAAGTGCTGCTAGGATGCCACTGCGGCACTGGCTTGTCACGGGCTCACGGCTTCCTTTGGGAATGGCTCTGCTGCAGGATGGCATGCTGCAGAGAATGCAGGTAGATGTTGTGCTCCCTCCTGGCATGCAGGTGGACAAGAAAGCCTGATCCAGCCCCCGCTCAGCCCATGTGTGGCTGTGGCATTGGGGCGGGGCAACTTTGGGAGCAGCCCCAGCCCTGCTGCTGGTCCCGGCTGGGCACGCAGCTGCTGGGACACAGGTGTGTCCTGATGGCCCCCTTGTACTCGTTTGAGAAGGGAAGGACAGAGTGCATCAGTGAGTTTGGTGTGGCTTACATGCGGCAAGGAGAAGGTGCAGCCCAGAACTGGCTTTCACTTTGAGAAGCTTTTGCTCTTGCGGGAGCAGCTGGTGGACCTTTTCAACCGAGCTGCAAGAGTGAAAAGTGTGATGGCATGTCTCTCTGAGAAGGAAGGTTCAGTGCCGCAGCGTGTTGTGCACAATTGATATGCTGATAAGAGAAGGGGGTGGTTTTGGACCGTTTTCCTTCCTGACACGTCTGTCTGTGGGAGCTTTAGGTGCTTGGACTCAGGGATAGCGAAGGTGTGTGAAGGTGACTGGGCTGCGAGAATCCTGTTGCAACAGGGAAGAGGGAAGGTCAGCAAATGTTTCCTGTCCTGGCACATGTCTCAGTCTGAAGTGCAGCTGGAGATGCTTCACTTCTGCCAAGGACGCTGCCAGCTTGAGAGAAGGATGCGCTCTATGGAGTTGAGAAAGAAAGTGCGTAGGACAAGCTTGTTTCCTCCAGTTCCTAGACAGCAAAGGGGCTATGAAAGGCAGCACTGGCTTTTTGTTCTAGGAGTTTTTCTTGACAAGCAGCTGCTGGATGTTTGGAAGGGGGTTTGGGATATGCAAAAATGAGAGGGTAAGCTGGTACACTGAGCTTGAGAGCAAAAGCATATCTTCAGGGCTTTGGATGCATTTCAGAGGCTGGGAGTTCCATGCTGAGCAGCTGATGGCACAGAAGAGGTTCTAAAGAAAGAGGCCGTGCTGGAATTGCCTTTTCTTTTGCAGCCTAGAAACTGCACAGCCAACAGCAAAAACGATTCCTCCTCCCTCCCTGCAACATGCAGCATCACATTCCTTTCTGTCACCAAGAGGCAGGATGCACAGCCGAGCTCTTCCACCCACTGCTCGCACACGACTGGAGCCGCGCCAGCCAAGCGCTTGGCTTTTTGCTGGCCACTGTCAGCGCTCATGGAAACAAGCACACGATAGCGCTGCCCACTTGCAGAAGAAGGAATCACTGCGAGGCCAGCTCGAAAGCAGCCCAAGGGCAGAGGCAACTTGGAAACTTCGCTGCTCTCAAGTCAACGGTGTCAGGACAAAAAGATTTCCCTCATCTTCCCCTTGCACGTGCAGACTCCTCTTTGCACCCACACTCCAAGAGCAAGATGAACTCCTTTGCCCTAACTTGCACTTTCCTTCTCAGCTCTAGGCACCATCCTAAGGCTTCCCTCTGCCAGAGTCAGGATCCAAAGACAACGGCAGCAGGGACTGCTCACACACAAAAGGCACCAGGACAAAAGGCTCCCGAGCTTGGCCTTTGCATTCCCGCGGACAGCTCAACAGCTCTAAGCCAGAGAAGTGCCTGCTGGGAAGAGCCTTTAGAATCACTCCGAGCACCTCATGACAAGGAGCTGCAGCGTGTGGGGATGAATCTGCAGCAGCCTCCTGCCCCAGGGTGTCCCCTGGGAGCAGCCATGCGCCAGGCCATGACTGCCAGCTGCACATGCAAAGGAGCCGGTGTTCCACACCACGGCTGTGCCTGGGACAGAGACACGAGTGGCCACAGAAGTGGCCATGGCACTGTCCGCACGCTGTCCCTGCTGCTTCTCGCCCAGCCGCTGGCGGGGCACCAACTGCCAGCCACGCACTCCTAAAGCCACGGGCCCACTGGGACACTGCGGGGGCAGGTGGAAGCCAGCGGCCATTGTGACACAGCGGGGCTGCACAGAAGCCACGGTGCTTTGTGACCCGTGGCTCCCAGGAGAGCCTTTGTGATGCTGGGGACCTACCCGGAAACCTGGCTCCACTGTGACACCAGCACAGAAGCTCGGGGAGCCCTGCAGACCGTGGGGATGCTAGGGAAGCTGATGGAAGCCTGGACACCACAGTGACACTATGGAAGCTGGTGGAACCGAGGGGCCACAGTGACACTCTGGGGCCTTTTGGAAGCAACGAGACTCTGGTGGGAAGCCACGGGATGATTAATGCTGGCAGGAACCTGCTGCAGGTGGGCTCCTCTCTCCCAGCTTCCACAAGTGCTGCTAGGATGCCACTGCGGCACTGGCTTGTCACGGGCTCACGGCTTCCTTTGGGAATGGCTCTGCTGCAGGATGGCATGCTGCAGAGAATGCAGGTAGATGTTGTGCTCCCTCCTGGCATGCAGGTGGACAAGAAAGCCTGATCCAGCCCCCGCTCAGCCCATGTGTGGCTGTGGCATTGGGGCGGGGCAACTTTGGGAGCAGCCCCAGCCCTGCTGCTGGTCCCGGCTGGGCACGCAGCTGCTGGGACACAGGTGTGTCCTGATGGCCCCCGTGTACTCGTTTGAGAAGGGAAGGACAGAGTGCATCAGTGAGTTTGGTGTGGCTTACATGCGGCAAGGAGAAGGTGCAGCCCAGAACTGGCTTTCACTTTGAGAAGCTTTTGCTCTTGCGGGAGCAGCTGGTGGACCTTTTCAACCGAGCTGCAAGAGTGAAAAGTGTGATGGCATGTCTATCTGAGAAGGAAGGTTCAGTGCCGCAGCGTGTTGTGCACAATTGATATGCTGATAAGAGAAGGGAGTGCTTTTGGAACGTTTTCCTTCCTGACACGTCTGTCTGTGGGAGCTTTAGGTGCTTGGACTCAGGGATAGCGAAGGTGTGTGAAGGTGACTGGGCTGCGAGAATCCTGTTGCAACAGGGAAGAGGGAAGGTCAGCAAATGTTTCCTGTCCTGGCACATGTCTCAGTCTGAAGTGCAGCTGGAGATGCTTCACTTCTGCCAAGGACGCTGCCAGCTTGAGAGAAGGATGCGCTCTATGGAGTTGAGAAAGAAAGTGCGTAGGACAAGCTTGTTTCCTCCAGTTCCTAGACAGCAAAGGGGCTATGAAAGGCAGCACTGGCTTTTTGTTCTAGGAGTTTTTCTTGACAAGCAGCTGCTGGATGTTTGGAAGGGGGTTTGGGATATGCAAAAATGAGAGGGTAAGCTGGTACACTGAGCTTGAGAGCAAAAGCATATCTTCAGGGCTTTGGATGCATTTCAGAGGCTGGGAGTTCCATGCTGAGCAGCTGATGGCACAGAAGAGGTTCTAAAGAAAGAGGCCGTGCTGGAGTTGCCTTTTCTTTTGCAGCCTAGAAACTGCACAGCCAACAGCAAAAACGATTCCTCCTCCCTCCCTGCAACATGCAGCATCACATTCCTTTCTGTCACCAAGAGGCAGGATGCACAGCCGAGCTCTTCCACCCACTGCTCGCACACGACTGGGGCCGCGCCAGCCAAGCGCTTGGCTTTTTGCTGGCCACTGTCAGCGCTCATGGAAACAAGCACACGATAGCGCTGCCCACTTGCAGAAGAAGGAATCACTGCGAGGCCAGCTCGAAAGCAGCCCAAGGGCAGAGGCAACTTGGAAACTTCGCTGCTCTCAAATCAACGGTGTCAGGACAAAAAGATTTCCCTCATCTTCCCCTTGCACGTGCAGACTCCTCTTTGCACCCACACTCCAAGAGCAAGATGAACTCCTTTGCCCTAACTTGCACTTTCCTTCTCAGCTCTAGGCACCATCCTAAGGCTTCCCTCTGCCAGAGTCAGGATCCAAAGACAACGGCAGCAGGGACTGCTCACACACAAAAGGCACCAGGACAAAAGGCTCCCGAGCTTGGCCTTTGCATTCCCGCGGACAGCTCAACAGCTCTAAGCCAGAGAAGTGCCTGCTGGGAAGAGCCTTTAGAATCACTCCGAGCACCTCATGACAAGGAGCTGCAGCGTGTGGGGATGAATCTGCAGCAGCCTCCTGCCCCAGGGTGTCCCCCGGGAGCAGCCATGCGCCAGGCCGTGACTGCCAGCTGCACGCGCAAAGGAGCCGGTGTTCCCACCACGGCTGTGCCTGGGACAGAGACACGAGTGGCCACAGAAGTGGCCATGGCACTGTCCGCACGCTGTCCCTGCTGCTTCTCGCCCAGCCGCTGGCGGGGCACCAACTGCCAGCCACGCACTCCTAAAGCCACGGGCCCACTGGGACACTGCGGGGGCAGGTGGAAGCCAGCGGCCATTGTGACACAGCGGGGCTGCACAGAAGCCACGGTGCTTTGTGACCCGTGGCTCCCAGGAGAGCCTTTGTGATGCTGGGGACCTACCCGGAAGCCTGGCTCCAGTGTGACACCAGCACAGAAGCTCGGGGAGCCCTGGAGACCGTGGGGACGCTATGGAAGCTGGCAGAAGCCTGGCTCCACTGTGACACCAGCACAGAAGCTCGGGGAGCCCTGCAGACCGTGGGGATGCTAGGGAAGCTGATGGAAGCCTGGACACCACAGTGACACTATGGAAGCTGGTGGAACCGAGGGGCCACAGTGACACTCTGGGGCCTTTTGGAAGCAACGAGACTCTGGTGGGAAGCCACGGGATGATTAATGCTGGCAGGAACCTGCTGCAGGTGGGCTCCTCTCTCCCAGCTTCCACAAGTGCTGCTAGGATGCCACTGCGGCACTGGCTTGTCACGGGCTCACGGCTTCCTTTGGGAATGGCTCTGCTGCAGGATGGCATGCTGCAGAGAATGCAGGTAGATGTTGTGCTCCCTCCTGGCATGCAGGTGGACAAGAAAGCCTGATCCAGCCCCCGCTCAGCCCATGTGTGGCTGTGGCATTGGGGCGGGGCAACTTTGGGAGCAGCCCCAGCCCTGCTGCTGGTCCCGGCTGGGCACGCAGCTGCTGGGACACAGGTGTGTCCTGATGGCCCCCTTGTACTCGTTTGAGAAGGGAAGGACAGAGTGCATCAGTGAGTTTGGTGTGGCTTACATGCGGCAAGGAGAAGGTGCAGCCCAGAACTGGCTTTCACTTTGAGAAGCTTTTGCTCTTGCGGGAGCAGCTGGTGGACCTTTTCAACCGAGCTGCAAGAGTGAAAAGTGTGATGGCATGTCTCTCTGAGAAGGAAGGTTCAGTGCCGCAGCGTGTTGTGCACAATTGATATGCTGATAAGAGAAGGGGGTGGTTTTGGACCGTTTTCCTTCCTGACACGTCTGTCTGTGGGAGCTTTAGGTGCTTGGACTCAGGGATAGCGAAGGTGTGTGAAGGTGACTGGGCTGCGAGAATCCTGTTGCAACAGGGAAGAGGGAAGGTCAGCAAATGTTTCCTGTCCTGGCACATGTCTCAGTCTGAAGTGCAGCTGGAGATGCTTCACTTCTGCCAAGGACGCTGCCAGCTTGAGAGAAGGATGCGCTCTATGGAGTTGAGAAAGAAAGTGCGTAGGACAAGCTTGTTTCCTCCAGTTCCTAGACAGCAAAGGGGCTATGAAAGGCAGCACTGGCTTTTTGTTCTAGGAGTTTTTCTTGACAAGCAGCTGCTGGATGTTTGGAAGGGGGTTTGGGATATGCAAAAATGAGAGGGTAAGCTGGTACACTGAGCTTGAGAGCAAAAGCATATCTTCAGGGCTTTGGATGCATTTCAGAGGCTGGGAGTTCCATGCTGAGCAGCTGATGGCACAGAAGAGGTTCTAAAGAAAGAGGCCGTGCTGGAATTGCCTTTTCTTTTGCAGCCTAGAAACTGCACAGCCAACAGCAAAAACGATTCCTCCTCCCTCCCTGCAACATGCAGCATCACATTCCTTTCTGTCACCAAGAGGCAGGATGCACAGCCGAGCTCTTCCACCCACTGCTCGCACACGACTGGAGCCGCGCCAGCCAAGCGCTTGGCTTTTTGCTGGCCACTGTCAGCGCTCATGGAAACAAGCACACGATAGCGCTGCCCACTTGCAGAAGAAGGAATCACTGCGAGGCCAGCTCGAAAGCAGCCCAAGGGCAGAGGCAACTTGGAAACTTCGCTGCTCTCAAATCAACGGTGTCAGGACAAAAAGATTTCCCTCATCTTCCCCTTGCACGTGCAGACTCCTCTTTGCACCCACACTCCAAGAGCAAGATGAACTCCTTTGCCCTAACTTGCACTTTCCTTCTCAGCTCTAGGCACCATCCTAAGGCTTCCCTCTGCCAGAGTCAGGATCCAAAGACAACGGCAGCAGGGACTGCTCACACACAAAAGGCACCAGGACAAAAGGCTCCCGAGCTTGGCCTTTGCATTCCCGCGGACAGCTCAACAGCTCTAAGCCAGAGAAGTGCCTGCTGGGAAGAGCCTTTAGAATCACTCCGAGCACCTCATGACAAGGAGCTGCAGCGTGTGGGGATGAATCTGCAGCAGCCTCCTGCCCCAGGGTGTCCCCTGGGAGCAGCCATGCGCCAGGCCATGACTGCCAGCTGCACATGCAAAGGAGCCGGTGTTCCACACCACGGCTGTGCCTGGGACAGAGACACGAGTGGCCACAGAAGTGGCCATGGCACTGTCCGCACGCTGTCCCTGCTGCTTCTCGCCCAGCCGCTGGCGGGGCACCAACTGCCAGCCACGCACTCCTAAAGCCACGGGCCCACTGGGACACTGCGGGGGCAGGTGGAAGCCAGCGGCCATTGTGACACAGCGGGGCTGCACAGAAGCCACGGTGCTTTGTGACCCGTGGCTCCCAGGAGAGCCTTTGTGATGCTGGGGACCTACCCGGAAACCTGGCTCCACTGTGACACCAGCACAGAAGCTCGGGGAGCCCTGCAGACCGTGGGGATGCTAGGGAAGCTGATGGAAGCCTGGACACCACAGTGACACTATGGAAGCTGGTGGAACCGAGGGGCCACAGTGACACTCTGGGGCCTTTTGGAAGCAACGAGACTCTGGTGGGAAGCCACGGGATGATTAATGCTGGCAGGAACCTGCTGCAGGTGGGCTCCTCTCTCCCAGCTTCCACAAGTGCTGCTAGGATGCCACTGCGGCACTGGCTTGTCACGGGCTCACGGCTTCCTTTGGGAATGGCTCTGCTGCAGGATGGCATGCTGCAGAGAATGCAGGTAGATGTTGTGCTCCCTCCTGGCATGCAGGTGGACAAGAAAGCCTGATCCAGCCCCCGCTCAGCCCATGTGTGGCTGTGGCATTGGGGCGGGGCAACTTTGGGAGCAGCCCCAGCCCTGCTGCTGGTCCCGGCTGGGCACGCAGCTGCTGGGACACAGGTGTGTCCTGATGGCCCCCGTGTACTCGTTTGAGAAGGGAAGGACAGAGTGCATCAGTGAGTTTGGTGTGGCTTACATGCGGCAAGGAGAAGGTGCAGCCCAGAACTGGCTTTCACTTTGAGAAGCTTTTGCTCTTGCGGGAGCAGCTGGTGGACCTTTTCAACCGAGCTGCAAGAGTGAAAAGTGTGATGGCATGTCTATCTGAGAAGGAAGGTTCAGTGCCGCAGCGTGTTGTGCACAATTGATATGCTGATAAGAGAAGGGAGTGCTTTTGGAACGTTTTCCTTCCTGACACGTCTGTCTGTGGGAGCTTTAGGTGCTTGGACTCAGGGATAGCGAAGGTGTGTGAAGGTGACTGGGCTGCGAGAATCCTGTTGCAACAGGGAAGAGGGAAGGTCAGCAAATGTTTCCTGTCCTGGCACATGTCTCAGTCTGAAGTGCAGCTGGAGATGCTTCACTTCTGCCAAGGACGCTGCCAGCTTGAGAGAAGGATGCGCTCTATGGAGTTGAGAAAGAAAGTGCGTATCACCAGCTTGTTTCCTCCAGTTCCTAGACAGCAAAGGGGCTATGAAAGGCAGCACTGGCTTTTTGTTCTAGGAGTTTTTCTTGACAAGCAGCTGCTGGATGTTTGGAAGGGGGTTTGGGATATGCAAAAATGAGAGGGTAAGCTGGTACACTGAGCTTGAGAGCAAAAGCATATCTTCAGGGCTTTGGATGCATTTCAGAGGCTGGGAGTTCCATGCTGAGCAGCTGATGGCACAGAAGAGGTTCTAAAGAAAGAGGCCGTGCTGGAGTTGCCTTTTCTTTTGCAGCCTAGAAACTGCACAGCCAACAGCAAAAACGATTCCTCCTCCCTCCCTGCAACATGCAGCATCACATTCCTTTCTGTCACCAAGAGGCAGGATGCACAGCCGAGCTCTTCCACCCACTGCTCGCACACGACTGGGGCCGCGCCAGCCAAGCGCTTGGCTTTTTGCTGGCCACTGTCAGCGCTCATGGAAACAAGCACACGATAGCGCTGCCCACTTGCAGAAGAAGGAATCACTGCGAGGCCAGCTCGAAAGCAGCCCAAGGGCAGAGGCAACTTGGAAACTTCGCTGCTCTCAAATCAACGGTGTCAGGACAAAAAGATTTCCCTCATCTTCCCCTTGCACGTGCAGACTCCTCTTTGCACCCACACTCCAAGAGCAAGATGAACTCCTTTGCCCTAACTTGCACTTTCCTTCTCAGCTCTAGGCACCATCCTAAGGCTTCCCTCTGCCAGAGTCAGGATCCAAAGACAACGGCAGCAGGGACTGCTCACACACAAAAGGCACCAGGACAAAAGGCTCCCGAGCTTGGCCTTTGCATTCCCGCGGACAGCTCAACAGCTCTAAGCCAGAGAAGTGCCTGCTGGGAAGAGCCTTTAGAATCACTCCGAGCACCTCATGACAAGGAGCTGCAGCGTGTGGGGATGAATCTGCAGCAGCCTCCTGCCCCAGGGTGTCCCCCGGGAGCAGCCATGCGCCAGGCCGTGACTGCCAGCTGCACGCGCAAAGGAGCCGGTGTTCCCACCACGGCTGTGCCTGGGACAGAGACACGAGTGGCCACAGAAGTGGCCATGGCACTGTCCACACGCTGTCCCTGCTGCTTCTCGCCCAGCCGCTGGCGGGGCACCAACTGCCAGCCACGCACTCCTAAAGCCACGGGCCCACTGGGACACTGCGGGGGCAGGTGGAAGCCAGCGGCCATTGTGACACAGCGGGGCTGCACAGAAGCCACGGTGCTTTGTGACCCGTGGCTCCCAGGAGAGCCTTTGTGATGCTGGGGACCTACCCGGAAGCCTGGCTCCAGTGTGACACCAGCACAGAAGCTCGGGGAGCCCTGGAGACCGTGGGGACGCTATGGAAGCTGGCAGAAGCCTGGCTCCACTGTGACACCAGCACAGAAGCTCGGGGAGCCCTGCAGACCGTGGGGATGCTAGGGAAGCTGATGGAAGCCTGGACACCACAGTGACACTATGGAAGCTGGTGGAACCGAGGGGCCACAGTGACACTCTGGGGCCTTTTGGAAGCAACGAGACTCTGGTGGGAAGCCACGGGATGATTAATGCTGGCAGGAACCTGCTGCAGGTGGGCTCCTCTCTCCCAGCTTCCACAAGTGCTGCTAGGATGCCACTGCGGCACTGGCTTGTCACGGGCTCACGGCTTCCTTTGGGAATGGCTCTGCTGCAGGATGGCATGCTGCAGAGAATGCAGGTAGATGTTGTGCTCCCTCCTGGCATGCAGGTGGACAAGAAAGCCTGATCCAGCCCCCGCTCAGCCCATGTGTGGCTGTGGCATTGGGGCGGGGCAACTTTGGGAGCAGCCCCAGCCCTGCTGCTGGTCCCGGCTGGGCACGCAGCTGCTGGGACACAGGTGTGTCCTGATGGCCCCCTTGTACTCGTTTGAGAAGGGAAGGACAGAGTGCATCAGTGAGTTTGGTGTGGCTTACATGCGGCAAGGAGAAGGTGCAGCCCAGAACTGGCTTTCACTTTGAGAAGCTTTTGCTCTTGCGGGAGCAGCTGGTGGACCTTTTCAACCGAGCTGCAAGAGTGAAAAGTGTGATGGCATGTCTCTCTGAGAAGGAAGGTTCAGTGCCGCAGCGTGTTGTGCACAATTGATATGCTGATAAGAGAAGGGGGTGCTTTTGGAACGTTTTCCTTCCTGACACGTCTGTCTGTGGGAGCTTTAGGTGCTTGGACTCAGGGATAGCGAAGGTGTGTGAAGGTGACTGGGCTGCGAGAATCCTGTTGCAACAGGGAAGAGGGAAGGTCAGCAAATGTTTCCTGTCCTGGCACATGTCTCAGTCTGAAGTGCAGCTGGAGATGCTTCACTTCTGCCAAGGACGCTGCCAGCTTGAGAGAAGGATGCGCTCTATGGAGTTGAGAAAGAAAGTGCGTAGGACAAGCTTGTTTCCTCCAGTTCCTAGACAGCAAAGGGGCTATGAAAGGCAGCACTGGCTTTTTGTTCTAGGAGTTTTTCTTGACAAGCAGCTGCTGGATGTTTGCAAGGGGGTTTGGGATATGCAAAAATGAGAGGGTAAGCTGGTACACTGAGCTTGAGAGCAAAAGCATATCTTCAGGGCTTTGGATGCATTTCAGAGGCTGGGAGTTCCATGCTGAGCAGCTGATGGCACAGAAGAGGTTCTAAAGAAAGAGGCCCTGCTGGAATTGCCTTTTCTTTTGCAGCCTAGAAACAGCACAGCCAACAGCAAAAACGATTCCTCCTCCCTCCCTGCAACATGCAGCATCACATTCCTTTCTGTCTCCAAGAGGCAGGATGCACAGCCGAGCTCATCCACCCACTGCTCGCACACAACTGGGGCCGCGCCAGCCAAGCGCTTGGCTTTTTGCTGGCCACTGTCAGCGCTCATGGAAACAAGCACACGATAGCGCTGCCCACTTGCAGAAGAAGGAATCACTGCGAGGCCAGGTCGAAAGCAGCCCAAGGGCAGAGGCAACTTGGAAACTTCGCTGCTCTCAAATCAACGGTGTCAGGACAAAAAGATTTCCCTCATCTTCCCCTTGCACGTGCAGACTCCTCTTTGCACCCACACTCCAAGAGCAAGATGAACTCCTTTGCCCTAACTTGCACTTTCCTTCTCAGCTCTAGGCACCATCCTAAGGCTTCCCTCTGCCAGAGTCAGGATCCAAAGACAACGGCAGCAGGGACTGCTCACACACAAAAGGCACCAGGACAAAAGGCTCCCGAGCTTGGCCTTTGCATTCCCGCGGACAGCTCAACAGCTCTAAGCCAGAGAAGTGCCTGCTGGGAAGAGCCTTTAGAATCACTCCGAGCACCTCATGACAAGGAGCTGCAGCGTGTGGGGATGAATCTGCAGCAGCCTCCTGCCCCAGGGTGTCCCCTGGGAGCAGCCATGCGCCAGGCCATGACTGCCAGCTGCACATGCAAAGGAGCCGGTGTTCCACACCACGGCTGTGCCTGGGACAGAGACACGAGTGGCCACAGAAGTGGCCATGGCACTGTCCGCACGCTGTCCCTGCTGCTTCTCGCCCAGCCGCTGGCGGGGCACCAACTGCCAGCCACGCACTCCTAAAGCCACGGGCCCACTGGGACACTGCGGGGGCAGGTGGAAGCCAGCGGCCATTGTGACACAGCGGGGCTGCACAGAAGCCACGGTGCTTTGTGACCCGTGGCTCCCAGGAGAGCCTTTGTGATGCTGGGGACCTACCCGGAAACCTGGCTCCACTGTGACACCAGCACAGAAGCTCGGGGAGCCCTGCAGACCGTGGGGATGCTAGGGAAGCTGATGGAAGCCTGGACACCACAGTGACACTATGGAAGCTGGTGGAACCGAGGGGCCACAGTGACACTCTGGGGCCTTTTGGAAGCAACGAGACTCTGGTGGGAAGCCACGGGATGATTAATGCTGGCAGGAACCTGCTGCAGGTGGGCTCCTCTCTCCCAGCTTCCACAAGTGCTGCTAGGATGCCACTGCGGCACTGGCTTGTCACGGGCTCACGGCTTCCTTTGGGAATGGCTCTGCTGCAGGATGGCATGCTGCAGAGAATGCAGGTAGATGTTGTGCTCCCTCCTGGCATGCAGGTGGACAAGAAAGCCTGATCCAGCCCCCGCTCAGCCCATGTGTGGCTGTGGCATTGGGGCGGGGCAACTTTGGGAGCAGCCCCAGCCCTGCTGCTGGTCCCGGCTGGGCACGCAGCTGCTGGGACACAGGTGTGTCCTGATGGCCCCCGTGTACTCGTTTGAGAAGGGAAGGACAGAGTGCATCAGTGAGTTTGGTGTGGCTTACATGCGGCAAGGAGAAGGTGCAGCCCAGAACTGGCTTTCACTTTGAGAAGCTTTTGCTCTTGCGGGAGCAGCTGGTGGACCTTTTCAACCGAGCTGCAAGAGTGAAAAGTGTGATGGCATGTCTATCTGAGAAGGAAGGTTCAGTGCCGCAGCGTGTTGTGCACAATTGATATGCTGATAAGAGAAGGGAGTGCTTTTGGAACGTTTTCCTTCCTGACACGTCTGTCTGTGGGAGCTTTAGGTGCTTGGACTCAGGGATAGCGAAGGTGTGTGAAGGTGACTGGGCTGCGAGAATCCTGTTGCAACAGGGAAGAGGGAAGGTCAGCAAATGTTTCCTGTCCTGGCACATGTCTCAGTCTGAAGTGCAGCTGGAGATGCTTCACTTCTGCCAAGGACGCTGCCAGCTTGAGAGAAGGATGCGCTCTATGGAGTTGAGAAAGAAAGTGCGTATCACCAGCTTGTTTCCTCCAGTTCCTAGACAGCAAAGGGGCTATGAAAGGCAGCACTGGCTTTTTGTTCTAGGAGTTTTTCTTGACAAGCAGCTGCTGGATGTTTGGAAGGGGGTTTGGGATATGCAAAAATGAGAGGGTAAGCTGGTACACTGAGCTTGAGAGCAAAAGCATATCTTCAGGGCTTTGGATGCATTTCAGAGGCTGGGAGTTCCATGCTGAGCAGCTGATGGCACAGAAGAGGTTCTAAAGAAAGAGGCCGTGCTGGAGTTGCCTTTTCTTTTGCAGCCTAGAAACTGCACAGCCAACAGCAAAAACGATTCCTCCTCCCTCCCTGCAACATGCAGCATCACATTCCTTTCTGTCACCAAGAGGCAGGATGCACAGCCGAGCTCTTCCACCCACTGCTCGCACACGACTGGGGCCGCGCCAGCCAAGCGCTTGGCTTTTTGCTGGCCACTGTCAGCGCTCATGGAAACAAGCACACGATAGCGCTGCCCACTTGCAGAAGAAGGAATCACTGCGAGGCCAGCTCGAAAGCAGCCCAAGGGCAGAGGCAACTTGGAAACTTCGCTGCTCTCAAATCAACGGTGTCAGGACAAAAAGATTTCCCTCATCTTCCCCTTGCACGTGCAGACTCCTCTTTGCACCCACACTCCAAGAGCAAGATGAACTCCTTTGCCCTAACTTGCACTTTCCTTCTCAGCTCTAGGCACCATCCTAAGGCTTCCCTCTGCCAGAGTCAGGATCCAAAGACAACGGCAGCAGGGACTGCTCACACACAAAAGGCACCAGGACAAAAGGCTCCCGAGCTTGGCCTTTGCATTCCCGCGGACAGCTCAACAGCTCTAAGCCAGAGAAGTGCCTGCTGGGAAGAGCCTTTAGAATCACTCCGAGCACCTCATGACAAGGAGCTGCAGCGTGTGGGGATGAATCTGCAGCAGCCTCCTGCCCCAGGGTGTCCCCCGGGAGCAGCCATGCGCCAGGCCGTGACTGCCAGCTGCACGCGCAAAGGAGCCGGTGTTCCCACCACGGCTGTGCCTGGGACAGAGACACGAGTGGCCACAGAAGTGGCCATGGCACTGTCCACACGCTGTCCCTGCTGCTTCTCGCCCAGCCGCTGGCGGGGCACCAACTGCCAGCCACGCACTCCTAAAGCCACGGGCCCACTGGGACACTGCGGGGGCAGGTGGAAGCCAGCGGCCATTGTGACACAGCGGGGCTGCACAGAAGCCACGGTGCTTTGTGACCCGTGGCTCCCAGGAGAGCCTTTGTGATGCTGGGGACCTACCCGGAAGCCTGGCTCCAGTGTGACACCAGCACAGAAGCTCGGGGAGCCCTGGAGACCGTGGGGACGCTATGGAAGCTGGCAGAAGCCTGGCTCCACTGTGACACCAGCACAGAAGCTCGGGGAGCCCTGCAGACCGTGGGGATGCTAGGGAAGCTGATGGAAGCCTGGACACCACAGTGACACTATGGAAGCTGGTGGAACCGAGGGGCCACAGTGACACTCTGGGGCCTTTTGGAAGCAACGAGACTCTGGTGGGAAGCCACGGGATGATTAATGCTGGCAGGAACCTGCTGCAGGTGGGCTCCTCTCTCCCAGCTTCCACAAGTGCTGCTAGGATGCCACTGCGGCACTGGCTTGTCACGGGCTCACGGCTTCCTTTGGGAATGGCTCTGCTGCAGGATGGCATGCTGCAGAGAATGCAGGTAGATGTTGTGCTCCCTCCTGGCATGCAGGTGGACAAGAAAGCCTGATCCAGCCCCCGCTCAGCCCATGTGTGGCTGTGGCATTGGGGCGGGGCAACTTTGGGAGCAGCCCCAGCCCTGCTGCTGGTCCCGGCTGGGCACGCAGCTGCTGGGACACAGGTGTGTCCTGATGGCCCCCTTGTACTCGTTTGAGAAGGGAAGGACAGAGTGCATCAGTGAGTTTGGTGTGGCTTACATGCGGCAAGGAGAAGGTGCAGCCCAGAACTGGCTTTCACTTTGAGAAGCTTTTGCTCTTGCGGGAGCAGCTGGTGGACCTTTTCAACCGAGCTGCAAGAGTGAAAAGTGTGATGGCATGTCTCTCTGAGAAGGAAGGTTCAGTGCCGCAGCGTGTTGTGCACAATTGATATGCTGATAAGAGAAGGGGGTGCTTTTGGAACGTTTTCCTTCCTGACACGTCTGTCTGTGGGAGCTTTAGGTGCTTGGACTCAGGGATAGCGAAGGTGTGTGAAGGTGACTGGGCTGCGAGAATCCTGTTGCAACAGGGAAGAGGGAAGGTCAGCAAATGTTTCCTGTCCTGGCACATGTCTCAGTCTGAAGTGCAGCTGGAGATGCTTCACTTCTGCCAAGGACGCTGCCAGCTTGAGAGAAGGATGCGCTCTATGGAGTTGAGAAAGAAAGTGCGTAGGACAAGCTTGTTTCCTCCAGTTCCTAGACAGCAAAGGGGCTATGAAAGGCAGCACTGGCTTTTTGTTCTAGGAGTTTTTCTTGACAAGCAGCTGCTGGATGTTTGCAAGGGGGTTTGGGATATGCAAAAATGAGAGGGTAAGCTGGTACACTGAGCTTGAGAGCAAAAGCATATCTTCAGGGCTTTGGATGCATTTCAGAGGCTGGGAGTTCCATGCTGAGCAGCTGATGGCACAGAAGAGGTTCTAAAGAAAGAGGCCCTGCTGGAATTGCCTTTTCTTTTGCAGCCTAGAAACAGCACAGCCAACAGCAAAAACGATTCCTCCTCCCTCCCTGCAACATGCAGCATCACATTCCTTTCTGTCTCCAAGAGGCAGGATGCACAGCCGAGCTCATCCACCCACTGCTCGCACACAACTGGGGCCGCGCCAGCCAAGCGCTTGGCTTTTTGCTGGCCACTGTCAGCGCTCATGGAAACAAGCACACGATAGCGCTGCCCACTTGCAGAAGAAGGAATCACTGCGAGGCCAGGTCGAAAGCAGCCCAAGGGCAGAGGCAACTTGGAAACTTCGCTGCTCTCAAATCAACGGTGTCAGGACAAAAAGATTTCCCTCATCTTCCCCTTGCACGTGCAGACTCCTCTTTGCACCCACACTCCAAGAGCAAGATGAACTCCTTTGCCCTAACTTGCACTTTCCTTCTCAGCTCTAGGCACCATCCTAAGGCTTCCCTCTGCCAGAGTCAGGATCCAAAGACAACGGCAGCAGGGACTGCTCACACACAAAAGGCACCAGGACAAAAGGCTCCCGAGCTTGGCCTTTGCATTCCCGCGGACAGCTCAACAGCTCTAAGCCAGAGAAGTGCCTGCTGGGAAGAGCCTTTAGAATCACTCCGAGCACCTCATGACAAGGAGCTGCAGCGTGTGGGGATGAATCTGCAGCAGCCTCCTGCCCCAGGGTGTCCCCTGGGAGCAGCCATGCGCCAGGCCGTGACTGCCAGCTGCACATGCAAAGGAGCTGGTGTTCCACACCACGGCTGTGCCTGGGACAGAGACACGAGTGGCCACAGAAGTGGCCATGGCACTGTCCGCACGCTGTCCCTGCTGCTTCTCGCCCAGCCGCTGGCGGGGCACCAACTGCCAGCCACGCACTCCTAAAGCCACGGGCCCACTGGGACACTGCGGGGGCTGGTGGAAGCCAGCGGCCATTGTGACACAGCGGGGCTGCACAGAAGCCACGGTGCTTTGTGACCCGTGGCTCCCAGGAGAGCCTTTGTGATGCTGGGGACCTACCCGGAAACCTGGCTCCACTGTGACACCAGCACAGAAGCTCGGGGAGCCCTGCAGACCGTGGGGATGCTAGGGAAGCTGATGGAAGCCTGGACACCACAGTGACACTATGGAAGCTGGTGGAACCGAGGGGCCACAGTGACACTCTGGGGCCTTTTGGAAGCAACGAGACTCTGGTGGGAAGCCACGGGATGATTAATGCTGGCAGGAACCTGCTGCAGGTGGGCTCCTCTCTCCCAGCTTCCACAAGTGCTGCTAGGATGCCACTGCGGCACTGGCTTGTCACGGGCTCACGGCTTCCTTTGGGAATGGCTCTGCTGCAGGATGGCATGCTGCAGAGAATGCAGGTAGATGTTGTGCTCCCTCCTGGCATGCAGGTGGACAAGAAAGCCTGATCCAGCCCCCGCTCAGCCCATGTGTGGCTGTGGCATTGGGGCGGGGCAACTTTGGGAGCAGCCCCAGCCCTGCTCCTGGTCCCGGCTGGGCACGCAGCTGCTGGGACACAGGTGTGTCCTGATGGCCCCCGTGTACTCGTTTGAGAAGGGAAGGACAGAGTGCATCAGTGAGTTTGGTGTGGCTTACATGCGGCAAGGAGAAGGTGCAGCCCAGAACTGGCTTTCACTTGGAGAAGCTTTTGCTCTTGCGGGAGCAGCTGGTGGACCTTTTCAACCGAGCTGCAAGAGTGAAAAGTGTGATGGCATGTCTCTCTGAGAAGGAAGGTTCAGTGCCGCAGCGTGTTGTGCACAATTGATATGCTGATAAGAGAAGGGAGTGCTTTTGGAACGTTTTCCTTCCTGACACGTCTGTCTGTGGGAGCTTTAGGTGCTTGGACTCAGGGATAGCGAAGGTGTGTGAAGGTGACCGGGCTGCGAGAATCCTGTTGCAACAGGGAAGAGGGAAGGTCAGCAAATGTTTCCTGTCCTGGCACATGTCTCAGTCTGAAGTGCAGCTGGAGATGCTTCACTTCTGCCAAGGACGCTGCCAGCTTGAGAGAAGGATGCGCTCTATGGAGTTGAGAAAGAAAGTGCGTAGGACAAGCTTGTTTCCTCCAGTTCCTAGACAGCAAAGGGGCTATGAAAGGCAGCACTGGCTTTTTGTTCTAGGAGTTTTTCTTGACAAGCAGCTGCTGGATGTTTGGAAGGGGGTTTGGGATATGCAAAAATGAGAGGGTAAGCTGGTACACTGAGCTTGAGAGCAAAAGCATATCTTCAGGGCTTTGGATGCATTTCAGAGGCTGGGAGTTCCATGCTGAGCAGCTGATGGCACAGAAGAGGTTCTAAAGAAAGAGGCCGTGCTGGAATTGCCTTTTCTTTTGCAGCCTAGAAACTGCACAGCCAACAGCAAAAACGATTCCTCCTCCCTCCCTGCAACATGCAGCATCACATTCCTTTCTGTCACCAAGAGGCAGGATGCACAGCCGAGCTCTTCCACCCACTGCTCGCACACGACTGGGGCCGCGCCAGCCAAGCGCTTGGCTTTTTGCTGGCCACTGTCAGCGCTCATGGAAACAAGCACACGATAGCGCTGCCCACTTGCAGAAGAAGGAATCACTGCGAGGCCAGCTCGAAAGCAGCCCAAGGGCAGAGGCAACTTGGAAACTTCGCTGCTCTCAAATCAACGGTGTCAGGACAAAAAGATTTCCCTCATCTTCCCCTTGCACGTGCAGACTCCTCTTTGCACCCACACTCCAAGAGCAAGATGAACACCTTTGCCCTAACTTGCACTTTCCTTCTCAGCTCTAGGCACCATCCTAAGGCTTCCCTCTGCCAGAGTCAGGATCCAAAGACAACGGCACCAGGGACTGCTCACACACAAAAGGCACCAGGACAAAAGGCTCCCGAGCTTGGCCTTTGCATTCCCGCGGACAGCTCAACAGCTCTAAGCCAGAGAAGTGCCTGCTGGGAAGAGCCTTTAGAATCACTCCGAGCACCTCATGACAAGGAGCTGCAGCGTGTGGGGATGAATCTGCAGCAGCCTCCTGCCCCAGGGTGTCCCCTGGGAGCAGCCATGCGCCAGGCCGTGACTGCCAGCTGCACATGCAAAGGAGCCGGTGTTCCACACCACGGCTGTGCCTGGGACAGAGACACGAGTGGCCACAGAAGTGGCCATGGCACTGTCCGCACGCTGTCCCTGCTGCTTCTCGCCCAGCCGCTGGCGGGGCACCAACTGCCAGCCACGCACTCCTAAAGCCACGGGCCCACTGGGACACTGCGGGGGCTGGTGGAAGCCAGCGGCCATTGTGACACAGCGGGGCTGCACAGAAGCCACGGTGCTTTGTGACCCGTGGCTCCCAGGAGAGCCTTTGTGATGCTGGGGACCTACCCGGAAGCCTGGCTCCAGTGTGACACCAGCACAGAAGCTCGGGGAGCCCTGGAGACCGTGGGGACGCTATGGAAGCTGGCAGAAGCCTGGCTCCACTGTGACACCAGCACAGAAGCTCGGGGAGCCCTGCAGACCGTGGGGATGCTAGGGAAGCTGATGGAAGCCTGGACACCACAGTGACACTATGGAAGCTGGTGGAACCGAGGGGCCACAGTGACACTCTGGGGCCTTTTGGAAGCAACGAGACTCTGGTGGGAAGCCACGGGATGATTAATGCTGGCAGGAACCTGCTGCAGGTGGGCTCCTCTCTCCCAGCTTCCACAAGTGCTGCTAGGATGCCACTGCGGCACTGGCTTGTCACGGGCTCACGGCTTCCTTTGGGAATGGCTCTGCTGCAGGATGGCATGCTGCAGAGAATGCAGGTAGATGTTGTGCTCCCTCCTGGCATGCAGGTGGACAAGAAAGCCTGATCCAGCCCCCGCTCAGCCCATGTGTGGCTGTGGCATTGGGGCGGGGCAACTTTGGGAGCAGCCCCAGCCCTGCTGCTGGTCCCGGCTGGGCACGCAGCTGCTGGGACACAGGTGTGTCCTGATGGCCCCCTTGTACTCGTTTGAGAAGGGAAGGACAGAGTGCATCAGTGAGTTTGGTGTGGCTTACATGCGGCAAGGAGAAGGTGCAGCCCAGAACTGGCTTTCACTTGGAGAAGCTTTTGCTCTTGCGGGAGCAGCTGGTGGACCTTTTCAACCGAGCTGCAAGAGTGAAAAGTGTGATGGCATGTCTCTCTGAGAAGGAAGGTTCAGTGCCGCAGCGTGTTGTGCACAATTGATATGCTGATAAGAGAAGGGAGTGCTTTTGGAACGTTTTCCTTCCTGACACGTCTGTCTGTGGGAGCTTTAGGTGCTTGGACTCAGGGATAGCGAAGGTGTGTGAAGGTGACCGGGCTGCGAGAATCCTGTTGCAACAGGGAAGAGGGAAGGTCAGCAAATGTTTCCTGTCCTGGCACATGTCTCAGTCTGAAGTGCAGCTGGAGATGCTTCACTTCTGCCAAGGACGCTGCCAGCTTGAGAGAAGGATGCGCTCTATGGAGTTGAGAAAGAAAGTGCGTAGGACAAGCTTGTTTCCTCCAGTTCCTAGACAGCAAAGGGGCTATGAAAGGCAGCACTGGCTTTTTGTTCTAGGAGTTTTTCTTGACAAGCAGCTGCTGGATGTTTGCAAGGGGGTTTGGGATATGCAAAAATGAGAGGGTAAGCTGGTACACTGAGCTTGAGAGCAAAAGCATATCTTCAGGGCTTTGGATGCATTTCAGAGGCTGGGAGTTCCATGCTGAGCAGCTGATGGCACAGAAGAGGTTCTAAAGAAAGAGGCCGTGCTGGAATTGCCTTTTCTTTTGCAGCCTAGAAACTGCACAGCCAACAGCAAAAACGATTCCTCCTCCCTCCCTGCAACATGCAGCATCACATTCCTTTCTGTCACCAAGAGGCAGGATGCACAGCCGAGCTCTTCCACCCACTGCTCGCACACGACTGGGGCCGCGCCAGCCAAGCGCTTGGCTTTTTGCTGGCCACTGTCAGCGCTCATGGAAACAAGCACACGATAGCGCTGCCCACTTGCAGAAGAAGGAATCACTGTGAGGCCAGCTCGAAAGCAGCCCAAGGGCAGAGGCAACTTGGAAACTTCGCTGCTCTCAAATCAACGGTGTCAGGACAAAAAGATTTCCCTCATCTTCCCCTTGCACGTGCAGACTCCTCTTTGCACCCACACTCCAAGAGCAAGATGAACTCCTTTGCCCTAACTTGCACTTTCCTTCTCAGCTCTAGGCACCATCCTAAGGCTTCCCACTGCCAGAGTCAGGATCCAAAGACAACGGCACCAGGGACTGCTCACACACAAAAGGCACCAGGACAAAAGGCTCCCGAGCTTGGCCTTTGCATTCCCGCGGACAGCTCAACAGCTCTAAGCCAGAGAAGTGCCTGCTGGGAAGAGCCTTTAGAATCACTCCGAGCACCTCATGACAAGGAGCTGCAGCGTGTGGGGATGAATCTGCAGCAGCCTCCTGCCCCAGGGTGTCCCCCGGGAGCAGCCATGCGCCAGGCCGTGACTGCCAGCTGCACATGCAAAGGAGCCGGTGTTCCACACCATGGCTGTGCCTGGGACAGAGACACGAGTGGCCACAGAAGTGGCCATGGCACTGTCCGCACGCTGTCCCTGCTGCTTCTCGCCCAGCCGCTGGCGGGGCACCAACTGCCAGCCACGCACTCCTAAAGCCACGGGCCCACTGGGACACTGCGGGGGCTGGTGGAAGCCAGCGGCCATTGTGACACAGCGGGGCTGCACAGAAGCCACGGTGCTTTGTGACCCGTGGCTCCCAGGAGAGCCTTTGTGATGCTGGGGACCTACCCGGAAGCCTGGCTCCAGTGTGACACCAGCACAGAAGCTCGGGGAGCCCTGGAGACCGTGGGGACGCTATGGAAGCTGGCAGAAGCCTGGCTCCACTGTGACACCAGCACAGAAGCTCGGGGAGCCCTGCAGACCGTGGGGATGCTAGGGAAGCTGATGGAAGCCTGGACACCACAGTGACACTATGGAAGCTGGTGGAACCGAGGGGCCACAGTGACACTCTGGGGCCTTTTGGAAGCAACGAGACTCTGGTGGGAAGCCACAGGATGATTAATGCTGGCAGGAACCTGCTGCAGGTGGGCTCCTCTCTCCCAGCTTCCACAAGTGCTGCTAGGATGCCACTGCGGCACTGGCTTGTCACGGGCTCACGGCTTCCTTTGGGAATGGCTCTGCTGCAGGATGGCATGCTGCAGAGAATGCAGGTAGATGTTGTGCTCCCTCCTGGCATGCAGGTGGACAAGAAAGCCTGATCCAGCCCCCGCTCAGCCCATGTGTGGCTGTGGCATTGGGGCGGGGCAACTTTGGGAGCAGCCCCAGCCCTGCTGCTGGTCCCGGCTGGGCACGCAGCTGCTGGGACACAGGTGTGTCCTGATGGCCCCCTTGTACTCGTTTGAGAAGGGAAGGACAGAGTGCATCAGTGAGTTTGGTGTGGCTTACATGCGGCAAGGAGAAGGTGCAGCCCAGAACTGGCTTTCACTTGGAGAAGCTTTTGCTCTTGCGGGAGCAGCTGGTGGACCTTTTCAACCGAGCTGCAAGAGTGAAAAGTGTGATGGCATGTCTCTCTGAGAAGGAAGGTTCAGTGCCGCAGCGTGTTGTGCACAATTGATATGCTGATAAGAGAAGGGAGTGCTTTTGGAACGTTTTCCTTCCTGACACGTCTGTCTGTGGGAGCTTTAGGTGCTTGGACTCAGGGATAGCGAAGGTGTGTGAAGGTGACCGGGCTGCGAGAATCCTGTTGCAACAGGGAAGAGGGAAGGTCAGCAAATGTTTCCTGTCCTGGCACATGTCTCAGTCTGAAGTGCAGCTGGAGATGCTTCACTTCTGCCAAGGACGCTGCCAGCTTGAGAGAAGGATGCGCTCTATGGAGTTGAGAAAGAAAGTGCGTAGGACAAGCTTGTTTCCTCCAGTTCCTAGACAGCAAAGGGGCTATGAAAGGCAGCACTGGCTTTTTGTTCTAGGAGTTTTTCTTGACAAGCAGCTGCTGGATGTTTGCAAGGGGGTTTGGGATATGCAAAAATGAGAGGGTAAGCTGGTACACTGAGCTTGAGAGCAAAAGCATATCTTCAGGGCTTTGGATGCATTTCAGAGGCTGGGAGTTCCATGCTGAGCAGCTGATGGCACAGAAGAGGTTCTAAAGAAAGAGGCCGTGCTGGAATTGCCTTTTCTTTTGCAGCCTAGAAACTGCACAGCCAACAGCAAAAACGATTCCTCCTCCCTCCCTGCAACATGCAGCATCACATTCCTTTCTGTCACCAAGAGGCAGGATGCACAGCCGAGCTCTTCCACCCACTGCTCGCACACGACTGGGGCCGCGCCAGCCAAGCGCTTGGCTTTTTGCTGGCCACTGTCAGCGCTCATGGAAACAAGCACACGATAGCGCTGCCCACTTGCAGAAGAAGGAATCACTGCGAGGCCAGGTCGAAAGCAGCCCAAGGGCAGAGGCAACTTGGAAACTTCGCTGCTCTCAAATCAACGGTGTCAGGACAAAAAGATTTCCCTCATCTTCCCCTTGCACGTGCAGACTCCTCTTTGCACCCACACTCCAAGAGCAAGATGAACTCCTTTGCCCTAACTTGCACTTTCCTTCTCAGCTCTAGGCACCATCCTAAGGCTTCCCTCTGCCAGAGTCAGGATCCAAAGACAACGGCACCAGGGACTGCTCACACACAAAAGGCACCAGGACAAAAGGCTCCCGAGCTTGGCCTTTGCATTCCCGCGGACAGCTCAACAGCTCTAAGCCAGAGAAGTGCCTGCTGGGAAGAGCCTTTAGAATCACTCCGAGCACCTCATGACAAGGAGCTGCAGCGTGTGGGGATGAATCTGCAGCAGCCTCCTGCCCCAGGGTGTCCCCCGGGAGCAGCCATGCGCCAGGCCGTGACTGCCAGCTGCACATGCAAAGGAGCCGGTGTTCCACACCATGGCTGTGCCTGGGACAGAGACACGAGTGGCCACAGAAGTGGCCATGGCACTGTCCGCACGCTGTCCCTGCTGCTTCTCGCCCAGCCGCTGGCGGGGCACCAACTGCCAGCCACGCACTCCTAAAGCCACGGGCCCACTGGGACACTGCGGGGGCTGGTGGAAGCCAGCGGCCATTGTGACACAGCGGGGCTGCACAGAAGCCACGGTGCTTTGTGACCCGTGGCTCCCAGGAGAGCCTTTGTGATGCTGGGGACCTACCCGGAAGCCTGGCTCCACTGTGACACCAGCACAGAAGCTCGGGGAGCCCTGGAGACCGTGGGGACGCTATGGAAGCTGGCAGAAGCCTGGCTCCACTGTGACACCAGCACAGAAGCTCGGGGAGCCCTGCAGACCGTGGGGATGCTAGGGAAGCTGATGGAAGCCTGGACACCACAGTGACACTATGGAAGCTGGTGGAACCGAGGGGCCACAGTGACACTCTGGGGCCTTTTGGAAGCAACGAGACTCTGGTGGGAAGCCACAGGATGATTAATGCTGGCAGGAACCTGCTGCAGGTGGGCTCCTCTCTCCCAGCTTCCACAAGTGCTGCTAGGATGCCACTGCGGCACTGGCTTGTCACGGGCTCACGGCTTCCTTTGGGAATGGCTCTGCTGCAGGATGGCATGCTGCAGAGAATGCAGGTAGATGTTGTGCTCCCTCCTGGCATGCAGGTGGACAAGAAAGCCTGATCCAGCCCCCGCTCAGCCCATGTGTGGCTGTGGCATTGGGGCGGGGCAACTTTGGGAGCAGCCCCAGCCCTGCTGCTGGTCCCGGCTGGGCACGCAGCTGCTGGGACACAGGTGTGTCCTGATGGCCCCCGTGTACTCGTTTGAGAAGGGAAGGACAGAGTGCATCAGTGAGTTTGGTGTGGCTTACATGCGGCAAGGAGAAGGTGCAGCCCAGAACTGGCTTTCACTTTGAGAAGCTTTTGCTCTTGCGGGAGCAGCTGGTGGACCTTTTCAACCGAGCTGCAAGAGTGAAAAGTGTGATGGCATGTCTCTCTGAGAAGGAAGGTTCAGTGCCGCAGCGTGTTGTGCACAATTGATATGCTGATAAGAGAAGGGGGTGCTTTTGGACCGTTTTCCTTCCTGACACGTCTGTCTGTGGGAGCTTTAGGTGCTTGGACTCAGGGATAGCGAAGGTGTGTGAAGGTGACTGGGCTGCGAGAATCCTGTTGCAACAGGGAAGAGGGAAGGTCAGCAAATGTTTCCTGTCCTGGCACATGTCTCAGTCTGAAGTGCAGCTGGAGATGCTTCACTTCTGCCAAGGACGCTGCCAGCTTGAGAGAAGGATGCGCTCTATGGAGTTGAGAAAGAAAGTGCGTAGGACAAGCTTGTTTCCTCCAGTTCCTAGACAGCAAAGGGGCTATGAAAGGCAGCACTGGCTTTTTGTTCTAGGAGTTTTTCTTGACAAGCAGCTGCTGGATGTTTGGAAGGGGGTTTGGGATATGCAAAAAGGAGAGGGTAAGCTGGTACACTGAGCTTGAGAGCAAAAGCATATCTTCAGGGCTTTGGATGCATTTCAGAGGCTGGGAGTTCCATGCTGAGCAGCTGATGGCACAGAAGAGGTTCTAAAGAAAGAGGCCGTGCTGGAATTGCCTTTTCTTTTGCAGCCTAGAAACTGCACAGCCAACAGCAAAAACAATTCCTCCTCCCTCCCTGCAACATGCAGCATCACATTCCTTTCTGTCACCAAGAGGCAGGATGTACAGCTGTCTGGGTTTTGAAAGACAGGTGTCTGCTAAGGAAGGCAGAAGCCCCCCTTGAAGTGGCAGATATAACCCTTTTTTCCCTCCAAGTTATTATATTTTGAAATCAAGGGCCTTTAGGCAAAGATGTGGGAAATAGGAATAACTGTTCTTTACTATATGTATATATATATGTATATATATATTTATATAACCAGTCAAACAAAACAACAACAACTATGACAGTAACAGCACACACAAACCCAGTCCCAGCCTTCTCGGCTGTCAGGCTATTTCCCCTCGGGTGCAGTTCCGCTCGCAGCCGGCAGGGGCGCTGGCGGCTCCCGGTGAGCAGGGCAGGTGTGATGGTTCCCCCGCGGCTGCAGGGGGCGCTCCGGAGCGAGCTCGGGAAACACGCGGCACCCGTGCCCTGGGATCCCGGGAAGGGAAGGAACAAAGGCTTCACAAACCCCTGGGCAGCCGATCCCGGACTCTCAGGAACAGCAGGCTGGAAACGGCAGGCGGGAGCAGCAGGCTAGAGCGGCAGGCTAGAGCGGCAGGGACGAACGCAAATCCCGGGTGGCAGGCGAGATGTATCCAGATGGGAGAACCCCACGGATGCCCAGGCAGGCAGGGCGAGCAGGGCTACAGCGTAGCGAAAACTCGAAGCAGCAGTAGTGGGGCAGGGCAGCCACAGCTCGGCCTCCAGCAGGGCAGGAAAAGCGGCTTTTGGGGTCCCGGCGTTGTTTCCAGCAGGAAGAGAAGAACGGCCAAAAAGAAAGAAGCAGCAGCTCCTTTCTCTGCAGCTTCTCTCTCCGGACGCTCAGAGCGAACTGCCCCCACACCCAGGTGTAGACAAAAAAGTAGCCAGGCCCGCCCCACTCTCTTTTTTGTCTTTCTTAAGTACAGCTTTTTGTCCCCTAGCAACATGCATATGGGAGAAAATTCCTTTAACAGAAAAAAAAACCTAAGACTAAACTAAAACCCCAACAACAGCCGAGCTCTTCCACCCACTGCTCGCACACGACTGGGGCCGCGCTAGCCAAGCGCTTGGCTTTTTCCTGGCCACTGTCAGCGCTCATGGAAACAAGCACACGATAGCGCTGCCCACTTGCAGAAGAAGGAATCACTGCGAGGCCAGCTCGAAAGCAGCCCAAGGGCAGAGGCAACTTGGAAACTTCGCTGCTCTCAAATCAACGGTGTCAGGACAAAAAGATTTCCCTCATCTTCCCCTTGCACGTGCAGACTCCTCTTTGCACCCACACTCCAAGAGCAAGATGAACTCCTTTGCCCTAACTTGCACTTTCCTTCTCAGCTCTAGGCACCATCCTAAGGCTTCCCTCTGCCAGAGTCAGGATCCAAAGACAACGGCAGCAGGGACTGCTCACACACAAAAGGCACCAGGACAAAAGGCTCCCGAGCTTGGCCTTTGCATTCCCGCGGACAGCTCAACAGCTCTAAGCCAGAGAAGTGCCTGCTGGGAAGAGCCTGTAGAATCACTCTGAGCACCTCATGACAAGGAGCTGCAGCGTGTGGGGATGAATCTGCAGCAGCCTCCTGCCCCAGGGTGTCCCCCGGGAGCAGCCATGCGCCAGGCCGTGACTGCCAGCTGCACATGCAAAGGAGCCGGTGTTCCACACCATGGCTGTGCCTGGGACAGAGACACGAGTGGCCACAGAAGTGGCCATGGCACTGTCCGCACGCTGTCCCTGCTGCTTCTCGCCCAGCCGCTGGCGGGGCACCAACTGCCAGCCACGCACTCCTAAAGCCACGGGCCCACTGGGACACTGCGGGGGCTGGTGGAAGCCAGCGGCCATTGTGACACAACGGGGCTGCACAGAAGCCACGGTGCTTTGTGACCTGTGGCTCCCAGGAGAGCCTTTGTGATGCTGGGGACCTACCCGGAAGCCTGGCTCCACTGTGACACCAGCACAGAAGCTCGGGGAGCCCTGGAGACCGTGGGGACGCTATGGAAGCTGGCAGAAGCCTGGCTCCACTGTGACACCAGCACAGAAGCTCGGGGAGCCCTGCAGACCGTGGGGATGCTAGGGAAGCTGATGGAAGCCTGGACACCACAGTGACACTATGGAAGCTGGTGGAACCGAGGGGCCACAGTGACACTCTGGGGCCTTTTGGAAGCAACGAGACTCTGGTGGGAAGCCACAGGATGATTAATGCTGGCAGGAACCTGCTGCAGGTGGGCTCCTCTCTCCCAGCTTCCACAAGTGCTGCTAGGATGCCACTGCGGCACTGGCTTGTCACGGGCTCACGGCTTCCTTTGGGAATGGCTCTGCTGCAGGATGGCATGCTGCAGAGAATGCAGGTAGATGTTGTGCTCCCTCCTGGCATGCAGGTGGACAAGAAAGCCTGATCCAGCCCCCGCTCAGCCCATGTGTGGCTGTGGCATTGGGGCGGGGCAACTTTGGGAGCAGCCCCAGCCCTGCTCCTGGTCCCGGCTGGGCACGCAGCTGCTGGGACACAGGTGTGTCCTGATGGCCCCCGTGTACTCGTTTGAGAAGGGAAGGACAGAGTGCATCAGTGAGTTTGGTGTGGCTTACATGCGGCAAGGAGAAGGTGCAGCCCAGAACTGGCTTTCACTTGGAGAAGCTTTTGCTCTTGCGGGAGCAGCTGGTGGACCTTTTCAACCGAGCTGCAAGAGTGAAAAGTGTGATGGCATGTCTCTCTGAGAAGGAAGGTTCAGTGCCGCAGCGTGTTGTGCACAATTGATATGCTGATAAGAGAAGGGGGTGCTTTTGGACCGTTTTCCTTCCTGACACGTCTGTCTGTGGGAGCTTTAGGTGCTTGGACTCAGGGATAGCGAAGGTGTGTGAAGGTGACTGGGCTGCGAGAATCCTGTTGCAACAGGGAAGAGGGAAGGTCAGCAAATGTTTCCTGTCCTGGCACATGTCTCAGTCTGAAGTGCAGCTGGAGATGCTTCACTTCTGCCAAGGACGCTGCCAGCTTGAGAGAAGGATGCGCTCTATGGAGTTGAGAAAGAAAGTGCGTAGGACAAGCTTGTTTCCTCCAGTTCCTAGACAGCAAAGGGGCTATGAAAGGCAGCACTGGCTTTTTGTTCTAGGAGTTTTTCTTGACAAGCAGCTGCTGGATGTTTGCAAGGGGGTTTGGGATATGCAAAAATGAGAGGGTAAGCTGGTACACTGAGCTTGAGAGCAAAAGCATATCTTCAGGGCTTTGGATGCATTTCAGAGGCTGGGAGTTCCATGCTGAGCAGCTGATGGCACAGAAGAGGTTCTAAAGAAAGAGGCCGTGCTGGAATTGCCTTTTCTTTTGCAGCCTAGAAACTGCACAGCCAACAGCAAAAACGATTCCTCCTCCCTCCCTGCAACATGCAGCATCACATTCCTTTCTGTCACCAAGAGGCAGGATGCACAGCCGAGCTCTTCCACCCACTGCTCGCACACGACTGGGGCCGCGCCAGCCAAGCGCTTGGCTTTTTGCTGGCCACTGTCAGCGCTCATGGAAACAAGCACACGATAGCGCTGCCCACTTGCAGAAGAAGGAATCACTGTGAGGCCAGCTCGAAAGCAGCCCAAGGGCAGAGGCAACTTGGAAACTTCGCTGCTCTCAAATCAACGGTGTCAGGACAAAAAGATTTCCCTCATCTTCCCCTTGCACGTGCAGACTCCTCTTTGCACCCACACTCCAAGAGCAAGATGAACTCCTTTGCCCTAACTTGCACTTTCCTTCTCAGCTCTAGGCACCATCCTAAGGCTTCCCACTGCCAGAGTCAGGATCCAAAGACAACGGCACCAGGGACTGCTCACACACAAAAGGCACCAGGACAAAAGGCTCCCGAGCTTGGCCTTTGCATTCCCGCGGACAGCTCAACAGCTCTAAGCCAGAGAAGTGCCTGCTGGGAAGAGCCTTTAGAATCACTCCGAGCACCTCATGACAAGGAGCTGCAGCGTGTGGGGATGAATCTGCAGCAGCCTCCTGCCCCAGGGTGTCCCCCGGGAGCAGCCATGCGCCAGGCCGTGACTGCCAGCTGCACATGCAAAGGAGCCGGTGTTCCACACCATGGCTGTGCCTGGGACAGAGACACGAGTGGCCACAGAAGTGGCCATGGCACTGTCCGCACGCTGTCCCTGCTGCTTCTCGCCCAGCCGCTGGCGGGGCACCAACTGCCAGCCACGCACTCCTAAAGCCACGGGCCCACTGGGACACTGCGGGGGCTGGTGGAAGCCAGCGGCCATTGTGACACAGCGGGGCTGCACAGAAGCCACGGTGCTTTGTGACCCGTGGCTCCCAGGAGAGCCTTTGTGATGCTGGGGACCTACCCGGAAGCCTGGCTCCAGTGTGACACCAGCACAGAAGCTCGGGGAGCCCTGGAGACCGTGGGGACGCTATGGAAGCTGGCAGAAGCCTGGCTCCACTGTGACACCAGCACAGAAGCTCGGGGAGCCCTGCAGACCGTGGGGATGCTAGGGAAGCTGATGGAAGCCTGGACACCACAGTGACACTATGGAAGCTGGTGGAACCGAGGGGCCACAGTGACACTCTGGGGCCTTTTGGAAGCAACGAGACTCTGGTGGGAAGCCACAGGATGATTAATGCTGGCAGGAACCTGCTGCAGGTGGGCTCCTCTCTCCCAGCTTCCACAAGTGCTGCTAGGATGCCACTGCGGCACTGGCTTGTCACGGGCTCACGGCTTCCTTTGGGAATGGCTCTGCTGCAGGATGGCATGCTGCAGAGAATGCAGGTAGATGTTGTGCTCCCTCCTGGCATGCAGGTGGACAAGAAAGCCTGATCCAGCCCCCGCTCAGCCCATGTGTGGCTGTGGCATTGGGGCGGGGCAACTTTGGGAGCAGCCCCAGCCCTGCTGCTGGTCCCGGCTGGGCACGCAGCTGCTGGGACACAGGTGTGTCCTGATGGCCCCCTTGTACTCGTTTGAGAAGGGAAGGACAGAGTGCATCAGTGAGTTTGGTGTGGCTTACATGCGGCAAGGAGAAGGTGCAGCCCAGAACTGGCTTTCACTTTGAGAAGCTTTTGCTCTTGCGGGAGCAGCTGGTGGACCTTTTCAACCGAGCTGCAAGAGTGAAAAGTGTGATGGCATGTCTCTCTGAGAAGGAAGGTTCAGTGCCGCAGCGTGTTGTGCACAATTGATATGCTGATAAGAGAAGGGGGTGCTTTTGGAACGTTTTCCTTCCTGACACGTCTGTCTGTGGGAGCTTTAGGTGCTTGGACTCAGGGATAGCGAAGGTGTGTGAAGGTGACTGGGCTGCGAGAATCCTGTTGCAACAGGGAAGAGGGAAGGTCAGCAAATGTTTCCTGTCCTGGCACATGTCTCAGTCTGAAGTGCAGCTGGAGATGCTTCACTTCTGCCAAGGACGCTGCCAGCTTGAGAGAAGGATGCGCTCTATGGAGTTGAGAAAGAAAGTGCGTAGGACAAGCTTGTTTCCTCCAGTTCCTAGACAGCAAAGGGGCTATGAAAGGCAGCACTGGCTTTTTGTTCTAGGAGTTTTTCTTGACAAGCAGCTGCTGGATGTTTGCAAGGGGGTTTGGGATATGCAAAAATGAGAGGGTAAGCTGGTACACTGAGCTTGAGAGCAAAAGCATATCTTCAGGGCTTTGGATGCATTTCAGAGGCTGGGAGTTCCATGCTGAGCAGCTGATGGCACAGAAGAGGTTCTAAAGAAAGAGGCCCTGCTGGAATTGCCTTTTCTTTTGCAGCCTAGAAACAGCACAGCCAACAGCAAAAACGATTCCTCCTCCCTCCCTGCAACATGCAGCATCACATTCCTTTCTGTCTCCAAGAGGCAGGATGCACAGCCGAGCTCATCCACCCACTGCTCGCACACAACTGGGGCCGCGCCAGCCAAGCGCTTGGCTTTTTGCTGGCCACTGTCAGCGCTCATGGAAACAAGCACACGATAGCGCTGCCCACTTGCAGAAGAAGGAATCACTGCGAGGCCAGGTCGAAAGCAGCCCAAGGGCAGAGGCAACTTGGAAACTTCGCTGCTCTCAAATCAACGGTGTCAGGACAAAAAGATTTCCCTCATCTTCCCCTTGCACGTGCAGACTCCTCTTTGCACCCACACTCCAAGAGCAAGATGAACTCCTTTGCCCTAACTTGCACTTTCCTTCTCAGCTCTAGGCACCATCCTAAGGCTTCCCTCTGCCAGAGTCAGGATCCAAAGACAACGGCAGCAGGGACTGCTCACACACAAAAGGCACCAGGACAAAAGGCTCCCGAGCTTGGCCTTTGCATTCCCGCGGACAGCTCAACAGCTCTAAGCCAGAGAAGTGCCTGCTGGGAAGAGCCTTTAGAATCACTCCGAGCACCTCATGACAAGGAGCTGCAGCGTGTGGGGATGAATCTGCAGCAGCCTCCTGCCCCAGGGTGTCCCCTGGGAGCAGCCATGCGCCAGGCCGTGACTGCCAGCTGCACATGCAAAGGAGCTGGTGTTCCACACCACGGCTGTGCCTGGGACAGAGACACGAGTGGCCACAGAAGTGGCCATGGCACTGTCCGCACGCTGTCCCTGCTGCTTCTCGCCCAGCCGCTGGCGGGGCACCAACTGCCAGCCACGCACTCCTAAAGCCACGGGCCCACTGGGACACTGCGGGGGCTGGTGGAAGCCAGCGGCCATTGTGACACAGCGGGGCTGCACAGAAGCCACGGTGCTTTGTGACCCGTGGCTCCCAGGAGAGCCTTTGTGATGCTGGGGACCTACCCGGAAACCTGGCTCCACTGTGACACCAGCACAGAAGCTCGGGGAGCCCTGCAGACCGTGGGGATGCTAGGGAAGCTGATGGAAGCCTGGACACCACAGTGACACTATGGAAGCTGGTGGAACCGAGGGGCCACAGTGACACTCTGGGGCCTTTTGGAAGCAACGAGACTCTGGTGGGAAGCCACGGGATGATTAATGCTGGCAGGAACCTGCTGCAGGTGGGCTCCTCTCTCCCAGCTTCCACAAGTGCTGCTAGGATGCCACTGCGGCACTGGCTTGTCACGGGCTCACGGCTTCCTTTGGGAATGGCTCTGCTGCAGGATGGCATGCTGCAGAGAATGCAGGTAGATGTTGTGCTCCCTCCTGGCATGCAGGTGGACAAGAAAGCCTGATCCAGCCCCCGCTCAGCCCATGTGTGGCTGTGGCATTGGGGCGGGGCAACTTTGGGAGCAGCCCCAGCCCTGCTGCTGGTCCCGGCTGGGCACGCAGCTGCTGGGACACAGGTGTGTCCTGATGGCCCCCGTGTACTCGTTTGAGAAGGGAAGGACAGAGTGCATCAGTGAGTTTGGTGTGGCTTACATGCGGCAAGGAGAAGGTGCAGCCCAGAACTGGCTTTCACTTTGAGAAGCTTTTGCTCTTGCGGGAGCAGCTGGTGGACCTTTTCAACCGAGCTGCAAGAGTGAAAAGTGTGATGGCATGTCTCTCTGAGAAGGAAGGTTCAGTGCCGCAGCGTGTTGTGCACAATTGATATGCTGATAAGAGAAGGGGGTGCTTTTGGACCGTTTTCCTTCCTGACACGTCTGTCTGTGGGAGCTTTAGGTGCTTGGACTCAGGGATAGCGAAGGTGTGTGAAGGTGACTGGGCTGCGAGAATCCTGTTGCAACAGGGAAGAGGGAAGGTCAGCAAATGTTTCCTGTCCTGGCACATGTCTCAGTCTGAAGTGCAGCTGGAGATGCTTCACTTCTGCCAAGGACGCTGCCAGCTTGAGAGAAGGATGCGCTCTATGGAGTTGAGAAAGAAAGTGCGTAGGACAAGCTTGTTTCCTCCAGTTCCTAGACAGCAAAGGGGCTATGAAAGGCAGCACTGGCTTTTTGTTCTAGGAGTTTTTCTTGACAAGCAGCTGCTGGATGTTTGGAAGGGGGTTTGGGATATGCAAAAATGAGAGGGTAAGCTGGTACACTGAGCTTGAGAGCAAAAGCATATCTTCAGGGCTTTGGATGCATTTCAGAGGCTGGGAGTTCCATGCTGAGCAGCTGATGGCACAGAAGAGGTTCTAAAGAAAGAGGCCGTGCTGGAATTGCCTTTTCTTTTGCAGCCTAGAAACTGCACAGCCAACAGCAAAAACGATTCCTCCTCCCTCCCTGCAACATGCAGCATCACATTCCTTTCTGTCACCAAGAGGCAGGATGCACAGCCGAGCTCTTCCACCCACTGCTCGCACACGACTGGGGCCGCGCCAGCCAAGCGCTTGGCTTTTTGCTGGCCACTGTCAGCGCTCATGGAAACAAGCACACGATAGCGCTGCCCACTTGCAGAAGAAGGAATCACTGCGAGGCCAGGTCGAAAGCAGCCCAAGGGCAGAGGCAACTTGGAAACTTCGCTGCTCTCAAATCAACGGTGTCAGGACAAAAAGATTTCCCTCATCTTCCCCTTGCACGTGCAGACTCCTCTTTGCACCCACACTCCAAGAGCAAGATGAACTCCTTTGCCCTAACTTGCACTTTCCTTCTCAGCTCTAGGCACCATCCTAAGGCTTCCCTCTGCCAGAGTCAGGATCCAAAGACAACGGCACCAGGGACTGCTCACACACAAAAGGCACCAGGACAAAAGGCTCCCGAGCTTGGCCTTTGCATTCCCGCGGACAGCTCAACAGCTCTAAGCCAGAGAAGTGCCTGCTGGGAAGAGCCTTTAGAATCACTCCGAGCACCTCATGACAAGGAGCTGCAGCGTGTGGGGATGAATCTGCAGCAGCCTCCTGCCCCAGGGTGTCCCCCGGGAGCAGCCATGCGCCAGGCCGTGACTGCCAGCTGCACATGCAAAGGAGCCGGTGTTCCACACCATGGCTGTGCCTGGGACAGAGACACGAGTGGCCACAGAAGTGGCCATGGCACTGTCCGCACGCTGTCCCTGCTGCTTCTCGCCCAGCCGCTGGCGGGGCACCAACTGCCAGCCACGCACTCCTAAAGCCACGGGCCCACTGGGACACTGCGGGGGCTGGTGGAAGCCAGCGGCCATTGTGACACAACGGGGCTGCACAGAAGCCACGGTGCTTTGTGACCTGTGGCTCCCAGGAGAGCCTTTGTGATGCTGGGGACCTACCCGGAAGCCTGGCTCCACTGTGACACCAGCACAGAAGCTCGGGGAGCCCTGGAGACCGTGGGGACGCTATGGAAGCTGGCAGAAGCCTGGCTCCACTGTGACACCAGCACAGAAGCTCGGGGAGCCCTGCAGACCGTGGGGATGCTAGGGAAGCTGATGGAAGCCTGGACACCACAGTGACACTATGGAAGCTGGTGGAACCGAGGGGCCACAGTGACACTCTGGGGCCTTTTGGAAGCAACGAGACTCTGGTGGGAAGCCACAGGATGATTAATGCTGGCAGGAACCTGCTGCAGGTGGGCTCCTCTCTCCCAGCTTCCACAAGTGCTGCTAGGATGCCACTGCGGCACTGGCTTGTCACGGGCTCACGGCTTCCTTTGGGAATGGCTCTGCTGCAGGATGGCATGCTGCAGAGAATGCAGGTAGATGTTGTGCTCCCTCCTGGCATGCAGGTGGACAAGAAAGCCTGATCCAGCCCCCGCTCAGCCCATGTGTGGCTGTGGCATTGGGGCGGGGCAACTTTGGGAGCAGCCCCAGCCCTGCTCCTGGTCCCGGCTGGGCACGCAGCTGCTGGGACACAGGTGTGTCCTGATGGCCCCCGTGTACTCGTTTGAGAAGGGAAGGACAGAGTGCATCAGTGAGTTTGGTGTGGCTTACATGCGGCAAGGAGAAGGTGCAGCCCAGAACTGGCTTTCACTTGGAGAAGCTTTTGCTCTTGCGGGAGCAGCTGGTGGACCTTTTCAACCGAGCTGCAAGAGTGAAAAGTGTGATGGCATGTCTCTCTGAGAAGGAAGGTTCAGTGCCGCAGCGTGTTGTGCACAATTGATATGCTGATAAGAGAAGGGGGTGCTTTTGGACCGTTTTCCTTCCTGACACGTCTGTCTGTGGGAGCTTTAGGTGCTTGGACTCAGGGATAGCGAAGGTGTGTGAAGGTGACTGGGCTGCGAGAATCCTGTTGCAACAGGGAAGAGGGAAGGTCAGCAAATGTTTCCTGTCCTGGCACATGTCTCAGTCTGAAGTGCAGCTGGAGATGCTTCACTTCTGCCAAGGACGCTGCCAGCTTGAGAGAAGGATGCGCTCTATGGAGTTGAGAAAGAAAGTGCGTAGGACAAGCTTGTTTCCTCCAGTTCCTAGACAGCAAAGGGGCTATGAAAGGCAGCACTGGCTTTTTGTTCTAGGAGTTTTTCTTGACAAGCAGCTGCTGGATGTTTGCAAGGGGGTTTGGGATATGCAAAAATGAGAGGGTAAGCTGGTACACTGAGCTTGAGAGCAAAAGCATATCTTCAGGGCTTTGGATGCATTTCAGAGGCTGGGAGTTCCATGCTGAGCAGCTGATGGCACAGAAGAGGTTCTAAAGAAAGAGGCCGTGCTGGAATTGCCTTTTCTTTTGCAGCCTAGAAACTGCACAGCCAACAGCAAAAACGATTCCTCCTCCCTCCCTGCAACATGCAGCATCACATTCCTTTCTGTCACCAAGAGGCAGGATGCACAGCCGAGCTCTTCCACCCACTGCTCGCACACGACTGGGGCCGCGCCAGCCAAGCGCTTGGCTTTTTGCTGGCCACTGTCAGCGCTCATGGAAACAAGCACACGATAGCGCTGCCCACTTGCAGAAGAAGGAATCACTGTGAGGCCAGCTCGAAAGCAGCCCAAGGGCAGAGGCAACTTGGAAACTTCGCTGCTCTCAAATCAACGGTGTCAGGACAAAAAGATTTCCCTCATCTTCCCCTTGCACGTGCAGACTCCTCTTTGCACCCACACTCCAAGAGCAAGATGAACTCCTTTGCCCTAACTTGCACTTTCCTTCTCAGCTCTAGGCACCATCCTAAGGCTTCCCACTGCCAGAGTCAGGATCCAAAGACAACGGCACCAGGGACTGCTCACACACAAAAGGCACCAGGACAAAAGGCTCCCGAGCTTGGCCTTTGCATTCCCGCGGACAGCTCAACAGCTCTAAGCCAGAGAAGTGCCTGCTGGGAAGAGCCTTTAGAATCACTCCGAGCACCTCATGACAAGGAGCTGCAGCGTGTGGGGATGAATCTGCAGCAGCCTCCTGCCCCAGGGTGTCCCCCGGGAGCAGCCATGCGCCAGGCCGTGACTGCCAGCTGCACATGCAAAGGAGCCGGTGTTCCACACCATGGCTGTGCCTGGGACAGAGACACGAGTGGCCACAGAAGTGGCCATGGCACTGTCCGCACGCTGTCCCTGCTGCTTCTCGCCCAGCCGCTGGCGGGGCACCAACTGCCAGCCACGCACTCCTAAAGCCACGGGCCCACTGGGACACTGCGGGGGCTGGTGGAAGCCAGCGGCCATTGTGACACAGCGGGGCTGCACAGAAGCCACGGTGCTTTGTGACCCGTGGCTCCCAGGAGAGCCTTTGTGATGCTGGGGACCTACCCGGAAGCCTGGCTCCAGTGTGACACCAGCACAGAAGCTCGGGGAGCCCTGGAGACCGTGGGGACGCTATGGAAGCTGGCAGAAGCCTGGCTCCACTGTGACACCAGCACAGAAGCTCGGGGAGCCCTGCAGACCGTGGGGATGCTAGGGAAGCTGATGGAAGCCTGGACACCACAGTGACACTATGGAAGCTGGTGGAACCGAGGGGCCACAGTGACACTCTGGGGCCTTTTGGAAGCAACGAGACTCTGGTGGGAAGCCACAGGATGATTAATGCTGGCAGGAACCTGCTGCAGGTGGGCTCCTCTCTCCCAGCTTCCACAAGTGCTGCTAGGATGCCACTGCGGCACTGGCTTGTCACGGGCTCACGGCTTCCTTTGGGAATGGCTCTGCTGCAGGATGGCATGCTGCAGAGAATGCAGGTAGATGTTGTGCTCCCTCCTGGCATGCAGGTGGACAAGAAAGCCTGATCCAGCCCCCGCTCAGCCCATGTGTGGCTGTGGCATTGGGGCGGGGCAACTTTGGGAGCAGCCCCAGCCCTGCTGCTGGTCCCGGCTGGGCACGCAGCTGCTGGGACACAGGTGTGTCCTGATGGCCCCCTTGTACTCGTTTGAGAAGGGAAGGACAGAGTGCATCAGTGAGTTTGGTGTGGCTTACATGCGGCAAGGAGAAGGTGCAGCCCAGAACTGGCTTTCACTTTGAGAAGCTTTTGCTCTTGCGGGAGCAGCTGGTGGACCTTTTCAACCGAGCTGCAAGAGTGAAAAGTGTGATGGCATGTCTCTCTGAGAAGGAAGGTTCAGTGCCGCAGCGTGTTGTGCACAATTGATATGCTGATAAGAGAAGGGAGTGCTTTTGGAACGTTTTCCTTCCTGACACGTCTGTCTGTGGGAGCTTTAGGTGCTTGGACTCAGGGATAGCGAAGGTGTGTGAAGGTGACCGGGCTGCGAGAATCCTGTTGCAACAGGGAAGAGGGAAGGTCAGCAAATGTTTCCTGTCCTGGCACATGTCTCAGTCTGAAGTGCAGCTGGAGATGCTTCACTTCTGCCAAGGACGCTGCCAGCTTGAGAGAAGGATGCGCTCTATGGAGTTGAGAAAGAAAGTGCGTAGGACAAGCTTGTTTCCTCCAGTTCCTAGACAGCAAAGGGGCTATGAAAGGCAGCACTGGCTTTTTGTTCTAGGAGTTTTTCTTGACAAGCAGCTGCTGGATGTTTGCAAGGGGGTTTGGGATATGCAAAAATGAGAGGGTAAGCTGGTACACTGAGCTTGAGAGCAAAAGCATATCTTCAGGGCTTTGGATGCATTTCAGAGGCTGGGAGTTCCATGCTGAGCAGCTGATGGCACAGAAGAGGTTCTAAAGAAAGAGGCCGTGCTGGAATTGCCTTTTCTTTTGCAGCCTAGAAACTGCACAGCCAACAGCAAAAACGATTCCTCCTCCCTCCCTGCAACATGCAGCATCACATTCCTTTCTGTCACCAAGAGGCAGGATGCACAGCCGAGCTCTTCCACCCACTGCTCGCACACGACTGGGGCCGCGCCAGCCAAGCGCTTGGCTTTTTGCTGGCCACTGTCAGCGCTCATGGAAACAAGCACACGATAGCGCTGCCCACTTGCAGAAGAAGGAATCACTGCGAGGCCAGCTCGAAAGCAGCCCAAGGGCAGAGGCAACTTGGAAACTTCGCTGCTCTCAAATCAACGGTGTCAGGACAAAAAGATTTCCCTCATCTTCCCCTTGCACGTGCAGACTCCTCTTTGCACCCACACTCCAAGAGCAAGATGAACTCCTTTGCCCTAACTTGCACTTTCCTTCTCAGCTCTAGGCACCATCCTAAGGCTTCCCTCTGCCAGAGTCAGGATCCAAAGACAACGGCACCAGGGACTGCTCACACACAAAAGGCACCAGGACAAAAGGCTCCCGAGCTTGGCCTTTGCATTCCCGCGGACAGCTCAACAGCTCTAAGCCAGAGAAGTGCCTGCTGGGAAGAGCCTTTAGAATCACTCCGAGCACCTCATGACAAGGAGCTGCAGCGTGTGGGGATGAATCTGCAGCAGCCTCCTGCCCCAGGGTGTCCCCCGGGAGCAGCCATGCGCCAGGCCGTGACTGCCAGCTGCACATGCAAAGGAGCCGGTGTTCCACACCATGGCTGTGCCTGGGACAGAGACACGAGTGGCCACAGAAGTGGCCATGGCACTGTCCGCACGCTGTCCCTGCTGCTTCTCGCCCAGCCGCTGGCGGGGCACCAACTGCCAGCCACGCACTCCTAAAGCCACGGGCCCACTGGGACACTGCGGGGGCTGGTGGAAGCCAGCGGCCATTGTGACACAGCGGGGCTGCACAGAAGCCACGGTGCTTTGTGACCCGTGGCTCCCAGGAGAGCCTTTGTGATGCTGGGGACCTACCCGGAAGCCTGGCTCCAGTGTGACACCAGCACAGAAGCTCGGGGAGCCCTGGAGACCGTGGGGACGCTATGGAAGCTGGCAGAAGCCTGGCTCCACTGTGACACCAGCACAGAAGCTCGGGGAGCCCTGCAGACCGTGGGGATGCTAGGGAAGCTGATGGAAGCCTGGACACCACAGTGACACTATGGAAGCTGGTGGAACCGAGGGGCCACAGTGACACTCTGGGGCCTTTTGGAAGCAACGAGACTCTGGTGGGAAGCCACAGGATGATTAATGCTGGCAGGAACCTGCTGCAGGTGGGCTCCTCTCTCCCAGCTTCCACAAGTGCTGCTAGGATGCCACTGCGGCACTGGCTTGTCACGGGCTCACGGCTTCCTTTGGGAATGGCTCTGCTGCAGGATGGCATGCTGCAGAGAATGCAGGTAGATGTTGTGCTCCCTCCTGGCATGCAGGTGGACAAGAAAGCCTGATCCAGCCCCCGCTCAGCCCATGTGTGGCTGTGGCATTGGGGCGGGGCAACTTTGGGAGCAGCCCCAGCCCTGCTGCTGGTCCCGGCTGGGCACGCAGCTGCTGGGACACAGGTGTGTCCTGATGGCCCCCGTGTACTCGTTTGAGAAGGGAAGGACAGAGTGCATCAGTGAGTTTGGTGTGGCTTACATGCGGCAAGGAGAAGGTGCAGCCCAGAACTGGCTTTCACTTTGAGAAGCTTTTGCTCTTGCGGGAGCAGCTGGTGGACCTTTTCAACCGAGCTGCAAGAGTGAAAAGTGTGATGGCATGTCTCTCTGAGAAGGAAGGTTCAGTGCCGCAGCGTGTTGTGCACAATTGATATGCTGATAAGAGAAGGGGGTGCTTTTGGACCGTTTTCCTTCCTGACACGTCTGTCTGTGGGAGCTTTAGGTGCTTGGACTCAGGGATAGCGAAGGTGTGTGAAGGTGACTGGGCTGCGAGAATCCTGTTGCAACAGGGAAGAGGGAAGGTCAGCAAATGTTTCCTGTCCTGGCACATGTCTCAGTCTGAAGTGCAGCTGGAGATGCTTCACTTCTGCCAAGGACGCTGCCAGCTTGAGAGAAGGATGCGCTCTATGGAGTTGAGAAAGAAAGTGCGTAGGACAAGCTTGTTTCCTCCAGTTCCTAGACAGCAAAGGGGCTATGAAAGGCAGCACTGGCTTTTTGTTCTAGGAGTTTTTCTTGACAAGCAGCTGCTGGATGTTTGGAAGGGGGTTTGGGATATGCAAAAAGGAGAGGGTAAGCTGGTACACTGAGCTTGAGAGCAAAAGCATATCTTCAGGGCTTTGGATGCATTTCAGAGGCTGGGAGTTCCATGCTGAGCAGCTGATGGCACAGAAGAGGTTCTAAAGAAAGAGGCCGTGCTGGAATTGCCTTTTCTTTTGCAGCCTAGAAACTGCACAGCCAACAGCAAAAACAATTCCTCCTCCCTCCCTGCAACATGCAGCATCACATTCCTTTCTGTCACCAAGAGGCAGGATGTACAGCTGTCTGGGTTTTGAAAGACAGGTGTCTGCTAAGGAAGGCAGAAGCCCCCCTTGAAGTGGCAGATATAACCCTTTTTTCCCTCCAAGTTATTATATTTTGAAATCAAGGGCCTTTAGGCAAAGATGTGGGAAATAGGAATAACTGTTCTTTACTATATGTATATATATATGTATATATATATTTATATAACCAGTCAAACAAAACAACAACAACTATGACAGTAACAGCACACACAAACCCAGTCCCAGCCTTCTCGGCTGTCAGGCTATTTCCCCTCGGGTGCAGTTCCGCTCGCAGCCGGCAGGGGCGCTGGCGGCTCCCGGTGAGCAGGGCAGGTGTGATGGTTCCCCCGCGGCTGCAGGGGGCGCTCCGGAGCGAGCTCGGGAAACACGCGGCACCCGTGCCCTGGGATCCCGGGAAGGGAAGGAACAAAGGCTTCACAAACCCCTGGGCAGCCGATCCCGGACTCTCAGGAACAGCAGGCTGGAAACGGCAGGCGGGAGCAGCAGGCTAGAGCGGCAGGCTAGAGCGGCAGGGACGAACGCAAATCCCGGGTGGCAGGCGAGATGTATCCAGATGGGAGAACCCCACGGATGCCCAGGCAGGCAGGGCGAGCAGGGCTACAGCGTAGCGAAAACTCGAAGCAGCAGTAGTGGGGCAGGGCAGCCACAGCTCGGCCTCCAGCAGGGCAGGAAAAGCGGCTTTTGGGGTCCCGGCGTTGTTTCCAGCAGGAAGAGAAGAACGGCCAAAAAGAAAGAAGCAGCAGCTCCTTTCTCTGCAGCTTCTCTCTCCGGACGCTCAGAGCGAACTGCCCCCACACCCAGGTGTAGACAAAAAAGTAGCCAGGCCCGCCCCACTCTCTTTTTTGTCTTTCTTAAGTACAGCTTTTTGTCCCCTAGCAACATGCATATGGGAGAAAATTCCTTTAACAGAAAAAAAAACCTAAGACTAAACTAAAACCCCAACAACAGCCGAGCTCTTCCACCCACTGCTCGCACACGACTGGGGCCGCGCTAGCCAAGCGCTTGGCTTTTTCCTGGCCACTGTCAGCGCTCATGGAAACAAGCACACGATAGCGCTGCCCACTTGCAGAAGAAGGAATCACTGCGAGGCCAGCTCGAAAGCAGCCCAAGGGCAGAGGCAACTTGGAAACTTCGCTGCTCTCAAATCAACGGTGTCAGGACAAAAAGATTTCCCTCATCTTCCCCTTGCACGTGCAGACTCCTCTTTGCACCCACACTCCAAGAGCAAGATGAACTCCTTTGCCCTAACTTGCACTTTCCTTCTCAGCTCTAGGCACCATCCTAAGGCTTCCCTCTGCCAGAGTCAGGATCCAAAGACAACGGCAGCAGGGACTGCTCACACACAAAAGGCACCAGGACAAAAGGCTCCCGAGCTTGGCCTTTGCATTCCCGCGGACAGCTCAACAGCTCTAAGCCAGAGAAGTGCCTGCTGGGAAGAGCCTGTAGAATCACTCTGAGCACCTCATGACAAGGAGCTGCAGCGTGTGGGGATGAATCTGCAGCAGCCTCCTGCCCCAGGGTGTCCCCCGGGAGCAGCCATGCGCCAGGCCGTGACTGCCAGCTGCACATGCAAAGGAGCCGGTGTTCCACACCATGGCTGTGCCTGGGACAGAGACACGAGTGGCCACAGAAGTGGCCATGGCACTGTCCGCACGCTGTCCCTGCTGCTTCTCGCCCAGCCGCTGGCGGGGCACCAACTGCCAGCCACGCACTCCTAAAGCCACGGGCCCACTGGGACACTGCGGGGGCTGGTGGAAGCCAGCGGCCATTGTGACACAACGGGGCTGCACAGAAGCCACGGTGCTTTGTGACCTGTGGCTCCCAGGAGAGCCTTTGTGATGCTGGGGACCTACCCGGAAGCCTGGCTCCACTGTGACACCAGCACAGAAGCTCGGGGAGCCCTGGAGACCGTGGGGACGCTATGGAAGCTGGCAGAAGCCTGGCTCCACTGTGACACCAGCACAGAAGCTCGGGGAGCCCTGCAGACCGTGGGGATGCTAGGGAAGCTGATGGAAGCCTGGACACCACAGTGACACTATGGAAGCTGGTGGAACCGAGGGGCCACAGTGACACTCTGGGGCCTTTTGGAAGCAACGAGACTCTGGTGGGAAGCCACAGGATGATTAATGCTGGCAGGAACCTGCTGCAGGTGGGCTCCTCTCTCCCAGCTTCCACAAGTGCTGCTAGGATGCCACTGCGGCACTGGCTTGTCACGGGCTCACGGCTTCCTTTGGGAATGGCTCTGCTGCAGGATGGCATGCTGCAGAGAATGCAGGTAGATGTTGTGCTCCCTCCTGGCATGCAGGTGGACAAGAAAGCCTGATCCAGCCCCCGCTCAGCCCATGTGTGGCTGTGGCATTGGGGCGGGGCAACTTTGGGAGCAGCCCCAGCCCTGCTCCTGGTCCCGGCTGGGCACGCAGCTGCTGGGACACAGGTGTGTCCTGATGGCCCCCGTGTACTCGTTTGAGAAGGGAAGGACAGAGTGCATCAGTGAGTTTGGTGTGGCTTACATGCGGCAAGGAGAAGGTGCAGCCCAGAACTGGCTTTCACTTGGAGAAGCTTTTGCTCTTGCGGGAGCAGCTGGTGGACCTTTTCAACCGAGCTGCAAGAGTGAAAAGTGTGATGGCATGTCTCTCTGAGAAGGAAGGTTCAGTGCCGCAGCGTGTTGTGCACAATTGATATGCTGATAAGAGAAGGGGGTGCTTTTGGACCGTTTTCCTTCCTGACACGTCTGTCTGTGGGAGCTTTAGGTGCTTGGACTCAGGGATAGCGAAGGTGTGTGAAGGTGACTGGGCTGCGAGAATCCTGTTGCAACAGGGAAGAGGGAAGGTCAGCAAATGTTTCCTGTCCTGGCACATGTCTCAGTCTGAAGTGCAGCTGGAGATGCTTCACTTCTGCCAAGGACGCTGCCAGCTTGAGAGAAGGATGCGCTCTATGGAGTTGAGAAAGAAAGTGCGTAGGACAAGCTTGTTTCCTCCAGTTCCTAGACAGCAAAGGGGCTATGAAAGGCAGCACTGGCTTTTTGTTCTAGGAGTTTTTCTTGACAAGCAGCTGCTGGATGTTTGCAAGGGGGTTTGGGATATGCAAAAATGAGAGGGTAAGCTGGTACACTGAGCTTGAGAGCAAAAGCATATCTTCAGGGCTTTGGATGCATTTCAGAGGCTGGGAGTTCCATGCTGAGCAGCTGATGGCACAGAAGAGGTTCTAAAGAAAGAGGCCGTGCTGGAATTGCCTTTTCTTTTGCAGCCTAGAAACTGCACAGCCAACAGCAAAAACGATTCCTCCTCCCTCCCTGCAACATGCAGCATCACATTCCTTTCTGTCACCAAGAGGCAGGATGCACAGCCGAGCTCTTCCACCCACTGCTCGCACACGACTGGGGCCGCGCCAGCCAAGCGCTTGGCTTTTTGCTGGCCACTGTCAGCGCTCATGGAAACAAGCACACGATAGCGCTGCCCACTTGCAGAAGAAGGAATCACTGTGAGGCCAGCTCGAAAGCAGCCCAAGGGCAGAGGCAACTTGGAAACTTCGCTGCTCTCAAATCAACGGTGTCAGGACAAAAAGATTTCCCTCATCTTCCCCTTGCACGTGCAGACTCCTCTTTGCACCCACACTCCAAGAGCAAGATGAACTCCTTTGCCCTAACTTGCACTTTCCTTCTCAGCTCTAGGCACCATCCTAAGGCTTCCCACTGCCAGAGTCAGGATCCAAAGACAACGGCACCAGGGACTGCTCACACACAAAAGGCACCAGGACAAAAGGCTCCCGAGCTTGGCCTTTGCATTCCCGCGGACAGCTCAACAGCTCTAAGCCAGAGAAGTGCCTGCTGGGAAGAGCCTTTAGAATCACTCCGAGCACCTCATGACAAGGAGCTGCAGCGTGTGGGGATGAATCTGCAGCAGCCTCCTGCCCCAGGGTGTCCCCCGGGAGCAGCCATGCGCCAGGCCGTGACTGCCAGCTGCACATGCAAAGGAGCCGGTGTTCCACACCATGGCTGTGCCTGGGACAGAGACACGAGTGGCCACAGAAGTGGCCATGGCACTGTCCGCACGCTGTCCCTGCTGCTTCTCGCCCAGCCGCTGGCGGGGCACCAACTGCCAGCCACGCACTCCTAAAGCCACGGGCCCACTGGGACACTGCGGGGGCTGGTGGAAGCCAGCGGCCATTGTGACACAGCGGGGCTGCACAGAAGCCACGGTGCTTTGTGACCCGTGGCTCCCAGGAGAGCCTTTGTGATGCTGGGGACCTACCCGGAAGCCTGGCTCCAGTGTGACACCAGCACAGAAGCTCGGGGAGCCCTGGAGACCGTGGGGACGCTATGGAAGCTGGCAGAAGCCTGGCTCCACTGTGACACCAGCACAGAAGCTCGGGGAGCCCTGCAGACCGTGGGGATGCTAGGGAAGCTGATGGAAGCCTGGACACCACAGTGACACTATGGAAGCTGGTGGAACCGAGGGGCCACAGTGACACTCTGGGGCCTTTTGGAAGCAACGAGACTCTGGTGGGAAGCCACAGGATGATTAATGCTGGCAGGAACCTGCTGCAGGTGGGCTCCTCTCTCCCAGCTTCCACAAGTGCTGCTAGGATGCCACTGCGGCACTGGCTTGTCACGGGCTCACGGCTTCCTTTGGGAATGGCTCTGCTGCAGGATGGCATGCTGCAGAGAATGCAGGTAGATGTTGTGCTCCCTCCTGGCATGCAGGTGGACAAGAAAGCCTGATCCAGCCCCCGCTCAGCCCATGTGTGGCTGTGGCATTGGGGCGGGGCAACTTTGGGAGCAGCCCCAGCCCTGCTGCTGGTCCCGGCTGGGCACGCAGCTGCTGGGACACAGGTGTGTCCTGATGGCCCCCTTGTACTCGTTTGAGAAGGGAAGGACAGAGTGCATCAGTGAGTTTGGTGTGGCTTACATGCGGCAAGGAGAAGGTGCAGCCCAGAACTGGCTTTCACTTTGAGAAGCTTTTGCTCTTGCGGGAGCAGCTGGTGGACCTTTTCAACCGAGCTGCAAGAGTGAAAAGTGTGATGGCATGTCTCTCTGAGAAGGAAGGTTCAGTGCCGCAGCGTGTTGTGCACAATTGATATGCTGATAAGAGAAGGGGGTGCTTTTGGAACGTTTTCCTTCCTGACACGTCTGTCTGTGGGAGCTTTAGGTGCTTGGACTCAGGGATAGCGAAGGTGTGTGAAGGTGACTGGGCTGCGAGAATCCTGTTGCAACAGGGAAGAGGGAAGGTCAGCAAATGTTTCCTGTCCTGGCACATGTCTCAGTCTGAAGTGCAGCTGGAGATGCTTCACTTCTGCCAAGGACGCTGCCAGCTTGAGAGAAGGATGCGCTCTATGGAGTTGAGAAAGAAAGTGCGTAGGACAAGCTTGTTTCCTCCAGTTCCTAGACAGCAAAGGGGCTATGAAAGGCAGCACTGGCTTTTTGTTCTAGGAGTTTTTCTTGACAAGCAGCTGCTGGATGTTTGCAAGGGGGTTTGGGATATGCAAAAATGAGAGGGTAAGCTGGTACACTGAGCTTGAGAGCAAAAGCATATCTTCAGGGCTTTGGATGCATTTCAGAGGCTGGGAGTTCCATGCTGAGCAGCTGATGGCACAGAAGAGGTTCTAAAGAAAGAGGCCCTGCTGGAATTGCCTTTTCTTTTGCAGCCTAGAAACAGCACAGCCAACAGCAAAAACGATTCCTCCTCCCTCCCTGCAACATGCAGCATCACATTCCTTTCTGTCTCCAAGAGGCAGGATGCACAGCCGAGCTCATCCACCCACTGCTCGCACACAACTGGGGCCGCGCCAGCCAAGCGCTTGGCTTTTTGCTGGCCACTGTCAGCGCTCATGGAAACAAGCACACGATAGCGCTGCCCACTTGCAGAAGAAGGAATCACTGCGAGGCCAGGTCGAAAGCAGCCCAAGGGCAGAGGCAACTTGGAAACTTCGCTGCTCTCAAATCAACGGTGTCAGGACAAAAAGATTTCCCTCATCTTCCCCTTGCACGTGCAGACTCCTCTTTGCACCCACACTCCAAGAGCAAGATGAACTCCTTTGCCCTAACTTGCACTTTCCTTCTCAGCTCTAGGCACCATCCTAAGGCTTCCCTCTGCCAGAGTCAGGATCCAAAGACAACGGCAGCAGGGACTGCTCACACACAAAAGGCACCAGGACAAAAGGCTCCCGAGCTTGGCCTTTGCATTCCCGCGGACAGCTCAACAGCTCTAAGCCAGAGAAGTGCCTGCTGGGAAGAGCCTTTAGAATCACTCTGAGCACCTCATGACAAGGAGCTGCAGCGTGTGGGGATGAATCTGCAGCAGCCTCCTGCCCCAGGGTGTCCCCTGGGAGCAGCCATGCGCCAGGCCGTGACTGCCAGCTGCACATGCAAAGGAGCTGGTGTTCCACACCACGGCTGTGCCTGGGACAGAGACACGAGTGGCCACAGAAGTGGCCATGGCACTGTCCGCACGCTGTCCCTGCTGCTTCTCGCCCAGCCGCTGGCGGGGCACCAACTGCCAGCCACGCACTCCTAAAGCCACGGGCCCACTGGGACACTGCGGGGGCTGGTGGAAGCCAGCGGCCATTGTGACACAGCGGGGCTGCACAGAAGCCACGGTGCTTTGTGACCCGTGGCTCCCAGGAGAGCCTTTGTGATGCTGGGGACCTACCCGGAAACCTGGCTCCACTGTGACACCAGCACAGAAGCTCGGGGAGCCCTGCAGACCGTGGGGATGCTAGGGAAGCTGATGGAAGCCTGGACACCACAGTGACACTATGGAAGCTGGTGGAACCGAGGGGCCACAGTGACACTCTGGGGCCTTTTGGAAGCAACGAGACTCTGGTGGGAAGCCACGGGATGATTAATGCTGGCAGGAACCTGCTGCAGGTGGGCTCCTCTCTCCCAGCTTCCACAAGTGCTGCTAGGATGCCACTGCGGCACTGGCTTGTCACGGGCTCACGGCTTCCTTTGGGAATGGCTCTGCTGCAGGATGGCATGCTGCAGAGAATGCAGGTAGATGTTGTGCTCCCTCCTGGCATGCAGGTGGACAAGAAAGCCTGATCCAGCCCCCGCTCAGCCCATGTGTGGCTGTGGCATTGGGGCGGGGCAACTTTGGGAGCAGCCCCAGCCCTGCTGCTGGTCCCGGCTGGGCACGCAGCTGCTGGGACACAGGTGTGTCCTGATGGCCCCCGTGTACTCGTTTGAGAAGGGAAGGACAGAGTGCATCAGTGAGTTTGGTGTGGCTTACATGCGGCAAGGAGAAGGTGCAGCCCAGAACTGGCTTTCACTTTGAGAAGCTTTTGCTCTTGCGGGAGCAGCTGGTGGACCTTTTCAACCGAGCTGCAAGAGTGAAAAGTGTGATGGCATGTCTCTCTGAGAAGGAAGGTTCAGTGCCGCAGCGTGTTGTGCACAATTGATATGCTGATAAGAGAAGGGGGTGCTTTTGGACCGTTTTCCTTCCTGACACGTCTGTCTGTGGGAGCTTTAGGTGCTTGGACTCAGGGATAGCGAAGGTGTGTGAAGGTGACTGGGCTGCGAGAATCCTGTTGCAACAGGGAAGAGGGAAGGTCAGCAAATGTTTCCTGTCCTGGCACATGTCTCAGTCTGAAGTGCAGCTGGAGATGCTTCACTTCTGCCAAGGACGCTGCCAGCTTGAGAGAAGGATGCGCTCTATGGAGTTGAGAAAGAAAGTGCGTAGGACAAGCTTGTTTCCTCCAGTTCCTAGACAGCAAAGGGGCTATGAAAGGCAGCACTGGCTTTTTGTTCTAGGAGTTTTTCTTGACAAGCAGCTGCTGGATGTTTGGAAGGGGGTTTGGGATATGCAAAAATGAGAGGGTAAGCTGGTACACTGAGCTTGAGAGCAAAAGCATATCTTCAGGGCTTTGGATGCATTTCAGAGGCTGGGAGTTCCATGCTGAGCAGCTGATGGCACAGAAGAGGTTCTAAAGAAAGAGGCCGTGCTGGAATTGCCTTTTCTTTTGCAGCCTAGAAACTGCACAGCCAACAGCAAAAACGATTCCTCCTCCCTCCCTGCAACATGCAGCATCACATTCCTTTCTGTCACCAAGAGGCAGGATGCACAGCCGAGCTCTTCCACCCACTGCTCGCACACGACTGGGGCCGCGCCAGCCAAGCGCTTGGCTTTTTGCTGGCCACTGTCAGCGCTCATGGAAACAAGCACACGATAGCGCTGCCCACTTGCAGAAGAAGGAATCACTGCGAGGCCAGGTCGAAAGCAGCCCAAGGGCAGAGGCAACTTGGAAACTTCGCTGCTCTCAAATCAACGGTGTCAGGACAAAAAGATTTCCCTCATCTTCCCCTTGCACGTGCAGACTCCTCTTTGCACCCACACTCCAAGAGCAAGATGAACTCCTTTGCCCTAACTTGCACTTTCCTTCTCAGCTCTAGGCACCATCCTAAGGCTTCCCTCTGCCAGAGTCAGGATCCAAAGACAACGGCACCAGGGACTGCTCACACACAAAAGGCACCAGGACAAAAGGCTCCCGAGCTTGGCCTTTGCATTCCCGCGGACAGCTCAACAGCTCTAAGCCAGAGAAGTGCCTGCTGGGAAGAGCCTTTAGAATCACTCCGAGCACCTCATGACAAGGAGCTGCAGCGTGTGGGGATGAATCTGCAGCAGCCTCCTGCCCCAGGGTGTCCCCCGGGAGCAGCCATGCGCCAGGCCGTGACTGCCAGCTGCACATGCAAAGGAGCCGGTGTTCCACACCATGGCTGTGCCTGGGACAGAGACACGAGTGGCCACAGAAGTGGCCATGGCACTGTCCGCACGCTGTCCCTGCTGCTTCTCGCCCAGCCGCTGGCGGGGCACCAACTGCCAGCCACGCACTCCTAAAGCCACGGGCCCACTGGGACACTGCGGGGGCTGGTGGAAGCCAGCGGCCATTGTGACACAACGGGGCTGCACAGAAGCCACGGTGCTTTGTGACCTGTGGCTCCCAGGAGAGCCTTTGTGATGCTGGGGACCTACCCGGAAGCCTGGCTCCACTGTGACACCAGCACAGAAGCTCGGGGAGCCCTGGAGACCGTGGGGACGCTATGGAAGCTGGCAGAAGCCTGGCTCCACTGTGACACCAGCACAGAAGCTCGGGGAGCCCTGCAGACCGTGGGGATGCTAGGGAAGCTGATGGAAGCCTGGACACCACAGTGACACTATGGAAGCTGGTGGAACCGAGGGGCCACAGTGACACTCTGGGGCCTTTTGGAAGCAACGAGACTCTGGTGGGAAGCCACAGGATGATTAATGCTGGCAGGAACCTGCTGCAGGTGGGCTCCTCTCTCCCAGCTTCCACAAGTGCTGCTAGGATGCCACTGCGGCACTGGCTTGTCACGGGCTCACGGCTTCCTTTGGGAATGGCTCTGCTGCAGGATGGCATGCTGCAGAGAATGCAGGTAGATGTTGTGCTCCCTCCTGGCATGCAGGTGGACAAGAAAGCCTGATCCAGCCCCCGCTCAGCCCATGTGTGGCTGTGGCATTGGGGCGGGGCAACTTTGGGAGCAGCCCCAGCCCTGCTCCTGGTCCCGGCTGGGCACGCAGCTGCTGGGACACAGGTGTGTCCTGATGGCCCCCGTGTACTCGTTTGAGAAGGGAAGGACAGAGTGCATCAGTGAGTTTGGTGTGGCTTACATGCGGCAAGGAGAAGGTGCAGCCCAGAACTGGCTTTCACTTGGAGAAGCTTTTGCTCTTGCGGGAGCAGCTGGTGGACCTTTTCAACCGAGCTGCAAGAGTGAAAAGTGTGATGGCATGTCTCTCTGAGAAGGAAGGTTCAGTGCCGCAGCGTGTTGTGCACAATTGATATGCTGATAAGAGAAGGGGGTGCTTTTGGACCGTTTTCCTTCCTGACACGTCTGTCTGTGGGAGCTTTAGGTGCTTGGACTCAGGGATAGCGAAGGTGTGTGAAGGTGACTGGGCTGCGAGAATCCTGTTGCAACAGGGAAGAGGGAAGGTCAGCAAATGTTTCCTGTCCTGGCACATGTCTCAGTCTGAAGTGCAGCTGGAGATGCTTCACTTCTGCCAAGGACGCTGCCAGCTTGAGAGAAGGATGCGCTCTATGGAGTTGAGAAAGAAAGTGCGTAGGACAAGCTTGTTTCCTCCAGTTCCTAGACAGCAAAGGGGCTATGAAAGGCAGCACTGGCTTTTTGTTCTAGGAGTTTTTCTTGACAAGCAGCTGCTGGATGTTTGCAAGGGGGTTTGGGATATGCAAAAATGAGAGGGTAAGCTGGTACACTGAGCTTGAGAGCAAAAGCATATCTTCAGGGCTTTGGATGCATTTCAGAGGCTGGGAGTTCCATGCTGAGCAGCTGATGGCACAGAAGAGGTTCTAAAGAAAGAGGCCGTGCTGGAATTGCCTTTTCTTTTGCAGCCTAGAAACTGCACAGCCAACAGCAAAAACGATTCCTCCTCCCTCCCTGCAACATGCAGCATCACATTCCTTTCTGTCACCAAGAGGCAGGATGCACAGCCGAGCTCTTCCACCCACTGCTCGCACACGACTGGGGCCGCGCCAGCCAAGCGCTTGGCTTTTTGCTGGCCACTGTCAGCGCTCATGGAAACAAGCACACGATAGCGCTGCCCACTTGCAGAAGAAGGAATCACTGTGAGGCCAGCTCGAAAGCAGCCCAAGGGCAGAGGCAACTTGGAAACTTCGCTGCTCTCAAATCAACGGTGTCAGGACAAAAAGATTTCCCTCATCTTCCCCTTGCACGTGCAGACTCCTCTTTGCACCCACACTCCAAGAGCAAGATGAACTCCTTTGCCCTAACTTGCACTTTCCTTCTCAGCTCTAGGCACCATCCTAAGGCTTCCCACTGCCAGAGTCAGGATCCAAAGACAACGGCACCAGGGACTGCTCACACACAAAAGGCACCAGGACAAAAGGCTCCCGAGCTTGGCCTTTGCATTCCCGCGGACAGCTCAACAGCTCTAAGCCAGAGAAGTGCCTGCTGGGAAGAGCCTTTAGAATCACTCCGAGCACCTCATGACAAGGAGCTGCAGCGTGTGGGGATGAATCTGCAGCAGCCTCCTGCCCCAGGGTGTCCCCCGGGAGCAGCCATGCGCCAGGCCGTGACTGCCAGCTGCACATGCAAAGGAGCCGGTGTTCCACACCATGGCTGTGCCTGGGACAGAGACACGAGTGGCCACAGAAGTGGCCATGGCACTGTCCGCACGCTGTCCCTGCTGCTTCTCGCCCAGCCGCTGGCGGGGCACCAACTGCCAGCCACGCACTCCTAAAGCCACGGGCCCACTGGGACACTGCGGGGGCTGGTGGAAGCCAGCGGCCATTGTGACACAGCGGGGCTGCACAGAAGCCACGGTGCTTTGTGACCCGTGGCTCCCAGGAGAGCCTTTGTGATGCTGGGGACCTACCCGGAAGCCTGGCTCCAGTGTGACACCAGCACAGAAGCTCGGGGAGCCCTGGAGACCGTGGGGACGCTATGGAAGCTGGCAGAAGCCTGGCTCCACTGTGACACCAGCACAGAAGCTCGGGGAGCCCTGCAGACCGTGGGGATGCTAGGGAAGCTGATGGAAGCCTGGACACCACAGTGACACTATGGAAGCTGGTGGAACCGAGGGGCCACAGTGACACTCTGGGGCCTTTTGGAAGCAACGAGACTCTGGTGGGAAGCCACAGGATGATTAATGCTGGCAGGAACCTGCTGCAGGTGGGCTCCTCTCTCCCAGCTTCCACAAGTGCTGCTAGGATGCCACTGCGGCACTGGCTTGTCACGGGCTCACGGCTTCCTTTGGGAATGGCTCTGCTGCAGGATGGCATGCTGCAGAGAATGCAGGTAGATGTTGTGCTCCCTCCTGGCATGCAGGTGGACAAGAAAGCCTGATCCAGCCCCCGCTCAGCCCATGTGTGGCTGTGGCATTGGGGCGGGGCAACTTTGGGAGCAGCCCCAGCCCTGCTGCTGGTCCCGGCTGGGCACGCAGCTGCTGGGACACAGGTGTGTCCTGATGGCCCCCTTGTACTCGTTTGAGAAGGGAAGGACAGAGTGCATCAGTGAGTTTGGTGTGGCTTACATGCGGCAAGGAGAAGGTGCAGCCCAGAACTGGCTTTCACTTTGAGAAGCTTTTGCTCTTGCGGGAGCAGCTGGTGGACCTTTTCAACCGAGCTGCAAGAGTGAAAAGTGTGATGGCATGTCTCTCTGAGAAGGAAGGTTCAGTGCCGCAGCGTGTTGTGCACAATTGATATGCTGATAAGAGAAGGGAGTGCTTTTGGAACGTTTTCCTTCCTGACACGTCTGTCTGTGGGAGCTTTAGGTGCTTGGACTCAGGGATAGCGAAGGTGTGTGAAGGTGACCGGGCTGCGAGAATCCTGTTGCAACAGGGAAGAGGGAAGGTCAGCAAATGTTTCCTGTCCTGGCACATGTCTCAGTCTGAAGTGCAGCTGGAGATGCTTCACTTCTGCCAAGGACGCTGCCAGCTTGAGAGAAGGATGCGCTCTATGGAGTTGAGAAAGAAAGTGCGTAGGACAAGCTTGTTTCCTCCAGTTCCTAGACAGCAAAGGGGCTATGAAAGGCAGCACTGGCTTTTTGTTCTAGGAGTTTTTCTTGACAAGCAGCTGCTGGATGTTTGCAAGGGGGTTTGGGATATGCAAAAATGAGAGGGTAAGCTGGTACACTGAGCTTGAGAGCAAAAGCATATCTTCAGGGCTTTGGATGCATTTCAGAGGCTGGGAGTTCCATGCTGAGCAGCTGATGGCACAGAAGAGGTTCTAAAGAAAGAGGCCGTGCTGGAATTGCCTTTTCTTTTGCAGCCTAGAAACTGCACAGCCAACAGCAAAAACGATTCCTCCTCCCTCCCTGCAACATGCAGCATCACATTCCTTTCTGTCACCAAGAGGCAGGATGCACAGCCGAGCTCTTCCACCCACTGCTCGCACACGACTGGGGCCGCGCCAGCCAAGCGCTTGGCTTTTTGCTGGCCACTGTCAGCGCTCATGGAAACAAGCACACGATAGCGCTGCCCACTTGCAGAAGAAGGAATCACTGCGAGGCCAGCTCGAAAGCAGCCCAAGGGCAGAGGCAACTTGGAAACTTCGCTGCTCTCAAATCAACGGTGTCAGGACAAAAAGATTTCCCTCATCTTCCCCTTGCACGTGCAGACTCCTCTTTGCACCCACACTCCAAGAGCAAGATGAACTCCTTTGCCCTAACTTGCACTTTCCTTCTCAGCTCTAGGCACCATCCTAAGGCTTCCCTCTGCCAGAGTCAGGATCCAAAGACAACGGCACCAGGGACTGCTCACACACAAAAGGCACCAGGACAAAAGGCTCCCGAGCTTGGCCTTTGCATTCCCGCGGACAGCTCAACAGCTCTAAGCCAGAGAAGTGCCTGGTGGGAAGAGCCTTTAGAATCACTCCGAGCACCTCATGACAAGGAGCTGCAGCGTGTGGGGATGAATCTGCAGCAGCCTCCTGCCCCAGGGTGTCCCCCGGGAGCAGCCATGCGCCAGGCCGTGACTGCCAGCTGCACATGCAAAGGAGCCGGTGTTCCACACCATGGCTGTGCCTGGGACAGAGACACGAGTGGCCACAGAAGTGGCCATGGCACTGTCCGCACGCTGTCCCTGCTGCTTCTCGCCCAGCCGCTGGCGGGGCACCAACTGCCAGCCACGCACTCCTAAAGCCACGGGCCCACTGGGACACTGCGGGGGCTGGTGGAAGCCAGCGGCCATTGTGACACAGCGGGGCTGCACAGAAGCCACGGTGCTTTGTGACCCGTGGCTCCCAGGAGAGCCTTTGTGATGCTGGGGACCTACCCGGAAGCCTGGCTCCAGTGTGACACCAGCACAGAAGCTCGGGGAGCCCTGGAGACCGTGGGGACGCTATGGAAGCTGGCAGAAGCCTGGCTCCACTGTGACACCAGCACAGAAGCTCGGGGAGCCCTGCAGACCGTGGGGATGCTAGGGAAGCTGATGGAAGCCTGGACACCACAGTGACACTATGGAAGCTGGTGGAACCGAGGGGCCACAGTGACACTCTGGGGCCTTTTGGAAGCAACGAGACTCTGGTGGGAAGCCACAGGATGATTAATGCTGGCAGGAACCTGCTGCAGGTGGGCTCCTCTCTCCCAGCTTCCACAAGTGCTGCTAGGATGCCACTGCGGCACTGGCTTGTCACGGGCTCACGGCTTCCTTTGGGAATGGCTCTGCTGCAGGATGGCATGCTGCAGAGAATGCAGGTAGATGTTGTGCTCCCTCCTGGCATGCAGGTGGACAAGAAAGCCTGATCCAGCCCCCGCTCAGCCCATGTGTGGCTGTGGCATTGGGGCGGGGCAACTTTGGGAGCAGCCCCAGCCCTGCTGCTGGTCCCGGCTGGGCACGCAGCTGCTGGGACACAGGTGTGTCCTGATGGCCCCCGTGTACTCGTTTGAGAAGGGAAGGACAGAGTGCATCAGTGAGTTTGGTGTGGCTTACATGCGGCAAGGAGAAGGTGCAGCCCAGAACTGGCTTTCACTTTGAGAAGCTTTTGCTCTTGCGGGAGCAGCTGGTGGACCTTTTCAACCGAGCTGCAAGAGTGAAAAGTGTGATGGCATGTCTCTCTGAGAAGGAAGGTTCAGTGCCGCAGCGTGTTGTGCACAATTGATATGCTGATAAGAGAAGGGGGTGCTTTTGGACCGTTTTCCTTCCTGACACGTCTGTCTGTGGGAGCTTTAGGTGCTTGGACTCAGGGATAGCGAAGGTGTGTGAAGGTGACTGGGCTGCGAGAATCCTGTTGCAACAGGGAAGAGGGAAGGTCAGCAAATGTTTCCTGTCCTGGCACATGTCTCAGTCTGAAGTGCAGCTGGAGATGCTTCACTTCTGCCAAGGACGCTGCCAGCTTGAGAGAAGGATGCGCTCTATGGAGTTGAGAAAGAAAGTGCGTAGGACAAGCTTGTTTCCTCCAGTTCCTAGACAGCAAAGGGGCTATGAAAGGCAGCACTGGCTTTTTGTTCTAGGAGTTTTTCTTGACAAGCAGCTGCTGGATGTTTGGAAGGGGGTTTGGGATATGCAAAAAGGAGAGGGTAAGCTGGTACACTGAGCTTGAGAGCAAAAGCATATCTTCAGGGCTTTGGATGCATTTCAGAGGCTGGGAGTTCCATGCTGAGCAGCTGATGGCACAGAAGAGGTTCTAAAGAAAGAGGCCGTGCTGGAATTGCCTTTTCTTTTGCAGCCTAGAAACTGCACAGCCAACAGCAAAAACAATTCCTCCTCCCTCCCTGCAACATGCAGCATCACATTCCTTTCTGTCACCAAGAGGCAGGATGTACAGCTGTCTGGGTTTTGAAAGACAGGTGTCTGCTAAGGAAGGCAGAAGCCCCCCTTGAAGTGGCAGATATAACCCTTTTTTCCCTCCAAGTTATTATATTTTGAAATCAAGGGCCTTTAGGCAAAGATGTGGGAAATAGGAATAACTGTTCTTTACTATATGTATATATATATGTATATATATATTTATATAACCAGTCAAACAAAACAACAACAACTATGACAGTAACAGCACACACAAACCCAGTCCCAGCCTTCTCGGCTGTCAGGCTATTTCCCCTCGGGTGCAGTTCCGCTCGCAGCCGGCAGGGGCGCTGGCGGCTCCCGGTGAGCAGGGCAGGTGTGATGGTTCCCCCGCGGCTGCAGGGGGCGCTCCGGAGCGAGCTCGGGAAACACGCGGCACCCGTGCCCTGGGATCCCGGGAAGGGAAGGAACAAAGGCTTCACAAACCCCTGGGCAGCCGATCCCGGACTCTCAGGAACAGCAGGCTGGAAACGGCAGGCGGGAGCAGCAGGCTAGAGCGGCAGGCTAGAGCGGCAGGGACGAACGCAAATCCCGGGTGGCAGGCGAGATGTATCCAGATGGGAGAACCCCACGGATGCCCAGGCAGGCAGGGCGAGCAGGGCTACAGCGTAGCGAAAACTCGAAGCAGCAGTAGTGGGGCAGGGCAGCCACAGCTCGGCCTCCAGCAGGGCAGGAAAAGCGGCTTTTGGGGTCCCGGCGTTGTTTCCAGCAGGAAGAGAAGAACGGCCAAAAAGAAAGAAGCAGCAGCTCCTTTCTCTGCAGCTTCTCTCTCCGGACGCTCAGAGCGAACTGCCCCCACACCCAGGTGTAGACAAAAAAGTAGCCAGGCCCGCCCCACTCTCTTTTTTGTCTTTCTTAAGTACAGCTTTTTGTCCCCTAGCAACATGCATATGGGAGAAAATTCCTTTAACAGAAAAAAAAACCTAAGACTAAACTAAAACCCCAACAACAGCCGAGCTCTTCCACCCACTGCTCGCACACGACTGGGGCCGCGCTAGCCAAGCGCTTGGCTTTTTGCTGGCCACTGTCAGCGCTCATGGAAACAAGCACACGATAGCGCTGCCCACTTGCAGAAGAAGGAATCACTGCGAGGCCAGCTCGAAAGCAGCCCAAGGGCAGAGGCAACTTGGAAACTTCGCTGCTCTCAAATCAACGGTGTCAGGACAAAAAGATTTCCCTCATCTTCCCCTTGCACGTGCAGACTCCTCTTTGCACCCACACTCCAAGAGCAAGATGAACTCCTTTGCCCTAACTTGCACTTTCCTTCTCAGCTCTAGGCACCATCCTAAGGCTTCCCTCTGCCAGAGTCAGGATCCAAAGACAACGGCACCAGGGACTGCTCACACACAAAAGGCACCAGGACAAAAGGCTCCCGAGCTTGGCCTTTGCATTCCCGCGGACAGCTCAACAGCTCTAAGCCAGAGAAGTGCCTGCTGGGAAGAGCCTTTAGAATCACTCCGAGCACCTCATGACAAGGAGCTGCAGCGTGTGGGGATGAATCTGCAGCAGCCTCCTGCCCCAGGGTGTCCCCTGGGAGCAGCCATGCGCCAGGCCGTGACTGCCAGCTGCACATGCAAAGGAGCCGGTGTTCCACACCACGGCTGTGCCTGGGACAGAGACACGAGTGGCCACAGAAGTGGCCATGGCACTGTCCGCACACTGTCCCTGCTGCTTCTCGCCCAGCCGCTGGCGGGGCACCAACTGCCAGCCACGCACTCCTAAAGCCACGGGCCCACTGGGACACTGCGGGGGCTGGTGGAAGCCAGCGGCCATTGTGACACAGCGGGGCTGCACAGAAGCCACGGTGCTTTGTGACCCGTGGCTCCCAGGAGAGCCTTTGTGATGCTGGGGACCTACCCGGAAGCCTGGCTCCACTGTGACACCAGCACAGAAGCTCGGGGAGCCCTGGAGACCGTGGGGACGCTATGGAAGCTGGCAGAAGCCTGGCTCCACTGTGACACCAGCACAGAAGCTCGGGGAGCCCTGCAGACCGTGGGGATGCTAGGGAAGCTGATGGAAGCCTGGACACCACAGTGACACTATGGAAGCTGGTGGAACCGAGGGGCCACAGTGACACTCTGGGGCCTTTTGGAAGCAACGAGACTCTGGTGGGAAGCCACAGGATGATTAATGCTGGCAGGAACCTGCTGCAGGTGGGCTCCTCTCTCCCAGCTTCCACAAGTGCTGCTAGGATGCCACTGCGGCACTGGCTTGTCACGGGCTCACGGCTTCCTTTGGGAATGGCTCTGCTGCAGGATGGCATGCTGCAGAGAATGCAGGTAGATGTTGTGCTCCCTCCTGGCATGCAGGTGGACAAGAAAGCCTGATCCAGCCCCCGCTCAGCCCATGTGTGGCTGTGGCATTGGGGCGGGGCAACTTTGGGAGCAGCCCCAGCCCTGCTGCTGGTCCCGGCTGGGCACGCAGCTGCTGGGACACAGGTGTGTCCTGATGGCCCCCGTGTACTCGTTTGAGAAGGGAAGGACAGAGTGCATCAGTGAGTTTGGTGTGGCTTACATGCGGCAAGGAGAAGGTGCAGCCCAGAACTGGCTTTCACTTTGAGAAGCTTTTGCTCTTGCGGGAGCAGCTGGTGGACCTTTTCAACCGAGCTGCAAGAGTGAAAAGTGTGATGGCATGTCTCTCTGAGAAGGAAGGTTCAGTGCCGCAGCGTGTTGTGCACAATTGATATGCTGATAAGAGAAGGGAGTGCTTTTGGAACGTGTTCCTTCCTGACACGTCTGTCTGTGGGAGCTTTAGGTGCTTGGACTCAGGGATAGCGAAGGTGTGTGAAAGTGACTGGGCTGCGAGAATCCTGTTGCAACAGGGAAGAGGGAAGGTCAGCAAATGTTTCCTGTCCTGGCACATGTCTCAGTCTGAAGTGCAGCTGGAGATGCTTCACTTCTGCCAAGGACGCTGCCAGCTTGAGAGAAGGATGCGCTCTATGGAGTTGAGAAAGAAAGTGCGTAGGACAAGCTTGTTTCCTCCAGTTCCTAGACAGCAAAGGGGCTATGAAAGGCAGCACTGGCTTTTTGTTCTAGGAGTTTTTCTTGACAAGCAGCTGCTGGATGTTTGGAAGGGGGTTTGGGATATGCAAAAATGAGAGGGTAAGCTGGTACACTGAGCTTGAGAGCAAAAGCATATCTTCAGGGCTTTGGATGCATTTCAGAGGCTGGGAGTTCCATGCTGAGCAGCTGATGGCACAGAAGAGGTTCTAAAGAAAGAGGCCGTGCTGGAATTGCCTTTTCTTTTGCAGCCTAGAAACTGCACAGCCAACAGCAAAAACGATTCCTCCTCCCTCCCTGCAACATGCAGCATCACATTCCTTTCTGTCACCAAGAGGCAGGATGCACAGCCGAGCTCTTCCACCCACTGCTCGCACACGACTGGGGCCGCGCCAGCCAAGCGCTTGGCTTTTTGCTGGCCACTGTCAGCGCTCATGGAAACAAGCACACGATAGCGCTGCCCACTTGCAGAAGAAGGAATCACTGCGAGGCCAGGTCGAAAGCAGCCCAAGGGCAGAGGCAACTTGGAAACTTCGCTGCTCTCAAATCAACGGTGTCAGGACAAAAAGATTTCCCTCATCTTCCCCTTGCACGTGCAGACTCCTCTTTGCACCCACACTCCAAGAGCAAGATGAACTCCTTTGCCCTAACTTGCACTTTCCTTCTCAGCTCTAGGCACCATCCTAAGGCTTCCCTCTGCCAGAGTCAGGATCCAAAGACAACGGCACCAGGGACTGCTCACACACAAAAGGCACCAGGACAAAAGGCTCCCGAGCTTGGCCTTTGCATTCCCGCGGACAGCTCAACAGCTCTAAGCCAGAGAAGTGCCTGCTGGGAAGAGCCTTTAGAATCACTCCGAGCACCTCATGACAAGGAGCTGCAGCGTGTGGGGATGAATCTGCAGCAGCCTCCTGCCCCAGGGTGTCCCCTGGGAGCAGCCATGCGCCAGGCCGTGACTGCCAGCTGCACATGCAAAGGAGCCGGTGTTCCACACCACGGCTGTGCCTGGGACAGAGACACGAGTGGCCACAGAAGTGGCCATGGCACTGTCCGCACGCTGTCCCTGCTGCTTCTCGCCCAGCCGCTGGCGGGGCACCAACTGCCAGCCACGCACTCCTAAAGCCACGGGCCCACTGGGACACTGCGGGGGCTGGTGGAAGCCAGCGGCCATTGTGACACAGCGGGGCTGCACAGAAGCCACGGTGCTTTGTGACCCGTGGCTCCCAGGAGAGCCTTTGTGATGCTGGGGACCTACCCGGAAGCCTGGCTCCACTGTGACACCAGCACAGAAGCTCGGGGAGCCCTGGAGACCGTGGGGACGCTATGGAAGCTGGCAGAAGCCTGGCTCCACTGTGACACCAGCACAGAAGCTCGGGGTGCCCTGCAGACCGTGGGGATGCTAGGGAAGCTGATGGAAGCCTGGACACCACAGTGACACTATGGAAGCTGGTGGAACCGAGGGGCCACAGTGACACTCTGGGGCCTTTTGGAAGCAACGAGACTCTGGTGGGAAGCCACGGGATGATTAATGCTGGCAGGAACCTGCTGCAGGTGGGCTCCTCTCTCCCAGCTTCCACAAGTGCTGCTAGGATGCCACTGCGGCACTGGCTTGTCACGGGCTCACGGCTTCCTTTGGGAATGGCTCTGCTGCAGGATGGCATGCTGCAGAGAATGCAGGTAGATGTTGTGCTCCCTCCTGGCATGCAGGTGGACAAGAAAGCCTGATCCAGCCCCCGCTCAGCCCATGTGTGGCTGTGGCATTGGGGCGGGGCAACTTTGGGAGCAGCCCCAGCCCTGCTGCTGGTCCCGGCTGGGCACGCAGCTGCTGGGACACAGGTGTGTCCTGATGGCCCCCGTGTACTCGTTTGAGAAGGGAAGGACAGAGTGCATCAGTGATTTTGGTGTGGCTTACATGCGGCAAGGAGAAGGTGCAGCCCAGAACTGGCTTTCACTTTGAGAAGCTTTTGCTCTTGCGGGAGCAGCTGGTGGACCTTTTCAACCGAGCTGCAAGAGTGAAAAGTGTGATGGCATGTCTCTCTGAGAAGGAAGGTTCAGTGCCGCAGCGTGTTGTGCACAATTGATATGCTGATAAGAGAAGGGGGTGCTTTTGGAACGTGTTTCTTCCTGACACGTCTGTCTGTGGGAGCTTTAGGTGCTTGGACTCAGGGATAGCGAAGGTGTGTGAAAGTGACTGGGCTGCGAGAATCCTGTTGCAACAGGGAAGAGGGAAGGTCAGCAAATGTTTCCTGTCCTGGCACATGTCTCAATCTGAAGTGCAGCTGGAGATGCTTCACTTCTGCCAAGGACGCTGCCAGCTTGAGAGAAGGATGCGCTCTATGGAGTTGAGAAAGAAAGTGCGTAGGACAAGCTTGTTTCCTCCAGTTCCTAGACAGCAAAGGGGCTATGAAAGGCAGCACTGGCTTTTTGTTCTAGGAGTTTTTCTTGACAAGCAGCTGCTGGATGTTTGGAAGGGGGTTTGGGATATGCAAAAATGAGAGGGTAAGCTGGTACACTGAGCTTGAGAGCTTTTAAAAGCATATCTTCAGGGCTTTGGATGCATTTCAGAGGCTGGGAGTTCCATGCTGAGCAGCTGATGGCACAGAAGAGGTTCTAAAGAAAGAGGCCGTGCTGGAATTGCCTTTTCTTTTGCAGCCTAGAAACTGCACAGCCAACAGCAAAAACGATTCCTCCTCCCTCCCTGCAACATGCAGCATCACATTCCTTTCTGTCACCAAGAGGCAGGATGTACAGCTGTCTGGGTTTTGAAAGACAGGTGTCTGCTAAGGAAGGCAGAAGCCCCCCTTGAAGTGGCAGATATAACCCTTTTTCCCTCCAAGTTATTATATTTTGAAATCAAGGGCCTTTAGGCAAAGATGTGGGAAATAGGAATAACAGTTCTTTACTATATATATATATATATATGTATATATATATTTATATTACCAGTCAAACAAAACAACAACAACTATGACAGTAACAGCACACACAAACCCAGTCCCAGCCTTCTCGGCTGTCAGGCTATTTCCCCTCGGGTGCAGTTCCGCTCGCAGCCGGCAGGGGCGCTGGCGGCTCCCGGTGAGCAGGGCAGGTGCGATGGTTCCCCCGCGGCTGCAGGGGGCGCTCCGGAGCGAGCTCGGGAAACACGCGGCACCCGTGCCCTGGGATCCCGGGAAGGGAAGGAACAAAGGCTTCACAAACCCCTGGGCAGCCGATCCCGGACTCTCAGGAACAGCAGGCTGGAAACGGCAGGCGGGAGCAGCAGGCTAGAGCGGCAGGCTAGAGCGGCAGGGACGAACGCAAATCCCGGGTGGCAGGCGAGATGTATCCAGATGGGAGAACCCCACGGATGCCCAGGCAGGCAGGGCGAGCAGGGCTACAGCGTAGCGAAAACTCGAAGCAGCAGCAGTGGGGCAGGGCAGCCACAGCTCGGCCTCCAGCAGGGCAGGAAAAGCGGCTTTTGGGGTCCCGGCGTTGTTTCCAGCAGGAAGAGAAGAACGGCCAAAAAGAAAGAAGCAGCAGCTCCTTTCTCTGCAGCTTCTCTCTCCGGACGCTCAGAGCGAACTGCCCCCACACCCAGGTGTAGACAAAAAAGTAGCCAGGCCCGCCCCACTCTCTTTTTTGTCTTTCTTAAGTACAGCTATTTGTCCCCTAGCAACATGCATATGGGAGAAAATTCCTTTAACAGAAAAAAAAACCTAAGACTAAACCAAAACCCCAACAACAGCCGAGCTCTTCCACCCACTGCTCGCACACGACTGGGGCCGCGCTAGCCAAGCGCTTGGCTTTTTGCTGGCCACTGTCAGCGCTCATGGAAACAAGCACACGATAGCGCTGCCCACTTGCAGAAGAAGGAATCACTGCGAGGCCAGCTCGAAAGCAGCCCAAGGGCAGAGGCAACTTGGAAACTTCGCTGCTCTCAAATCAACGGTGTCAGGACAAAAAGATTTCCCTCATCTTCCCCTTGCACGTGCAGACTCCTCTTTGCACTCACACTCCAAGAGCAAGATGAACTCCTTTGCCCTAACTTGCACTTTCCTTCTCAGCTCTAGGCACCATCCTAAGGCTTCCCTCTGCCAGAGTCAGGATCCAAAGACAACGGCAGCAGGGACTGCTCACACACAAAAGGCACCAGGACAAAAGGCTCCCGAGCTTGGCCTTTGCATTCCCGCGGACAGCTCAACAGCTCTAAGCCAGAGAAGTGCCTGCTGGGAAGAGCCTTTAGAATCACTCTGAGCACCTCATGACAAGGAGCTGCAGCGTGTGGGGATGAATCTGCAGCAGCCTCCTGCCCCAGGGTGTCCCCCGGGAGCAGCCATGCGCCAGGCCGTGACTGCCAGCTGCACATGCAAAGGAGCCGGTGTTCCACACCACGGCTGTGCCTGGGACAGAGACACGAGTGGCCACAGAAGTGGCCATGGCACTGTCCGCACGCTGTCCCTGCTGCTTCTCGCCCAGCCGCTGGCGGGGCACCAACTGCCAGCCACGCACTCCTAAAGCCACGGGCCCACTGGGACACTGCGGGGGCTGGTGGAAGCCAGCGGCCATTGTGACACAGCGGGGCTGCACAGAAGCCACGGTGCTTTGTGACCCGTGGCTCCCAGGAGAGCCTTTGTGATGCTGGGGACCTACCCGGAAGCCTGGCTCCAGTGTGACACCAGCACAGAAGCTCGGGGAGCCCTGGAGACCGTGGGGACGCTATGGAAGCTGATGGAAGCCTGGACACCACAGTGACACTATGGAAGCTGGTGGAACCGAGGGGCCACAGTGACACTCTGGGGCCTTTTGGAAGCAACGAGACTCTGGTGGGAAGCCACGGGATGATTAATGCTGGCAGGAACCTGCTGCAGGTGGGCTCCTCTCTCCCAGCTTCCACAAGTGCTGCTAGGATGCCACTGCGGCACTGGCTTGTCACGGGCTCACGGCTTCCTTTGGGAATGGCTCTGCTGCAGGATGGCATGCTGCAGAGAATGCAGGTAGATGTTGTGCTCCCTCCTGGCATGCAGGTGGACAAGAAAGCCTGATCCAGCCCCCGCTCAGCCCATGTGTGGCTGTGGCATTGGGGCGGGGCAACTTTGGGAGCAGCCCCAGCCCTGCTGCTGGTCCCGGCTGGGCACGCAGCTGCTGGGACACAGGTGTGTCCTGATGGCCCCCGTGTACTCATTTGAGAAGGGAAGGACAGAGTGCATCAGTGAGTTTGGTGTGGCTTACATGCGGCAAGGAGAAGGTGCAGCCCAGAACTGGCTTTCACTTTGAGAAGCTTTTGCTCTTGTGGGAGCTGCTGGTGGACCTTTTCAACCGAGCTGCAAGAGTGAAAAGTGTGATGGCATGTCTATCTGAGAAGGAAGGTTCAGTGCCGCAGCGTGTTGTGCACAATTGATATGCTGATAAGAGAAGGGAGTGCTTTTGGAACGTGTTCCTTCCTGACACGTCTGTCTGTGGGAGCTTTAGGTGCTTGGACTCAGGGATAGCGAAGGTGTGTGAAAGTGACTGGGCTGCGAGAATCCTGTTGCAACAGGGAAGAGGGAAGGTCAGCAAATGTTTCCTGTCCTGGCACATGTCTCAGTCTGAAGTGCAGCTGGAGATGCTTCACTTCTGCCAAGGACGCTGCCAGCTTGAGAGAAGGATGCGCTCTATGGAGTTGAGAAAGAAAGTGCGTAGGACAAGCTTGTTTCCTCCAGTTCCTAGACAGCAAAGGGGCTATGAAAGGCAGCACTGGCTTTTTGTTCTAGGAGTTTTTCTTGACAAGCAGCTGCTGGATGTTTGGAAGGGGGTTTGGGATATGCAAAAATGAGAGGGTAAGCTGGTACACTGAGCTTGAGAGCAAAAGCATATCTTCAGGGCTTTGGATGCATTTCAGAGGCTGGGAGTTCCATGCTGAGCAGCTGATGGCACAGAAGAGGTTCTAAAGAAAGAGGCCGTGCTGGAATTGCCTTTTCTTTTGCAGCCTAGAAACTGCACAGCCAACAGCAAAAACGATTCCTCCTCCCTCCCTGCAACATGCAGCATCACATTCCTTTCTGTCACCAAGAGGCAGGATGCACAGCCGAGCTCTTCCACCCACTGCTCGCACACGACTGGGGCCGCGCCAGCCAAGCGCTTGGCTTTTTGCTGGCCACTGTCAGCGCTCATGGAAACAAGCACACGATAGCGCTGCCCACTTGCAGAAGAAGGAATCACTGCGAGGCCAGGTCGAAAGCAGCCCAAGGGCAGAGGCAACTTGGAAACTTCGCTGCTCTCAAATCAACGGTGTCAGGACAAAAAGATTTCCCTCATCTTCCCCTTGCACGTGCAGACTCCTCTTTGCACCCACACTCCAAGAGCAAGATGAACTCCTTTGCCCTAACTTGCACTTTCCTTCTCAGCTCTAGGCACCATCCTAAGGCTTCCCTCTGCCAGAGTCAGGATCCAAAGACAACGGCACCAGGGACTGCTCACACACAAAAGGCACCAGGACAAAAGGCTCCCGAGCTTGGCCTTTGCATTCCCGCGGACAGCTCAACAGCTCTAAGCCAGAGAAGTGCCTGCTGGGAAGAGCCTTTAGAATCACTCCGAGCACCTCATGACAAGGAGCTGCAGCGTGTGGGGATGAATCTGCAGCAGCCTCCTGCCCCAGGGTGTCCCCCGGGAGCAGCCATGCGCCAGGCCGTGACTGCCAGCTGCACATGCAAAGGAGCCGGTGTTCCACACCATGGCTGTGCCTGGGACAGAGACACGAGTGGCCACAGAAGTGGCCATGGCACTGTCCGCACGCTGTCCCTGCTGCTTCTCGCCCAGCCGCTGGCGGGGCACCAACTGCCAGCCACGCACTCCTAAAGCCACGGGCCCACTGGGACACTGCGGGGGCTGGTGGAAGCCAGCGGCCATTGTGACACAACGGGGCTGCACAGAAGCCACGGTGCTTTGTGACCTGTGGCTCCCAGGAGAGCCTTTGTGATGCTGGGGACCTACCCGGAAGCCTGGCTCCACTGTGACACCAGCACAGAAGCTCGGGGAGCCCTGGAGACCGTGGGGACGCTATGGAAGCTGGCAGAAGCCTGGCTCCACTGTGACACCAGCACAGAAGCTCGGGGAGCCCTGCAGACCGTGGGGATGCTAGGGAAGCTGATGGAAGCCTGGACACCACAGTGACACTATGGAAGCTGGTGGAACCGAGGGGCCACAGTGACACTCTGGGGCCTTTTGGAAGCAACGAGACTCTGGTGGGAAGCCACGGGATGATTAATGCTGGCAGGAACCTGCTGCAGGTGGGCTCCTCTCTCCCAGCTTCCACAAGTGCTGCTAGGATGCCACTGCGGCACTGGCTTGTCACGGGCTCACGGCTTCCTTTGGGAATGGCTCTGCTGCAGGATGGCATGCTGCAGAGAATGCAGGTAGATGTTGTGCTCCCTCCTGGCATGCAGGTGGACAAGAAAGCCTGATCCAGCCCCCGCTCAGCCCATGTGTGGCTGTGGCATTGGGGCGGGGCAACTTTGGGAGCAGCCCCAGCCCTGCTGCTGGTCCCGGCTGGGCACGCAGCTGCTGGGACACAGGTGTGTCCTGATGGCCCCCGTGTACTCATTTGAGAAGGGAAGGACAGAGTGCATCAGTGAGTTTGGTGTGGCTTACATGCGGCAAGGAGAAGGTGCAGCCCAGAACTGGCTTTCACTTTGAGAAGCTTTTGCTCTTGTGGGAGCTGCTGGTGGACCTTTTCAACCGAGCTGCAAGAGTGAAAAGTGTGATGGCATGTCTATCTGAGAAGGAAGGTTCAGTGCCGCAGCGTGTTGTGCACAATTGATATGCTGATAAGAGAAGGGAGTGCTTTTGGAACGTGTTCCTTCCTGACACGTCTGTCTGTGGGAGCTTTAGGTGCTTGGACTCAGGGATAGCGAAGGTGTGTGAAAGTGACTGGGCTGCGAGAATCCTGTTGCAACAGGGAAGAGGGAAGGTCAGCAAATGTTTCCTGTCCTGGCACATGTCTCAGTCTGAAGTGCAGCTGGAGATGCTTCACTTCTGCCAAGGACGCTGCCAGCTTGAGAGAAGGATGCGCTCTATGGAGTTGAGAAAGAAAGTGCGTAGGACAAGCTTGTTTCCTCCAGTTCCTAGACAGCAAAGGGGCTATGAAAGGCAGCACTGGCTTTTTGTTCTAGGAGTTTTTCTTGACAAGCAGCTGCTGGATGTTTGGAAGGGGGTTTGGGATATGCAAAAATGAGAGGGTAAGCTGGTACACTGAGCTTGAGAGCAAAAGCATATCTTCAGGGCTTTGGATGCATTTCAGAGGCTGGGAGTTCCATGCTGAGCAGCTGATGGCACAGAAGAGGTTCTAAAGAAAGAGGCCGTGCTGGAATTGCCTTTTCTTTTGCAGCCTAGAAACTGCACAGCCAACAGCAAAAACGATTCCTCCTCCCTCCCTGCAACATGCAGCATCACATTCCTTTCTGTCACCAAGAGGCAGGATGCACAGCCGAGCTCTTCCACCCACTGCTCGCACACGACTGGGGCCGCGCCAGCCAAGCGCTTGGCTTTTTGCTGGCCACTGTCAGCGCTCATGGAAACAAGCACACGATAGCGCTGCCCACTTGCAGAAGAAGGAATCACTGCGAGGCCAGGTCGAAAGCAGCCCAAGGGCAGAGGCAACTTGGAAACTTCGCTGCTCTCAAATCAACGGTGTCAGGACAAAAAGATTTCCCTCATCTTCCCCTTGCACGTGCAGACTCCTCTTTGCACCCACACTCCAAGAGCAAGATGAACTCCTTTGCCCTAACTTGCACTTTCCTTCTCAGCTCTAGGCACCATCCTAAGGCTTCCCTCTGCCAGAGTCAGGATCCAAAGACAACGGCAGCAGGGACTGCTCACACACAAAAGGCACCAGGACAAAAGGCTCCCGAGCTTGGCCTTTGCATTCCCGCGGACAGCTCAACAGCTCTAAGCCAGAGAAGTGCCTGCTGGGAAGAGCCTTTAGAATCACTCCGAGCACCTCATGACAAGGAGCTGCAGCGTGTGGGGATGAATCTGCAGCAGCCTCCTGCCCCAGGGTGTCCCCTGGGAGCAGCCATGCGCCAGGCCGTGACTGCCAGCTGCACATGCAAAGGAGCCGGTGTTCCACACCACGGCTGTGCCTGGGACAGAGACACGAGTGGCCACAGAAGTGGCCATGGCACTGTCCGCACGCTGTCCCTGCTGCTTCTCGCCCAGCCGCTGGCGGGGCACCAACTGCCAGCCACGCACTCCTAAAGCCACGGGCCCACTGGGACACTGCGGGGGCTGGTGGAAGCCAGCGGCCATTGTGACACAGCGGGGCTGCACAGAAGCCACGGTGCTTTGTGACCCGTGGCTCCCAGGAGAGCCTTTGTGATGCTGGGGACCTACCCGGAAGCCTGGCTCCAGTGTGACACCAGCACAGAAGCTCGGGGAGCCCTGGAGACCGTGGGGACGCTATGGAAGCTGGCAGAAGCCTGGCTCCACTGTGACACCAGCACAGAAGCTTGGGGAGCCCTGCAGACCGTGGGGATGCTAGGGAAGCTGATGGAAGCCTGGACACCACAGTGACACTATGGAAGCTGGTGGAACCGAGGGGCCACAGTGACACTCTGGGGCCTTTTGGAAGCAACGAGACTCTGGTGGGAAGCCACGGGATGATTAATGCTGGCAGGAACCTGCTGCAGGTGGGCTCCTCTCTCCCAGCTTCCACAAGTGCTGCTAGGATGCCACTGCGGCACTGGCTTGTCACGGGCTCACGGCTTCCTTTGGGAATGGCTCTGCTGCAGGATGGCATGCTGCAGAGAATGCAGGTAGATGTTGTGCTCCCTCCTGGCATGCAGGTGGACAAGAAAGCCTGATCCAGCCCCCGCTCAGCCCATGTGTGGCTGTGGCATTGGGGCGGGGCAACTTTGGGAGCAGCCCCAGCCCTGCTGCTGGTCCCGGCTGGGCACGCAGCTGCTGGGACACAGGTGTGTCCTGATGGCCCCCGTGTACTCGTTTGAGAAGGGAAGGACAGAGTGCATCAGTGAGTTTGGTGTGGCTTACATGCGGCAAGGAGAAGGTGCAGCCCAGAACTGGCTTTCACTTGGAGAAGCTTTTGCTCTTGCGGGAGCAGCTGATGGACCTTTTCAACCGAGCTGCAAGAGTGAAAAGTGTGATGGCATGTCTATCTGAGAAGGAAGGTTCAGTGCCGCAGCGTGTTGTGCACAATTGATATGCTGATAAGAGAAGGGAGTGCTTTTGGAACGTTTTCCTTCCTGACACGTCTGTCTGTGGGAGCTTTAGGTGCTTGGACTCGGATAGCGAAGGTGTGTGAAGGTGACCGGGCTGTGAGAATCCTGTTGCAACAGGGAAGAGGGAAGGTCAGCAAATGTTTCCTGTCCTGGCACATGTCTCAATCTGAAGTGCAGCTGGAGATGCTTCACTTCTGCCAAGGACGCTGCCAGCTTGAGAGAAGGATGCGCTCTATGGAGTTGAGAAAGAAAGTGCGTAGGACAAGCTTGTTTCCTCCAGTTCCTAGACAGCAAAGGGGCTATGAAAGGCAGCACTGGCTTTTTGTTCTAGGAGTTTTTCTTGACAAGCAGCTGCTGGATGTTTGGAAGGGGGTTTGGGATATGCAAAAATGAGAGGGTAAGCTGGTACACTGAGCTTGAGAGCTTTTAAAAGCATATCTTCAGGGCTTTGGATGCATTTCAGAGGCTGGGAGTTCCATGCTGAGCAGCTGATGGCACAGAAGAGGTTCTAAAGAAAGAGGCCGTGCTGGAATTGCCTTTTCTTTTGCAGCCTAGAAACTGCACAGCCAACAGCAAAAACGATTCCTCCTCCCTCCCTGCAACATGCAGCATCACATTCCTTTCTGTCACCAAGAGGCAGGATGCACAGCCGAGCTCTTCCACCCACTGCTCGCACACGACTGGGGCCGCGCCAGCCAAGCGCTTGGCTTTTTGCTGGCCACTGTCAGCGCTCATGGAAACAAGCACACGATAGCGCTGCCCACTTGCAGAAGAAGGAATCACTGCGAGGCCAGGTCGAAAGCAGCCCAAGGGCAGAGGCAACTTGGAAACTTCGCTGCTCTCAAATCAACGGTGTCAGGACAAAAAGATTTCCCTCATCTTCCCCTTGCACGTGCAGACTCCTCTTTGCACCCACACTCCAAGAGCAAGATGAACTCCTTTGCCCTAACTTGCACTTTCCTTCTCAGCTCTAGGCACCATCCTAAGGCTTCCCTCTGCCAGAGTCAGGATCCAAAGACAACGGCACCAGGGACTGCTCACACACAAAAGGCACCAGGACAAAAGGCTCCCGAGCTTGGCCTTTGCATTCCCGCGGACAGCTCAACAGCTCTAAGCCAGAGAAGTGCCTGCTGGGAAGAGCCTTTAGAATCACTCCGAGCACCTCATGACAAGGAGCTGCAGCGTGTGGGGATGAATCTGCAGCAGCCTCCTGCCCCAGGGTGTCCCCTGGGAGCAGCCATGCGCCAGGCCGTGACTGCCAGCTGCACATGCAAAGGAGCCGGTGTTCCACACCACGGCTGTGCCTGGGACAGAGACACGAGTGGCCACAGAAGTGGCCATGGCACTGTCCGCACGCTGTCCCTGCTGCTTCTCGCCCAGCCGCTGGCGGGGCACCAACTGCCAGCCACGCACTCCTAAAGCCACGGGCCCACTGGGACACTGCGGGGGCTGGTGGAAGCCAGCGGCCATTGTGACACAGCGGGGCTGCACAGAAGCCACGGTGCTTTGTGACCCGTGGCTCCCAGGAGAGCCTTTGTGATGCTGGGGACCTACCCGGAAGCCTGGCTCCACTGTGACACCAGCACAGAAGCTCGGGGAGCCCTGGAGACCGTGGGGACGCTATGGAAGCTGGCAGAAGCCTGGCTCCACTGTGACACCAGCACAGAAGCTCGGGGTGCCCTGCAGACCGTGGGGATGCTAGGGAAGCTGATGGAAGCCTGGACACCACAGTGACACTATGGAAGCTGGTGGAACCGAGGGGCCACAGTGACACTCTGGGGCCTTTTGGAAGCAACGAGACTCTGGTGGGAAGCCACGGGATGATTAATGCTGGCAGGAACCTGCTGCAGGTGGGCTCCTCTCTCCCAGCTTCCACAAGTGCTGCTAGGATGCCACTGCGGCACTGGCTTGTCACGGGCTCACGGCTTCCTTTGGGAATGGCTCTGCTGCAGGATGGCATGCTGCAGAGAATGCAGGTAGATGTTGTGCTCCCTCCTGGCATGCAGGTGGACAAGAAAGCCTGATCCAGCCCCCGCTCAGCCCATGTGTGGCTGTGGCATTGGGGCGGGGCAACTTTGGGAGCAGCCCCAGCCCTGCTGCTGGTCCCGGCTGGGCACGCAGCTGCTGGGACACAGGTGTGTCCTGATGGCCCCCGTGTACTCGTTTGAGAAGGGAAGGACAGAGTGCATCAGTGATTTTGGTGTGGCTTACATGCGGCAAGGAGAAGGTGCAGCCCAGAACTGGCTTTCACTTTGAGAAGCTTTTGCTCTTGCGGGAGCAGCTGGTGGACCTTTTCAACCGAGCTGCAAGAGTGAAAAGTGTGATGGCATGTCTCTCTGAGAAGGAAGGTTCAGTGCCGCAGCGTGTTGTGCACAATTGATATGCTGATAAGAGAAGGGGGTGCTTTTGGAACGTGTTTCTTCCTGACACGTCTGTCTGTGGGAGCTTTAGGTGCTTGGACTCAGGGATAGCGAAGGTGTGTGAAAGTGACTGGGCTGCGAGAATCCTGTTGCAACAGGGAAGAGGGAAGGTCAGCAAATGTTTCCTGTCCTGGCACATGTCTCAATCTGAAGTGCAGCTGGAGATGCTTCACTTCTGCCAAGGACGCTGCCAGCTTGAGAGAAGGATGCGCTCTATGGAGTTGAGAAAGAAAGTGCGTAGGACAAGCTTGTTTCCTCCAGTTCCTAGACAGCAAAGGGGCTATGAAAGGCAGCACTGGCTTTTTGTTCTAGGAGTTTTTCTTGACAAGCAGCTGCTGGATGTTTGGAAGGGGGTTTGGGATATGCAAAAATGAGAGGGTAAGCTGGTACACTGAGCTTGAGAGCTTTTAAAAGCATATCTTCAGGGCTTTGGATGCATTTCAGAGGCTGGGAGTTCCATGCTGAGCAGCTGATGGCACAGAAGAGGTTCTAAAGAAAGAGGCCGTGCTGGAATTGCCTTTTCTTTTGCAGCCTAGAAACTGCACAGCCAACAGCAAAAACGATTCCTCCTCCCTCCCTGCAACATGCAGCATCACATTCCTTTCTGTCACCAAGAGGCAGGATGTACAGCTGTCTGGGTTTTGAAAGACAGGTGTCTGCTAAGGAAGGCAGAAGCCCCCCTTGAAGTGGCAGATATAACCCTTTTTCCCTCCAAGTTATTATATTTTGAAATCAAGGGCCTTTAGGCAAAGATGTGGGAAATAGGAATAACAGTTCTTTACTATATATATATATATATATGTATATATATATTTATATTACCAGTCAAACAAAACAACAACAACTATGACAGTAACAGCACACACAAACCCAGTCCCAGCCTTCTCGGCTGTCAGGCTATTTCCCCTCGGGTGCAGTTCCGCTCGCAGCCGGCAGGGGCGCTGGCGGCTCCCGGTGAGCAGGGCAGGTGTGATGGTTCCCCCGCGGCTGCAGGGGGCGCTCCGGAGCGAGCTCGGGAAACACGCGGCACCCGTGCCCTGGGATCCCGGGAAGGGAAGGAACAAAGGCTTCACAAACCCCTGGGCAGCCGATCCCGGACTCTCAGGAACAGCAGGCTGGAAACGGCAGGCGGGAGCAGCAGGCTAGAGCGGCAGGCTAGAGCGGCAGGGACGAACGCAAATCCCGGGTGGCAGGCGAGATGTATCCAGATGGGAGAACCCCACGGATGCCCAGGCAGGCAGGGCGAGCAGGGCTACAGCGTAGCGAAAACTCGAAGCAGCAGCAGTGGGGCAGGGCAGCCACAGCTCGGCCTCCAGCAGGGCAGGAAAAGCGGCTTTTGGGGTCCCGGCGTTGTTTCCAGCAGGAAGAGAAGAACGGCCAAAAAGAAAGAAGCAGCAGCTCCTTTCTCTGCAGCTTCTCTCTCCGGACGCTCAGAGCGAACTGCCCCCACACCCAGGTGTAGACAAAAAAGTAGCCAGGCCCGCCCCACTCTCTTTTTTGTCTTTCTTAAGTACAGCTATTTGTCCCCTAGCAACATGCATATGGGAGAAAATTCCTTTAACAGAAAAAAAAACCTAAGACTAAACCAAAACCCCAACAACAGCCGAGCTCTTCCACCCACTGCTCGCACACGACTGGGGCCGCGCTAGCCAAGCGCTTGGCTTTTTGCTGGCCACTGTCAGCGCTCATGGAAACAAGCACACGATAGCGCTGCCCACTTGCAGAAGAAGGAATCACTGCGAGGCCAGCTCGAAAGCAGCCCAAGGGCAGAGGCAACTTGGAAACTTCGCTGCTCTCAAATCAACGGTGTCAGGACAAAAAGATTTCCCTCATCTTCCCCTTGCACGTGCAGACTCCTCTTTGCACCCACACTCCAAGAGCAAGATGAACTCCTTTGCCCTAACTTGCACTTTCCTTCTCAGCTCTAGGCACCATCCTAAGGCTTCCCTCTGCCAGAGTCAGGATCCAAAGACAACGGCAGCAGGGACTGCTCACACACAAAAGGCACCAGGACAAAAGGCTCCCGAGCTTGGCCTTTGCATTCCCGCGGACAGCTCAACAGCTCTAAGCCAGAGAAGTGCCTGCTGGGAAGAGCCTTTAGAATCACTCTGAGCACCTCATGACAAGGAGCTGCAGCGTGTGGGGATGAATCTGCAGCAGCCTCCTGCCCCAGGGTGTCCCCCGGGAGCAGCCATGCGCCAGGCCGTGACTGCCAGCTGCACATGCAAAGGAGCCGGTGTTCCACACCACGGCTGTGCCTGGGACAGAGACACGAGTGGCCACAGAAGTGGCCATGGCACTGTCCGCACGCTGTCCCTGCTGCTTCTCGCCCAGCCGCTGGCGGGGCACCAACTGCCAGCCACGCACTCCTAAAGCCACGGGCCCACTGGGACACTGCGGGGGCTGGTGGAAGCCAGCGGCCATTGTGACACAGCGGGGCTGCACAGAAGCCACGGTGCTTTGTGACCCGTGGCTCCCAGGAGAGCCTTTGTGATGCTGGGGACCTACCCGGAAGCCTGGCTCCAGTGTGACACCAGCACAGAAGCTCGGGGAGCCCTGGAGACCGTGGGGACGCTATGGAAGCTGATGGAAGCCTGGACACCACAGTGACACTATGGAAGCTGGTGGAACCGAGGGGCCACAGTGACACTCTGGGGCCTTTTGGAAGCAACGAGACTCTGGTGGGAAGCCACGGGATGATTAATGCTGGCAGGAACCTGCTGCAGGTGGGCTCCTCTCTCCCAGCTTCCACAAGTGCTGCTAGGATGCCACTGCGGCACTGGCTTGTCACGGGCTCACGGCTTCCTTTGGGAATGGCTCTGCTGCAGGATGGCATGCTGCAGAGAATGCAGGTAGATGTTGTGCTCCCTCCTGGCATGCAGGTGGACAAGAAAGCCTGATCCAGCCCCCGCTCAGCCCATGTGTGGCTGTGGCATTGGGGCGGGGCAACTTTGGGAGCAGCCCCAGCCCTGCTGCTGGTCCCGGCTGGGCACGCAGCTGCTGGGACACAGGTGTGTCCTGATGGCCCCCGTGTACTCATTTGAGAAGGGAAGGACAGAGTGCATCAGTGAGTTTGGTGTGGCTTACATGCGGCAAGGAGAAGGTGCAGCCCAGAACTGGCTTTCACTTTGAGAAGCTTTTGCTCTTGTGGGAGCTGCTGGTGGACCTTTTCAACCGAGCTGCAAGAGTGAAAAGTGTGATGGCATGTCTATCTGAGAAGGAAGGTTCAGTGCCGCAGCGTGTTGTGCACAATTGATATGCTGATAAGAGAAGGGAGTGCTTTTGGAACGTGTTCCTTCCTGACACGTCTGTCTGTGGGAGCTTTAGGTGCTTGGACTCAGGGATAGCGAAGGTGTGTGAAAGTGACTGGGCTGCGAGAATCCTGTTGCAACAGGGAAGAGGGAAGGTCAGCAAATGTTTCCTGTCCTGGCACATGTCTCAGTCTGAAGTGCAGCTGGAGATGCTTCACTTCTGCCAAGGACGCTGCCAGCTTGAGAGAAGGATGCGCTCTATGGAGTTGAGAAAGAAAGTGCGTAGGACAAGCTTGTTTCCTCCAGTTCCTAGACAGCAAAGGGGCTATGAAAGGCAGCACTGGCTTTTTGTTCTAGGAGTTTTTCTTGACAAGCAGCTGCTGGATGTTTGGAAGGGGGTTTGGGATATGCAAAAATGAGAGGGTAAGCTGGTACACTGAGCTTGAGAGCAAAAGCATATCTTCAGGGCTTTGGATGCATTTCAGAGGCTGGGAGTTCCATGCTGAGCAGCTGATGGCACAGAAGAGGTTCTAAAGAAAGAGGCCGTGCTGGAATTGCCTTTTCTTTTGCAGCCTAGAAACTGCACAGCCAACAGCAAAAACGATTCCTCCTCCCTCCCTGCAACATGCAGCATCACATTCCTTTCTGTCACCAAGAGGCAGGATGCACAGCCGAGCTCTTCCACCCACTGCTCGCACACGACTGGGGCCGCGCCAGCCAAGCGCTTGGCTTTTTGCTGGCCACTGTCAGCGCTCATGGAAACAAGCACACGATAGCGCTGCCCACTTGCAGAAGAAGGAATCACTGCGAGGCCAGGTCGAAAGCAGCCCAAGGGCAGAGGCAACTTGGAAACTTCGCTGCTCTCAAATCAACGGTGTCAGGACAAAAAGATTTCCCTCATCTTCCCCTTGCACGTGCAGACTCCTCTTTGCACCCACACTCCAAGAGCAAGATGAACTCCTTTGCCCTAACTTGCACTTTCCTTCTCAGCTCTAGGCACCATCCTAAGGCTTCCCTCTGCCAGAGTCAGGATCCAAAGACAACGGCAGCAGGGACTGCTCACACACAAAAGGCACCAGGACAAAAGGCTCCCGAGCTTGGCCTTTGCATTCCCGCGGACAGCTCAACAGCTCTAAGCCAGAGAAGTGCCTGCTGGGAAGAGCCTTTAGAATCACTCCGAGCACCTCATGACAAGGAGCTGCAGCGTGTGGGGATGAATCTGCAGCAGCCTCCTGCCCCAGGGTGTCCCCTGGGAGCAGCCATGCGCCAGGCCGTGACTGCCAGCTGCACATGCAAAGGAGCCGGTGTTCCACACCACGGCTGTGCCTGGGACAGAGACACGAGTGGCCACAGAAGTGGCCATGGCACTGTCCGCACGCTGTCCCTGCTGCTTCTCGCCCAGCCGCTGGCGGGGCACCAACTGCCAGCCACGCACTCCTAAAGCCACGGGCCCACTGGGACACTGCGGGGGCTGGTGGAAGCCAGCGGCCATTGTGACACAGCGGGGCTGCACAGAAGCCACGGTGCTTTGTGACCCGTGGCTCCCAGGAGAGCCTTTGTGATGCTGGGGACCTACCCGGAAGCCTGGCTCCAGTGTGACACCAGCACAGAAGCTCGGGGAGCCCTGGAGACCGTGGGGACGCTATGGAAGCTGGCAGAAGCCTGGCTCCACTGTGACACCAGCACAGAAGCTTGGGGAGCCCTGCAGACCGTGGGGATGCTAGGGAAGCTGATGGAAGCCTGGACACCACAGTGACACTATGGAAGCTGGTGGAACCGAGGGGCCACAGTGACACTCTGGGGCCTTTTGGAAGCAACGAGACTCTGGTGGGAAGCCACGGGATGATTAATGCTGGCAGGAACCTGCTGCAGGTGGGCTCCTCTCTCCCAGCTTCCACAAGTGCTGCTAGGATGCCACTGCGGCACTGGCTTGTCACGGGCTCACGGCTTCCTTTGGGAATGGCTCTGCTGCAGGATGGCATGCTGCAGAGAATGCAGGTAGATGTTGTGCTCCCTCCTGGCATGCAGGTGGACAAGAAAGCCTGATCCAGCCCCCGCTCAGCCCATGTGTGGCTGTGGCATTGGGGCGGGGCAACTTTGGGAGCAGCCCCAGCCCTGCTGCTGGTCCCGGCTGGGCACGCAGCTGCTGGGACACAGGTGTGTCCTGATGGCCCCCGTGTACTCGTTTGAGAAGGGAAGGACAGAGTGCATCAGTGAGTTTGGTGTGGCTTACATGCGGCAAGGAGAAGGTGCAGCCCAGAACTGGCTTTCACTTGGAGAAGCTTTTGCTCTTGCGGGAGCAGCTGATGGACCTTTTCAACCGAGCTGCAAGAGTGAAAAGTGTGATGGCATGTCTATCTGAGAAGGAAGGTTCAGTGCCGCAGCGTGTTGTGCACAATTGATATGCTGATAAGAGAAGGGAGTGCTTTTGGAACGTTTTCCTTCCTGACACGTCTGTCTGTGGGAGCTTTAGGTGCTTGGACTCGGATAGCGAAGGTGTGTGAAGGTGACCGGGCTGTGAGAATCCTGTTGCAACAGGGAAGAGGGAAGGTCAGCAAATGTTTCCTGTCCTGGCACATGTCTCAATCTGAAGTGCAGCTGGAGATGCTTCACTTCTGCCAAGGACGCTGCCAGCTTGAGAGAAGGATGCGCTCTATGGAGTTGAGAAAGAAAGTGCGTAGGACAAGCTTGTTTCCTCCAGTTCCTAGACAGCAAAGGGGCTATGAAAGGCAGCACTGGCTTTTTGTTCTAGGAGTTTTTCTTGACAAGCAGCTGCTGGATGTTTGGAAGGGGGTTTGGGATATGCAAAAATGAGAGGGTAAGCTGGTACACTGAGCTTGAGAGCTTTTAAAAGCATATCTTCAGGGCTTTGGATGCATTTCAGAGGCTGGGAGTTCCATGCTGAGCAGCTGATGGCACAGAAGAGGTTCTAAAGAAAGAGGCCGTGCTGGAATTGCCTTTTCTTTTGCAGCCTAGAAACTGCACAGCCAACAGCAAAAACGATTCCTCCTCCCTCCCTGCAACATGCAGCATCACATTCCTTTCTTTCACCAAGAGGCAGGATGTACAGCTGTCTGGGTTTTGAAAGACAGGTGTCTGCTAAGGAAGGCAGAAGCCCCCCTTGAAGTGGCAGATATAACCCTTTTTCCCTCCAAGTTATTATATTTTGAAATCAAGGGCCTTTAGGCAAAGATGTGGGAAATAGGAATAACAGTTCTTTACTATATATATATATATATATGTATATATATATTTATATTACCAGTCAAACAAAACAACAACAACTATGACAGTAACAGCACACACAAACCCAGTCCCAGCCTTCTCGGCTGTCAGGCTATTTCCCCTCGGGTGCAGTTCCGCTCGCAGCCGGCAGGGGCGCTGGCGGCTCCCGGTGAGCAGGGCAGGTGCGATGGTTCCCCCGCGGCTGCAGGGGGCGCTCCGGAGCGAGCTCGGGAAACACGCGGCACCCGTGCCCTGGGATCCCGGGAAGGGAAGGAACAAAGGCTTCACAAACCCCTGGGCAGCCGATCCCGGACTCTCAGGAACAGCAGGCTGGAAACGGCAGGCGGGAGCAGCAGGCTAGAGCGGCAGGCTAGAGCGGCAGGGACGAACGCAAATCCCGGGTGGCAGGCGAGATGTATCCAGATGGGAGAACCCCACGGATGCCCAGGCAGGCAGGGCGAGCAGGGCTACAGCGTAGCGAAAACTCGAAGCAGCAGCAGTGGGGCAGGGCAGCCACAGCTCGGCCTCCAGCAGGGCAGGAAAAGCGGCTTTTGGGGTCCCGGCGTTGTTTCCAGCAGGAAGAGAAGAACGGCCAAAAAGAAAGAAGCAGCAGCCCCTTTCTCTGCAGCTTCTCTCTCCGGACGCTCAGAGCGAACTGCCCCCACACCCAGGTGTAGACAAAAAAGTAGCCAGGCCCGCCCCACTCTCTTTTTTGTCTTTCTTAAGTACAGCTATTTGTCCCCTAGCAACATGCATATGGGAGAAAATTCCTTTAACACAAAAAAAAACCTAAGACTAAACTAAAACCCCAACAACAGCCGAGCTCTTCCACCCACTGCTCGCACACGACTGGGGCCGCGCCAGCCAAGCGCTTGGCTTTTTGCTGGCCACTGTCAGCGCTCATGGAAACAAGCACACGATAGCGCTGCCCACTTGCAGAAGAAGGAATCACTGCGAGGCCAGGTCGAAAGCAGCCCAAGGGCAGAGGCAACTTGGAAACTTCGCTGCTCTCAAATCAACGGTGTCAGGACAAAAAGATTTCCCTCATCTTCCCCTTGCACGTGCAGACTCCTCTTTGCACCCACACTCCAAGAGCAAGATGAACTCCTTTGCCCTAACTTGCACTTTCCTTCTCAGCTCTAGGCACCATCCTAAGGCTTCCCTCTGCCAGAGTCAGGATCCAAAGACAACGGCAGCAGGGACTGCTCACACACAAAAGGCACCAGGACAAAAGGCTCCCGAGCTTGGCCTTTGCATTCCCGCGGACAGCTCAACAGCTCTAAGCCAGAGAAGTGCCTGGTGGGAAGAGCCTTTAGAATCACTCCGAGCACCTCATGACAAGGAGCTGCAGCGTGTGGGGATGAATCTGCAGCAGCCTCCTGCCCCAGGGTGTCCCCTGGGAGCAGCCATGCGCCAGGCCGTGACTGCCAGCTGCACATGCAAAGGAGCCGGTGTTCCACACCACGGCTGTGCCTGGGACAGAGACACGAGTGGCCACAGAAGTGGCCATGGCACTGTCCGCACGCTGTCCCTGCTGCTTCTCGCCCAGCCGCTGGCGGGGCACCAACTGCCAGCCACGCACTCCTAAAGCCACGGGCCCACTGGGACACTGCGGGGGCTGGTGGAAGCCAGCGGCCATTGTGACACAGCGGGGCTGCACAGAAGCCACGGTGCTTTGTGACCCGTGGCTCCCAGGAGAGCCTTTGTGATGCTGGGGACCTACCCGGAAGCCTGGCTCCACTGTGACACCAGCACAGAAGCTCGGGGAGCCCTGGAGACCGTGGGGACGCTATGGAAGCTGGCAGAAGCCTGGCTCCACTGTGACACCAGCACAGAAGCTCGGGGAGCCCTGCAGACCGTGGGGATGCTAGGGAAGCTGATGGAAGCCTGGACACCACAGTGACACTATGGAAGCTGGTGGAACCGAGGGGCCACAGTGACACTCTGGGGCCTTTTGGAAGCAACGAGACTCTGGTGGGAAGCCACGGGATGATTAATGCTGGCAGGAACCTGCTGCAGGTGGGCTCCTCTCTCCCAGCTTCCACAAGTGCTGCTAGGATGCCACTGCGGCACTGGCTTGTCACGGGCTCACGGCTTCCTTTGGGAATGGCTCTGCTGCAGGATGGCATGCTGCAGAGAATGCAGGTAGATGTTGTGCTCCCTCCTGGCATGCAGGTGGACAAGAAAGCCTGATCCAGCCCCCGCTCAGCCCATGTGTGGCTGTGGCATTGGGGCGGGGCAACTTTGGGAGCAGCCCCAGCCCTGCTGCTGGTCCCGGCTGGGCACGCAGCTGCTGGGACACAGGTGTGTCCTGATGGCCCCCGTGTACTCGTTTGAGAAGGGAAGGACAGAGTGCATCAGTGATTTTGGTGTGGCTTACATGCGGCAAGGAGAAGGTGCAGCCCAGAACTGGCTTTCACTTTGAGAAGCTTTTGCTCTTGCGGGAGCAGCTGGTGGACCTTTTCAACCGAGCTGCAAGAGTGAAAAGTGTGATGGCATGTCTCTCTGAGAAGGAAGGTTCAGTGCCGCAGCGTGTTGTGCACAATTGATATGCTGATAAGAGAAGGGGGTGCTTTTGGAACGTGTTTCTTCCTGACACGTCTGTCTGTGGGAGCTTTAGGTGCTTGGACTCAGGGATAGCGAAGGTGTGTGAAAGTGACTGGGCTGCGAGAATCCTGTTGCAACAGGGAAGAGGGAAGGTCAGCAAATGTTTCCTGTCCTGGCACATGTCTCAATCTGAAGTGCAGCTGGAGATGCTTCACTTCTGCCAAGGACGCTGCCAGCTTGAGAGAAGGATGCGCTCTATGGAGTTGAGAAAGAAAGTGCGTAGGACAAGCTTGTTTCCTCCAGTTCCTAGACAGCAAAGGGGCTATGAAAGGCAGCACTGGCTTTTTGTTCTAGGAGTTTTTCTTGACAAGCAGCTGCTGGATGTTTGGAAGGGGGTTTGGGATATGCAAAAATGAGAGGGTAAGCTGGTACACTGAGCTTGAGAGCTTTTAAAAGCATATCTTCAGGGCTTTGGATGCATTTCAGAGGCTGGGAGTTCCATGCTGAGCAGCTGATGGCACAGAAGAGGTTCTAAAGAAAGAGGCCGTGCTGGAATTGCCTTTTCTTTTGCAGCCTAGAAACTGCACAGCCAACAGCAAAAACGATTCCTCCTCCCTCCCTGCAACATGCAGCATCACATTCCTTTCTGTCACCAAGAGGCAGGATGTACAGCTGTCTGGGTTTTGAAAGACAGGTGTCTGCTAAGGAAGGCAGAAGCCCCCCTTGAAGTGGCAGATATAACCCTTTTTCCCTCCAAGTTATTATATTTTGAAATCAAGGGCCTTTAGGCAAAGATGTGGGAAATAGGAATAACAGTTCTTTACTATATATATATATATATATGTATATATATATTTATTTTACCAGTCAAACAAAACAACAACAACTATGACAGTAACAGCACACACAAACCCAGTCCCAGCCTTCTCGGCTGTCAGGCTATTTCCCCTCGGGTGCAGTTCCGCTCGCAGCCGGCAGGGGCGCTGGCGGCTCCCGGTGAGCAGGGCAGGTGCGATGGTTCCCCCGCGGCTGCAGGGGGCGCTCCGGAGCGAGCTCGGGAAACACGCGGCACCCGTGCCCTGGGATCCCGGGAAGGGAAGGAACAAAGGCTTCACAAACCCCTGGGCAGCCGATCCCGGACTCTCAGGAACAGCAGGCTGGAAACGGCAGGCGGGAGCAGCAGGCTAGAGCGGCAGGCTAGAGCGGCAGGGACGAACGCAAATCCCGGGTGGCAGGCGAGATGTATCCAGATGGGAGAACCCCACGGATGCCCAGGCAGGCAGGGCGAGCAGGGCTACAGCGTAGCGAAAACTCGAAGCAGCAGCAGTGGGGCAGGGCAGCCACAGCTCGGCCTCCAGCAGGGCAGGAAAAGCGGCTTTTGGGGTCCCGGCGTTGTTTCCAGCAGGAAGAGAAGAACGGCCAAAAAGAAAGAAGCAGCAGCTCCTTTCTCTGCAGCTTCTCTCTCCGGACGCTCAGAGCGAACTGCCCCCACACCCAGGTGTAGACAAAAAAGTAGCCAGGCCCGCCCCACTCTCTTTTTTGTCTTTCTTAAGTACAGCTATTTGTCCCCTAGCAACATGCATATGGGAGAAAATTCCTTTAACAGAAAAAAAAACCTAAGACTAAACCAAAACCCCAACAACAGCCGAGCTCTTCCACCCACTGCTCGCACACGACTGGGGCCGCGCTAGCCAAGCGCTTGGCTTTTTCCTGGCCACTGTCAGCGCTCATGGAAACAAGCACACGATAGCGCTGCCCACTTGCAGAAGAAGGAATCACTGCGAGGCCAGGTCGAAAGCAGCCCAAGGGCAGAGGCAACTTGGAAACTTCGCTGCTCTCAAATCAACGGTGTCAGGACAAAAAGATTTCCCTCATCTTCCCCTTGCACGTGCAGACTCCTCTTTGCACCCACACTCCAAGAGCAAGATGAACTCCTTTGCCCTAACTTGCACTTTCCTTCTCAGCTCTAGGCACCATCCTAAGGCTTCCCTCTGCCAGAGTCAGGATCCAAAGACAACGGCAGCAGGGACTGCTCACACACAAAAGGCACCAGGACAAAAGGCTCCCGAGCTTGGCCTTTGCATTCCCGCGGACAGCTCAACAGCTCTAAGCCAGAGAAGTGCCTGCTGGGAAGAGCCTTTAGAATCACTCTGAGCACCTCATGACAAGGAGCTGCAGCGTGTGGGGATGAATCTGCAGCAGCCTCCTGCCCCAGGGTGTCCCCCGGGAGCAGCCATGCGCCAGGCCGTGACTGCCAGCTGCACATGCAAAGGAGCCGGTGTTCCACACCACGGCTGTGCCTGGGACAGAGACACGAGTGGCCACAGAAGTGGCCATGGCACTGTCCGCACGCTGTCCCTGCTGCTTCTCGCCCAGCCGCTGGCGGGGCACCAACTGCCAGCCACGCACTCCTAAAGCCACGGGCCCACTGGGACACTGCGGGGGCAGGTGGAAGCCAGCGGCCATTGTGACACAGCGGGGCTGCACAGAAGCCACGGTGCTTTGTGACCCGTGGCTCCCAGGAGAGCCTTTGTGATGCTGGGGACCTACCCGGAAGCCTGGCTCCAGTGTGACACCAGCACAGAAGCTCGGGGAGCCCTGGAGACCGTGGGGACGCTATGGAAGCTGATGGAAGCCTGGACACCACAGTGACACTATGGAAGCTGGTGGAACCGAGGGGCCACAGTGACACTCTGGGGCCTTTTGGAAGCAACGAGACTCTGGTGGGAAGCCACGGGATGATTAATGCTGGCAGGAACCTGCTGCAGGTGGGCTCCTCTCTCCCAGCTTCCACAAGTGCTGCTAGGATGCCACTGCGGCACTGGCTTGTCACGGGCTCACGGCTTCCTTTGGGAATGGCTCTGCTGCAGGATGGCATGCTGCAGAGAATGCAGGTAGATGTTGTGCTCCCTCCTGGCATGCAGGTGGACAAGAAAGCCTGATCCAGCCCCCGCTCAGCCCATGTGTGGCTGTGGCATTGGGGCGGGGCAACTTTGGGAGCAGCCCCAGCCCTGCTGCTGGTCCCGGCTGGGCACGCAGCTGCTGGGACACAGGTGTGTCCTGATGGCCCCCGTGTACTCATTTGAGAAGGGAAGGACAGAGTGCATCAGTGAGTTTGGTGTGGCTTACATGCGGCAAGGAGAAGGTGCAGCCCAGAACTGGCTTTCACTTTGAGAAGCTTTTGCTCTTGTGGGAGCTGCTGGTGGACCTTTTCAACCGAGCTGCAAGAGTGAAAAGTGTGATGGCATGTCTATCTGAGAAGGAAGGTTCAGTGCCGCAGCGTGTTGTGCACAATTGATATGCTGATAAGAGAAGGGAGTGCTTTTGGAACGTGTTCCTTCCTGACACGTCTGTCTGTGGGAGCTTTAGGTGCTTGGACTCAGGGATAGCGAAGGTGTGTGAAAGTGACTGGGCTGCGAGAATCCTGTTGCAACAGGGAAGAGGGAAGGTCAGCAAATGTTTCCTGTCCTGGCACATGTCTCAGTCTGAAGTGCAGCTGGAGATGCTTCACTTCTGCCAAGGACGCTGCCAGCTTGAGAGAAGGATGCGCTCTATGGAGTTGAGAAAGAAAGTGCGTAGGACAAGCTTGTTTCCTCCAGTTCCTAGACAGCAAAGGGGCTATGAAAGGCAGCACTGGCTTTTTGTTCTAGGAGTTTTTCTTGACAAGCAGCTGCTGGATGTTTGCAAGGGGGTTTGGGATATGCAAAAATGAGAGGGTAAGCTGGTATACTGAGCTTGAGAGCAAAAGCATATCTTCAGGGCTTTGGATGCATTTCAGAGGCTGGGAGTTCCATGCTGAGCAGCTGATGGCACAGAAGAGGTTCTAAAGAAAGAGGCCGTGCTGGAATTGCCTTTTCTTTTGCAGCCTAGAAACTGCACAGCCAACAGCAAAAACGATTCCTCCTCCCTCCCTGCAACATGCAGCATCACATTCCTTTCTGTCACCAAGAGGCAGGATGCACAGCCGAGCTCTTCCACCCACTGCTCGCACACGACTGGGGCCGCGCCAGCCAAGCGCTTGGCTTTTTGCTGGCCACTGTCAGCGCTCATGGAAACAAGCACACGATAGCGCTGCCCACTTGCAGAAGAAGGAATCACTGCGAGGCCAGGTCGAAAGCAGCCCAAGGGCAGAGGCAACTTGGAAACTTCGCTGCTCTCAAATCAACGGTGTCAGGACAAAAAGATTTCCCTCATCTTCCCCTTGCACGTGCAGACTCCTCTTTGCACCCACACTCCAAGAGCAAGATGAACTCCTTTGCCCTAACTTGCACTTTCCTTCTCAGCTCTAGGCACCATCCTAAGGCTTCCCTCTGCCAGAGTCAGGATCCAAAGACAACGGCACCAGGGACTGCTCACACACAAAAGGCACCAGGACAAAAGGCTCCCGAGCTTGGCCTTTGCATTCCCGCGGACAGCTCAACAGCTCTAAGCCAGAGAAGTGCCTGCTGGGAAGAGCCTTTAGAATCACTCCGAGCACCTCATGACAAGGAGCTGCAGCGTGTGGGGATGAATCTGCAGCAGCCTCCTGCCCCAGGGTGTCCCCCGGGAGCAGCCATGCGCCAGGCCGTGACTGCCAGCTGCACATGCAAAGGAGCCGGTGTTCCACACCATGGCTGTGCCTGGGACAGAGACACGAGTGGCCACAGAAGTGGCCATGGCACTGTCCGCACGCTGTCCCTGCTGCTTCTCGCCCAGCCGCTGGCGGGGCACCAACTGCCAGCCACGCACTCCTAAAGCCACGGGCCCACTGGGACACTGCGGGGGCTGGTGGAAGCCAGCGGCCATTGTGACACAACGGGGCTGCACAGAAGCCACGGTGCTTTGTGACCTGTGGCTCCCAGGAGAGCCTTTGTGATGCTGGGGACCTACCCGGAAGCCTGGCTCCACTGTGACACCAGCACAGAAGCTCGGGGAGCCCTGGAGACCGTGGGGACGCTATGGAAGCTGGCAGAAGCCTGGCTCCACTGTGACACCAGCACAGAAGCTCGGGGAGCCCTGCAGACCGTGGGGATGCTAGGGAAGCTGATGGAAGCCTGGACACCACAGTGACACTATGGAAGCTGGTGGAACCGAGGGGCCACAGTGACACTCTGGGGCCTTTTGGAAGCAACGAGACTCTGGTGGGAAGCCACAGGATGATTAATGCTGGCAGGAACCTGCTGCAGGTGGGCTCCTCTCTCCCAGCTTCCACAAGTGCTGCTAGGATGCCACTGCGGCACTGGCTTGTCACGGGCTCACGGCTTCCTTTGGGAATGGCTCTGCTGCAGGATGGCATGCTGCAGAGAATGCAGGTAGATGTTGTGCTCCCTCCTGGCATGCAGGTGGACAAGAAAGCCTGATCCAGCCCCCGCTCAGCCCATGTGTGGCTGTGGCATTGGGGCGGGGCAACTTTGGGAGCAGCCCCAGCCCTGCTCCTGGTCCCGGCTGGGCACGCAGCTGCTGGGACACAGGTGTGTCCTGATGGCCCCCGTGTACTCGTTTGAGAAGGGAAGGACAGAGTGCATCAGTGAGTTTGGTGTGGCTTACATGCGGCAAGGAGAAGGTGCAGCCCAGAACTGGCTTTCACTTTGAGAAGCTTTTGCTCTTGCGGGAGCAGCTGGTGGACCTTTTCAACCGAGCTGCAAGAGTGAAAAGTGTGATGGCATGTCTCTCTGAGAAGGAAGGTTCAGTGCCGCAGCGTGTTGTGCACAATTGATATGCTGATAAGAGAAGGGGGTGCTTTTGGACCGTTTTCCTTCCTGACACGTCTGTCTGTGGGAGCTTTAGGTGCTTGGACTCAGGGATAGCGAAGGTGTGTGAAGGTGACTGGGCTGCGAGAATCCTGTTGCAACAGGGAAGAGGGAAGGTCAGCAAATGTTTCCTGTCCTGGCACATGTCTCAGTCTGAAGTGCAGCTGGAGATGCTTCACTTCTGCCAAGGACGCTGCCAGCTTGAGAGAAGGATGCGCTCTATGGAGTTGAGAAAGAAAGTGCGTAGGACAAGCTTGTTTCCTCCAGTTCCTAGACAGCAAAGGGGCTATGAAAGGCAGCACTGGCTTTTTGTTCTAGGAGTTTTTCTTGACAAGCAGCTGCTGGATGTTTGCAAGGGGGTTTGGGATATGCAAAAATGAGAGGGTAAGCTGGTACACTGAGCTTGAGAGCAAAAGCATATCTTCAGGGCTTTGGATGCATTTCAGAGGCTGGGAGTTCCATGCTGAGCAGCTGATGGCACAGAAGAGGTTCTAAAGAAAGAGGCCCTGCTGGAATTGCCTTTTCTTTTGCAGCCTAGAAACTGCACAGCCAACAGCAAAAACGATTCCTCCTCCCTCCCTGCAACATGCAGCATCACATTCCTTTCTGTCACCAAGAGGCAGGATGCACAGCCGAGCTCTTCCACCCACTGCTCGCACACGACTGGAGCCGCGCCAGCCAAGCGCTTGGCTTTTTGCTGGCCACTGTCAGCGCTCATGGAAACAAGCACACGATAGCGCTGCCCACTTGCAGAAGAAGGAATCACTGCGAGGCCAGGTCGAAAGCAGCCCAAGGGCAGAGGCAACTTGGAAACTTCGCTGCTCTCAAATCAACGGTGTCAGGACAAAAAGATTTCCCTCATCTTCCCCTTGCACGTGCAGACTCCTCTTTGCACCCACACTCCAAGAGCAAGATGAACTCCTTTGCCCTAACTTGCACTTTCCTTCTCAGCTCTAGGCACCATCCTAAGGCTTCCCTCTGCCAGAGTCAGGATCCAAAGACAACGGCACCAGGGACTGCTCACACACAAAAGGCACCAGGACAAAAGGCTCCCGAGCTTGGCCTTTGCATTCCCGCGGACAGCTCAACAGCTCTAAGCCAGAGAAGTGCCTGCTGGGAAGAGCCTTTAGAATCACTCCGAGCACCTCATGACAAGGAGCTGCAGCGTGTGGGGATGAATCTGCAGCAGCCTCCTGCCCCAGGGTGTCCCCTGGGAGCAGCCATGCGCCAGGCCGTGACTGCCAGCTGCACATGCAAAGGAGCCGGTGTTCCACACCACGGCTGTGCCTGGGACAGAGACACGAGTGGCCACAGAAGTGGCCATGGCACTGTCCGCACGCTGTCCCTGCTGCTTCTCGCCCAGCCGCTGGCGGGGCACCAACTGCCAGCCACGCACTCCTAAAGCCACGGGCCCACTGGGACACTGCGGGGGCTGGTGGAAGCCAGCGGCCATTGTGACACAGCGGGGCTGCACAGAAGCCACGGTGCTTTGTGACCCGTGGCTCCCAGGAGAGCCTTTGTGATGCTGGGGACCTACCCGGAAGCCTGGCTCCAGTGTGACACCAGCACAGAAGCTCGGGGAGCCCTGGAGACCGTGGGGACGCTATGGAAGCTGGCAGAAGCCTGGCTCCACTGTGACACCAGCACAGAAGCTCGGGGAGCCCTGCAGACCGTGGGGATGCTAGGGAAGCTGATGGAAGCCTGGACACCACAGTGACACTATGGAAGCTGGTGGCACCGAGGGGCCACAGTGACACTCTGGGGCCTTTTGGAAGCAACGAGACTCTGGTGGGAAGCCACGGGATGATTAATGCTGGCAGGAACCTGCTGCAGGTGGGCTCCTCTCTCCCAGCTTCCACAAGTGCTGCTAGGATGCCACTGCGGCACTGGCTTGTCACGGGCTCACGGCTTCCTTTGGGAATGGCTCTGCTGCAGGATGGCATGCTGCAGAGAATGCAGGTAGATGTTGTGCTCCCTCCTGGCATGCAGGTGGACAAGAAAGCCTGATCCAGCCCCCGCTCAGCCCATGTGTGGCTGTGGCATTGGGGCGGGGCAACTTTGGGAGCAGTCCCAGCCCTGCTGCTGGTCCCGGCTGGGCACGCAGCTGCTGGGACACAGGTGTGTCCTGATGGCCCCCGTGTACTCGTTTGAGAAGGGAAGGACAGAGTGCATCAGTGAGTTTGGTGTGGCTTACATGCGGCAAGGAGAAGGTGCAGCCCAGAACTGGCTTTCACTTTGAGAAGCTTTTGCTCTTGCGGGAGCAGCTGGTGGACCTTTTCAACCGAGCTGCAAGAGTGAAAAGTGTGATGGCATGTCTATCTGAGAAGGAAGGTTCAGTGCCGCAGCGTTTTGTGCACAATTGATATGCTGATAAGAGAAGGGAGTGCTTTTGGAACGTTTTCCTTCCTGACACGTCTGTCTGTGGGAGCTTTAGGTGCTTGGACTCGGATAGCGAAGGTGTGTGAAGGTGACCGGGCTGTGAGAATCCTGTTGCAACAGGGAAGAGGGAAGGTCAGCAAATGTTTCCTGTCCTGGCACATGTCTCAATCTGAAGTGCAGCTGGAGATGCTTCACTTCTGCCAAGGACGCTGCCAGCTTGAGAGAAGGATGCGCTCTATGGAGTTGAGAAAGAAAGTGCGTAGGACAAGCTTGTTTCCTCCAGTTCCTAGACAGCAAAGGGGCTATGAAAGGCAGCACTGGCTTTTTGTTCTAGGAGTTTTTCTTGACAAGCAGCTGCTGGATGTTTGGAAGGGGGTTTGGGATATGCAAAAATGAGAGGGTAAGCTGGTACACTGAGCTTGAGAGCTTTTAAAAGCATATCTTCAGGGCTTTGGATGCATTTCAGAGGCTGGGAGTTCCATGCTGAGCAGCTGATGGCACAGAAGAGGTTCTAAAGAAAGAGGCCGTGCTGGAATTGCCTTTTCTTTTGCAGCCTAGAAACTGCACAGCCAACAGCAAAAACGATTCCTCCTCCCTCCCTGCAACATGCAGCATCACATTCCTTTCTTTCACCAAGAGGCAGGATGTACAGCTGTCTGGGTTTTGAAAGACAGGTGTCTGCTAAGGAAGGCAGAAGCCCCCCTTGAAGTGGCAGATATAACCCTTTTTCCCTCCAAGTTATTATATTTTGAAATCAAGGGCCTTTAGGCAAAGATGTGGGAAATAGGAATAACAGTTCTTTACTATATATATATATATATATGTATATATATATTTATATTACCAGTCAAACAAAACAACAACAACTATGACAGTAACAGCACACACAAACCCAGTCCCAGCCTTCTCGGCTGTCAGGCTATTTCCCCTCGGGTGCAGTTCCGCTCGCAGCCGGCAGGGGCGCTGGCGGCTCCCGGTGAGCAGGGCAGGTGCGATGGTTCCCCCGCGGCTGCAGGGGGCGCTCCGGAGCGAGCTCGGGAAACACGCGGCACCCGTGCCCTGGGATCCCGGGAAGGGAAGGAACAAAGGCTTCACAAACCCCTGGGCAGCCGATCCCGGACTCTCAGGAACAGCAGGCTGGAAACGGCAGGCGGGAGCAGCAGGCTAGAGCGGCAGGCTAGAGCGGCAGGGACGAACGCAAATCCCGGGTGGCAGGCGAGATGTATCCAGATGGGAGAACCCCACGGATGCCCAGGCAGGCAGGGCGAGCAGGGCTACAGCGTAGCGAAAACTCGAAGCAGCAGCAGTGGGGCAGGGCAGCCACAGCTCGGCCTCCAGCAGGGCAGGAAAAGCGGCTTTTGGGGTCCCGGCGTTGTTTCCAGCAGGAAGAGAAGAACGGCCAAAAAGAAAGAAGCAGCAGCCCCTTTCTCTGCAGCTTCTCTCTCCGGACGCTCAGAGCGAACTGCCCCCACACCCAGGTGTAGACAAAAAAGTAGCCAGGCCCGCCCCACTCTCTTTTTTGTCTTTCTTAAGTACAGCTATTTGTCCCCTAGCAACATGCATATGGGAGAAAATTCCTTTAACAGAAAAAAAAACCTAAGACTAAACTAAAACCCCAACAACAGCCGAGCTCTTCCACCCACTGCTCGCACACGACTGGGGCCGCGCCAGCCAAGCGCTTGGCTTTTTGCTGGCCACTGTCAGCGCTCATGGAAACAAGCACACGATAGCGCTGCCCACTTGCAGAAGAAGGAATCACTGCGAGGCCAGCTCGAAAGCAGCCCAAGGGCAGAGGCAACTTGGAAACTTCGCTGCTCTCAAATCAACGGTGTCAGGACAAAAAGATTTCCCTCATCTTCCCCTTGCACGTGCAGACTCCTCTTTGCACCCACACTCCAAGAGCAAGATGAACTCCTTTGCCCTAACTTGCACTTTCCTTCTCAGCTCTAGGCACCATCCTAAGGCTTCCCTCTGCCAGAGTCAGGATCCAAAGACAACGGCAGCAGGGACTGCTCACACACAAAAGGCACCAGGACAAAAGGCTCCCGAGCTTGGCCTTTGCATTCCCGCGGACAGCTCAACAGCTCTAAGCCAGAGAAGTGCCTGGTGGGAAGAGCCTTTAGAATCACTCCGAGCACCTCATGACAAGGAGCTGCAGCGTGTGGGGATGAATCTGCAGCAGCCTCCTGCCCCAGGGTGTCCCCGGGAGCAGCCATGCGCCAGGCCGTGACTGCCAGCTGCACATGCAAAGGAGCCGGTGTTCCACACCACGGCTGTGCCTGGGACAGAGACACGAGTGGCCACAGAAGTGGCCATGGCACTGTCCGCACGCTGTCCCTGCTGCTTCTCGCCCAGCCGCTGGCGGGGCACCAACTGCCAGCCACGCACTCCTAAAGCCACGGGCCCACTGGGACACTGCGGGGGCTGGTGGAAGCCAGCGGCCATTGTGACACAGCGGGGCTGCACAGAAGCCACGGTGCTTTGTGACCCGTGGCTCCCAGGAGAGCCTTTGTGATGCTGGGGACCTACCCGGAAGCCTGGCTCCAGTGTGACACCAGCACAGAAGCTCGGGGTGCCCTGCAGACCGTGGGGATGCTAGGGAAGCTGATGGAAGCCTGGACACCACAGTGACACTATGGAAGCTGGTGGAACCGAGGGGCCACAGTGACACTCTGGGGCCTTTTGGAAGCAACGAGACTCTGGTGGGAAGCCACGGGATGATTAATGCTGGCAGGAACCTGCTGCAGGTGGGCTCCTCTCTCCCAGCTTCCACAAGTGCTGCTAGGATGCCACTGCGGCACTGGCTTGTCACGGGCTCACGGCTTCCTTTGGGAATGGCTCTGCTGCAGGATGGCATGCTGCAGAGAATGCAGGTAGATGTTGTGCTCCCTCCTGGCATGCAGGTGGACAAGAAAGCCTGATCCAGCCCCCGCTCAGCCCATGTGTGGCTGTGGCATTGGGGCGGGGCAACTTTGGGAGCAGCCCCAGCCCTGCTGCTGGTCCCGGCTGGGCACGCAGCTGCTGGGACACAGGTGTGTCCTGATGGCCCCCGTGTACTCATTTGAGAAGGGAAGGACAGAGTGCATCAGTGAGTTTGGTGTGGCTTACATGCGGCAAGGAGAAGGTGCAGCCCAGAACTGGCTTTCACTTTGAGAAGCTTTTGCTCTTGTGGGAGCAGCTGGTGGACCTTTTCAACCGAGCTGCAAGAGTGAAAAGTGTGATGGCATGTCTATCTGAGAAGGAAGGTTCCGTGCCGCAGCGTGTTGTGCACAATTGATATGCTGATAAGAGAAGGGAGTGCTTTTGGAACGTGTTCCTTCCTGACACGTCTGTCTGTGGGAGCTTTAGGTGCTTGGACTCAGGGATAGCGAAGGTGTGTGAAAGTGACTGGGCTGCGAGAATCCTGTTGCAACAGGGAAGAGGGAAGGTCAGCAAATGTTTCCTGTCCTGGCACATGTCTCAGTCTGAAGTGCAGCTGGAGATGCTTCACTTCTGCCAAGGACGCTGCCAGCTTGAGAGAAGGATGCGCTCTATGGAGTTGAGAAAGAAAGTGCGTAGGACAAGCTTGTTTCCTCCAGTTCCTAGACAGCAAAGGGGCTATGAAAGGCAGCACTGGCTTTTTGTTCTAGGAGTTTTTCTTGACAAGCAGCTGCTGGATGTTTGGAAGGGGGTTTGGGATATGCAAAAATGAGAGGGTAAGCTGGTACACTGAGCTTGAGAGCAAAAGCATATCTTCAGGGCTTTGGATGCATTTCAGAGGCTGGGAGTTCCATGCTGAGCAGCTGATGGCACAGAAGAGGTTCTAAAGAAAGAGGCCGTGCTGGAATTGCCTTTTCTTTTGCAGCCTAGAAACTGCACAGCCAACAGCAAAAACGATTCCTCCTCCCTCCCTGCAACATGCAGCATCACATTCCTTTCTGTCACCAAGAGGCAGGATGCACAGCCGAGCTCTTCCACCCACTGCTCGCACACGACTGGGGCCGCGCCAGCCAAGCGCTTGGCTTTTTGCTGGCCACTGTCAGCGCTCATGGAAACAAGCACACGATAGCGCTGCCCACTTGCAGAAGAAGGAATCACTGCGAGGCCAGCTCGAAAGCAGCCCAAGGGCAGAGGCAACTTGGAAACTTCGCTGCTCTCAAATCAACGGTGTCAGGACAAAAAGATTTCCCTCATCTTCCCCTTGCACGTGCAGACTCCTCTTTGCACCCACACTCCAAGAGCAAGATGAACTCCTTTGCCCTAACTTGCACTTTCCTTCTCAGCTCTAGGCACCATCCTAAGGCTTCCCTCTGCCAGAGTCAGGATCCAAAGACAACGGCAGCAGGGACTGCTCACACACAAAAGGCACCAGGACAAAAGGCTCCCGAGCTTGGCCTTTGCATTCCCGCGGACAGCTCAACAGCTCTAAGCCAGAGAAGTGCCTGCTGGGAAGAGCCTGTAGAATCACTCTGAGCACCTCATGACAAGGAGCTGCAGCGTGTGGGGATGAATCTGCAGCAGCCTCCTGCCCCAGGGTGTCCCCCGGGAGCAGCCATGCGCCAGGCCGTGACTGCCAGCTGCACATGCAAAGGAGCCGGTGTTCCACACCACGGCTGTGCCTGGGACAGAGACACGAGTGGCCACAGAAGTGGCCATGGCACTGTCTGCACGCTGTCCCTGCTGCTTCTCGCCCAGCCGCTGGCGGGGCACCAACTGCCAGCCACGCACTCCTAAAGCCACGGGCCCACTGGGACACTGCGGGGGCAGGTGGAAGCCAGCGGCCATTGTGACACAGCGGGGCTGCACAGAAGCCACGGTGCTTTGTGACCCGTGGCTCCCAGGAGAGCCTTTGTGATGCTGGGGACCTACCCGGAAGCCTGGCTCCAGTGTGACACCAGCACAGAAGCTCGGGGAGCCCTGGAGACCGTGGGGACGCTATGGAAGCTGATGGAAGCCTGGACACCACAGTGACACTATGGAAGCTGGTGGAACCGAGGGGCCACAGTGACACTCTGGGGCCTTTTGGAAGCAACGAGACTCTGGTGGGAAGCCACGGGATGATTAATGCTGGCAGGAACCTGCTGCAGGTGGGCTCCTCTCTCCCAGCTTCCACAAGTGCTGCTAGGATGCCACTGCGGCACTGGCTTGTCACGGGCTCACGGCTTCCTTTGGGAATGGCTCTGCTGCAGGATGGCATGCTGCAGAGAATGCAGGTAGATGTTGTGCTCCCTCCTGGCATGCAGGTGGACAAGAAAGCCTGATCCAGCCCCCGCTCAGCCCATGTGTGGCTGTGGCATTGGGGCGGGGCAACTTTGGGAGCAGCCCCAGCCCTGCTGCTGGTCCCGGCTGGGCACGCAGCTGCTGGGACACAGGTGTGTCCTGATGGCCCCCGTGTACTCGTTTGAGAAGGGAAGGACAGAGTGCATCAGTGAGTTTGGTGTGGCTTACATGTGGCAAGGAGAAGGTGCAGCCCAGAACTGGCTTTCACTTTGAGAAGCTTTTGCTCTTGTGGGAGCAGCTGGTGGACCTTTTCAACCGAGCTGCAAGAGTGAAAAGTGTGATGGCATGTCTATCTGAGAAGGAAGGTTCCGTGCCGCAGCGTGTTGTGCACAATTGATATGCTGATAAGAGAAGGGAGTGCTTTTGGAACGTGTTCCTTCCTGACACGTCTGTCTGTGGGAGCTTTAGGTGCTTGGACTCAGGGATAGCGAAGGTGTGTGAAAGTGACTGGGCTGCGAGAATCCTGTTGCAACAGGGAAGAGGGAAGGTCAGCAAATGTTTCCTGTCCTGGCACATGTCTCAGTCTGAAGTGCAGCTGGAGATGCTTCACTTCCGCCAAAGACTCTGCCAGCTTGAGAGGAGTTTGCGCTCTATGGAGTTGAGAAAGAAAGTGCGTAGGACAAGCTTGTTTCCTCCAGTTCCTAGACAGCAAAGGGGCTATGAAAGGCAGCACTGGCTTTTTGTTCTAGGAGTTTTTCTTGACAAGCAGCTGCTGGATGTTTGGAAGGGGGTTTGGGATATGCAAAAATGAGAGGGTAAGCTGGTACACTGAGCTTGAGAGCAAAAGCATATCTTCAGGGCTTTGGATGCATTTCAGAGGCTGGGAGTTCCATGCTGAGCAGCTGATGGCACAGAAGAGGTTCTAAAGAAAGAGGCCCTGCTGGAATTGCCTTTTCTTTTGCAGCCTAGAAACAGCACAGCCAACAGCAAAAACGATTCCTCCTCCCTCCCTGCAACATGCAGCATCACATTCCTTTCTGTCTCCAAGAGGCAGGATGCACAGCCGAGCTCATCCACCCACTGCTCGCACACGACTGGGGCCGCGCCAGCCAAGCGCTTGGCTTTTTGCTGGCCACTGTCAGCGCTCATGGAAACAAGCACACGATAGCGCTGCCCACTTGCAGAAGAAGGAATCACTGCGAGGCCAGCTCGAAAGCAGCCCAAGGGCAGAGGCAACTTGGAAACTTCGCTGCTCTCAAATCAACGGTGTCAGGACAAAAAGATTTCCCTCATCTTCCCCTTGCACGTGCAGACTCCTCTTTGCACCCACACTCCAAGAGCAAGATGAACTCCTTTGCCCTAACTTGCACTTTCCTTCTCAGCTCTAGGCACCATCCTAAGGCTTCCCTCTGCCAGAGTCAGGATCCAAAGACAACGGCAGCAGGGACTGCTCACACACAAAAGGCACCAGGACAAAAGGCTCCCGAGCTTGGCCTTTGCATTCCCGCGGACAGCTCAACAGCTCTAAGCCAGAGAAGTGCCTGCTGGGAAGAGCCTGTAGAATCACTCTGAGCACCTCATGACAAGGAGCTGCAGCGTGTGGGGATGAATCTGCAGCAGCCTCCTGCCCCAGGGTGTCCCCCGGGAGCAGCCATGCGCCAGGCCGTGACTGCCAGCTGCACATGCAAAGGAGCCGGTGTTCCACACCACGGCTGTGCCTGGGACAGAGACACGAGTGGCCACAGAAGTGGCCATGGCACTGTCCGCACGCTGTCCCTGCTGCTTCTCGCCCAGCCGCTGGCGGGGCACCAACTGCCAGCCACGCACTCCTAAAGCCACGGGCCCACTGGGACACTGCGGGGGCAGGTGGAAGCCAGCGGCCATTGTGACACAGCGGGGCTGCACAGAAGCCACGGTGCTTTGTGACCCGTGGCTCCCAGGAGAGCCTTTGTGATGCTGGGGACCTACCCGGAAGCCTGGCTCCAGTGTGACACCAGCACAGAAGCTCGGGGAGCCCTGGAGACCGTGGGGACGCTATGGAAGCTGATGGAAGCCTGGACACCACAGTGACACTATGGAAGCTGGTGGAACCGAGGGGCCACAGTGACACTCTGGGGCCTTTTGGAAGCAACGAGACTCTGGTGGGAAGCCACGGGATGATTAATGCTGGCAGGAACCTGCTGCAGGTGGGCTCCTCTCTCCCAGCTTCCACAAGTGCTGCTAGGGTCCCACTGCGGCACTGGCTTGTCACGGGCTCACGGCTTCCTTTGGGAATGGCTCTGCTGCAGGATGGCATGCTGCAGAGAATGCAGGTAGATGTTGTGCTCCCTCCTGGCATGCAGGTGGACAAGAAAGCCTGATCCAGCCCCCGCTCAGCCCATGTGTGGCTGTGGCATTGGGGCGGGGCAACTTTGGGAGCAGCCCCAGCCCTGCTGCTGGTCCCGGCTGGGCACGCAGCTGCTGGGACACAGGTGTGTCCTGATGGCCCCCGTGTACTCATTTGAGAAGGGAAGGACAGAGTGCATCAGTGAGTTTGGTGTGGCTTACATGCGGCAAGGAGAAGGTGCAGCCCAGAACTGGCTTTCACTTTGAGAAGCTTTTGCTCTTGTGGGAGCAGCTGGTGGACCTTTTCAACCGAGCTGCAAGAGTGAAAAGTGTGATGGCATGTCTATCTGAGAAGGAAGGTTCCGTGCCGCAGCGTGTTGTGCACAATTGATATGCTGATAAGAGAAGGGAGTGCTTTTGGAACGTGTTCCTTCCTGACACGTCTGTCTGTGGGAGCTTTAGGTGCTTGGACTCAGGGATAGCGAAGGTGTGTGAAAGTGACTGGGCTGCGAGAATCCTGTTGCAACAGGGAAGAGGGAAGGTCAGCAAATGTTTCCTGTCCTGGCACATGTCTCAGTCTGAAGTGCAGCTGGAGATGCTTCACTTCCGCCAAAGACTCTGCCAGCTTGAGAGGAGTTTGCGCTCTATGGAGTTGAGAAAGAAAGTGCGTAGGACAAGCTTGTTTCCTCCAGTTCCTAGACAGCAAAGGGGCTATGAAAGGCAGCACTGGCTTTTTGTTCTAGGAGTTTTTCTTGACAAGCAGCTGCTGGATGTTTGCAAGGGGGTTTGGGATATGCAAAAATGAGAGGGTAAGCTGGTACACTGAGCTTGAGAGCAAAAGCATATCTTCAGGGCTTTGGATGCATTTCAGAGGCTGGGAGTTCCATGCTGAGCAGCTGATGGCACAGAAGAGGTTCTAAAGAAAGAGGCCCTGCTGGAATTGCCTTTTCTTTTGCAGCCTAGAAACAGCACAGCCAACAGCAAAAACGATTCCTCCTCCCTCCCTGCAACATGCAGCATCACATTCCTTTCTGTCTCCAAGAGGCAGGATGCACAGCCGAGCTCATCCACCCACTGCTCGCACACGACTGGGGCCGCGCCAGCCAAGCGCTTGGCTTTTTGCTGGCCACTGTCAGCGCTCATGGAAACAAGCACACGATAGCGCTGCCCACTTGCAGAAGAAGGAATCACTGCGAGGCCAGCTCGAAAGCAGCCCAAGGGCAGAGGCAACTTGGAAACTTCGCTGCTCTCAAATCAACGGTGTCAGGACAAAAAGATTTCCCTCATCTTCCCCTTGCACGTGCAGACTCCTCTTTGCACCCACACTCCAAGAGCAAGATGAACTCCTTTGCCCTAACTTGCACTTTCCTTCTCAGCTCTAGGCACCATCCTAAGGCTTCCCTCTGCCAGAGTCAGGATCCAAAGACAACGGCACCAGGGACTGCTCACACACAAAAGGCACCAGGACAAAAGGCTCCCGAGCTTGGCCTTTGCATTCCCGCGGACAGCTCAACAGCTCTAAGCCAGAGAAGTGCCTGCTGGGAAGAGCCTTTAGAATCACTCTGAGCACCTCATGACAAGGAGCTGCAGCGTGTGGGGATGAATCTGCAGCAGCCTCCTGCCCCAGGGTGTCCCCCGGGAGCAGCCATGCGCCAGGCCGTGACTGCCAGCTGCACATGCAAAGGAGCCGGTGTTCCACACCACGGCTGTGCCTGGGACAGAGACACGAGTGGCCACAGAAGTGGCCATGGCACTGTCCGCACGCTGTCCCTGCTGCTTCTCGCCCAGCCGCTGGCGGGGCACCAACTGCCAGCCACGCACTCCTAAAGCCACGGGCCCACTGGGACACTGCGGGGGCAGGTGGAAGCCAGCGGCCATTGTGACACAGCGGGGCTGCACAGAAGCCACGGTGCTTTGTGACCCGTGGCTCCCAGGAGAGCCTTTGTGATGCTGGGGACCTACCCGGAAGCCTGGCTCCAGTGTGACACCAGCACAGAAGCTCGGGGAGCCCTGGAGACCGTGGGGACGCTATGGAAGCTGATGGAAGCCTGGACACCACAGTGACACTATGGAAGCTGGTGGAACCGAGGGGCCACAGTGACACTCTGGGGCCTTTTGGAAGCAACGAGACTCTGGTGGGAAGCCACGGGATGATTAATGCTGGCAGGAACCTGCTGCAGGTGGGCTCCTCCCAGCTTCCACAAGTGCTGCTAGGATGCCACTGCGGCACTGGCTTGTCACGGGCTCACGGCTTCCTTTGGGAATGGCTCTGCTGCAGGATGGCATGCTGCAGAGAATGCAGGTAGATGTTGTGCTCCCTCCTGGCATGCAGGTGGACAAGAAAGCCTGATCCAGCCCCCGCTCAGCCCATGTGTGGCTGTGGCATTGGGGCGGGGCAACTTTGGGAGCAGCCCCAGCCCTGCTGCTGGTCCCGGCTGGGCACGCAGCTGCTGGGACACAGGTGTGTCCTGATGGCCCCCGTGTACTCATTTGAGAAGGGAAGGACAGAGTGCATCAGTGAGTTTGGTGTGGCTTACATGCGGCAAGGAGAAGGTGCAGCCCAGAACTGGCTTTCACTTTGAGAAGCTTTTGCTCTTGTGGGAGCAGCTGGTGGACCTTTTCAACCGAGCTGCAAGAGTGAAAAGTGTGATGGCATGTCTATCTGAGAAGGAAGGTTCCGTGCCGCAGCGTGTTGTGCACAATTGATATGCTGATAAGAGAAGGGAGTGCTTTTGGAACGTGTTCCTTCCTGACACGTCTGTCTGTGGGAGCTTTAGGTGCTTGGACTCAGGGATAGCGAAGGTGTGTGAAAGTGACTGGGCTGCGAGAATCCTGTTGCAACAGGGAAGAGGGAAGGTCAGCAAATGTTTCCTGTCCTGGCACATGTCTCAGTCTGAAGTGCAGTTGGAGATGCTTCACTTCCGCCAAAGACTCTGCCAGCTTGAGAGGAGTTTGCGCTCTATGGAGTTGAGAAAGAAAGTGCGTAGGACAAGCTTGTTTCCTCCAGTTCCTAGACAGCAAAGGGGCTATGAAAGGCAGCACTGGCTTTTTGTTCTAGGAGTTTTTCTTGACAAGCAGCTGCTGGATGTTTGCAAGGGGGTTTGGGATATGCAAAAATGAGAGGGTAAGCTGGTACACTGAGCTTGAGAGCAAAAGCATATCTTCAGGGCTTTGGATGCATTTCAGAGGCTGGGAGTTCCATGCTGAGCAGCTGATGGCACAGAAGAGGTTCTAAAGAAAGAGGCCCTGCTGGAATTGCCTTTTCTTTTGCAGCCTAGAAACAGCACAGCCAACAGCAAAAACGATTCCTCCTCCCTCCCTGCAACATGCAGCATCACATTCCTTTCTGTCTCCAAGAGGCAGGATGCACAGCCGAGCTCATCCACCCACTGCTCGCACACGACTGGGGCCGCGCCAGCCAAGCGCTTGGCTTTTTGCTGGCCACTGTCAGCGCTCATGGAAACAAGCACACGATAGCGCTGCCCACTTGCAGAAGAAGGAATCACTGCGAGGCCAGCTCGAAAGCAGCCCAAGGGCAGAGGCAACTTGGAAACTTCGCTGCTCTCAAATCAACGGTGTCAGGACAAAAAGATTTCCCTCATCTTCCCCTTGCACGTGCAGACTCCTCTTTGCACCCACACTCCAAGAGCAAGATGAACTCCTTTGCCCTAACTTGCACTTTCCTTCTCAGCTCTAGGCACCATCCTAAGGCTTCCCTCTGCCAGAGTCAGGATCCAAAGACAACGGCAGCAGGGACTGCTCACACACAAAAGGCACCAGGACAAAAGGCTCCCGAGCTTGGCCTTTGCATTCCCGCGGACAGCTCAACAGCTCTAAGCCAGAGAAGTGCCTGCTGGGAAGAGCCTTTAGAATCACTCTGAGCACCTCATGACAAGGAGCTGCAGCGTGTGGGGATGAATCTGCAGCAGCCTCCTGCCCCAGGGTGTCCCCCGGGAGCAGCCATGCGCCAGGCCGTGACTGCCAGCTGCACATGCAAAGGAGCCGGTGTTCCACACCACGGCTGTGCCTGGGACAGAGACACGAGTGGCCACAGAAGTGGCCATGGCACTGTCCGCACGCTGTCCCTGCTGCTTCTCGCCCAGCCGCTGGCGGGGCACCAACTGCCAGCCACGCACTCCTAAAGCCACGGGCCCACTGGGACACTGCGGGGGCTGGTGGAAGCCAGCGGCCATTGTGACACAGCGGGGCTGCACAGAAGCCACGGTGCTTTGTGACCCGTGGCTCCCAGGAGAGCCTTTGTGATGCTGGGGACCTAACCGGAAGCCTGGCTCCAGTGTGACACCAGCACAGAAGCTCGGGGAGCCCTGGAGACCGTGGGGACGCTATGGAAGCTGATGGAAGCCTGGACACCACAGTGACACTATGGAAGCTGGTGGAACCGAGGGGCCACAGTGACACTCTGGGGCCTTTTGGAAGCAACGAGACTCTGGTGGGAAGCCACGGGATGATTAATGCTGGCAGGAACCTGCTGCAGGTGGGCTCCTCTCTCCCAGCTTCCACAAGTGCTGCTAGGATGCCACTGCGGCACTGGCTTGTCACGGGCTCACGGCTTCCTTTGGGAATGGCTCTGCTGCAGGATGGCATGCTGCAGAGAATGCAGGTAGATGTTGTGCTCCCTCCTGGCATGCAGGTGGACAAGAAAGCCTGATCCAGCCCCCGCTCAGCCCATGTGTGGCTGTGGCATTGGGGCGGGGCAACTTTGGGAGCAGCCCCAGCCCTGCTGCTGGTCCCGGCTGGGCACGCAGCTGCTGGGACACAGGTGTGTCCTGATGGCCCCCGTGTACTCATTTGAGAAGGGAAGGACAGAGTGCATCAGTGAGTTTGGTGTGGCTTACATGCGGCAAGGAGAAGGTGCAGCCCAGAACTGGCTTTCACTTTGAGAAGCTTTTGCTCTTGTGGGAGCAGCTGGTGGACCTTTTCAACCGAGCTGCAAGAGTGAAAAGTGTGATGGCATGTCTATCTGAGAAGGAAGGTTCAGTGCCGCAGCGTGTTGTGCACAATTGATATGCTGATAAGAGAAGGGAGTGCTTTTGGAACGTGTTCCTTCCTGACACGTCTGTCTGTGGGAGCTTTAGGTGCTTGGACTCAGGGATAGCGAAGGTGTGTGAAAGTGACTGGGCTGCGAGAATCCTGTTGCAACAGGGAAGAGGGAAGGTCAGCAAATGTTTCCTGTCCTGGCACATGTCTCAGTCTGAAGTGCAGCTGGAGATGCTTCACTTCCGCCAAAGACTCTGCCAGCTTGAGAGGAGTTTGCGCTCTATGGAGTTGAGAAAGAAAGTGCGTAGGACAAGCTTGTTTCCTCCAGTTCCTAGACAGCAAAGGGGCTATGAAAGGCAGCACTGGCTTTTTGTTCTAGGAGTTTTTCTTGACAAGCAGCTGCTGGATGTTTGCAAGGGGGTTTGGGATATGCAAAAATGAGAGGGTAAGCTGGTACACTGAGCTTGAGAGCTTTTAAAAGCATATCTTCAGGGCTTTGGATGCATTTCAGAGGCTGGGAGTTCCATGCTGAGCAGCTGATGGCACAGAAGAGGTTCTAAAGAAAGAGGCCCTGCTGGAATTGCCTTTTCTTTTGCAGCCTAGAAACTGCACCGCCAACAGCAAAAACGATTCCTCCTCCCTCCCTGCAACATGCAGCATCACATTCCTTTCTGTCTCCAAGAGGCAGGATGCACAGCCGAGCTCATCCACCCACTGCTCGCACACGACTGGGGCCGCGCCAGCCAAGCGCTTGGCTTTTTGCTGGCCACTGTCAGCGCTCATGGAAACAAGCACACGATAGCGCTGCCCACTTGCAGAAGAAGGAATCACTGCGAGGCCAGCTCGAAAGCAGCCCAAGGGCAGAGGCAACTTGGAAACTTCGCTGCTCTCAAATCAACGGTGTCAGGACAAAAAGATTTCCCTCATCTTCCCCTTGCACGTGCAGACTCCTCTTTGCACCCACACTCCAAGAGCAAGATGAACTCCTTTGCCCTAACTTGCACTTTCCTTCTCAGCTCTAGGCACCATCCTAAGGCTTCCCTCTGCCAGAGTCAGGATCCAAAGACAACGGCAGCAGGGACTGCTCACACACAAAAGGCACCAGGACAAAAGGCTCCCGAGCTTGGCCTTTGCATTCCCGCGGACAGCTCAACAGCTCTAAGCCAGAGAAGTGCCTGCTGGGAAGAGCCTGTAGAATCACTCTGAGCACCTCATGACAAGGAGCTGCAGCGTGTGGGGATGAATCTGCAGCAGCCTCCTGCCCCAGGGTGTCCCCCGGGAGCAGCCATGCGCCAGGCCGTGACTGCCAGCTGCACATGCAAAGGAGCCGGTGTTCCACACCACGGCTGTGCCTGGGACAGAGACACGAGTGGCCACAGAAGTGGCCATGGCACTGTCCGCACGCTGTCCCTGCTGCTTCTCGCCCAGCCACTGGCGGGGCACCAACTGCCAGCCACGCACTCCTAAAGCCACGGGCCCACTGGGACACTGCGGGGGCAGGTGGAAGCCAGCGGCCATTGTGACACAGCGGGGCTGCACAGAAGCCACGGTGCTTTGTGACCCGTGGCTCCCAGGAGAGCCTTTGTGATGCTGGGGACCTACCCGGAAGCCTGGCTCCAGTGTGACACCAGCACAGAAGCTCGGGGAGCCCTGGAGACCGTGGGGACGCTATGGAAGCTGATGGAAGCCTGGACACCACAGTGACACTATGGAAGCTGGTGGAACCGAGGGGCCACAGTGACACTCTGGGGCCTTTTGGAAGCAACGAGACTCTGGTGGGAAGCCACGGGATGATTAATGCTGGCAGGAACCTGCTGCAGGTGGGCTCCTCTCTCCCAGCTTCCACAAGTGCTGCTAGGATGCCACTGCGGCACTGGCTTGTCACGGGCTCACGGCTTCCTTTGGGAATGGCTCTGCCGCAGGATGGCATGCTGCAGAGAATGCAGGTAGATGTTGTGCTCCCTCCTGGCATGCAGGTGGACAAGAAAGCCTGATCCAGCCCCCGCTCAGCCCATGTGTGGCTGTGGCATTGGGGCGGGGCAACTTTGGGAGCAGCCCCAGCCCTGCTGCTGGTCCCGGCTGGGCACGCAGCTGCTGGGACACAGGTGTGTCCTGATGGCCCCCGTGTACTCGTTTGAGAAGGGAAGGACAGAGTGCATCAGTGAGTTTGGTGTGGCTTACATGCGGCAAGGAGAAGGTGCAGCCCAGAACTGGCTTTCACTTTGAGAAGCTTTTGCTCTTGCGGGAGCAGCTGGTGGACCTTTTCAACCGAGCTGCAAGAGTGAAAAGTGTGATGGCATGTCTCTCTGAGAAGGAAGGTTCAGTGCCGCAGCGTGTTGTGCACAATTGATATGCTGATAAGAGAAGGGAGTGCTTTTGGAACGTGTTCCTTCCTGACACGTCTGTCTGTGGGAGCTTTAGGTGCTTGGACTCAGGGATAGCGAAGGTGTGTGAAAGTGACTGGGCTGCGAGAATCCTGTTGCAACAGGGAAGAGGGAAGGTCAGCAAATGTTTCCTGTCCTGGCACATGTCTCAGTCTGAAGTGCAGCTGGAGATGCTTCACTTCCGCCAAAGACTCTGCCAGCTTGAGAGGAGTTTGCGCTCTATGGAGTTGAGAAAGAAAGTGCGTAGGACAAGCTTGTTTCCTCCAGTTCCTAGACAGCAAAGGGGCTATGAAAGGCAGCACTGGCTTTTTGTTCTAGGAGTTTTTCTTGACAAGCAGCTGCTGGATGTTTGGAAGGGGGTTTGGGATATGCAAAAATGAGAGGGTAAGCTGGTACACTGAGCTTGAGAGCAAAAGCATATCTTCAGGGCTTTGGATGCATTTCAGAGGCTGGGAGTTCCATGCTGAGCAGCTGATGGCACAGAAGAGGTTCTAAAGAAAGAGGCCCTGCTGGAATTGCCTTTTCTTTTGCAGCCTAGAAACTGCACAGCCAACAGCAAAAACGATTCCTCCTCCCTCCCTGCAACATGCAGCATCACATTCCTTTCTGTCTCCAAGAGGCAGGATGCACAGCCGAGCTCATCCACCCACTGCTCGCACACGACTGGGGCCGCGCCAGCCAAGCGCTTGGCTTTTTGCTGGCCACTGTCAGCGCTCATGGAAACAAGCACACGATAGCGCTGCCCACTTGCAGAAGAAGGAATCACTGCGAGGCCAGCTCGAAAGCAGCCCAAGGGCAGAGGCAACTTGGAAACTTCGCTGCTCTCAAATCAACGGTGTCAGGACAAAAAGATTTCCCTCATCTTCCCCTTGCACGTGCAGACTCCTCTTTGCACCCACACTCCAAGAGCAAGATGAACTCCTTTGCCCTAACTTGCACTTTCCTTCTCAGCTCTAGGCACCATCCTAAGGCTTCCCTCTGCCAGAGTCAGGATCCAAAGACAACGGCAGCAGGGACTGCTCACACACAAAAGGCACCAGGACAAAAGGCTCCCGAGCTTGGCCTTTGCATTCCCGCGGACAGCTCAACAGCTCTAAGCCAGAGAAGTGCCTGCTGGGAAGAGCCTGTAGAATCACTCTGAGCACCTCATGACAAGGAGCTGCAGCGTGTGGGGATGAATCTGCAGCAGCCTCCTGCCCCAGGGTGTCCCCCGGGAGCAGCCATGCGCCAGGCCGTGACTGCCAGCTGCACATGCAAAGGAGCCGGTGTTCCACACCACGGCTGTGCCTGGGACAGAGACACGAGTGGCCACAGAAGTGGCCATGGCACTGTCCGCACGCTGTCCCTGCTGCTTCTCGCCCAGCCGCTGGCGGGGCACCAACTGCCAGCCACGCACTCCTAAAGCCACGGGCCCACTGGGACACTGCGGGGGCAGGTGGAAGCCAGCGGCCATTGTGACACAGCGGGGCTGCACAGAAGCCACGGTGCTTTGTGACCCGTGGCTCCCAGGAGAGCCTTTGTGATGCTGGGGACCTACCCGGAAGCCTGGCTCCAGTGTGACACCAGCACAGAAGCTCGGGGAGCCCTGGAGACCGTGGGGACGCTATGGAAGCTGATGGAAGCCTGGACACCACAGTGACACTATGGAAGCTGGTGGAACCGAGGGGCCACAGTGACACTCTGGGGCCTTTTGGAAGCAACGAGACTCTGGTGGGAAGCCACGGGATGATTAATGCTGGCAGGAACCTGCTGCAGGTGGGCTCCTCTCTCCCAGCTTCCACAAGTGCTGCTAGGATGCCACTGCGGCACTGGCTTGTCACGGGCTCACGGCTTCCTTTGGGAATGCCTCTGCTGCAGGATGGCATGCTGCAGAGAATGCAGGTAGATGTTGTGCTCCCTCCTGGCATGCAGGTGGACAAGAAAGCCTGATCCAGCCCCCGCTCAGCCCATGTGTGGCTGTGGCATTGGGGCGGGGCAACTTTGGGAGCAGCCCCAGCCCTGCTGCTGGTCCCGGCTGGGCACGCAGCTGCTGGGACACAGGTGTGTCCTGATGGCCCCCGTGTACTCGTTTGAGAAGGGAAGGACAGAGTGCATCAGTGAGTTTGGTGTGGCTTACATGTGGCAAGGAGAAGGTGCAGCCCAGAACTGGCTTTCACTTTGAGAAGCTTTTGCTCTTGTGGGAGCAGCTGGTGGACCTTTTCAACCGAGCTGCAAGAGTGAAAAGTGTGATGGCATGTCTATCTGAGAAGGAAGGTTCCGTGCCGCAGCGTGTTGTGCACAATTGATATGCTGATAAGAGAAGGGAGTGCTTTTGGAACGTGTTCCTTCCTGACACGTCTGTCTGTGGGAGCTTTAGGTGCTTGGACTCAGGGATAGCGAAGGTGTGTGAAAGTGACTGGGCTGCGAGAATCCTGTTGCAACAGGGAAGAGGGAAGGTCAGCAAATGTTTCCTGTCCTGGCACATGTCTCAGTCTGAAGTGCAGCTGGAGATGCTTCACTTCCGCCAAAGACTCTGCCAGCTTGAGAGGAGTTTGCGCTCTATGGAGTTGAGAAAGAAAGTGCGTAGGACAAGCTTGTTTCCTCCAGTTCCTAGACAGCAAAGGGGCTATGAAAGGCAGCACTGGCTTTTTGTTCTAGGAGTTTTTCTTGACAAGCAGCTGCTGGATGTTTGGAAGGGGGTTTGGGATATGCAAAAATGAGAGGGTAAGCTGGTACACTGAGCTTGAGAGCAAAAGCATATCTTCAGGGCTTTGGATGCATTTCAGAGGCTGGGAGTTCCATGCTGAGCAGCTGATGGCACAGAAGAGGTTCTAAAGAAAGAGGCCCTGCTGGAATTGCCTTTTCTTTTGCAGCCTAGAAACAGCACAGCCAACAGCAAAAACGATTCCTCCTCCCTCCCTGCAACATGCAGCATCACATTCCTTTCTGTCTCCAAGAGGCAGGATGCACAGCCGAGCTCATCCACCCACTGCTCGCACACGACTGGGGCCGCGCCAGCCAAGCGCTTGGCTTTTTGCTGGCCACTGTCAGCGCTCATGGAAACAAGCACACGATAGCGCTGCCCACTTGCAGAAGAAGGAATCACTGCGAGGCCAGCTCGAAAGCAGCCCAAGGGCAGAGGCAACTTGGAAACTTCGCTGCTCTCAAATCAACGGTGTCAGGACAAAAAGATTTCCCTCATCTTCCCCTTGCACGTGCAGACTCCTCTTTGCACCCACACTCCAAGAGCAAGATGAACTCCTTTGCCCTAACTTGCACTTTCCTTCTCAGCTCTAGGCACCATCCTAAGGCTTCCCTCTGCCAGAGTCAGGATCCAAAGACAACGGCAGCAGGGACTGCTCACACACAAAAGGCACCAGGACAAAAGGCTCCCGAGCTTGGCCTTTGCATTCCCGCGGACAGCTCAACAGCTCTAAGCCAGAGAAGTGCCTGCTGGGAAGAGCCTGTAGAATCACTCTGAGCACCTCATGACAAGGAGCTGCAGCGTGTGGGGATGAATCTGCAGCAGCCTCCTGCCCCAGGGTGTCCCCCGGGAGCAGCCATGCGCCAGGCCGTGACTGCCAGCTGCACATGCAAAGGAGCCGGTGTTCCACACCACGGCTGTGCCTGGGACAGAGACACGAGTGGCCACAGAAGTGGCCATGGCACTGTCCGCACGCTGTCCCTGCTGCTTCTCGCCCAGCCGCTGGCGGGGCACCAACTGCCAGCCACGCACTCCTAAAGCCACGGGCCCACTGGGACACTGCGGGGGCAGGTGGAAGCCAGCGGCCATTGTGACACAGCGGGGCTGCACAGAAGCCACGGTGCTTTGTGACCCGTGGCTCCCAGGAGAGCCTTTGTGATGCTGGGGACCTACCCGGAAGCCTGGCTCCAGTGTGACACCAGCACAGAAGCTCGGGGAGCCCTGGAGACCGTGGGGACGCTATGGAAGCTGATGGAAGCCTGGACACCACAGTGACACTATGGAAGCTGGTGGAACCGAGGGGCCACAGTGACACTCTGGGGCCTTTTGGAAGCAACGAGACTCTGGTGGGAAGCCACGGGATGATTAATGCTGGCAGGAACCTGCTGCAGGTGGGCTCCTCTCTCCCAGCTTCCACAAGTGCTGCTAGGGTCCCACTGCGGCACTGGCTTGTCACGGGCTCACGGCTTCCTTTGGGAATGGCTCTGCTGCAGGATGGCATGCTGCAGAGAATGCAGGTAGATGTTGTGCTCCCTCCTGGCATGCAGGTGGACAAGAAAGCCTGATCCAGCCCCCGCTCAGCCCATGTGTGGCTGTGGCATTGGGGCGGGGCAACTTTGGGAGCAGCCCCAGCCCTGCTGCTGGTCCCGGCTGGGCACGCAGCTGCTGGGACACAGGTGTGTCCTGATGGCCCCCGTGTACTCATTTGAGAAGGGAAGGACAGAGTGCATCAGTGAGTTTGGTGTGGCTTACATGCGGCAAGGAGAAGGTGCAGCCCAGAACTGGCTTTCACTTTGAGAAGCTTTTGCTCTTGTGGGAGCAGCTGGTGGACCTTTTCAACCGAGCTGCAAGAGTGAAAAGTGTGATGGCATGTCTATCTGAGAAGGAAGGTTCCGTGCCGCAGCGTGTTGTGCACAATTGATATGCTGATAAGAGAAGGGAGTGCTTTTGGAACGTGTTCCTTCCTGACACGTCTGTCTGTGGGAGCTTTAGGTGCTTGGACTCAGGGATAGCGAAGGTGTGTGAAAGTGACTGGGCTGCGAGAATCCTGTTGCAACAGGGAAGAGGGAAGGTCAGCAAATGTTTCCTGTCCTGGCACATGTCTCAGTCTGAAGTGCAGCTGGAGATGCTTCACTTCCGCCAAAGACTCTGCCAGCTTGAGAGGAGTTTGCGCTCTATGGAGTTGAGAAAGAAAGTGCGTAGGACAAGCTTGTTTCCTCCAGTTCCTAGACAGCAAAGGGGCTATGAAAGGCAGCACTGGCTTTTTGTTCTAGGAGTTTTTCTTGACAAGCAGCTGCTGGATGTTTGGAAGGGGGTTTGGGATATGCAAAAATGAGAGGGTAAGCTGGTACACTGAGCTTGAGAGCAAAAGCATATCTTCAGGGCTTTGGATGCATTTCAGAGGCTGGGAGTTCCATGCTGAGCAGCTGATGGCACAGAAGAGGTTCTAAAGAAAGAGGCCCTGCTGGAATTGCCTTTTCTTTTGCAGCCTAGAAACAGCACAGCCAACAGCAAAAACGATTCCTCCTCCCTCCCTGCAACATGCAGCATCACATTCCTTTCTGTCTCCAAGAGGCAGGATGCACAGCCGAGCTCATCCACCCACTGCTCGCACACGACTGGGGCCGCGCCAGCCAAGCGCTTGGCTTTTTGCTGGCCACTGTCAGCGCTCATGGAAACAAGCACACGATAGCGCTGCCCACTTGCAGAAGAAGGAATCACTGCGAGGCCAGCTCGAAAGCAGCCCAAGGGCAGAGGCAACTTGGAAACTTCGCTGCTCTCAAATCAACGGTGTCAGGACAAAAAGATTTCCCTCATCTTCCCCTTGCACGTGCAGACTCCTCTTTGCACCCACACTCCAAGAGCAAGATGAACTCCTTTGCCCTAACTTGCACTTTCCTTCTCAGCTCTAGGCACCATCCTAAGGCTTCCCTCTGCCAGAGTCAGGATCCAAAGACAACGGCAGCAGGGACTGCTCACACACAAAAGGCACCAGGACAAAAGGCTCCCGAGCTTGGCCTTTGCATTCCCGCGGACAGCTCAACAGCTCTAAGCCAGAGAAGTGCCTGCTGGGAAGAGCCTTTAGAATCACTCTGAGCACCTCATGACAAGGAGCTGCAGCGTGTGGGGATGAATCTGCAGCAGCCTCCTGCCCCAGGGTGTCCCCCGGGAGCAGCCATGCGCCAGGCCGTGACTGCCAGCTGCACATGCAAAGGAGCCGGTGTTCCACACCACGGCTGTGCCTGGGACAGAGACACGAGTGGCCACAGAAGTGGCCATGGCACTGTCCGCACGCTGTCCCTGCTGCTTCTCGCCCAGCCGCTGGCGGGGCACCAACTGCCAGCCACGCACTCCTAAAGCCACGGGCCCACTGGGACACTGCGGGGGCAGGTGGAAGCCAGCGGCCATTGTGACACAGCGGGGCTGCACAGAAGCCACGGTGCTTTGTGACCCGTGGCTCCCAGGAGAGCCTTTGTGATGCTGGGGACCTACCCGGAAGCCTGGCTCCAGTGTGACACCAGCACAGAAGCTCGGGGAGCCCTGGAGACCGTGGGGACGCTATGGAAGCTGATGGAAGCCTGGACACCACAGTGACACTATGGAAGCTGGTGGAACCGAGGGGCCACAGTGACACTCTGGGGCCTTTTGGAAGCAACGAGACTCTGGTGGGAAGCCACGGGATGATTAATGCTGGCAGGAACCTGCTGCAGGTGGGCTCCTCCCAGCTTCCACAAGTGCTGCTAGGATGCCACTGCGGCACTGGCTTGTCACGGGCTCACGGCTTCCTTTGGGAATGGCTCTGCTGCAGGATGGCATGCTGCAGAGAATGCAGGTAGATGTTGTGCTCCCTCCTGGCATGCAGGTGGACAAGAAAGCCTGATCCAGCCCCCGCTCAGCCCATGTGTGGCTGTGGCATTGGGGCGGGGCAACTTTGGGAGCAGCCCCAGCCCTGCTGCTGGTCCCGGCTGGGCACGCAGCTGCTGGGACACAGGTGTGTCCTGATGGCCCCCGTGTACTCATTTGAGAAGGGAAGGACAGAGTGCATCAGTGAGTTTGGTGTGGCTTACATGCGGCAAGGAGAAGGTGCAGCCCAGAACTGGCTTTCACTTTGAGAAGCTTTTGCTCTTGTGGGAGCAGCTGGTGGACCTTTTCAACCGAGCTGCAAGAGTGAAAAGTGTGATGGCATGTCTATCTGAGAAGGAAGGTTCCGTGCCGCAGCGTGTTGTGCACAATTGATATGCTGATAAGAGAAGGGAGTGCTTTTGGAACGTGTTCCTTCCTGACACGTCTGTCTGTGGGAGCTTTAGGTGCTTGGACTCAGGGATAGCGAAGGTGTGTGAAAGTGACTGGGCTGCGAGAATCCTGTTGCAACAGGGAAGAGGGAAGGTCAGCAAATGTTTCCTGTCCTGGCACATGTCTCAGTCTGAAGTGCAGTTGGAGATGCTTCACTTCCGCCAAAGACTCTGCCAGCTTGAGAGGAGTTTGCGCTCTATGGAGTTGAGAAAGAAAGTGCGTAGGACAAGCTTGTTTCCTCCAGTTCCTAGACAGCAAAGGGGCTATGAAAGGCAGCACTGGCTTTTTGTTCTAGGAGTTTTTCTTGACAAGCAGCTGCTGGATGTTTGCAAGGGGGTTTGGGATATGCAAAAATGAGAGGGTAAGCTGGTACACTGAGCTTGAGAGCAAAAGCATATCTTCAGGGCTTTGGATGCATTTCAGAGGCTGGGAGTTCCATGCTGAGCAGCTGATGGCACAGAAGAGGTTCTAAAGAAAGAGGCCCTGCTGGAATTGCCTTTTCTTTTGCAGCCTAGAAACAGCACAGCCAACAGCAAAAACGATTCCTCCTCCCTCCCTGCAACATGCAGCATCACATTCCTTTCTGTCTCCAAGAGGCAGGATGCACAGCCGAGCTCATCCACCCACTGCTCGCACACGACTGGGGCCGCGCCAGCCAAGCGCTTGGCTTTTTGCTGGCCACTGTCAGCGCTCATGGAAACAAGCACACGATAGCGCTGCCCACTTGCAGAAGAAGGAATCACTGCGAGGCCAGCTCGAAAGCAGCCCAAGGGCAGAGGCAACTTGGAAACTTCGCTGCTCTCAAATCAACGGTGTCAGGACAAAAAGATTTCCCTCATCTTCCCCTTGCACGTGCAGACTCCTCTTTGCACCCACACTCCAAGAGCAAGATGAACTCCTTTGCCCTAACTTGCACTTTCCTTCTCAGCTCTAGGCACCATCCTAAGGCTTCCCTCTGCCAGAGTCAGGATCCAAAGACAACGGCAGCAGGGACTGCTCACACACAAAAGGCACCAGGACAAAAGGCTCCCGAGCTTGGCCTTTGCATTCCCGCGGACAGCTCAACAGCTCTAAGCCAGAGAAGTGCCTGCTGGGAAGAGCCTTTAGAATCACTCTGAGCACCTCATGACAAGGAGCTGCAGCGTGTGGGGATGAATCTGCAGCAGCCTCCTGCCCCAGGGTGTCCCCCGGGAGCAGCCATGCGCCAGGCCGTGACTGCCAGCTGCACATGCAAAGGAGCCGGTGTTCCACACCACGGCTGTGCCTGGGACAGAGACACGAGTGGCCACAGAAGTGGCCATGGCACTGTCCGCACGCTGTCCCTGCTGCTTCTCGCCCAGCCGCTGGCGGGGCACCAACTGCCAGCCACGCACTCCTAAAGCCACGGGCCCACTGGGACACTGCGGGGGCTGGTGGAAGCCAGCGGCCATTGTGACACAGCGGGGCTGCACAGAAGCCACGGTGCTTTGTGACCCGTGGCTCCCAGGAGAGCCTTTGTGATGCTGGGGACCTAACCGGAAGCCTGGCTCCAGTGTGACACCAGCACAGAAGCTCGGGGAGCCCTGGAGACCGTGGGGACGCTATGGAAGCTGATGGAAGCCTGGACACCACAGTGACACTATGGAAGCTGGTGGAACCGAGGGGCCACAGTGACACTCTGGGGCCTTTTGGAAGCAACGAGACTCTGGTGGGAAGCCACGGGATGATTAATGCTGGCAGGAACCTGCTGCAGGTGGGCTCCTCTCTCCCAGCTTCCACAAGTGCTGCTAGGATGCCACTGCGGCACTGGCTTGTCACGGGCTCACGGCTTCCTTTGGGAATGGCTCTGCTGCAGGATGGCATGCTGCAGAGAATGCAGGTAGATGTTGTGCTCCCTCCTGGCATGCAGGTGGACAAGAAAGCCTGATCCAGCCCCCGCTCAGCCCATGTGTGGCTGTGGCATTGGGGCGGGGCAACTTTGGGAGCAGCCCCAGCCCTGCTGCTGGTCCCGGCTGGGCACGCAGCTGCTGGGACACAGGTGTGTCCTGATGGCCCCCGTGTACTCATTTGAGAAGGGAAGGACAGAGTGCATCAGTGAGTTTGGTGTGGCTTACATGCGGCAAGGAGAAGGTGCAGCCCAGAACTGGCTTTCACTTTGAGAAGCTTTTGCTCTTGTGGGAGCAGCTGGTGGACCTTTTCAACCGAGCTGCAAGAGTGAAAAGTGTGATGGCATGTCTATCTGAGAAGGAAGGTTCAGTGCCGCAGCGTGTTGTGCACAATTGATATGCTGATAAGAGAAGGGAGTGCTTTTGGAACGTGTTCCTTCCTGACACGTCTGTCTGTGGGAGCTTTAGGTGCTTGGACTCAGGGATAGCGAAGGTGTGTGAAAGTGACTGGGCTGCGAGAATCCTGTTGCAACAGGGAAGAGGGAAGGTCAGCAAATGTTTCCTGTCCTGGCACATGTCTCAGTCTGAAGTGCAGCTGGAGATGCTTCACTTCCGCCAAAGACTCTGCCAGCTTGAGAGGAGTTTGCGCTCTATGGAGTTGAGAAAGAAAGTGCGTAGGACAAGCTTGTTTCCTCCAGTTCCTAGACAGCAAAGGGGCTATGAAAGGCAGCACTGGCTTTTTGTTCTAGGAGTTTTTCTTGACAAGCAGCTGCTGGATGTTTGCAAGGGGGTTTGGGATATGCAAAAATGAGAGGGTAAGCTGGTACACTGAGCTTGAGAGCAAAAGCATATCTTCAGGGCTTTGGATGCATTTCAGAGGCTGGGAGTTCCATGCTGAGCAGCTGATGGCACAGAAGAGGTTCTAAAGAAAGAGGCCCTGCTGGAATTGCCTTTTCTTTTGCAGCCTAGAAACAGCACAGCCAACAGCAAAAACGATTCCTCCTCCCTCCCTGCAACATGCAGCATCACATTCCTTTCTGTCTCCAAGAGGCAGGATGCACAGCCGAGCTCATCCACCCACTGCTCGCACACGACTGGGGCCGCGCCAGCCAAGCGCTTGGCTTTTTGCTGGCCACTGTCAGCGCTCATGGAAACAAGCACACGATAGCGCTGCCCACTTGCAGAAGAAGGAATCACTGCGAGGCCAGCTCGAAAGCAGCCCAAGGGCAGAGGCAACTTGGAAACTTCGCTGCTCTCAAATCAACGGTGTCAGGACAAAAAGATTTCCCTCATCTTCCCCTTGCACGTGCAGACTCCTCTTTGCACCCACACTCCAAGAGCAAGATGAACTCCTTTGCCCTAACTTGCACTTTCCTTCTCAGCTCTAGGCACCATCCTAAGGCTTCCCTCTGCCAGAGTCAGGATCCAAAGACAACGGCACCAGGGACTGCTCACACACAAAAGGCACCAGGACAAAAGGCTCCCGAGCTTGGCCTTTGCATTCCCGCGGACAGCTCAACAGCTCTAAGCCAGAGAAGTGCCTGCTGGGAAGAGCCTTTAGAATCACTCTGAGCACCTCATGACAAGGAGCTGCAGCGTGTGGGGATGAATCTGCAGCAGCCTCCTGCCCCAGGGTGTCCCCCGGGAGCAGCCATGCGCCAGGCCGTGACTGCCAGCTGCACATGCAAAGGAGCCGGTGTTCCACACCACGGCTGTGCCTGGGACAGAGACACGAGTGGCCACAGAAGTGGCCATGGCACTGTCCGCACGCTGTCCCTGCTGCTTCTCGCCCAGCCGCTGGCGGGGCACCAACTGCCAGCCACGCACTCCTAAAGCCACGGGCCCACTGGGACACTGCGGGGGCAGGTGGAAGCCAGCGGCCATTGTGACACAGCGGGGCTGCACAGAAGCCACGGTGCTTTGTGACCCGTGGCTCCCAGGAGAGCCTTTGTGATGCTGGGGACCTACCCGGAAGCCTGGCTCCAGTGTGACACCAGCACAGAAGCTCGGGGAGCCCTGGAGACCGTGGGGACGCTATGGAAGCTGATGGAAGCCTGGACACCACAGTGACACTATGGAAGCTGGTGGAACCGAGGGGCCACAGTGACACTCTGGGGCCTTTTGGAAGCAACGAGACTCTGGTGGGAAGCCACGGGATGATTAATGCTGGCAGGAACCTGCTGCAGGTGGGCTCCTCCCAGCTTCCACAAGTGCTGCTAGGATGCCACTGCGGCACTGGCTTGTCACGGGCTCACGGCTTCCTTTGGGAATGGCTCTGCTGCAGGATGGCATGCTGCAGAGAATGCAGGTAGATGTTGTGCTCCCTCCTGGCATGCAGGTGGACAAGAAAGCCTGATCCAGCCCCCGCTCAGCCCATGTGTGGCTGTGGCATTGGGGCGGGGCAACTTTGGGAGCAGCCCCAGCCCTGCTGCTGGTCCCGGCTGGGCACGCAGCTGCTGGGACACAGGTGTGTCCTGATGGCCCCCGTGTACTCATTTGAGAAGGGAAGGACAGAGTGCATCAGTGAGTTTGGTGTGGCTTACATGCGGCAAGGAGAAGGTGCAGCCCAGAACTGGCTTTCACTTTGAGAAGCTTTTGCTCTTGTGGGAGCAGCTGGTGGACCTTTTCAACCGAGCTGCAAGAGTGAAAAGTGTGATGGCATGTCTATCTGAGAAGGAAGGTTCCGTGCCGCAGCGTGTTGTGCACAATTGATATGCTGATAAGAGAAGGGAGTGCTTTTGGAACGTGTTCCTTCCTGACACGTCTGTCTGTGGGAGCTTTAGGTGCTTGGACTCAGGGATAGCGAAGGTGTGTGAAAGTGACTGGGCTGCGAGAATCCTGTTGCAACAGGGAAGAGGGAAGGTCAGCAAATGTTTCCTGTCCTGGCACATGTCTCAGTCTGAAGTGCAGTTGGAGATGCTTCACTTCCGCCAAAGACTCTGCCAGCTTGAGAGGAGTTTGCGCTCTATGGAGTTGAGAAAGAAAGTGCGTAGGACAAGCTTGTTTCCTCCAGTTCCTAGACAGCAAAGGGGCTATGAAAGGCAGCACTGGCTTTTTGTTCTAGGAGTTTTTCTTGACAAGCAGCTGCTGGATGTTTGCAAGGGGGTTTGGGATATGCAAAAATGAGAGGGTAAGCTGGTACACTGAGCTTGAGAGCAAAAGCATATCTTCAGGGCTTTGGATGCATTTCAGAGGCTGGGAGTTCCATGCTGAGCAGCTGATGGCACAGAAGAGGTTCTAAAGAAAGAGGCCCTGCTGGAATTGCCTTTTCTTTTGCAGCCTAGAAACAGCACAGCCAACAGCAAAAACGATTCCTCCTCCCTCCCTGCAACATGCAGCATCACATTCCTTTCTGTCTCCAAGAGGCAGGATGCACAGCCGAGCTCATCCACCCACTGCTCGCACACGACTGGGGCCGCGCCAGCCAAGCGCTTGGCTTTTTGCTGGCCACTGTCAGCGCTCATGGAAACAAGCACACGATAGCGCTGCCCACTTGCAGAAGAAGGAATCACTGCGAGGCCAGCTCGAAAGCAGCCCAAGGGCAGAGGCAACTTGGAAACTTCGCTGCTCTCAAATCAACGGTGTCAGGACAAAAAGATTTCCCTCATCTTCCCCTTGCACGTGCAGACTCCTCTTTGCACCCACACTCCAAGAGCAAGATGAACTCCTTTGCCCTAACTTGCACTTTCCTTCTCAGCTCTAGGCACCATCCTAAGGCTTCCCTCTGCCAGAGTCAGGATCCAAAGACAACGGCAGCAGGGACTGCTCACACACAAAAGGCACCAGGACAAAAGGCTCCCGAGCTTGGCCTTTGCATTCCCGCGGACAGCTCAACAGCTCTAAGCCAGAGAAGTGCCTGCTGGGAAGAGCCTTTAGAATCACTCTGAGCACCTCATGACAAGGAGCTGCAGCGTGTGGGGATGAATCTGCAGCAGCCTCCTGCCCCAGGGTGTCCCCCGGGAGCAGCCATGCGCCAGGCCGTGACTGCCAGCTGCACATGCAAAGGAGCCGGTGTTCCACACCACGGCTGTGCCTGGGACAGAGACACGAGTGGCCACAGAAGTGGCCATGGCACTGTCCGCACGCTGTCCCTGCTGCTTCTCGCCCAGCCGCTGGCGGGGCACCAACTGCCAGCCACGCACTCCTAAAGCCACGGGCCCACTGGGACACTGCGGGGGCTGGTGGAAGCCAGCGGCCATTGTGACACAGCGGGGCTGCACAGAAGCCACGGTGCTTTGTGACCCGTGGCTCCCAGGAGAGCCTTTGTGATGCTGGGGACCTAACCGGAAGCCTGGCTCCAGTGTGACACCAGCACAGAAGCTCGGGGAGCCCTGGAGACCGTGGGGACGCTATGGAAGCTGATGGAAGCCTGGACACCACAGTGACACTATGGAAGCTGGTGGAACCGAGGGGCCACAGTGACACTCTGGGGCCTTTTGGAAGCAACGAGACTCTGGTGGGAAGCCACGGGATGATTAATGCTGGCAGGAACCTGCTGCAGGTGGGCTCCTCTCTCCCAGCTTCCACAAGTGCTGCTAGGATGCCACTGCGGCACTGGCTTGTCACGGGCTCACGGCTTCCTTTGGGAATGGCTCTGCTGCAGGATGGCATGCTGCAGAGAATGCAGGTAGATGTTGTGCTCCCTCCTGGCATGCAGGTGGACAAGAAAGCCTGATCCAGCCCCCGCTCAGCCCATGTGTGGCTGTGGCATTGGGGCGGGGCAACTTTGGGAGCAGCCCCAGCCCTGCTGCTGGTCCCGGCTGGGCACGCAGCTGCTGGGACACAGGTGTGTCCTGATGGCCCCCGTGTACTCATTTGAGAAGGGAAGGACAGAGTGCATCAGTGAGTTTGGTGTGGCTTACATGCGGCAAGGAGAAGGTGCAGCCCAGAACTGGCTTTCACTTTGAGAAGCTTTTGCTCTTGTGGGAGCAGCTGGTGGACCTTTTCAACCGAGCTGCAAGAGTGAAAAGTGTGATGGCATGTCTATCTGAGAAGGAAGGTTCAGTGCCGCAGCGTGTTGTGCACAATTGATATGCTGATAAGAGAAGGGAGTGCTTTTGGAACGTGTTCCTTCCTGACACGTCTGTCTGTGGGAGCTTTAGGTGCTTGGACTCAGGGATAGCGAAGGTGTGTGAAAGTGACTGGGCTGCGAGAATCCTGTTGCAACAGGGAAGAGGGAAGGTCAGCAAATGTTTCCTGTCCTGGCACATGTCTCAGTCTGAAGTGCAGCTGGAGATGCTTCACTTCCGCCAAAGACTCTGCCAGCTTGAGAGGAGTTTGCGCTCTATGGAGTTGAGAAAGAAAGTGCGTAGGACAAGCTTGTTTCCTCCAGTTCCTAGACAGCAAAGGGGCTATGAAAGGCAGCACTGGCTTTTTGTTCTAGGAGTTTTTCTTGACAAGCAGCTGCTGGATGTTTGCAAGGGGGTTTGGGATATGCAAAAATGAGAGGGTAAGCTGGTACACTGAGCTTGAGAGCTTTTAAAAGCATATCTTCAGGGCTTTGGATGCATTTCAGAGGCTGGGAGTTCCATGCTGAGCAGCTGATGGCACAGAAGAGGTTCTAAAGAAAGAGGCCCTGCTGGAATTGCCTTTTCTTTTGCAGACTAGAAACTGCACCGCCAACAGCAAAAACGATTCCTCCTCCCTCCCTGCAACATGCAGCATCACATTCCTTTCTGTCTCCAAGAGGCAGGATGCACAGCCGAGCTCTTCCACCCACTGCTCGCACACGACTGGGGCCGCGCCAGCCAAGCGCTTGGCTTTTTGCTGGCCACTGTCAGCGCTCATGGAAACAAGCACACGATAGCGCTGCCCACTTGCAGAAGAAGGAATCACTGCGAGGCCAGCTCGAAAGCAGCCCAAGGGCAGAGGCAACTTGGAAACTTCGCTGCTCTCAAATCAACGGTGTCAGGACAAAAAGATTTCCCTCATCTTCCCCTTGCACGTGCAGACTCCTCTTTGCACCCACACTCCAAGAGCAAGATGAACTCCTTTGCCCTAACTTGCACTTTCCTTCTCAGCTCTAGGCACCATCCTAAGGCTTCCCTCTGCCAGAGTCAGGATCCAAAGACAACGGCAGCAGGGACTGCTCACACACAAAAGGCACCAGGACAAAAGGCTCCCGAGCTTGGCCTTTGCATTCCCGCGGACAGCTCAACAGCTCTAAGCCAGAGAAGTGCCTGCTGGGAAGAGCCTGTAGAATCACTCTGAGCACCTCATGACAAGGAGCTGCAGCGTGTGGGGATGAATCTGCAGCAGCCTCCTGCCCCAGGGTGTCCCCCGGGAGCAGCCATGCGCCAGGCCGTGACTGCCAGCTGCACATGCAAAGGAGCCGGTGTTCCACACCACGGCTGTGCCTGGGACAGAGACACGAGTGGCCACAGAAGTGGCCATGGCACTGTCCGCACGCTGTCCCTGCTGCTTCTCGCCCAGCCACTGGCGGGGCACCAACTGCCAGCCACGCACTCCTAAAGCCACGGGCCCACTGGGACACTGCGGGGGCAGGTGGAAGCCAGCGGCCATTGTGACACAGCGGGGCTGCACAGAAGCCACGGTGCTTTGTGACCCGTGGCTCCCAGGAGAGCCTTTGTGATGCTGGGGACCTACCCGGAAGCCTGGCTCCAGTGTGACACCAGCACAGAAGCTCGGGGAGCCCTGGAGACCGTGGGGACGCTATGGAAGCTGATGGAAGCCTGGACACCACAGTGACACTATGGAAGCTGGTGGAACCGAGGGGCCACAGTGACACTCTGGGGCCTTTTGGAAGCAACGAGACTCTGGTGGGAAGCCACGGGATGATTAATGCTGGCAGGAACCTGCTGCAGGTGGGCTCCTCTCTCCCAGCTTCCACAAGTGCTGCTAGGATGCCACTGCGGCACTGGCTTGTCACGGGCTCACGGCTTCCTTTGGGAATGGCTCTGCCGCAGGATGGCATGCTGCAGAGAATGCAGGTAGATGTTGTGCTCCCTCCTGGCATGCAGGTGGACAAGAAAGCCTGATCCAGCCCCCGCTCAGCCCATGTGTGGCTGTGGCATTGGGGCGGGGCAACTTTGGGAGCAGCCCCAGCCCTGCTGCTGGTCCCGGCTGGGCACGCAGCTGCTGGGACACAGGTGTGTCCTGATGGCCCCCGTGTACTCGTTTGAGAAGGGAAGGACAGAGTGCATCAGTGAGTTTGGTGTGGCTTACATGCGGCAAGGAGAAGGTGCAGCCCAGAACTGGCTTTCACTTTGAGAAGCTTTTGCTCTTGCGGGAGCAGCTGGTGGACCTTTTCAACCGAGCTGCAAGAGTGAAAAGTGTGATGGCATGTCTCTCTGAGAAGGAAGGTTCAGTGCCGCAGCGTGTTGTGCACAATTGATATGCTGATAAGAGAAGGGGGTGCTTTTGGAACGTGTTCCTTCCTGACACGTCTGTCTGTGGGAGCTTTAGGTGCTTGGACTCAGGGATAGCGAAGGTGTGTGAAAGTGACTGGGCTGCGAGAATCCTGTTGCAACAGGGAAGAGGGAAGGTCAGCAAATGTTTCCTGTCCTGGCACATGTCTCAGTCTGAAGTGCAGCTGGAGATGCTTCACTTCCGCCAAAGACTCTGCCAGCTTGAGAGGAGTTTGCGCTCTATGGAGTTGAGAAAGAAAGTGCGTAGGACAAGCTTGTTTCCTCCAGTTCCTAGACAGCAAAGGGGCTATGAAAGGCAGCACTGGCTTTTTGTTCTAGGAGTTTTTCTTGACAAGCAGCTGCTGGATGTTTGGAAGGGGGTTTGGGATATGCAAAAATGAGAGGGTAAGCTGGTACACTGAGCTTGAGAGCAAAAGCATATCTTCAGGGCTTTGGATGCATTTCAGAGGCTGGGAGTTCCATGCTGAGCAGCTGATGGCACAGAAGAGGTTCTAAAGAAAGAGGCCCTGCTGGAATTGCCTTTTCTTTTGCAGCCTAGAAACTGCACAGCCAACAGCAAAAACGATTCCTCCTCCCTCCCTGCAACATGCAGCATCACATTCCTTTCTGTCTCCAAGAGGCAGGATGCACAGCCGAGCTCATCCACCCACTGCTCGCACACGACTGGGGCCGCGCCAGCCAAGCGCTTGGCTTTTTGCTGGCCACTGTCAGCGCTCATGGAAACAAGCACACGATAGCGCTGCCCACTTGCAGAAGAAGGAATCACTGCGAGGCCAGCTCGAAAGCAGCCCAAGGGCAGAGGCAACTTGGAAACTTCGCTGCTCTCAAATCAACGGTGTCAGGACAAAAAGATTTCCCTCATCTTCCCCTTGCACGTGCAGACTCCTCTTTGCACCCACACTCCAAGAGCAAGATGAACTCCTTTGCCCTAACTTGCACTTTCCTTCTCAGCTCTAGGCACCATCCTAAGGCTTCCCTCTGCCAGAGTCAGGATCCAAAGACAACGGCAGCAGGGACTGCTCACACACAAAAGGCACCAGGACAAAAGGCTCCCGAGCTTGGCCTTTGCATTCCCGCGGACAGCTCAACAGCTCTAAGCCAGAGAAGTGCCTGCTGGGAAGAGCCTGTAGAATCACTCTGAGCACCTCATGACAAGGAGCTGCAGCGTGTGGGGATGAATCTGCAGCAGCCTCCTGCCCCAGGGTGTCCCCCGGGAGCAGCCATGCGCCAGGCCGTGACTGCCAGCTGCACATGCAAAGGAGCCGGTGTTCCACACCACGGCTGTGCCTGGGACAGAGACACGAGTGGCCACAGAAGTGGCCATGGCACTGTCCGCACGCTGTCCCTGCTGCTTCTCGCCCAGCCGCTGGCGGGGCACCAACTGCCAGCCACGCACTCCTAAAGCCACGGGCCCACTGGGACACTGCGGGGGCAGGTGGAAGCCAGCGGCCATTGTGACACAGCGGGGCTGCACAGAAGCCACGGTGCTTTGTGACCCGTGGCTCCCAGGAGAGCCTTTGTGATGCTGGGGACCTACCCGGAAGCCTGGCTCCAGTGTGACACCAGCACAGAAGCTCGGGGAGCCCTGGAGACCGTGGGGACGCTATGGAAGCTGATGGAAGCCTGGACACCACAGTGACACTATGGAAGCTGGTGGAACCGAGGGGCCACAGTGACACTCTGGGGCCTTTTGGAAGCAACGAGACTCTGGTGGGAAGCCACGGGATGATTAATGCTGGCAGGAACCTGCTGCAGGTGGGCTCCTCTCTCCCAGCTTCCACAAGTGCTGCTAGGATGCCACTGCGGCACTGGCTTGTCACGGGCTCACGGCTTCCTTTGGGAATGGCTCTGCTGCAGGATGGCATGCTGCAGAGAATGCAGGTAGATGTTGTGCTCCCTCCTGGCATGCAGGTGGACAAGAAAGCCTGATCCAGCCCCCGCTCAGCCCATGTGTGGCTGTGGCATTGGGGCGGGGCAACTTTGGGAGCAGCCCCAGCCCTGCTGCTGGTCCCGGCTGGGCACGCAGCTGCTGGGACACAGGTGTGTCCTGATGGCCCCCGTGTACTCATTTGAGAAGGGAAGGACAGAGTGCATCAGTGAGTTTGGTGTGGCTTACATGTGGCAAGGAGAAGGTGCAGCCCAGAACTGGCTTTCACTTTGAGAAGCTTTTGCTCTTGTGGGAGCAGCTGGTGGACCTTTTCAACCGAGCTGCAAGAGTGAAAAGTGTGATGGCATGTCTATCTGAGAAGGAAGGTTCCGTGCCGCAGCGTGTTGTGCACAATTGATATGCTGATAAGAGAAGGGAGTGCTTTTGGAACGTGTTCCTTCCTGACACGTCTGTCTGTGGGAGCTTTAGGTGCTTGGACTCAGGGATAGCGAAGGTGTGTGAAAGTGACTGGGCTGCGAGAATCCTGTTGCAACAGGGAAGAGGGAAGGTCAGCAAATGTTTCCTGTCCTGGCACATGTCTCAGTCTGAAGTGCAGCTGGAGATGCTTCACTTCCGCCAAAGACTCTGCCAGCTTGAGAGGAGTTTGCGCTCTATGGAGTTGAGAAAGAAAGTGCGTAGGACAAGCTTGTTTCCTCCAGTTCCTAGACAGCAAAGGGGCTATGAAAGGCAGCACTGGCTTTTTGTTCTAGGAGTTTTTCTTGACAAGCAGCTGCTGGATGTTTGCAAGGGGGTTTGGGATATGCAAAAATGAGAGGGTAAGCTGGTACACTGAGCTTGAGAGCAAAAGCATATCTTCAGGGCTTTGGATGCATTTCAGAGGCTGGGAGTTCCATGCTGAGCAGCTGATGGCACAGAAGAGGTTCTAAAGAAAGAGGCCCTGCTGGAATTGCCTTTTCTTTTGCAGCCTAGAAACAGCACAGCCAACAGCAAAAACGATTCCTCCTCCCTCCCTGCAACATGCAGCATCACATTCCTTTCTGTCTCCAAGAGGCAGGATGCACAGCCGAGCTCATCCACCCACTGCTCGCACACGACTGGGGCCGCGCCAGCCAAGCGCTTGGCTTTTTGCTGGCCACTGTCAGCGCTCATGGAAACAAGCACACGATAGCGCTGCCCACTTGCAGAAGAAGGAATCACTGCGAGGCCAGGTCGAAAGCAGCCCAAGGGCAGAGGCAACTTGGAAACTTCGCTGCTCTCAAATCAACGGTGTCAGGACAAAAAGATTTCCCTCATCTTCCCCTTGCACGTGCAGACTCCTCTTTGCACCCACACTCCAAGAGCAAGATGAACTCCTTTGCCCTAACTTGCACTTTCCTTCTCAGCTCTAGGCACCATCCTAAGGCTTCCCTCTGCCAGAGTCAGGATCCAAAGACAACGGCACCAGGGACTGCTCACACACAAAAGGCACCAGGACAAAAGGCTCCCGAGCTTGGCCTTTGCATTCCCGCGGACAGCTCAACAGCTCTAAGCCAGAGAAGTGCCTGCTGGGAAGAGCCTTTAGAATCACTCCGAGCACCTCATGACAAGGAGCTGCAGCGTGTGGGGATGAATCTGCAGCAGCCTCCTGCCCCAGGGTGTCCCCTGGGAGCAGCCATGCGCCAGGCCGTGACTGCCAGCTGCACATGCAAAGGAGCCGGTGTTCCACACCACGGCTGTGCCTGGGACAGAGACACGAGTGGCCACAGAAGTGGCCATGGCACTGTCCGCACGCTGTCCCTGCTGCTTCTCGCCCAGCCGCTGGCGGGGCACCAACTGCCAGCCACGCACTCCTAAAGCCACGGGCCCACTGGGACACTGCGGGGGCTGGTGGAAGCCAGCGGCCATTGTGACACAGCGGGGCTGCACAGAAGCCACGGTGCTTTGTGACCCGTGGCTCCCAGGAGAGCCTTTGTGATGCTGGGGACCTACCCGGAAGCCTGGCTCCACTGTGACACCAGCACAGAAGCTCGGGGAGCCCTGGAGACCGTGGGGACGCTATGGAAGCTGGCAGAAGCCTGGCTCCACTGTGACACCAGCACAGAAGCTCGGGGTGCCCTGCAGACCGTGGGGATGCTAGGGAAGCTGATGGAAGCCTGGACACCACAGTGACACTATGGAAGCTGGTGGAACCGAGGGGCCACAGTGACACTCTGGGGCCTTTTGGAAGCAACGAGACTCTGGTGGGAAGCCACGGGATGATTAATGCTGGCAGGAACCTGCTGCAGGTGGGCTCCTCTCTCCCAGCTTCCACAAGTGCTGCTAGGATGCCACTGCGGCACTGGCTTGTCACGGGCTCACGGCTTCCTTTGGGAATGGCTCTGCTGCAGGATGGCATGCTGCAGAGAATGCAGGTAGATGTTGTGCTCCCTCCTGGCATGCAGGTGGACAAGAAAGCCTGATCCAGCCCCCGCTCAGCCCATGTGTGGCTGTGGCATTGGGGCGGGGCAACTTTGGGAGCAGCCCCAGCCCTGCTGCTGGTCCCGGCTGGGCACGCAGCTGCTGGGACACAGGTGTGTCCTGATGGCCCCCGTGTACTCGTTTGAGAAGGGAAGGACAGAGTGCATCAGTGATTTTGGTGTGGCTTACATGCGGCAAGGAGAAGGTGCAGCCCAGAACTGGCTTTCACTTTGAGAAGCTTTTGCTCTTGCGGGAGCAGCTGGTGGACCTTTTCAACCGAGCTGCAAGAGTGAAAAGTGTGATGGCATGTCTCTCTGAGAAGGAAGGTTCAGTGCCGCAGCGTGTTGTGCACAATTGATATGCTGATAAGAGAAGGGGGTGCTTTTGGAACGTGTTTCTTCCTGACACGTCTGTCTGTGGGAGCTTTAGGTGCTTGGACTCAGGGATAGCGAAGGTGTGTGAAAGTGACTGGGCTGCGAGAATCCTGTTGCAACAGGGAAGAGGGAAGGTCAGCAAATGTTTCCTGTCCTGGCACATGTCTCAATCTGAAGTGCAGCTGGAGATGCTTCACTTCTGCCAAGGACGCTGCCAGCTTGAGAGAAGGATGCGCTCTATGGAGTTGAGAAAGAAAGTGCGTAGGACAAGCTTGTTTCCTCCAGTTCCTAGACAGCAAAGGGGCTATGAAAGGCAGCACTGGCTTTTTGTTCTAGGAGTTTTTCTTGACAAGCAGCTGCTGGATGTTTGGAAGGGGGTTTGGGATATGCAAAAATGAGAGGGTAAGCTGGTACACTGAGCTTGAGAGCTTTTAAAAGCATATCTTCAGGGCTTTGGATGCATTTCAGAGGCTGGGAGTTCCATGCTGAGCAGCTGATGGCACAGAAGAGGTTCTAAAGAAAGAGGCCGTGCTGGAATTGCCTTTTCTTTTGCAGCCTAGAAACTGCACAGCCAACAGCAAAAACGATTCCTCCTCCCTCCCTGCAACATGCAGCATCACATTCCTTTCTGTCACCAAGAGGCAGGATGTACAGCTGTCTGGGTTTTGAAAGACAGGTGTCTGCTAAGGAAGGCAGAAGCCCCCCTTGAAGTGGCAGATATAACCCTTTTTCCCTCCAAGTTATTATATTTTGAAATCAAGGGCCTTTAGGCAAAGATGTGGGAAATAGGAATAACAGTTCTTTACTATATATATATATATATATGTATATATATATTTATATTACCAGTCAAACAAAACAACAACAACTATGACAGTAACAGCACACACAAACCCAGTCCCAGCCTTCTCGGCTGTCAGGCTATTTCCCCTCGGGTGCAGTTCCGCTCGCAGCCGGCAGGGGCGCTGGCGGCTCCCGGTGAGCAGGGCAGGTGCGATGGTTCCCCCGCGGCTGCAGGGGGCGCTCCGGAGCGAGCTCGGGAAACACGCGGCACCCGTGCCCTGGGATCCCGGGAAGGGAAGGAACAAAGGCTTCACAAACCCCTGGGCAGCCGATCCCGGACTCTCAGGAACAGCAGGCTGGAAACGGCAGGCGGGAGCAGCAGGCTAGAGCGGCAGGCTAGAGCGGCAGGGACGAACGCAAATCCCGGGTGGCAGGCGAGATGTATCCAGATGGGAGAACCCCACGGATGCCCAGGCAGGCAGGGCGAGCAGGGCTACAGCGTAGCGAAAACTCGAAGCAGCAGCAGTGGGGCAGGGCAGCCACAGCTCGGCCTCCAGCAGGGCAGGAAAAGCGGCTTTTGGGGTCCCGGCGTTGTTTCCAGCAGGAAGAGAAGAACGGCCAAAAAGAAAGAAGCAGCAGCTCCTTTCTCTGCAGCTTCTCTCTCCGGACGCTCAGAGCGAACTGCCCCCACACCCAGGTGTAGACAAAAAAGTAGCCAGGCCCGCCCCACTCTCTTTTTTGTCTTTCTTAAGTACAGCTATTTGTCCCCTAGCAACATGCATATGGGAGAAAATTCCTTTAACAGAAAAAAAAACCTAAGACTAAACCAAAACCCCAACAACAGCCGAGCTCTTCCACCCACTGCTCGCACACGACTGGGGCCGCGCTAGCCAAGCGCTTGGCTTTTTGCTGGCCACTGTCAGCGCTCATGGAAACAAGCACACGATAGCGCTGCCCACTTGCAGAAGAAGGAATCACTGCGAGGCCAGCTCGAAAGCAGCCCAAGGGCAGAGGCAACTTGGAAACTTCGCTGCTCTCAAATCAACGGTGTCAGGACAAAAAGATTTCCCTCATCTTCCCCTTGCACGTGCAGACTCCTCTTTGCACCCACACTCCAAGAGCAAGATGAACTCCTTTGCCCTAACTTGCACTTTCCTTCTCAGCTCTAGGCACCATCCTAAGGCTTCCCTCTGCCAGAGTCAGGATCCAAAGACAACGGCAGCAGGGACTGCTCACACACAAAAGGCACCAGGACAAAAGGCTCCCGAGCTTGGCCTTTGCATTCCCGCGGACAGCTCAACAGCTCTAAGCCAGAGAAGTGCCTGCTGGGAAGAGCCTTTAGAATCACTCTGAGCACCTCATGACAAGGAGCTGCAGCGTGTGGGGATGAATCTGCAGCAGCCTCCTGCCCCAGGGTGTCCCCCGGGAGCAGCCATGCGCCAGGCCGTGACTGCCAGCTGCACATGCAAAGGAGCCGGTGTTCCACACCACGGCTGTGCCTGGGACAGAGACACGAGTGGCCACAGAAGTGGCCATGGCACTGTCCGCACGCTGTCCCTGCTGCTTCTCGCCCAGCCGCTGGCGGGGCACCAACTGCCAGCCACGCACTCCTAAAGCCACGGGCCCACTGGGACACTGCGGGGGCTGGTGGAAGCCAGCGGCCATTGTGACACAGCGGGGCTGCACAGAAGCCACGGTGCTTTGTGACCCGTGGCTCCCAGGAGAGCCTTTGTGATGCTGGGGACCTACCCGGAAGCCTGGCTCCAGTGTGACACCAGCACAGAAGCTCGGGGAGCCCTGGAGACCGTGGGGACGCTATGGAAGCTGATGGAAGCCTGGACACCACAGTGACACTATGGAAGCTGGTGGAACCGAGGGGCCACAGTGACACTCTGGGGCCTTTTGGAAGCAACGAGACTCTGGTGGGAAGCCACGGGATGATTAATGCTGGCAGGAACCTGCTGCAGGTGGGCTCCTCTCTCCCAGCTTCCACAAGTGCTGCTAGGATGCCACTGCGGCACTGGCTTGTCACGGGCTCACGGCTTCCTTTGGGAATGGCTCTGCTGCAGGATGGCATGCTGCAGAGAATGCAGGTAGATGTTGTGCTCCCTCCTGGCATGCAGGTGGACAAGAAAGCCTGATCCAGCCCCCGCTCAGCCCATGTGTGGCTGTGGCATTGGGGCGGGGCAACTTTGGGAGCAGCCCCAGCCCTGCTGCTGGTCCCGGCTGGGCACGCAGCTGCTGGGACACAGGTGTGTCCTGATGGCCCCCGTGTACTCATTTGAGAAGGGAAGGACAGAGTGCATCAGTGAGTTTGGTGTGGCTTACATGCGGCAAGGAGAAGGTGCAGCCCAGAACTGGCTTTCACTTTGAGAAGCTTTTGCTCTTGTGGGAGCTGCTGGTGGACCTTTTCAACCGAGCTGCAAGAGTGAAAAGTGTGATGGCATGTCTATCTGAGAAGGAAGGTTCAGTGCCGCAGCGTGTTGTGCACAATTGATATGCTGATAAGAGAAGGGAGTGCTTTTGGAACGTGTTCCTTCCTGACACGTCTGTCTGTGGGAGCTTTAGGTGCTTGGACTCAGGGATAGCGAAGGTGTGTGAAAGTGACTGGGCTGCGAGAATCCTGTTGCAACAGGGAAGAGGGAAGGTCAGCAAATGTTTCCTGTCCTGGCACATGTCTCAGTCTGAAGTGCAGCTGGAGATGCTTCACTTCTGCCAAGGACGCTGCCAGCTTGAGAGAAGGATGCGCTCTATGGAGTTGAGAAAGAAAGTGCGTAGGACAAGCTTGTTTCCTCCAGTTCCTAGACAGCAAAGGGGCTATGAAAGGCAGCACTGGCTTTTTGTTCTAGGAGTTTTTCTTGACAAGCAGCTGCTGGATGTTTGGAAGGGGGTTTGGGATATGCAAAAATGAGAGGGTAAGCTGGTACACTGAGCTTGAGAGCAAAAGCATATCTTCAGGGCTTTGGATGCATTTCAGAGGCTGGGAGTTCCATGCTGAGCAGCTGATGGCACAGAAGAGGTTCTAAAGAAAGAGGCCGTGCTGGAATTGCCTTTTCTTTTGCAGCCTAGAAACTGCACAGCCAACAGCAAAAACGATTCCTCCTCCCTCCCTGCAACATGCAGCATCACATTCCTTTCTGTCACCAAGAGGCAGGATGCACAGCCGAGCTCTTCCACCCACTGCTCGCACACGACTGGGGCCGCGCCAGCCAAGCGCTTGGCTTTTTGCTGGCCACTGTCAGCGCTCATGGAAACAAGCACACGATAGCGCTGCCCACTTGCAGAAGAAGGAATCACTGCGAGGCCAGGTCGAAAGCAGCCCAAGGGCAGAGGCAACTTGGAAACTTCGCTGCTCTCAAATCAACGGTGTCAGGACAAAAAGATTTCCCTCATCTTCCCCTTGCACGTGCAGACTCCTCTTTGCACCCACACTCCAAGAGCAAGATGAACTCCTTTGCCCTAACTTGCACTTTCCTTCTCAGCTCTAGGCACCATCCTAAGGCTTCCCTCTGCCAGAGTCAGGATCCAAAGACAACGGCACCAGGGACTGCTCACACACAAAAGGCACCAGGACAAAAGGCTCCCGAGCTTGGCCTTTGCATTCCCGCGGACAGCTCAACAGCTCTAAGCCAGAGAAGTGCCTGCTGGGAAGAGCCTTTAGAATCACTCCGAGCACCTCATGACAAGGAGCTGCAGCGTGTGGGGATGAATCTGCAGCAGCCTCCTGCCCCAGGGTGTCCCCCGGGAGCAGCCATGCGCCAGGCCGTGACTGCCAGCTGCACATGCAAAGGAGCCGGTGTTCCACACCATGGCTGTGCCTGGGACAGAGACACGAGTGGCCACAGAAGTGGCCATGGCACTGTCCGCACGCTGTCCCTGCTGCTTCTCGCCCAGCCGCTGGCGGGGCACCAACTGCCAGCCACGCACTCCTAAAGCCACGGGCCCACTGGGACACTGCGGGGGCTGGTGGAAGCCAGCGGCCATTGTGACACAACGGGGCTGCACAGAAGCCACGGTGCTTTGTGACCTGTGGCTCCCAGGAGAGCCTTTGTGATGCTGGGGACCTACCCGGAAGCCTGGCTCCACTGTGACACCAGCACAGAAGCTCGGGGAGCCCTGGAGACCGTGGGGACGCTATGGAAGCTGGCAGAAGCCTGGCTCCACTGTGACACCAGCACAGAAGCTCGGGGAGCCCTGCAGACCGTGGGGATGCTAGGGAAGCTGATGGAAGCCTGGACACCACAGTGACACTATGGAAGCTGGTGGAACCGAGGGGCCACAGTGACACTCTGGGGCCTTTTGGAAGCAACGAGACTCTGGTGGGAAGCCACGGGATGATTAATGCTGGCAGGAACCTGCTGCAGGTGGGCTCCTCTCTCCCAGCTTCCACAAGTGCTGCTAGGATGCCACTGCGGCACTGGCTTGTCACGGGCTCACGGCTTCCTTTGGGAATGGCTCTGCTGCAGGATGGCATGCTGCAGAGAATGCAGGTAGATGTTGTGCTCCCTCCTGGCATGCAGGTGGACAAGAAAGCCTGATCCAGCCCCCGCTCAGCCCATGTGTGGCTGTGGCATTGGGGCGGGGCAACTTTGGGAGCAGCCCCAGCCCTGCTGCTGGTCCCGGCTGGGCACGCAGCTGCTGGGACACAGGTGTGTCCTGATGGCCCCCGTGTACTCATTTGAGAAGGGAAGGACAGAGTGCATCAGTGAGTTTGGTGTGGCTTACATGCGGCAAGGAGAAGGTGCAGCCCAGAACTGGCTTTCACTTTGAGAAGCTTTTGCTCTTGTGGGAGCTGCTGGTGGACCTTTTCAACCGAGCTGCAAGAGTGAAAAGTGTGATGGCATGTCTATCTGAGAAGGAAGGTTCAGTGCCGCAGCGTGTTGTGCACAATTGATATGCTGATAAGAGAAGGGAGTGCTTTTGGAACGTGTTCCTTCCTGACACGTCTGTCTGTGGGAGCTTTAGGTGCTTGGACTCAGGGATAGCGAAGGTGTGTGAAAGTGACTGGGCTGCGAGAATCCTGTTGCAACAGGGAAGAGGGAAGGTCAGCAAATGTTTCCTGTCCTGGCACATGTCTCAGTCTGAAGTGCAGCTGGAGATGCTTCACTTCTGCCAAGGACGCTGCCAGCTTGAGAGAAGGATGCGCTCTATGGAGTTGAGAAAGAAAGTGCGTAGGACAAGCTTGTTTCCTCCAGTTCCTAGACAGCAAAGGGGCTATGAAAGGCAGCACTGGCTTTTTGTTCTAGGAGTTTTTCTTGACAAGCAGCTGCTGGATGTTTGGAAGGGGGTTTGGGATATGCAAAAATGAGAGGGTAAGCTGGTACACTGAGCTTGAGAGCAAAAGCATATCTTCAGGGCTTTGGATGCATTTCAGAGGCTGGGAGTTCCATGCTGAGCAGCTGATGGCACAGAAGAGGTTCTAAAGAAAGAGGCCGTGCTGGAATTGCCTTTTCTTTTGCAGCCTAGAAACTGCACAGCCAACAGCAAAAACGATTCCTCCTCCCTCCCTGCAACATGCAGCATCACATTCCTTTCTGTCACCAAGAGGCAGGATGCACAGCCGAGCTCTTCCACCCACTGCTCGCACACGACTGGGGCCGCGCCAGCCAAGCGCTTGGCTTTTTGCTGGCCACTGTCAGCGCTCATGGAAACAAGCACACGATAGCGCTGCCCACTTGCAGAAGAAGGAATCACTGCGAGGCCAGGTCGAAAGCAGCCCAAGGGCAGAGGCAACTTGGAAACTTCGCTGCTCTCAAATCAACGGTGTCAGGACAAAAAGATTTCCCTCATCTTCCCCTTGCACGTGCAGACTCCTCTTTGCACCCACACTCCAAGAGCAAGATGAACTCCTTTGCCCTAACTTGCACTTTCCTTCTCAGCTCTAGGCACCATCCTAAGGCTTCCCTCTGCCAGAGTCAGGATCCAAAGACAACGGCAGCAGGGACTGCTCACACACAAAAGGCACCAGGACAAAAGGCTCCCGAGCTTGGCCTTTGCATTCCCGCGGACAGCTCAACAGCTCTAAGCCAGAGAAGTGCCTGGTGGGAAGAGCCTTTAGAATCACTCCGAGCACCTCATGACAAGGAGCTGCAGCGTGTGGGGATGAATCTGCAGCAGCCTCCTGCCCCAGGGTGTCCCCTGGGAGCAGCCATGCGCCAGGCCGTGACTGCCAGCTGCACATGCAAAGGAGCCGGTGTTCCACACCACGGCTGTGCCTGGGACAGAGACACGAGTGGCCACAGAAGTGGCCATGGCACTGTCCGCACGCTGTCCCTGCTGCTTCTCGCCCAGCCGCTGGCGGGGCACCAACTGCCAGCCACGCACTCCTAAAGCCACGGGCCCACTGGGACACTGCGGGGGCTGGTGGAAGCCAGCGGCCATTGTGACACAGCGGGGCTGCACAGAAGCCACGGTGCTTTGTGACCCGTGGCTCCCAGGAGAGCCTTTGTGATGCTGGGGACCTACCCGGAAGCCTGGCTCCAGTGTGACACCAGCACAGAAGCTCGGGGAGCCCTGGAGACCGTGGGGACGCTATGGAAGCTGGCAGAAGCCTGGCTCCACTGTGACACCAGCACAGAAGCTTGGGGAGCCCTGCAGACCGTGGGGATGCTAGGGAAGCTGATGGAAGCCTGGACACCACAGTGACACTATGGAAGCTGGTGGAACCGAGGGGCCACAGTGACACTCTGGGGCCTTTTGGAAGCAACGAGACTCTGGTGGGAAGCCACGGGATGATTAATGCTGGCAGGAACCTGCTGCAGGTGGGCTCCTCTCTCCCAGCTTCCACAAGTGCTGCTAGGATGCCACTGCGGCACTGGCTTGTCACGGGCTCACGGCTTCCTTTGGGAATGGCTCTGCTGCAGGATGGCATGCTGCAGAGAATGCAGGTAGATGTTGTGCTCCCTCCTGGCATGCAGGTGGACAAGAAAGCCTGATCCAGCCCCCGCTCAGCCCATGTGTGGCTGTGGCATTGGGGCGGGGCAACTTTGGGAGCAGCCCCAGCCCTGCTGCTGGTCCCGGCTGGGCACGCAGCTGCTGGGACACAGGTGTGTCCTGATGGCCCCCGTGTACTCGTTTGAGAAGGGAAGGACAGAGTGCATCAGTGAGTTTGGTGTGGCTTACATGCGGCAAGGAGAAGGTGCAGCCCAGAACTGGCTTTCACTTGGAGAAGCTTTTGCTCTTGCGGGAGCAGCTGATGGACCTTTTCAACCGAGCTGCAAGAGTGAAAAGTGTGATGGCATGTCTATCTGAGAAGGAAGGTTCAGTGCCGCAGCGTGTTGTGCACAATTGATATGCTGATAAGAGAAGGGAGTGCTTTTGGAACGTTTTCCTTCCTGACACGTCTGTCTGTGGGAGCTTTAGGTGCTTGGACTCGGATAGCGAAGGTGTGTGAAGGTGACCGGGCTGTGAGAATCCTGTTGCAACAGGGAAGAGGGAAGGTCAGCAAATGTTTCCTGTCCTGGCACATGTCTCAATCTGAAGTGCAGCTGGAGATGCTTCACTTCTGCCAAGGACGCTGCCAGCTTGAGAGAAGGATGCGCTCTATGGAGTTGAGAAAGAAAGTGCGTAGGACAAGCTTGTTTCCTCCAGTTCCTAGACAGCAAAGGGGCTATGAAAGGCAGCACTGGCTTTTTGTTCTAGGAGTTTTTCTTGACAAGCAGCTGCTGGATGTTTGGAAGGGGGTTTGGGATATGCAAAAATGAGAGGGTAAGCTGGTACACTGAGCTTGAGAGCTTTTAAAAGCATATCTTCAGGGCTTTGGATGCATTTCAGAGGCTGGGAGTTCCATGCTGAGCAGCTGATGGCACAGAAGAGGTTCTAAAGAAAGAGGCCGTGCTGGAATTGCCTTTTCTTTTGCAGCCTAGAAACTGCACAGCCAACAGCAAAAACGATTCCTCCTCCCTCCCTGCAACATGCAGCATCACATTCCTTTCTTTCACCAAGAGGCAGGATGTACAGCTGTCTGGGTTTTGAAAGACAGGTGTCTGCTAAGGAAGGCAGAAGCCCCCCTTGAAGTGGCAGATATAACCCTTTTTCCCTCCAAGTTATTATATTTTGAAATCAAGGGCCTTTAGGCAAAGATGTGGGAAATAGGAATAACAGTTCTTTACTATATATATATATATATATGTATATATATATTTATATTACCAGTCAAACAAAACAACAACAACTATGACAGTAACAGCACACACAAACCCAGTCCCAGCCTTCTCGGCTGTCAGGCTATTTCCCCTCGGGTGCAGTTCCGCTCGCAGCCGGCAGGGGCGCTGGCGGCTCCCGGTGAGCAGGGCAGGTGCGATGGTTCCCCCGCGGCTGCAGGGGGCGCTCCGGAGCGAGCTCGGGAAACACGCGGCACCCGTGCCCTGGGATCCCGGGAAGGGAAGGAACAAAGGCTTCACAAACCCCTGGGCAGCCGATCCCGGACTCTCAGGAACAGCAGGCTGGAAACGGCAGGCGGGAGCAGCAGGCTAGAGCGGCAGGCTAGAGCGGCAGGGACGAACGCAAATCCCGGGTGGCAGGCGAGATGTATCCAGATGGGAGAACCCCACGGATGCCCAGGCAGGCAGGGCGAGCAGGGCTACAGCGTAGCGAAAACTCGAAGCAGCAGCAGTGGGGCAGGGCAGCCACAGCTCGGCCTCCAGCAGGGCAGGAAAAGCGGCTTTTGGGGTCCCGGCGTTGTTTCCAGCAGGAAGAGAAGAACGGCCAAAAAGAAAGAAGCAGCAGCCCCTTTCTCTGCAGCTTCTCTCTCCGGACGCTCAGAGCGAACTGCCCCCACACCCAGGTGTAGACAAAAAAGTAGCCAGGCCCGCCCCACTCTCTTTTTTGTCTTTCTTAAGTACAGCTATTTGTCCCCTAGCAACATGCATATGGGAGAAAATTCCTTTAACAGAAAAAAAAACCTAAGACTAAACTAAAACCCCAACAACAGCCGAGCTCTTCCACCCACTGCTCGCACACGACTGGGGCCGCGCCAGCCAAGCGCTTGGCTTTTTGCTGGCCACTGTCAGCGCTCATGGAAACAAGCACACGATAGCGCTGCCCACTTGCAGAAGAAGGAATCACTGCGAGGCCAGGTCGAAAGCAGCCCAAGGGCAGAGGCAACTTGGAAACTTCGCTGCTCTCAAATCAACGGTGTCAGGACAAAAAGATTTCCCTCATCTTCCCCTTGCACGTGCAGACTCCTCTTTGCACCCACACTCCAAGAGCAAGATGAACTCCTTTGCCCTAACTTGCACTTTCCTTCTCAGCTCTAGGCACCATCCTAAGGCTTCCCTCTGCCAGAGTCAGGATCCAAAGACAACGGCAGCAGGGACTGCTCACACACAAAAGGCACCAGGACAAAAGGCTCCCGAGCTTGGCCTTTGCATTCCCGCGGACAGCTCAACAGCTCTAAGCCAGAGAAGTGCCTGGTGGGAAGAGCCTTTAGAATCACTCCGAGCACCTCATGACAAGGAGCTGCAGCGTGTGGGGATGAATCTGCAGCAGCCTCCTGCCCCAGGGTGTCCCCTGGGAGCAGCCATGCGCCAGGCCGTGACTGCCAGCTGCACATGCAAAGGAGCCGGTGTTCCACACCACGGCTGTGCCTGGGACAGAGACACGAGTGGCCACAGAAGTGGCCATGGCACTGTCCGCACGCTGTCCCTGCTGCTTCTCGCCCAGCCGCTGGCGGGGCACCAACTGCCAGCCACGCACTCCTAAAGCCACGGGCCCACTGGGACACTGCGGGGGCTGGTGGAAGCCAGCGGCCATTGTGACACAGCGGGGCTGCACAGAAGCCACGGTGCTTTGTGACCCGTGGCTCCCAGGAGAGCCTTTGTGATGCTGGGGACCTACCCGGAAGCCTGGCTCCACTGTGACACCAGCACAGAAGCTCGGGGAGCCCTGGAGACCGTGGGGACGCTATGGAAGCTGGCAGAAGCCTGGCTCCACTGTGACACCAGCACAGAAGCTCGGGGAGCCCTGCAGACCGTGGGGATGCTAGGGAAGCTGATGGAAGCCTGGACACCACAGTGACACTATGGAAGCTGGTGGAACCGAGGGGCCACAGTGACACTCTGGGGCCTTTTGGAAGCAACGAGACTCTGGTGGGAAGCCACGGGATGATTAATGCTGGCAGGAACCTGCTGCAGGTGGGCTCCTCTCTCCCAGCTTCCACAAGTGCTGCTAGGATGCCACTGCGGCACTGGCTTGTCACGGGCTCACGGCTTCCTTTGGGAATGGCTCTGCTGCAGGATGGCATGCTGCAGAGAATGCAGGTAGATGTTGTGCTCCCTCCTGGCATGCAGGTGGACAAGAAAGCCTGATCCAGCCCCCGCTCAGCCCATGTGTGGCTGTGGCATTGGGGCGGGGCAACTTTGGGAGCAGCCCCAGCCCTGCTGCTGGTCCCGGCTGGGCACGCAGCTGCTGGGACACAGGTGTGTCCTGATGGCCCCCGTGTACTCGTTTGAGAAGGGAAGGACAGAGTGCATCAGTGATTTTGGTGTGGCTTACATGCGGCAAGGAGAAGGTGCAGCCCAGAACTGGCTTTCACTTTGAGAAGCTTTTGCTCTTGCGGGAGCAGCTGGTGGACCTTTTCAACCGAGCTGCAAGAGTGAAAAGTGTGATGGCATGTCTCTCTGAGAAGGAAGGTTCAGTGCCGCAGCGTGTTGTGCACAATTGATATGCTGATAAGAGAAGGGGGTGCTTTTGGAACGTGTTTCTTCCTGACACGTCTGTCTGTGGGAGCTTTAGGTGCTTGGACTCAGGGATAGCGAAGGTGTGTGAAAGTGACTGGGCTGCGAGAATCCTGTTGCAACAGGGAAGAGGGAAGGTCAGCAAATGTTTCCTGTCCTGGCACATGTCTCAATCTGAAGTGCAGCTGGAGATGCTTCACTTCTGCCAAGGACGCTGCCAGCTTGAGAGAAGGATGCGCTCTATGGAGTTGAGAAAGAAAGTGCGTAGGACAAGCTTGTTTCCTCCAGTTCCTAGACAGCAAAGGGGCTATGAAAGGCAGCACTGGCTTTTTGTTCTAGGAGTTTTTCTTGACAAGCAGCTGCTGGATGTTTGGAAGGGGGTTTGGGATATGCAAAAATGAGAGGGTAAGCTGGTACACTGAGCTTGAGAGCTTTTAAAAGCATATCTTCAGGGCTTTGGATGCATTTCAGAGGCTGGGAGTTCCATGCTGAGCAGCTGATGGCACAGAAGAGGTTCTAAAGAAAGAGGCCGTGCTGGAATTGCCTTTTCTTTTGCAGCCTAGAAACTGCACAGCCAACAGCAAAAACGATTCCTCCTCCCTCCCTGCAACATGCAGCATCACATTCCTTTCTGTCACCAAGAGGCAGGATGTACAGCTGTCTGGGTTTTGAAAGACAGGTGTCTGCTAAGGAAGGCAGAAGCCCCCCTTGAAGTGGCAGATATAACCCTTTTTCCCTCCAAGTTATTATATTTTGAAATCAAGGGCCTTTAGGCAAAGATGTGGGAAATAGGAATAACAGTTCTTTACTATATATATATATATATATGTATATATATATTTATTTTACCAGTCAAACAAAACAACAACAACTATGACAGTAACAGCACACACAAACCCAGTCCCAGCCTTCTCGGCTGTCAGGCTATTTCCCCTCGGGTGCAGTTCCGCTCGCAGCCGGCAGGGGCGCTGGCGGCTCCCGGTGAGCAGGGCAGGTGCGATGGTTCCCCCGCGGCTGCAGGGGGCGCTCCGGAGCGAGCTCGGGAAACACGCGGCACCCGTGCCCTGGGATCCCGGGAAGGGAAGGAACAAAGGCTTCACAAACCCCTGGGCAGCCGATCCCGGACTCTCAGGAACAGCAGGCTGGAAACGGCAGGCGGGAGCAGCAGGCTAGAGCGGCAGGCTAGAGCGGCAGGGACGAACGCAAATCCCGGGTGGCAGGCGAGATGTATCCAGATGGGAGAACCCCACGGATGCCCAGGCAGGCAGGGCGAGCAGGGCTACAGCGTAGCGAAAACTCGAAGCAGCAGCAGTGGGGCAGGGCAGCCACAGCTCGGCCTCCAGCAGGGCAGGAAAAGCGGCTTTTGGGGTCCCGGCGTTGTTTCCAGCAGGAAGAGAAGAACGGCCAAAAAGAAAGAAGCAGCAGCTCCTTTCTCTGCAGCTTCTCTCTCCGGACGCTCAGAGCGAACTGCCCCCACACCCAGGTGTAGACAAAAAAGTAGCCAGGCCCGCCCCACTCTCTTTTTTGTCTTTCTTAAGTACAGCTATTTGTCCCCTAGCAACATGCATATGGGAGAAAATTCCTTTAACAGAAAAAAAAACCTAAGACTAAACCAAAACCCCAACAACAGCCGAGCTCTTCCACCCACTGCTCGCACACGACTGGGGCCGCGCTAGCCAAGCGCTTGGCTTTTTCCTGGCCACTGTCAGCGCTCATGGAAACAAGCACACGATAGCGCTGCCCACTTGCAGAAGAAGGAATCACTGCGAGGCCAGGTCGAAAGCAGCCCAAGGGCAGAGGCAACTTGGAAACTTCGCTGCTCTCAAATCAACGGTGTCAGGACAAAAAGATTTCCCTCATCTTCCCCTTGCACGTGCAGACTCCTCTTTGCACCCACACTCCAAGAGCAAGATGAACTCCTTTGCCCTAACTTGCACTTTCCTTCTCAGCTCTAGGCACCATCCTAAGGCTTCCCTCTGCCAGAGTCAGGATCCAAAGACAACGGCAGCAGGGACTGCTCACACACAAAAGGCACCAGGACAAAAGGCTCCCGAGCTTGGCCTTTGCATTCCCGCGGACAGCTCAACAGCTCTAAGCCAGAGAAGTGCCTGCTGGGAAGAGCCTTTAGAATCACTCTGAGCACCTCATGACAAGGAGCTGCAGCGTGTGGGGATGAATCTGCAGCAGCCTCCTGCCCCAGGGTGTCCCCCGGGAGCAGCCATGCGCCAGGCCGTGACTGCCAGCTGCACATGCAAAGGAGCCGGTGTTCCACACCACGGCTGTGCCTGGGACAGAGACACGAGTGGCCACAGAAGTGGCCATGGCACTGTCCGCACGCTGTCCCTGCTGCTTCTCGCCCAGCCGCTGGCGGGGCACCAACTGCCAGCCACGCACTCCTAAAGCCACGGGCCCACTGGGACACTGCGGGGGCAGGTGGAAGCCAGCGGCCATTGTGACACAGCGGGGCTGCACAGAAGCCACGGTGCTTTGTGACCCGTGGCTCCCAGGAGAGCCTTTGTGATGCTGGGGACCTACCCGGAAGCCTGGCTCCAGTGTGACACCAGCACAGAAGCTCGGGGAGCCCTGGAGACCGTGGGGACGCTATGGAAGCTGATGGAAGCCTGGACACCACAGTGACACTATGGAAGCTGGTGGAACCGAGGGGCCACAGTGACACTCTGGGGCCTTTTGGAAGCAACGAGACTCTGGTGGGAAGCCACGGGATGATTAATGCTGGCAGGAACCTGCTGCAGGTGGGCTCCTCTCTCCCAGCTTCCACAAGTGCTGCTAGGATGCCACTGCGGCACTGGCTTGTCACGGGCTCACGGCTTCCTTTGGGAATGGCTCTGCTGCAGGATGGCATGCTGCAGAGAATGCAGGTAGATGTTGTGCTCCCTCCTGGCATGCAGGTGGACAAGAAAGCCTGATCCAGCCCCCGCTCAGCCCATGTGTGGCTGTGGCATTGGGGCGGGGCAACTTTGGGAGCAGCCCCAGCCCTGCTGCTGGTCCCGGCTGGGCACGCAGCTGCTGGGACACAGGTGTGTCCTGATGGCCCCCGTGTACTCATTTGAGAAGGGAAGGACAGAGTGCATCAGTGAGTTTGGTGTGGCTTACATGCGGCAAGGAGAAGGTGCAGCCCAGAACTGGCTTTCACTTTGAGAAGCTTTTGCTCTTGTGGGAGCTGCTGGTGGACCTTTTCAACCGAGCTGCAAGAGTGAAAAGTGTGATGGCATGTCTATCTGAGAAGGAAGGTTCAGTGCCGCAGCGTGTTGTGCACAATTGATATGCTGATAAGAGAAGGGAGTGCTTTTGGAACGTGTTCCTTCCTGACACGTCTGTCTGTGGGAGCTTTAGGTGCTTGGACTCAGGGATAGCGAAGGTGTGTGAAAGTGACTGGGCTGCGAGAATCCTGTTGCAACAGGGAAGAGGGAAGGTCAGCAAATGTTTCCTGTCCTGGCACATGTCTCAGTCTGAAGTGCAGCTGGAGATGCTTCACTTCTGCCAAGGACGCTGCCAGCTTGAGAGAAGGATGCGCTCTATGGAGTTGAGAAAGAAAGTGCGTAGGACAAGCTTGTTTCCTCCAGTTCCTAGACAGCAAAGGGGCTATGAAAGGCAGCACTGGCTTTTTGTTCTAGGAGTTTTTCTTGACAAGCAGCTGCTGGATGTTTGGAAGGGGGTTTGGGATATGCAAAAATGAGAGGGTAAGCTGGTACACTGAGCTTGAGAGCAAAAGCATATCTTCAGGGCTTTGGATGCATTTCAGAGGCTGGGAGTTCCATGCTGAGCAGCTGATGGCACAGAAGAGGTTCTAAAGAAAGAGGCCGTGCTGGAATTGCCTTTTCTTTTGCAGCCTAGAAACTGCACAGCCAACAGCAAAAACGATTCCTCCTCCCTCCCTGCAACATGCAGCATCACATTCCTTTCTGTCACCAAGAGGCAGGATGCACAGCCGAGCTCTTCCACCCACTGCTCGCACACGACTGGGGCCGCGCCAGCCAAGCGCTTGGCTTTTTGCTGGCCACTGTCAGCGCTCATGGAAACAAGCACACGATAGCGCTGCCCACTTGCAGAAGAAGGAATCACTGCGAGGCCAGGTCGAAAGCAGCCCAAGGGCAGAGGCAACTTGGAAACTTCGCTGCTCTCAAATCAACGGTGTCAGGACAAAAAGATTTCCCTCATCTTCCCCTTGCACGTGCAGACTCCTCTTTGCACCCACACTCCAAGAGCAAGATGAACTCCTTTGCCCTAACTTGCACTTTCCTTCTCAGCTCTAGGCACCATCCTAAGGCTTCCCTCTGCCAGAGTCAGGATCCAAAGACAACGGCACCAGGGACTGCTCACACACAAAAGGCACCAGGACAAAAGGCTCCCGAGCTTGGCCTTTGCATTCCCGCGGACAGCTCAACAGCTCTAAGCCAGAGAAGTGCCTGCTGGGAAGAGCCTTTAGAATCACTCCGAGCACCTCATGACAAGGAGCTGCAGCGTGTGGGGATGAATCTGCAGCAGCCTCCTGCCCCAGGGTGTCCCCCGGGAGCAGCCATGCGCCAGGCCGTGACTGCCAGCTGCACATGCAAAGGAGCCGGTGTTCCACACCACGGCTGTGCCTGGGACAGAGACACGAGTGGCCACAGAAGTGGCCATGGCACTGTCCGCACGCTGTCCCTGCTGCTTCTCGCCCAGCCGCTGGCGGGGCACCAACTGCCAGCCACGCACTCCTAAAGCCACGGGCCCACTGGGACACTGCGGGGGCTGGTGGAAGCCAGCGGCCATTGTGACACAGCGGGGCTGCACAGAAGCCACGGTGCTTTGTGACCCGTGGCTCCCAGGAGAGCCTTTGTGATGCTGGGGACCTACCCGGAAGCCTGGCTCCAGTGTGACACCAGCACAGAAGCTCGGGGAGCCCTGGAGACCGTGGGGACGCTATGGAAGCTGGCAGAAGCCTGGCTCCACTGTGACACCAGCACAGAAGCTCGGGGAGCCCTGCAGACCGTGGGGATGCTAGGGAAGCTGATGGAAGCCTGGACACCACAGTGACACTATGGAAGCTGGTGGCACCGAGGGGCCACAGTGACACTCTGGGGCCTTTTGGAAGCAACGAGACTCTGGTGGGAAGCCACGGGATGATTAATGCTGGCAGGAACCTGCTGCAGGTGGGCTCCTCTCTCCCAGCTTCCACAAGTGCTGCTAGGATGCCACTGCGGCACTGGCTTGTCACGGGCTCACGGCTTCCTTTGGGAATGGCTCTGCTGCAGGATGGCATGCTGCAGAGAATGCAGGTAGATGTTGTGCTCCCTCCTGGCATGCAGGTGGACAAGAAAGCCTGATCCAGCCCCCGCTCAGCCCATGTGTGGCTGTGGCATTGGGGCGGGGCAACTTTGGGAGCAGTCCCAGCCCTGCTGCTGGTCCCGGCTGGGCACGCAGCTGCTGGGACACAGGTGTGTCCTGATGGCCCCCGTGTACTCGTTTGAGAAGGGAAGGACAGAGTGCATCAGTGAGTTTGGTGTGGCTTACATGCGGCAAGGAGAAGGTGCAGCCCAGAACTGGCTTTCACTTTGAGAAGCTTTTGCTCTTGCGGGAGCAGCTGGTGGACCTTTTCAACCGAGCTGCAAGAGTGAAAAGTGTGATGGCATGTCTATCTGAGAAGGAAGGTTCAGTGCCGCAGCGTTTTGTGCACAATTGATATGCTGATAAGAGAAGGGAGTGCTTTTGGAACGTTTTCCTTCCTGACACGTCTGTCTGTGGGAGCTTTAGGTGCTTGGACTCGGATAGCGAAGGTGTGTGAAGGTGACCGGGCTGTGAGAATCCTGTTGCAACAGGGAAGAGGGAAGGTCAGCAAATGTTTCCTGTCCTGGCACATGTCTCAATCTGAAGTGCAGCTGGAGATGCTTCACTTCTGCCAAGGACGCTGCCAGCTTGAGAGAAGGATGCGCTCTATGGAGTTGAGAAAGAAAGTGCGTAGGACAAGCTTGTTTCCTCCAGTTCCTAGACAGCAAAGGGGCTATGAAAGGCAGCACTGGCTTTTTGTTCTAGGAGTTTTTCTTGACAAGCAGCTGCTGGATGTTTGGAAGGGGGTTTGGGATATGCAAAAATGAGAGGGTAAGCTGGTACACTGAGCTTGAGAGCTTTTAAAAGCATATCTTCAGGGCTTTGGATGCATTTCAGAGGCTGGGAGTTCCATGCTGAGCAGCTGATGGCACAGAAGAGGTTCTAAAGAAAGAGGCCGTGCTGGAATTGCCTTTTCTTTTGCAGCCTAGAAACTGCACAGCCAACAGCAAAAACGATTCCTCCTCCCTCCCTGCAACATGCAGCATCACATTCCTTTCTTTCACCAAGAGGCAGGATGTACAGCTGTCTGGGTTTTGAAAGACAGGTGTCTGCTAAGGAAGGCAGAAGCCCCCCTTGAAGTGGCAGATATAACCCTTTTTCCCTCCAAGTTATTATATTTTGAAATCAAGGGCCTTTAGGCAAAGATGTGGGAAATAGGAATAACAGTTCTTTACTATATATATATATATATATGTATATATATATTTATATTACCAGTCAAACAAAACAACAACAACTATGACAGTAACAGCACACACAAACCCAGTCCCAGCCTTCTCGGCTGTCAGGCTATTTCCCCTCGGGTGCAGTTCCGCTCGCAGCCGGCAGGGGCGCTGGCGGCTCCCGGTGAGCAGGGCAGGTGCGATGGTTCCCCCGCGGCTGCAGGGGGCGCTCCGGAGCGAGCTCGGGAAACACGCGGCACCCGTGCCCTGGGATCCCGGGAAGGGAAGGAACAAAGGCTTCACAAACCCCTGGGCAGCCGATCCCGGACTCTCAGGAACAGCAGGCTGGAAACGGCAGGCGGGAGCAGCAGGCTAGAGCGGCAGGCTAGAGCGGCAGGGACGAACGCAAATCCCGGGTGGCAGGCGAGATGTATCCAGATGGGAGAACCCCACGGATGCCCAGGCAGGCAGGGCGAGCAGGGCTACAGCGTAGCGAAAACTCGAAGCAGCAGCAGTGGGGCAGGGCAGCCACAGCTCGGCCTCCAGCAGGGCAGGAAAAGCGGCTTTTGGGGTCCCGGCGTTGTTTCCAGCAGGAAGAGAAGAACGGCCAAAAAGAAAGAAGCAGCAGCCCCTTTCTCTGCAGCTTCTCTCTCCGGACGCTCAGAGCGAACTGCCCCCACACCCAGGTGTAGACAAAAAAGTAGCCAGGCCCGCCCCACTCTCTTTTTTGTCTTTCTTAAGTACAGCTATTTGTCCCCTAGCAACATGCATATGGGAGAAAATTCCTTTAACAGAAAAAAAAACCTAAGACTAAACTAAAACCCCAACAACAGCCGAGCTCTTCCACCCACTGCTCGCACACGACTGGGGCCGCGCCAGCCAAGCGCTTGGCTTTTTGCTGGCCACTGTCAGCGCTCATGGAAACAAGCACACGATAGCGCTGCCCACTTGCAGAAGAAGGAATCACTGCGAGGCCAGCTCGAAAGCAGCCCAAGGGCAGAGGCAACTTGGAAACTTCGCTGCTCTCAAATCAACGGTGTCAGGACAAAAAGATTTCCCTCATCTTCCCCTTGCACGTGCAGACTCCTCTTTGCACCCACACTCCAAGAGCAAGATGAACTCCTTTGCCCTAACTTGCACTTTCCTTCTCAGCTCTAGGCACCATCCTAAGGCTTCCCTCTGCCAGAGTCAGGATCCAAAGACAACGGCAGCAGGGACTGCTCACACACAAAAGGCACCAGGACAAAAGGCTCCCGAGCTTGGCCTTTGCATTCCCGCGGACAGCTCAACAGCTCTAAGCCAGAGAAGTGCCTGGTGGGAAGAGCCTTTAGAATCACTCCGAGCACCTCATGACAAGGAGCTGCAGCGTGTGGGGATGAATCTGCAGCAGCCTCCTGCCCCAGGGTGTCCCCGGGAGCAGCCATGCGCCAGGCCGTGACTGCCAGCTGCACATGCAAAGGAGCCGGTGTTCCACACCACGGCTGTGCCTGGGACAGAGACACGAGTGGCCACAGAAGTGGCCATGGCACTGTCCGCACGCTGTCCCTGCTGCTTCTCGCCCAGCCGCTGGCGGGGCACCAACTGCCAGCCACGCACTCCTAAAGCCACGGGCCCACTGGGACACTGCGGGGGCTGGTGGAAGCCAGCGGCCATTGTGACACAGCGGGGCTGCACAGAAGCCACGGTGCTTTGTGACCCGTGGCTCCCAGGAGAGCCTTTGTGATGCTGGGGACCTACCCGGAAGCCTGGCTCCACTGTGACACCAGCACAGAAGCTCGGGGAGCCCTGGAGACCGTGGGGACGCTATGGAAGCTGGCAGAAGCCTGGCTCCACTGTGACACCAGCACAGAAGCTCGGGGAGCCCTGCAGACCGTGGGGATGCTAGGGAAGCTGATGGAAGCCTGGACACCACAGTGACACTATGGAAGCTGGTGGAACCGAGGGGCCACAGTGACACTCTGGGGCCTTTTGGAAGCAACGAGACCCTGGTGGGAAGCCACGGGATGATTAATGCTGGCAGGAACCTGCTGCAGGTGGGCTCCTCTCTCCCAGCTTCCACAAGTGCTGCTAGGATGCCACTGCGGCACTGGCTTGTCACGGGCTCACGGCTTCCTTTGGGAATGGCTCTGCTGCAGGATGGCATGCTGCAGAGAATGCAGGTAGATGTTGTGCTCCCTCCTGGCATGCAGGTGGACAAGAAAGCCTGATCCAGCCCCCGCTCAGCCCATGTGTGGCTGTGGCATTGGGGCGGGGCAACTTTGGGAGCAGCCCCAGCCCTGCTGCTGGTCCCGGCTGGGCACGCAGCTGCTGGGACACAGGTGTGTCCTGATGGCCCCCGTGTACTCGTTTGAGAAGGGAAGGACAGAGTGCATCAGTGATTTTGGTGTGGCTTACATGCGGCAAGGAGAAGGTGCAGCCCAGAACTGGCTTTCACTTTGAGAAGCTTTTGCTCTTGCGGGAGCAGCTGGTGGACCTTTTCAACCGAGCTGCAAGAGTGAAAAGTGTGATGGCATGTCTCTCTGAGAAGGAAGGTTCAGTGCCGCAGCGTGTTGTGCACAATTGATATGCTGATAAGAGAAGGGGGTGCTTTTGGAACGTGTTTCTTCCTGACACGTCTGTCTGTGGGAGCTTTAGGTGCTTGGACTCAGGGATAGCGAAGGTGTGTGAAAGTGACTGGGCTGCGAGAATCCTGTTGCAACAGGGAAGAGGGAAGGTCAGCAAATGTTTCCTGTCCTGGCACATGTCTCAATCTGAAGTGCAGCTGGAGATGCTTCACTTCTGCCAAGGACGCTGCCAGCTTGAGAGAAGGATGCGCTCTATGGAGTTGAGAAAGAAAGTGCGTAGGACAAGCTTGTTTCCTCCAGTTCCTAGACAGCAAAGGGGCTATGAAAGGCAGCACTGGCTTTTTGTTCTAGGAGTTTTTCTTGACAAGCAGCTGCTGGATGTTTGGAAGGGGGTTTGGGATATGCAAAAATGAGAGGGTAAGCTGGTACACTGAGCTTGAGAGCTTTTAAAAGCATATCTTCAGGGCTTTGGATGCATTTCAGAGGCTGGGAGTTCCATGCTGAGCAGCTGATGGCACAGAAGAGGTTCTAAAGAAAGAGGCCGTGCTGGAATTGCCTTTTCTTTTGCAGCCTAGAAACTGCACAGCCAACAGCAAAAACGATTCCTCCTCCCTCCCTGCAACATGCAGCATCACATTCCTTTCTGTCACCAAGAGGCAGGATGTACAGCTGTCTGGGTTTTGAAAGACAGGTGTCTGCTAAGGAAGGCAGAAGCCCCCCTTGAAGTGGCAGATATAACCCTTTTTCCCTCCAAGTTATTATATTTTGAAATCAAGGGCCTTTAGGCAAAGATGTGGGAAATAGGAATAACAGTTCTTTACTATATATATATATATATATGTATATATATATTTATTTTACCAGTCAAACAAAACAACAACAACTATGACAGTAACAGCACACACAAACCCAGTCCCAGCCTTCTCGGCTGTCAGGCTATTTCCCCTCGGGTGCAGTTCCGCTCGCAGCCGGCAGGGGCGCTGGCGGCTCCCGGTGAGCAGGGCAGGTGCGATGGTTCCCCCGCGGCTGCAGGGGGCGCTCCGGAGCGAGCTCGGGAAACACGCGGCACCCGTGCCCTGGGATCCCGGGAAGGGAAGGAACAAAGGCTTCACAAACCCCTGGGCAGCCGATCCCGGACTCTCAGGAACAGCAGGCTGGAAACGGCAGGCGGGAGCAGCAGGCTAGAGCGGCAGGCTAGAGCGGCAGGGACGAACGCAAATCCCGGGTGGCAGGCGAGATGTATCCAGATGGGAGAACCCCACGGATGCCCAGGCAGGCAGGGCGAGCAGGGCTACAGCGTAGCGAAAACTCGAAGCAGCAGCAGTGGGGCAGGGCAGCCACAGTTCGGCCTCCAGCAGGGCAGGAAAAGCGGCTTTTGGGGTCCCGGAGTTGTTTCCAGCAGGAAGAGAAGAACGGCCAAAAAGAAAGAAGCAGCAGCTCCTTTCTCTGCAGCTTCTCTCTCCGGACGCTCAGAGCGAACTGCCCCCACACCCAGGTGTAGACAAAAAAGTAGCCAGGCCCGCCCCACTCTCTTTTTTGTCTTTCTTAAGTACAGCTATTTGTCCCCTAGCAACATGCATATGGGAGAAAATTCCTTTAACAGAAAAAAAAACCTAAGACTAAACCAAAACCCCAACAACAGCCGAGCTCTTCCACCCACTGCTCGCACACGACTGGGGCCGCGCTAGCCAAGCGCTTGGCTTTTTCCTGGCCACTGTCAGCGCTCATGGAAACAAGCACACGATAGCGCTGCCCACTTGCAGAAGAAGGAATCACTGCGAGGCCAGCTCGAAAGCAGCCCAAGGGCAGAGGCAACTTGGAAACTTCGCTGCTCTCAAATCAACGGTGTCAGGACAAAAAGATTTCCCTCATCTTCCCCTTGCACGTGCAGACTCCTCTTTGCACCCACACTCCAAGAGCAAGATGAACTCCTTTGCCCTAACTTGCACTTTCCTTCTCAGCTCTAGGCACCATCCTAAGGCTTCCCTCTGCCAGAGTCAGGATCCAAAGACAACGGCAGCAGGGACTGCTCACACACAAAAGGCACCAGGACAAAAGGCTCCCGAGCTTGGCCTTTGCATTCCCGCGGACAGCTCAACAGCTCTAAGCCAGAGAAGTGCCTGCTGGGAAGAGCCTTTAGAATCACTCTGAGCACCTCATGACAAGGAGCTGCAGCGTGTGGGGATGAATCTGCAGCAGCCTCCTGCCCCAGGGTGTCCCCCGGGAGCAGCCATGCGCCAGGCCGTGACTGCCAGCTGCACATGCAAAGGAGCCGGTGTTCCACACCACGGCTGTGCCTGGGACAGAGACACGAGTGGCCACAGAAGTGGCCATGGCACTGTCCGCACGCTGTCCCTGCTGCTTCTCGCCCAGCCGCTGGCGGGGCACCAACTGCCAGCCACACACTCCTAAAGCCACGGGCCCACTGGGACACTGCGGGGGCAGGTGGAAGCCAGCGGCCATTGTGACACAGCGGGGCTGCACAGAAGCCACGGTGCTTTGTGACCCGTGGCTCCCAGGAGAGCCTTTGTGATGCTGGGGACCTACCCGGAAGCCTGGCTCCAGTGTGACACCAGCACAGAAGCTCGGGGTGCCCTGCAGACCGTGGGGATGCTAGGGAAGCTGATGGAAGCCTGGACACCACAGTGACACTATGGAAGCTGGTGGAACCGAGGGGCCACAGTGACACTCTGGGGCCTTTTGGAAGCAACGAGACTCTGGTGGGAAGCCACGGGATGATTAATGCTGGCAGGAACCTGCTGCAGGTGGGCTCCTCTCTCCCAGCTTCCACAAGTGCTGCTAGGATGCCACTGCGGCACTGGCTTGTCACGGGCTCACGGCTTCCTTTGGGAATGGCTCTGCTGCAGGATGGCATGCTGCAGAGAATGCAGGTAGATGTTGTGCTCCCTCCTGGCATGCAGGTGGACAAGAAAGCCTGATCCAGCCCCCGCTCAGCCCATGTGTGGCTGTGGCATTGGGGCGGGGCAACTTTGGGAGCAGCCCCAGCCCTGCTGCTGGTCCCGGCTGGGCACGCAGCTGCTGGGACACAGGTGTGTCCTGATGGCCCCCGTGTACTCATTTGAGAAGGGAAGGACAGAGTGCATCAGTGAGTTTGGTGTGGCTTACATGCGGCAAGGAGAAGGTGCAGCCCAGAACTGGCTTTCACTTTGAGAAGCTTTTGCTCTTGTGGGAGCAGCTGGTGGACCTTTTCAACCGAGCTGCAAGAGTGAAAAGTGTGATGGCATGTCTATCTGAGAAGGAAGGTTCCGTGCCGCAGCGTGTTGTGCACAATTGATATGCTGATAAGAGAAGGGAGTGCTTTTGGAACGTGTTCCTTCCTGACACGTCTGTCTGTGGGAGCTTTAGGTGCTTGGACTCAGGGATAGCGAAGGTGTGTGAAAGTGACTGGGCTGCGAGAATCCTGTTGCAACAGGGAAGAGGGAAGGTCAGCAAATGTTTCCTGTCCTGGCACATGTCTCAGTCTGAAGTGCAGCTGGAGATGCTTCACTTCTGCCAAGGACGCTGCCAGCTTGAGAGAAGGATGCGCTCTATGGAGTTGAGAAAGAAAGTGCGTAGGACAAGCTTGTTTCCTCCAGTTCCTAGACAGCAAAGGGGCTATGAAAGGCAGCACTGGCTTTTTGTTCTAGGAGTTTTTCTTGACAAGCAGCTGCTGGATGTTTGGAAGGGGGTTTGGGATATGCAAAAATGAGAGGGTAAGCTGGTACACTGAGCTTGAGAGCAAAAGCATATCTTCAGGGCTTTGGATGCATTTCAGAGGCTGGGAGTTCCATGCTGAGCAGCTGATGGCACAGAAGAGGTTCTAAAGAAAGAGGCCGTGCTGGAATTGCCTTTTCTTTTGCAGCCTAGAAACTGCACAGCCAACAGCAAAAACGATTCCTCCTCCCTCCCTGCAACATGCAGCATCACATTCCTTTCTGTCACCAAGAGGCAGGATGCACAGCCGAGCTCTTCCACCCACTGCTCGCACACGACTGGGGCCGCGCCAGCCAAGCGCTTGGCTTTTTGCTGGCCACTGTCAGCGCTCATGGAAACAAGCACACGATAGCGCTGCCCACTTGCAGAAGAAGGAATCACTGCGAGGCCAGCTCGAAAGCAGCCCAAGGGCAGAGGCAACTTGGAAACTTCGCTGCTCTCAAATCAACGGTGTCAGGACAAAAAGATTTCCCTCATCTTCCCCTTGCACGTGCAGACTCCTCTTTGCACCCACACTCCAAGAGCAAGATGAACTCCTTTGCCCTAACTTGCACTTTCCTTCTCAGCTCTAGGCACCATCCTAAGGCTTCCCTCTGCCAGAGTCAGGATCCAAAGACAACGGCAGCAGGGACTGCTCACACACAAAAGGCACCAGGACAAAAGGCTCCCGAGCTTGGCCTTTGCATTCCCGCGGACAGCTCAACAGCTCTAAGCCAGAGAAGTGCCTGCTGGGAAGAGCCTGTAGAATCACTCTGAGCACCTCATGACAAGGAGCTGCAGCGTGTGGGGATGAATCTGCAGCAGCCTCCTGCCCCAGGGTGTCCCCCGGGAGCAGCCATGCGCCAGGCCGTGACTGCCAGCTGCACATGCAAAGGAGCCGGTGTTCCACACCACGGCTGTGCCTGGGACAGAGACACGAGTGGCCACAGAAGTGGCCATGGCACTGTCTGCACGCTGTCCCTGCTGCTTCTCGCCCAGCCGCTGGCGGGGCACCAACTGCCAGCCACGCACTCCTAAAGCCACGGGCCCACTGGGACACTGCGGGGGCAGGTGGAAGCCAGCGGCCATTGTGACACAGCGGGGCTGCACAGAAGCCACGGTGCTTTGTGACCCGTGGCTCCCAGGAGAGCCTTTGTGATGCTGGGGACCTACCCGGAAGCCTGGCTCCAGTGTGACACCAGCACAGAAGCTCGGGGAGCCCTGGAGACCGTGGGGACGCTATGGAAGCTGATGGAAGCCTGGACACCACAGTGACACTATGGAAGCTGGTGGAACCGAGGGGCCACAGTGACACTCTGGGGCCTTTTGGAAGCAACGAGACTCTGGTGGGAAGCCACGGGATGATTAATGCTGGCAGGAACCTGCTGCAGGTGGGCTCCTCTCTCCCAGCTTCCACAAGTGCTGCTAGGATGCCACTGCGGCACTGGCTTGTCACGGGCTCACGGCTTCCTTTGGGAATGGCTCTGCTGCAGGATGGCATGCTGCAGAGAATGCAGGTAGATGTTGTGCTCCCTCCTGGCATGCAGGTGGACAAGAAAGCCTGATCCAGCCCCCGCTCAGCCCATGTGTGGCTGTGGCATTGGGGCGGGGCAACTTTGGGAGCAGCCCCAGCCCTGCTGCTGGTCCCGGCTGGGCACGCAGCTGCTGGGACACAGGTGTGTCCTGATGGCCCCCGTGTACTCGTTTGAGAAGGGAAGGACAGAGTGCATCAGTGAGTTTGGTGTGGCTTACATGTGGCAAGGAGAAGGTGCAGCCCAGAACTGGCTTTCACTTTGAGAAGCTTTTGCTCTTGTGGGAGCAGCTGGTGGACCTTTTCAACCGAGCTGCAAGAGTGAAAAGTGTGATGGCATGTCTATCTGAGAAGGAAGGTTCCGTGCCGCAGCGTGTTGTGCACAATTGATATGCTGATAAGAGAAGGGAGTGCTTTTGGAACGTGTTCCTTCCTGACACGTCTGTCTGTGGGAGCTTTAGGTGCTTGGACTCAGGGATAGCGAAGGTGTGTGAAAGTGACTGGGCTGCGAGAATCCTGTTGCAACAGGGAAGAGGGAAGGTCAGCAAATGTTTCCTGTCCTGGCACATGTCTCAGTCTGAAGTGCAGCTGGAGATGCTTCACTTCCGCCAAAGACTCTGCCAGCTTGAGAGGAGTTTGCGCTCTATGGAGTTGAGAAAGAAAGTGCGTAGGACAAGCTTGTTTCCTCCAGTTCCTAGACAGCAAAGGGGCTATGAAAGGCAGCACTGGCTTTTTGTTCTAGGAGTTTTTCTTGACAAGCAGCTGCTGGATGTTTGGAAGGGGGTTTGGGATATGCAAAAATGAGAGGGTAAGCTGGTACACTGAGCTTGAGAGCAAAAGCATATCTTCAGGGCTTTGGATGCATTTCAGAGGCTGGGAGTTCCATGCTGAGCAGCTGATGGCACAGAAGAGGTTCTAAAGAAAGAGGCCCTGCTGGAATTGCCTTTTCTTTTGCAGCCTAGAAACAGCACAGCCAACAGCAAAAACGATTCCTCCTCCCTCCCTGCAACATGCAGCATCACATTCCTTTCTGTCTCCAAGAGGCAGGATGCACAGCCGAGCTCATCCACCCACTGCTCGCACACGACTGGGGCCGCGCCAGCCAAGCGCTTGGCTTTTTGCTGGCCACTGTCAGCGCTCATGGAAACAAGCACACGATAGCGCTGCCCACTTGCAGAAGAAGGAATCACTGCGAGGCCAGCTCGAAAGCAGCCCAAGGGCAGAGGCAACTTGGAAACTTCGCTGCTCTCAAATCAACGGTGTCAGGACAAAAAGATTTCCCTCATCTTCCCCTTGCACGTGCAGACTCCTCTTTGCACCCACACTCCAAGAGCAAGATGAACTCCTTTGCCCTAACTTGCACTTTCCTTCTCAGCTCTAGGCACCATCCTAAGGCTTCCCTCTGCCAGAGTCAGGATCCAAAGACAACGGCAGCAGGGACTGCTCACACACAAAAGGCACCAGGACAAAAGGCTCCCGAGCTTGGCCTTTGCATTCCCGCGGACAGCTCAACAGCTCTAAGCCAGAGAAGTGCCTGCTGGGAAGAGCCTGTAGAATCACTCTGAGCACCTCATGACAAGGAGCTGCAGCGTGTGGGGATGAATCTGCAGCAGCCTCCTGCCCCAGGGTGTCCCCCGGGAGCAGCCATGCGCCAGGCCGTGACTGCCAGCTGCACATGCAAAGGAGCCGGTGTTCCACACCACGGCTGTGCCTGGGACAGAGACACGAGTGGCCACAGAAGTGGCCATGGCACTGTCCGCACGCTGTCCCTGCTGCTTCTCGCCCAGCCGCTGGCGGGGCACCAACTGCCAGCCACGCACTCCTAAAGCCACGGGCCCACTGGGACACTGCGGGGGCAGGTGGAAGCCAGCGGCCATTGTGACACAGCGGGGCTGCACAGAAGCCACGGTGCTTTGTGACCCGTGGCTCCCAGGAGAGCCTTTGTGATGCTGGGGACCTACCCGGAAGCCTGGCTCCACTGTGACACCAGCACAGAAGCTCGGGGAGCCCTGGAGACCGTGGGGACGCTATGGAAGCTGATGGAAGCCTGGACACCACAGTGACACTATGGAAGCTGGTGGAACCGAGGGGCCACAGTGACACTCTGGGGCCTTTTGGAAGCAACGAGACTCTGGTGGGAAGCCACGGGATGATTAATGCTGGCAGGAACCTGCTGCAGGTGGGCTCCTCTCTCCCAGCTTCCACAAGTGCTGCTAGGGTCCCACTGCGGCACTGGCTTGTCACGGGCTCACGGCTTCCTTTGGGAATGGCTCTGCTGCAGGATGGCATGCTGCAGAGAATGCAGGTAGATGTTGTGCTCCCTCCTGGCATGCAGGTGGACAAGAAAGCCTGATCCAGCCCCCGCTCAGCCCATGTGTGGCTGTGGCATTGGGGCGGGGCAACTTTGGGAGCAGCCCCAGCCCTGCTGCTGGTCCCGGCTGGGCACGCAGCTGCTGGGACACAGGTGTGTCCTGATGGCCCCCGTGTACTCATTTGAGAAGGGAAGGACAGAGTGCATCAGTGAGTTTGGTGTGGCTTACATGCGGCAAGGAGAAGGTGCAGCCCAGAACTGGCTTTCACTTTGAGAAGCTTTTGCTCTTGTGGGAGCAGCTGGTGGACCTTTTCAACCGAGCTGCAAGAGTGAAAAGTGTGATGGCATGTCTATCTGAGAAGGAAGGTTCCGTGCCGCAGCGTGTTGTGCACAATTGATATGCTGATAAGAGAAGGGAGTGCTTTTGGAACGTGTTCCTTCCTGACACGTCTGTCTGTGGGAGCTTTAGGTGCTTGGACTCAGGGATAGCGAAGGTGTGTGAAAGTGACTGGGCTGCGAGAATCCTGTTGCAACAGGGAAGAGGGAAGGTCAGCAAATGTTTCCTGTCCTGGCACATGTCTCAGTCTGAAGTGCAGCTGGAGATGCTTCACTTCCGCCAAAGACTCTGCCAGCTTGAGAGGAGTTTGCGCTCTATGGAGTTGAGAAAGAAAGTGCGTAGGACAAGCTTGTTTCCTCCAGTTCCTAGACAGCAAAGGGGCTATGAAAGGCAGCACTGGCTTTTTGTTCTAGGAGTTTTTCTTGACAAGCAGCTGCTGGATGTTTGCAAGGGGGTTTGGGATATGCAAAAATGAGAGGGTAAGCTGGTACACTGAGCTTGAGAGCAAAAGCATATCTTCAGGGCTTTGGATGCATTTCAGAGGCTGGGAGTTCCATGCTGAGCAGCTGATGGCACAGAAGAGGTTCTAAAGAAAGAGGCCCTGCTGGAATTGCCTTTTCTTTTGCAGCCTAGAAACAGCACAGCCAACAGCAAAAACGATTCCTCCTCCCTCCCTGCAACATGCAGCATCACATTCCTTTCTGTCTCCAAGAGGCAGGATGCACAGCCGAGCTCATCCACCCACTGCTCGCACACGACTGGGGCCGCGCCAGCCAAGCGCTTGGCTTTTTGCTGGCCACTGTCAGCGCTCATGGAAACAAGCACACGATAGCGCTGCCCACTTGCAGAAGAAGGAATCACTGCGAGGCCAGCTCGAAAGCAGCCCAAGGGCAGAGGCAACTTGGAAACTTCGCTGCTCTCAAATCAACGGTGTCAGGACAAAAAGATTTCCCTCATCTTCCCCTTGCACGTGCAGACTCCTCTTTGCACCCACACTCCAAGAGCAAGATGAACTCCTTTGCCCTAACTTGCACTTTCCTTCTCAGCTCTAGGCACCATCCTAAGGCTTCCCTCTGCCAGAGTCAGGATCCAAAGACAACGGCACCAGGGACTGCTCACACACAAAAGGCACCAGGACAAAAGGCTCCCGAGCTTGGCCTTTGCATTCCCGCGGACAGCTCAACAGCTCTAAGCCAGAGAAGTGCCTGCTGGGAAGAGCCTTTAGAATCACTCTGAGCACCTCATGACAAGGAGCTGCAGCGTGTGGGGATGAATCTGCAGCAGCCTCCTGCCCCAGGGTGTCCCCCGGGAGCAGCCATGCGCCAGGCCGTGACTGCCAGCTGCACATGCAAAGGAGCCGGTGTTCCACACCACGGCTGTGCCTGGGACAGAGACACGAGTGGCCACAGAAGTGGCCATGGCACTGTCCGCACGCTGTCCCTGCTGCTTCTCGCCCAGCCGCTGGCGGGGCACCAACTGCCAGCCACGCACTCCTAAAGCCACGGGCCCACTGGGACACTGCGGGGGCAGGTGGAAGCCAGCGGCCATTGTGACACAGCGGGGCTGCACAGAAGCCACGGTGCTTTGTGACCCGTGGCTCCCAGGAGAGCCTTTGTGATGCTGGGGACCTACCCGGAAGCCTGGCTCCAGTGTGACACCAGCACAGAAGCTCGGGGAGCCCTGGAGACCGTGGGGACGCTATGGAAGCTGATGGAAGCCTGGACACCACAGTGACACTATGGAAGCTGGTGGAACCGAGGGGCCACAGTGACACTCTGGGGCCTTTTGGAAGCAACGAGACTCTGGTGGGAAGCCACGGGATGATTAATGCTGGCAGGAACCTGCTGCAGGTGGGCTCCTCTCTCCCAGCTTCCACAAGTGCTGCTAGGATGCCACTGCGGCACTGGCTTGTCACGGGCTCACGGCTTCCTTTGGGAATGGCTCTGCTGCAGGATGGCATGCTGCAGAGAATGCAGGTAGATGTTGTGCTCCCTCCTGGCATGCAGGTGGACAAGAAAGCCTGATCCAGCCCCCGCTCAGCCCATGTGTGGCTGTGGCATTGGGGCGGGGCAACTTTGGGAGCAGCCCCAGCCCTGCTGCTGGTCCCGGCTGGGCACGCAGCTGCTGGGACACAGGTGTGTCCTGATGGCCCCCGTGTACTCATTTGAGAAGGGAAGGACAGAGTGCATCAGTGAGTTTGGTGTGGCTTACATGCGGCAAGGAGAAGGTGCAGCCCAGAACTGGCTTTCACTTTGAGAAGCTTTTGCTCTTGTGGGAGCAGCTGGTGGACCTTTTCAACCGAGCTGCAAGAGTGAAAAGTGTGATGGCATGTCTATCTGAGAAGGAAGGTTCCGTGCCGCAGCGTGTTGTGCACAATTGATATGCTGATAAGAGAAGGGAGTGCTTTTGGAACGTGTTCCTTCCTGACACGTCTGTCTGTGGGAGCTTTAGGTGCTTGGACTCAGGGATAGCGAAGGTGTGTGAAAGTGACTGGGCTGCGAGAATCCTGTTGCAACAGGGAAGAGGGAAGGTCAGCAAATGTTTCCTGTCCTGGCACATGTCTCAGTCTGAAGTGCAGTTGGAGATGCTTCACTTCCGCCAAAGACTCTGCCAGCTTGAGAGGAGTTTGCGCTCTATGGAGTTGAGAAAGAAAGTGCGTAGGACAAGCTTGTTTCCTCCAGTTCCTAGACAGCAAAGGGGCTATGAAAGGCAGCACTGGCTTTTTGTTCTAGGAGTTTTTCTTGACAAGCAGCTGCTGGATGTTTGCAAGGGGGTTTGGGATATGCAAAAATGAGAGGGTAAGCTGGTACACTGAGCTTGAGAGCAAAAGCATATCTTCAGGGCTTTGGATGCATTTCAGAGGCTGGGAGTTCCATGCTGAGCAGCTGATGGCACAGAAGAGGTTCTAAAGAAAGAGGCCCTGCTGGAATTGCCTTTTCTTTTGCAGCCTAGAAACAGCACAGCCAACAGCAAAAACGATTCCTCCTCCCTCCCTGCAACATGCAGCATCACATTCCTTTCTGTCTCCAAGAGGCAGGATGCACAGCCGAGCTCATCCACCCACTGCTCGCACACGACTGGGGCCGCGCCAGCCAAGCGCTTGGCTTTTTGCTGGCCACTGTCAGCGCTCATGGAAACAAGCACACGATAGCGCTGCCCACTTGCAGAAGAAGGAATCACTGCGAGGCCAGCTCGAAAGCAGCCCAAGGGCAGAGGCAACTTGGAAACTTCGCTGCTCTCAAATCAACGGTGTCAGGACAAAAAGATTTCCCTCATCTTCCCCTTGCACGTGCAGACTCCTCTTTGCACCCACACTCCAAGAGCAAGATGAACTCCTTTGCCCTAACTTGCACTTTCCTTCTCAGCTCTAGGCACCATCCTAAGGCTTCCCTCTGCCAGAGTCAGGATCCAAAGACAACGGCAGCAGGGACTGCTCACACACAAAAGGCACCAGGACAAAAGGCTCCCGAGCTTGGCCTTTGCATTCCCGCGGACAGCTCAACAGCTCTAAGCCAGAGAAGTGCCTGCTGGGAAGAGCCTTTAGAATCACTCTGAGCACCTCATGACAAGGAGCTGCAGCGTGTGGGGATGAATCTGCAGCAGCCTCCTGCCCCAGGGTGTCCCCCGGGAGCAGCCATGCGCCAGGCCGTGACTGCCAGCTGCACATGCAAAGGAGCCGGTGTTCCACACCACGGCTGTGCCTGGGACAGAGACACGAGTGGCCACAGAAGTGGCCATGGCACTGTCCGCACGCTGTCCCTGCTGCTTCTCGCCCAGCCGCTGGCGGGGCACCAACTGCCAGCCACGCACTCCTAAAGCCACGGGCCCACTGGGACACTGCGGGGGCTGGTGGAAGCCAGCGGCCATTGTGACACAGCGGGGCTGCACAGAAGCCACGGTGCTTTGTGACCCGTGGCTCCCAGGAGAGCCTTTGTGATGCTGGGGACCTAACCGGAAGCCTGGCTCCAGTGTGACACCAGCACAGAAGCTCGGGGAGCCCTGGAGACCGTGGGGACGCTATGGAAGCTGATGGAAGCCTGGACACCACAGTGACACTATGGAAGCTGGTGGAACCGAGGGGCCACAGTGACACTCTGGGGCCTTTTGGAAGCAACGAGACTCTGGTGGGAAGCCACGGGATGATTAATGCTGGCAGGAACCTGCTGCAGGTGGGCTCCTCTCTCCCAGCTTCCACAAGTGCTGCTAGGATGCCACTGCGGCACTGGCTTGTCACGGGCTCACGGCTTCCTTTGGGAATGGCTCTGCTGCAGGATGGCATGCTGCAGAGAATGCAGGTAGATGTTGTGCTCCCTCCTGGCATGCAGGTGGACAAGAAAGCCTGATCCAGCCCCCGCTCAGCCCATGTGTGGCTGTGGCATTGGGGCGGGGCAACTTTGGGAGCAGCCCCAGCCCTGCTGCTGGTCCCGGCTGGGCACGCAGCTGCTGGGACACAGGTGTGTCCTGATGGCCCCCGTGTACTCATTTGAGAAGGGAAGGACAGAGTGCATCAGTGAGTTTGGTGTGGCTTACATGCGGCAAGGAGAAGGTGCAGCCCAGAACTGGCTTTCACTTTGAGAAGCTTTTGCTCTTGTGGGAGCAGCTGGTGGACCTTTTCAACCGAGCTGCAAGAGTGAAAAGTGTGATGGCATGTCTATCTGAGAAGGAAGGTTCAGTGCCGCAGCGTGTTGTGCACAATTGATATGCTGATAAGAGAAGGGAGTGCTTTTGGAACGTGTTCCTTCCTGACACGTCTGTCTGTGGGAGCTTTAGGTGCTTGGACTCAGGGATAGCGAAGGTGTGTGAAAGTGACTGGGCTGCGAGAATCCTGTTGCAACAGGGAAGAGGGAAGGTCAGCAAATGTTTCCTGTCCTGGCACATGTCTCAGTCTGAAGTGCAGCTGGAGATGCTTCACTTCCGCCAAAGACTCTGCCAGCTTGAGAGGAGTTTGCGCTCTATGGAGTTGAGAAAGAAAGTGCGTAGGACAAGCTTGTTTCCTCCAGTTCCTAGACAGCAAAGGGGCTATGAAAGGCAGCACTGGCTTTTTGTTCTAGGAGTTTTTCTTGACAAGCAGCTGCTGGATGTTTGCAAGGGGGTTTGGGATATGCAAAAATGAGAGGGTAAGCTGGTACACTGAGCTTGAGAGCTTTTAAAAGCATATCTTCAGGGCTTTGGATGCATTTCAGAGGCTGGGAGTTCCATGCTGAGCAGCTGATGGCACAGAAGAGGTTCTAAAGAAAGAGGCCCTGCTGGAATTGCCTTTTCTTTTGCAGCCTAGAAACTGCACCGCCAACAGCAAAAACGATTCCTCCTCCCTCCCTGCAACATGCAGCATCACATTCCTTTCTGTCTCCAAGAGGCAGGATGCACAGCCGAGCTCATCCACCCACTGCTCGCACACGACTGGGGCCGCGCCAGCCAAGCGCTTGGCTTTTTGCTGGCCACTGTCAGCGCTCATGGAAACAAGCACACGATAGCGCTGCCCACTTGCAGAAGAAGGAATCACTGCGAGGCCAGCTCGAAAGCAGCCCAAGGGCAGAGGCAACTTGGAAACTTCGCTGCTCTCAAATCAACGGTGTCAGGACAAAAAGATTTCCCTCATCTTCCCCTTGCACGTGCAGACTCCTCTTTGCACCCACACTCCAAGAGCAAGATGAACTCCTTTGCCCTAACTTGCACTTTCCTTCTCAGCTCTAGGCACCATCCTAAGGCTTCCCTCTGCCAGAGTCAGGATCCAAAGACAACGGCAGCAGGGACTGCTCACACACAAAAGGCACCAGGACAAAAGGCTCCCGAGCTTGGCCTTTGCATTCCCGCGGACAGCTCAACAGCTCTAAGCCAGAGAAGTGCCTGCTGGGAAGAGCCTGTAGAATCACTCTGAGCACCTCATGACAAGGAGCTGCAGCGTGTGGGGATGAATCTGCAGCAGCCTCCTGCCCCAGGGTGTCCCCCGGGAGCAGCCATGCGCCAGGCCGTGACTGCCAGCTGCACATGCAAAGGAGCCGGTGTTCCACACCACGGCTGTGCCTGGGACAGAGACACGAGTGGCCACAGAAGTGGCCATGGCACTGTCCGCACGCTGTCCCTGCTGCTTCTCGCCCAGCCACTGGCGGGGCACCAACTGCCAGCCACGCACTCCTAAAGCCACGGGCCCACTGGGACACTGCGGGGGCAGGTGGAAGCCAGCGGCCATTGTGACACAGCGGGGCTGCACAGAAGCCACGGTGCTTTGTGACCCGTGGCTCCCAGGAGAGCCTTTGTGATGCTGGGGACCTACCCGGAAGCCTGGCTCCAGTGTGACACCAGCACAGAAGCTCGGGGAGCCCTGGAGACCGTGGGGACGCTATGGAAGCTGATGGAAGCCTGGACACCACAGTGACACTATGGAAGCTGGTGGAACCGAGGGGCCACAGTGACACTCTGGGGCCTTTTGGAAGCAACGAGACTCTGGTGGGAAGCCACGGGATGATTAATGCTGGCAGGAACCTGCTGCAGGTGGGCTCCTCTCTCCCAGCTTCCACAAGTGCTGCTAGGATGCCACTGCGGCACTGGCTTGTCACGGGCTCACGGCTTCCTTTGGGAATGGCTCTGCCGCAGGATGGCATGCTGCAGAGAATGCAGGTAGATGTTGTGCTCCCTCCTGGCATGCAGGTGGACAAGAAAGCCTGATCCAGCCCCCGCTCAGCCCATGTGTGGCTGTGGCATTGGGGCGGGGCAACTTTGGGAGCAGCCCCAGCCCTGCTGCTGGTCCCGGCTGGGCACGCAGCTGCTGGGACACAGGTGTGTCCTGATGGCCCCCGTGTACTCGTTTGAGAAGGGAAGGACAGAGTGCATCAGTGAGTTTGGTGTGGCTTACATGCGGCAAGGAGAAGGTGCAGCCCAGAACTGGCTTTCACTTTGAGAAGCTTTTGCTCTTGCGGGAGCAGCTGGTGGACCTTTTCAACCGAGCTGCAAGAGTGAAAAGTGTGATGGCATGTCTCTCTGAGAAGGAAGGTTCAGTGCCGCAGCGTGTTGTGCACAATTGATATGCTGATAAGAGAAGGGAGTGCTTTTGGAACGTGTTCCTTCCTGACACGTCTGTCTGTGGGAGCTTTAGGTGCTTGGACTCAGGGATAGCGAAGGTGTGTGAAAGTGACTGGGCTGCGAGAATCCTGTTGCAACAGGGAAGAGGGAAGGTCAGCAAATGTTTCCTGTCCTGGCACATGTCTCAGTCTGAAGTGCAGCTGGAGATGCTTCACTTCCGCCAAAGACTCTGCCAGCTTGAGAGGAGTTTGCGCTCTATGGAGTTGAGAAAGAAAGTGCGTAGGACAAGCTTGTTTCCTCCAGTTCCTAGACAGCAAAGGGGCTATGAAAGGCAGCACTGGCTTTTTGTTCTAGGAGTTTTTCTTGACAAGCAGCTGCTGGATGTTTGGAAGGGGGTTTGGGATATGCAAAAATGAGAGGGTAAGCTGGTACACTGAGCTTGAGAGCAAAAGCATATCTTCAGGGCTTTGGATGCATTTCAGAGGCTGGGAGTTCCATGCTGAGCAGCTGATGGCACAGAAGAGGTTCTAAAGAAAGAGGCCCTGCTGGAATTGCCTTTTCTTTTGCAGCCTAGAAACTGCACAGCCAACAGCAAAAACGATTCCTCCTCCCTCCCTGCAACATGCAGCATCACATTCCTTTCTGTCTCCAAGAGGCAGGATGCACAGCCGAGCTCATCCACCCACTGCTCGCACACGACTGGGGCCGCGCCAGCCAAGCGCTTGGCTTTTTGCTGGCCACTGTCAGCGCTCATGGAAACAAGCACACGATAGCGCTGCCCACTTGCAGAAGAAGGAATCACTGCGAGGCCAGCTCGAAAGCAGCCCAAGGGCAGAGGCAACTTGGAAACTTCGCTGCTCTCAAATCAACGGTGTCAGGACAAAAAGATTTCCCTCATCTTCCCCTTGCACGTGCAGACTCCTCTTTGCACCCACACTCCAAGAGCAAGATGAACTCCTTTGCCCTAACTTGCACTTTCCTTCTCAGCTCTAGGCACCATCCTAAGGCTTCCCTCTGCCAGAGTCAGGATCCAAAGACAACGGCAGCAGGGACTGCTCACACACAAAAGGCACCAGGACAAAAGGCTCCCGAGCTTGGCCTTTGCATTCCCGCGGACAGCTCAACAGCTCTAAGCCAGAGAAGTGCCTGCTGGGAAGAGCCTGTAGAATCACTCTGAGCACCTCATGACAAGGAGCTGCAGCGTGTGGGGATGAATCTGCAGCAGCCTCCTGCCCCAGGGTGTCCCCCGGGAGCAGCCATGCGCCAGGCCGTGACTGCCAGCTGCACATGCAAAGGAGCCGGTGTTCCACACCACGGCTGTGCCTGGGACAGAGACACGAGTGGCCACAGAAGTGGCCATGGCACTGTCCGCACGCTGTCCCTGCTGCTTCTCGCCCAGCCGCTGGCGGGGCACCAACTGCCAGCCACGCACTCCTAAAGCCACGGGCCCACTGGGACACTGCGGGGGCAGGTGGAAGCCAGCGGCCATTGTGACACAGCGGGGCTGCACAGAAGCCACGGTGCTTTGTGACCCGTGGCTCCCAGGAGAGCCTTTGTGATGCTGGGGACCTACCCGGAAGCCTGGCTCCAGTGTGACACCAGCACAGAAGCTCGGGGAGCCCTGGAGACCGTGGGGACGCTATGGAAGCTGATGGAAGCCTGGACACCACAGTGACACTATGGAAGCTGGTGGAACCGAGGGGCCACAGTGACACTCTGGGGCCTTTTGGAAGCAACGAGACTCTGGTGGGAAGCCACGGGATGATTAATGCTGGCAGGAACCTGCTGCAGGTGGGCTCCTCTCTCCCAGCTTCCACAAGTGCTGCTAGGATGCCACTGCGGCACTGGCTTGTCACGGGCTCACGGCTTCCTTTGGGAATGCCTCTGCTGCAGGATGGCATGCTGCAGAGAATGCAGGTAGATGTTGTGCTCCCTCCTGGCATGCAGGTGGACAAGAAAGCCTGATCCAGCCCCCGCTCAGCCCATGTGTGGCTGTGGCATTGGGGCGGGGCAACTTTGGGAGCAGCCCCAGCCCTGCTGCTGGTCCCGGCTGGGCACGCAGCTGCTGGGACACAGGTGTGTCCTGATGGCCCCCGTGTACTCGTTTGAGAAGGGAAGGACAGAGTGCATCAGTGAGTTTGGTGTGGCTTACATGTGGCAAGGAGAAGGTGCAGCCCAGAACTGGCTTTCACTTTGAGAAGCTTTTGCTCTTGTGGGAGCAGCTGGTGGACCTTTTCAACCGAGCTGCAAGAGTGAAAAGTGTGATGGCATGTCTATCTGAGAAGGAAGGTTCCGTGCCGCAGCGTGTTGTGCACAATTGATATGCTGATAAGAGAAGGGAGTGCTTTTGGAACGTGTTCCTTCCTGACACGTCTGTCTGTGGGAGCTTTAGGTGCTTGGACTCAGGGATAGCGAAGGTGTGTGAAAGTGACTGGGCTGCGAGAATCCTGTTGCAACAGGGAAGAGGGAAGGTCAGCAAATGTTTCCTGTCCTGGCACATGTCTCAGTCTGAAGTGCAGCTGGAGATGCTTCACTTCCGCCAAAGACTCTGCCAGCTTGAGAGGAGTTTGCGCTCTATGGAGTTGAGAAAGAAAGTGCGTAGGACAAGCTTGTTTCCTCCAGTTCCTAGACAGCAAAGGGGCTATGAAAGGCAGCACTGGCTTTTTGTTCTAGGAGTTTTTCTTGACAAGCAGCTGCTGGATGTTTGGAAGGGGGTTTGGGATATGCAAAAATGAGAGGGTAAGCTGGTACACTGAGCTTGAGAGCAAAAGCATATCTTCAGGGCTTTGGATGCATTTCAGAGGCTGGGAGTTCCATGCTGAGCAGCTGATGGCACAGAAGAGGTTCTAAAGAAAGAGGCCCTGCTGGAATTGCCTTTTCTTTTGCAGCCTAGAAACAGCACAGCCAACAGCAAAAACGATTCCTCCTCCCTCCCTGCAACATGCAGCATCACATTCCTTTCTGTCTCCAAGAGGCAGGATGCACAGCCGAGCTCATCCACCCACTGCTCGCACACGACTGGGGCCGCGCCAGCCAAGCGCTTGGCTTTTTGCTGGCCACTGTCAGCGCTCATGGAAACAAGCACACGATAGCGCTGCCCACTTGCAGAAGAAGGAATCACTGCGAGGCCAGCTCGAAAGCAGCCCAAGGGCAGAGGCAACTTGGAAACTTCGCTGCTCTCAAATCAACGGTGTCAGGACAAAAAGATTTCCCTCATCTTCCCCTTGCACGTGCAGACTCCTCTTTGCACCCACACTCCAAGAGCAAGATGAACTCCTTTGCCCTAACTTGCACTTTCCTTCTCAGCTCTAGGCACCATCCTAAGGCTTCCCTCTGCCAGAGTCAGGATCCAAAGACAACGGCAGCAGGGACTGCTCACACACAAAAGGCACCAGGACAAAAGGCTCCCGAGCTTGGCCTTTGCATTCCCGCGGACAGCTCAACAGCTCTAAGCCAGAGAAGTGCCTGCTGGGAAGAGCCTGTAGAATCACTCTGAGCACCTCATGACAAGGAGCTGCAGCGTGTGGGGATGAATCTGCAGCAGCCTCCTGCCCCAGGGTGTCCCCCGGGAGCAGCCATGCGCCAGGCCGTGACTGCCAGCTGCACATGCAAAGGAGCCGGTGTTCCACACCACGGCTGTGCCTGGGACAGAGACACGAGTGGCCACAGAAGTGGCCATGGCACTGTCCGCACGCTGTCCCTGCTGCTTCTCGCCCAGCCGCTGGCGGGGCACCAACTGCCAGCCACGCACTCCTAAAGCCACGGGCCCACTGGGACACTGCGGGGGCAGGTGGAAGCCAGCGGCCATTGTGACACAGCGGGGCTGCACAGAAGCCACGGTGCTTTGTGACCCGTGGCTCCCAGGAGAGCCTTTGTGATGCTGGGGACCTACCCGGAAGCCTGGCTCCAGTGTGACACCAGCACAGAAGCTCGGGGAGCCCTGGAGACCGTGGGGACGCTATGGAAGCTGATGGAAGCCTGGACACCACAGTGACACTATGGAAGCTGGTGGAACCGAGGGGCCACAGTGACACTCTGGGGCCTTTTGGAAGCAACGAGACTCTGGTGGGAAGCCACGGGATGATTAATGCTGGCAGGAACCTGCTGCAGGTGGGCTCCTCTCTCCCAGCTTCCACAAGTGCTGCTAGGGTCCCACTGCGGCACTGGCTTGTCACGGGCTCACGGCTTCCTTTGGGAATGGCTCTGCTGCAGGATGGCATGCTGCAGAGAATGCAGGTAGATGTTGTGCTCCCTCCTGGCATGCAGGTGGACAAGAAAGCCTGATCCAGCCCCCGCTCAGCCCATGTGTGGCTGTGGCATTGGGGCGGGGCAACTTTGGGAGCAGCCCCAGCCCTGCTGCTGGTCCCGGCTGGGCACGCAGCTGCTGGGACACAGGTGTGTCCTGATGGCCCCCGTGTACTCATTTGAGAAGGGAAGGACAGAGTGCATCAGTGAGTTTGGTGTGGCTTACATGCGGCAAGGAGAAGGTGCAGCCCAGAACTGGCTTTCACTTTGAGAAGCTTTTGCTCTTGTGGGAGCAGCTGGTGGACCTTTTCAACCGAGCTGCAAGAGTGAAAAGTGTGATGGCATGTCTATCTGAGAAGGAAGGTTCCGTGCCGCAGCGTGTTGTGCACAATTGATATGCTGATAAGAGAAGGGAGTGCTTTTGGAACGTGTTCCTTCCTGACACGTCTGTCTGTGGGAGCTTTAGGTGCTTGGACTCAGGGATAGCGAAGGTGTGTGAAAGTGACTGGGCTGCGAGAATCCTGTTGCAACAGGGAAGAGGGAAGGTCAGCAAATGTTTCCTGTCCTGGCACATGTCTCAGTCTGAAGTGCAGCTGGAGATGCTTCACTTCCGCCAAAGACTCTGCCAGCTTGAGAGGAGTTTGCGCTCTATGGAGTTGAGAAAGAAAGTGCGTAGGACAAGCTTGTTTCCTCCAGTTCCTAGACAGCAAAGGGGCTATGAAAGGCAGCACTGGCTTTTTGTTCTAGGAGTTTTTCTTGACAAGCAGCTGCTGGATGTTTGCAAGGGGGTTTGGGATATGCAAAAATGAGAGGGTAAGCTGGTACACTGAGCTTGAGAGCAAAAGCATATCTTCAGGGCTTTGGATGCATTTCAGAGGCTGGGAGTTCCATGCTGAGCAGCTGATGGCACAGAAGAGGTTCTAAAGAAAGAGGCCCTGCTGGAATTGCCTTTTCTTTTGCAGCCTAGAAACAGCACAGCCAACAGCAAAAACGATTCCTCCTCCCTCCCTGCAACATGCAGCATCACATTCCTTTCTGTCTCCAAGAGGCAGGATGCACAGCCGAGCTCATCCACCCACTGCTCGCACACGACTGGGGCCGCGCCAGCCAAGCGCTTGGCTTTTTGCTGGCCACTGTCAGCGCTCATGGAAACAAGCACACGATAGCGCTGCCCACTTGCAGAAGAAGGAATCACTGCGAGGCCAGCTCGAAAGCAGCCCAAGGGCAGAGGCAACTTGGAAACTTCGCTGCTCTCAAATCAACGGTGTCAGGACAAAAAGATTTCCCTCATCTTCCCCTTGCACGTGCAGACTCCTCTTTGCACCCACACTCCAAGAGCAAGATGAACTCCTTTGCCCTAACTTGCACTTTCCTTCTCAGCTCTAGGCACCATCCTAAGGCTTCCCTCTGCCAGAGTCAGGATCCAAAGACAACGGCACCAGGGACTGCTCACACACAAAAGGCACCAGGACAAAAGGCTCCCGAGCTTGGCCTTTGCATTCCCGCGGACAGCTCAACAGCTCTAAGCCAGAGAAGTGCCTGCTGGGAAGAGCCTTTAGAATCACTCTGAGCACCTCATGACAAGGAGCTGCAGCGTGTGGGGATGAATCTGCAGCAGCCTCCTGCCCCAGGGTGTCCCCCGGGAGCAGCCATGCGCCAGGCCGTGACTGCCAGCTGCACATGCAAAGGAGCCGGTGTTCCACACCACGGCTGTGCCTGGGACAGAGACACGAGTGGCCACAGAAGTGGCCATGGCACTGTCCGCACGCTGTCCCTGCTGCTTCTCGCCCAGCCGCTGGCGGGGCACCAACTGCCAGCCACGCACTCCTAAAGCCACGGGCCCACTGGGACACTGCGGGGGCAGGTGGAAGCCAGCGGCCATTGTGACACAGCGGGGCTGCACAGAAGCCACGGTGCTTTGTGACCCGTGGCTCCCAGGAGAGCCTTTGTGATGCTGGGGACCTACCCGGAAGCCTGGCTCCAGTGTGACACCAGCACAGAAGCTCGGGGAGCCCTGGAGACCGTGGGGACGCTATGGAAGCTGATGGAAGCCTGGACACCACAGTGACACTATGGAAGCTGGTGGAACCGAGGGGCCACAGTGACACTCTGGGGCCTTTTGGAAGCAACGAGACTCTGGTGGGAAGCCACGGGATGATTAATGCTGGCAGGAACCTGCTGCAGGTGGGCTCCTCCCAGCTTCCACAAGTGCTGCTAGGATGCCACTGCGGCACTGGCTTGTCACGGGCTCACGGCTTCCTTTGGGAATGGCTCTGCTGCAGGATGGCATGCTGCAGAGAATGCAGGTAGATGTTGTGCTCCCTCCTGGCATGCAGGTGGACAAGAAAGCCTGATCCAGCCCCCGCTCAGCCCATGTGTGGCTGTGGCATTGGGGCGGGGCAACTTTGGGAGCAGCCCCAGCCCTGCTGCTGGTCCCGGCTGGGCACGCAGCTGCTGGGACACAGGTGTGTCCTGATGGCCCCCGTGTACTCATTTGAGAAGGGAAGGACAGAGTGCATCAGTGAGTTTGGTGTGGCTTACATGCGGCAAGGAGAAGGTGCAGCCCAGAACTGGCTTTCACTTTGAGAAGCTTTTGCTCTTGTGGGAGCAGCTGGTGGACCTTTTCAACCGAGCTGCAAGAGTGAAAAGTGTGATGGCATGTCTATCTGAGAAGGAAGGTTCCGTGCCGCAGCGTGTTGTGCACAATTGATATGCTGATAAGAGAAGGGAGTGCTTTTGGAACGTGTTCCTTCCTGACACGTCTGTCTGTGGGAGCTTTAGGTGCTTGGACTCAGGGATAGCGAAGGTGTGTGAAAGTGACTGGGCTGCGAGAATCCTGTTGCAACAGGGAAGAGGGAAGGTCAGCAAATGTTTCCTGTCCTGGCACATGTCTCAGTCTGAAGTGCAGTTGGAGATGCTTCACTTCCGCCAAAGACTCTGCCAGCTTGAGAGGAGTTTGCGCTCTATGGAGTTGAGAAAGAAAGTGCGTAGGACAAGCTTGTTTCCTCCAGTTCCTAGACAGCAAAGGGGCTATGAAAGGCAGCACTGGCTTTTTGTTCTAGGAGTTTTTCTTGACAAGCAGCTGCTGGATGTTTGCAAGGGGGTTTGGGATATGCAAAAATGAGAGGGTAAGCTGGTACACTGAGCTTGAGAGCAAAAGCATATCTTCAGGGCTTTGGATGCATTTCAGAGGCTGGGAGTTCCATGCTGAGCAGCTGATGGCACAGAAGAGGTTCTAAAGAAAGAGGCCCTGCTGGAATTGCCTTTTCTTTTGCAGCCTAGAAACAGCACAGCCAACAGCAAAAACGATTCCTCCTCCCTCCCTGCAACATGCAGCATCACATTCCTTTCTGTCTCCAAGAGGCAGGATGCACAGCCGAGCTCATCCACCCACTGCTCGCACACGACTGGGGCCGCGCCAGCCAAGCGCTTGGCTTTTTGCTGGCCACTGTCAGCGCTCATGGAAACAAGCACACGATAGCGCTGCCCACTTGCAGAAGAAGGAATCACTGCGAGGCCAGCTCGAAAGCAGCCCAAGGGCAGAGGCAACTTGGAAACTTCGCTGCTCTCAAATCAACGGTGTCAGGACAAAAAGATTTCCCTCATCTTCCCCTTGCACGTGCAGACTCCTCTTTGCACCCACACTCCAAGAGCAAGATGAACTCCTTTGCCCTAACTTGCACTTTCCTTCTCAGCTCTAGGCACCATCCTAAGGCTTCCCTCTGCCAGAGTCAGGATCCAAAGACAACGGCAGCAGGGACTGCTCACACACAAAAGGCACCAGGACAAAAGGCTCCCGAGCTTGGCCTTTGCATTCCCGCGGACAGCTCAACAGCTCTAAGCCAGAGAAGTGCCTGCTGGGAAGAGCCTTTAGAATCACTCTGAGCACCTCATGACAAGGAGCTGCAGCGTGTGGGGATGAATCTGCAGCAGCCTCCTGCCCCAGGGTGTCCCCCGGGAGCAGCCATGCGCCAGGCCGTGACTGCCAGCTGCACATGCAAAGGAGCCGGTGTTCCACACCACGGCTGTGCCTGGGACAGAGACACGAGTGGCCACAGAAGTGGCCATGGCACTGTCCGCACGCTGTCCCTGCTGCTTCTCGCCCAGCCGCTGGCGGGGCACCAACTGCCAGCCACGCACTCCTAAAGCCACGGGCCCACTGGGACACTGCGGGGGCTGGTGGAAGCCAGCGGCCATTGTGACACAGCGGGGCTGCACAGAAGCCACGGTGCTTTGTGACCCGTGGCTCCCAGGAGAGCCTTTGTGATGCTGGGGACCTAACCGGAAGCCTGGCTCCAGTGTGACACCAGCACAGAAGCTCGGGGAGCCCTGGAGACCGTGGGGACGCTATGGAAGCTGATGGAAGCCTGGACACCACAGTGACACTATGGAAGCTGGTGGAACCGAGGGGCCACAGTGACACTCTGGGGCCTTTTGGAAGCAACGAGACTCTGGTGGGAAGCCACGGGATGATTAATGCTGGCAGGAACCTGCTGCAGGTGGGCTCCTCTCTCCCAGCTTCCACAAGTGCTGCTAGGATGCCACTGCGGCACTGGCTTGTCACGGGCTCACGGCTTCCTTTGGGAATGGCTCTGCTGCAGGATGGCATGCTGCAGAGAATGCAGGTAGATGTTGTGCTCCCTCCTGGCATGCAGGTGGACAAGAAAGCCTGATCCAGCCCCCGCTCAGCCCATGTGTGGCTGTGGCATTGGGGCGGGGCAACTTTGGGAGCAGCCCCAGCCCTGCTGCTGGTCCCGGCTGGGCACGCAGCTGCTGGGACACAGGTGTGTCCTGATGGCCCCCGTGTACTCATTTGAGAAGGGAAGGACAGAGTGCATCAGTGAGTTTGGTGTGGCTTACATGCGGCAAGGAGAAGGTGCAGCCCAGAACTGGCTTTCACTTTGAGAAGCTTTTGCTCTTGTGGGAGCAGCTGGTGGACCTTTTCAACCGAGCTGCAAGAGTGAAAAGTGTGATGGCATGTCTATCTGAGAAGGAAGGTTCAGTGCCGCAGCGTGTTGTGCACAATTGATATGCTGATAAGAGAAGGGAGTGCTTTTGGAACGTGTTCCTTCCTGACACGTCTGTCTGTGGGAGCTTTAGGTGCTTGGACTCAGGGATAGCGAAGGTGTGTGAAAGTGACTGGGCTGCGAGAATCCTGTTGCAACAGGGAAGAGGGAAGGTCAGCAAATGTTTCCTGTCCTGGCACATGTCTCAGTCTGAAGTGCAGCTGGAGATGCTTCACTTCCGCCAAAGACTCTGCCAGCTTGAGAGGAGTTTGCGCTCTATGGAGTTGAGAAAGAAAGTGCGTAGGACAAGCTTGTTTCCTCCAGTTCCTAGACAGCAAAGGGGCTATGAAAGGCAGCACTGGCTTTTTGTTCTAGGAGTTTTTCTTGACAAGCAGCTGCTGGATGTTTGCAAGGGGGTTTGGGATATGCAAAAATGAGAGGGTAAGCTGGTACACTGAGCTTGAGAGCAAAAGCATATCTTCAGGGCTTTGGATGCATTTCAGAGGCTGGGAGTTCCATGCTGAGCAGCTGATGGCACAGAAGAGGTTCTAAAGAAAGAGGCCCTGCTGGAATTGCCTTTTCTTTTGCAGCCTAGAAACAGCACAGCCAACAGCAAAAACGATTCCTCCTCCCTCCCTGCAACATGCAGCATCACATTCCTTTCTGTCTCCAAGAGGCAGGATGCACAGCCGAGCTCATCCACCCACTGCTCGCACACGACTGGGGCCGCGCCAGCCAAGCGCTTGGCTTTTTGCTGGCCACTGTCAGCGCTCATGGAAACAAGCACACGATAGCGCTGCCCACTTGCAGAAGAAGGAATCACTGCGAGGCCAGCTCGAAAGCAGCCCAAGGGCAGAGGCAACTTGGAAACTTCGCTGCTCTCAAATCAACGGTGTCAGGACAAAAAGATTTCCCTCATCTTCCCCTTGCACGTGCAGACTCCTCTTTGCACCCACACTCCAAGAGCAAGATGAACTCCTTTGCCCTAACTTGCACTTTCCTTCTCAGCTCTAGGCACCATCCTAAGGCTTCCCTCTGCCAGAGTCAGGATCCAAAGACAACGGCACCAGGGACTGCTCACACACAAAAGGCACCAGGACAAAAGGCTCCCGAGCTTGGCCTTTGCATTCCCGCGGACAGCTCAACAGCTCTAAGCCAGAGAAGTGCCTGCTGGGAAGAGCCTTTAGAATCACTCTGAGCACCTCATGACAAGGAGCTGCAGCGTGTGGGGATGAATCTGCAGCAGCCTCCTGCCCCAGGGTGTCCCCCGGGAGCAGCCATGCGCCAGGCCGTGACTGCCAGCTGCACATGCAAAGGAGCCGGTGTTCCACACCACGGCTGTGCCTGGGACAGAGACACGAGTGGCCACAGAAGTGGCCATGGCACTGTCCGCACGCTGTCCCTGCTGCTTCTCGCCCAGCCGCTGGCGGGGCACCAACTGCCAGCCACGCACTCCTAAAGCCACGGGCCCACTGGGACACTGCGGGGGCAGGTGGAAGCCAGCGGCCATTGTGACACAGCGGGGCTGCACAGAAGCCACGGTGCTTTGTGACCCGTGGCTCCCAGGAGAGCCTTTGTGATGCTGGGGACCTACCCGGAAGCCTGGCTCCAGTGTGACACCAGCACAGAAGCTCGGGGAGCCCTGGAGACCGTGGGGACGCTATGGAAGCTGATGGAAGCCTGGACACCACAGTGACACTATGGAAGCTGGTGGAACCGAGGGGCCACAGTGACACTCTGGGGCCTTTTGGAAGCAACGAGACTCTGGTGGGAAGCCACGGGATGATTAATGCTGGCAGGAACCTGCTGCAGGTGGGCTCCTCCCAGCTTCCACAAGTGCTGCTAGGATGCCACTGCGGCACTGGCTTGTCACGGGCTCACGGCTTCCTTTGGGAATGGCTCTGCTGCAGGATGGCATGCTGCAGAGAATGCAGGTAGATGTTGTGCTCCCTCCTGGCATGCAGGTGGACAAGAAAGCCTGATCCAGCCCCCGCTCAGCCCATGTGTGGCTGTGGCATTGGGGCGGGGCAACTTTGGGAGCAGCCCCAGCCCTGCTGCTGGTCCCGGCTGGGCACGCAGCTGCTGGGACACAGGTGTGTCCTGATGGCCCCCGTGTACTCATTTGAGAAGGGAAGGACAGAGTGCATCAGTGAGTTTGGTGTGGCTTACATGCGGCAAGGAGAAGGTGCAGCCCAGAACTGGCTTTCACTTTGAGAAGCTTTTGCTCTTGTGGGAGCAGCTGGTGGACCTTTTCAACCGAGCTGCAAGAGTGAAAAGTGTGATGGCATGTCTATCTGAGAAGGAAGGTTCCGTGCCGCAGCGTGTTGTGCACAATTGATATGCTGATAAGAGAAGGGAGTGCTTTTGGAACGTGTTCCTTCCTGACACGTCTGTCTGTGGGAGCTTTAGGTGCTTGGACTCAGGGATAGCGAAGGTGTGTGAAAGTGACTGGGCTGCGAGAATCCTGTTGCAACAGGGAAGAGGGAAGGTCAGCAAATGTTTCCTGTCCTGGCACATGTCTCAGTCTGAAGTGCAGTTGGAGATGCTTCACTTCCGCCAAAGACTCTGCCAGCTTGAGAGGAGTTTGCGCTCTATGGAGTTGAGAAAGAAAGTGCGTAGGACAAGCTTGTTTCCTCCAGTTCCTAGACAGCAAAGGGGCTATGAAAGGCAGCACTGGCTTTTTGTTCTAGGAGTTTTTCTTGACAAGCAGCTGCTGGATGTTTGCAAGGGGGTTTGGGATATGCAAAAATGAGAGGGTAAGCTGGTACACTGAGCTTGAGAGCAAAAGCATATCTTCAGGGCTTTGGATGCATTTCAGAGGCTGGGAGTTCCATGCTGAGCAGCTGATGGCACAGAAGAGGTTCTAAAGAAAGAGGCCCTGCTGGAATTGCCTTTTCTTTTGCAGCCTAGAAACAGCACAGCCAACAGCAAAAACGATTCCTCCTCCCTCCCTGCAACATGCAGCATCACATTCCTTTCTGTCTCCAAGAGGCAGGATGCACAGCCGAGCTCATCCACCCACTGCTCGCACACGACTGGGGCCGCGCCAGCCAAGCGCTTGGCTTTTTGCTGGCCACTGTCAGCGCTCATGGAAACAAGCACACGATAGCGCTGCCCACTTGCAGAAGAAGGAATCACTGCGAGGCCAGCTCGAAAGCAGCCCAAGGGCAGAGGCAACTTGGAAACTTCGCTGCTCTCAAATCAACGGTGTCAGGACAAAAAGATTTCCCTCATCTTCCCCTTGCACGTGCAGACTCCTCTTTGCACCCACACTCCAAGAGCAAGATGAACTCCTTTGCCCTAACTTGCACTTTCCTTCTCAGCTCTAGGCACCATCCTAAGGCTTCCCTCTGCCAGAGTCAGGATCCAAAGACAACGGCAGCAGGGACTGCTCACACACAAAAGGCACCAGGACAAAAGGCTCCCGAGCTTGGCCTTTGCATTCCCGCGGACAGCTCAACAGCTCTAAGCCAGAGAAGTGCCTGCTGGGAAGAGCCTTTAGAATCACTCTGAGCACCTCATGACAAGGAGCTGCAGCGTGTGGGGATGAATCTGCAGCAGCCTCCTGCCCCAGGGTGTCCCCCGGGAGCAGCCATGCGCCAGGCCGTGACTGCCAGCTGCACATGCAAAGGAGCCGGTGTTCCACACCACGGCTGTGCCTGGGACAGAGACACGAGTGGCCACAGAAGTGGCCATGGCACTGTCCGCACGCTGTCCCTGCTGCTTCTCGCCCAGCCGCTGGCGGGGCACCAACTGCCAGCCACGCACTCCTAAAGCCACGGGCCCACTGGGACACTGCGGGGGCTGGTGGAAGCCAGCGGCCATTGTGACACAGCGGGGCTGCACAGAAGCCACGGTGCTTTGTGACCCGTGGCTCCCAGGAGAGCCTTTGTGATGCTGGGGACCTAACCGGAAGCCTGGCTCCAGTGTGACACCAGCACAGAAGCTCGGGGAGCCCTGGAGACCGTGGGGACGCTATGGAAGCTGATGGAAGCCTGGACACCACAGTGACACTATGGAAGCTGGTGGAACCGAGGGGCCACAGTGACACTCTGGGGCCTTTTGGAAGCAACGAGACTCTGGTGGGAAGCCACGGGATGATTAATGCTGGCAGGAACCTGCTGCAGGTGGGCTCCTCTCTCCCAGCTTCCACAAGTGCTGCTAGGATGCCACTGCGGCACTGGCTTGTCACGGGCTCACGGCTTCCTTTGGGAATGGCTCTGCTGCAGGATGGCATGCTGCAGAGAATGCAGGTAGATGTTGTGCTCCCTCCTGGCATGCAGGTGGACAAGAAAGCCTGATCCAGCCCCCGCTCAGCCCATGTGTGGCTGTGGCATTGGGGCGGGGCAACTTTGGGAGCAGCCCCAGCCCTGCTGCTGGTCCCGGCTGGGCACGCAGCTGCTGGGACACAGGTGTGTCCTGATGGCCCCCGTGTACTCATTTGAGAAGGGAAGGACAGAGTGCATCAGTGAGTTTGGTGTGGCTTACATGCGGCAAGGAGAAGGTGCAGCCCAGAACTGGCTTTCACTTTGAGAAGCTTTTGCTCTTGTGGGAGCAGCTGGTGGACCTTTTCAACCGAGCTGCAAGAGTGAAAAGTGTGATGGCATGTCTATCTGAGAAGGAAGGTTCAGTGCCGCAGCGTGTTGTGCACAATTGATATGCTGATAAGAGAAGGGAGTGCTTTTGGAACGTGTTCCTTCCTGACACGTCTGTCTGTGGGAGCTTTAGGTGCTTGGACTCAGGGATAGCGAAGGTGTGTGAAAGTGACTGGGCTGCGAGAATCCTGTTGCAACAGGGAAGAGGGAAGGTCAGCAAATGTTTCCTGTCCTGGCACATGTCTCAGTCTGAAGTGCAGCTGGAGATGCTTCACTTCCGCCAAAGACTCTGCCAGCTTGAGAGGAGTTTGCGCTCTATGGAGTTGAGAAAGAAAGTGCGTAGGACAAGCTTGTTTCCTCCAGTTCCTAGACAGCAAAGGGGCTATGAAAGGCAGCACTGGCTTTTTGTTCTAGGAGTTTTTCTTGACAAGCAGCTGCTGGATGTTTGCAAGGGGGTTTGGGATATGCAAAAATGAGAGGGTAAGCTGGTACACTGAGCTTGAGAGCTTTTAAAAGCATATCTTCAGGGCTTTGGATGCATTTCAGAGGCTGGGAGTTCCATGCTGAGCAGCTGATGGCACAGAAGAGGTTCTAAAGAAAGAGGCCCTGCTGGAATTGCCTTTTCTTTTGCAGCCTAGAAACTGCACCGCCAACAGCAAAAACGATTCCTCCTCCCTCCCTGCAACATGCAGCATCACATTCCTTTCTGTCTCCAAGAGGCAGGATGCACAGCCGAGCTCTTCCACCCACTGCTCGCACACGACTGGGGCCGCGCCAGCCAAGCGCTTGGCTTTTTGCTGGCCACTGTCAGCGCTCATGGAAACAAGCACACGATAGCGCTGCCCACTTGCAGAAGAAGGAATCACTGCGAGGCCAGCTCGAAAGCAGCCCAAGGGCAGAGGCAACTTGGAAACTTCGCTGCTCTCAAATCAACGGTGTCAGGACAAAAAGATTTCCCTCATCTTCCCCTTGCACGTGCAGACTCCTCTTTGCACCCACACTCCAAGAGCAAGATGAACTCCTTTGCCCTAACTTGCACTTTCCTTCTCAGCTCTAGGCACCATCCTAAGGCTTCCCTCTGCCAGAGTCAGGATCCAAAGACAACGGCAGCAGGGACTGCTCACACACAAAAGGCACCAGGACAAAAGGCTCCCGAGCTTGGCCTTTGCATTCCCGCGGACAGCTCAACAGCTCTAAGCCAGAGAAGTGCCTGCTGGGAAGAGCCTGTAGAATCACTCTGAGCACCTCATGACAAGGAGCTGCAGCGTGTGGGGATGAATCTGCAGCAGCCTCCTGCCCCAGGGTGTCCCCCGGGAGCAGCCATGCGCCAGGCCGTGACTGCCAGCTGCACATGCAAAGGAGCCGGTGTTCCACACCACGGCTGTGCCTGGGACAGAGACACGAGTGGCCACAGAAGTGGCCATGGCACTGTCCGCACGCTGTCCCTGCTGCTTCTCGCCCAGCCACTGGCGGGGCACCAACTGCCAGCCACGCACTCCTAAAGCCACGGGCCCACTGGGACACTGCGGGGGCAGGTGGAAGCCAGCGGCCATTGTGACACAGCGGGGCTGCACAGAAGCCACGGTGCTTTGTGACCCGTGGCTCCCAGGAGAGCCTTTGTGATGCTGGGGACCTACCCGGAAGCCTGGCTCCAGTGTGACACCAGCACAGAAGCTCGGGGAGCCCTGGAGACCGTGGGGACGCTATGGAAGCTGATGGAAGCCTGGACACCACAGTGACACTATGGAAGCTGGTGGAACCGAGGGGCCACAGTGACACTCTGGGGCCTTTTGGAAGCAACGAGACTCTGGTGGGAAGCCACGGGATGATTAATGCTGGCAGGAACCTGCTGCAGGTGGGCTCCTCTCTCCCAGCTTCCACAAGTGCTGCTAGGATGCCACTGCGGCACTGGCTTGTCACGGGCTCACGGCTTCCTTTGGGAATGGCTCTGCCGCAGGATGGCATGCTGCAGAGAATGCAGGTAGATGTTGTGCTCCCTCCTGGCATGCAGGTGGACAAGAAAGCCTGATCCAGCCCCCGCTCAGCCCATGTGTGGCTGTGGCATTGGGGCGGGGCAACTTTGGGAGCAGCCCCAGCCCTGCTGCTGGTCCCGGCTGGGCACGCAGCTGCTGGGACACAGGTGTGTCCTGATGGCCCCCGTGTACTCGTTTGAGAAGGGAAGGACAGAGTGCATCAGTGAGTTTGGTGTGGCTTACATGCGGCAAGGAGAAGGTGCAGCCCAGAACTGGCTTTCACTTTGAGAAGCTTTTGCTCTTGCGGGAGCAGCTGGTGGACCTTTTCAACCGAGCTGCAAGAGTGAAAAGTGTGATGGCATGTCTCTCTGAGAAGGAAGGTTCAGTGCCGCAGCGTGTTGTGCACAATTGATATGCTGATAAGAGAAGGGGGTGCTTTTGGAACGTGTTCCTTCCTGACACGTCTGTCTGTGGGAGCTTTAGGTGCTTGGACTCAGGGATAGCGAAGGTGTGTGAAAGTGACTGGGCTGCGAGAATCCTGTTGCAACAGGGAAGAGGGAAGGTCAGCAAATGTTTCCTGTCCTGGCACATGTCTCAGTCTGAAGTGCAGCTGGAGATGCTTCACTTCCGCCAAAGACTCTGCCAGCTTGAGAGGAGTTTGCGCTCTATGGAGTTGAGAAAGAAAGTGCGTAGGACAAGCTTGTTTCCTCCAGTTCCTAGACAGCAAAGGGGCTATGAAAGGCAGCACTGGCTTTTTGTTCTAGGAGTTTTTCTTGACAAGCAGCTGCTGGATGTTTGGAAGGGGGTTTGGGATATGCAAAAATGAGAGGGTAAGCTGGTACACTGAGCTTGAGAGCAAAAGCATATCTTCAGGGCTTTGGATGCATTTCAGAGGCTGGGAGTTCCATGCTGAGCAGCTGATGGCACAGAAGAGGTTCTAAAGAAAGAGGCCCTGCTGGAATTGCCTTTTCTTTTGCAGCCTAGAAACTGCACAGCCAACAGCAAAAACGATTCCTCCTCCCTCCCTGCAACATGCAGCATCACATTCCTTTCTGTCTCCAAGAGGCAGGATGCACAGCCGAGCTCATCCACCCACTGCTCGCACACGACTGGGGCCGCGCCAGCCAAGCGCTTGGCTTTTTGCTGGCCACTGTCAGCGCTCATGGAAACAAGCACACGATAGCGCTGCCCACTTGCAGAAGAAGGAATCACTGCGAGGCCAGCTCGAAAGCAGCCCAAGGGCAGAGGCAACTTGGAAACTTCGCTGCTCTCAAATCAACGGTGTCAGGACAAAAAGATTTCCCTCATCTTCCCCTTGCACGTGCAGACTCCTCTTTGCACCCACACTCCAAGAGCAAGATGAACTCCTTTGCCCTAACTTGCACTTTCCTTCTCAGCTCTAGGCACCATCCTAAGGCTTCCCTCTGCCAGAGTCAGGATCCAAAGACAACGGCAGCAGGGACTGCTCACACACAAAAGGCACCAGGACAAAAGGCTCCCGAGCTTGGCCTTTGCATTCCCGCGGACAGCTCAACAGCTCTAAGCCAGAGAAGTGCCTGCTGGGAAGAGCCTGTAGAATCACTCTGAGCACCTCATGACAAGGAGCTGCAGCGTGTGGGGATGAATCTGCAGCAGCCTCCTGCCCCAGGGTGTCCCCCGGGAGCAGCCATGCGCCAGGCCGTGACTGCCAGCTGCACATGCAAAGGAGCCGGTGTTCCACACCACGGCTGTGCCTGGGACAGAGACACGAGTGGCCACAGAAGTGGCCATGGCACTGTCCGCACGCTGTCCCTGCTGCTTCTCGCCCAGCCGCTGGCGGGGCACCAACTGCCAGCCACGCACTCCTAAAGCCACGGGCCCACTGGGACACTGCGGGGGCAGGTGGAAGCCAGCGGCCATTGTGACACAGCGGGGCTGCACAGAAGCCACGGTGCTTTGTGACCCGTGGCTCCCAGGAGAGCCTTTGTGATGCTGGGGACCTACCCGGAAGCCTGGCTCCAGTGTGACACCAGCACAGAAGCTCGGGGAGCCCTGGAGACCGTGGGGACGCTATGGAAGCTGATGGAAGCCTGGACACCACAGTGACACTATGGAAGCTGGTGGAACCGAGGGGCCACAGTGACACTCTGGGGCCTTTTGGAAGCAACGAGACTCTGGTGGGAAGCCACGGGATGATTAATGCTGGCAGGAACCTGCTGCAGGTGGGCTCCTCTCTCCCAGCTTCCACAAGTGCTGCTAGGATGCCACTGCGGCACTGGCTTGTCACGGGCTCACGGCTTCCTTTGGGAATGGCTCTGCTGCAGGATGGCATGCTGCAGAGAATGCAGGTAGATGTTGTGCTCCCTCCTGGCATGCAGGTGGACAAGAAAGCCTGATCCAGCCCCCGCTCAGCCCATGTGTGGCTGTGGCATTGGGGCGGGGCAACTTTGGGAGCAGCCCCAGCCCTGCTGCTGGTCCCGGCTGGGCACGCAGCTGCTGGGACACAGGTGTGTCCTGATGGCCCCCGTGTACTCATTTGAGAAGGGAAGGACAGAGTGCATCAGTGAGTTTGGTGTGGCTTACATGTGGCAAGGAGAAGGTGCAGCCCAGAACTGGCTTTCACTTTGAGAAGCTTTTGCTCTTGTGGGAGCAGCTGGTGGACCTTTTCAACCGAGCTGCAAGAGTGAAAAGTGTGATGGCATGTCTATCTGAGAAGGAAGGTTCCGTGCCGCAGCGTGTTGTGCACAATTGATATGCTGATAAGAGAAGGGAGTGCTTTTGGAACGTGTTCCTTCCTGACACGTCTGTCTGTGGGAGCTTTAGGTGCTTGGACTCAGGGATAGCGAAGGTGTGTGAAAGTGACTGGGCTGCGAGAATCCTGTTGCAACAGGGAAGAGGGAAGGTCAGCAAATGTTTCCTGTCCTGGCACATGTCTCAGTCTGAAGTGCAGTTGGAGATGCTTCACTTCCGCCAAAGACTCTGCCAGCTTGAGAGGAGTTTGCGCTCTATGGAGTTGAGAAAGAAAGTGCGTAGGACAAGCTTGTTTCCTCCAGTTCCTAGACAGCAAAGGGGCTATGAAAGGCAGCACTGGCTTTTTGTTCTAGGAGTTTTTCTTGACAAGCAGCTGCTGGATGTTTGCAAGGGGGTTTGGGATATGCAAAAATGAGAGGGTAAGCTGGTACACTGAGCTTGAGAGCAAAAGCATATCTTCAGGGCTTTGGATGCATTTCAGAGGCTGGGAGTTCCATGCTGAGCAGCTGATGGCACAGAAGAGGTTCTAAAGAAAGAGGCCCTGCTGGAATTGCCTTTTCTTTTGCAGCCTAGAAACAGCACAGCCAACAGCAAAAACGATTCCTCCTCCCTCCCTGCAACATGCAGCATCACATTCCTTTCTGTCTCCAAGAGGCAGGATGCACAGCCGAGCTCATCCACCCACTGCTCGCACACGACTGGGGCCGCGCCAGCCAAGCGCTTGGCTTTTTGCTGGCCACTGTCAGCGCTCATGGAAACAAGCACACGATAGCGCTGCCCACTTGCAGAAGAAGGAATCACTGCGAGGCCAGCTCGAAAGCAGCCCAAGGGCAGAGGCAACTTGGAAACTTCGCTGCTCTCAAATCAACGGTGTCAGGACAAAAAGATTTCCCTCATCTTCCCCTTGCACGTGCAGACTCCTCTTTGCACCCACACTCCAAGAGCAAGATGAACTCCTTTGCCCTAACTTGCACTTTCCTTCTCAGCTCTAGGCACCATCCTAAGGCTTCCCTCTGCCAGAGTCAGGATCCAAAGACAACGGCAGCAGGGACTGCTCACACACAAAAGGCACCAGGACAAAAGGCTCCCGAGCTTGGCCTTTGCATTCCCGCGGACAGCTCAACAGCTCTAAGCCAGAGAAGTGCCTGCTGGGAAGAGCCTTTATAATCACTCTGAGCACCTCATGACAAGGAGCTGCAGCGTGTGGGGATGAATCTGCAGCAGCCTCCTGCCCCAGGGTGTCCCCCGGGAGCAGCCATGCGCCAGGCCGTGACTGCCAGCTGCACATGCAAAGGAGCCGGTGTTCCACACCACGGCTGTGCCTGGGACAGAGACACGAGTGGCCACAGAAGTGGCCATGGCACTGTCCGCACGCTGTCCCTGCTGCTTCTCGCCCAGCCGCTGGCGGGGCACCAACTGCCAGCCACGCACTCCTAAAGCCACGGGCCCACTGGGACACTGCGGGGGCAGGTGGAAGCCAGCGGCCATTGTGACACAGCGGGGCTGCACAGAAGCCACGGTGCTTTGTGACCCGTGGCTCCCAGGAGAGCCTTTGTGATGCTGGGGACCTACCCGGAAGCCTGGCTCCAGTGTGACACCAGCACAGAAGCTCGGGGAGCCCTGGAGACCGTGGGGACGCTATGGAAGCTGATGGAAGCCTGGACACCACAGTGACACTATGGAAGCTGGTGGAACCGAGGGGCCACAGTGACACTCTGGGGCCTTTTGGAAGCAACGAGACTCTGGTGGGAAGCCACGGGATGATTAATGCTGGCAGGAACCTGCTGCAGGTGGGCTCCTCTCTCCCAGCTTCCACAAGTGCTGCTAGGATGCCACTGCGGCACTGGCTTGTCACGGGCTCACGGCTTCCTTTGGGAATGGCTCTGCTGCAGGATGGCATGCTGCAGAGAATGCAGGTAGATGTTGTGCTCCCTCCTGGCATGCAGGTGGACAAGAAAGCCTGATCCAGCCCCCGCTCAGCCCATGTGTGGCTGTGGCATTGGGGCGGGGCAACTTTGGGAGCAGCCCCAGCCCTGCTGCTGGTCCCGGCTGGGCACGCAGCTGCTGGGACACAGGTGTGTCCTGATGGCCCCCGTGTACTCATTTGAGAAGGGAAGGACAGAGTGCATCAGTGAGTTTGGTGTGGCTTACATGCGGCAAGGAGAAGGTGCAGCCCAGAACTGGCTTTCACTTTGAGAAGCTTTTGCTCTTGCGGGAGCAGCTGGTGGACCTTTTCAACCGAGCTGCAAGAGTGAAAAGTGTGATGGCATGTCTATCTGAGAAGGAAGGTTCCGTGCCGCAGCGTGTTGTGCACAATTGATATGCTGATAAGAGAAGGGAGTGCTTTTGGAACGTGTTCCTTCCTGACACGTCTGTCTGTGGGAGCTTTAGGTGCTTGGACTCAGGGATAGCGAAGGTGTGTGAAAGTGACTGGGCTGCGAGAATCCTGTTGCAACAGGGAAGAGGGAAGGTCAGCAAATGTTTCCTGTCCTGGCACATGTCTCAGTCTGAAGTGCAGCTGGAGATGCTTCACTTCCGCCAAAGACTCTGCCAGCTTGAGAGGAGTTTGCGCTCTATGGAGTTGAGAAAGAAAGTGCGTAGGACAAGCTTGTTTCCTCCAGTTCCTAGACAGCAAAGGGGCTATGAAAGGCAGCACTGGCTTTTTGTTCTAGGAGTTTTTCTTGACAAGCAGCTGCTGGATGTTTGCAAGGGGGTTTGGGATATGCAAAAATGAGAGGGTAAGCTGGTACACTGAGCTTGAGAGCAAAAGCATATCTTCAGGGCTTTGGATGCATTTCAGAGGCTGGGAGTTCCATGCTGAGCAGCTGATGGCACAGAAGAGGTTCTAAAGAAAGAGGCCCTGCTGGAATTGCCTTTTCTTTTGCAGCCTAGAAACAGCACAGCCAACAGCAAAAACGATTCCTCCTCCCTCCCTGCAACATGCAGCATCACATTCCTTTCTGTCTCCAAGAGGCAGGATGCACAGCCGAGCTCATCCACCCACTGCTCGCACACGACTGGGGCCGCGCCAGCCAAGCGCTTGGCTTTTTGCTGGCCACTGTCAGCGCTCATGGAAACAAGCACACGATAGCGCTGCCCACTTGCAGAAGAAGGAATCACTGCGAGGCCAGCTCGAAAGCAGCCCAAGGGCAGAGGCAACTTGGAAACTTCGCTGCTCTCAAATCAACGGTGTCAGGACAAAAAGATTTCCCTCATCTTCCCCTTGCACGTGCAGACTCCTCTTTGCACCCACACTCCAAGAGCAAGATGAACTCCTTTGCCCTAACTTGCACTTTCCTTCTCAGCTCTAGGCACCATCCTAAGGCTTCCCTCTGCCAGAGTCAGGATCCAAAGACAACGGCAGCAGGGACTGCTCACACACAAAAGGCACCAGGACAAAAGGCTCCCGAGCTTGGCCTTTGCATTCCCGCGGACAGCTCAACAGCTCTAAGCCAGAGAAGTGCCTGCTGGGAAGAGCCTTTAGAATCACTCTGAGCACCTCATGACAAGGAGCTGCAGCGTGTGGGGATGAATCTGCAGCAGCCTCCTGCCCCAGGGTGTCCCCCGGGAGCAGCCATGCGCCAGGCCGTGACTGCCAGCTGCACATGCAAAGGAGCCGGTGTTCCACACCACGGCTGTGCCTGGGACAGAGACACGAGTGGCCACAGAAGTGGCCATGGCACTGTCCGCACGCTGTCCCTGCTGCTTCTCGCCCAGCCGCTGGCGGGGCACCAACTGCCAGCCACGCACTCCTAAAGCCACGGGCCCACTGGGACACTGCGGGGGCAGGTGGAAGCCAGCGGCCATTGTGACACAGCGGGGCTGCACAGAAGCCACGGTGCTTTGTGACCCGTGGCTCCCAGGAGAGCCTTTGTGATGCTGGGGACCTACCCGGAAGCCTGGCTCCAGTGTGACACCAGCACAGAAGCTCGGGGAGCCCTGGAGACCGTGGGGACGCTATGGAAGCTGATGGAAGCCTGGACACCACAGTGACACTATGGAAGCTGGTGGAACCGAGGGGCCACAGTGACACTCTGGGGCCTTTTGGAAGCAACGAGACTCTGGTGGGAAGCCACGGGATGATTAATGCTGGCAGGAACCTGCTGCAGGTGGGCTCCTCCCAGCTTCCACAAGTGCTGCTAGGATGCCACTGCGGCACTGGCTTGTCACGGGCTCACGGCTTCCTTTGGGAATGGCTCTGCTGCAGGATGGCATGCTGCAGAGAATGCAGGTAGATGTTGTGCTCCCTCCTGGCATGCAGGTGGACAAGAAAGCCTGATCCAGCCCCCGCTCAGCCCATGTGTGGCTGTGGCATTGGGGCGGGGCAACTTTGGGAGCAGCCCCAGCCCTGCTGCTGGTCCCGGCTGGGCACGCAGCTGCTGGGACACAGGTGTGTCCTGATGGCCCCCGTGTACTCGTTTGAGAAGGGAAGGACAGAGTGCATCAGTGAGTTTGGTGTGGCTTACATGCGGCAAGGAGAAGGTGCAGCCCAGAACTGGCTTTCACTTTGAGAAGCTTTTGCTCTTGTGGGAGCAGCTGGTGGACCTTTTCAACCGAGCTGCAAGAGTGAAAAGTGTGATGGCATGTCTATCTGAGAAGGAAGGTTCCGTGCCGCAGCGTGTTGTGCACAATTGATATGCTGATAAGAGAAGGGAGTGCTTTTGGAACGTGTTCCTTCCTGACACGTCTGTCTGTGGGAGCTTTAGGTGCTTGGACTCAGGGATAGCGAAGGTGTGTGAAAGTGACTGGGCTGCGAGAATCCTGTTGCAACAGGGAAGAGGGAAGGTCAGCAAATGTTTCCTGTCCTGGCACATGTCTCAGTCTGAAGTGCAGTTGGAGATGCTTCACTTCCGCCAAAGACTCTGCCAGCTTGAGAGGAGTTTGCGCTCTATGGAGTTGAGAAAGAAAGTGCGTAGGACAAGCTTGTTTCCTCCAGTTCCTAGACAGCAAAGGGGCTATGAAAGGCAGCACTGGCTTTTTGTTCTAGGAGTTTTTCTTGACAAGCAGCTGCTGGATGTTTGCAAGGGGGTTTGGGATATGCAAAAAGGAGAGGGTAAGCTGGTACACTGAGCTTGAGAGCAAAAGCATATCTTCAGGGCTTTGGATGCATTTCAGAGGCTGGGAGTTCCATGCTGAGCAGCTGATGGCACAGAAGAGGTTCTAAAGAAAGAGGCCCTGCTGGAATTGCCTTTTCTTTTGCAGCCTAGAAACAGCACAGCCAACAGCAAAAACGATTCCTCCTCCCTCCCTGCAACATGCAGCATCACATTCCTTTCTGTCTCCAAGAGGCAGGATGCACAGCCGAGCTCATCCACCCACTGCTCGCACACGACTGGGGCCGCGCCAGCCAAGCGCTTGGCTTTTTGCTGGCCACTGTCAGCGCTCATGGAAACAAGCACACGATAGCGCTGCCCACTTGCAGAAGAAGGAATCACTGCGAGGCCAGCTCGAAAGCAGCCCAAGGGCAGAGGCAACTTGGAAACTTCGCTGCTCTCAAATCAACGGTGTCAGGACAAAAAGATTTCCCTCATCTTCCCCTTGCACGTGCAGACTCCTCTTTGCACCCACACTCCAAGAGCAAGATGAACTCCTTTGCCCTAACTTGCACTTTCCTTCTCAGCTCTAGGCACCATCCTAAGGCTTCCCTCTGCCAGAGTCAGGATCCAAAGACAACGGCAGCAGGGACTGCTCACACACAAAAGGCACCAGGACAAAAGGCTCCCGAGCTTGGCCTTTGCATTCCCGCGGACAGCTCAACAGCTCTAAGCCAGAGAAGTGCCTGCTGGGAAGAGCCTTTAGAATCACTCTGAGCACCTCATGACAAGGAGCTGCAGCGTGTGGGGATGAATCTGCAGCAGCCTCCTGCCCCAGGGTGTCCCCCGGGAGCAGCCATGCGCCAGGCCGTGACTGCCAGCTGCACATGCAAAGGAGCCGGTGTTCCACACCACGGCTGTGCCTGGGACAGAGACACGAGTGGCCACAGAAGTGGCCATGGCACTGTCCGCACGCTGTCCCTGCTGCTTCTCGCCCAGCCGCTGGCGGGGCACCAACTGCCAGCCACGCACTCCTAAAGCCACGGGCCCACTGGGACACTGCGGGGGCAGGTGGAAGCCAGCGGCCATTGTGACACAGCGGGGCTGCACAGAAGCCACGGTGCTTTGTGACCCGTGGCTCCCAGGAGAGCCTTTGTGATGCTGGGGACCTACCCGGAAGCCTGGCTCCAGTGTGACACCAGCACAGAAGCTCGGGGAGCCCTGGAGACCGTGGGGACGCTATGGAAGCTGATGGAAGCCTGGACACCACAGTGACACTATGGAAGCTGGTGGAACCGAGGGGCCACAGTGACACTCTGGGGCCTTTTGGAAGCAACGAGACTCTGGTGGGAAGCCACGGGATGATTAATGCTGGCAGGAACCTGCTGCAGGTGGGCTCCTCCCAGCTTCCACAAGTGCTGCTAGGATGCCACTGCGGCACTGGCTTGTCACGGGCTCACGGCTTCCTTTGGGAATGGCTCTGCTGCAGGATGGCATGCTGCAGAGAATGCAGGTAGATGTTGTGCTCCCTCCTGGCATGCAGGTGGACAAGAAAGCCTGATCCAGCCCCCGCTCAGCCCATGTGTGGCTGTGGCATTGGGGCGGGGCAACTTTGGGAGCAGCCCCAGCCCTGCTGCTGGTCCCGGCTGGGCACGCAGCTGCTGGGACACAGGTGTGTCCTGATGGCCCCCGTGTACTCGTTTGAGAAGGGAAGGACAGAGTGCATCAGTGAGTTTGGTGTGGCTTACATGCGGCAAGGAGAAGGTGCAGCCCAGAACTGGCTTTCACTTTGAGAAGCTTTTGCTCTTGTGGGAGCAGCTGGTGGACCTTTTCAACCGAGCTGCAAGAGTGAAAAGTGTGATGGCATGTCTATCTGAGAAGGAAGGTTCCGTGCCGCAGCGTGTTGTGCACAATTGATATGCTGATAAGAGAAGGGAGTGCTTTTGGAACGTGTTCCTTCCTGACACGTCTGTCTGTGGGAGCTTTAGGTGCTTGGACTCAGGGATAGCGAAGGTGTGTGAAAGTGACTGGGCTGCGAGAATCCTGTTGCAACAGGGAAGAGGGAAGGTCAGCAAATGTTTCCTGTCCTGGCACATGTCTCAGTCTGAAGTGCAGTTGGAGATGCTTCACTTCCGCCAAAGACTCTGCCAGCTTGAGAGGAGTTTGCGCTCTATGGAGTTGAGAAAGAAAGTGCGTAGGACAAGCTTGTTTCCTCCAGTTCCTAGACAGCAAAGGGGCTATGAAAGGCAGCACTGGCTTTTTGTTCTAGGAGTTTTTCTTGACAAGCAGCTGCTGGATGTTTGCAAGGGGGTTTGGGATATGCAAAAAGGAGAGGGTAAGCTGGTACACTGAGCTTGAGAGCAAAAGCATATCTTCAGGGCTTTGGATGCATTTCAGAGGCTGGGAGTTCCATGCTGAGCAGCTGATGGCACAGAAGAGGTTCTAAAGAAAGAGGCCCTGCTGGAATTGCCTTTTCTTTTGCAGCCTAGAAACAGCACAGCCAACAGCAAAAACGATTCCTCCTCCCTCCCTGCAACATGCAGCATCACATTCCTTTCTGTCTCCAAGAGGCAGGATGCACAGCCGAGCTCATCCACCCACTGCTCGCACACGACTGGGGCCGCGCCAGCCAAGCGCTTGGCTTTTTGCTGGCCACTGTCAGCGCTCATGGAAACAAGCACACGATAGCGCTGCCCACTTGCAGAAGAAGGAATCACTGCGAGGCCAGCTCGAAAGCAGCCCAAGGGCAGAGGCAACTTGGAAACTTCGCTGCTCTCAAATCAACGGTGTCAGGACAAAAAGATTTCCCTCATCTTCCCCTTGCACGTGCAGACTCCTCTTTGCACCCACACTCCAAGAGCAAGATGAACTCCTTTGCCCTAACTTGCACTTTCCTTCTCAGCTCTAGGCACCATCCTAAGGCTTCCCTCTGCCAGAGTCAGGATCCAAAGACAACGGCAGCAGGGACTGCTCACACACAAAAGGCACCAGGACAAAAGGCTCCCGAGCTTGGCCTTTGCATTCCCGCGGACAGCTCAACAGCTCTAAGCCAGAGAAGTGCCTGCTGGGAAGAGCCTTTAGAATCACTCTGAGCACCTCATGACAAGGAGCTGCAGCGTGTGGGGATGAATCTGCAGCAGCCTCCTGCCCCAGGGTGTCCCCCGGGAGCAGCCATGCGCCAGGCCGTGACTGCCAGCTGCACATGCAAAGGAGCCGGTGTTCCACACCACGGCTGTGCCTGGGACAGAGACACGAGTGGCCACAGAAGTGGCCATGGCACTGTCCGCACGCTGTCCCTGCTGCTTCTCGCCCAGCCGCTGGCGGGGCACCAACTGCCAGCCACGCACTCCTAAAGCCACGGGCCCACTGGGACACTGCGGGGGCAGGTGGAAGCCAGCGGCCATTGTGACACAGCGGGGCTGCACAGAAGCCACGGTGCTTTGTGACCCGTGGCTCCCAGGAGAGCCTTTGTGATGCTGGGGACCTACCCGGAAGCCTGGCTCCAGTGTGACACCAGCACAGAAGCTCGGGGAGCCCTGGAGACCGTGGGGACGCTATGGAAGCTGATGGAAGCCTGGACACCACAGTGACACTATGGAAGCTGGTGGAACCGAGGGGCCACAGTGACACTCTGGGGCCTTTTGGAAGCAACGAGACTCTGGTGGGAAGCCACGGGATGATTAATGCTGGCAGGAACCTGCTGCAGGTGGGCTCCTCCCAGCTTCCACAAGTGCTGCTAGGATGCCACTGCGGCACTGGCTTGTCACGGGCTCACGGCTTCCTTTGGGAATGGCTCTGCTGCAGGATGGCATGCTGCAGAGAATGCAGGTAGATGTTGTGCTCCCTCCTGGCATGCAGGTGGACAAGAAAGCCTGATCCAGCCCCCGCTCAGCCCATGTGTGGCTGTGGCATTGGGGCGGGGCAACTTTGGGAGCAGCCCCAGCCCTGCTGCTGGTCCCGGCTGGGCACGCAGCTGCTGGGACACAGGTGTGTCCTGATGGCCCCCGTGTACTCGTTTGAGAAGGGAAGGACAGAGTGCATCAGTGAGTTTGGTGTGGCTTACATGCGGCAAGGAGAAGGTGCAGCCCAGAACTGGCTTTCACTTTGAGAAGCTTTTGCTCTTGCGGGAGCAGCTGGTGGACCTTTTCAACCGAGCTGCAAGAGTGAAAAGTGTGATGGCATGTCTATCTGAGAAGGAAGGTTCCGTGCCGCAGCGTGTTGTGCACAATTGATATGCTGATAAGAGAAGGGAGTGCTTTTGGAACGTGTTCCTTCCTGACACGTCTGTCTGTGGGAGCTTTAGGTGCTTGGACTCAGGGATAGCGAAGGTGTGTGAAAGTGACTGGGCTGCGAGAATCCTGTTGCAACAGGGAAGAGGGAAGGTCAGCAAATGTTTCCTGTCCTGGCACATGTCTCAGTCTGAAGTGCAGTTGGAGATGCTTCACTTCCGCCAAAGACTCTGCCAGCTTGAGAGGAGTTTGCGCTCTATGGAGTTGAGAAAGAAAGTGCGTAGGACAAGCTTGTTTCCTCCAGTTCCTAGACAGCAAAGGGGCTATGAAAGGCAGCACTGGCTTTTTGTTCTAGGAGTTTTTCTTGACAAGCAGCTGCTGGATGTTTGCAAGGGGGTTTGGGATATGCAAAAATGAGAGGGTAAGCTGGTACACTGAGCTTGAGAGCAAAAGCATATCTTCAGGGCTTTGGATGCATTTCAGAGGCTGGGAGTTCCATGCTGAGCAGCTGATGGCACAGAAGAGGTTCTAAAGAAAGAGGCCCTGCTGGAATTGCCTTTTCTTTTGCAGCCTAGAAACAGCACAGCCAACAGCAAAAACGATTCCTCCTCCCTCCCTGCAACATGCAGCATCACATTCCTTTCTGTCTCCAAGAGGCAGGATGCACAGCCGAGCTCATCCACCCACTGCTCGCACACGACTGGGGCCGCGCCAGCCAAGCGCTTGGCTTTTTGCTGGCCACTGTCAGCGCTCATGGAAACAAGCACACGATAGCGCTGCCCACTTGCAGAAGAAGGAATCACTGCGAGGCCAGCTCGAAAGCAGCCCAAGGGCAGAGGCAACTTGGAAACTTCGCTGCTCTCAAATCAACGGTGTCAGGACAAAAAGATTTCCCTCATCTTCCCCTTGCACGTGCAGACTCCTCTTTGCACCCACACTCCAAGAGCAAGATGAACTCCTTTGCCCTAACTTGCACTTTCCTTCTCAGCTCTAGGCACCATCCTAAGGCTTCCCTCTGCCAGAGTCAGGATCCAAAGACAACGGCAGCAGGGACTGCTCACACACAAAAGGCACCAGGACAAAAGGCTCCCGAGCTTGGCCTTTGCATTCCCGCGGACAGCTCAACAGCTCTAAGCCAGAGAAGTGCCTGCTGGGAAGAGCCTTTAGAATCACTCTGAGCACCTCATGACAAGGAGCTGCAGCGTGTGGGGATGAATCTGCAGCAGCCTCCTGCCCCAGGGTGTCCCCCGGGAGCAGCCATGCGCCAGGCCGTGACTGCCAGCTGCACATGCAAAGGAGCCGGTGTTCCACACCACGGCTGTGCCTGGGACAGAGACACGAGTGGCCACAGAAGTGGCCATGGCACTGTCCGCACGCTGTCCCTGCTGCTTCTCGCCCAGCCGCTGGCGGGGCACCAACTGCCAGCCACGCACTCCTAAAGCCACGGGCCCACTGGGACACTGCGGGGGCTGGTGGAAGCCAGCGGCCATTGTGACACAGCGGGGCTGCACAGAAGCCACGGTGCTTTGTGACCCGTGGCTCCCAGGAGAGCCTTTGTGATGCTGGGGACCTACCCGGAAGCCTGGCTCCAGTGTGACACCAGCACAGAAGCTCGGGGAGCCCTGGAGACCGTGGGGACGCTATGGAAGCTGATGGAAGCCTGGACACCACAGTGACACTATGGAAGCTGGTGGAACCGAGGGGCCACAGTGACACTCTGGGGCCTTTTGGAAGCAACGAGACTCTGGTGGGAAGCCACGGGATGATTAATGCTGGCAGGAACCTGCTGCAGGTGGGCTCCTCTCTCCCAGCTTCCACAAGTGCTGCTAGGATGCCACTGCGGCACTGGCTTGTCACGGGCTCACGGCTTCCTTTGGGAATGGCTCTGCTGCAGGATGGCATGCTGCAGAGAATGCAGGTAGATGTTGTGCTCCCTCCTGGCATGCAGGTGGACAAGAAAGCCTGATCCAGCCCCCGCTCAGCCCATGTGTGGCTGTGGCATTGGGGCGGGGCAACTTTGGGAGCAGCCCCAGCCCTGCTGCTGGTCCCGGCTGGGCACGCAGCTGCTGGGACACAGGTGTGTCCTGATGGCCCCCGTGTACTCATTTGAGAAGGGAAGGACAGAGTGCATCAGTGAGTTTGGTGTGGCTTACATGCGGCAAGGAGAAGGTGCAGCCCAGAACTGGCTTTCACTTTGAGAAGCTTTTGCTCTTGTGGGAGCAGCTGGTGGACCTTTTCAACCGAGCTGCAAGAGTGAAAAGTGTGATGGCATGTCTATCTGAGAAGGAAGGTTCCGTGCCGCAGCGTGTTGTGCACAATTGATATGCTGATAAGAGAAGGGAGTGCTTTTGGAACGTGTTCCTTCCTGACACGTCTGTCTGTGGGAGCTTTAGGTGCTTGGACTCAGGGATAGCGAAGGTGTGTGAAAGTGACTGGGCTGCGAGAATCCTGTTGCAACAGGGAAGAGGGAAGGTCAGCAAATGTTTCCTGTCCTGGCACATGTCTCAGTCTGAAGTGCAGCTGGAGATGCTTCACTTCCGCCAAAGACTCTGCCAGCTTGAGAGGAGTTTGCGCTCTATGGAGTTGAGAAAGAAAGTGCGTAGGACAAGCTTGTTTCATCCAGTTCCTAGACAGCAAAGGGGCTATGAAAGGCAGCACTGGCTTTTTGTTCTAGGAGTTTTTCTTGACAAGCAGCTGCTGGATGTTTGCAAGGGGGTTTGGGATATGCAAAAATGAGAGGGTAAGCTGGTACACTGAGCTTGAGAGCTTTTAAAAGCATATCTTCAGGGCTTTGGATGCATTTCAGAGGCTGGGAGTTCCATGCTGAGCAGCTGATGGCACAGAAGAGGTTCTAAAGAAAGAGGCCCTGCTGGAATTGCCTTTTCTTTTGCAGCCTAGAAACTGCACCGCCAACAGCAAAAACGATTCCTCCTCCCTCCCTGCAACATGCAGCATCACATTCCTTTCTGTCTCCAAGAGGCAGGATGCACAGCCGAGCTCTTCCACCCACTGCTCGCACACGACTGGGGCCGCGCCAGCCAAGCGCTTGGCTTTTTGCTGGCCACTGTCAGCGCTCATGGAAACAAGCACACGATAGCGCTGCCCACTTGCAGAAGAAGGAATCACTGCGAGGCCAGCTCGAAAGCAGCCCAAGGGCAGAGGCAACTTGGAAACTTCGCTGCTCTCAAATCAACGGTGTCAGGACAAAAAGATTTCCCTCATCTTCCCCTTGCACGTGCAGACTCCTCTTTGCACCCACACTCCAAGAGCAAGATGAACTCCTTTGCCCTAACTTGCACTTTCCTTCTCAGCTCTAGGCACCATCCTAAGGCTTCCCTCTGCCAGAGTCAGGATCCAAAGACAACGGCAGCAGGGACTGCTCACACACAAAAGGCACCAGGACAAAAGGCTCCCGAGCTTGGCCTTTGCATTCCCGCGGACAGCTCAACAGCTCTAAGCCAGAGAAGTGCCTGCTGGGAAGAGCCTGTAGAATCACTCTGAGCACCTCATGACAAGGAGCTGCAGCGTGTGGGGATGAATCTGCAGCAGCCTCCTGCCCCAGGGTGTCCCCCGGGAGCAGCCATGCGCCAGGCCGTGACTGCCAGCTGCACATGCAAAGGAGCCGGTGTTCCACACCACGGCTGTGCCTGGGACAGAGACACGAGTGGCCACAGAAGTGGCCATGGCACTGTCCGCACGCTGTCCCTGCTGCTTCTCGCCCAGCCACTGGCGGGGCACCAACTGCCAGCCACGCACTCCTAAAGCCACGGGCCCACTGGGACACTGCGGGGGCTGGTGGAAGCCAGCGGCCATTGTGACACAGCGGGGCTGCACAGAAGCCACGGTGCTTTGTGACCCGTGGCTCCCAGGAGAGCCTTTGTGATGCTGGGGACCTACCCGGAAGCCTGGCTCCAGTGTGACACCAGCACAGAAGCTCGGGGAGCCCTGGAGACCGTGGGGACGCTATGGAAGCTGATGGAAGCCTGGACACCACAGTGACACTATGGAAGCTGGTGGAACCGAGGGGCCACAGTGACACTCTGGGGCCTTTTGGAAGCAACGAGACTCTGGTGGGAAGCCACGGGATGATTAATGCTGGCAGGAACCTGCTGCAGGTGGGCTCCTCTCTCCCAGCTTCCACAAGTGCTGCTAGGATGCCACTGCGGCACTGGCTTGTCACGGGCTCACGGCTTCCTTTGGGAATGGCTCTGCCGCAGGATGGCATGCTGCAGAGAATGCAGGTAGATGTTGTGCTCCCTCCTGGCATGCAGGTGGACAAGAAAGCCTGATCCAGCCCCCGCTCAGCCCATGTGTGGCTGTGGCATTGGGGCGGGGCAACTTTGGGAGCAGCCCCAGCCCTGCTGCTGGTCCCGGCTGGGCACGCAGCTGCTGGGACACAGGTGTGTCCTGATGGCCCCCGTGTACTCGTTTGAGAAGGGAAGGACAGAGTGCATCAGTGAGTTTGGTGTGGCTTACATGCGGCAAGGAGAAGGTGCAGCCCAGAACTGGCTTTCACTTTGAGAAGCTTTTGCTCTTGCGGGAGCAGCTGGTGGACCTTTTCAACCGAGCTGCAAGAGTGAAAAGTGTGATGGCATGTCTCTCTGAGAAGGAAGGTTCCGTGCCGCAGCGTGTTGTGCACAATTGATATGCTGATAAGAGAAGGGGGTGCTTTTGGAACGTGTTCCTTCCTGACACGTCTGTCTGTGGGAGCTTTAGGTGCTTGGACTCAGGGATAGCGAAGGTGTGTGAAAGTGACTGGGCTGCGAGAATCCTGTTGCAACAGGGAAGAGGGAAGGTCAGCAAATGTTTCCTGTCCTGGCACATGTCTCAGTCTGAAGTGCAGTTGGAGATGCTTCACTTCCGCCAAAGACTCTGCCAGCTTGAGAGGAGTTTGCGCTCTATGGAGTTGAGAAAGAAAGTGCGTAGGACAAGCTTGTTTCCTCCAGTTCCTAGACAGCAAAGGGGCTATGAAAGGCAGCACTGGCTTTTTGTTCTAGGAGTTTTTCTTGACAAGCAGCTGCTGGATGTTTGGAAGGGGGTTTGGGATATGCAAAAATGAGAGGGTAAGCTGGTACACTGAGCTTGAGAGCTTTTAAAAGCATATCTTCAGGGCTTTGGATGCATTTCAGAGGCTGGGAGTTCCATGCTGAGCAGCTGATGGCACAGAAGAGGTTCTAAAGAAAGAGGCCGTGCTGGAATTGCCTTTTCTTTTGCAGCCTAGAAACTGCACAGCCAACAGCAAAAACGATTCCTCCTCCCTCCCTGCAACATGCAGCATCACATTCCTTTCTGTCCCCAAGAGGCAGGATGCACAGCCGAGCTCTTCCACCCACTGCTCGCACACGACTGGGGCCGCGCCAGCCAAGCGCTTGGCTTTTTGCTGGCCACTGTCAGCGCTCATGGAAACAAGCACAGGATAGCGCTGCCCACTTGCAGAAGAAGGAATCACTGCGAGGCCAGCTCGAAAGCAGCCCAAGGGCAGAGGCAACTTGGAAACTTCGCTGCTCTCAAATCAACGGTGTCAGGACAAAAAGATTTCCCTCATCTTCCCCTTGCACGTGCAGACTCCTCTTTGCACCCACACTCCAAGAGCAAGATGAACTCCTTTGCCCTAACTTGCACTTTCCTTCTCAGCTCTAGGCACCATCCTAAGGCTTCCCTCTGCCAGAGTCAGGATCCAAAGACAACGGCACCAGGGACTGCTCACACACAAAAGGCACCAGGACAAAAGGCTCCCGAGCTTGGCCTTTGCATTCCCACGGACAGCTCAACAGCTCTAAGCCAGAGAAGTGCCTGCTGGGAAGAGCCTTTAGAATCACTCTGAGCACCTCATGACAAGGAGCTGCAGCGTGTGGGGATGAATCTGCAGCAGCCTCCTGCCCCAGGGTGTCCCCCGGGAGCAGCCATGCGCCAGGCCGTGACTGCCAGCTGCACATGCAAAGGAGCCGGTGTTCCACACCACGGCTGTGCCTGGGACAGAGACACGAGTGGCCACAGAAGTGGCCATGGCACTGTCCGCACGCTGTCCCTGCTGCTTCTCGCCCAGCCGCTGGCGGGGCACCAACTGCCAGCCACGCACTCCTAAAGCCACGGGCCCACTGGGACACTGCGGGGGCAGGTGGAAGCCAGCGGCCATTGTGACACAGCGGGGCTGCACAGAAGCCACGGTGCTTTGTGACCCGTGGCTCCCAGGAGAGCCTTTGTGATGCTGGGGACCTACCCGGAAGCCTGGCTCCAGTGTGACACCAGCACAGAAGCTCGGGGAGCCCTGGAGACCGTGGGGACGCTATGGAAGCTGATGGAAGCCTGGACACCACAGTGACACTATGGAAGCTGGTGGAACCGAGGGGCCACAGTGACACTCTGGGGCCTTTTGGAAGCAACGAGACTCTGGTGGGAAGCCACGGGATGATTAATGCTGGCAGGAACCTGCTGCAGGTGGGCTCCTCCCAGCTTCCACAAGTGCTGCTAGGATGCCACTGCGGCACTGGCTTGTCACGGGCTCACGGCTTCCTTTGGGAATGGCTCTGCTGCAGGATGGCATGCTGCAGAGAATGCAGGTAGATGTTGTGCTCCCTCCTGGCATGCAGGTGGACAAGAAAGCCTGATCCAGCCCCCGCTCAGCCCATGTGTGGCTGTGGCATTGGGGCGGGGCAACTTTGGGAGCAGCCCCAGCCCTGCTGCTGGTCCCGGCTGGGCACGCAGCTGCTGGGACACAGGTGTGTCCTGATGGCCCCCGTGTACTCGTTTGAGAAGGGAAGGACAGAGTGCATCAGTGAGTTTGGTGTGGCTTACATGCGGCAAGGAGAAGGTGCAGCCCAGAACTGGCTTTCACTTTGAGAAGCTTTTGCTCTTGTGGGAGCAGCTGGTGGACCTTTTCAACCGAGCTGCAAGAGTGAAAAGTGTGATGGCATGTCTATCTGAGAAGGAAGGTTCCGTGCCGCAGCGTGTTGTGCACAATTGATATGCTGATAAGAGAAGGGAGTGCTTTTGGAACGTGTTCCTTCCTGACACGTCTGTCTGTGGGAGCTTTAGGTGCTTGGACTCAGGGATAGCGAAGGTGTGTGAAAGTGACTGGGCTGCGAGAATCCTGTTGCAACAGGGAAGAGGGAAGGTCAGCAAATGTTTCCTGTCCTGGCACATGTCTCAGTCTGAAGTGCAGTTGGAGATGCTTCACTTCCGCCAAAGACTCTGCCAGCTTGAGAGGAGTTTGCGCTCTATGGAGTTGAGAAAGAAAGTGCGTAGGACAAGCTTGTTTCCTCCAGTTCCTAGACAGCAAAGGGGCTATGAAAGGCAGCACTGGCTTTTTGTTCTAGGAGTTTTTCTTGACAAGCAGCTGCTGGATGTTTGCAAGGGGGTTTGGGATATGCAAAAATGAGAGGGTAAGCTGGTACACTGAGCTTGAGAGCAAAAGCATATCTTCAGGGCTTTGGATGCATTTCAGAGGCTGGGAGTTCCATGCTGAGCAGCTGATGGCACAGAAGAGGTTCTAAAGAAAGAGGCCCTGCTGGAATTGCCTTTTCTTTTGCAGCCTAGAAACAGCACAGCCAACAGCAAAAACGATTCCTCCTCCCTCCCTGCAACATGCAGCATCACATTCCTTTCTGTCTCCAAGAGGCAGGATGCACAGCCGAGCTCATCCACCCACTGCTCGCACACGACTGGGGCCGCGCCAGCCAAGCGCTTGGCTTTTTCCTGGCCACTGTCAGCGCTCATGGAAACAAGCACACGATAGCGCTGCCCACTTGCAGAAGAAGGAATCACTGCGAGGCCAGCTCGAAAGCAGCCCAAGGGCAGAGGCAACTTGGAAACTTCGCTGCTCTCAAATCAACGGTGTCAGGACAAAAAGATTTCCCTCATCTTCCCCTTGCACGTGCAGACTCCTCTTTGCACCCACACTCCAAGAGCAAGATGAACTCCTTTGCCCTAACTTGCACTTTCCTTCTCAGCTCTAGGCACCATCCTAAGGCTTCCCTCTGCCAGAGTCAGGATCCAAAGACAACGGCAGCAGGGACTGCTCACACACAAAAGGCACCAGGACAAAAGGCTCCCGAGCTTGGCCTTTGCATTCCCGCGGACAGCTCAACAGCTCTAAGCCAGAGAAGTGCCTGCTGGGAAGAGCCTTTAGAATCACTCTGAGCACCTCATGACAAGGAGCTGCAGCGTGTGGGGATGAATCTGCAGCAGCCTCCTGCCCCAGGGTGTCCCCCGGGAGCAGCCATGCGCCAGGCCGTGACTGCCAGCTGCACATGCAAAGGAGCCGGTGTTCCACACCACGGCTGTGCCTGGGACAGAGACACGAGTGGCCACAGAAGTGGCCATGGCACTGTCCGCACGCTGTCCCTGCTGCTTCTCGCCCAGCCGCTGGCGGGGCACCAACTGCCAGCCACGCACTCCTAAAGCCACGGGCCCACTGGGACACTGCGGGGGCTGGTGGAAGCCAGCGGCCATTGTGACACAGCGGGGCTGCACAGAAGCCACGGTGCTTTGTGACCCGTGGCTCCCAGGAGAGCCTTTGTGATGCTGGGGACCTACCCGGAAGCCTGGCTCCAGTGTGACACCAGCACAGAAGCTCGGGGAGCCCTGGAGACCGTGGGGACGCTATGGAAGCTGATGGAAGCCTGGACACCACAGTGACACTATGGAAGCTGGTGGAACCGAGGGGCCACAGTGACACTCTGGGGCCTTTTGGAAGCAACGAGACTCTGGTGGGAAGCCACGGGATGATTAATGCTGGCAGGAACCTGCTGCAGGTGGGCTCCTCTCTCCCAGCTTCCACAAGTGCTGCTAGGATGCCACTGCGGCACTGGCTTGTCACGGGCTCACGGCTTCCTTTGGGAATGGCTCTGCTGCAGGATGGCATGCTGCAGAGAATGCAGGTAGATGTTGTGCTCCCTCCTGGCATGCAGGTGGACAAGAAAGCCTGATCCAGCCCCCGCTCAGCCCATGTGTGGCTGTGGCATTGGGGCGGGGCAACTTTGGGAGCAGCCCCAGCCCTGCTGCTGGTCCCGGCTGGGCACGCAGCTGCTGGGACACAGGTGTGTCCTGATGGCCCCCGTGTACTCGTTTGAGAAGGGAAGGACAGAGTGCATCAGTGAGTTTGGTGTGGCTTACATGCGGCAAGGAGAAGGTGCAGCCCAGAACTGGCTTTCACTTTGAGAAGCTTTTGCTCTTGTGGGAGCAGCTGGTGGACCTTTTCAACCGAGCTGCAAGAGTGAAAAGTGTGATGGCATGTCTATCTGAGAAGGAAGGTTCCGTGCCGCAGCGTGTTGTGCACAATTGATATGCTGATAAGAGAAGGGAGTGCTTTTGGAACGTGTTCCTTCCTGACACGTCTGTCTGTGGGAGCTTTAGGTGCTTGGACTCAGGGATAGCGAAGGTGTGTGAAAGTGACTGGGCTGCGAGAATCCTGTTGCAACAGGGAAGAGGGAAGGTCAGCAAATGTTTCCTGTCCTGGCACATGTCTCAGTCTGAAGTGCAGCTGGAGATGCTTCACTTCCGCCAAAGACTCTGCCAGCTTGAGAGGAGTTTGCGCTCTATGGAGTTGAGAAAGAAAGTGCGTAGGACAAGCTTGTTTCCTCCAGTTCCTAGACAGCAAAGGGGCTATGAAAGGCAGCACTGGCTTTTTGTTCTAGGAGTTTTTCTTGACAAGCAGCTGCTGGATGTTTGCAAGGGGGTTTGGGATATGCAAAAATGAGAGGGTAAGCTGGTACACTGAGCTTGAGAGCTTTTAAAAGCATATCTTCAGGGCTTTGGATGCATTTCAGAGGCTGGGAGTTCCATGCTGAGCAGCTGATGGCACAGAAGAGGTTCTAAAGAAAGAGGCCCTGCTGGAATTGCCTTTTCTTTTGCAGCCTAGAAACTGCACCGCCAACAGCAAAAACGATTCCTCCTCCCTCCCTGCAACATGCAGCATCACATTCCTTTCTGTCTCCAAGAGGCAGGATGCACAGCCGAGCTCTTCCACCCACTGCTCGCACACGACTGGGGCCGCGCCAGCCAAGCGCTTGGCTTTTTGCTGGCCACTGTCAGCGCTCATGGAAACAAGCACACGATAGCGCTGCCCACTTGCAGAAGAAGGAATCACTGCGAGGCCAGCTCGAAAGCAGCCCAAGGGCAGAGGCAACTTGGAAACTTCGCTGCTCTCAAATCAACGGTGTCAGGACAAAAAGATTTCCCTCATCTTCCCCTTGCACGTGCAGACTCCTCTTTGCACCCACACTCCAAGAGCAAGATGAACTCCTTTGCCCTAACTTGCACTTTCCTTCTCAGCTCTAGGCACCATCCTAAGGCTTCCCTCTGCCAGAGTCAGGATCCAAAGACAACGGCAGCAGGGACTGCTCACACACAAAAGGCACCAGGACAAAAGGCTCCCGAGCTTGGCCTTTGCATTCCCGCGGACAGCTCAACAGCTCTAAGCCAGAGAAGTGCCTGCTGGGAAGAGCCTTTAGAATCACTCTGAGCACCTCATGACAAGGAGCTGCAGCGTGTGGGGATGAATCTGCAGCAGCCTCCTGCCCCAGGGTGTCCCCCGGGAGCAGCCATGCGCCAGGCCGTGACTGCCAGCTGCACATGCAAAGGAGCCGGTGTTCCACACCACGGCTGTGCCTGGGACAGAGACACGAGTGGCCACAGAAGTGGCCATGGCACTGTCCGCACGCTGTCCCTGCTGCTTCTCGCCCAGCCACTGGCGGGGCACCAACTGCCAGCCACGCACTCCTAAAGCCACGGGCCCACTGGGACACTGCGGGGGCAGGTGGAAGCCAGCGGCCATTGTGACACAGCGGGGCTGCACAGAAGCCACGGTGCTTTGTGACCCGTGGCTCCCAGGAGAGCCTTTGTGATGCTGGGGACCTACCCGGAAGCCTGGCTCCAGTGTGACACCAGCACAGAAGCTCGGGGAGCCCTGGAGACCGTGGGGACGCTATGGAAGCTGATGGAAGCCTGGACACCACAGTGACACTATGGAAGCTGGTGGAACCGAGGGGCCACAGTGACACTCTGGGGCCTTTTGGAAGCAACGAGACTCTGGTGGGAAGCCACGGGATGATTAATGCTGGCAGGAACCTGCTGCAGGTGGGCTCCTCTCTCCCAGCTTCCACAAGTGCTGCTAGGATGCCACTGCGGCACTGGCTTGTCACGGGCTCACGGCTTCCTTTGGGAATGGCTCTGCCGCAGGATGGCATGCTGCAGAGAATGCAGGTAGATGTTGTGCTCCCTCCTGGCATGCAGGTGGACAAGAAAGCCTGATCCAGCCCCCGCTCAGCCCATGTGTGGCTGTGGCATTGGGGCGGGGCAACTTTGGGAGCAGCCCCAGCCCTGCTGCTGGTCCCGGCTGGGCACGCAGCTGCTGGGACACAGGTGTGTCCTGATGGCCCCCGTGTACTCGTTTGAGAAGGGAAGGACAGAGTGCATCAGTGAGTTTGGTGTGGCTTACATGCGGCAAGGAGAAGGTGCAGCCCAGAACTGGCTTTCACTTTGAGAAGCTTTTGCTCTTGCGGGAGCAGCTGGTGGACCTTTTCAACCGAGCTGCAAGAGTGAAAAGTGTGATGGCATGTCTCTCTGAGAAGGAAGGTTCCGTGCCGCAGCGTGTTGTGCACAATTGATATGCTGATAAGAGAAGGGGGTGCTTTTGGAACGTGTTCCTTCCTGACACGTCTGTCTGTGGGAGCTTTAGGTGCTTGGACTCAGGGATAGCGAAGGTGTGTGAAAGTGACTGGGCTGCGAGAATCCTGTTGCAACAGGGAAGAGGGAAGGTCAGCAAATGTTTCCTGTCCTGGCACATGTCTCAGTCTGAAGTGCAGTTGGAGATGCTTCACTTCCGCCAAAGACTCTGCCAGCTTGAGAGGAGTTTGCGCTCTATGGAGTTGAGAAAGAAAGTGCGTAGGACAAGCTTGTTTCCTCCAGTTCCTAGACAGCAAAGGGGCTATGAAAGGCAGCACTGGCTTTTTGTTCTAGGAGTTTTTCTTGACAAGCAGCTGCTGGATGTTTGGAAGGGGGTTTGGGATATGCAAAAATGAGAGGGTAAGCTGGTACACTGAGCTTGAGAGCTTTTAAAAGCATATCTTCAGGGCTTTGGATGCATTTCAGAGGCTGGGAGTTCCATGCTGAGCAGCTGATGGCACAGAAGAGGTTCTAAAGAAAGAGGCCGTGCTGGAATTGCCTTTTCTTTTGCAGCCTAGAAACTGCACAGCCAACAGCAAAAACGATTCCTCCTCCCTCCCTGCAACATGCAGCATCACATTCCTTTCTGTCCCCAAGAGGCAGGATGCACAGCCGAGCTCTTCCACCCACTGCTCGCACACGACTGGGGCCGCGCCAGCCAAGCGCTTGGCTTTTTGCTGGCCACTGTCAGCGCTCATGGAAACAAGCACAGGATAGCGCTGCCCACTTGCAGAAGAAGGAATCACTGCGAGGCCAGCTCGAAAGCAGCCCAAGGGCAGAGGCAACTTGGAAACTTCGCTGCTCTCAAATCAACGGTGTCAGGACAAAAAGATTTCCCTCATCTTCCCCTTGCACGTGCAGACTCCTCTTTGCACCCACACTCCAAGAGCAAGATGAACTCCTTTGCCCTAACTTGCACTTTCCTTCTCAGCTCTAGGCACCATCCTAAGGCTTCCCTCTGCCAGAGTCAGGATCCAAAGACAACGGCAGCAGGGACTGCTCACACACAAAAGGCACCAGGACAAAAGGCTCCCGAGCTTGGCCTTTGCATTCCCACGGACAGCTCAACAGCTCTAAGCCAGAGAAGTGCCTGCTGGGAAGAGCCTTTAGAATCACTCTGAGCACCTCATGACAAGGAGCTGCAGCGTGTGGGGATGAATCTGCAGCAGCCTCCTGCCCCAGGGTGTCCCCCGGGAGCAGCCATGCGCCAGGCCGTGACTGCCAGCTGCACATGCAAAGGAGCCGGTGTTCCACACCACGGCTGTGCCTGGGACAGAGACACGAGTGGCCACAGAAGTGGCCATGGCACTGTCCGCACGCTGTCCCTGCTGCTTCTCGCCCAGCCGCTGGCGGGGCACCAACTGCCAGCCACGCACTCCTAAAGCCACGGGCCCACTGGGACACTGCGGGGGCAGGTGGAAGCCAGCGGCCATTGTGACACAGCGGGGCTGCACAGAAGCCACGGTGCTTTGTGACCCGTGGCTCCCAGGAGAGCCTTTGTGATGCTGGGGACCTACCCGGAAGCCTGGCTCCAGTGTGACACCAGCACAGAAGCTCGGGGAGCCCTGGAGACCGTGGGGACGCTATGGAAGCTGATGGAAGCCTGGACACCACAGTGACACTATGGAAGCTGGTGGAACCGAGGGGCCACAGTGACACTCTGGGGCCTTTTGGAAGCAACGAGACTCTGGTGGGAAGCCACGGGATGATTAATGCTGGCAGGAACCTGCTGCAGGTGGGCTCCTCCCAGCTTCCACAAGTGCTGCTAGGATGCCACTGCGGCACTGGCTTGTCACGGGCTCACGGCTTCCTTTGGGAATGGCTCTGCTGCAGGATGGCATGCTGCAGAGAATGCAGGTAGATGTTGTGCTCCCTCCTGGCATGCAGGTGGACAAGAAAGCCTGATCCAGCCCCCGCTCAGCCCATGTGTGGCTGTGGCATTGGGGCGGGGCAACTTTGGGAGCAGCCCCAGCCCTGCTGCTGGTCCCGGCTGGGCACGCAGCTGCTGGGACACAGGTGTGTCCTGATGGCCCCCGTGTACTCGTTTGAGAAGGGAAGGACAGAGTGCATCAGTGAGTTTGGTGTGGCTTACATGCGGCAAGGAGAAGGTGCAGCCCAGAACTGGCTTTCACTTTGAGAAGCTTTTGCTCTTGTGGGAGCAGCTGGTGGACCTTTTCAACCGAGCTGCAAGAGTGAAAAGTGTGATGGCATGTCTATCTGAGAAGGAAGGTTCCGTGCCGCAGCGTGTTGTGCACAATTGATATGCTGATAAGAGAAGGGAGTGCTTTTGGAACGTGTTCCTTCCTGACACGTCTGTCTGTGGGAGCTTTAGGTGCTTGGACTCAGGGATAGCGAAGGTGTGTGAAAGTGACTGGGCTGCGAGAATCCTGTTGCAACAGGGAAGAGGGAAGGTCAGCAAATGTTTCCTGTCCTGGCACATGTCTCAGTCTGAAGTGCAGTTGGAGATGCTTCACTTCCGCCAAAGACTCTGCCAGCTTGAGAGGAGTTTGCGCTCTATGGAGTTGAGAAAGAAAGTGCGTAGGACAAGCTTGTTTCCTCCAGTTCCTAGACAGCAAAGGGGCTATGAAAGGCAGCACTGGCTTTTTGTTCTAGGAGTTTTTCTTGACAAGCAGCTGCTGGATGTTTGCAAGGGGGTTTGGGATATGCAAAAATGAGAGGGTAAGCTGGTACACTGAGCTTGAGAGCAAAAGCATATCTTCAGGGCTTTGGATGCATTTCAGAGGCTGGGAGTTCCATGCTGAGCAGCTGATGGCACAGAAGAGGTTCTAAAGAAAGAGGCCCTGCTGGAATTGCCTTTTCTTTTGCAGCCTAGAAACAGCACAGCCAACAGCAAAAACGATTCCTCCTCCCTCCCTGCAACATGCAGCATCACATTCCTTTCTGTCTCCAAGAGGCAGGATGCACAGCCGAGCTCATCCACCCACTGCTCGCACACGACTGGGGCCGCGCCAGCCAAGCGCTTGGCTTTTTCCTGGCCACTGTCAGCGCTCATGGAAACAAGCACACGATAGCGCTGCCCACTTGCAGAAGAAGGAATCACTGCGAGGCCAGCTCGAAAGCAGCCCAAGGGCAGAGGCAACTTGGAAACTTCGCTGCTCTCAAATCAACGGTGTCAGGACAAAAAGATTTCCCTCATCTTCCCCTTGCACGTGCAGACTCCTCTTTGCACCCACACTCCAAGAGCAAGATGAACTCCTTTGCCCTAACTTGCACTTTCCTTCTCAGCTCTAGGCACCATCCTAAGGCTTCCCTCTGCCAGAGTCAGGATCCAAAGACAACGGCACCAGGGACTGCTCACACACAAAAGGCACCAGGACAAAAGGCTCCCGAGCTTGGCCTTTGCATTCCCGCGGACAGCTCAACAGCTCTAAGCCAGAGAAGTGCCTGCTGGGAAGAGCCTTTAGAATCACTCTGAGCACCTCATGACAAGGAGCTGCAGCGTGTGGGGATGAATCTGCAGCAGCCTCCTGCCCCAGGGTGTCCCCCGGGAGCAGCCATGCGCCAGGCCGTGACTGCCAGCTGCACATGCAAAGGAGCCGGTGTTCCACACCACGGCTGTGCCTGGGACAGAGACACGAGTGGCCACAGAAGTGGCCATGGCACTGTCCGCACGCTGTCCCTGCTGCTTCTCGCCCAGCCGCTGGCGGGGCACCAACTGCCAGCCACGCACTCCTAAAGCCACGGGCCCACTGGGACACTGCGGGGGCTGGTGGAAGCCAGCGGCCATTGTGACACAGCGGGGCTGCACAGAAGCCACGGTGCTTTGTGACCCGTGGCTCCCAGGAGAGCCTTTGTGATGCTGGGGACCTACCCGGAAGCCTGGCTCCAGTGTGACACCAGCACAGAAGCTCGGGGAGCCCTGGAGACCGTGGGGACGCTATGGAAGCTGATGGAAGCCTGGACACCACAGTGACACTATGGAAGCTGGTGGAACCGAGGGGCCACAGTGACACTCTGGGGCCTTTTGGAAGCAACGAGACTCTGGTGGGAAGCCACGGGATGATTAATGCTGGCAGGAACCTGCTGCAGGTGGGCTCCTCTCTCCCAGCTTCCACAAGTGCTGCTAGGATGCCACTGCGGCACTGGCTTGTCACGGGCTCACGGCTTCCTTTGGGAATGGCTCTGCTGCAGGATGGCATGCTGCAGAGAATGCAGGTAGATGTTGTGCTCCCTCCTGGCATGCAGGTGGACAAGAAAGCCTGATCCAGCCCCCGCTCAGCCCATGTGTGGCTGTGGCATTGGGGCGGGGCAACTTTGGGAGCAGCCCCAGCCCTGCTGCTGGTCCCGGCTGGGCACGCAGCTGCTGGGACACAGGTGTGTCCTGATGGCCCCCGTGTACTCGTTTGAGAAGGGAAGGACAGAGTGCATCAGTGAGTTTGGTGTGGCTTACATGCGGCAAGGAGAAGGTGCAGCCCAGAACTGGCTTTCACTTTGAGAAGCTTTTGCTCTTGTGGGAGCAGCTGGTGGACCTTTTCAACCGAGCTGCAAGAGTGAAAAGTGTGATGGCATGTCTATCTGAGAAGGAAGGTTCCGTGCCGCAGCGTGTTGTGCACAATTGATATGCTGATAAGAGAAGGGAGTGCTTTTGGAACGTGTTCCTTCCTGACACGTCTGTCTGTGGGAGCTTTAGGTGCTTGGACTCAGGGATAGCGAAGGTGTGTGAAAGTGACTGGGCTGCGAGAATCCTGTTGCAACAGGGAAGAGGGAAGGTCAGCAAATGTTTCCTGTCCTGGCACATGTCTCAGTCTGAAGTGCAGCTGGAGATGCTTCACTTCCGCCAAAGACTCTGCCAGCTTGAGAGGAGTTTGCGCTCTATGGAGTTGAGAAAGAAAGTGCGTAGGACAAGCTTGTTTCCTCCAGTTCCTAGACAGCAAAGGGGCTATGAAAGGCAGCACTGGCTTTTTGTTCTAGGAGTTTTTCTTGACAAGCAGCTGCTGGATGTTTGCAAGGGGGTTTGGGATATGCAAAAATGAGAGGGTAAGCTGGTACACTGAGCTTGAGAGCTTTTAAAAGCATATCTTCAGGGCTTTGGATGCATTTCAGAGGCTGGGAGTTCCATGCTGAGCAGCTGATGGCACAGAAGAGGTTCTAAAGAAAGAGGCCCTGCTGGAATTGCCTTTTCTTTTGCAGCCTAGAAACTGCACCGCCAACAGCAAAAACGATTCCTCCTCCCTCCCTGCAACATGCAGCATCACATTCCTTTCTGTCTCCAAGAGGCAGGATGCACAGCCGAGCTCTTCCACCCACTGCTCGCACACGACTGGGGCCGCGCCAGCCAAGCGCTTGGCTTTTTGCTGGCCACTGTCAGCGCTCATGGAAACAAGCACAGGATAGCGCTGCCCACTTGCAGAAGAAGGAATCACTGCGAGGCCAGCTCGAAAGCAGCCCAAGGGCAGAGGCAACTTGGAAACTTCGCTGCTCTCAAATCAACGGTGTCAGGACAAAAAGATTTCCCTCATCTTCCCCTTGCACGTGCAGACTCCTCTTTGCACCCACACTCCAAGAGCAAGATGAACTCCTTTGCCCTAACTTGCACTTTCCTTCTCAGCTCTAGGCACCATCCTAAGGCTTCCCTCTGCCAGAGTCAGGATCCAAAGACAACGGCAGCAGGGACTGCTCACACACAAAAGGCACCAGGACAAAAGGCTCCCGAGCTTGGCCTTTGCATTCCCGCGGACAGCTCAACAGCTCTAAGCCAGAGAAGTGCCTGCTGGGAAGAGCCTGTAGAATCACTCTGAGCACCTCATGACAAGGAGCTGCAGCGTGTGGGGATGAATCTGCAGCAGCCTCCTGCCCCAGGGTGTCCCCCGGGAGCAGCCATGCGCCAGGCCGTGACTGCCAGCTGCACATGCAAAGGAGCCGGTGTTCCACACCACGGCTGTGCCTGGGACAGAGACACGAGTGGCCACAGAAGTGGCCATGGCACTGTCCGCACGCTGTCCCTGCTGCTTCTCGCCCAGCCACTGGCGGGGCACCAACTGCCAGCCACGCACTCCTAAAGCCACGGGCCCACTGGGACACTGCGGGGGCAGGTGGAAGCCAGCGGCCATTGTGACACAGCGGGGCTGCACAGAAGCCACGGTGCTTTGTGACCCGTGGCTCCCAGGAGAGCCTTTGTGATGCTGGGGACCTACCCGGAAGCCTGGCTCCAGTGTGACACCAGCACAGAAGCTCGGGGAGCCCTGGAGACCGTGGGGACGCTATGGAAGCTGATGGAAGCCTGGACACCACAGTGACACTATGGAAGCTGGTGGAACCGAGGGGCCACAGTGACACTCTGGGGCCTTTTGGAAGCAACGAGACTCTGGTGGGAAGCCACGGGATGATTAATGCTGGCAGGAACCTGCTGCAGGTGGGCTCCTCTCTCCCAGCTTCCACAAGTGCTGCTAGGATGCCACTGCGGCACTGGCTTGTCACGGGCTCACGGCTTCCTTTGGGAATGGCTCTGCCGCAGGATGGCATGCTGCAGAGAATGCAGGTAGATGTTGTGCTCCCTCCTGGCATGCAGGTGGACAAGAAAGCCTGATCCAGCCCCCGCTCAGCCCATGTGTGGCTGTGGCATTGGGGCGGGGCAACTTTGGGAGCAGCCCCAGCCCTGCTGCTGGTCCCGGCTGGGCACGCAGCTGCTGGGACACAGGTGTGTCCTGATGGCCCCCGTGTACTCGTTTGAGAAGGGAAGGACAGAGTGCATCAGTGAGTTTGGTGTGGCTTACATGCGGCAAGGAGAAGGTGCAGCCCAGAACTGGCTTTCACTTTGAGAAGCTTTTGCTCTTGTGGGAGCAGCTGGTGGACCTTTTCAACCGAGCTGCAAGAGTGAAAAGTGTGATGGCATGTCTATCTGAGAAGGAAGGTTCCGTGCCGCAGCGTGTTGTGCACAATTGATATGCTGATAAGAGAAGGGAGTGCTTTTGGAACGTGTTCCTTCCTGACACGTCTGTCTGTGGGAGCTTTAGGTGCTTGGACTCAGGGATAGCGAAGGTGTGTGAAAGTGACTGGGCTGCGAGAATCCTGTTGCAACAGGGAAGAGGGAAGGTCAGCAAATGTTTCCTGTCCTGGCACATGTCTCAGTCTGAAGTGCAGTTGGAGATGCTTCACTTCCGCCAAAGACTCTGCCAGCTTGAGAGGAGTTTGCGCTCTATGGAGTTGAGAAAGAAAGTGCGTAGGACAAGCTTGTTTCCTCCAGTTCCTAGACAGCAAAGGGGCTATGAAAGGCAGCACTGGCTTTTTGTTCTAGGAGTTTTTCTTGACAAGCAGCTGCTGGATGTTTGCAAGGGGGTTTGGGATATGCAAAAATGAGAGGGTAAGCTGGTACACTGAGCTTGAGAGCAAAAGCATATCTTCAGGGCTTTGGATGCATTTCAGAGGCTGGGAGTTCCATGCTGAGCAGCTGATGGCACAGAAGAGGTTCTAAAGAAAGAGGCCCTGCTGGAATTGCCTTTTCTTTTGCAGCCTAGAAACAGCACAGCCAACAGCAAAAACGATTCCTCCTCCCTCCCTGCAACATGCAGCATCACATTCCTTTCTGTCTCCAAGAGGCAGGATGCACAGCCGAGCTCATCCACCCACTGCTCGCACACGACTGGGGCCGCGCCAGCCAAGCGCTTGGCTTTTTCCTGGCCACTGTCAGCGCTCATGGAAACAAGCACACGATAGCGCTGCCCACTTGCAGAAGAAGGAATCACTGCGAGGCCAGCTCGAAAGCAGCCCAAGGGCAGAGGCAACTTGGAAACTTCGCTGCTCTCAAATCAACGGTGTCAGGACAAAAAGATTTCCCTCATCTTCCCCTTGCACGTGCAGACTCCTCTTTGCACCCACACTCCAAGAGCAAGATGAACTCCTTTGCCCTAACTTGCACTTTCCTTCTCAGCTCTAGGCACCATCCTAAGGCTTCCCTCTGCCAGAGTCAGGATCCAAAGACAACGGCAGCAGGGACTGCTCACACACAAAAGGCACCAGGACAAAAGGCTCCCGAGCTTGGCCTTTGCATTCCCGCGGACAGCTCAACAGCTCTAAGCCAGAGAAGTGCCTGCTGGGAAGAGCCTTTAGAATCACTCTGAGCACCTCATGACAAGGAGCTGCAGCGTGTGGGGATGAATCTGCAGCAGCCTCCTGCCCCAGGGTGTCCCCCGGGAGCAGCCATGCGCCAGGCCGTGACTGCCAGCTGCACATGCAAAGGAGCCGGTGTTCCACACCACGGCTGTGCCTGGGACAGAGACACGAGTGGCCACAGAAGTGGCCATGGCACTGTCCGCACGCTGTCCCTGCTGCTTCTCGCCCAGCCGCTGGCGGGGCACCAACTGCCAGCCACGCACTCCTAAAGCCACGGGCCCACTGGGACACTGCGGGGGCTGGTGGAAGCCAGCGGCCATTGTGACACAGCGGGGCTGCACAGAAGCCACGGTGCTTTGTGACCCGTGGCTCCCAGGAGAGCCTTTGTGATGCTGGGGACCTACCCGGAAGCCTGGCTCCAGTGTGACACCAGCACAGAAGCTCGGGGAGCCCTGGAGACCGTGGGGACGCTATGGAAGCTGATGGAAGCCTGGACACCACAGTGACACTATGGAAGCTGGTGGAACCGAGGGGCCACAGTGACACTCTGGGGCCTTTTGGAAGCAACGAGACTCTGGTGGGAAGCCACGGGATGATTAATGCTGGCAGGAACCTGCTGCAGGTGGGCTCCTCTCTCCCAGCTTCCACAAGTGCTGCTAGGATGCCACTGCGGCACTGGCTTGTCACGGGCTCACGGCTTCCTTTGGGAATGGCTCTGCTGCAGGATGGCATGCTGCAGAGAATGCAGGTAGATGTTGTGCTCCCTCCTGGCATGCAGGTGGACAAGAAAGCCTGATCCAGCCCCCGCTCAGCCCATGTGTGGCTGTGGCATTGGGGCGGGGCAACTTTGGGAGCAGCCCCAGCCCTGCTGCTGGTCCCGGCTGGGCACGCAGCTGCTGGGACACAGGTGTGTCCTGATGGCCCCCGTGTACTCGTTTGAGAAGGGAAGGACAGAGTGCATCAGTGAGTTTGGTGTGGCTTACATGCGGCAAGGAGAAGGTGCAGCCCAGAACTGGCTTTCACTTTGAGAAGCTTTTGCTCTTGTGGGAGCAGCTGGTGGACCTTTTCAACCGAGCTGCAAGAGTGAAAAGTGTGATGGCATGTCTATCTGAGAAGGAAGGTTCCGTGCCGCAGCGTGTTGTGCACAATTGATATGCTGATAAGAGAAGGGAGTGCTTTTGGAACGTGTTCCTTCCTGACACGTCTGTCTGTGGGAGCTTTAGGTGCTTGGACTCAGGGATAGCGAAGGTGTGTGAAAGTGACTGGGCTGCGAGAATCCTGTTGCAACAGGGAAGAGGGAAGGTCAGCAAATGTTTCCTGTCCTGGCACATGTCTCAGTCTGAAGTGCAGCTGGAGATGCTTCACTTCCGCCAAAGACTCTGCCAGCTTGAGAGGAGTTTGCGCTCTATGGAGTTGAGAAAGAAAGTGCGTAGGACAAGCTTGTTTCCTCCAGTTCCTAGACAGCAAAGGGGCTATGAAAGGCAGCACTGGCTTTTTGTTCTAGGAGTTTTTCTTGACAAGCAGCTGCTGGATGTTTGCAAGGGGGTTTGGGATATGCAAAAATGAGAGGGTAAGCTGGTACACTGAGCTTGAGAGCTTTTAAAAGCATATCTTCAGGGCTTTGGATGCATTTCAGAGGCTGGGAGTTCCATGCTGAGCAGCTGATGGCACAGAAGAGGTTCTAAAGAAAGAGGCCCTGCTGGAATTGCCTTTTCTTTTGCAGCCTAGAAACTGCACCGCCAACAGCAAAAACGATTCCTCCTCCCTCCCTGCAACATGCAGCATCACATTCCTTTCTGTCTCCAAGAGGCAGGATGCACAGCCGAGCTCTTCCACCCACTGCTCGCACACGACTGGGGCCGCGCCAGCCAAGCGCTTGGCTTTTTGCTGGCCACTGTCAGCGCTCATGGAAACAAGCACACGATAGCGCTGCCCACTTGCAGAAGAAGGAATCACTGCGAGGCCAGCTCGAAAGCAGCCCAAGGGCAGAGGCAACTTGGAAACTTCGCTGCTCTCAAATCAACGGTGTCAGGACAAAAAGATTTCCCTCATCTTCCCCTTGCACGTGCAGACTCCTCTTTGCACCCACACTCCAAGAGCAAGATGAACTCCTTTGCCCTAACTTGCACTTTCCTTCTCAGCTCTAGGCACCATCCTAAGGCTTCCCTCTGCCAGAGTCAGGATCCAAAGACAACGGCAGCAGGGACTGCTCACACACAAAAGGCACCAGGACAAAAGGCTCCCGAGCTTGGCCTTTGCATTCCCGCGGACAGCTCAACAGCTCTAAGCCAGAGAAGTGCCTGCTGGGAAGAGCCTGTAGAATCACTCTGAGCACCTCATGACAAGGAGCTGCAGCGTGTGGGGATGAATCTGCAGCAGCCTCCTGCCCCAGGGTGTCCCCCGGGAGCAGCCATGCGCCAGGCCGTGACTGCCAGCTGCACATGCAAAGGAGCCGGTGTTCCACACCACGGCTGTGCCTGGGACAGAGACACGAGTGGCCACAGAAGTGGCCATGGCACTGTCCGCACGCTGTCCCTGCTGCTTCTCGCCCAGCCACTGGCGGGGCACCAACTGCCAGCCACGCACTCCTAAAGCCACGGGCCCACTGGGACACTGCGGGGGCAGGTGGAAGCCAGCGGCCATTGTGACACAGCGGGGCTGCACAGAAGCCACGGTGCTTTGTGACCCGTGGCTCCCAGGAGAGCCTTTGTGATGCTGGGGACCTACCCGGAAGCCTGGCTCCAGTGTGACACCAGCACAGAAGCTCGGGGAGCCCTGGAGACCGTGGGGACGCTATGGAAGCTGATGGAAGCCTGGACACCACAGTGACACTATGGAAGCTGGTGGAACCGAGGGGCCACAGTGACACTCTGGGGCCTTTTGGAAGCAACGAGACTCTGGTGGGAAGCCACGGGATGATTAATGCTGGCAGGAACCTGCTGCAGGTGGGCTCCTCTCTCCCAGCTTCCACAAGTGCTGCTAGGATGCCACTGCGGCACTGGCTTGTCACGGGCTCACGGCTTCCTTTGGGAATGGCTCTGCCGCAGGATGGCATGCTGCAGAGAATGCAGGTAGATGTTGTGCTCCCTCCTGGCATGCAGGTGGACAAGAAAGCCTGATCCAGCCCCCGCTCAGCCCATGTGTGGCTGTGGCATTGGGGCGGGGCAACTTTGGGAGCAGCCCCAGCCCTGCTGCTGGTCCCGGCTGGGCACGCAGCTGCTGGGACACAGGTGTGTCCTGATGGCCCCCGTGTACTCGTTTGAGAAGGGAAGGACAGAGTGCATCAGTGAGTTTGGTGTGGCTTACATGCGGCAAGGAGAAGGTGCAGCCCAGAACTGGCTTTCACTTTGAGAAGCTTTTGCTCTTGCGGGAGCAGCTGGTGGACCTTTTCAACCGAGCTGCAAGAGTGAAAAGTGTGATGGCATGTCTCTCTGAGAAGGAAGGTTCCGTGCCGCAGCGTGTTGTGCACAATTGATATGCTGATAAGAGAAGGGGGTGCTTTTGGAACGTGTTCCTTCCTGACACGTCTGTCTGTGGGAGCTTTAGGTGCTTGGACTCAGGGATAGCGAAGGTGTGTGAAAGTGACTGGGCTGCGAGAATCCTGTTGCAACAGGGAAGAGGGAAGGTCAGCAAATGTTTCCTGTCCTGGCACATGTCTCAGTCTGAAGTGCAGTTGGAGATGCTTCACTTCCGCCAAAGACTCTGCCAGCTTGAGAGGAGTTTGCGCTCTATGGAGTTGAGAAAGAAAGTGCGTAGGACAAGCTTGTTTCCTCCAGTTCCTAGACAGCAAAGGGGCTATGAAAGGCAGCACTGGCTTTTTGTTCTAGGAGTTTTTCTTGACAAGCAGCTGCTGGATGTTTGCAAGGGGGTTTGGGATATGCAAAAATGAGAGGGTAAGCTGGTACACTGAGCTTGAGAGCTTTTAAAAGCATATCTTCAGGGCTTTGGATGCATTTCAGAGGCTGGGAGTTCCATGCTGAGCAGCTGATGGCACAGAAGAGGTTCTAAAGAAAGAGGCCGTGCTGGAATTGCCTTTTCTTTTGCAGCCTAGAAACTGCACAGCCAACAGCAAAAACGATTCCTCCTCCCTCCCTGCAACATGCAGCATCACATTCCTTTCTGTCCCCAAGAGGCAGGATGCACAGCCGAGCTCTTCCACCCACTGCTCGCACACGACTGGGGCCGCGCCAGCCAAGCGCTTGGCTTTTTCCTGGCCACTGTCAGCGCTCATGGAAACAAGCACACGATAGCGCTGCCCACTTGCAGAAGAAGGAATCACTGCGAGGCCAGCTCGAAAGCAGCCCAAGGGCAGAGGCAACTTGGAAACTTCGCTGCTCTCAAATCAACGGTGTCAGGACAAAAAGATTTCCCTCATCTTCCCCTTGCACGTGCAGACTCCTCTTTGCACCCACACTCCAAGAGCAAGATGAACTCCTTTGCCCTAACTTGCACTTTCCTTCTCAGCTCTAGGCACCATCCTAAGGCTTCCCTCTGCCAGAGTCAGGATCCAAAGACAACGGCACCAGGGACTGCTCACACACAAAAGGCACCAGGACAAAAGGCTCCCGAGCTTGGCCTTTGCATTCCCGCGGACAGCTCAACAGCTCTAAGCCAGAGAAGTGCCTGCTGGGAAGAGCCTTTAGAATCACTCTGAGCACCTCATGACAAGGAGCTGCAGCGTGTGGGGATGAATCTGCAGCAGCCTCCTGCCCCAGGGTGTCCCCCGGGAGCAGCCATGCGCCAGGCCGTGACTGCCAGCTGCACATGCAAAGGAGCCGGTGTTCCACACCACGGCTGTGCCTGGGACAGAGACACGAGTGGCCACAGAAGTGGCCATGGCACTGTCCGCACGCTGTCCCTGCTGCTTCTCGCCCAGCCGCTGGCGGGGCACCAACTGCCAGCCACGCACTCCTAAAGCCACGGGCCCACTGGGACACTGCGGGGGCAGGTGGAAGCCAGCGGCCATTGTGACACAGCGGGGCTGCACAGAAGCCACGGTGCTTTGTGACCCGTGGCTCCCAGGAGAGCCTTTGTGATGCTGGGGACCTACCCGGAAGCCTGGCTCCAGTGTGACACCAGCACAGAAGCTCGGGGAGCCCTGGAGACCGTGGGGACGCTATGGAAGCTGATGGAAGCCTGGACACCACAGTGACACTATGGAAGCTGGTGGAACCGAGGGGCCACAGTGACACTCTGGGGCCTTTTGGAAGCAACGAGACTCTGGTGGGAAGCCACGGGATGATTAATGCTGGCAGGAACCTGCTGCAGGTGGGCTCCTCTCTCCCAGCTTCCACAAGTGCTGCTAGGATGCCACTGCGGCACTGGCTTGTCACGGGCTCACGGCTTCCTTTGGGAATGGCTCTGCCGCAGGATGGCATGCTGCAGAGAATGCAGGTAGATGTTGTGCTCCCTCCTGGCATGCAGGTGGACAAGAAAGCCTGATCCAGCCCCCGCTCAGCCCATGTGTGGCTGTGGCATTGGGGCGGGGCAACTTTGGGAGCAGCCCCAGCCCTGCTGCTGGTCCCGGCTGGGCACGCAGCTGCTGGGACACAGGTGTGTCCTGATGGCCCCCGTGTACTCATTTGAGAAGGGAAGGACAGAGTGCATCAGTGAGTTTGGTGTGGCTTACATGCGGCAAGGAGAAGGTGCAGCCCAGAACTGGCTTTCACTTTGAGAAGCTTTTGCTCTTGCGGGAGCAGCTGGTGGACCTTTTCAACCGAGCTGCAAGAGTGAAAAGTGTGATGGCATGTCTCTCTGAGAAGGAAGGTTCCGTGCCGCAGCGTGTTGTGCACAATTGATATGCTGATAAGAGAAGGGGGTGCTTTTGGAACGTGTTCCTTCCTGACACGTCTGTCTGTGGGAGCTTTAGGTGCTTGGACTCAGGGATAGCGAAGGTGTGTGAAAGTGACTGGGCTGCGAGAATCCTGTTGCAACAGGGAAGAGGGAAGGTCAGCAAATGTTTCCTGTCCTGGCACATGTCTCAGTCTGAAGTGCAGTTGGAGATGCTTCACTTCCGCCAAAGACTCTGCCAGCTTGAGAGGAGTTTGCGCTCTATGGAGTTGAGAAAGAAAGTGCGTAGGACAAGCTTGTTTCCTCCAGTTCCTAGACAGCAAAGGGGCTATGAAAGGCAGCACTGGCTTTTTGTTCTAGGAGTTTTTCTTGACAAGCAGCTGCTGGATGTTTGCAAGGGGGTTTGGGATATGCAAAAATGAGAGGGTAAGCTGGTACACTGAGCTTGAGAGCTTTTAAAAGCATATCTTCAGGGCTTTGGATGCATTTCAGAGGCTGGGAGTTCCATGCTGAGCAGCTGATGGCACAGAAGAGGTTCTAAAGAAAGAGGCCGTGCTGGAATTGCCTTTTCTTTTGCAGCCTAGAAACTGCACAGCCAACAGCAAAAACGATTCCTCCTCCCTCCCTGCAACATGCAGCATCACATTCCTTTCTGTCCCCAAGAGGCAGGATGCACAGCCGAGCTCTTCCACCCACTGCTCGCACACGACTGGGGCCGCGCCAGCCAAGCGCTTGGCTTTTTCCTGGCCACTGTCAGCGCTCATGGAAACAAGCACACGATAGCGCTGCCCACTTGCAGAAGAAGGAATCACTGCGAGGCCAGCTCGAAAGCAGCCCAAGGGCAGAGGCAACTTGGAAACTTCGCTGCTCTCAAATCAACGGTGTCAGGACAAAAAGATTTCCCTCATCTTCCCCTTGCACGTGCAGACTCCTCTTTGCACCCACACTCCAAGAGCAAGATGAACTCCTTTGCCCTAACTTGCACTTTCCTTCTCAGCTCTAGGCACCATCCTAAGGCTTCCCTCTGCCAGAGTCAGGATCCAAAGACAACGGCACCAGGGACTGCTCACACACAAAAGGCACCAGGACAAAAGGCTCCCGAGCTTGGCCTTTGCATTCCCGCGGACAGCTCAACAGCTCTAAGCCAGAGAAGTGCCTGCTGGGAAGAGCCTTTAGAATCACTCTGAGCACCTCATGACAAGGAGCTGCAGCGTGTGGGGATGAATCTGCAGCAGCCTCCTGCCCCAGGGTGTCCCCCGGGAGCAGCCATGCGCCAGGCCGTGACTGCCAGCTGCACATGCAAAGGAGCCGGTGTTCCACACCACGGCTGTGCCTGGGACAGAGACACGAGTGGCCACAGAAGTGGCCATGGCACTGTCCGCACGCTGTCCCTGCTGCTTCTCGCCCAGCCGCTGGCGGGGCACCAACTGCCAGCCACGCACTCCTAAAGCCACGGGCCCACTGGGACACTGCGGGGGCAGGTGGAAGCCAGCGGCCATTGTGACACAGCGGGGCTGCACAGAAGCCACGGTGCTTTGTGACCCGTGGCTCCCAGGAGAGCCTTTGTGATGCTGGGGACCTACCCGGAAGCCTGGCTCCAGTGTGACACCAGCACAGAAGCTCGGGGAGCCCTGGAGACCGTGGGGACGCTATGGAAGCTGATGGAAGCCTGGACACCACAGTGACACTATGGAAGCTGGTGGAACCGAGGGGCCACAGTGACACTCTGGGGCCTTTTGGAAGCAACGAGACTCTGGTGGGAAGCCACGGGATGATTAATGCTGGCAGGAACCTGCTGCAGGTGGGCTCCTCTCTCCCAGCTTCCACAAGTGCTGCTAGGATGCCACTGCGGCACTGGCTTGTCACGGGCTCACGGCTTCCTTTGGGAATGGCTCTGCCGCAGGATGGCATGCTGCAGAGAATGCAGGTAGATGTTGTGCTCCCTCCTGGCATGCAGGTGGACAAGAAAGCCTGATCCAGCCCCCGCTCAGCCCATGTGTGGCTGTGGCATTGGGGCGGGGCAACTTTGGGAGCAGCCCCAGCCCTGCTGCTGGTCCCGGCTGGGCACGCAGCTGCTGGGACACAGGTGTGTCCTGATGGCCCCCGTGTACTCATTTGAGAAGGGAAGGACAGAGTGCATCAGTGAGTTTGGTGTGGCTTACATGCGGCAAGGAGAAGGTGCAGCCCAGAACTGGCTTTCACTTTGAGAAGCTTTTGCTCTTGTGGGAGCAGCTGGTGGACCTTTTCAACCGAGCTGCAAGAGTGAAAAGTGTGATGGCATGTCTATCTGAGAAGGAAGGTTCAGTGCCGCAGCGTGTTGTGCACAATTGATATGCTGATAAGAGAAGGGAGTGCTTTTGGAACGTGTTCCTTCCTGACACGTCTGTCTGTGGGAGCTTTAGGTGCTTGGACTCAGGGATAGCGAAGGTGTGTGAAAGTGACTGGGCTGCGAGAATCCTGTTGCAACAGGGAAGAGGGAAGGTCAGCAAATGTTTCCTGTCCTGGCACATGTCTCAGTCTGAAGTGCAGCTGGAGATGCTTCACTTCCGCCAAAGACTCTGCCAGCTTGAGAGGAGTTTGCGCTCTATGGAGTTGAGAAAGAAAGTGCGTAGGACAAGCTTGTTTCCTCCAGTTCCTAGACAGCAAAGGGGCTATGAAAGGCAGCACTGGCTTTTTGTTCTAGGAGTTTTTCTTGACAAGCAGCTGCTGGATGTTTGGAAGGGGGTTTGGGATATGCAAAAATGAGAGGGTAAGCTGGTACACTGAGCTTGAGAGCTTTTAAAAGCATATCTTCAGGGCTTTGGATGCATTTCAGAGGCTGGGAGTTCCATGCTGAGCAGCTGATGGCACAGAAGAGGTTCTAAAGAAAGAGGCCCTGCTGGAATTGCCTTTTCTTTTGCAGCCTAGAAACTGCACCGCCAACAGCAAAAACGATTCCTCCTCCCTCCCTGCAACATGCAGCATCACATTCCTTTCTGTCTCCAAGAGGCAGGATGCACAGCCGAGCTCTTCCACCCACTGCTCGCACACGACTGGGGCCGCGCCAGCCAAGCGCTTGGCTTTTTGCTGGCCACTGTCAGCGCTCATGGAAACAAGCACACGATAGCGCTGCCCACTTGCAGAAGAAGGAATCACTGCGAGGCCAGCTCGAAAGCAGCCCAAGGGCAGAGGCAACTTGGAAACTTCGCTGCTCTCAAATCAACGGTGTCAGGACAAAAAGATTTCCCTCATCTTCCCCTTGCACGTGCAGACTCCTCTTTGCACCCACACTCCAAGAGCAAGATGAACTCCTTTGCCCTAACTTGCACTTTCCTTCTCAGCTCTAGGCACCATCCTAAGGCTTCCCTCTGCCAGAGTCAGGATCCAAAGACAACGGCAGCAGGGACTGCTCACACACAAAAGGCACCAGGACAAAAGGCTCCCGAGCTTGGCCTTTGCATTCCCGCGGACAGCTCAACAGCTCTAAGCCAGAGAAGTGCCTGCTGGGAAGAGCCTGTAGAATCACTCTGAGCACCTCATGACAAGGAGCTGCAGCGTGTGGGGATGAATCTGCAGCAGCCTCCTGCCCCAGGGTGTCCCCCGGGAGCAGCCATGCGCCAGGCCGTGACTGCCAGCTGCACATGCAAAGGAGCCGGTGTTCCACACCACGGCTGTGCCTGGGACAGAGACACGAGTGGCCACAGAAGTGGCCATGGCACTGTCCGCACGCTGTCCCTGCTGCTTCTCGCCCAGCCACTGGCGGGGCACCAACTGCCAGCCACGCACTCCTAAAGCCACGGGCCCACTGGGACACTGCGGGGGCAGGTGGAAGCCAGCGGCCATTGTGACACAGCGGGGCTGCACAGAAGCCACGGTGCTTTGTGACCCGTGGCTCCCAGGAGAGCCTTTGTGATGCTGGGGACCTACCCGGAAGCCTGGCTCCAGTGTGACACCAGCACAGAAGCTCGGGGAGCCCTGGAGACCGTGGGGACGCTATGGAAGCTGATGGAAGCCTGGACACCACAGTGACACTATGGAAGCTGGTGGAACCGAGGGGCCACAGTGACACTCTGGGGCCTTTTGGAAGCAACGAGACTCTGGTGGGAAGCCACGGGATGATTAATGCTGGCAGGAACCTGCTGCAGGTGGGCTCCTCTCTCCCAGCTTCCACAAGTGCTGCTAGGATGCCACTGCGGCACTGGCTTGTCACGGGCTCACGGCTTCCTTTGGGAATGGCTCTGCCGCAGGATGGCATGCTGCAGAGAATGCAGGTAGATGTTGTGCTCCCTCCTGGCATGCAGGTGGACAAGAAAGCCTGATCCAGCCCCCGCTCAGCCCATGTGTGGCTGTGGCATTGGGGCGGGGCAACTTTGGGAGCAGCCCCAGCCCTGCTGCTGGTCCCGGCTGGGCACGCAGCTGCTGGGACACAGGTGTGTCCTGATGGCCCCCGTGTACTCGTTTGAGAAGGGAAGGACAGAGTGCATCAGTGAGTTTGGTGTGGCTTACATGCGGCAAGGAGAAGGTGCAGCCCAGAACTGGCTTTCACTTTGAGAAGCTTTTGCTCTTGCGGGAGCAGCTGGTGGACCTTTTCAACCGAGCTGCAAGAGTGAAAAGTGTGATGGCATGTCTCTCTGAGAAGGAAGGTTCCGTGCCGCAGCGTGTTGTGCACAATTGATATGCTGATAAGAGAAGGGGGTGCTTTTGGAACGTGTTCCTTCCTGACACGTCTGTCTGTGGGAGCTTTAGGTGCTTGGACTCAGGGATAGCGAAGGTGTGTGAAAGTGACTGGGCTGCGAGAATCCTGTTGCAACAGGGAAGAGGGAAGGTCAGCAAATGTTTCCTGTCCTGGCACATGTCTCAGTCTGAAGTGCAGTTGGAGATGCTTCACTTCCGCCAAAGACTCTGCCAGCTTGAGAGGAGTTTGCGCTCTATGGAGTTGAGAAAGAAAGTGCGTAGGACAAGCTTGTTTCCTCCAGTTCCTAGACAGCAAAGGGGCTATGAAAGGCAGCACTGGCTTTTTGTTCTAGGAGTTTTTCTTGACAAGCAGCTGCTGGATGTTTGGAAGGGGGTTTGGGATATGCAAAAATGAGAGGGTAAGCTGGTACACTGAGCTTGAGAGCTTTTAAAAGCATATCTTCAGGGCTTTGGATGCATTTCAGAGGCTGGGAGTTCCATGCTGAGCAGCTGATGGCACAGAAGAGGTTCTAAAGAAAGAGGCCGTGCTGGAATTGCCTTTTCTTTTGCAGCCTAGAAACTGCACAGCCAACAGCAAAAACGATTCCTCCTCCCTCCCTGCAACATGCAGCATCACATTCCTTTCTGTCACCAAGAGGCAGGATGCACAGCCGAGCTCTTCCACCCACTGCTCGCACACGACTGGGGCCGCGCCAGCCAAGCGCTTGGCTTTTTGCTGGCCACTGTCAGCGCTCATGGAAACAAGCACACGATAGCGCTGCCCACTTGCAGAAGAAGGAATCACTGCGAGGCCAGCTCGAAAGCAGCCCAAGGGCAGAGGCAACTTGGAAACTTCGCTGCTCTCAAATCAACGGTGTCAGGACAAAAAGATTTCCCTCATCTTCCCCTTGCACGTGCAGACTCCTCTTTGCACCCACACTCCAAGAGCAAGATGAACTCCTTTGCCCTAACTTGCACTTTCCTTCTCAGCTCTAGGCACCATCCTAAGGCTTCCCTCTGCCAGAGTCAGGATCCAAAGACAACGGCAGCAGGGACTGCTCACACACAAAAGGCACCAGGACAAAAGGCTCCCGAGCTTGGCCTTTGCATTCCCGCGGACAGCTCAACAGCTCTAAGCCAGAGAAGTGCCTGCTGGGAAGAGCCTGTAGAATCACTCTGAGCACCTCATGACAAGGAGCTGCAGCGTGTGGGGATGAATCTGCAGCAGCCTCCTGCCCCAGGGTGTCCCCCGGGAGCAGCCATGCGCCAGGCCGTGACTGCCAGCTGCACATGCAAAGGAGCCGGTGTTCCACACCACGGCTGTGCCTGGGACAGAGACACGAGTGGCCACAGAAGTGGCCATGGCACTGTCCGCACGCTGTCCCTGCTGCTTCTCGCCCAGCCACTGGCGGGGCACCAACTGCCAGCCACGCACTCCTAAAGCCACGGGCCCACTGGGACACTGCGGGGGCAGGTGGAAGCCAGCGGCCATTGTGACACAGCGGGGCTGCACAGAAGCCACGGTGCTTTGTGACCCGTGGCTCCCAGGAGAGCCTTTGTGATGCTGGGGACCTACCCGGAAGCCTGGCTCCAGTGTGACACCAGCACAGAAGCTCGGGGAGCCCTGGAGACCGTGGGGACGCTATGGAAGCTGATGGAAGCCTGGACACCACAGTGACACTATGGAAGCTGGTGGAACCGAGGGGCCACAGTGACACTCTGGGGCCTTTTGGAAGCAACGAGACTCTGGTGGGAAGCCACGGGATGATTAATGCTGGCAGGAACCTGCTGCAGGTGGGCTCCTCTCTCCCAGCTTCCACAAGTGCTGCTAGGATGCCACTGCGGCACTGGCTTGTCACGGGCTCACGGCTTCCTTTGGGAATGGCTCTGCCGCAGGATGGCATGCTGCAGAGAATGCAGGTAGATGTTGTGCTCCCTCCTGGCATGCAGGTGGACAAGAAAGCCTGATCCAGCCCCCGCTCAGCCCATGTGTGGCTGTGGCATTGGGGCGGGGCAACTTTGGGAGCAGCCCCAGCCCTGCTGCTGGTCCCGGCTGGGCACGCAGCTGCTGGGACACAGGTGTGTCCTGATGGCCCCCGTGTACTCGTTTGAGAAGGGAAGGACAGAGTGCATCAGTGAGTTTGGTGTGGCTTACATGCGGCAAGGAGAAGGTGCAGCCCAGAACTGGCTTTCACTTTGAGAAGCTTTTGCTCTTGCGGGAGCAGCTGGTGGACCTTTTCAACCGAGCTGCAAGAGTGAAAAGTGTGATGGCATGTCTATCTGAGAAGGAAGGTTCCGTGCCGCAGCGTGTTGTGCACAATTGATATGCTGATAAGAGAAGGGGGTGCTTTTGGAACGTGTTCCTTCCTGACACGTCTGTCTGTGGGAGCTTTAGGTGCTTGGACTCAGGGATAGCGAAGGTGTGTGAAAGTGACTGGGCTGCGAGAATCCTGTTGCAACAGGGAAGAGGGAAGGTCAGCAAATGTTTCCTGTCCTGGCACATGTCTCAGTCTGAAGTGCAGTTGGAGATGCTTCACTTCCGCCAAAGACTCTGCCAGCTTGAGAGGAGTTTGCGCTCTATGGAGTTGAGAAAGAAAGTGCGTAGGACAAGCTTGTTTCCTCCAGTTCCTAGACAGCAAAGGGGCTATGAAAGGCAGCACTGGCTTTTTGTTCTAGGAGTTTTTCTTGACAAGCAGCTGCTGGATGTTTGGAAGGGGGTTTGGGATATGCAAAAATGAGAGGGTAAGCTGGTACACTGAGCTTGAGAGCTTTTAAAAGCATATCTTCAGGGCTTTGGATGCATTTCAGAGGCTGGGAGTTCCATGCTGAGCAGCTGATGGCACAGAAGAGGTTCTAAAGAAAGAGGCCGTGCTGGAATTGCCTTTTCTTTTGCAGCCTAGAAACTGCACAGCCAACAGCAAAAACGATTCCTCCTCCCTCCCTGCAACATGCAGCATCACATTCCTTTCTGTCCCCAAGAGGCAGGATGCACAGCCGAGCTCTTCCACCCACTGCTCGCACACGACTGGGGCCGCGCCAGCCAAGCGCTTGGCTTTTTGCTGGCCACTGTCAGCGCTCATGGAAACAAGCACACGATAGCGCTGCCCACTTGCAGAAGAAGGAATCACTGCGAGGCCAGCTCGAAAGCAGCCCAAGGGCAGAGGCAACTTGGAAACTTCGCTGCTCTCAAATCAACGGTGTCAGGACAAAAAGATTTCCCTCATCTTCCCCTTGCACGTGCAGACTCCTCTTTGCACCCACACTCCAAGAGCAAGATGAACTCCTTTGCCCTAACTTGCACTTTCCTTCTCAGCTCTAGGCACCATCCTAAGGCTTCCCTCTGCCAGAGTCAGGATCCAAAGACAACGGCACCAGGGACTGCTCACACACAAAAGGCACCAGGACAAAAGGCTCCCGAGCTTGGCCTTTGCATTCCCGCGGACAGCTCAACAGCTCTAAGCCAGAGAAGTGCCTGCTGGGAAGAGCCTTTAGAATCACTCTGAGCACCTCATGACAAGGAGCTGCAGCGTGTGGGGATGAATCTGCAGCAGCCTCCTGCCCCAGGGTGTCCCCCGGGAGCAGCCATGCGCCAGGCCGTGACTGCCAGCTGCACATGCAAAGGAGCCGGTGTTCCACACCACGGCTGTGCCTGGGACAGAGACACGAGTGGCCACAGAAGTGGCCATGGCACTGTCCGCACGCTGTCCCTGCTGCTTCTCGCCCAGCCGCTGGCGGGGCACCAACTGCCAGCCACGCACTCCTAAAGCCACGGGCCCACTGGGACACTGCGGGGGCAGGTGGAAGCCAGCGGCCATTGTGACACAGCGGGGCTGCACAGAAGCCACGGTGCTTTGTGACCCGTGGCTCCCAGGAGAGCCTTTGTGATGCTGGGGACCTACCCGGAAGCCTGGCTCCAGTGTGACACCAGCACAGAAGCTCGGGGAGCCCTGGAGACCGTGGGGACGCTATGGAAGCTGATGGAAGCCTGGACACCACAGTGACACTATGGAAGCTGGTGGAACCGAGGGGCCACAGTGACACTCTGGGGCCTTTTGGAAGCAACGAGACTCTGGTGGGAAGCCACGGGATGATTAATGCTGGCAGGAACCTGCTGCAGGTGGGCTCCTCTCTCCCAGCTTCCACAAGTGCTGCTAGGATGCCACTGCGGCACTGGCTTGTCACGGGCTCACGGCTTCCTTTGGGAATGGCTCTGCCGCAGGATGGCATGCTGCAGAGAATGCAGGTAGATGTTGTGCTCCCTCCTGGCATGCAGGTGGACAAGAAAGCCTGATCCAGCCCCCGCTCAGCCCATGTGTGGCTGTGGCATTGGGGCGGGGCAACTTTGGGAGCAGCCCCAGCCCTGCTGCTGGTCCCGGCTGGGCACGCAGCTGCTGGGACACAGGTGTGTCCTGATGGCCCCCGTGTACTCATTTGAGAAGGGAAGGACAGAGTGCATCAGTGAGTTTGGTGTGGCTTACATGCGGCAAGGAGAAGGTGCAGCCCAGAACTGGCTTTCACTTTGAGAAGCTTTTGCTCTTGTGGGAGCAGCTGGTGGACCTTTTCAACCGAGCTGCAAGAGTGAAAAGTGTGATGGCATGTCTATCTGAGAAGGAAGGTTCAGTGCCGCAGCGTGTTGTGCACAATTGATATGCTGATAAGAGAAGGGAGTGCTTTTGGAACGTGTTCCTTCCTGACACGTCTGTCTGTGGGAGCTTTAGGTGCTTGGACTCAGGGATAGCGAAGGTGTGTGAAAGTGACTGGGCTGCGAGAATCCTGTTGCAACAGGGAAGAGGGAAGGTCAGCAAATGTTTCCTGTCCTGGCACATGTCTCAGTCTGAAGTGCAGCTGGAGATGCTTCACTTCCGCCAAAGACTCTGCCAGCTTGAGAGGAGTTTGCGCTCTATGGAGTTGAGAAAGAAAGTGCGTAGGACAAGCTTGTTTCCTCCAGTTCCTAGACAGCAAAGGGGCTATGAAAGGCAGCACTGGCTTTTTGTTCTAGGAGTTTTTCTTGACAAGCAGCTGCTGGATGTTTGCAAGGGGGTTTGGGATATGCAAAAATGAGAGGGTAAGCTGGTACACTGAGCTTGAGAGCTTTTAAAAGCATATCTTCAGGGCTTTGGATGCATTTCAGAGGCTGGGAGTTCCATGCTGAGCAGCTGATGGCACAGAAGAGGTTCTAAAGAAAGAGGCCCTGCTGGAATTGCCTTTTCTTTTGCAGCCTAGAAACTGCACCGCCAACAGCAAAAACGATTCCTCCTCCCTCCCTGCAACATGCAGCATCACATTCCTTTCTGTCTCCAAGAGGCAGGATGCACAGCCGAGCTCTTCCACCCACTGCTCGCACACGACTGGGGCCGCGCCAGCCAAGCGCTTGGCTTTTTGCTGGCCACTGTCAGCGCTCATGGAAACAAGCACACGATAGCGCTGCCCACTTGCAGAAGAAGGAATCACTGCGAGGCCAGCTCGAAAGCAGCCCAAGGGCAGAGGCAACTTGGAAACTTCGCTGCTCTCAAATCAACGGTGTCAGGACAAAAAGATTTCCCTCATCTTCCCCTTGCACGTGCAGACTCCTCTTTGCACCCACACTCCAAGAGCAAGATGAACTCCTTTGCCCTAACTTGCACTTTCCTTCTCAGCTCTAGGCACCATCCTAAGGCTTCCCTCTGCCAGAGTCAGGATCCAAAGACAACGGCAGCAGGGACTGCTCACACACAAAAGGCACCAGGACAAAAGGCTCCCGAGCTTGGCCTTTGCATTCCCGCGGACAGCTCAACAGCTCTAAGCCAGAGAAGTGCCTGCTGGGAAGAGCCTGTAGAATCACTCTGAGCACCTCATGACAAGGAGCTGCAGCGTGTGGGGATGAATCTGCAGCAGCCTCCTGCCCCAGGGTGTCCCCCGGGAGCAGCCATGCGCCAGGCCGTGACTGCCAGCTGCACATGCAAAGGAGCCGGTGTTCCACACCACGGCTGTGCCTGGGACAGAGACACGAGTGGCCACAGAAGTGGCCATGGCACTGTCCGCACGCTGTCCCTGCTGCTTCTCGCCCAGCCACTGGCGGGGCACCAACTGCCAGCCACGCACTCCTAAAGCCACGGGCCCACTGGGACACTGCGGGGGCAGGTGGAAGCCAGCGGCCATTGTGACACAGCGGGGCTGCACAGAAGCCACGGTGCTTTGTGACCCGTGGCTCCCAGGAGAGCCTTTGTGATGCTGGGGACCTACCCGGAAGCCTGGCTCCAGTGTGACACCAGCACAGAAGCTCGGGGAGCCCTGGAGACCGTGGGGACGCTATGGAAGCTGATGGAAGCCTGGACACCACAGTGACACTATGGAAGCTGGTGGAACCGAGGGGCCACAGTGACACTCTGGGGCCTTTTGGAAGCAACGAGACTCTGGTGGGAAGCCACGGGATGATTAATGCTGGCAGGAACCTGCTGCAGGTGGGCTCCTCTCTCCCAGCTTCCACAATGCTGCTAGGATGCCACTGCGGCACTGGCTTGTCACGGGCTCACGGCTTCCTTTGGGAATGGCTCTGCCGCAGGATGGCATGCTGCAGAGAATGCAGGTAGATGTTGTGCTCCCTCCTGGCATGCAGGTGGACAAGAAAGCCTGATCCAGCCCCCGCTCAGCCCATGTGTGGCTGTGGCATTGGGGCGGGGCAACTTTGGGAGCAGCCCCAGCCCTGCTGCTGGTCCCGGCTGGGCACGCAGCTGCTGGGACACAGGTGTGTCCTGATGGCCCCCGTGTACTCGTTTGAGAAGGGAAGGACAGAGTGCATCAGTGAGTTTGGTGTGGCTTACATGCGGCAAGGAGAAGGTGCAGCCCAGAACTGGCTTTCACTTTGAGAAGCTTTTGCTCTTGCGGGAGCAGCTGGTGGACCTTTTCAACCGAGCTGCAAGAGTGAAAAGTGTGATGGCATGTCTCTCTGAGAAGGAAGGTTCCGTGCCGCAGCGTGTTGTGCACAATTGATATGCTGATAAGAGAAGGGGGTGCTTTTGGAACGTGTTCCTTCCTGACACGTCTGTCTGTGGGAGCTTTAGGTGCTTGGACTCAGGGATAGCGAAGGTGTGTGAAAGTGACTGGGCTGCGAGAATCCTGTTGCAACAGGGAAGAGGGAAGGTCAGCAAATGTTTCCTGTCCTGGCACATGTCTCAGTCTGAAGTGCAGTTGGAGATGCTTCACTTCCGCCAAAGACTCTGCCAGCTTGAGAGGAGTTTGCGCTCTATGGAGTTGAGAAAGAAAGTGCGTAGGACAAGCTTGTTTCCTCCAGTTCCTAGACAGCAAAGGGGCTATGAAAGGCAGCACTGGCTTTTTGTTCTAGGAGTTTTTCTTGACAAGCAGCTGCTGGATGTTTGCAAGGGGGTTTGGGATATGCAAAAATGAGAGGGTAAGCTGGTACACTGAGCTTGAGAGCTTTTAAAAGCATATCTTCAGGGCTTTGGATGCATTTCAGAGGCTGGGAGTTCCATGCTGAGCAGCTGATGGCACAGAAGAGGTTCTAAAGAAAGAGGCCGTGCTGGAATTGCCTTTTCTTTTGCAGCCTAGAAACTGCACAGCCAACAGCAAAAACGATTCCTCCTCCCTCCCTGCAACATGCAGCATCACATTCCTTTCTGTCACCAAGAGGCAGGATGCACAGCCGAGCTCTTCCACCCACTGCTCGCACACGACTGGGGCCGCGCCAGCCAAGCGCTTGGCTTTTTGCTGGCCACTGTCAGCGCTCATGGAAACAAGCACACGATAGCGCTGCCCACTTGCAGAAGAAGGAATCACTGCGAGGCCAGCTCGAAAGCAGCCCAAGGGCAGAGGCAACTTGGAAACTTCGCTGCTCTCAAATCAACGGTGTCAGGACAAAAAGATTTCCCTCATCTTCCCCTTGCACGTGCAGACTCCTCTTTGCACCCACACTCCAAGAGCAAGATGAACTCCTTTGCCCTAACTTGCACTTTCCTTCTCAGCTCTAGGCACCATCCTAAGGCTTCCCTCTGCCAGAGTCAGGATCCAAAGACAACGGCACCAGGGACTGCTCACACACAAAAGGCACCAGGACAAAAGGCTCCCGAGCTTGGCCTTTGCATTCCCGCGGACAGCTCAACAGCTCTAAGCCAGAGAAGTGCCTGCTGGGAAGAGCCTTTAGAATCACTCTGAGCACCTCATGACAAGGAGCTGCAGCGTGTGGGGATGAATCTGCAGCAGCCTCCTGCCCCAGGGTGTCCCCTGGGAGCAGCCATGCGCCAGGCCGTGACTGCCAGCTGCACATGCAAAGGAGCCGGTGTTCCACACCACGGCTGTGCCTGGGACAGAGACACGAGTGGCCACAGAAGTGGCCATGGCACTGTCCGCACGCTGTCCCTGCTGCTTCTCGCCCAGCCGCTGGCGGGGCACCAACTGCCAGCCACGCACTCCTAAAGCCACGGGCCCACTGGGACACTGCGGGGGCAGGTGGAAGCCAGCGGCCATTGTGACACAGCGGGGCTGCACAGAAGCCACGGTGCTTTGTGACCCGTGGCTCCCAGGAGAGCCTTTGTGATGCTGGGGACCTACCCGGAAGCCTGGCTCCAGTGTGACACCAGCACAGAAGCTCGGGGAGCCCTGGAGACCGTGGGGACGCTATGGAAGCTGATGGAAGCCTGGACACCACAGTGACACTATGGAAGCTGGTGGAACCGAGGGGCCACAGTGACACTCTGGGGCCTTTTGGAAGCAACGAGACTCTGGTGGGAAGCCACGGGATGATTAATGCTGGCAGGAACCTGCTGCAGGTGGGCTCCTCTCTCCCAGCTTCCACAAGTGCTGCTAGGATGCCACTGCGGCACTGGCTTGTCACGGGCTCACGGCTTCCTTTGGGAATGGCTCTGCTGCAGGATGGCATGCTGCAGAGAATGCAGGTAGATGTTGTGCTCCCTCCTGGCATGCAGGTGGACAAGAAAGCCTGATCCAGCCCCCGCTCAGCCCATGTGTGGCTGTGGCATTGGGGCGGGGCAACTTTGGGAGCAGCCCCAGCCCTGCTGCTGGTCCCGGCTGGGCACGCAGCTGCTGGGACACAGGTGTGTCCTGATGGCCCCCGTGTACTCATTTGAGAAGGGAAGGACAGAGTGCATCAGTGAGTTTGGTGTGGCTTACATGCGGCAAGGAGAAGGTGCAGCCCAGAACTGGCTTTCACTTTGAGAAGCTTTTGCTCTTGTGGGAGCAGCTGGTGGACCTTTTCAACCGAGCTGCAAGAGTGAAAAGTGTGATGGCATGTCTATCTGAGAAGGAAGGTTCCGTGCCGCAGCGTGTTGTGCACAATTGATATGCTGATAAGAGAAGGGAGTGCTTTTGGAACGTGTTCCTTCCTGACACGTCTGTCTGTGGGAGCTTTAGGTGCTTGGACTCAGGGATAGCGAAGGTGTGTGAAAGTGACTGGGCTGCGAGAATCCTGTTGCAACAGGGAAGAGGGAAGGTCAGCAAATGTTTCCTGTCCTGGCACATGTCTCAGTCTGAAGTGCAGCTGGAGATGCTTCACTTCCGCCAAAGACTCTGCCAGCTTGAGAGGAGTTTGCGCTCTATGGAGTTGAGAAAGAAAGTGCGTAGGACAAGCTTGTTTCCTCCAGTTCCTAGACAGCAAAGGGGCTATGAAAGGCAGCACTGGCTTTTTGTTCTAGGAGTTTTTCTTGACAAGCAGCTGCTGGATGTTTGCAAGGGGGTTTGGGATATGCAAAAAGGAGAGGGTAAGCTGGTACACTGAGCTTGAGAGCTTTTAAAAGCATATCTTCAGGGCTTTGGATGCATTTCAGAGGCTGGGAGTTCCATGCTGAGCAGCTGATGGCACAGAAGAGGTTCTAAAGAAAGAGGCCGTGCTGGAATTGCCTTTTCTTTTGCAGCCTAGAAACTGCACCGCCAACAGCAAAAACGATTCCTCCTCCCTCCCTGCAACATGCAGCATCACATTCCTTTCTGTCTCCAAGAGGCAGGATGCACAGCCGAGCTCTTCCACCCACTGCTCGCACACAACTGGAGCCGCGCCAGCCAAGCGCTTGGCTTTTTGCTGGCCACTGTCAGCGCTCATGGAAACAAGCACACGATAGCGCTGCCCACTTGCAGAAGAAGGAATCACTGCGAGGCCAGCTCGAAAGCAGCCCAAGGGCAGAGGCAACTTGGAAACTTCGCTGCTCTCAAATCAACGGTGTCAGGACAAAAAGATTTCCCTCATCTTCCCCTTGCACGTGCAGACTCCTCTTTGCACCCACACTCCAAGAGCAAGATGAACTCCTTTGCCCTAACTTGCACTTTCCTTCTCAGCTCTAGGCACCATCCTAAGGCTTCCCTCTGCCAGAGTCAGGATCCAAAGACAACGGCAGCAGGGACTGCTCACACACAAAAGGCACCAGGACAAAAGGCTCCCGAGCTTGGCCTTTGCATTCCCGCGGACAGCTCAACAGCTCTAAGCCAGAGAAGTGCCTGCTGGGAAGAGCCTGTAGAATCACTCTGAGCACCTCATGACAAGGAGCTGCAGCGTGTGGGGATGAATCTGCAGCAGCCTCCTGCCCCAGGGTGTCCCCCGGGAGCAGCCATGCGCCAGGCCGTGACTGCCAGCTGCACATGCAAAGGAGCCGGTGTTCCACACCACGGCTGTGCCTGGGACAGAGACACGAGTGGCCACAGAAGTGGCCATGGCACTGTCCGCACGCTGTCCCTGCTGCTTCTCGCCCAGCCACTGGCGGGGCACCAACTGCCAGCCACGCACTCCTAAAGCCACGGGCCCACTGGGACACTGCGGGGGCAGGTGGAAGCCAGCGGCCATTGTGACACAGCGGGGCTGCACAGAAGCCACGGTGCTTTGTGACCCGTGGCTCCCAGGAGAGCCTTTGTGATGCTGGGGACCTACCCGGAAGCCTGGCTCCAGTGTGACACCAGCACAGAAGCTCGGGGAGCCCTGGAGACCGTGGGGACGCTATGGAAGCTGATGGAAGCCTGGACACCACAGTGACACTATGGAAGCTGGTGGAACCGAGGGGCCACAGTGACACTCTGGGGCCTTTTGGAAGCAACGAGACTCTGGTGGGAAGCCACGGGATGATTAATGCTGGCAGGAACCTGCTGCAGGTGGGCTCCTCTCTCCCAGCTTCCACAAGTGCTGCTAGGATGCCACTGCGGCACTGGCTTGTCACGGGCTCACGGCTTCCTTTGGGAATGGCTCTGCCGCAGGATGGCATGCTGCAGAGAATGCAGGTAGATGTTGTGCTCCCTCCTGGCATGCAGGTGGACAAGAAAGCCTGATCCAGCCCCCGCTCAGCCCATGTGTGGCTGTGGCATTGGGGCGGGGCAACTTTGGGAGCAGCCCCAGCCCTGCTGCTGGTCCCGGCTGGGCACGCAGCTGCTGGGACACAGGTGTGTCCTGATGGCCCCCGTGTACTCGTTTGAGAAGGGAAGGACAGAGTGCATCAGTGAGTTTGGTGTGGCTTACATGCGGCAAGGAGAAGGTGCAGCCCAGAACTGGCTTTCACTTTGAGAAGCTTTTGCTCTTGCGGGAGCAGCTGGTGGACCTTTTCAACCGAGCTGCAAGAGTGAAAAGTGTGATGGCATGTCTATCTGAGAAGGAAGGTTCCGTGCCGCAGCGTGTTGTGCACAATTGATATGCTGATAAGAGAAGGGGGTGCTTTTGGAACGTGTTCCTTCCTGACACGTCTGTCTGTGGGAGCTTTAGGTGCTTGGACTCAGGGATAGCGAAGGTGTGTGAAAGTGACTGGGCTGCGAGAATCCTGTTGCAACAGGGAAGAGGGAAGGTCAGCAAATGTTTCCTGTCCTGGCACATGTCTCAGTCTGAAGTGCAGTTGGAGATGCTTCACTTCCGCCAAAGACTCTGCCAGCTTGAGAGGAGTTTGCGCTCTATGGAGTTGAGAAAGAAAGTGCGTAGGACAAGCTTGTTTCCTCCAGTTCCTAGACAGCAAAGGGGCTATGAAAGGCAGCACTGGCTTTTTGTTCTAGGAGTTTTTCTTGACAAGCAGCTGCTGGATGTTTGGAAGGGGGTTTGGGATATGCAAAAATGAGAGGGTAAGCTGGTACACTGAGCTTGAGAGCTTTTAAAAGCATATCTTCAGGGCTTTGGATGCATTTCAGAGGCTGGGAGTTCCATGCTGAGCAGCTGATGGCACAGAAGAGGTTCTAAAGAAAGAGGCCGTGCTGGAATTGCCTTTTCTTTTGCAGCCTAGAAACTGCACAGCCAACAGCAAAAACGATTCCTCCTCCCTCCCTGCAACATGCAGCATCACATTCCTTTCTGTCCCCAAGAGGCAGGATGCACAGCCGAGCTCTTCCACCCACTGCTCGCACACGACTGGGGCCGCGCCAGCCAAGCGCTTGGCTTTTTGCTGGCCACTGTCAGCGCTCATGGAAACAAGCACACGATAGCGCTGCCCACTTGCAGAAGAAGGAATCACTGCGAGGCCAGCTCGAAAGCAGCCCAAGGGCAGAGGCAACTTGGAAACTTCGCTGCTCTCAAATCAACGGTGTCAGGACAAAAAGATTTCCCTCATCTTCCCCTTGCACGTGCAGACTCCTCTTTGCACCCACACTCCAAGAGCAAGATGAACTCCTTTGCCCTAACTTGCACTTTCCTTCTCAGCTCTAGGCACCATCCTAAGGCTTCCCTCTGCCAGAGTCAGGATCCAAAGACAACGGCACCAGGGACTGCTCACACACAAAAGGCACCAGGACAAAAGGCTCCCGAGCTTGGCCTTTGCATTCCCGCGGACAGCTCAACAGCTCTAAGCCAGAGAAGTGCCTGCTGGGAAGAGCCTTTAGAATCACTCTGAGCACCTCATGACAAGGAGCTGCAGCGTGTGGGGATGAATCTGCAGCAGCCTCCTGCCCCAGGGTGTCCCCCGGGAGCAGCCATGCGCCAGGCCGTGACTGCCAGCTGCACATGCAAAGGAGCCGGTGTTCCACACCACGGCTGTGCCTGGGACAGAGACACGAGTGGCCACAGAAGTGGCCATGGCACTGTCCGCACGCTGTCCCTGCTGCTTCTCGCCCAGCCGCTGGCGGGGCACCAACTGCCAGCCACGCACTCCTAAAGCCACGGGCCCACTGGGACACTGCGGGGGCAGGTGGAAGCCAGCGGCCATTGTGACACAGCGGGGCTGCACAGAAGCCACGGTGCTTTGTGACCCGTGGCTCCCAGGAGAGCCTTTGTGATGCTGGGGACCTACCCGGAAGCCTGGCTCCAGTGTGACACCAGCACAGAAGCTCGGGGAGCCCTGGAGACCGTGGGGACGCTATGGAAGCTGATGGAAGCCTGGACACCACAGTGACACTATGGAAGCTGGTGGAACCGAGGGGCCACAGTGACACTCTGGGGCCTTTTGGAAGCAACGAGACTCTGGTGGGAAGCCACGGGATGATTAATGCTGGCAGGAACCTGCTGCAGGTGGGCTCCTCTCTCCCAGCTTCCACAAGTGCTGCTAGGATGCCACTGCGGCACTGGCTTGTCACGGGCTCACGGCTTCCTTTGGGAATGGCTCTGCCGCAGGATGGCATGCTGCAGAGAATGCAGGTAGATGTTGTGCTCCCTCCTGGCATGCAGGTGGACAAGAAAGCCTGATCCAGCCCCCGCTCAGCCCATGTGTGGCTGTGGCATTGGGGCGGGGCAACTTTGGGAGCAGCCCCAGCCCTGCTGCTGGTCCCGGCTGGGCACGCAGCTGCTGGGACACAGGTGTGTCCTGATGGCCCCCGTGTACTCATTTGAGAAGGGAAGGACAGAGTGCATCAGTGAGTTTGGTGTGGCTTACATGCGGCAAGGAGAAGGTGCAGCCCAGAACTGGCTTTCACTTTGAGAAGCTTTTGCTCTTGTGGGAGCAGCTGGTGGACCTTTTCAACCGAGCTGCAAGAGTGAAAAGTGTGATGGCATGTCTATCTGAGAAGGAAGGTTCAGTGCCGCAGCGTGTTGTGCACAATTGATATGCTGATAAGAGAAGGGAGTGCTTTTGGAACGTGTTCCTTCCTGACACGTCTGTCTGTGGGAGCTTTAGGTGCTTGGACTCAGGGATAGCGAAGGTGTGTGAAAGTGACTGGGCTGCGAGAATCCTGTTGCAACAGGGAAGAGGGAAGGTCAGCAAATGTTTCCTGTCCTGGCACATGTCTCAGTCTGAAGTGCAGCTGGAGATGCTTCACTTCCGCCAAAGACTCTGCCAGCTTGAGAGGAGTTTGCGCTCTATGGAGTTGAGAAAGAAAGTGCGTAGGACAAGCTTGTTTCCTCCAGTTCCTAGACAGCAAAGGGGCTATGAAAGGCAGCACTGGCTTTTTGTTCTAGGAGTTTTTCTTGACAAGCAGCTGCTGGATGTTTGCAAGGGGGTTTGGGATATGCAAAAATGAGAGGGTAAGCTGGTACACTGAGCTTGAGAGCTTTTAAAAGCATATCTTCAGGGCTTTGGATGCATTTCAGAGGCTGGGAGTTCCATGCTGAGCAGCTGATGGCACAGAAGAGGTTCTAAAGAAAGAGGCCCTGCTGGAATTGCCTTTTCTTTTGCAGCCTAGAAACTGCACCGCCAACAGCAAAAACGATTCCTCCTCCCTCCCTGCAACATGCAGCATCACATTCCTTTCTGTCTCCAAGAGGCAGGATGCACAGCCGAGCTCTTCCACCCACTGCTCGCACACGACTGGGGCCGCGCCAGCCAAGCGCTTGGCTTTTTGCTGGCCACTGTCAGCGCTCATGGAAACAAGCACACGATAGCGCTGCCCACTTGCAGAAGAAGGAATCACTGCGAGGCCAGCTCGAAAGCAGCCCAAGGGCAGAGGCAACTTGGAAACTTCGCTGCTCTCAAATCAACGGTGTCAGGACAAAAAGATTTCCCTCATCTTCCCCTTGCACGTGCAGACTCCTCTTTGCACCCACACTCCAAGAGCAAGATGAACTCCTTTGCCCTAACTTGCACTTTCCTTCTCAGCTCTAGGCACCATCCTAAGGCTTCCCTCTGCCAGAGTCAGGATCCAAAGACAACGGCAGCAGGGACTGCTCACACACAAAAGGCACCAGGACAAAAGGCTCCCGAGCTTGGCCTTTGCATTCCCGCGGACAGCTCAACAGCTCTAAGCCAGAGAAGTGCCTGCTGGGAAGAGCCTGTAGAATCACTCTGAGCACCTCATGACAAGGAGCTGCAGCGTGTGGGGATGAATCTGCAGCAGCCTCCTGCCCCAGGGTGTCCCCCGGGAGCAGCCATGCGCCAGGCCGTGACTGCCAGCTGCACATGCAAAGGAGCCGGTGTTCCACACCACGGCTGTGCCTGGGACAGAGACACGAGTGGCCACAGAAGTGGCCATGGCACTGTCCGCACGCTGTCCCTGCTGCTTCTCGCCCAGCCACTGGCGGGGCACCAACTGCCAGCCACGCACTCCTAAAGCCACGGGCCCACTGGGACACTGCGGGGGCAGGTGGAAGCCAGCGGCCATTGTGACACAGCGGGGCTGCACAGAAGCCACGGTGCTTTGTGACCCGTGGCTCCCAGGAGAGCCTTTGTGATGCTGGGGACCTACCCGGAAGCCTGGCTCCAGTGTGACACCAGCACAGAAGCTCGGGGAGCCCTGGAGACCGTGGGGACGCTATGGAAGCTGATGGAAGCCTGGACACCACAGTGACACTATGGAAGCTGGTGGAACCGAGGGGCCACAGTGACACTCTGGGGCCTTTTGGAAGCAACGAGACTCTGGTGGGAAGCCACGGGATGATTAATGCTGGCAGGAACCTGCTGCAGGTGGGCTCCTCTCTCCCAGCTTCCACAATGCTGCTAGGATGCCACTGCGGCACTGGCTTGTCACGGGCTCACGGCTTCCTTTGGGAATGGCTCTGCCGCAGGATGGCATGCTGCAGAGAATGCAGGTAGATGTTGTGCTCCCTCCTGGCATGCAGGTGGACAAGAAAGCCTGATCCAGCCCCCGCTCAGCCCATGTGTGGCTGTGGCATTGGGGCGGGGCAACTTTGGGAGCAGCCCCAGCCCTGCTGCTGGTCCCGGCTGGGCACGCAGCTGCTGGGACACAGGTGTGTCCTGATGGCCCCCGTGTACTCGTTTGAGAAGGGAAGGACAGAGTGCATCAGTGAGTTTGGTGTGGCTTACATGCGGCAAGGAGAAGGTGCAGCCCAGAACTGGCTTTCACTTTGAGAAGCTTTTGCTCTTGCGGGAGCAGCTGGTGGACCTTTTCAACCGAGCTGCAAGAGTGAAAAGTGTGATGGCATGTCTCTCTGAGAAGGAAGGTTCCGTGCCGCAGCGTGTTGTGCACAATTGATATGCTGATAAGAGAAGGGGGTGCTTTTGGAACGTGTTCCTTCCTGACACGTCTGTCTGTGGGAGCTTTAGGTGCTTGGACTCAGGGATAGCGAAGGTGTGTGAAAGTGACTGGGCTGCGAGAATCCTGTTGCAACAGGGAAGAGGGAAGGTCAGCAAATGTTTCCTGTCCTGGCACATGTCTCAGTCTGAAGTGCAGTTGGAGATGCTTCACTTCCGCCAAAGACTCTGCCAGCTTGAGAGGAGTTTGCGCTCTATGGAGTTGAGAAAGAAAGTGCGTAGGACAAGCTTGTTTCCTCCAGTTCCTAGACAGCAAAGGGGCTATGAAAGGCAGCACTGGCTTTTTGTTCTAGGAGTTTTTCTTGACAAGCAGCTGCTGGATGTTTGCAAGGGGGTTTGGGATATGCAAAAATGAGAGGGTAAGCTGGTACACTGAGCTTGAGAGCTTTTAAAAGCATATCTTCAGGGCTTTGGATGCATTTCAGAGGCTGGGAGTTCCATGCTGAGCAGCTGATGGCACAGAAGAGGTTCTAAAGAAAGAGGCCGTGCTGGAATTGCCTTTTCTTTTGCAGCCTAGAAACTGCACAGCCAACAGCAAAAACGATTCCTCCTCCCTCCCTGCAACATGCAGCATCACATTCCTTTCTGTCACCAAGAGGCAGGATGCACAGCCGAGCTCTTCCACCCACTGCTCGCACACGACTGGGGCCGCGCCAGCCAAGCGCTTGGCTTTTTGCTGGCCACTGTCAGCGCTCATGGAAACAAGCACACGATAGCGCTGCCCACTTGCAGAAGAAGGAATCACTGCGAGGCCAGCTCGAAAGCAGCCCAAGGGCAGAGGCAACTTGGAAACTTCGCTGCTCTCAAATCAACGGTGTCAGGACAAAAAGATTTCCCTCATCTTCCCCTTGCACGTGCAGACTCCTCTTTGCACCCACACTCCAAGAGCAAGATGAACTCCTTTGCCCTAACTTGCACTTTCCTTCTCAGCTCTAGGCACCATCCTAAGGCTTCCCTCTGCCAGAGTCAGGATCCAAAGACAACGGCACCAGGGACTGCTCACACACAAAAGGCACCAGGACAAAAGGCTCCCGAGCTTGGCCTTTGCATTCCCGCGGACAGCTCAACAGCTCTAAGCCAGAGAAGTGCCTGCTGGGAAGAGCCTTTAGAATCACTCTGAGCACCTCATGACAAGGAGCTGCAGCGTGTGGGGATGAATCTGCAGCAGCCTCCTGCCCCAGGGTGTCCCCTGGGAGCAGCCATGCGCCAGGCCGTGACTGCCAGCTGCACATGCAAAGGAGCCGGTGTTCCACACCACGGCTGTGCCTGGGACAGAGACACGAGTGGCCACAGAAGTGGCCATGGCACTGTCCGCACGCTGTCCCTGCTGCTTCTCGCCCAGCCGCTGGCGGGGCACCAACTGCCAGCCACGCACTCCTAAAGCCACGGGCCCACTGGGACACTGCGGGGGCAGGTGGAAGCCAGCGGCCATTGTGACACAGCGGGGCTGCACAGAAGCCACGGTGCTTTGTGACCCGTGGCTCCCAGGAGAGCCTTTGTGATGCTGGGGACCTACCCGGAAGCCTGGCTCCAGTGTGACACCAGCACAGAAGCTCGGGGAGCCCTGGAGACCGTGGGGACGCTATGGAAGCTGATGGAAGCCTGGACACCACAGTGACACTATGGAAGCTGGTGGAACCGAGGGGCCACAGTGACACTCTGGGGCCTTTTGGAAGCAACGAGACTCTGGTGGGAAGCCACGGGATGATTAATGCTGGCAGGAACCTGCTGCAGGTGGGCTCCTCTCTCCCAGCTTCCACAAGTGCTGCTAGGATGCCACTGCGGCACTGGCTTGTCACGGGCTCACGGCTTCCTTTGGGAATGGCTCTGCTGCAGGATGGCATGCTGCAGAGAATGCAGGTAGATGTTGTGCTCCCTCCTGGCATGCAGGTGGACAAGAAAGCCTGATCCAGCCCCCGCTCAGCCCATGTGTGGCTGTGGCATTGGGGCGGGGCAACTTTGGGAGCAGCCCCAGCCCTGCTGCTGGTCCCGGCTGGGCACGCAGCTGCTGGGACACAGGTGTGTCCTGATGGCCCCCGTGTACTCATTTGAGAAGGGAAGGACAGAGTGCATCAGTGAGTTTGGTGTGGCTTACATGCGGCAAGGAGAAGGTGCAGCCCAGAACTGGCTTTCACTTTGAGAAGCTTTTGCTCTTGTGGGAGCAGCTGGTGGACCTTTTCAACCGAGCTGCAAGAGTGAAAAGTGTGATGGCATGTCTATCTGAGAAGGAAGGTTCCGTGCCGCAGCGTGTTGTGCACAATTGATATGCTGATAAGAGAAGGGAGTGCTTTTGGAACGTGTTCCTTCCTGACACGTCTGTCTGTGGGAGCTTTAGGTGCTTGGACTCAGGGATAGCGAAGGTGTGTGAAAGTGACTGGGCTGCGAGAATCCTGTTGCAACAGGGAAGAGGGAAGGTCAGCAAATGTTTCCTGTCCTGGCACATGTCTCAGTCTGAAGTGCAGCTGGAGATGCTTCACTTCCGCCAAAGACTCTGCCAGCTTGAGAGGAGTTTGCGCTCTATGGAGTTGAGAAAGAAAGTGCGTAGGACAAGCTTGTTTCCTCCAGTTCCTAGACAGCAAAGGGGCTATGAAAGGCAGCACTGGCTTTTTGTTCTAGGAGTTTTTCTTGACAAGCAGCTGCTGGATGTTTGCAAGGGGGTTTGGGATATGCAAAAAGGAGAGGGTAAGCTGGTACACTGAGCTTGAGAGCTTTTAAAAGCATATCTTCAGGGCTTTGGATGCATTTCAGAGGCTGGGAGTTCCATGCTGAGCAGCTGATGGCACAGAAGAGGTTCTAAAGAAAGAGGCCGTGCTGGAATTGCCTTTTCTTTTGCAGCCTAGAAACTGCACCGCCAACAGCAAAAACGATTCCTCCTCCCTCCCTGCAACATGCAGCATCACATTCCTTTCTGTCTCCAAGAGGCAGGATGCACAGCCGAGCTCTTCCACCCACTGCTCGCACACAACTGGAGCCGCGCCAGCCAAGCGCTTGGCTTTTTGCTGGCCACTGTCAGCGCTCATGGAAACAAGCACACGATAGCGCTGCCCACTTGCAGAAGAAGGAATCACTGCGAGGCCAGCTCGAAAGCAGCCCAAGGGCAGAGGCAACTTGGAAACTTCGCTGCTCTCAAATCAACGGTGTCAGGACAAAAAGATTTCCCTCATCTTCCCCTTGCACGTGCAGACTCCTCTTTGCACCCACACTCCAAGAGCAAGATGAACTCCTTTGCCCTAACTTGCACTTTCCTTCTCAGCTCTAGGCACCATCCTAAGGCTTCCCTCTGCCAGAGTCAGGATCCAAAGACAACGGCAGCAGGGACTGCTCACACACAAAAGGCACCAGGACAAAAGGCTCCCGAGCTTGGCCTTTGCATTCCCGCGGACAGCTCAACAGCTCTAAGCCAGAGAAGTGCCTGGTGGGAAGAGCCTTTAGAATCACTCTGAGCACCTCATGACAAGGAGCTGCAGCGTGTGGGGATGAATCTGCAGCAGCCTCCTGCCCCAGGGTGTCCCCTGGGAGCAGCCATGCGCCAGGCCGTGACTGCCAGCTGCACATGCAAAGGAGCCGGTGTTCCACACCACGGCTGTGCCTGGGACAGAGACACGAGTGGCCACAGAAGTGGCCATGGCACTGTCCGCACGCTGTCCCTGCTGCTTCTCGCCCAGCCGCTGGCGGGGCACCAACTGCCAGCCACGCACTCCTAAAGCCACGGGCCCACTGGGACACTGCGGGGGCAGGTGGAAGCCAGCGGCCATTGTGACACAGCGGGGCTGCACAGAAGCCACGGTGCTTTGTGACCCGTGGCTCCCAGGAGAGCCTTTGTGATGCTGGGGACCTACCCGGAAGCCTGGCTCCAGTGTGACACCAGCACAGAAGCTCGGGGAGCCCTGGAGACCGTGGGGACGCTATGGAAGCTGATGGAAGCCTGGACACCACAGTGACACTATGGAAGCTGGTGGAACCGAGGGGCCACAGTGACACTCTGGGGCCTTTTGGAAGCAACGAGACTCTGGTGGGAAGCCACGGGATGATTAATGCTGGCAGGAACCTGCTGCAGGTGGGCTCCTCTCTCCCAGCTTCCACAAGTGCTGCTAGGATGCCACTGCGGCACTGGCTTGTCACGGGCTCACGGCTTCCTTTGGGAATGGCTCTGCTGCAGGATGGCATGCTGCAGAGAATGCAGGTAGATGTTGTGCTCCCTCCTGGCATGCAGGTGGACAAGAAAGCCTGATCCAGCCCCCGCTCAGCCCATGTGTGGCTGTGGCATTGGGGCGGGGCAACTTTGGGAGCAGCCCCAGCCCTGCTGCTGGTCCCGGCTGGGCACGCAGCTGCTGGGACACAGGTGTGTCCTGATGGCCCCCGTGTACTCGTTTGAGAAGGGAAGGACAGAGTGCATCAGTGAGTTTGGTGTGGCTTACATGCGGCAAGGAGAAGGTGCAGCCCAGAACTGGCTTTCACTTTGAGAAGCTTTTGCTCTTGCGGGAGCAGCTGGTGGACCTTTTCAACCGAGCTGCAAGAGTGAAAAGTGTGATGGCATGTCTCTCTGAGAAGGAAGGTTCCGTGCCGCAGCGTGTTGTGCACAATTGATATGCTGATAAGAGAAGGGAGTGCTTTTGGAACGTGTTCCTTCCTGACACGTCTGCCTGTGGGAGCTTTAGGTGCTTGGACTCAGGGATAGCGAAGGTGTGTGAAAGTGACTGGGCTGCGAGAATCCTGTTGCAACAGGGAAGAGGGAAGGTCAGCAAATGTTTCCTGTCCTGGCACATGTCTCAGTCTGAAGTGCAGTTGGAGATGCTTCACTTCCGCCAAAGACTCTGCCAGCTTGAGAGGAGTTTGCGCTCTATGGAGTTGAGAAAGAAAGTGCGTAGGACAAGCTTGTTTCCTCCAGTTCCTAGACAGCAAAGGGGCTATGAAAGGCAGCACTGGCTTTTTGTTCTAGGAGTTTTTCTTGACAAGCAGCTGCTGGATGTTTGGAAGGGGGTTTGGGATATGCAAAAAGGAGAGGGTAAGCTGGTACACTGAGCTTGAGAGCAAAAGCATATCTTCAGGGCTTTGGATGCATTTCAGAGGCTGGGAGTTCCATGCTGAGCAGCTGATGGCACAGAAGAGGTTCTAAAGAAAGAGGCCGTGCTGGAATTGCCTTTTCTTTTGCAGCCTAGAAACTGCACAGCCAACAGCAAAAACGATTCCTCCTCCCTCCCTGCAACATGCAGCATCACATTCCTTTCTGTCTCCAAGAGGCAGGATGCACAGCCGAGCTCTTCCACCCACTGCTCGCACACGACTGGAGCCGCGCCAGCCAAGCGCTTGGCTTTTTGCTGGCCACTGTCAGCGCTCATGGAAACAAGCACACGATAGCGCTGCCCACTTGCAGAAGAAGGAATCACTGCGAGGCCAGCTCGAAAGCAGCCCAAGGGCAGAGGCAACTTGGAAACTTCGCTGCTCTCAAATCAACGGTGTCAGGACAAAAAGATTTCCCTCATCTTCCCCTTGCACGTGCAGACTCCTCTTTGCACCCACACTCCAAGAGCAAGATGAACTCCTTTGCCCTAACTTGCACTTTCCTTCTCAGCTCTAGGCACCATCCTAAGGCTTCCCTCTGCCAGAGTCAGGATCCAAAGACAACGGCACCAGGGACTGCTCACACACAAAAGGCACCAGGACAAAAGGCTCCCGAGCTTGGCCTTTGCATTCCCGCGGACAGCTCAACAGCTCTAAGCCAGAGAAGTGCCTGCTGGGAAGAGCCTGTAGAATCACTCTGAGCACCTCATGACAAGGAGCTGCAGCGTGTGGGGATGAATCTGCAGCAGCCTCCTGCCCCAGGGTGTCCCCTGGGAGCAGCCATGCACCAGGCCGTGACTGCCAGCTGCACATGCAAAGGAGCCGGTGTTCCACACCACGGCTGTGCCTGGGACAGAGACACGAGTGGCCACAGAAGTGGCCATGGCACTGTCCGCACGCTGTCCCTGCTGCTTCTCGCCCAGCCGCTGGCGGGGCACCAACTGCCAGCCACGCACTCCTAAAGCCACGGGCCCACTGGGACACTGCGGGGGCAGGTGGAAGCCAGCGGCCATTGTGACACAGCGGGGCTGCACAGAAGCCACGGTGCTTTGTGACCCGTGGCTCCCAGGAGAGCCTTTGTGATGCTGGGGACCTACCCGGAAGCCTGGCTCCAGTGTGACACCAGCACAGAAGCTCGGGGAGCCCTGGAGACCGTGGGGACGCTATGGAAGCTGATGGAAGCCTGGACACCACAGTGACACTATGGAAGCTGGTGGAACCGAGGGGCCACAGTGACACTCTGGGGCCTTTTGGAAGCAACGAGACTCTGGTGGGAAGCCACGGGATGATTAATGCTGGCAGGAACCTGCTGCAGGTGGGCTCCTCTCTCCCAGCTTCCACAAGTGCTGCTAGGATGCCACTGCGGCACTGGCTTGTCACGGGCTCACGGCTTCCTTTGGGAATGGCTCTGCCGCAGGATGGCATGCTGCAGAGAATGCAGGTAGATGTTGTGCTCCCTCCTGGCATGCAGGTGGACAAGAAAGCCTGATCCAGCCCCCGCTCAGCCCATGTGTGGCTGTGGCATTGGGGCGGGGCAACTTTGGGAGCAGCCCCAGCCCTGCTGCTGGTCCCGGCTGGGCACGCAGCTGCTGGGACACAGGTGTGTCCTGATGGCCCCCGTGTACTCGTTTGAGAAGGGAAGGACAGAGTGCATCAGTGAGTTTGGTGTGGCTTACATGCGGCAAGGAGAAGGTGCAGCCCAGAACTGGCTTTCACTTTGAGAAGCTTTTGCTCTTGCGGGAGCAGCTGGTGGACCTTTTCAACCGAGCTGCAAGAGTGAAAAGTGTGATGGCATGTCTCTCTGAGAAGGAAGGTTCCGTGCCGCAGCGTGTTGTGCACAATTGATATGCTGATAAGAGAAGGGAGTGCTTTTGGAACGTGTTCCTTCCTGACACGTCTGTCTGTGGGAGCTTTAGGTGCTTGGACTCAGGGATAGCGAAGGTGTGTGAAAGTGACTGGGCTGCGAGAATCCTGTTGCAACAGGGAAGAGGGAAGGTCAGCAAATGTTTCCTGTCCTGGCACATGTCTCAGTCTGAAGTGCAGCTGGAGATGCTTCACTTCCGCCAAAGACTCTGCCAGCTTGAGAGGAGTTTGCGCTCTATGGAGTTGAGAAAGAAAGTGCGTAGGACAAGCTTGTTTCCTCCAGTTCCTAGACAGCAAAGGGGCTATGAAAGGCAGCACTGGCTTTTTGTTCTAGGAGTTTTTCTTGACAAGCAGCTGCTGGATGTTTGCAAGGGGGTTTGGGATATGCAAAAAGGAGAGGGTAAGCTGGTACACTGAGCTTGAGAGCTTTTAAAAGCATATCTTCAGGGCTTTGGATGCATTTCAGAGGCTGGGAGTTCCATGCTGAGCAGCTGATGGCACAGAAGAGGTTCTAAAGAAAGAGGCCGTGCTGGAATTGCCTTTTCTTTTGCAGCCTAGAAACTGCACCGCCAACAGCAAAAACGATTCCTCCTCCCTCCCTGCAACATGCAGCATCACATTCCTTTCTGTCTCCAAGAGGCAGGATGCACAGCCGAGCTCTTCCACCCACTGCTCGCACACGACTGGAGCCGCGCCAGCCAAGCGCTTGGCTTTTTGCTGGCCACTGTCAGCGCTCATGGAAACAAGCACACGATAGCGCTGCCCACTTGCAGAAGAAGGAATCACTGCGAGGCCAGCTCGAAAGCAGCCCAAGGGCAGAGGCAACTTGGAAACTTCGCTGCTCTCAAATCAACGGTGTCAGGACAAAAAGATTTCCCTCATCTTCCCCTTGCACGTGCAGACTCCTCTTTGCACCCACACTCCAAGAGCAAGATGAACTCCTTTGCCCTAACTTGCACTTTCCTTCTCAGCTCTAGGCACCATCCTAAGGCTTCCCTCTGCCAGAGTCAGGATCCAAAGACAACGGCACCAGGGACTGCTCACACACAAAAGGCACCAGGACAAAAGGCTCCCGAGCTTGGCCTTTGCATTCCCGCGGACAGCTCAACAGCTCTAAGCCAGAGAAGTGCCTGCTGGGAAGAGCCTTTAGAATCACTCTGAGCACCTCATGACAAGGAGCTGCAGCGTGTGGGGATGAATCTGCAGCAGCCTCCTGCCCCAGGGTGTCCCCCGGGAGCAGCCATGCGCCAGGCCGTGACTGCCAGCTGCACATGCAAAGGAGCCGGTGTTCCACACCACGGCTGTGCCTGGGACAGAGACACGAGTGGCCACAGAAGTGGCCATGGCACTGTCCGCACGCTGTCCCTGCTGCTTCTCGCCCAGCCGCTGGCGGGGCACCAACTGCCAGCCACGCACTCCTAAAGCCACGGGCCCACTGGGACACTGCGGGGGCAGGTGGAAGCCAGCGGCCATTGTGACACAGCGGGGCTGCACAGAAGCCACGGTGCTTTGTGACCCGTGGCTCCCAGGAGAGCCTTTGTGATGCTGGGGACCTACCCGGAAGCCTGGCTCCAGTGTGACACCAGCACAGAAGCTCGGGGAGCCCTGGAGACCGTGGGGACGCTATGGAAGCTGATGGAAGCCTGGACACCACAGTGACACTATGGAAGCTGGTGGAACCGAGGGGCCACAGTGACACTCTGGGGCCTTTTGGAAGCAACGAGACTCTGGTGGGAAGCCACGGGATGATTAATGCTGGCAGGAACCTGCTGCAGGTGGGCTCCTCTCTCCCAGCTTCCACAAGTGCTGCTAGGATGCCACTGCGGCACTGGCTTGTCACGGGCTCACGGCTTCCTTTGGGAATGGCTCTGCCGCAGGATGGCATGCTGCAGAGAATGCAGGTAGATGTTGTGCTCCCTCCTGGCATGCAGGTGGACAAGAAAGCCTGATCCAGCCCCCGCTCAGCCCATGTGTGGCTGTGGCATTGGGGCGGGGCAACTTTGGGAGCAGCCCCAGCCCTGCTGCTGGTCCCGGCTGGGCACGCAGCTGCTGGGACACAGGTGTGTCCTGATGGCCCCCGTGTACTCGTTTGAGAAGGGAAGGACAGAGTGCATCAGTGAGTTTGGTGTGGCTTACATGCGGCAAGGAGAAGGTGCAGCCCAGAACTGGCTTTCACTTGGAGAAGCTTTTGCTCTTGCGGGAGCAGCTGGTGGACCTTTTCAACCGAGCTGCAAGAGTGAAAAGTGTGATGGCATGTCTCTCTGAGAAGGAAGGTTCCGTGCCGCAGCGTGTTGTGCACAATTGATATGCTGATAAGAGAAGGGAGTGCTTTTGGAACGTGTTCCTTCCTGACACGTCTGTCTGTGGGAGCTTTAGGTGCTTGGACTCAGGGATAGCGAAGGTGTGTGAAAGTGACTGGGCTGCGAGAATCCTGTTGCAACAGGGAAGAGGGAAGGTCAGCAAATGTTTCCTGTCCTGGCACATGTCTCAGTCTGAAGTGCAGCTGGAGATGCTTCACTTCCGCCAAAGACTCTGCCAGCTTGAGAGGAGTTTGCGCTCTATGGAGTTGAGAAAGAAAGTGCGTAGGACAAGCTTGTTTCCTCCAGTTCCTAGACAGCAAAGGGGCTATGAAAGGCAGCACTGGCTTTTTGTTCTAGGAGTTTTTCTTGACAAGCAGCTGCTGGATGTTTGCAAGGGGGTTTGGGATATGCAAAAAGGAGAGGGTAAGCTGGTACACTGAGCTTGAGAGCTTTTAAAAGCATATCTTCAGGGCTTTGGATGCATTTCAGAGGCTGGGAGTTCCATGCTGAGCAGCTGATGGCACAGAAGAGGTTCTAAAGAAAGAGGCCCTGCTGGAATTGCCTTTTCTTTTGCAGCCTAGAAACTGCACCGCCAACAGCAAAAACGATTCCTCCTCCCTCCCTGCAACATGCAGCATCACATTCCTTTCTGTCTCCAAGAGGCAGGATGCACAGCCGAGCTCTTCCACCCACTGCTCGCACACGACTGGAGCCGCGCCAGCCAAGCGCTTGGCTTTTTGCTGGCCACTGTCAGCGCTCATGGAAACAAGCACACGATAGCGCTGCCCACTTGCAGAAGAAGGAATCACTGCGAGGCCAGGTCGAAAGCAGCCCAAGGGCAGAGGCAACTTGGAAACTTCGCTGCTCTCAAATCAACGGTGTCAGGACAAAAAGATTTCCCTCATCTTCCCCTTGCACGTGCAGACTCCTCTTTGCACCCACACTCCAAGAGCAAGATGAACTCCTTTGCCCTAACTTGCACTTTCCTTCTCAGCTCTAGGCACCATCCTAAGGCTTCCCTCTGCCAGAGTCAGGATCCAAAGACAACGGCAGCAGGGACTGCTCACACACAAAAGGCACCAGGACAAAAGGCTCCCGAGCTTGGCCTTTGCATTCCCGCGGACAGCTCAACAGCTCTAAGCCAGAGAAGTGCCTGGTGGGAAGAGCCTTTAGAATCACTCTGAGCACCTCATGACAAGGAGCTGCAGCGTGTGGGGATGAATCTGCAGCAGCCTCCTGCCCCAGGGTGTCCCCCGGGAGCAGCCATGCACCAGGCCGTGACTGCCAGCTGCACATGCAAAGGAGCCGGTGTTCCACACCACGGCTGTGCCTGGGACAGAGACACGAGTGGCCACAGAAGTGGCCATGGCACTGTCCGCACGCTGTCCCTGCTGCTTCTCGCCCAGCCGCTGGCGGGGCACCAACTGCCAGCCACGCACTCCTAAAGCCACGGGCCCACTGGGACACTGCGGGGGCAGGTGGAAGCCAGCGGCCATTGTGACACAGCGGGGCTGCACAGAAGCCACGGTGCTTTGTGACCCGTGGCTCCCAGGAGAGCCTTTGTGATGCTGGGGACCTACCCGGAAGCCTGGCTCCAGTGTGACACCAGCACAGAAGCTCGGGGAGCCCTGGAGACCGTGGGGACGCTATGGAAGCTGATGGAAGCCTGGACACCACAGTGACACTATGGAAGCTGGTGGAACCGAGGGGCCACAGTGACACTCTGGGGCCTTTTGGAAGCAACGAGACTCTGGTGGGAAGCCACGGGATGATTAATGCTGGCAGGAACCTGCTGCAGGTGGGCTCCTCTCTCCCAGCTTCCACAAGTGCTGCTAGGATGCCACTGCGGCACTGGCTTGTCACGGGCTCACGGCTTCCTTTGGGAATGGCTCTGCCGCAGGATGGCATGCTGCAGAGAATGCAGGTAGATGTTGTGCTCCCTCCTGGCATGCAGGTGGACAAGAAAGCCTGATCCAGCCCCCGCTCAGCCCATGTGTGGCTGTGGCATTGGGGCGGGGCAACTTTGGGAGCAGCCCCAGCCCTGCTGCTGGTCCCGGCTGGGCACGCAGCTGCTGGGACACAGGTGTGTCCTGATGGCCCCCGTGTACTCGTTTGAGAAGGGAAGGACAGAGTGCATCAGTGAGTTTGGTGTGGCTTACATGCGGCAAGGAGAAGGTGCAGCCCAGAACTGGCTTTCACTTGGAGAAGCTTTTGCTCTTGCGGGAGCAGCTGGTGGACCTTTTCAACCGAGCTGCAAGAGTGAAAAGTGTGATGGCATGTCTCTCTGAGAAGGAAGGTTCCGTGCCGCAGCGTGTTGTGCACAATTGATATGCTGATAAGAGAAGGGAGTGCTTTTGGAACGTGTTCCTTCCTGACACGTCTGTCTGTGGGAGCTTTAGGTGCTTGGACTCAGGGATAGCGAAGGTGTGTGAAAGTGACTGGGCTGCGAGAATCCTGTTGCAACAGGGAAGAGGGAAGGTCAGCAAATGTTTCCTGTCCTGGCACATGTCTCAGTCTGAAGTGCAGCTGGAGATGCTTCACTTCCGCCAAAGACTCTGCCAGCTTGAGAGGAGTTTGCGCTCTATGGAGTTGAGAAAGAAAGTGCGTAGGACAAGCTTGTTTCCTCCAGTTCCTAGACAGCAAAGGGGCTATGAAAGGCAGCACTGGCTTTTTGTTCTAGGAGTTTTTCTTGACAAGCAGCTGCTGGATGTTTGGAAGGGGGTTTGGGATATGCAAAAAGGAGAGGGTAAGCTGGTACACTGAGCTTGAGAGCAAAAGCATATCTTCAGGGCTTTGGATGCATTTCAGAGGCTGGGAGTTCCATGCTGAGCAGCTGATGGCACAGAAGAGGTTCTAAAGAAAGAGGCCGTGCTGGAATTGCCTTTTCTTTTGCAGCCTAGAAACTGCACAGCCAACAGCAAAAACGATTCCTCCTCCCTCCCTGCAACATGCAGCATCACATTCCTTTCTGTCTCCAAGAGGCAGGATGCACAGCCGAGCTCTTCCACCCACTGCTCGCACACGACTGGAGCCGCGCCAGCCAAGCGCTTGGCTTTTTGCTGGCCACTGTCAGCGCTCATGGAAACAAGCACACGATAGCGCTGCCCACTTGCAGAAGAAGGAATCACTGCGAGGCCAGCTCGAAAGCAGCCCAAGGGCAGAGGCAACTTGGAAACTTCGCTGCTCTCAAATCAACGGTGTCAGGACAAAAAGATTTCCCTCATCTTCCCCTTGCACGTGCAGACTCCTCTTTGCACCCACACTCCAAGAGCAAGATGAACTCCTTTGCCCTAACTTGCACTTTCCTTCTCAGCTCTAGGCACCATCCTAAGGCTTCCCTCTGCCAGAGTCAGGATCCAAAGACAACGGCACCAGGGACTGCTCACACACAAAAGGCACCAGGACAAAAGGCTCCCGAGCTTGGCCTTTGCATTCCCGCGGACAGCTCAACAGCTCTAAGCCAGAGAAGTGCCTGCTGGGAAGAGCCTGTAGAATCACTCTGAGCACCTCATGACAAGGAGCTGCAGCGTGTGGGGATGAATCTGCAGCAGCCTCCTGCCCCAGGGTGTCCCCTGGGAGCAGCCATGCGCCAGGCCGTGACTTCCAGCTGCACGCGCAAAGGAGCCGGTGTTCCACACCACGGCTGTGCCTGGGACAGAGACACGAGTGGCCACAGAAGTGGCCATGGCACTGTCCGCACGCTGTCCCTGCTGCTTCTCGCCCAGCCACTGGCGGGGCACCAACTGCCAGCCACGCACTCCTAAAGCCACGGGCCCACTGGGACACTGCGGGGGCAGGTGGAAGCCAGCGGCCATTGTGACACAGCGGGGCTGCACAGAAGCCACGGTGCTTTGTGACCCGTGGCTCCCAGGAGAGCCTTTGTGATGCTGGGGACCTACCCGGAAGCCTGGCTCCAGTGTGACACCAGCACAGAAGCTCGGGGAGCCCTGGAGACCGTGGGGACGCTATGGAAGCTGATGGAAGCCTGGACACCACAGTGACACTATGGAAGCTGGTGGAACCGAGGGGCCACAGTGACACTCTGGGGCCTTTTGGAAGCAACGAGACTCTGGTGGGAAGCCACGGGATGATTAATGCTGGCAGGAACCTGCTGCAGGTGGGCTCCTCTCTCCCAGCTTCCACAAGTGCTGCTAGGATGCCACTGCGGCACTGGCTTGTCACGGGCTCACGGCTTCCTTTGGGAATGGCTCTGCCGCAGGATGGCATGCTGCAGAGAATGCAGGTAGATGTTGTGCTCCCTCCTGGCATGCAGGTGGACAAGAAAGCCTGATCCAGCCCCCGCTCAGCCCATGTGTGGCTGTGGCATTGGGGCGGGGCAACTTTGGGAGCAGCCCCAGCCCTGCTGCTGGTCCCGGCTGGGCACGCAGCTGCTGGGACACAGGTGTGTCCTGATGGCCCCCGTGTACTCGTTTGAGAAGGGAAGGACAGAGTGCATCAGTGAGTTTGGTGTGGCTTACATGCGGCAAGGAGAAGGTGCAGCCCAGAACTGGCTTTCACTTTGAGAAGCTTTTGCTCTTGCGGGAGCAGCTGGTGGACCTTTTCAACCGAGCTGCAAGAGTGAAAAGTGTGATGGCATGTCTCTCTGAGAAGGAAGGTTCCGTGCCGCAGCGTGTTGTGCACAATTGATATGCTGATAAGAGAAGGGGGTGCTTTTGGAACGTGTTCCTTCCTGACACGTCTGTCTGTGGGAGCTTTAGGTGCTTGGACTCAGGGATAGCGAAGGTGTGTGAAAGTGACTGGGCTGCGAGAATCCTGTTGCAACAGGGAAGAGGGAAGGTCAGCAAATGTTTCCTGTCCTGGCACGTCTCAGTCTGAAGTGCAGCTGGAGATGCTTCACTTCCGCCAAAGACTCTGCCAGCTTGAGAGGAGTTTGCGCTCTATGGAGTTGAGAAAGAAAGTGCGTAGGACAAGCTTGTTTCCTCCAGTTCCTAGACAGCAAAGGGGCTATGAAAGGCAGCACTGGCTTTTTGTTCTAGGAGTTTTTCTTGACAAGCAGCTGCTGGATGTTTGGAAGGGGGTTTGGGATATGCAAAAAGGAGAGGGTAAGCTGGTACACTGAGCTTGAGAGCAAAAGCATATCTTCAGGGCTTTGGATGCATTTCAGAGGCTGGGAGTTCCATGCTGAGCAGCTGATGGCACAGAAGAGGTTCTAAAGAAAGAGGCCGTGCTGGAATTGCCTTTTCTTTTGCAGCCTAGAAACTGCACAGCCAACAGCAAAAACGATTCCTCCTCCCTCCCTGCAACATGCAGCATCACATTCCTTTCTGTCTCCAAGAGGCAGGATGCACAGCCGAGCTCTTCCACCCACTGCTCGCACACGACTGGAGCCGCGCCAGCCAAGCGCTTGGCTTTTTGCTGGCCACTGTCAGCGCTCATGGAAACAAGCACACGATAGCGCTGCCCACTTGCAGAAGAAGGAATCACTGCGAGGCCAGCTCGAAAGCAGCCCAAGGGCAGAGGCAACTTGGAAACTTCGCTGCTCTCAAATCAACGGTGTCAGGACAAAAAGATTTCCCTCATCTTCCCCTTGCACGTGCAGACTCCTCTTTGCACCCACACTCCAAGAGCAAGATGAACTCCTTTGCCCTAACTTGCACTTTCCTTCTCAGCTCTAGGCACCATCCTAAGGCTTCCCTCTGCCAGAGTCAGGATCCAAAGACAACGGCACCAGGGACTGCTCACACACAAAAGGCACCAGGACAAAAGGCTCCCGAGCTTGGCCTTTGCATTCCCGCGGACAGCTCAACAGCTCTAAGCCAGAGAAGTGCCTGCTGGGAAGAGCCTGTAGAATCACTCTGAGCACCTCATGACAAGGAGCTGCAGCGTGTGGGGATGAATCTGCAGCAGCCTCCTGCCCCAGGGTGTCCCCTGGGAGCAGCCATGCACCAGGCCGTGACTGCCAGCTGCACATGCAAAGGAGCCGGTGTTCCACACCACGGCTGTGCCTGGGACAGAGACACGAGTGGCCACAGAAGTGGCCATGGCACTGTCCGCACGCTGTCCCTGCTGCTTCTCGCCCAGCCGCTGGCGGGGCACCAACTGCCAGCCACGCACTCCTAAAGCCACGGGCCCACTGGGACACTGCGGGGGCAGGTGGAAGCCAGCGGCCATTGTGACACAGCGGGGCTGCACAGAAGCCACGGTGCTTTGTGACCCGTGGCTCCCAGGAGAGCCTTTGTGATGCTGGGGACCTACCCGGAAGCCTGGCTCCAGTGTGACACCAGCACAGAAGCTCGGGGAGCCCTGGAGACCGTGGGGACGCTATGGAAGCTGATGGAAGCCTGGACACCACAGTGACACTATGGAAGCTGGTGGAACCGAGGGGCCACAGTGACACTCTGGGGCCTTTTGGAAGCAACGAGACTCTGGTGGGAAGCCACGGGATGATTAATGCTGGCAGGAACCTGCTGCAGGTGGGCTCCTCTCTCCCAGCTTCCACAAGTGCTGCTAGGATGCCACTGCGGCACTGGCTTGTCACGGGCTCACGGCTTCCTTTGGGAATGGCTCTGCCGCAGGATGGCATGCTGCAGAGAATGCAGGTAGATGTTGTGCTCCCTCCTGGCATGCAGGTGGACAAGAAAGCCTGATCCAGCCCCCGCTCAGCCCATGTGTGGCTGTGGCATTGGGGCGGGGCAACTTTGGGAGCAGCCCCAGCCCTGCTGCTGGTCCCGGCTGGGCACGCAGCTGCTGGGACACAGGTGTGTCCTGATGGCCCCCGTGTACTCGTTTGAGAAGGGAAGGACAGAGTGCATCAGTGAGTTTGGTGTGGCTTACATGCGGCAAGGAGAAGGTGCAGCCCAGAACTGGCTTTCACTTTGAGAAGCTTTTGCTCTTGCGGGAGCAGCTGGTGGACCTTTTCAACCGAGCTGCAAGAGTGAAAAGTGTGATGGCATGTCTCTCTGAGAAGGAAGGTTCCGTGCCGCAGCGTGTTGTGCACAATTGATATGCTGATAAGAGAAGGGAGTGCTTTTGGAACGTGTTCCTTCCTGACACGTCTGTCTGTGGGAGCTTTAGGTGCTTGGACTCAGGGATAGCGAAGGTGTGTGAAAGTGACTGGGCTGCGAGAATCCTGTTGCAACAGGGAAGAGGGAAGGTCAGCAAATGTTTCCTGTCCTGGCACATGTCTCAGTCTGAAGTGCAGCTGGAGATGCTTCACTTCCGCCAAAGACTCTGCCAGCTTGAGAGGAGTTTGCGCTCTATGGAGTTGAGAAAGAAAGTGCGTAGGACAAGCTTGTTTCCTCCAGTTCCTAGACAGCAAAGGGGCTATGAAAGGCAGCACTGGCTTTTTGTTCTAGGAGTTTTTCTTGACAAGCAGCTGCTGGATGTTTGCAAGGGGGTTTGGGATATGCAAAAAGGAGAGGGTAAGCTGGTACACTGAGCTTGAGAGCTTTTAAAAGCATATCTTCAGGGCTTTGGATGCATTTCAGAGGCTGGGAGTTCCATGCTGAGCAGCTGATGGCACAGAAGAGGTTCTAAAGAAAGAGGCCCTGCTGGAATTGCCTTTTCTTTTGCAGCCTAGAAACTGCACCGCCAACAGCAAAAACGATTCCTCCTCCCTCCCTGCAACATGCAGCATCACATTCCTTTCTGTCTCCAAGAGGCAGGATGCACAGCCGAGCTCTTCCACCCACTGCTCGCACACGACTGGAGCCGCGCCAGCCAAGCGCTTGGCTTTTTGCTGGCCACTGTCAGCGCTCATGGAAACAAGCACACGATAGCGCTGCCCACTTGCAGAAGAAGGAATCACTGCGAGGCCAGCTCGAAAGCAGCCCAAGGGCAGAGGCAACTTGGAAACTTCGCTGCTCTCAAATCAACGGTGTCAGGACAAAAAGATTTCCCTCATCTTCCCCTTGCACGTGCAGACTCCTCTTTGCACCCACACTCCAAGAGCAAGATGAACTCCTTTGCCCTAACTTGCACTTTCCTTCTCAGCTCTAGGCACCATCCTAAGGCTTCCCTCTGCCAGAGTCAGGATCCAAAGACAACGGCACCAGGGACTGCTCACACACAAAAGGCACCAGGACAAAAGGCTCCCGAGCTTGGCCTTTGCATTCCCGCGGACAGCTCAACAGCTCTAAGCCAGAGAAGTGCCTGCTGGGAAGAGCCTTTAGAATCACTCTGAGCACCTCATGACAAGGAGCTGCAGCGTGTGGGGATGAATCTGCAGCAGCCTCCTGCCCCAGGGTGTCCCCCGGGAGCAGCCATGCGCCAGGCCGTGACTGCCAGCTGCACATGCAAAGGAGCCGGTGTTCCACACCACGGCTGTGCCTGGGACAGAGACACGAGTGGCCACAGAAGTGGCCATGGCACTGTCCGCACGCTGTCCCTGCTGCTTCTCGCCCAGCCGCTGGCGGGGCACCAACTGCCAGCCACGCACTCCTAAAGCCACGGGCCCACTGGGACACTGCGGGGGCAGGTGGAAGCCAGCGGCCATTGTGACACAGCGGGGCTGCACAGAAGCCACGGTGCTTTGTGACCCGTGGCTCCCAGGAGAGCCTTTGTGATGCTGGGGACCTACCCGGAAGCCTGGCTCCAGTGTGACACCAGCACAGAAGCTCGGGGAGCCCTGGAGACCGTGGGGACGCTATGGAAGCTGATGGAAGCCTGGACACCACAGTGACACTATGGAAGCTGGTGGAACCGAGGGGCCACAGTGACACTCTGGGGCCTTTTGGAAGCAACGAGACTCTGGTGGGAAGCCACGGGATGATTAATGCTGGCAGGAACCTGCTGCAGGTGGGCTCCTCTCTCCCAGCTTCCACAAGTGCTGCTAGGATGCCACTGCGGCACTGGCTTGTCACGGGCTCACGGCTTCCTTTGGGAATGGCTCTGCCGCAGGATGGCATGCTGCAGAGAATGCAGGTAGATGTTGTGCTCCCTCCTGGCATGCAGGTGGACAAGAAAGCCTGATCCAGCCCCCGCTCAGCCCATGTGTGGCTGTGGCATTGGGGCGGGGCAACTTTGGGAGCAGCCCCAGCCCTGCTGCTGGTCCCGGCTGGGCACGCAGCTGCTGGGACACAGGTGTGTCCTGATGGCCCCCGTGTACTCGTTTGAGAAGGGAAGGACAGAGTGCATCAGTGAGTTTGGTGTGGCTTACATGCGGCAAGGAGAAGGTGCAGCCCAGAACTGGCTTTCACTTGGAGAAGCTTTTGCTCTTGCGGGAGCAGCTGGTGGACCTTTTCAACCGAGCTGCAAGAGTGAAAAGTGTGATGGCATGTCTCTCTGAGAAGGAAGGTTCCGTGCCGCAGCGTGTTGTGCACAATTGATATGCTGATAAGAGAAGGGAGTGCTTTTGGAACGTGTTCCTTCCTGACACGTCTGTCTGTGGGAGCTTTAGGTGCTTGGACTCAGGGATAGCGAAGGTGTGTGAAAGTGACTGGGCTGCGAGAATCCTGTTGCAACAGGGAAGAGGGAAGGTCAGCAAATGTTTCCTGTCCTGGCACATGTCTCAGTCTGAAGTGCAGCTGGAGATGCTTCACTTCCGCCAAAGACTCTGCCAGCTTGAGAGGAGTTTGCGCTCTATGGAGTTGAGAAAGAAAGTGCGTAGGACAAGCTTGTTTCCTCCAGTTCCTAGACAGCAAAGGGGCTATGAAAGGCAGCACTGGCTTTTTGTTCTAGGAGTTTTTCTTGACAAGCAGCTGCTGGATGTTTGCAAGGGGGTTTGGGATATGCAAAAAGGAGAGGGTAAGCTGGTACACTGAGCTTGAGAGCTTTTAAAAGCATATCTTCAGGGCTTTGGATGCATTTCAGAGGCTGGGAGTTCCATGCTGAGCAGCTGATGGCACAGAAGAGGTTCTAAAGAAAGAGGCCGTGCTGGAATTGCCTTTTCTTTTGCAGCCTAGAAACTGCACCGCCAACAGCAAAAACGATTCCTCCTCCCTCCCTGCAACATGCAGCATCACATTCCTTTCTGTCTCCAAGAGGCAGGATGCACAGCCGAGCTCTTCCACCCACTGCTCGCACACGACTGGAGCCGCGCCAGCCAAGCGCTTGGCTTTTTGCTGGCCACTGTCAGCGCTCATGGAAACAAGCACACGATAGCGCTGCCCACTTGCAGAAGAAGGAATCACTGCGAGGCCAGGTCGAAAGCAGCCCAAGGGCAGAGGCAACTTGGAAACTTCGCTGCTCTCAAATCAACGGTGTCAGGACAAAAAGATTTCCCTCATCTTCCCCTTGCACGTGCAGACTCCTCTTTGCACCCACACTCCAAGAGCAAGATGAACTCCTTTGCCCTAACTTGCACTTTCCTTCTCAGCTCTAGGCACCATCCTAAGGCTTCCCTCTGCCAGAGTCAGGATCCAAAGACAACGGCAGCAGGGACTGCTCACACACAAAAGGCACCAGGACAAAAGGCTCCCGAGCTTGGCCTTTGCATTCCCGCGGACAGCTCAACAGCTCTAAGCCAGAGAAGTGCCTGGTGGGAAGAGCCTTTAGAATCACTCTGAGCACCTCATGACAAGGAGCTGCAGCGTGTGGGGATGAATCTGCAGCAGCCTCCTGCCCCAGGGTGTCCCCCGGGAGCAGCCATGCACCAGGCCGTGACTGCCAGCTGCACATGCAAAGGAGCCGGTGTTCCACACCACGGCTGTGCCTGGGACAGAGACACGAGTGGCCACAGAAGTGGCCATGGCACTGTCCGCACGCTGTCCCTGCTGCTTCTCGCCCAGCCGCTGGCGGGGCACCAACTGCCAGCCACGCACTCCTAAAGCCACGGGCCCACTGGGACACTGCGGGGGCAGGTGGAAGCCAGCGGCCATTGTGACACAGCGGGGCTGCACAGAAGCCACGGTGCTTTGTGACCCGTGGCTCCCAGGAGAGCCTTTGTGATGCTGGGGACCTACCCGGAAGCCTGGCTCCAGTGTGACACCAGCACAGAAGCTCGGGGAGCCCTGGAGACCGTGGGGACGCTATGGAAGCTGATGGAAGCCTGGACACCACAGTGACACTATGGAAGCTGGTGGAACCGAGGGGCCACAGTGACACTCTGGGGCCTTTTGGAAGCAACGAGACTCTGGTGGGAAGCCACGGGATGATTAATGCTGGCAGGAACCTGCTGCAGGTGGGCTCCTCTCTCCCAGCTTCCACAAGTGCTGCTAGGATGCCACTGCGGCACTGGCTTGTCACGGGCTCACGGCTTCCTTTGGGAATGGCTCTGCCGCAGGATGGCATGCTGCAGAGAATGCAGGTAGATGTTGTGCTCCCTCCTGGCATGCAGGTGGACAAGAAAGCCTGATCCAGCCCCCGCTCAGCCCATGTGTGGCTGTGGCATTGGGGCGGGGCAACTTTGGGAGCAGCCCCAGCCCTGCTGCTGGTCCCGGCTGGGCACGCAGCTGCTGGGACACAGGTGTGTCCTGATGGCCCCCGTGTACTCGTTTGAGAAGGGAAGGACAGAGTGCATCAGTGAGTTTGGTGTGGCTTACATGCGGCAAGGAGAAGGTGCAGCCCAGAACTGGCTTTCACTTGGAGAAGCTTTTGCTCTTGCGGGAGCAGCTGGTGGACCTTTTCAACCGAGCTGCAAGAGTGAAAAGTGTGATGGCATGTCTCTCTGAGAAGGAAGGTTCCGTGCCGCAGCGTGTTGTGCACAATTGATATGCTGATAAGAGAAGGGAGTGCTTTTGGAACGTGTTCCTTCCTGACACGTCTGTCTGTGGGAGCTTTAGGTGCTTGGACTCAGGGATAGCGAAGGTGTGTGAAAGTGACTGGGCTGCGAGAATCCTGTTGCAACAGGGAAGAGGGAAGGTCAGCAAATGTTTCCTGTCCTGGCACATGTCTCAGTCTGAAGTGCAGCTGGAGATGCTTCACTTCCGCCAAAGACTCTGCCAGCTTGAGAGGAGTTTGCGCTCTATGGAGTTGAGAAAGAAAGTGCGTAGGACAAGCTTGTTTCCTCCAGTTCCTAGACAGCAAAGGGGCTATGAAAGGCAGCACTGGCTTTTTGTTCTAGGAGTTTTTCTTGACAAGCAGCTGCTGGATGTTTGGAAGGGGGTTTGGGATATGCAAAAAGGAGAGGGTAAGCTGGTACACTGAGCTTGAGAGCAAAAGCATATCTTCAGGGCTTTGGATGCATTTCAGAGGCTGGGAGTTCCATGCTGAGCAGCTGATGGCACAGAAGAGGTTCTAAAGAAAGAGGCCGTGCTGGAATTGCCTTTTCTTTTGCAGCCTAGAAACTGCACAGCCAACAGCAAAAACGATTCCTCCTCCCTCCCTGCAACATGCAGCATCACATTCCTTTCTGTCTCCAAGAGGCAGGATGCACAGCCGAGCTCTTCCACCCACTGCTCGCACACGACTGGAGCCGCGCCAGCCAAGCGCTTGGCTTTTTGCTGGCCACTGTCAGCGCTCATGGAAACAAGCACACGATAGCGCTGCCCACTTGCAGAAGAAGGAATCACTGCGAGGCCAGCTCGAAAGCAGCCCAAGGGCAGAGGCAACTTGGAAACTTCGCTGCTCTCAAATCAACGGTGTCAGGACAAAAAGATTTCCCTCATCTTCCCCTTGCACGTGCAGACTCCTCTTTGCACCCACACTCCAAGAGCAAGATGAACTCCTTTGCCCTAACTTGCACTTTCCTTCTCAGCTCTAGGCACCATCCTAAGGCTTCCCTCTGCCAGAGTCAGGATCCAAAGACAACGGCACCAGGGACTGCTCACACACAAAAGGCACCAGGACAAAAGGCTCCCGAGCTTGGCCTTTGCATTCCCGCGGACAGCTCAACAGCTCTAAGCCAGAGAAGTGCCTGCTGGGAAGAGCCTGTAGAATCACTCTGAGCACCTCATGACAAGGAGCTGCAGCGTGTGGGGATGAATCTGCAGCAGCCTCCTGCCCCAGGGTGTCCCCTGGGAGCAGCCATGCGCCAGGCCGTGACTTCCAGCTGCACGCGCAAAGGAGCCGGTGTTCCACACCACGGCTGTGCCTGGGACAGAGACACGAGTGGCCACAGAAGTGGCCATGGCACTGTCCGCACGCTGTCCCTGCTGCTTCTCGCCCAGCCACTGGCGGGGCACCAACTGCCAGCCACGCACTCCTAAAGCCACGGGCCCACTGGGACACTGCGGGGGCAGGTGGAAGCCAGCGGCCATTGTGACACAGCGGGGCTGCACAGAAGCCACGGTGCTTTGTGACCCGTGGCTCCCAGGAGAGCCTTTGTGATGCTGGGGACCTACCCGGAAGCCTGGCTCCAGTGTGACACCAGCACAGAAGCTCGGGGAGCCCTGGAGACCGTGGGGACGCTATGGAAGCTGATGGAAGCCTGGACACCACAGTGACACTATGGAAGCTGGTGGAACCGAGGGGCCACAGTGACACTCTGGGGCCTTTTGGAAGCAACGAGACTCTGGTGGGAAGCCACGGGATGATTAATGCTGGCAGGAACCTGCTGCAGGTGGGCTCCTCTCTCCCAGCTTCCACAAGTGCTGCTAGGATGCCACTGCGGCACTGGCTTGTCACGGGCTCACGGCTTCCTTTGGGAATGGCTCTGCCGCAGGATGGCATGCTGCAGAGAATGCAGGTAGATGTTGTGCTCCCTCCTGGCATGCAGGTGGACAAGAAAGCCTGATCCAGCCCCCGCTCAGCCCATGTGTGGCTGTGGCATTGGGGCGGGGCAACTTTGGGAGCAGCCCCAGCCCTGCTGCTGGTCCCGGCTGGGCACGCAGCTGCTGGGACACAGGTGTGTCCTGATGGCCCCCGTGTACTCGTTTGAGAAGGGAAGGACAGAGTGCATCAGTGAGTTTGGTGTGGCTTACATGCGGCAAGGAGAAGGTGCAGCCCAGAACTGGCTTTCACTTTGAGAAGCTTTTGCTCTTGCGGGAGCAGCTGGTGGACCTTTTCAACCGAGCTGCAAGAGTGAAAAGTGTGATGGCATGTCTCTCTGAGAAGGAAGGTTCCGTGCCGCAGCGTGTTGTGCACAATTGATATGCTGATAAGAGAAGGGGGTGCTTTTGGAACGTGTTCCTTCCTGACACGTCTGTCTGTGGGAGCTTTAGGTGCTTGGACTCAGGGATAGCGAAGGTGTGTGAAAGTGACTGGGCTGCGAGAATCCTGTTGCAACAGGGAAGAGGGAAGGTCAGCAAATGTTTCCTGTCCTGGCACGTCTCAGTCTGAAGTGCAGCTGGAGATGCTTCACTTCCGCCAAAGACTCTGCCAGCTTGAGAGGAGTTTGCGCTCTATGGAGTTGAGAAAGAAAGTGCGTAGGACAAGCTTGTTTCCTCCAGTTCCTAGACAGCAAAGGGGCTATGAAAGGCAGCACTGGCTTTTTGTTCTAGGAGTTTTTCTTGACAAGCAGCTGCTGGATGTTTGCAAGGGGGTTTGGGATATGCAAAAATGAGAGGGTAAGCTGGTACACTGAGCTTGAGAGTTTTTAAAAGCATATCTTCAGGGCTTTGGATGCATTTCAGAGGCTGGGAGTTCCATGCTGAGCAGCTGATGGCACAGAAGAGGTTCTAAAGAAAGAGGCCCTGCTGGAATTGCCTTTTCTTTTGCAGCCTAGAAACTGCACCGCCAACAGCAAAAACGATTCCTCCTCCCTCCCTGCAACATGCAGCATCACATTCCTTTCTGTCTCCAAGAGGCAGGATGCACAGCCGAGCTCTTCCACCCACTGCTCGCACACGACTGGAGCCGCGCCAGCCAAGCGCTTGGCTTTTTGCTGGCCACTGTCAGCGCTCATGGAAACAAGCACACGATAGCGCTGCCCACTTGCAGAAGAAGGAATCACTGCGAGGCCAGCTCAAAAGCAGCCCAAGGGCAGAGGCAACTTGGAAACTTCGCTGCTCTCAAATCAACGGTGTCAGGACAAAAAGATTTCCCTCATCTTCCCCTTGCACGTGCAGACTCCTCTTTGCACCCACACTCCAAGAGCAAGATGAACTCCTTTGCCCTAACTTGCACTTTCCTTCTCAGCTCTAGGCACCATCCTAAGGCTTCCCTCTGCCAGAGTCAGGATCCAAAGACAACGGCACCAGGGACTGCTCACACACAAAAGGCACCAGGACAAAAGGCTCCCGAGCTTGGCCTTTGCATTCCCGCGGACAGCTCAACAGCTCTAAGCCAGAGAAGTGCCTGCTGGGAAGAGCCTGTAGAATCACTCTGAGCACCTCATGACAAGGAGCTGCAGCGTGTGGGGATGAATCTGCAGCAGCCTCCTGCCCCAGGGTGTCCCCTGGGAGCAGCCATGCGCCAGGCCGTGACTGCCAGCTGCACGCGCAAAGGAGCCGGTGTTCCACACCACGGCTGTGCCTGGGACAGAGACACGAGTGGCCACAGAAGTGGCCATGGCACTGTCCGCACGCTGTCCCTGCTGCTTCTCGCCCAGCCGCTGGCGGGGCACCAACTGCCAGCCACGCACTCCTAAAGCCACGGGCCCACTGGGACACTGCGGGGGCAGGTGGAAGCCAGCGGCCATTGTGACACAGCGGGGCTGCACAGAAGCCACGGTGCTTTGTGACCCGTGGCTCCCAGGAGAGCCTTTGTGATGCTGGGGACCTACCCGGAAGCCTGGCTCCAGTGTGACACCAGCACAGAAGCTCGGGGAGCCCTGGAGACCGTGGGGACGCTATGGAAGCTGATGGAAGCCTGGACACCACAGTGACACTATGGAAGCTGGTGGAACCGAGGGGCCACAGTGACACTCTGGGGCCTTTTGGAAGCAACGAGACTCTGGTGGGAAGCCACGGGATGATTAATGCTGGCAGGAACCTGCTGCAGGTGGGCTCCTCTCTCCCAGCTTCCACAAGTGCTGCTAGGATGCCACTGCGGCACTGGCTTGTCACGGGCTCACGGCTTCCTTTGGGAATGGCTCTGCCGCAGGATGGCATGCTGCAGAGAATGCAGGTAGATGTTGTGCTCCCTCCTGGCATGCAGGTGGACAAGAAAGCCTGATCCAGCCCCCGCTCAGCCCATGTGTGGCTGTGGCATTGGGGCGGGGCAACTTTGGGAGCAGCCCCAGCCCTGCTGCTGGTCCCGGCTGGGCACGCAGCTGCTGGGACACAGGTGTGTCCTGATGGCCCCCGTGTACTCGTTTGAGAAGGGAAGGACAGAGTGCATCAGTGAGTTTGGTGTGGCTTACATGCGGCAAGGAGAAGGTGCAGCCCAGAACTGGCTTTCACTTTGAGAAGCTTTTGCTCTTGCGGGAGCAGCTGGTGGACCTTTTCAACCGAGCTGCAAGAGTGAAAAGTGTGATGGCATGTCTCTCTGAGAAGGAAGGTTCCGTGCCGCAGCGTGTTGTGCACAATTGATATGCTGATAAGAGAAGGGGGTGCTTTTGGAACGTGTTCCTTCCTGACACGTCTGTCTGTGGGAGCTTTAGGTGCTTGGACTCAGGGATAGCGAAGGTGTGTGAAAGTGACTGGGCTGCGAGAATCCTGTTGCAACAGGGAAGAGGGAAGGTCAGCAAATGTTTCCTGTCCTGGCACATGTCTCAGTCTGAAGTGCAGCTGGAGATGCTTCACTTCCGCCAAAGACTCTGCCAGCTTGAGAGGAGTTTGCGCTCTATGGAGTTGAGAAAGAAAGTGCGTAGGACAAGCTTGTTTCCTCCAGTTCCTAGACAGCAAAGGGGCTATGAAAGGCAGCACTGGCTTTTTGTTCTAGGAGTTTTTCTTGACAAGCAGCTGCTGGATGTTTGCAAGGGGGTTTGGGATATGCAAAAATGAGAGGGTAAGCTGGTACACTGAGCTTGAGAGTTTTTAAAAGCATATCTTCAGGGCTTTGGATGCATTTCAGAGGCTGGGAGTTCCATGCTGAGCAGCTGATGGCACAGAAGAGGTTCTAAAGAAAGAGGCCCTGCTGGAATTGCCTTTTCTTTTGCAGCCTAGAAACTGCACCGCCAACAGCAAAAACGATTCCTCCTCCCTCCCTGCAACATGCAGCATCACATTCCTTTCTGTCTCCAAGAGGCAGGATGCACAGCCGAGCTCTTCCACCCACTGCTCGCACACGACTGGAGCCGCGCCAGCCAAGCGCTTGGCTTTTTGCTGGCCACTGTCAGCGCTCATGGAAACAAGCACACGATAGCGCTGCCCACTTGCAGAAGAAGGAATCACTGCGAGGCCAGCTCGAAAGCAGCCCAAGGGCAGAGGCAACTTGGAAACTTCGCTGCTCTCAAATCAACGGTGTCAGGACAAAAAGATTTCCCTCATCTTCCCCTTGCACGTGCAGACTCCTCTTTGCACCCACACTCCAAGAGCAAGATGAACTCCTTTGCCCTAACTTGCACTTTCCTTCTCAGCTCTAGGCACCATCCTAAGGCTTCCCTCTGCCAGAGTCAGGATCCAAAGACAACGGCACCAGGGACTGCTCACACACAAAAGGCACCAGGACAAAAGGCTCCCGAGCTTGGCCTTTGCATTCCCGCGGACAGCTCAACAGCTCTAAGCCAGAGAAGTGCCTGCTGGGAAGAGCCTTTAGAATCACTCTGAGCACCTCATGACAAGGAGCTGCAGCGTGTGGGGATGAATCTGCAGCAGCCTCCTGCCCCAGGGTGTCCCCCAGGAGCAGCCATGCACCAGGCCGTGACTGCCAGCTGCACATGCAAAGGAGCCGGTGTTCCACACCACGGCTGTGCCTGGGACAGAGACACGAGTGGCCACAGAAGTGGCCATGGCACTGTCCGCACGCTGTCCCTGCTGCTTCTCGCCCAGCCGCTGGCGGGGCACCAACTGCCAGCCACGCACTCCTAAAGCCACGGGCCCACTGGGACACTGCGGGGGCAGGTGGAAGCCAGCGGCCATTGTGACACAGCGGGGCTGCACAGAAGCCACGGTGCTTTGTGACCCGTGGCTCCCAGGAGAGCCTTTGTGATGCTGGGGACCTACCCGGAAGCCTGGCTCCAGTGTGACACCAGCACAGAAGCTCGGGGAGCCCTGGAGACCGTGGGGACGCTATGGAAGCTGATGGAAGCCTGGACACCACAGTGACACTATGGAAGCTGGTGGAACCGAGGGGCCACAGTGACACTCTGGGGCCTTTTGGAAGCAACGAGACTCTGGTGGGAAGCCACGGGATGATTAATGCTGGCAGGAACCTGCTGCAGGTGGGCTCCTCTCTCCCAGCTTCCACAAGTGCTGCTAGGATGCCACTGCGGCACTGGCTTGTCACGGGCTCACGGCTTCCTTTGGGAATGGCTCTGCCGCAGGATGGCATGCTGCAGAGAATGCAGGTAGATGTTGTGCTCCCTCCTGGCATGCAGGTGGACAAGAAAGCCTGATCCAGCCCCCGCTCAGCCCATGTGTGGCTGTGGCATTGGGGCGGGGCAACTTTGGGAGCAGCCCCAGCCCTGCTGCTGGTCCCGGCTGGGCACGCAGCTGCTGGGACACAGGTGTGTCCTGATGGCCCCCGTGTACTCGTTTGAGAAGGGAAGGACAGAGTGCATCAGTGAGTTTGGTGTGGCTTACATGCGGCAAGGAGAAGGTGCAGCCCAGAACTGGCTTTCACTTGGAGAAGCTTTTGCTCTTGCGGGAGCAGCTGGTGGACCTTTTCAACCGAGCTGCAAGAGTGAAAAGTGTGATGGCATGTCTCTCTGAGAAGGAAGGTTCCGTGCCGCAGCGTGTTGTGCACAATTGATATGCTGATAAGAGAAGGGAGTGCTTTTGGAACGTGTTCCTTCCTGACACGTCTGTCTGTGGGAGCTTTAGGTGCTTGGACTCAGGGATAGCGAAGGTGTGTGAAAGTGACTGGGCTGCGAGAATCCTGTTGCAACAGGGAAGAGGGAAGGTCAGCAAATGTTTCCTGTCCTGGCACATGTCTCAGTCTGAAGTGCAGCTGGAGATGCTTCACTTCCGCCAAAGACTCTGCCAGCTTGAGAGGAGTTTGCGCTCTATGGAGTTGAGAAAGAAAGTGCGTAGGACAAGCTTGTTTCCTCCAGTTCCTAGACAGCAAAGGGGCTATGAAAGGCAGCACTGGCTTTTTGTTCTAGGAGTTTTTCTTGACAAGCAGCTGCTGGATGTTTGCAAGGGGGTTTGGGATATGCAAAAAGGAGAGGGTAAGCTGGTACACTGAGCTTGAGAGCTTTTAAAAGCATATCTTCAGGGCTTTGGATGCATTTCAGAGGCTGGGAGTTCCATGCTGAGCAGCTGATGGCACAGAAGAGGTTCTAAAGAAAGAGGCCCTGCTGGAATTGCCTTTTCTTTTGCAGCCTAGAAACTGCACCGCCAACAGCAAAAACGATTCCTCCTCCCTCCCTGCAACATGCAGCATCACATTCCTTTCTGTCTCCAAGAGGCAGGATGCACAGCCGAGCTCTTCCACCCACTGCTCGCACACGACTGGAGCCGCGCCAGCCAAGCGCTTGGCTTTTTGCTGGCCACTGTCAGCGCTCATGGAAACAAGCACACGATAGCGCTGCCCACTTGCAGAAGAAGGAATCACTGCGAGGCCAGCTCGAAAGCAGCCCAAGGGCAGAGGCAACTTGGAAACTTCGCTGCTCTCAAATCAACGGTGTCAGGACAAAAAGATTTCCCTCATCTTCCCCTTGCACGTGCAGACTCCTCTTTGCACCCACACTCCAAGAGCAAGATGAACTCCTTTGCCCTAACTTGCACTTTCCTTCTCAGCTCTAGGCACCATCCTAAGGCTTCCCTCTGCCAGAGTCAGGATCCAAAGACAACGGCAGCAGGGACTGCTCACACACAAAAGGCACCAGGACAAAAGGCTCCCGAGCTTGGCCTTTGCATTCCCGCGGACAGCTCAACAGCTCTAAGCCAGAGAAGTGCCTGCTGGGAAGAGCCTTTAGAATCACTCTGAGCACCTCATGACAAGGAGCTGCAGCGTGTGGGGATGAATCTGCAGCAGCCTCCTGCCCCAGGGTGTCCCCCGGGAGCAGCCATGCGCCAGGCCGTGACTGCCAGCTGCACATGCAAAGGAGCCGGTGTTCCACACCACGGCTGTGCCTGGGACAGAGACACGAGTGGCCACAGAAGTGGCCATGGCACTGTCCGCACGCTGTCCCTGCTGCTTCTCGCCCAGCCGCTGGCGGGGCACCAACTGCCAGCCACGCACTCCTAAAGCCACGGGCCCACTGGGACACTGCGGGGGCAGGTGGAAGCCAGCGGCCATTGTGACACAGCGGGGCTGCACAGAAGCCACGGTGCTTTGTGACCCGTGGCTCCCAGGAGAGCCTTTGTGATGCTGGGGACCTACCCGGAAGCCTGGCTCCAGTGTGACACCAGCACAGAAGCTCGGGGAGCCCTGGAGACCGTGGGGACGCTATGGAAGCTGATGGAAGCCTGGACACCACAGTGACACTATGGAAGCTGGTGGAACCGAGGGGCCACAGTGACACTCTGGGGCCTTTTGGAAGCAACGAGACTCTGGTGGGAAGCCACGGGATGATTAATGCTGGCAGGAACCTGCTGCAGGTGGGCTCCTCTCTCCCAGCTTCCACAAGTGCTGCTAGGATGCCACTGCGGCACTGGCTTGTCACGGGCTCACGGCTTCCTTTGGGAATGGCTCTGCCGCAGGATGGCATGCTGCAGAGAATGCAGGTAGATGTTGTGCTCCCTCCTGGCATGCAGGTGGACAAGAAAGCCTGATCCAGCCCCCGCTCAGCCCATGTGTGGCTGTGGCATTGGGGCGGGGCAACTTTGGGAGCAGCCCCAGCCCTGCTGCTGGTCCCGGCTGGGCACGCAGCTGCTGGGACACAGGTGTGTCCTGATGGCCCCCGTGTACTCGTTTGAGAAGGGAAGGACAGAGTGCATCAGTGAGTTTGGTGTGGCTTACATGCGGCAAGGAGAAGGTGCAGCCCAGAACTGGCTTTCACTTTGAGAAGCTTTTGCTCTTGCGGGAGCAGCTGGTGGACCTTTTCAACCGAGCTGCAAGAGTGAAAAGTGTGATGGCATGTCTCTCTGAGAAGGAAGGTTCCGTGCCGCAGCGTGTTGTGCACAATTGATATGCTGATAAGAGAAGGGAGTGCTTTTGGAACGTGTTCCTTCCTGACACGTCTGTCTGTGGGAGCTTTAGGTGCTTGGACTCAGGGATAGCGAAGGTGTGTGAAAGTGACTGGGCTGCGAGAATCCTGTTGCAACAGGGAAGAGGGAAGGTCAGCAAATGTTTCCTGTCCTGGCACATGTCTCAGTCTGAAGTGCAGCTGGAGATGCTTCACTTCCGCCAAAGACTCTGCCAGCTTGAGAGGAGTTTGCGCTCTATGGAGTTGAGAAAGAAAGTGCGTAGGACAAGCTTGTTTCCTCCAGTTCCTAGACAGCAAAGGGGCTATGAAAGGCAGCACTGGCTTTTTGTTCTAAGAGTTTTTCTTGACAAGCAGCTGCTGGATGTTTGCAAGGGGGTTTGGGATATGCAAAAATGAGAGGGTAAGCTGGTACACTGAGCTTGAGAGCTTTTAAAAGCATATCTTCAGGGCTTTGGATGCATTTCAGAGGCTGGGAGTTCCATGCTGAGCAGCTGATGGCACAGAAGAGGTTCTAAAGAAAGAGGCCATGCTGGAATTGCCTTTTCTTTTGCAGCCTAGAAACTGCACCGCCAACAGCAAAAACGATTCCTCCTCCCTCCCTGCAACATGCAGCATCACATTCCTTTCTGTCTCCAAGAGGCAGGATGCACAGCCGAGCTCTTCCACCCACTGCTCGCACACGACTGGGGCCGCGCCAGCCAAGCGCTTGGCTTTTTCCTGGCCACTGTCAGCGCTCATGGAAACAAGCACACGATAGCGCTGCCCACTTGCAGAAGAAGGAATCACTGCGAGGCCAGCTCGAAAGCAGCCCAAGGGCAGAGGCAACTTGGAAACTTCGCTGCTCTCAAATCAACGGTGTCAGGACAAAAAGATTTCCCTCATCTTCCCCTTGCACGTGCAGACTCCTCTTTGCACCCACACTCCAAGAGCAAGATGAACTCCTTTGCCCTAACTTGCACTTTCCTTCTCAGCTCTAGGCACCATCCTAAGGCTTCCCTCTGCCAGAGTCAGGATCCAAAGACAACGGCAGCAGGGACTGCTCACACACAAAAGGCACCAGGACAAAAGGCTCCCGAGCTTGGCCTTTGCATTCCCGCGGACAGCTCAACAGCTCTAAGCCAGAGAAGTGCCTGCTGGGAAGAGCCTGTAGAATCACTCTGAGCACCTCATGACAAGGAGCTGCAGCGTGTGGGGATGAATCTGCAGCAGCCTCCTGCCCCAGGGTGTCCCCTGGGAGCAGCCATGCGCCAGGCCGTGACTGCCAGCTGCACGCGCAAAGGAGCCGGTGTTCCACACCACGGCTGTGCCTGGGACAGAGACACGAGTGGCCACAGAAGTGGCCATGGCACTGTCCGCACGCTGTCCCTGCTGCTTCTCGCCCAGCCACTGGCGGGGCACCAACTGCCAGCCACGCACTCCTAAAGCCACGGGCCCACTGGGACACTGCGGGGGCAGGTGGAAGCCAGCGGCCATTGTGACACAGCGGGGCTGCACAGAAGCCACGGTGCTTTGTGACCCGTGGCTCCCAGGAGAGCCTTTGTGATGCTGGGGACCTACCCGGAAGCCTGGCTCCAGTGTGACACCAGCACAGAAGCTCGGGGAGCCCTGGAGACCGTGGGGACGCTATGGAAGCTGATGGAAGCCTGGACACCACAGTGACACTATGGAAGCTGGTGGAACCGAGGGGCCACAGTGACACTCTGGGGCCTTTTGGAAGCAACGAGACTCTGGTGGGAAGCCACGGGATGATTAATGCTGGCAGGAACCTGCTGCAGGTGGGCTCCTCTCTCCCAGCTTCCACAAGTGCTGCTAGGATGCCACTGCGGCACTGGCTTGTCACGGGCTCACGGCTTCCTTTGGGAATGGCTCTGCCGCAGGATGGCATGCTGCAGAGAATGCAGGTAGATGTTGTGCTCCCTCCTGGCATGCAGGTGGACAAGAAAGCCTGATCCAGCCCCCGCTCAGCCCATGTGTGGCTGTGGCATTGGGGCGGGGCAACTTTGGGAGCAGCCCCAGCCCTGCTGCTGGTCCCGGCTGGGCACGCAGCTGCTGGGACACAGGTGTGTCCTGATGGCCCCCGTGTACTCGTTTGAGAAGGGAAGGACAGAGTGCATCAGTGAGTTTGGTGTGGCTTACATGCGGCAAGGAGAAGGTGCAGCCCAGAACTGGCTTTCACTTTGAGAAGCTTTTGCTCTTGCGGGAGCAGCTGGTGGACCTTTTCAACCGAGTTGCAAGAGTGAAAAGTGTGATGGCATGTCTCTCTGAGAAGGAAGGTTCCGTGCCGCAGCGTGTTGTGCACAATTGATATGCTGATAAGAGAAGGGGGTGCTTTTGGAACGTGTTCCTTCCTGACACGTCTGTCTGTGGGAGCTTTAGGTGCTTGGACTCAGGGATAGCGAAGGTGTGTGAAAGTGACTGGGCTGCGAGAATCCTGTTGCAACAGGGAAGAGGGAAGGTCAGCAAATGTTTCCTGTCCTGGCACATGTCTCAGTCTGAAGTGCAGCTGGAGATGCTTCACTTCCGCCAAAGACTCTGCCAGCTTGAGAGGAGTTTGCGCTCTATGGAGTTGAGAAAGAAAGTGCGTAGGACAAGCTTGTTTCCTCCAGTTCCTAGACAGCAAAGGGGCTATGAAAGGCAGCACTGGCTTTTTGTTCTAGGAGTTTTTCTTGACAAGCAGCTGCTGGATGTTTGGAAGGGGGTTTGGGATATGCAAAAAGGAGAGGGTAAGCTGGTACACTGAGCTTGAGAGCAAAAGCATATCTTCAGGGCTTTGGATGCATTTCAGAGGCTGGGAGTTCCATGCTGAGCAGCTGATGGCACAGAAGAGGTTCTAAAGAAAGAGGCCGTGCTGGAATTGCCTTTTCTTTTGCAGCCTAGAAACTGCACAGCCAACAGCAAAAACGATTCCTCCTCCCTCCCTGCAACATGCAGCATCACATTCCTTTCTGTCTCCAAGAGGCAGGATGCACAGCCGAGCTCTTCCACCCACTGCTCGCACACGACTGGAGCCGCGCCAGCCAAGCGCTTGGCTTTTTGCTGGCCACTGTCAGCGCTCATGGAAACAAGCACACGATAGCGCTGCCCACTTGCAGAAGAAGGAATCACTGCGAGGCCAGCTCGAAAGCAGCCCAAGGGCAGAGGCAACTTGGAAACTTCGCTGCTCTCAAATCAACGGTGTCAGGACAAAAAGATTTCCCTCATCTTCCCCTTGCACGTGCAGACTCCTCTTTGCACCCACACTCCAAGAGCAAGATGAACTCCTTTGCCCTAACTTGCACTTTCCTTCTCAGCTCTAGGCACCATCCTAAGGCTTCCCTCTGCCAGAGTCAGGATCCAAAGACAACGGCAGCAGGGACTGCTCACACACAAAAGGCACCAGGACAAAAGGCTCCCGAGCTTGGCCTTTGCATTCCCGCGGACAGCTCAACAGCTCTAAGCCAGAGAAGTGCCTGCTGGGAAGAGCCTGTAGAATCACTCTGAGCACCTCATGACAAGGAGCTGCAGCGTGTGGGGATGAATCTGCAGCAGCCTCCTGCCCCAGGGTGTCCCCTGGGAGCAGCCATGCGCCAGGCCGTGACTGCCAGCTGCACGCGCAAAGGAGCCGGTGTTCCACACCACGGCTGTGCCTGGGACAGAGACACGAGTGGCCACAGAAGTGGCCATGGCACTGTCCGCACGCTGTCCCTGCTGCTTCTCGCCCAGCCACTGGCGGGGCACCAACTGCCAGCCACGCACTCCTAAAGCCACGGGCCCACTGGGACACTGCGGGGGCAGGTGGAAGCCAGCGGCCATTGTGACACAGCGGGGCTGCACAGAAGCCACGGTGCTTTGTGACCCGTGGCTCCCAGGAGAGCCTTTGTGATGCTGGGGACCTACCCGGAAGCCTGGCTCCAGTGTGACACCAGCACAGAAGCTCGGGGAGCCCTGGAGACCGTGGGGACGCTATGGAAGCTGATGGAAGCCTGGACACCACAGTGACACTATGGAAGCTGGTGGAACCGAGGGGCCACAGTGACACTCTGGGGCCTTTTGGAAGCAACGAGACTCTGGTGGGAAGCCACGGGATGATTAATGCTGGCAGGAACCTGCTGCAGGTGGGCTCCTCTCTCCCAGCTTCCACAAGTGCTGCTAGGATGCCACTGCGGCACTGGCTTGTCACGGGCTCACGGCTTCCTTTGGGAATGGCTCTGCCGCAGGATGGCATGCTGCAGAGAATGCAGGTAGATGTTGTGCTCCCTCCTGGCATGCAGGTGGACAAGAAAGCCTGATCCAGCCCCCGCTCAGCCCATGTGTGGCTGTGGCATTGGGGCGGGGCAACTTTGGGAGCAGCCCCAGCCCTGCTGCTGGTCCCGGCTGGGCACGCAGCTGCTGGGACACAGGTGTGTCCTGATGGCCCCCGTGTACTCGTTTGAGAAGGGAAGGACAGAGTGCATCAGTGAGTTTGGTGTGGCTTACATGCGGCAAGGAGAAGGTGCAGCCCAGAACTGGCTTTCACTTTGAGAAGCTTTTGCTCTTGCGGGAGCAGCTGGTGGACCTTTTCAACCGAGCTGCAAGAGTGAAAAGTGTGATGGCATGTCTCTCTGAGAAGGAAGGTTCCGTGCCGCAGCGTGTTGTGCACAATTGATATGCTGATAAGAGAAGGGAGTGCTTTTGGAACGTGTTCCTTCCTGACACGTCTGTCTGTGGGAGCTTTAGGTGCTTGGACTCAGGGATAGCGAAGGTGTGTGAAAGTGACTGGGCTGCGAGAATCCTGTTGCAACAGGGAAGAGGGAAGGTCAGCAAATGTTTCCTGTCCTGGCACATGTCTCAGTCTGAAGTGCAGCTGGAGATGCTTCACTTCCGCCAAAGACTCTGCCAGCTTGAGAGGAGTTTGCGCTCTATGGAGTTGAGAAAGAAAGTGCGTAGGACAAGCTTGTTTCCTCCAGTTCCTAGACAGCAAAGGGGCTATGAAAGGCAGCACTGGCTTTTTGTTCTAAGAGTTTTTCTTGACAAGCAGCTGCTGGATGTTTGCAAGGGGGTTTGGGATATGCAAAAATGAGAGGGTAAGCTGGTACACTGAGCTTGAGAGCTTTTAAAAGCATATCTTCAGGGCTTTGGATGCATTTCAGAGGCTGGGAGTTCCATGCTGAGCAGCTGATGGCACAGAAGAGGTTCTAAAGAAAGAGGCCATGCTGGAATTGCCTTTTCTTTTGCAGCCTAGAAACTGCACCGCCAACAGCAAAAACGATTCCTCCTCCCTCCCTGCAACATGCAGCATCACATTCCTTTCTGTCTCCAAGAGGCAGGATGCACAGCCGAGCTCTTCCACCCACTGCTCGCACACGACTGGGGCCGCGCCAGCCAAGCGCTTGGCTTTTTCCTGGCCACTGTCAGCGCTCATGGAAACAAGCACACGATAGCGCTGCCCACTTGCAGAAGAAGGAATCACTGCGAGGCCAGCTCGAAAGCAGCCCAAGGGCAGAGGCAACTTGGAAACTTCGCTGCTCTCAAATCAACGGTGTCAGGACAAAAAGATTTCCCTCATCTTCCCCTTGCACGTGCAGACTCCTCTTTGCACCCACACTCCAAGAGCAAGATGAACTCCTTTGCCCTAACTTGCACTTTCCTTCTCAGCTCTAGGCACCATCCTAAGGCTTCCCTCTGCCAGAGTCAGGATCCAAAGACAACGGCAGCAGGGACTGCTCACACACAAAAGGCACCAGGACAAAAGGCTCCCGAGCTTGGCCTTTGCATTCCCGCGGACAGCTCAACAGCTCTAAGCCAGAGAAGTGCCTGCTGGGAAGAGCCTGTAGAATCACTCTGAGCACCTCATGACAAGGAGCTGCAGCGTGTGGGGATGAATCTGCAGCAGCCTCCTGCCCCAGGGTGTCCCCTGGGAGCAGCCATGCGCCAGGCCGTGACTGCCAGCTGCACGCGCAAAGGAGCCGGTGTTCCACACCACGGCTGTGCCTGGGACAGAGACACGAGTGGCCACAGAAGTGGCCATGGCACTGTCCGCACGCTGTCCCTGCTGCTTCTCGCCCAGCCACTGGCGGGGCACCAACTGCCAGCCACGCACTCCTAAAGCCACGGGCCCACTGGGACACTGCGGGGGCAGGTGGAAGCCAGCGGCCATTGTGACACAGCGGGGCTGCACAGAAGCCACGGTGCTTTGTGACCCGTGGCTCCCAGGAGAGCCTTTGTGATGCTGGGGACCTACCCGGAAGCCTGGCTCCAGTGTGACACCAGCACAGAAGCTCGGGGAGCCCTGGAGACCGTGGGGACGCTATGGAAGCTGATGGAAGCCTGGACACCACAGTGACACTATGGAAGCTGGTGGAACCGAGGGGCCACAGTGACACTCTGGGGCCTTTTGGAAGCAACGAGACTCTGGTGGGAAGCCACGGGATGATTAATGCTGGCAGGAACCTGCTGCAGGTGGGCTCCTCTCTCCCAGCTTCCACAAGTGCTGCTAGGATGCCACTGCGGCACTGGCTTGTCACGGGCTCACGGCTTCCTTTGGGAATGGCTCTGCCGCAGGATGGCATGCTGCAGAGAATGCAGGTAGATGTTGTGCTCCCTCCTGGCATGCAGGTGGACAAGAAAGCCTGATCCAGCCCCCGCTCAGCCCATGTGTGGCTGTGGCATTGGGGCGGGGCAACTTTGGGAGCAGCCCCAGCCCTGCTGCTGGTCCCGGCTGGGCACGCAGCTGCTGGGACACAGGTGTGTCCTGATGGCCCCCGTGTACTCGTTTGAGAAGGGAAGGACAGAGTGCATCAGTGAGTTTGGTGTGGCTTACATGCGGCAAGGAGAAGGTGCAGCCCCGAACTGGCTTTCACTTTGAGAAGCTTTTGCTCTTGCGGGAGCAGCTGGTGGACCTTTTCAACCGAGTTGCAAGAGTGAAAAGTGTGATGGCATGTCTCTCTGAGAAGGAAGGTTCCGTGCCGCAGCGTGTTGTGCACAATTGATATGCTGATAAGAGAAGGGGGTGCTTTTGGAACGTGTTCCTTCCTGACACGTCTGTCTGTGGGAGCTTTAGGTGCTTGGACTCAGGGATAGCGAAGGTGTGTGAAAGTGACTGGGCTGCGAGAATCCTGTTGCAACAGGGAAGAGGGAAGGTCAGCAAATGTTTCCTGTCCTGGCACATGTCTCAGTCTGAAGTGCAGCTGGAGATGCTTCACTTCCGCCAAAGACTCTGCCAGCTTGAGAGGAGTTTGCGCTCTATGGAGTTGAGAAAGAAAGTGCGTAGGACAAGCTTGTTTCCTCCAGTTCCTAGACAGCAAAGGGGCTATGAAAGGCAGCACTGGCTTTTTGTTCTAGGAGTTTTTCTTGACAAGCAGCTGCTGGATGTTTGGAAGGGGGTTTGGGATATGCAAAAAGGAGAGGGTAAGCTGGTACACTGAGCTTGAGAGCAAAAGCATATCTTCAGGGCTTTGGATGCATTTCAGAGGCTGGGAGTTCCATGCTGAGCAGCTGATGGCACAGAAGAGGTTCTAAAGAAAGAGGCCGTGCTGGAATTGCCTTTTCTTTTGCAGCCTAGAAACTGCACAGCCAACAGCAAAAACGATTCCTCCTCCCTCCCTGCAACATGCAGCATCACATTCCTTTCTGTCTCCAAGAGGCAGGATGCACAGCCGAGCTCTTCCACCCACTGCTCGCACACGACTGGAGCCGCGCCAGCCAAGCGCTTGGCTTTTTGCTGGCCACTGTCAGCGCTCATGGAAACAAGCACACGATAGCGCTGCCCACTTGCAGAAGAAGGAATCACTGCGAGGCCAGCTCGAAAGCAGCCCAAGGGCAGAGGCAACTTGGAAACTTCGCTGCTCTCAAATCAACGGTGTCAGGACAAAAAGATTTCCCTCATCTTCCCCTTGCACGTGCAGACTCCTCTTTGCACCCACACTCCAAGAGCAAGATGAACTCCTTTGCCCTAACTTGCACTTTCCTTCTCAGCTCTAGGCACCATCCTAAGGCTTCCCTCTGCCAGAGTCAGGATCCAAAGACAACGGCAGCAGGGACTGCTCACACACAAAAGGCACCAGGACAAAAGGCTCCCGAGCTTGGCCTTTGCATTCCCGCGGACAGCTCAACAGCTCTAAGCCAGAGAAGTGCCTGCTGGGAAGAGCCTGTAGAATCACTCTGAGCACCTCATGACAAGGAGCTGCAGCGTGTGGGGATGAATCTGCAGCAGCCTCCTGCCCCAGGGTGTCCCCTGGGAGCAGCCATGCGCCAGGCCGTGACTGCCAGCTGCACGCGCAAAGGAGCCGGTGTTCCACACCACGGCTGTGCCTGGGACAGAGACACGAGTGGCCACAGAAGTGGCCATGGCACTGTCCGCACGCTGTCCCTGCTGCTTCTCGCCCAGCCACTGGCGGGGCACCAACTGCCAGCCACGCACTCCTAAAGCCACGGGCCCACTGGGACACTGCGGGGGCAGGTGGAAGCCAGCGGCCATTGTGACACAGCGGGGCTGCACAGAAGCCACGGTGCTTTGTGACCCGTGGCTCCCAGGAGAGCCTTTGTGATGCTGGGGACCTACCCGGAAGCCTGGCTCCAGTGTGACACCAGCACAGAAGCTCGGGGAGCCCTGGAGACCGTGGGGACGCTATGGAAGCTGATGGAAGCCTGGACACCACAGTGACACTATGGAAGCTGGTGGAACCGAGGGGCCACAGTGACACTCTGGGGCCTTTTGGAAGCAACGAGACTCTGGTGGGAAGCCACGGGATGATTAATGCTGGCAGGAACCTGCTGCAGGTGGGCTCCTCTCTCCCAGCTTCCACAAGTGCTGCTAGGATGCCACTGCGGCACTGGCTTGTCACGGGCTCACGGCTTCCTTTGGGAATGGCTCTGCCGCAGGATGGCATGCTGCAGAGAATGCAGGTAGATGTTGTGCTCCCTCCTGGCATGCAGGTGGACAAGAAAGCCTGATCCAGCCCCCGCTCAGCCCATGTGTGGCTGTGGCATTGGGGCGGGGCAACTTTGGGAGCAGCCCCAGCCCTGCTGCTGGTCCCGGCTGGGCACGCAGCTGCTGGGACACAGGTGTGTCCTGATGGCCCCCGTGTACTCGTTTGAGAAGGGAAGGACAGAGTGCATCAGTGAGTTTGGTGTGGCTTACATGCGGCAAGGAGAAGGTGCAGCCCAGAACTGGCTTTCACTTTGAGAAGCTTTTGCTCTTGCGGGAGCAGCTGGTGGACCTTTTCAACCGAGCTGCAAGAGTGAAAAGTGTGATGGCATGTCTCTCTGAGAAGGAAGGTTCCGTGCCGCAGCGTGTTGTGCACAATTGATATGCTGATAAGAGAAGGGAGTGCTTTTGGAACGTGTTCCTTCCTGACACGTCTGTCTGTGGGAGCTTTAGGTGCTTGGACTCAGGGATAGCGAAGGTGTGTGAAAGTGACTGGGCTGCGAGAATCCTGTTGCAACAGGGAAGAGGGAAGGTCAGCAAATGTTTCCTGTCCTGGCACATGTCTCAGTCTGAAGTGCAGCTGGAGATGCTTCACTTCCGCCAAAGACTCTGCCAGCTTGAGAGGAGTTTGCGCTCTATGGAGTTGAGAAAGAAAGTGCGTAGGACAAGCTTGTTTCCTCCAGTTCCTAGACAGCAAAGGGGCTATGAAAGGCAGCACTGGCTTTTTGTTCTAGGAGTTTTTCTTGACAAGCAGCTGCTGGATGTTTGGAAGGGGGTTTGGGATATGCAAAAAGGAGAGGGTAAGCTGGTACACTGAGCTTGAGAGCAAAAGCATATCTTCAGGGCTTTGGATGCATTTCAGAGGCTGGGAGTTCCATGCTGAGCAGCTGATGGCACAGAAGAGGTTCTAAAGAAAGAGGCCGTGCTGGAATTGCCTTTTCTTTTGCAGCCTAGAAACTGCACAGCCAACAGCAAAAACGATTCCTCCTCCCTCCCTGCAACATGCAGCATCACATTCCTTTCTGTCCCCAAGAGGCAGGATGCACAGCCGAGCTCTTCCACCCACTGCTCGCACACGACTGGAGCCGCGCCAGCCAAGCGCTTGGCTTTTTGCTGGCCACTGTCAGCGCTCATGGAAACAAGCACACGATAGCGCTGCCCACTTGCAGAAGAAGGAATCACTGCGAGGCCAGCTCGAAAGCAGCCCAAGGGCAGAGGCAACTTGGAAACTTCGCTGCTCTCAAATCAACGGTGTCAGGACAAAAAGATTTCCCTCATCTTCCCCTTGCACGTGCAGACTCCTCTTTGCACCCACACTCCAAGAGCAAGATGAACTCCTTTGCCCTAACTTGCACTTTCCTTCTCAGCTCTAGGCACCATCCTAAGGCTTCCCTCTGCCAGAGTCAGGATCCAAAGACAACGGCACCAGGGACTGCTCACACACAAAAGGCACCAGGACAAAAGGCTCCCGAGCTTGGCCTTTGCATTCCCGCGGACAGCTCAACAGCTCTAAGCCAGAGAAGTGCCTGCTGGGAAGAGCCTGTAGAATCACTCTGAGCACCTCATGACAAGGAGCTGCAGCGTGTGGGGATGAATCTGCAGCAGCCTCCTGCCCCAGGGTGTCCCCTGGGAGCAGCCATGCGCCAGGCCGTGACTGCCAGCTGCACGCGCAAAGGAGCCGGTGTTCCACACCACGGCTGTGCCTGGGACAGAGACACGAGTGGCCACAGAAGTGGCCATGGCACTGTCCGCACGCTGTCCCTGCTGCTTCTCGCCCAGCCACTGGCGGGGCACCAACTGCCAGCCACGCACTCCTAAAGCCACGGGCCCACTGGGACACTGCGGGGGCAGGTGGAAGCCAGCGGCCATTGTGACACAGCGGGGCTGCACAGAAGCCACGGTGCTTTGTGACCCGTGGCTCCCAGGAGAGCCTTTGTGATGCTGGGGACCTACCCGGAAGCCTGGCTCCAGTGTGACACCAGCACAGAAGCTCGGGGAGCCCTGGAGACCGTGGGGACGCTATGGAAGCTGATGGAAGCCTGGACACCACAGTGACACTATGGAAGCTGGTGGAACCGAGGGGCCACAGTGACACTCTGGGGCCTTTTGGAAGCAACGAGACTCTGGTGGGAAGCCACGGGATGATTAATGCTGGCAGGAACCTGCTGCAGGTGGGCTCCTCTCTCCCAGCTTCCACAAGTGCTGCTAGGATGCCACTGCGGCACTGGCTTGTCACGGGCTCACGGCTTCCTTTGGGAATGGCTCTGCCGCAGGATGGCATGCTGCAGAGAATGCAGGTAGATGTTGTGCTCCCTCCTGGCATGCAGGTGGACAAGAAAGCCTGATCCAGCCCCCGCTCAGCCCATGTGTGGCTGTGGCATTGGGGCGGGGCAACTTTGGGAGCAGCCCCAGCCCTGCTGCTGGTCCCGGCTGGGCACGCAGCTGCTGGGACACAGGTGTGTCCTGATGGCCCCCGTGTACTCGTTTGAGAAGGGAAGGACAGAGTGCATCAGTGAGTTTGGTGTGGCTTACATGCGGCAAGGAGAAGGTGCAGCCCAGAACTGGCTTTCACTTTGAGAAGCTTTTGCTCTTGCGGGAGCAGCTGGTGGACCTTTTCAACCGAGCTGCAAGAGTGAAAAGTGTGATGGCATGTCTCTCTGAGAAGGAAGGTTCCGTGCCGCAGCGTGTTGTGCACAATTGATATGCTGATAAGAGAAGGGGGTGCTTTTGGAACGTGTTCCTTCCTGACACGTCTGTCTGTGGGAGCTTTAGGTGCTTGGACTCAGGGATAGCGAAGGTGTGTGAAAGTGACTGGGCTGCGAGAATCCTGTTGCAACAGGGAAGAGGGAAGGTCAGCAAATGTTTCCTGTCCTGGCACATGTCTCAGTCTGAAGTGCAGCTGGAGATGCTTCACTTCCGCCAAAGACTCTGCCAGCTTGAGAGGAGTTTGCGCTCTATGGAGTTGAGAAAGAAAGTGCGTAGGACAAGCTTGTTTCCTCCAGTTCCTAGACAGCAAAGGGGCTATGAAAGGCAGCACTGGCTTTTTGTTCTAGGAGTTTTTCTTGACAAGCAGCTGCTGGATGTTTGCAAGGGGGTTTGGGATATGCAAAAATGAGAGGGTAAGCTGGTACACTGAGCTTGAGAGTTTTTAAAAGCATATCTTCAGGGCTTTGGATGCATTTCAGAGGCTGGGAGTTCCATGCTGAGCAGCTGATGGCACAGAAGAGGTTCTAAAGAAAGAGGCCCTGCTGGAATTGCCTTTTCTTTTGCAGCCTAGAAACTGCACCGCCAACAGCAAAAACGATTCCTCCTCCCTCCCTGCAACATGCAGCATCACATTCCTTTCTGTCTCCAAGAGGCAGGATGCACAGCCGAGCTCTTCCACCCACTGCTCGCACACGACTGGAGCCGCGCCAGCCAAGCGCTTGGCTTTTTGCTGGCCACTGTCAGCGCTCATGGAAACAAGCACACGATAGCGCTGCCCACTTGCAGAAGAAGGAATCACTGCGAGGCCAGCTCGAAAGCAGCCCAAGGGCAGAGGCAACTTGGAAACTTCGCTGCTCTCAAATCAACGGTGTCAGGACAAAAAGATTTCCCTCATCTTCCCCTTGCACGTGCAGACTCCTCTTTGCACCCACACTCCAAGAGCAAGATGAACTCCTTTGCCCTAACTTGCACTTTCCTTCTCAGCTCTAGGCACCATCCTAAGGCTTCCCTCTGCCAGAGTCAGGATCCAAAGACAACGGCAGCAGGGACTGCTCACACACAAAAGGCACCAGGACAAAAGGCTCCCGAGCTTGGCCTTTGCATTCCCGCGGACAGCTCAACAGCTCTAAGCCAGAGAAGTGCCTGCTGGGAAGAGCCTTTAGAATCACTCTGAGCACCTCATGACAAGGAGCTGCAGCGTGTGGGGATGAATCTGCAGCAGCCTCCTGCCCGAGGGTGTCCCCCGGGAGCAGCCATGCACCAGGCCGTGACTGCCAGCTGCACATGCAAAGGAGCCGGTGTTCCACACCACGGCTGTGCCTGGGACAGAGACACGAGTGGCCACAGAAGTGGCCATGGCACTGTCCGCACGCTGTCCCTGCTGCTTCTCGCCCAGCCGCTGGCGGGGCACCAACTGCCAGCCACGCACTCCTAAAGCCACGGGCCCACTGGGACACTGCGGGGGCAGGTGGAAGCCAGCGGCCATTGTGACACAGCGGGGCTGCACAGAAGCCACGGTGCTTTGTGACCCGTGGCTCCCAGGAGAGCCTTTGTGATGCTGGGGACCTACCCGGAAGCCTGGCTCCAGTGTGACACCAGCACAGAAGCTCGGGGAGCCCTGGAGACCGTGGGGACGCTATGGAAGCTGATGGAAGCCTGGACACCACAGTGACACTATGGAAGCTGGTGGAACCGAGGGGCCACAGTGACACTCTGGGGCCTTTTGGAAGCAACGAGACTCTGGTGGGAAGCCACGGGATGATTAATGCTGGCAGGAACCTGCTGCAGGTGGGCTCCTCTCTCCCAGCTTCCACAAGTGCTGCTAGGATGCCACTGCGGCACTGGCTTGTCACGGGCTCACGGCTTCCTTTGGGAATGGCTCTGCCGCAGGATGGCATGCTGCAGAGAATGCAGGTAGATGTTGTGCTCCCTCCTGGCATGCAGGTGGACAAGAAAGCCTGATCCAGCCCCCGCTCAGCCCATGTGTGGCTGTGGCATTGGGGCGGGGCAACTTTGGGAGCAGCCCCAGCCCTGCTGCTGGTCCCGGCTGGGCACGCAGCTGCTGGGACACAGGTGTGTCCTGATGGCCCCCGTGTACTCGTTTGAGAAGGGAAGGACAGAGTGCATCAGTGAGTTTGGTGTGGCTTACATGCGGCAAGGAGAAGGTGCAGCCCAGAACTGGCTTTCACTTTGAGAAGCTTTTGCTCTTGCGGGAGCAGCTGGTGGACCTTTTCAACCGAGCTGCAAGAGTGAAAAGTGTGATGGCATGTCTATCTGAGAAGGAAGGTTCAGTGCCGCAGCGTGTTGTGCACAATTGATATGCTGATAAGAGAAGGGAGTGCTTTTGGAACGTGTTCCTTCCTGACACGTCTGTCTGTGGGAGCTTTAGGTGCTTGGACTCAGGGATAGCGAAGGTGTGTGAAAGTGACTGGGCTGCGAGAATCCTGTTGCAACAGGGAAGAGGGAAGGTCAGCAAATGTTTCCTGTCCTGGCACATGTCTCAGTCTGAAGTGCAGCTGGAGATGCTTCACTTCCGCCAAAGACTCTGCCAGCTTGAGAGGAGTTTGCGCTCTATGGAGTTGAGAAAGAAAGTGCGTAGGACAAGCTTGTTTCCTCCAGTTCCTAGACAGCAAAGGGGCTATGAAAGGCAGCACTGGCTTTTTGTTCTAAGAGTTTTTCTTGACAAGCAGCTGCTGGATGTTTGCAAGGGGGTTTGGGATATGCAAAAAGGAGAGGGTAAGCTGGTACACTGAGCTTGAGAGCTTTTAAAAGCATATCTTCAGGGCTTTGGATGCATTTCAGAGGCTGGGAGTTCCATGCTGAGCAGCTGATGGCACAGAAGAGGTTCTAAAGAAAGAGGCCGTGCTGGAATTGCCTTTTCTTTTGCAGCCTAGAAACTGCACCGCCAACAGCAAAAACGATTCCTCCTCCCTCCCTGCAACATGCAGCATCACATTCCTTTCTGTCTCCAAGAGGCAGGATGCACAGCCGAGCTCTTCCACCCACTGCTCGCACACGACTGGGGCCGCGCCAGCCAAGCGCTTGGCTTTTTGCTGGCCACTGTCAGCGCTCATGGAAACAAGCACACGATAGCGCTGCCCACTTGCAGAAGAAGGAATCACTGCGAGGCCAGCTCGAAAGCAGCCCAAGGGCAGAGGCAACTTGGAAACTTCGCTGCTCTCAAATCAACGGTGTCAGGACAAAAAGATTTCCCTCATCTTCCCCTTGCACGTGCAGACTCCTCTTTGCACCCACACTCCAAGAGCAAGATGAACTCCTTTGCCCTAACTTGCACTTTCCTTCTCAGCTCTAGGCACCATCCTAAGGCTTCCCTCTGCCAGAGTCAGGATCCAAAGACAACGGCAGCAGGGACTGCTCACACACAAAAGGCACCAGGACAAAAGGCTCCCGAGCTTGGCCTTTGCATTCCCGCGGACAGCTCAACAGCTCTAAGCCAGAGAAGTGCCTGCTGGGAAGAGCCTGTAGAATCACTCTGAGCACCTCATGACAAGGAGCTGCAGCGTGTGGGGATGAATCTGCAGCAGCCTCCTGCCCCAGGGTGTCCCCTGGGAGCAGCCATGCGCCAGGCCGTGACTGCCAGCTGCACGCGCAAAGGAGCCGGTGTTCCACACCACGGCTGTGCCTGGGACAGAGACACGAGTGGCCACAGAAGTGGCCATGGCACTGTCCGCACGCTGTCCCTGCTGCTTCTCGCCCAGCCACTGGCGGGGCACCAACTGCCAGCCACGCACTCCTAAAGCCACGGGCCCACTGGGACACTGCGGGGGCAGGTGGAAGCCAGCGGCCATTGTGACACAGCGGGGCTGCACAGAAGCCACGGTGCTTTGTGACCCGTGGCTCCCAGGAGAGCCTTTGTGATGCTGGGGACCTACCCGGAAGCCTGGCTCCAGTGTGACACCAGCACAGAAGCTCGGGGAGCCCTGGAGACCGTGGGGACGCTATGGAAGCTGATGGAAGCCTGGACACCACAGTGACACTATGGAAGCTGGTGGAACCGAGGGGCCACAGTGACACTCTGGGGCCTTTTGGAAGCAACGAGACTCTGGTGGGAAGCCACGGGATGATTAATGCTGGCAGGAACCTGCTGCAGGTGGGCTCCTCTCTCCCAGCTTCCACAAGTGCTGCTAGGATGCCACTGCGGCACTGGCTTGTCACGGGCTCACGGCTTCCTTTGGGAATGGCTCTGCCGCAGGATGGCATGCTGCAGAGAATGCAGGTAGATGTTGTGCTCCCTCCTGGCATGCAGGTGGACAAGAAAGCCTGATCCAGCCCCCGCTCAGCCCATGTGTGGCTGTGGCATTGGGGCGGGGCAACTTTGGGAGCAGCCCCAGCCCTGCTGCTGGTCCCGGCTGGGCACGCAGCTGCTGGGACACAGGTGTGTCCTGATGGCCCCCGTGTACTCGTTTGAGAAGGGAAGGACAGAGTGCATCAGTGAGTTTGGTGTGGCTTACATGCGGCAAGGAGAAGGTGCAGCCCAGAACTGGCTTTCACTTGGAGAAGCTTTTGCTCTTGCGGGAGCAGCTGGTGGACCTTTTCAACCGAGCTGCAAGAGTGAAAAGTGTGATGGCATGTCTCTCTGAGAAGGAAGGTTCCGTGCCGCAGCGTGTTGTGCACAATTGATATGCTGATAAGAGAAGGGGGTGCTTTTGGAACGTGTTCCTTCCTGACACGTCTGTCTGTGGGAGCTTTAGGTGCTTGGACTCAGGGATAGCGAAGGTGTGTGAAAGTGACTGGGCTGCGAGAATCCTGTTGCAACAGGGAAGAGGGAAGGTCAGCAAATGTTTCCTGTCCTGGCACATGTCTCAGTCTGAAGTGCAGCTGGAGATGCTTCACTTCCGCCAAAGACTCTGCCAGCTTGAGAGGAGTTTGCGCTCTATGGAGTTGAGAAAGAAAGTGCGTAGGACAAGCTTGTTTCCTCCAGTTCCTAGACAGCAAAGGGGCTATGAAAGGCAGCACTGGCTTTTTGTTCTAGGAGTTTTTCTTGACAAGCAGCTGCTGGATGTTTGCAAGGGGGTTTGGGATATGCAAAAAGGAGAGGGTAAGCTGGTACACTGAGCTTGAGAGCAAAAGCATATCTTCAGGGCTTTGGATGCATTTCAGAGGCTGGGAGTTCCATGCTGAGCAGCTGATGGCACAGAAGAGGTTCTAAAGAAAGAGGCCGTGCTGGAATTGCCTTTTCTTTTGCAGCCTAGAAACTGCACAGCCAACAGCAAAAACGATTCCTCCTCCCTCCCTGCAACATGCAGCATCACATTCCTTTCTGTCTCCAAGAGGCAGGATGCACAGCCGAGCTCTTCCACCCACTGCTCGCACACGACTGGAGCCGCGCCAGCCAAGCGCTTGGCTTTTTGCTGGCCACTGTCAGCGCTCATGGAAACAAGCACACGATAGCGCTGCCCACTTGCAGAAGAAGGAATCACTGCGAGGCCAGCTCGAAAGCAGCCCAAGGGCAGAGGCAACTTGGAAACTTCGCTGCTCTCAAATCAACGGTGTCAGGACAAAAAGATTTCCCTCATCTTCCCCTTGCACGTGCAGACTCCTCTTTGCACCCACACTCCAAGAGCAAGATGAACTCCTTTGCCCTAACTTGCACTTTCCTTCTCAGCTCTAGGCACCATCCTAAGGCTTCCCTCTGCCAGAGTCAGGATCCAAAGACAACGGCACCAGGGACTGCTCACACACAAAAGGCACCAGGACAAAAGGCTCCCGAGCTTGGCCTTTGCATTCCCGCGGACAGCTCAACAGCTCTAAGCCAGAGAAGTGCCTGCTGGGAAGAGCCTGTAGAATCACTCTGAGCACCTCATGACAAGGAGCTGCAGCGTGTGGGGATGAATCTGCAGCAGCCTCCTGCCCCAGGGTGTCCCCTGGGAGCAGCCATGCGCCAGGCCGTGACTGCCAGCTGCACGCGCAAAGGAGCCGGTGTTCCACACCACGGCTGTGCCTGGGACAGAGACACGAGTGGCCACAGAAGTGGCCATGGCACTGTCCGCACGCTGTCCCTGCTGCTTCTCGCCCAGCCACTGGCGGGGCACCAACTGCCAGCCACGCACTCCTAAAGCCACGGGCCCACTGGGACACTGCGGGGGCAGGTGGAAGCCAGCGGCCATTGTGACACAGCGGGGCTGCACAGAAGCCACGGTGCTTTGTGACCCGTGGCTCCCAGGAGAGCCTTTGTGATGCTGGGGACCTACCCGGAAGCCTGGCTCCAGTGTGACACCAGCACAGAAGCTCGGGGAGCCCTGGAGACCGTGGGGACGCTATGGAAGCTGATGGAAGCCTGGACACCACAGTGACACTATGGAAGCTGGTGGAACCGAGGGGCCACAGTGACACTCTGGGGCCTTTTGGAAGCAACGAGACTCTGGTGGGAAGCCACGGGATGATTAATGCTGGCAGGAACCTGCTGCAGGTGGGCTCCTCTCTCCCAGCTTCCACAAGTGCTGCTAGGATGCCACTGCGGCACTGGCTTGTCACGGGCTCACGGCTTCCTTTGGGAATGGCTCTGCCGCAGGATGGCATGCTGCAGAGAATGCAGGTAGATGTTGTGCTCCCTCCTGGCATGCAGGTGGACAAGAAAGCCTGATCCAGCCCCCGCTCAGCCCATGTGTGGCTGTGGCATTGGGGCGGGGCAACTTTGGGAGCAGCCCCAGCCCTGCTGCTGGTCCCGGCTGGGCACGCAGCTGCTGGGACACAGGTGTGTCCTGATGGCCCCCGTGTACTCGTTTGAGAAGGGAAGGACAGAGTGCATCAGTGAGTTTGGTGTGGCTTACATGCGGCAAGGAGAAGGTGCAGCCCAGAACTGGCTTTCACTTTGAGAAGCTTTTGCTCTTGCGGGAGCAGCTGGTGGACCTTTTCAACCGAGCTGCAAGAGTGAAAAGTGTGATGGCATGTCTCTCTGAGAAGGAAGGTTCCGTGCCGCAGCGTGTTGCACACAATTGATATGCTGATAAGAGAAGGGGGTGCTTTTGGAACGTGTTCCTTCCTGACACGTCTGTCTGTGGGAGCTTTAGGTGCTTGGACTCAGGGATAGCGAAGGTGTGTGAAAGTGACTGGGCTGCGAGAATCCTGTTGCAACAGGGAAGAGGGAAGGTCAGCAAATGTTTCCTGTCCTGGCACATGTCTCAGTCTGAAGTGCAGCTGGAGATGCTTCACTTCCGCCAAAGACTCTGCCAGCTTGAGAGGAGTTTGCGCTCTATGGAGTTGAGAAAGAAAGTGCGTAGGACAAGCTTGTTTCCTCCAGTTCCTAGACAGCAAAGGGGCTATGAAAGGCAGCACTGGCTTTTTGTTCTAGGAGTTTTTCTTGACAAGCAGCTGCTGGATGTTTGCAAGGGGGTTTGGGATATGCAAAAATGAGAGGGTAAGCTGGTACACTGAGCTTGAGAGTTTTTAAAAGCATATCTTCAGGGCTTTGGATGCATTTCAGAGGCTGGGAGTTCCATGCTGAGCAGCTGATGGCACAGAAGAGGTTCTAAAGAAAGAGGCCGTGCTGGAATTGCCTTTTCTTTTGCAGCCTAGAAACTGCACCGCCAACAGCAAAAACGATTCCTCCTCCCTCCCTGCAACATGCAGCATCACATTCCTTTCTGTCTCCAAGAGGCAGGATGCACAGCCGAGCTCTTCCACCCACTGCTCGCACACGACTGGAGCCGCGCCAGCCAAGCGCTTGGCTTTTTGCTGGCCACTGTCAGCGCTCATGGAAACAAGCACACGATAGCGCTGCCCACTTGCAGAAGAAGGAATCACTGCGAGGCCAGCTCGAAAGCAGCCCAAGGGCAGAGGCAACTTGGAAACTTCGCTGCTCTCAAATCAACGGTGTCAGGACAAAAAGATTTCCCTCATCTTCCCCTTGCACGTGCAGACTCCTCTTTGCACCCACACTCCAAGAGCAAGATGAACTCCTTTGCCCTAACTTGCACTTTCCTTCTCAGCTCTAGGCACCATCCTAAGGCTTCCCTCTGCCAGAGTCAGGATCCAAAGACAACGGCAGCAGGGACTGCTCACACACAAAAGGCACCAGGACAAAAGGCTCCCGAGCTTGGCCTTTGCATTCCCGCGGACAGCTCAACAGCTCTAAGCCAGAGAAGTGCCTGCTGGGAAGAGCCTTTAGAATCACTCTGAGCACCTCATGACAAGGAGCTGCAGCGTGTGGGGATGAATCTGCAGCAGCCTCCTGCCCGAGGGTGTCCCCCGGGAGCAGCCATGCACCAGGCCGTGACTGCCAGCTGCACATGCAAAGGAGCCGGTGTTCCACACCACGGCTGTGCCTGGGACAGAGACACGAGTGGCCACAGAAGTGGCCATGGCACTGTCCGCACGCTGTCCCTGCTGCTTCTCGCCCAGCCGCTGGCGGGGCACCAACTGCCAGCCACGCACTCCTAAAGCCACGGGCCCACTGGGACACTGCGGGGGCAGGTGGAAGCCAGCGGCCATTGTGACACAGCGGGGCTGCACAGAAGCCACGGTGCTTTGTGACCCGTGGCTCCCAGGAGAGCCTTTGTGATGCTGGGGACCTACCCGGAAGCCTGGCTCCAGTGTGACACCAGCACAGAAGCTCGGGGAGCCCTGGAGACCGTGGGGACGCTATGGAAGCTGATGGAAGCCTGGACACCACAGTGACACTATGGAAGCTGGTGGAACCGAGGGGCCACAGTGACACTCTGGGGCCTTTTGGAAGCAACGAGACTCTGGTGGGAAGCCACGGGATGATTAATGCTGGCAGGAACCTGCTGCAGGTGGGCTCCTCTCTCCCAGCTTCCACAAGTGCTGCTAGGATGCCACTGCGGCACTGGCTTGTCACGGGCTCACGGCTTCCTTTGGGAATGGCTCTGCCGCAGGATGGCATGCTGCAGAGAATGCAGGTAGATGTTGTGCTCCCTCCTGGCATGCAGGTGGACAAGAAAGCCTGATCCAGCCCCCGCTCAGCCCATGTGTGGCTGTGGCATTGGGGCGGGGCAACTTTGGGAGCAGCCCCAGCCCTGCTGCTGGTCCCGGCTGGGCACGCAGCTGCTGGGACACAGGTGTGTCCTGATGGCCCCCGTGTACTCGTTTGAGAAGGGAAGGACAGAGTGCATCAGTGAGTTTGGTGTGGCTTACATGCGGCAAGGAGAAGGTGCAGCCCAGAACTGGCTTTCACTTTGAGAAGCTTTTGCTCTTGCGGGAGCAGCTGGTGGACCTTTTCAACCGAGCTGCAAGAGTGAAAAGTGTGATGGCATGTCTATCTGAGAAGGAAGGTTCAGTGCCGCAGCGTGTTGTGCACAATTGATATGCTGATAAGAGAAGGGAGTGCTTTTGGAACGTGTTCCTTCCTGACACGTCTGTCTGTGGGAGCTTTAGGTGCTTGGACTCAGGGATAGCGAAGGTGTGTGAAAGTGACTGGGCTGCGAGAATCCTGTTGCAACAGGGAAGAGGGAAGGTCAGCAAATGTTTCCTGTCCTGGCACATGTCTCAGTCTGAAGTGCAGCTGGAGATGCTTCACTTCCGCCAAAGACTCTGCCAGCTTGAGAGGAGTTTGCGCTCTATGGAGTTGAGAAAGAAAGTGCGTAGGACAAGCTTGTTTCCTCCAGTTCCTAGACAGCAAAGGGGCTATGAAAGGCAGCACTGGCTTTTTGTTCTAAGAGTTTTTCTTGACAAGCAGCTGCTGGATGTTTGCAAGGGGGTTTGGGATATGCAAAAATGAGAGGGTAAGCTGGTACACTGAGCTTGAGAGCTTTTAAAAGCATATCTTCAGGGCTTTGGATGCATTTCAGAGGCTGGGAGTTCCATGCTGAGCAGCTGATGGCACAGAAGAGGTTCTAAAGAAAGAGGCCGTGCTGGAATTGCCTTTTCTTTTGCAGCCTAGAAACTGCACCGCCAACAGCAAAAACGATTCCTCCTCCCTCCCTGCAACATGCAGCATCACATTCCTTTCTGTCTCCAAGAGGCAGGATGCACAGCCGAGCTCTTCCACCCACTGCTCGCACACGACTGGGGCCGCGCCAGCCAAGCGCTTGGCTTTTTGCTGGCCACTGTCAGCGCTCATGGAAACAAGCACACGATAGCGCTGCCCACTTGCAGAAGAAGGAATCACTGCGAGGCCAGCTCGAAAGCAGCCCAAGGGCAGAGGCAACTTGGAAACTTCGCTGCTCTCAAATCAACGGTGTCAGGACAAAAAGATTTCCCTCATCTTCCCCTTGCACGTGCAGACTCCTCTTTGCACCCACACTCCAAGAGCAAGATGAACTCCTTTGCCCTAACTTGCACTTTCCTTCTCAGCTCTAGGCACCATCCTAAGGCTTCCCTCTGCCAGAGTCAGGATCCAAAGACAACGGCAGCAGGGACTGCTCACACACAAAAGGCACCAGGACAAAAGGCTCCCGAGCTTGGCCTTTGCATTCCCGCGGACAGCTCAACAGCTCTAAGCCAGAGAAGTGCCTGCTGGGAAGAGCCTGTAGAATCACTCTGAGCACCTCATGACAAGGAGCTGCAGCGTGTGGGGATGAATCTGCAGCAGCCTCCTGCCCCAGGGTGTCCCCTGGGAGCAGCCATGCGCCAGGCCGTGACTGCCAGCTGCACGCGCAAAGGAGCCGGTGTTCCACACCACGGCTGTGCCTGGGACAGAGACACGAGTGGCCACAGAAGTGGCCATGGCACTGTCCGCACGCTGTCCCTGCTGCTTCTCGCCCAGCCACTGGCGGGGCACCAACTGCCAGCCACGCACTCCTAAAGCCACGGGCCCACTGGGACACTGCGGGGGCAGGTGGAAGCCAGCGGCCATTGTGACACAGCGGGGCTGCACAGAAGCCACGGTGCTTTGTGACCCGTGGCTCCCAGGAGAGCCTTTGTGATGCTGGGGACCTACCCGGAAGCCTGGCTCCAGTGTGACACCAGCACAGAAGCTCGGGGAGCCCTGGAGACCGTGGGGACGCTATGGAAGCTGATGGAAGCCTGGACACCACAGTGACACTATGGAAGCTGGTGGAACCGAGGGGCCACAGTGACACTCTGGGGCCTTTTGGAAGCAACGAGACTCTGGTGGGAAGCCACGGGATGATTAATGCTGGCAGGAACCTGCTGCAGGTGGGCTCCTCTCTCCCAGCTTCCACAAGTGCTGCTAGGATGCCACTGCGGCACTGGCTTGTCACGGGCTCACGGCTTCCTTTGGGAATGGCTCTGCCGCAGGATGGCATGCTGCAGAGAATGCAGGTAGATGTTGTGCTCCCTCCTGGCATGCAGGTGGACAAGAAAGCCTGATCCAGCCCCCGCTCAGCCCATGTGTGGCTGTGGCATTGGGGCGGGGCAACTTTGGGAGCAGCCCCAGCCCTGCTGCTGGTCCCGGCTGGGCACGCAGCTGCTGGGACACAGGTGTGTCCTGATGGCCCCCGTGTACTCGTTTGAGAAGGGAAGGACAGAGTGCATCAGTGAGTTTGGTGTGGCTTACATGCGGCAAGGAGAAGGTGCAGCCCAGAACTGGCTTTCACTTTGAGAAGCTTTTGCTCTTGCGGGAGCAGCTGGTGGACCTTTTCAACCGAGCTGCAAGAGTGAAAAGTGTGATGGCATGTCTCTCTGAGAAGGAAGGTTCCGTGCCGCAGCGTGTTGTGCACAATTGATATGCTGATAAGAGAAGGGAGTGCTTTTGGAACGTGTTCCTTCCTGACACGTCTGTCTGTGGGAGCTTTAGGTGCTTGGACTCAGGGATAGCGAAGGTGTGTGAAAGTGACTGGGCTGCGAGAATCCTGTTGCAACAGGGAAGAGGGAAGGTCAGCAAATGTTTCCTGTCCTGGCACATGTCTCAGTCTGAAGTGCAGCTGGAGATGCTTCACTTCCGCCAAAGACTCTGCCAGCTTGAGAGGAGTTTGCGCTCTATGGAGTTGAGAAAGAAAGTGCGTAGGACAAGCTTGTTTCCTCCAGTTCCTAGACAGCAAAGGGGCTATGAAAGGCAGCACTGGCTTTTTGTTCTAGGAGTTTTTCTTGACAAGCAGCTGCTGGATGTTTGCAAGGGGGTTTGGGATATGCAAAAAGGAGAGGGTAAGCTGGTACACTGAGCTTGAGAGCAAAAGCATATCTTCAGGGCTTTGGATGCATTTCAGAGGCTGGGAGTTCCATGCTGAGCAGCTGATGGCACAGAAGAGGTTCTAAAGAAAGAGGCCGTGCTGGAATTGCCTTTTCTTTTGCAGCCTAGAAACTGCACAGCCAACAGCAAAAACGATTCCTCCTCCCTCCCTGCAACATGCAGCATCACATTCCTTTCTGTCTCCAAGAGGCAGGATGCACAGCCGAGCTCTTCCACCCACTGCTCGCACACGACTGGAGCCGCGCCAGCCAAGCGCTTGGCTTTTTGCTGGCCACTGTCAGCGCTCATGGAAACAAGCACACGATAGCGCTGCCCACTTGCAGAAGAAGGAATCACTGCGAGGCCAGCTCGAAAGCAGCCCAAGGGCAGAGGCAACTTGGAAACTTCGCTGCTCTCAAATCAACGGTGTCAGGACAAAAAGATTTCCCTCATCTTCCCCTTGCACGTGCAGACTCCTCTTTGCACCCACACTCCAAGAGCAAGATGAACTCCTTTGCCCTAACTTGCACTTTCCTTCTCAGCTCTAGGCACCATCCTAAGGCTTCCCTCTGCCAGAGTCAGGATCCAAAGACAACGGCAGCAGGGACTGCTCACACACAAAAGGCACCAGGACAAAAGGCTCCCGAGCTTGGCCTTTGCATTCCCGCGGACAGCTCAACAGCTCTAAGCCAGAGAAGTGCCTGCTGGGAAGAGCCTGTAGAATCACTCTGAGCACCTCATGACAAGGAGCTGCAGCGTGTGGGGATGAATCTGCAGCAGCCTCCTGCCCCAGGGTGTCCCCTGGGAGCAGCCATGCGCCAGGCCGTGACTGCCAGCTGCACGCGCAAAGGAGCCGGTGTTCCACACCACGGCTGTGCCTGGGACAGAGACACGAGTGGCCACAGAAGTGGCCATGGCACTGTCCGCACGCTGTCCCTGCTGCTTCTCGCCCAGCCACTGGCGGGGCACCAACTGCCAGCCACGCACTCCTAAAGCCACGGGCCCACTGGGACACTGCGGGGGCAGGTGGAAGCCAGCGGCCATTGTGACACAGCGGGGCTGCACAGAAGCCACGGTGCTTTGTGACCCGTGGCTCCCAGGAGAGCCTTTGTGATGCTGGGGACCTACCCGGAAGCCTGGCTCCAGTGTGACACCAGCACAGAAGCTCGGGGAGCCCTGGAGACCGTGGGGACGCTATGGAAGCTGATGGAAGCCTGGACACCACAGTGACACTATGGAAGCTGGTGGAACCGAGGGGCCACAGTGACACTCTGGGGCCTTTTGGAAGCAACGAGACTCTGGTGGGAAGCCACGGGATGATTAATGCTGGCAGGAACCTGCTGCAGGTGGGCTCCTCTCTCCCAGCTTCCACAAGTGCTGCTAGGATGCCACTGCGGCACTGGCTTGTCACGGGCTCACGGCTTCCTTTGGGAATGGCTCTGCCGCAGGATGGCATGCTGCAGAGAATGCAGGTAGATGTTGTGCTCCCTCCTGGCATGCAGGTGGACAAGAAAGCCTGATCCAGCCCCCGCTCAGCCCATGTGTGGCTGTGGCATTGGGGCGGGGCAACTTTGGGAGCAGCCCCAGCCCTGCTGCTGGTCCCGGCTGGGCACGCAGCTGCTGGGACACAGGTGTGTCCTGATGGCCCCCGTGTACTCGTTTGAGAAGGGAAGGACAGAGTGCATCAGTGAGTTTGGTGTGGCTTACATGCGGCAAGGAGAAGGTGCAGCCCAGAACTGGCTTTCACTTTGAGAAGCTTTTGCTCTTGCGGGAGCAGCTGGTGGACCTTTTCAACCGAGCTGCAAGAGTGAAAAGTGTGATGGCATGTCTCTCTGAGAAGGAAGGTTCCGTGCCGCAGCGTGTTGCACACAATTGATATGCTGATAAGAGAAGGGGGTGCTTTTGGAACGTGTTCCTTCCTGACACGTCTGTCTGTGGGAGCTTTAGGTGCTTGGACTCAGGGATAGCGAAGGTGTGTGAAAGTGACTGGGCTGCGAGAATCCTGTTGCAACAGGGAAGAGGGAAGGTCAGCAAATGTTTCCTGTCCTGGCACATGTCTCAGTCTGAAGTGCAGCTGGAGATGCTTCACTTCCGCCAAAGACTCTGCCAGCTTGAGAGGAGTTTGCGCTCTATGGAGTTGAGAAAGAAAGTGCGTAGGACAAGCTTGTTTCCTCCAGTTCCTAGACAGCAAAGGGGCTATGAAAGGCAGCACTGGCTTTTTGTTCTAGGAGTTTTTCTTGACAAGCAGCTGCTGGATGTTTGCAAGGGGGTTTGGGATATGCAAAAATGAGAGGGTAAGCTGGTACACTGAGCTTGAGAGTTTTTAAAAGCATATCTTCAGGGCTTTGGATGCATTTCAGAGGCTGGGAGTTCCATGCTGAGCAGCTGATGGCACAGAAGAGGTTCTAAAGAAAGAGGCCCTGCTGGAATTGCCTTTTCTTTTGCAGCCTAGAAACTGCACCGCCAACAGCAAAAACGATTCCTCCTCCCTCCCTGCAACATGCAGCATCACATTCCTTTCTGTCTCCAAGAGGCAGGATGCACAGCCGAGCTCTTCCACCCACTGCTCGCACACGACTGGAGCCGCGCCAGCCAAGCGCTTGGCTTTTTGCTGGCCACTGTCAGCGCTCATGGAAACAAGCACACGATAGCGCTGCCCACTTGCAGAAGAAGGAATCACTGCGAGGCCAGCTCGAAAGCAGCCCAAGGGCAGAGGCAACTTGGAAACTTCGCTGCTCTCAAATCAACGGTGTCAGGACAAAAAGATTTCCCTCATCTTCCCCTTGCACGTGCAGACTCCTCTTTGCACCCACACTCCAAGAGCAAGATGAACTCCTTTGCCCTAACTTGCACTTTCCTTCTCAGCTCTAGGCACCATCCTAAGGCTTCCCTCTGCCAGAGTCAGGATCCAAAGACAACGGCAGCAGGGACTGCTCACACACAAAAGGCACCAGGACAAAAGGCTCCCGAGCTTGGCCTTTGCATTCCCGCGGACAGCTCAACAGCTCTAAGCCAGAGAAGTGCCTGCTGGGAAGAGCCTTTAGAATCACTCTGAGCACCTCATGACAAGGAGCTGCAGCGTGTGGGGATGAATCTGCAGCAGCCTCCTGCCCGAGGGTGTCCCCCGGGAGCAGCCATGCACCAGGCCGTGACTGCCAGCTGCACATGCAAAGGAGCCGGTGTTCCACACCACGGCTGTGCCTGGGACAGAGACACGAGTGGCCACAGAAGTGGCCATGGCACTGTCCGCACGCTGTCCCTGCTGCTTCTCGCCCAGCCGCTGGCGGGGCACCAACTGCCAGCCACGCACTCCTAAAGCCACGGGCCCACTGGGACACTGCGGGGGCAGGTGGAAGCCAGCGGCCATTGTGACACAGCGGGGCTGCACAGAAGCCACGGTGCTTTGTGACCCGTGGCTCCCAGGAGAGCCTTTGTGATGCTGGGGACCTACCCGGAAGCCTGGCTCCAGTGTGACACCAGCACAGAAGCTCGGGGAGCCCTGGAGACCGTGGGGACGCTATGGAAGCTGATGGAAGCCTGGACACCACAGTGACACTATGGAAGCTGGTGGAACCGAGGGGCCACAGTGACACTCTGGGGCCTTTTGGAAGCAACGAGACTCTGGTGGGAAGCCACGGGATGATTAATGCTGGCAGGAACCTGCTGCAGGTGGGCTCCTCTCTCCCAGCTTCCACAAGTGCTGCTAGGATGCCACTGCGGCACTGGCTTGTCACGGGCTCACGGCTTCCTTTGGGAATGGCTCTGCCGCAGGATGGCATGCTGCAGAGAATGCAGGTAGATGTTGTGCTCCCTCCTGGCATGCAGGTGGACAAGAAAGCCTGATCCAGCCCCCGCTCAGCCCATGTGTGGCTGTGGCATTGGGGCGGGGCAACTTTGGGAGCAGCCCCAGCCCTGCTGCTGGTCCCGGCTGGGCACGCAGCTGCTGGGACACAGGTGTGTCCTGATGGCCCCCGTGTACTCGTTTGAGAAGGGAAGGACAGAGTGCATCAGTGAGTTTGGTGTGGCTTACATGCGGCAAGGAGAAGGTGCAGCCCAGAACTGGCTTTCACTTTGAGAAGCTTTTGCTCTTGCGGGAGCAGCTGGTGGACCTTTTCAACCGAGCTGCAAGAGTGAAAAGTGTGATGGCATGTCTCTCTGAGAAGGAAGGTTCCGTGCCGCAGCGTGTTGTGCACAATTGATATGCTGATAAGAGAAGGGAGTGCTTTTGGAACGTGTTCCTTCCTGACACGTCTGTCTGTGGGAGCTTTAGGTGCTTGGACTCAGGGATAGCGAAGGTGTGTGAAAGTGACTGGGCTGCGAGAATCCTGTTGCAACAGGGAAGAGGGAAGGTCAGCAAATGTTTCCTGTCCTGGCACATGTCTCAGTCTGAAGTGCAGCTGGAGATGCTTCACTTCCGCCAAAGACTCTGCCAGCTTGAGAGGAGTTTGCGCTCTATGGAGTTGAGAAAGAAAGTGCGTAGGACAAGCTTGTTTCCTCCAGTTCCTAGACAGCAAAGGGGCTATGAAAGGCAGCACTGGCTTTTTGTTCTAGGAGTTTTTCTTGACAAGCAGCTGCTGGATGTTTGCAAGGGGGTTTGGGATATGCAAAAAGGAGAGGGTAAGCTGGTACACTGAGCTTGAGAGCAAAAGCATATCTTCAGGGCTTTGGATGCATTTCAGAGGCTGGGAGTTCCATGCTGAGCAGCTGATGGCACAGAAGAGGTTCTAAAGAAAGAGGCCGTGCTGGAATTGCCTTTTCTTTTGCAGCCTAGAAACTGCACAGCCAACAGCAAAAACGATTCCTCCTCCCTCCCTGCAACATGCAGCATCACATTCCTTTCTGTCTCCAAGAGGCAGGATGCACAGCCGAGCTCTTCCACCCACTGCTCGCACACGACTGGAGCCGCGCCAGCCAAGCGCTTGGCTTTTTGCTGGCCACTGTCAGCGCTCATGGAAACAAGCACACGATAGCGCTGCCCACTTGCAGAAGAAGGAATCACTGCGAGGCCAGCTCGAAAGCAGCCCAAGGGCAGAGGCAACTTGGAAACTTCGCTGCTCTCAAATCAACGGTGTCAGGACAAAAAGATTTCCCTCATCTTCCCCTTGCACGTGCAGACTCCTCTTTGCACCCACACTCCAAGAGCAAGATGAACTCCTTTGCCCTAACTTGCACTTTCCTTCTCAGCTCTAGGCACCATCCTAAGGCTTCCCTCTGCCAGAGTCAGGATCCAAAGACAACGGCAGCAGGGACTGCTCACACACAAAAGGCACCAGGACAAAAGGCTCCCGAGCTTGGCCTTTGCATTCCCGCGGACAGCTCAACAGCTCTAAGCCAGAGAAGTGCCTGCTGGGAAGAGCCTGTAGAATCACTCTGAGCACCTCATGACAAGGAGCTGCAGCGTGTGGGGATGAATCTGCAGCAGCCTCCTGCCCCAGGGTGTCCCCTGGGAGCAGCCATGCGCCAGGCCGTGACTGCCAGCTGCACGCGCAAAGGAGCCGGTGTTCCACACCACGGCTGTGCCTGGGACAGAGACACGAGTGGCCACAGAAGTGGCCATGGCACTGTCCGCACGCTGTCCCTGCTGCTTCTCGCCCAGCCACTGGCGGGGCACCAACTGCCAGCCACGCACTCCTAAAGCCACGGGCCCACTGGGACACTGCGGGGGCAGGTGGAAGCCAGCGGCCATTGTGACACAGCGGGGCTGCACAGAAGCCACGGTGCTTTGTGACCCGTGGCTCCCAGGAGAGCCTTTGTGATGCTGGGGACCTACCCGGAAGCCTGGCTCCAGTGTGACACCAGCACAGAAGCTCGGGGAGCCCTGGAGACCGTGGGGACGCTATGGAAGCTGATGGAAGCCTGGACACCACAGTGACACTATGGAAGCTGGTGGAACCGAGGGGCCACAGTGACACTCTGGGGCCTTTTGGAAGCAACGAGACTCTGGTGGGAAGCCACGGGATGATTAATGCTGGCAGGAACCTGCTGCAGGTGGGCTCCTCTCTCCCAGCTTCCACAAGTGCTGCTAGGATGCCACTGCGGCACTGGCTTGTCACGGGCTCACGGCTTCCTTTGGGAATGGCTCTGCCGCAGGATGGCATGCTGCAGAGAATGCAGGTAGATGTTGTGCTCCCTCCTGGCATGCAGGTGGACAAGAAAGCCTGATCCAGCCCCCGCTCAGCCCATGTGTGGCTGTGGCATTGGGGCGGGGCAACTTTGGGAGCAGCCCCAGCCCTGCTGCTGGTCCCGGCTGGGCACGCAGCTGCTGGGACACAGGTGTGTCCTGATGGCCCCCGTGTACTCGTTTGAGAAGGGAAGGACAGAGTGCATCAGTGAGTTTGGTGTGGCTTACATGCGGCAAGGAGAAGGTGCAGCCCAGAACTGGCTTTCACTTTGAGAAGCTTTTGCTCTTGCGGGAGCAGCTGGTGGACCTTTTCAACCGAGCTGCAAGAGTGAAAAGTGTGATGGCATGTCTCTCTGAGAAGGAAGGTTCAGTGCCGCAGCGTGTTGCACACAATTGATATGCTGATAAGAGAAGGGGGTGCTTTTGGAACGTGTTCCTTCCTGACACGTCTGTCTGTGGGAGCTTTAGGTGCTTGGACTCAGGGATAGCGAAGGTGTGTGAAAGTGACTGGGCTGCGAGAATCCTGTTGCAACAGGGAAGAGGGAAGGTCAGCAAATGTTTCCTGTCCTGGCACATGTCTCAGTCTGAAGTGCAGCTGGAGATGCTTCACTTCCGCCAAAGACTCTGCCAGCTTGAGAGGAGTTTGCGCTCTATGGAGTTGAGAAAGAAAGTGCGTAGGACAAGCTTGTTTCCTCCAGTTCCTAGACAGCAAAGGGGCTATGAAAGGCAGCACTGGCTTTTTGTTCTAGGAGTTTTTCTTGACAAGCAGCTGCTGGATGTTTGCAAGGGGGTTTGGGATATGCAAAAAGGAGAGGGTAAGCTGGTACACTGAGCTTGAGAGTTTTTAAAAGCATATCTTCAGGGCTTTGGATGCATTTCAGAGGCTGGGAGTTCCATGCTGAGCAGCTGATGGCACAGAAGAGGTTCTAAAGAAAGAGGCCCTGCTGGAATTGCCTTTTCTTTTGCAGCCTAGAAACTGCACCGCCAACAGCAAAAACGATTCCTCCTCCCTCCCTGCAACATGCAGCATCACATTCCTTTCTGTCTCCAAGAGGCAGGATGCACAGCCGAGCTCTTCCACCCACTGCTCGCACACGACTGGAGCCGCGCCAGCCAAGCGCTTGGCTTTTTGCTGGCCACTGTCAGCGCTCATGGAAACAAGCACACGATAGCGCTGCCCACTTGCAGAAGAAGGAATCACTGCGAGGCCAGCTCGAAAGCAGCCCAAGGGCAGAGGCAACTTGGAAACTTCGCTGCTCTCAAATCAACGGTGTCAGGACAAAAAGATTTCCCTCATCTTCCCCTTGCACGTGCAGACTCCTCTTTGCACCCACACTCCAAGAGCAAGATGAACTCCTTTGCCCTAACTTGCACTTTCCTTCTCAGCTCTAGGCACCATCCTAAGGCTTCCCTCTGCCAGAGTCAGGATCCAAAGACAACGGCACCAGGGACTGCTCACACACAAAAGGCACCAGGACAAAAGGCTCCCGAGCTTGGCCTTTGCATTCCCGCGGACAGCTCAACAGCTCTAAGCCAGAGAAGTGCCTGCTGGGAAGAGCCTTTAGAATCACTCTGAGCACCTCATGACAAGGAGCTGCAGCGTGTGGGGATGAATCTGCAGCAGCCTCCTGCCCCAGGGTGTCCCCCGGGAGCAGCCATGCACCAGGCCGTGACTGCCAGCTGCACATGCAAAGGAGCCGGTGTTCCACACCACGGCTGTGCCTGGGACAGAGACACGAGTGGCCACAGAAGTGGCCATGGCACTGTCCGCACGCTGTCCCTGCTGCTTCTCGCCCAGCCGCTGGCGGGGCACCAACTGCCAGCCACGCACTCCTAAAGCCACGGGCCCACTGGGACACTGTGGGGGCAGGTGGAAGCCAGCGGCCATTGTGACACAGCGGGGCTGCACAGAAGCCACGGTGCTTTGTGACCCGTGGCTCCCAGGAGAGCCTTTGTGATGCTGGGGACCTACCCGGAAGCCTGGCTCCAGTGTGACACCAGCACAGAAGCTCGGGGAGCCCTGGAGACCGTGGGGACGCTATGGAAGCTGATGGAAGCCTGGACACCACAGTGACACTATGGAAGCTGGTGGAACCGAGGGGCCACAGTGACACTCTGGGGCCTTTTGGAAGCAACGAGACTCTGGTGGGAAGCCACGGGATGATTAATGCTGGCAGGAACCTGCTGCAGGTGGGCTCCTCTCTCCCAGCTTCCACAAGTGCTGCTAGGATGCCACTGCGGCACTGGCTTGTCACGGGCTCACGGCTTCCTTTGGGAATGGCTCTGCCGCAGGATGGCATGCTGCAGAGAATGCAGGTAGATGTTGTGCTCCCTCCTGGCATGCAGGTGGACAAGAAAGCCTGATCCAGCCCCCGCTCAGCCCATGTGTGGCTGTGGCATTGGGGCGGGGCAACTTTGGGAGCAGCCCCAGCCCTGCTGCTGGTCCCGGCTGGGCACGCAGCTGCTGGGACACAGGTGTGTCCTGATGGCCCCCGTGTACTCGTTTGAGAAGGGAAGGACAGAGTGCATCAGTGAGTTTGGTGTGGCTTACATGCGGCAAGGAGAAGGTGCAGCCCAGAACTGGCTTTCACTTTGAGAAGCTTTTGCTCTTGCGGGAGCAGCTGGTGGACCTTTTCAACCGAGCTGCAAGAGTGAAAAGTGTGATGGCATGTCTATCTGAGAAGGAAGGTTCAGTGCCGCAGCGTGTTGTGCACAATTGATATGCTGATAAGAGAAGGGAGTGCTTTTGGAACGTGTTCCTTCCTGACACGTCTGTCTGTGGGAGCTTTAGGTGCTTGGACTCAGGGATAGCGAAGGTGTGTGAAAGTGACTGGGCTGCGAGAATCCTGTTGCAACAGGGAAGAGGGAAGGTCAGCAAATGTTTCCTGTCCTGGCACATGTCTCAGTCTGAAGTGCAGCTGGAGATGCTTCACTTCCGCCAAAGACTCTGCCAGCTTGAGAGGAGTTTGCGCTCTATGGAGTTGAGAAAGAAAGTGCGTAGGACAAGCTTGTTTCCTCCAGTTCCTAGACAGCAAAGGGGCTATGAAAGGCAGCACTGGCTTTTTGTTCTAGGAGTTTTTCTTGACAAGCAGCTGCTGGATGTTTGCAAGGGGGTTTGGGATATGCAAAAAGGAGAGGGTAAGCTGGTACACTGAGCTTGAGAGTTTTTAAAAGCATATCTTCAGGGCTTTGGATGCATTTCAGAGGCTGGGAGTTCCATGCTGAGCAGCTGATGGCACAGAAGAGGTTCTAAAGAAAGAGGCCCTGCTGGAATTGCCTTTTCTTTTGCAGCCTAGAAACTGCACCGCCAACAGCAAAAACGATTCCTCCTCCCTCCCTGCAACATGCAGCATCACATTCCTTTCTGTCTCCAAGAGGCAGGATGCACAGCCGAGCTCTTCCACCCACTGCTCGCACACGACTGGAGCCGCGCCAGCCAAGCGCTTGGCTTTTTGCTGGCCACTGTCAGCGCTCATGGAAACAAGCACACGATAGCGCTGCCCACTTGCAGAAGAAGGAATCACTGCGAGGCCAGCTCGAAAGCAGCCCAAGGGCAGAGGCAACTTGGAAACTTCGCTGCTCTCAAATCAACGGTGTCAGGACAAAAAGATTTCCCTCATCTTCCCCTTGCACGTGCAGACTCCTCTTTGCACCCACACTCCAAGAGCAAGATGAACTCCTTTGCCCTAACTTGCACTTTCCTTCTCAGCTCTAGGCACCATCCTAAGGCTTCCCTCTGCCAGAGTCAGGATCCAAAGACAACGGCAGCAGGGACTGCTCACACACAAAAGGCACCAGGACAAAAGGCTCCCGAGCTTGGCCTTTGCATTCCCGCGGACAGCTCAACAGCTCTAAGCCAGAGAAGTGCCTGCTGGGAAGAGCCTTTAGAATCACTCTGAGCACCTCATGACAAGGAGCTGCAGCGTGTGGGGATGAATCTGCAGCAGCCTCCTGCCCCAGGGTGTCCCCCGGGAGCAGCCATGCACCAGGCCGTGACTGCCAGCTGCACATGCAAAGGAGCCGGTGTTCCACACCACGGCTGTGCCTGGGACAGAGACACGAGTGGCCACAGAAGTGGCCATGGCACTGTCCGCACGCTGTCCCTGCTGCTTCTCGCCCAGCCGCTGGCGGGGCACCAACTGCCAGCCACGCACTCCTAAAGCCACGGGCCCACTGGGACACTGTGGGGGCAGGTGGAAGCCAGCGGCCATTGTGACACAGCGGGGCTGCACAGAAGCCACGGTGCTTTGTGACCCGTGGCTCCCAGGAGAGCCTTTGTGATGCTGGGGACCTACCCGGAAGCCTGGCTCCAGTGTGACACCAGCACAGAAGCTCGGGGAGCCCTGGAGACCGTGGGGACGCTATGGAAGCTGATGGAAGCCTGGACACCACAGTGACACTATGGAAGCTGGTGGAACCGAGGGGCCACAGTGACACTCTGGGGCCTTTTGGAAGCAACGAGACTCTGGTGGGAAGCCACGGGATGATTAATGCTGGCAGGAACCTGCTGCAGGTGGGCTCCTCTCTCCCAGCTTCCACAAGTGCTGCTAGGATGCCACTGCAGCACTGGCTTGTCACGGGCTCACGGCTTCCTTTGGGAATGGCTCTGCCGCAGGATGGCATGCTGCAGAGAATGCAGGTAGATGTTGTGCTCCCTCCTGGCATGCAGGTGGACAAGAAAGCCTGATCCAGCCCCCGCTCAGCCCATGTGTGGCTGTGGCATTGGGGCGGGGCAACTTTGGGAGCAGCCCCAGCCCTGCTGCTGGTCCCGGCTGGGCACGCAGCTGCTGGGACACAGGTGTGTCCTGATGGCCCCCGTGTACTCGTTTGAGAAGGGAAGGACAGAGTGCATCAGTGAGTTTGGTGTGGCTTACATGCGGCAAGGAGAAGGTGCAGCCCAGAACTGGCTTTCACTTTGAGAAGCTTTTGCTCTTGCGGGAGCAGCTGGTGGACCTTTTCAACCGAGCTGCAAGAGTGAAAAGTGTGATGGCATGTCTATCTGAGAAGGAAGGTTCAGTGCCGCAGCGTGTTGTGCACAATTGATATGCTGATAAGAGAAGGGAGTGCTTTTGGAACGTGTTCCTTCCTGACACGTCTGTCTGTGGGAGCTTTAGGTGCTTGGACTCAGGGATAGCGAAGGTGTGTGAAAGTGACTGGGCTGCGAGAATCCTGTTGCAACAGGGAAGAGGGAAGGTCAGCAAATGTTTCCTGTCCTGGCACATGTCTCAGTCTGAAGTGCAGCTGGAGATGCTTCACTTCCGCCAAAGACTCTGCCAGCTTGAGAGGAGTTTGCGCTCTATGGAGTTGAGAAAGAAAGTGCGTAGGACAAGCTTGTTTCCTCCAGTTCCTAGACAGCAAAGGGGCTATGAAAGGCAGCACTGGCTTTTTGTTCTAAGAGTTTTTCTTGACAAGCAGCTGCTGGATGTTTGCAAGGGGGTTTGGGATATGCAAAAATGAGAGGGTAAGCTGGTACACTGAGCTTGAGAGCTTTTAAAAGCATATCTTCAGGGCTTTGGATGCATTTCAGAGGCTGGGAGTTCCATGCTGAGCAGCTGATGGCACAGAAGAGGTTCTAAAGAAAGAGGCCGTGCTGGAATTGCCTTTTCTTTTGCAGCCTAGAAACTGCACCGCCAACAGCAAAAACGATTCCTCCTCCCTCCCTGCAACATGCAGCATCACATTCCTTTCTGTCTCCAAGAGGCAGGATGCACAGCCGAGCTCTTCCACCCACTGCTCGCACACGACTGGGGCCGCGCCAGCCAAGCGCTTGGCTTTTTGCTGGCCACTGTCAGCGCTCATGGAAACAAGCACACGATAGCGCTGCCCACTTGCAGAAGAAGGAATCACTGCGAGGCCAGCTCGAAAGCAGCCCAAGGGCAGAGGCAACTTGGAAACTTCGCTGCTCTCAAATCAACGGTGTCAGGACAAAAAGATTTCCCTCATCTTCCCCTTGCACGTGCAGACTCCTCTTTGCACCCACACTCCAAGAGCAAGATGAACTCCTTTGCCCTAACTTGCACTTTCCTTCTCAGCTCTAGGCACCATCCTAAGGCTTCCCTCTGCCAGAGTCAGGATCCAAAGACAACGGCACCAGGGACTGCTCACACACAAAAGGCACCAGGACAAAAGGCTCCCGAGCTTGGCCTTTGCATTCCCGCGGACAGCTCAACAGCTCTAAGCCAGAGAAGTGCCTGCTGGGAAGAGCCTTTAGAATCACTCTGAGCACCTCATGACAAGGAGCTGCAGCGTGTGGGGATGAATCTGCAGCAGCCTCCTGCCCGAGGGTGTCCCCCGGGAGCAGCCATGCACCAGGCCGTGACTGCCAGCTGCACATGCAAAGGAGCCGGTGTTCCACACCACGGCTGTGCCTGGGACAGAGACACGAGTGGCCACAGAAGTGGCCATGGCACTGTCCGCACGCTGTCCCTGCTGCTTCTCGCCCAGCCGCTGGCGGGGCACCAACTGCCAGCCACGCACTCCTAAAGCCACGGGCCCACTGGGACACTGCGGGGGCAGGTGGAAGCCAGCGGCCATTGTGACACAGCGGGGCTGCACAGAAGCCACGGTGCTTTGTGACCCGTGGCTCCCAGGAGAGCCTTTGTGATGCTGGGGACCTACCCGGAAGCCTGGCTCCAGTGTGACACCAGCACAGAAGCTCGGGGAGCCCTGGAGACCGTGGGGACGCTATGGAAGCTGATGGAAGCCTGGACACCACAGTGACACTATGGAAGCTGGTGGAACCGAGGGGCCACAGTGACACTCTGGGGCCTTTTGGAAGCAACGAGACTCTGGTGGGAAGCCACGGGATGATTAATGCTGGCAGGAACCTGCTGCAGGTGGGCTCCTCTCTCCCAGCTTCCACAAGTGCTGCTAGGATGCCACTGCGGCACTGGCTTGTCACGGGCTCACGGCTTCCTTTGGGAATGGCTCTGCCGCAGGATGGCATGCTGCAGAGAATGCAGGTAGATGTTGTGCTCCCTCCTGGCATGCAGGTGGACAAGAAAGCCTGATCCAGCCCCCGCTCAGCCCATGTGTGGCTGTGGCATTGGGGCGGGGCAACTTTGGGAGCAGCCCCAGCCCTGCTGCTGGTCCCGGCTGGGCACGCAGCTGCTGGGACACAGGTGTGTCCTGATGGCCCCCGTGTACTCGTTTGAGAAGGGAAGGACAGAGTGCATCAGTGAGTTTGGTGTGGCTTACATGCGGCAAGGAGAAGGTGCAGCCCAGAACTGGCTTTCACTTTGAGAAGCTTTTGCTCTTGCGGGAGCAGCTGGTGGACCTTTTCAACCGAGCTGCAAGAGTGAAAAGTGTGATGGCATGTCTCTCTGAGAAGGAAGGTTCCGTGCCGCAGCGTGTTGTGCACAATTGATATGCTGATAAGAGAAGGGAGTGCTTTTGGAACGTGTTCCTTCCTGACACGTCTGTCTGTGGGAGCTTTAGGTGCTTGGACTCAGGGATAGCGAAGGTGTGTGAAAGTGACTGGGCTGCGAGAATCCTGTTGCAACAGGGAAGAGGGAAGGTCAGCAAATGTTTCCTGTCCTGGCACATGTCTCAGTCTGAAGTGCAGCTGGAGATGCTTCACTTCCGCCAAAGACTCTGCCAGCTTGAGAGGAGTTTGCGCTCTATGGAGTTGAGAAAGAAAGTGCGTAGGACAAGCTTGTTTCCTCCAGTTCCTAGACAGCAAAGGGGCTATGAAAGGCAGCACTGGCTTTTTGTTCTAGGAGTTTTTCTTGACAAGCAGCTGCTGGATGTTTGCAAGGGGGTTTGGGATATGCAAAAATGAGAGGGTAAGCTGGTACACTGAGCTTGAGAGCTTTTAAAAGCATATCTTCAGGGCTTTGGATGCATTTCAGAGGCTGGGAGTTCCATGCTGAGCAGCTGATGGCACAGAAGAGGTTCTAAAGAAAGAGGCCGTGCTGGAATTGCCTTTTCTTTTGCAGCCTAGAAACTGCACAGCCAACAGCAAAAACGATTCCTCCTCCCTCCCTGCAACATGCAGCATCACATTCCTTTCTGTCTCCAAGAGGCAGGATGCACAGCCGAGCTCTTCCACCCACTGCTCGCACACGACTGGGGCCGCGCCAGCCAAGCGCTTGGCTTTTTGCTGGCCACTGTCAGCGCTCATGGAAACAAGCACACGATAGCGCTGCCCACTTGCAGAAGAAGGAATCACTGCGAGGCCAGCTCGAAAGCAGCCCAAGGGCAGAGGCAACTTGGAAACTTCGCTGCTCTCAAATCAACGGTGTCAGGACAAAAAGATTTCCCTCATCTTCCCCTTGCACGTGCAGACTCCTCTTTGCACCCACACTCCAAGAGCAAGATGAACTCCTTTGCCCTAACTTGCACTTTCCTTCTCAGCTCTAGGCACCATCCTAAGGCTTCCCTCTGCCAGAGTCAGGATCCAAAGACAACGGCAGCAGGGACTGCTCACACACAAAAGGCACCAGGACAAAAGGCTCCCGAGCTTGGCCTTTGCATTCCCGCGGACAGCTCAACAGCTCTAAGCCAGAGAAGTGCCTGCTGGGAAGAGCCTGTAGAATCACTCTGAGCACCTCATGACAAGGAGCTGCAGCGTGTGGGGATGAATCTGCAGCAGCCTCCTGCCCCAGGGTGTCCCCTGGGAGCAGCCATGCGCCAGGCCGTGACTGCCAGCTGCACGCGCAAAGGAGCCGGTGTTCCACACCACGGCTGTGCCTGGGACAGAGACACGAGTGGCCACAGAAGTGGCCATGGCACTGTCCGCACGCTGTCCCTGCTGCTTCTCGCCCAGCCACTGGCGGGGCACCAACTGCCAGCCACGCACTCCTAAAGCCACGGGCCCACTGGGACACTGCGGGGGCAGGTGGAAGCCAGCGGCCATTGTGACACAGCGGGGCTGCACAGAAGCCACGGTGCTTTGTGACCCGTGGCTCCCAGGAGAGCCTTTGTGATGCTGGGGACCTACCCGGAAGCCTGGCTCCAGTGTGACACCAGCACAGAAGCTCGGGGAGCCCTGGAGACCGTGGGGACGCTATGGAAGCTGATGGAAGCCTGGACACCACAGTGACACTATGGAAGCTGGTGGAACCGAGGGGCCACAGTGACACTCTGGGGCCTTTTGGAAGCAACGAGACTCTGGTGGGAAGCCACGGGATGATTAATGCTGGCAGGAACCTGCTGCAGGTGGGCTCCTCTCTCCCAGCTTCCACAAGTGCTGCTAGGATGCCACTGCGGCACTGGCTTGTCACGGGCTCACGGCTTCCTTTGGGAATGGCTCTGCCGCAGGATGGCATGCTGCAGAGAATGCAGGTAGATGTTGTGCTCCCTCCTGGCATGCAGGTGGACAAGAAAGCCTGATCCAGCCCCCGCTCAGCCCATGTGTGGCTGTGGCATTGGGGCGGGGCAACTTTGGGAGCAGCCCCAGCCCTGCTGCTGGTCCCGGCTGGGCACGCAGCTGCTGGGACACAGGTGTGTCCTGATGGCCCCCGTGTACTCGTTTGAGAAGGGAAGGACAGAGTGCATCAGTGAGTTTGGTGTGGCTTACATGCGGCAAGGAGAAGGTGCAGCCCAGAACTGGCTTTCACTTTGAGAAGCTTTTGCTCTTGCGGGAGCAGCTGGTGGACCTTTTCAACCGAGCTGCAAGAGTGAAAAGTGTGATGGCATGTCTCTCTGAGAAGGAAGGTTCAGTGCCGCAGCGTGTTGTGCACAATTGATATGCTGATAAGAGAAGGGAGTGCTTTTGGAACGTGTTCCTTCCTGACACGTCTGTCTGTGGGAGCTTTAGGTGCTTGGACTCAGGGATAGCGAAGGTGTGTGAAAGTGACTGGGCTGCGAGAATCCTGTTGCAACAGGGAAGAGGGAAGGTCAGCAAATGTTTCCTGTCCTGGCACATGTCTCAGTCTGAAGTGCAGCTGGAGATGCTTCACTTCCGCCAAAGACTCTGCCAGCTTGAGAGGAGTTTGCGCTCTATGGAGTTGAGAAAGAAAGTGCGTAGGACAAGCTTGTTTCCTCCAGTTCCTAGACAGCAAAGGGGCTATGAAAGGCAGCACTGGCTTTTTGTTCTAGGAGTTTTTCTTGACAAGCAGCTGCTGGATGTTTGCAAGGGGGTTTGGGATATGCAAAAAGGAGAGGGTAAGCTGGTACACTGAGCTTGAGAGCAAAAGCATATCTTCAGGGCTTTGGATGCATTTCAGAGGCTGGGAGTTCCATGCTGAGCAGCTGATGGCACAGAAGAGGTTCTAAAGAAAGAGGCCGTGCTGGAATTGCCTTTTCTTTTGCAGCCTAGAAACTGCACAGCCAACAGCAAAAACGATTCCTCCTCCCTCCCTGCAACATGCAGCATCACATTCCTTTCTGTCTCCAAGAGGCAGGATGCACAGCCGAGCTCTTCCACCCACTGCTCGCACACGACTGGAGCCGCGCCAGCCAAGCGCTTGGCTTTTTGCTGGCCACTGTCAGCGCTCATGGAAACAAGCACACGATAGCGCTGCCCACTTGCAGAAGAAGGAATCACTGCGAGGCCAGCTCGAAAGCAGCCCAAGGGCAGAGGCAACTTGGAAACTTCGCTGCTCTCAAATCAACGGTGTCAGGACAAAAAGATTTCCCTCATCTTCCCCTTGCACGTGCAGACTCCTCTTTGCACCCACACTCCAAGAGCAAGATGAACTCCTTTGCCCTAACTTGCACTTTCCTTCTCAGCTCTAGGCACCATCCTAAGGCTTCCCTCTGCCAGAGTCAGGATCCAAAGACAACGGCAGCAGGGACTGCTCACACACAAAAGGCACCAGGACAAAAGGCTCCCGAGCTTGGCCTTTGCATTCCCGCGGACAGCTCAACAGCTCTAAGCCAGAGAAGTGCCTGCTGGGAAGAGCCTTTAGAATCACTCTGAGCACCTCATGACAAGGAGCTGCAGCGTGTGGGGATGAATCTGCAGCAGCCTCCTGCCCCAGGGTGTCCCCTGGGAGCAGCCATGCGCCAGGCCGTGACTGCCAGCTGCACGCGCAAAGGAGCCGGTGTTCCACACCACGGCTGTGCCTGGGACAGAGACACGAGTGGCCACAGAAGTGGCCATGGCACTGTCCGCACGCTGTCCCTGCTGCTTCTCGCCCAGCCACTGGCGGGGCACCAACTGCCAGCCACGCACTCCTAAAGCCACGGGCCCACTGGGACACTGCGGGGGCAGGTGGAAGCCAGCGGCCATTGTGACACAGCGGGGCTGCACAGAAGCCACGGTGCTTTGTGACCCGTGGCTCCCAGGAGAGCCTTTGTGATGCTGGGGACCTACCCGGAAGCCTGGCTCCAGTGTGACACCAGCACAGAAGCTCGGGGAGCCCTGGAGACCGTGGGGACGCTATGGAAGCTGATGGAAGCCTGGACACCACAGTGACACTATGGAAGCTGGTGGAACCGAGGGGCCACAGTGACACTCTGGGGCCTTTTGGAAGCAACGAGACTCTGGTGGGAAGCCACGGGATGATTAATGCTGGCAGGAACCTGCTGCAGGTGGGCTCCTCTCTCCCAGCTTCCACAAGTGCTGCTAGGATGCCACTGCGGCACTGGCTTGTCACGGGCTCACGGCTTCCTTTGGGAATGGCTCTGCCGCAGGATGGCATGCTGCAGAGAATGCAGGTAGATGTTGTGCTCCCTCCTGGCATGCAGGTGGACAAGAAAGCCTGATCCAGCCCCCGCTCAGCCCATGTGTGGCTGTGGCATTGGGGCGGGGCAACTTTGGGAGCAGCCCCAGCCCTGCTGCTGGTCCCGGCTGGGCACGCAGCTGCTGGGACACAGGTGTGTCCTGATGGCCCCCGTGTACTCGTTTGAGAAGGGAAGGACAGAGTGCATCAGTGAGTTTGGTGTGGCTTACATGCGGCAAGGAGAAGGTGCAGCCCAGAACTGGCTTTCACTTGGAGAAGCTTTTGCTCTTGCGGGAGCAGCTGGTGGACCTTTTCAACCGAGCTGCAAGAGTGAAAAGTGTGATGGCATGTCTCTCTGAGAAGGAAGGTTCAGTGCCGCAGCGTGTTGCACACAATTGATATGCTGATAAGAGAAGGGGGTGCTTTTGGAACGTGTTCCTTCCTGACACGTCTGTCTGTGGGAGCTTTAGGTGCTTGGACTCAGGGATAGCGAAGGTGTGTGAAAGTGACTGGGCTGCGAGAATCCTGTTGCAACAGGGAAGAGGGAAGGTCAGCAAATGTTTCCTGTCCTGGCACATGTCTCAGTCTGAAGTGCAGCTGGAGATGCTTCACTTCCGCCAAAGACTCTGCCAGCTTGAGAGGAGTTTGCGCTCTATGGAGTTGAGAAAGAAAGTGCGTAGGACAAGCTTGTTTCCTCCAGTTCCTAGACAGCAAAGGGGCTATGAAAGGCAGCACTGGCTTTTTGTTCTAGGAGTTTTTCTTGACAAGCAGCTGCTGGATGTTTGCAAGGGGGTTTGGGATATGCAAAAATGAGAGGGTAAGCTGGTACACTGAGCTTGAGAGTTTTTAAAAGCATATCTTCAGGGCTTTGGATGCATTTCAGAGGCTGGGAGTTCCATGCTGAGCAGCTGATGGCACAGAAGAGGTTCTAAAGAAAGAGGCCGTGCTGGAATTGCCTTTTCTTTTGCAGCCTAGAAACTGCACCGCCAACAGCAAAAACGATTCCTCCTCCCTCCCTGCAACATGCAGCATCACATTCCTTTCTGTCTCCAAGAGGCAGGATGCACAGCCGAGCTCTTCCACCCACTGCTCGCACACGACTGGGGCCGCGCCAGCCAAGCGCTTGGCTTTTTGCTGGCCACTGTCAGCGCTCATGGAAACAAGCACACGATAGCGCTGCCCACTTGCAGAAGAAGGAATCACTGCGAGGCCAGCTCGAAAGCAGCCCAAGGGCAGAGGCAACTTGGAAACTTCGCTGCTCTCAAATCAACGGTGTCAGGACAAAAAGATTTCCCTCATCTTCCCCTTGCACGTGCAGACTCCTCTTTGCACCCACACTCCAAGAGCAAGATGAACTCCTTTGCCCTAACTTGCACTTTCCTTCTCAGCTCTAGGCACCATCCTAAGGCTTCCCTCTGCCAGAGTCAGGATCCAAAGACAACGGCACCAGGGACTGCTCACACACAAAAGGCACCAGGACAAAAGGCTCCCGAGCTTGGCCTTTGCATTCCCGCGGACAGCTCAACAGCTCTAAGCCAGAGAAGTGCCTGCTGGGAAGAGCCTTTAGAATCACTCTGAGCACCTCATGACAAGGAGCTGCAGCGTGTGGGGATGAATCTGCAGCAGCCTCCTGCCCGAGGGTGTCCCCCGGGAGCAGCCATGCACCAGGCCGTGACTGCCAGCTGCACATGCAAAGGAGCCGGTGTTCCACACCACGGCTGTGCCTGGGACAGAGACACGAGTGGCCACAGAAGTGGCCATGGCACTGTCCGCACGCTGTCCCTGCTGCTTCTCGCCCAGCCGCTGGCGGGGCACCAACTGCCAGCCACGCACTCCTAAAGCCACGGGCCCACTGGGACACTGCGGGGGCAGGTGGAAGCCAGCGGCCATTGTGACACAGCGGGGCTGCACAGAAGCCACGGTGCTTTGTGACCCGTGGCTCCCAGGAGAGCCTTTGTGATGCTGGGGACCTACCCGGAAGCCTGGCTCCAGTGTGACACCAGCACAGAAGCTCGGGGAGCCCTGGAGACCGTGGGGACGCTATGGAAGCTGATGGAAGCCTGGACACCACAGTGACACTATGGAAGCTGGTGGAACCGAGGGGCCACAGTGACACTCTGGGGCCTTTTGGAAGCAACGAGACTCTGGTGGGAAGCCACGGGATGATTAATGCTGGCAGGAACCTGCTGCAGGTGGGCTCCTCTCTCCCAGCTTCCACAAGTGCTGCTAGGATGCCACTGCGGCACTGGCTTGTCACGGGCTCACGGCTTCCTTTGGGAATGGCTCTGCCGCAGGATGGCATGCTGCAGAGAATGCAGGTAGATGTTGTGCTCCCTCCTGGCATGCAGGTGGACAAGAAAGCCTGATCCAGCCCCCGCTCAGCCCATGTGTGGCTGTGGCATTGGGGCGGGGCAACTTTGGGAGCAGCCCCAGCCCTGCTGCTGGTCCCGGCTGGGCACGCAGCTGCTGGGACACAGGTGTGTCCTGATGGCCCCCGTGTACTCGTTTGAGAAGGGAAGGACAGAGTGCATCAGTGAGTTTGGTGTGGCTTACATGCGGCAAGGAGAAGGTGCAGCCCAGAACTGGCTTTCACTTTGAGAAGCTTTTGCTCTTGCGGGAGCAGCTGGTGGACCTTTTCAACCGAGCTGCAAGAGTGAAAAGTGTGATGGCATGTCTATCTGAGAAGGAAGGTTCAGTGCCGCAGCGTGTTGTGCACAATTGATATGCTGATAAGAGAAGGGAGTGCTTTTGGAACGTGTTCCTTCCTGACACGTCTGTCTGTGGGAGCTTTAGGTGCTTGGACTCAGGGATAGCGAAGGTGTGTGAAAGTGACTGGGCTGCGAGAATCCTGTTGCAACAGGGAAGAGGGAAGGTCAGCAAATGTTTCCTGTCCTGGCACATGTCTCAGTCTGAAGTGCAGCTGGAGATGCTTCACTTCCGCCAAAGACTCTGCCAGCTTGAGAGGAGTTTGCGCTCTATGGAGTTGAGAAAGAAAGTGCGTAGGACAAGCTTGTTTCCTCCAGTTCCTAGACAGCAAAGGGGCTATGAAAGGCAGCACTGGCTTTTTGTTCTAGGAGTTTTTCTTGACAAGCAGCTGCTGGATGTTTGCAAGGGGGTTTGGGATATGCAAAAATGAGAGGGTAAGCTGGTACACTGAGCTTGAGAGCTTTTAAAAGCATATCTTCAGGGCTTTGGATGCATTTCAGAGGCTGGGAGTTCCATGCTGAGCAGCTGATGGCACAGAAGAGGTTCTAAAGAAAGAGGCCGTGCTGGAATTGCCTTTTCTTTTGCAGCCTAGAAACTGCACAGCCAACAGCAAAAACGATTCCTCCTCCCTCCCTGCAACATGCAGCATCACATTCCTTTCTGTCTCCAAGAGGCAGGATGCACAGCCGAGCTCTTCCACCCACTGCTCGCACACGACTGGGGCCGCGCCAGCCAAGCGCTTGGCTTTTTGCTGGCCACTGTCAGCGCTCATGGAAACAAGCACACGATAGCGCTGCCCACTTGCAGAAGAAGGAATCACTGCGAGGCCAGCTCGAAAGCAGCCCAAGGGCAGAGGCAACTTGGAAACTTCGCTGCTCTCAAATCAACGGTGTCAGGACAAAAAGATTTCCCTCATCTTCCCCTTGCACGTGCAGACTCCTCTTTGCACCCACACTCCAAGAGCAAGATGAACTCCTTTGCCCTAACTTGCACTTTCCTTCTCAGCTCTAGGCACCATCCTAAGGCTTCCCTCTGCCAGAGTCAGGATCCAAAGACAACGGCAGCAGGGACTGCTCACACACAAAAGGCACCAGGACAAAAGGCTCCCGAGCTTGGCCTTTGCATTCCCGCGGACAGCTCAACAGCTCTAAGCCAGAGAAGTGCCTGCTGGGAAGAGCCTGTAGAATCACTCTGAGCACCTCATGACAAGGAGCTGCAGCGTGTGGGGATGAATCTGCAGCAGCCTCCTGCCCCAGGGTGTCCCCTGGGAGCAGCCATGCGCCAGGCCGTGACTGCCAGCTGCACGCGCAAAGGAGCCGGTGTTCCACACCACGGCTGTGCCTGGGACAGAGACACGAGTGGCCACAGAAGTGGCCATGGCACTGTCCGCACGCTGTCCCTGCTGCTTCTCGCCCAGCCACTGGCGGGGCACCAACTGCCAGCCACGCACTCCTAAAGCCACGGGCCCACTGGGACACTGCGGGGGCAGGTGGAAGCCAGCGGCCATTGTGACACAGCGGGGCTGCACAGAAGCCACGGTGCTTTGTGACCCGTGGCTCCCAGGAGAGCCTTTGTGATGCTGGGGACCTACCCGGAAGCCTGGCTCCAGTGTGACACCAGCACAGAAGCTCGGGGAGCCCTGGAGACCGTGGGGACGCTATGGAAGCTGATGGAAGCCTGGACACCACAGTGACACTATGGAAGCTGGTGGAACCGAGGGGCCACAGTGACACTCTGGGGCCTTTTGGAAGCAACGAGACTCTGGTGGGAAGCCACGGGATGATTAATGCTGGCAGGAACCTGCTGCAGGTGGGCTCCTCTCTCCCAGCTTCCACAAGTGCTGCTAGGATGCCACTGCGGCACTGGCTTGTCACGGGCTCACGGCTTCCTTTGGGAATGGCTCTGCCGCAGGATGGCATGCTGCAGAGAATGCAGGTAGATGTTGTGCTCCCTCCTGGCATGCAGGTGGACAAGAAAGCCTGATCCAGCCCCCGCTCAGCCCATGTGTGGCTGTGGCATTGGGGCGGGGCAACTTTGGGAGCAGCCCCAGCCCTGCTGCTGGTCCCGGCTGGGCACGCAGCTGCTGGGACACAGGTGTGTCCTGATGGCCCCCGTGTACTCGTTTGAGAAGGGAAGGACAGAGTGCATCAGTGAGTTTGGTGTGGCTTACATGCGGCAAGGAGAAGGTGCAGCCCAGAACTGGCTTTCACTTTGAGAAGCTTTTGCTCTTGCGGGAGCAGCTGGTGGACCTTTTCAACCGAGCTGCAAGAGTGAAAAGTGTGATGGCATGTCTCTCTGAGAAGGAAGGTTCCGTGCCGCAGCGTGTTGTGCACAATTGATATGCTGATAAGAGAAGGGAGTGCTTTTGGAACGTGTTCCTTCCTGACACGTCTGTCTGTGGGAGCTTTAGGTGCTTGGACTCAGGGATAGCGAAGGTGTGTGAAAGTGACTGGGCTGCGAGAATCCTGTTGCAACAGGGAAGAGGGAAGGTCAGCAAATGTTTCCTGTCCTGGCACATGTCTCAGTCTGAAGTGCAGCTGGAGATGCTTCACTTCCGCCAAAGACTCTGCCAGCTTGAGAGGAGTTTGCGCTCTATGGAGTTGAGAAAGAAAGTGCGTAGGACAAGCTTGTTTCCTCCAGTTCCTAGACAGCAAAGGGGCTATGAAAGGCAGCACTGGCTTTTTGTTCTAGGAGTTTTTCTTGACAAGCAGCTGCTGGATGTTTGCAAGGGGGTTTGGGATATGCAAAAAGGAGAGGGTAAGCTGGTACACTGAGCTTGAGAGCAAAAGCATATCTTCAGGGCTTTGGATGCATTTCAGAGGCTGGGAGTTCCATGCTGAGCAGCTGATGGCACAGAAGAGGTTCTAAAGAAAGAGGCCGTGCTGGAATTGCCTTTTCTTTTGCAGCCTAGAAACTGCACAGCCAACAGCAAAAACGATTCCTCCTCCCTCCCTGCAACATGCAGCATCACATTCCTTTCTGTCTCCAAGAGGCAGGATGCACAGCCGAGCTCTTCCACCCACTGCTCGCACACGACTGGAGCCGCGCCAGCCAAGCGCTTGGCTTTTTGCTGGCCACTGTCAGCGCTCATGGAAACAAGCACACGATAGCGCTGCCCACTTGCAGAAGAAGGAATCACTGCGAGGCCAGCTCGAAAGCAGCCCAAGGGCAGAGGCAACTTGGAAACTTCGCTGCTCTCAAATCAACGGTGTCAGGACAAAAAGATTTCCCTCATCTTCCCCTTGCACGTGCAGACTCCTCTTTGCACCCACACTCCAAGAGCAAGATGAACTCCTTTGCCCTAACTTGCACTTTCCTTCTCAGCTCTAGGCACCATCCTAAGGCTTCCCTCTGCCAGAGTCAGGATCCAAAGACAACGGCAGCAGGGACTGCTCACACACAAAAGGCACCAGGACAAAAGGCTCCCGAGCTTGGCCTTTGCATTCCCGCGGACAGCTCAACAGCTCTAAGCCAGAGAAGTGCCTGCTGGGAAGAGCCTTTAGAATCACTCTGAGCACCTCATGACAAGGAGCTGCAGCGTGTGGGGATGAATCTGCAGCAGCCTCCTGCCCCAGGGTGTCCCCTGGGAGCAGCCATGCGCCAGGCCGTGACTGCCAGCTGCACGCGCAAAGGAGCCGGTGTTCCACACCACGGCTGTGCCTGGGACAGAGACACGAGTGGCCACAGAAGTGGCCATGGCACTGTCCGCACGCTGTCCCTGCTGCTTCTCGCCCAGCCACTGGCGGGGCACCAACTGCCAGCCACGCACTCCTAAAGCCACGGGCCCACTGGGACACTGCGGGGGCAGGTGGAAGCCAGCGGCCATTGTGACACAGCGGGGCTGCACAGAAGCCACGGTGCTTTGTGACCCGTGGCTCCCAGGAGAGCCTTTGTGATGCTGGGGACCTACCCGGAAGCCTGGCTCCAGTGTGACACCAGCACAGAAGCTCGGGGAGCCCTGGAGACCGTGGGGACGCTATGGAAGCTGATGGAAGCCTGGACACCACAGTGACACTATGGAAGCTGGTGGAACCGAGGGGCCACAGTGACACTCTGGGGCCTTTTGGAAGCAACGAGACTCTGGTGGGAAGCCACGGGATGATTAATGCTGGCAGGAACCTGCTGCAGGTGGGCTCCTCTCTCCCAGCTTCCACAAGTGCTGCTAGGATGCCACTGCGGCACTGGCTTGTCACGGGCTCACGGCTTCCTTTGGGAATGGCTCTGCCGCAGGATGGCATGCTGCAGAGAATGCAGGTAGATGTTGTGCTCCCTCCTGGCATGCAGGTGGACAAGAAAGCCTGATCCAGCCCCCGCTCAGCCCATGTGTGGCTGTGGCATTGGGGCGGGGCAACTTTGGGAGCAGCCCCAGCCCTGCTGCTGGTCCCGGCTGGGCACGCAGCTGCTGGGACACAGGTGTGTCCTGATGGCCCCCGTGTACTCGTTTGAGAAGGGAAGGACAGAGTGCATCAGTGAGTTTGGTGTGGCTTACATGCGGCAAGGAGAAGGTGCAGCCCAGAACTGGCTTTCACTTGGAGAAGCTTTTGCTCTTGCGGGAGCAGCTGGTGGACCTTTTCAACCGAGCTGCAAGAGTGAAAAGTGTGATGGCATGTCTCTCTGAGAAGGAAGGTTCAGTGCCGCAGCGTGTTGCACACAATTGATATGCTGATAAGAGAAGGGGGTGCTTTTGGAACGTGTTCCTTCCTGACACGTCTGTCTGTGGGAGCTTTAGGTGCTTGGACTCAGGGATAGCGAAGGTGTGTGAAAGTGACTGGGCTGCGAGAATCCTGTTGCAACAGGGAAGAGGGAAGGTCAGCAAATGTTTCCTGTCCTGGCACATGTCTCAGTCTGAAGTGCAGCTGGAGATGCTTCACTTCCGCCAAAGACTCTGCCAGCTTGAGAGGAGTTTGCGCTCTATGGAGTTGAGAAAGAAAGTGCGTAGGACAAGCTTGTTTCCTCCAGTTCCTAGACAGCAAAGGGGCTATGAAAGGCAGCACTGGCTTTTTGTTCTAGGAGTTTTTCTTGACAAGCAGCTGCTGGATGTTTGCAAGGGGGTTTGGGATATGCAAAAATGAGAGGGTAAGCTGGTACACTGAGCTTGAGAGTTTTTAAAAGCATATCTTCAGGGCTTTGGATGCATTTCAGAGGCTGGGAGTTCCATGCTGAGCAGCTGATGGCACAGAAGAGGTTCTAAAGAAAGAGGCCCTGCTGGAATTGCCTTTTCTTTTGCAGCCTAGAAACTGCACCGCCAACAGCAAAAACGATTCCTCCTCCCTCCCTGCAACATGCAGCATCACATTCCTTTCTGTCTCCAAGAGGCAGGATGCACAGCCGAGCTCTTCCACCCACTGCTCGCACACGACTGGAGCCGCGCCAGCCAAGCGCTTGGCTTTTTGCTGGCCACTGTCAGCGCTCATGGAAACAAGCACACGATAGCGCTGCCCACTTGCAGAAGAAGGAATCACTGCGAGGCCAGCTCGAAAGCAGCCCAAGGGCAGAGGCAACTTGGAAACTTCGCTGCTCTCAAATCAACGGTGTCAGGACAAAAAGATTTCCCTCATCTTCCCCTTGCACGTGCAGACTCCTCTTTGCACCCACACTCCAAGAGCAAGATGAACTCCTTTGCCCTAACTTGCACTTTCCTTCTCAGCTCTAGGCACCATCCTAAGGCTTCCCTCTGCCAGAGTCAGGATCCAAAGACAACGGCACCAGGGACTGCTCACACACAAAAGGCACCAGGACAAAAGGCTCCCGGGCTTGGCCTTTGCATTCCCGCGGACAGCTCAACAGCTCTAAGCCAGAGAAGTGCCTGCTGGGAAGAGCCTTTAGAATCACTCTGAGCACCTCATGACAAGGAGCTGCAGCGTGTGGGGATGAATCTGCAGCAGCCTCCTGCCCCAGGGTGTCCCCCGGGAGCAGCCATGCACCAGGCCGTGACTGCCAGCTGCACATGCAAAGGAGCCGGTGTTCCACACCACGGCTGTGCCTGGGACAGAGACACGAGTGGCCACAGAAGTGGCCATGGCACTGTCCGCACGCTGTCCCTGCTGCTTCTCGCCCAGCCGCTGGCGGGGCACCAACTGCCAGCCACGCACTCCTAAAGCCACGGGCCCACTGGGACACTGTGGGGGCAGGTGGAAGCCAGCGGCCATTGTGACACAGCGGGGCTGCACAGAAGCCACGGTGCTTTGTGACCCGTGGCTCCCAGGAGAGCCTTTGTGATGCTGGGGACCTACCCGGAAGCCTGGCTCCAGTGTGACACCAGCACAGAAGCTCGGGGAGCCCTGGAGACCGTGGGGACGCTATGGAAGCTGATGGAAGCCTGGACACCACAGTGACACTATGGAAGCTGGTGGAACCGAGGGGCCACAGTGACACTCTGGGGCCTTTTGGAAGCAACGAGACTCTGGTGGGAAGCCACGGGATGATTAATGCTGGCAGGAACCTGCTGCAGGTGGGCTCCTCTCTCCCAGCTTCCACAAGTGCTGCTAGGATGCCACTGCGGCACTGGCTTGTCACGGGCTCACGGCTTCCTTTGGGAATGGCTCTGCCGCAGGATGGCATGCTGCAGAGAATGCAGGTAGATGTTGTGCTCCCTCCTGGCATGCAGGTGGACAAGAAAGCCTGATCCAGCCCCCGCTCAGCCCATGTGTGGCTGTGGCATTGGGGCGGGGCAACTTTGGGAGCAGCCCCAGCCCTGCTGCTGGTCCCGGCTGGGCACGCAGCTGCTGGGACACAGGTGTGTCCTGATGGCCCCCGTGTACTCGTTTGAGAAGGGAAGGACAGAGTGCATCAGTGAGTTTGGTGTGGCTTACATGCGGCAAGGAGAAGGTGCAGCCCAGAACTGGCTTTCACTTTGAGAAGCTTTTGCTCTTGCGGGAGCAGCTGGTGGACCTTTTCAACCGAGCTGCAAGAGTGAAAAGTGTGATGGCATGTCTATCTGAGAAGGAAGGTTCAGTGCCGCAGCGTGTTGTGCACAATTGATATGCTGATAAGAGAAGGGAGTGCTTTTGGAACGTGTTCCTTCCTGACACGTCTGTCTGTGGGAGCTTTAGGTGCTTGGACTCAGGGATAGCGAAGGTGTGTGAAAGTGACTGGGCTGCGAGAATCCTGTTGCAACAGGGAAGAGGGAAGGTCAGCAAATGTTTCCTGTCCTGGCACATGTCTCAGTCTGAAGTGCAGCTGGAGATGCTTCACTTCCGCCAAAGACTCTGCCAGCTTGAGAGGAGTTTGCGCTCTATGGAGTTGAGAAAGAAAGTGCGTAGGACAAGCTTGTTTCCTCCAGTTCCTAGACAGCAAAGGGGCTATGAAAGGCAGCACTGGCTTTTTGTTCTAGGAGTTTTTCTTGACAAGCAGCTGCTGGATGTTTGCAAGGGGGTTTGGGATATGCAAAAATGAGAGGGTAAGCTGGTACACTGAGCTTGAGAGCTTTTAAAAGCATATCTTCAGGGCTTTGGATGCATTTCAGAGGCTGGGAGTTCCATGCTGAGCAGCTGATGGCACAGAAGAGGTTCTAAAGAAAGAGGCCGTGCTGGAATTGCCTTTTCTTTTGCAGCCTAGAAACTGCACCGCCAACAGCAAAAACGATTCCTCCTCCCTCCCTGCAACATGCAGCATCACATTCCTTTCTGTCTCCAAGAGGCAGGATGCACAGCCGAGCTCTTCCACCCACTGCTCGCACACGACTGGGGCCGCGCCAGCCAAGCGCTTGGCTTTTTGCTGGCCACTGTCAGCGCTCATGGAAACAAGCACACGATAGCGCTGCCCACTTGCAGAAGAAGGAATCACTGCGAGGCCAGCTCGAAAGCAGCCCAAGGGCAGAGGCAACTTGGAAACTTCGCTGCTCTCAAATCAACGGTGTCAGGACAAAAAGATTTCCCTCATCTTCCCCTTGCACGTGCAGACTCCTCTTTGCACCCACACTCCAAGAGCAAGATGAACTCCTTTGCCCTAACTTGCACTTTCCTTCTCAGCTCTAGGCACCATCCTAAGGCTTCCCTCTGCCAGAGTCAGGATCCAAAGACAACGGCAGCAGGGACTGCTCACACACAAAAGGCACCAGGACAAAAGGCTCCCGAGCTTGGCCTTTGCATTCCCGCGGACAGCTCAACAGCTCTAAGCCAGAGAAGTGCCTGCTGGGAAGAGCCTTTAGAATCACTCTGAGCACCTCATGACAAGGAGCTGCAGCGTGTGGGGATGAATCTGCAGCAGCCTCCTGCCCGAGGGTGTCCCCCGGGAGCAGCCATGCACCAGGCCGTGACTGCCAGCTGCACATGCAAAGGAGCCGGTGTTCCACACCACGGCTGTGCCTGGGACAGAGACACGAGTGGCCACAGAAGTGGCCATGGCACTGTCCGCACGCTGTCCCTGCTGCTTCTCGCCCAGCCGCTGGCGGGGCACCAACTGCCAGCCACGCACTCCTAAAGCCACGGGCCCACTGGGACACTGCGGGGGCAGGTGGAAGCCAGCGGCCATTGTGACACAGCGGGGCTGCACAGAAGCCACGGTGCTTTGTGACCCGTGGCTCCCAGGAGAGCCTTTGTGATGCTGGGGACCTACCCGGAAGCCTGGCTCCAGTGTGACACCAGCACAGAAGCTCGGGGAGCCCTGGAGACCGTGGGGACGCTATGGAAGCTGATGGAAGCCTGGACACCACAGTGACACTATGGAAGCTGGTGGAACCGAGGGGCCACAGTGACACTCTGGGGCCTTTTGGAAGCAACGAGACTCTGGTGGGAAGCCACGGGATGATTAATGCTGGCAGGAACCTGCTGCAGGTGGGCTCCTCTCTCCCAGCTTCCACAAGTGCTGCTAGGATGCCACTGCGGCACTGGCTTGTCACGGGCTCACGGCTTCCTTTGGGAATGGCTCTGCCGCAGGATGGCATGCTGCAGAGAATGCAGGTAGATGTTGTGCTCCCTCCTGGCATGCAGGTGGACAAGAAAGCCTGATCCAGCCCCCGCTCAGCCCATGTGTGGCTGTGGCATTGGGGCGGGGCAACTTTGGGAGCAGCCCCAGCCCTGCTGCTGGTCCCGGCTGGGCACGCAGCTGCTGGGACACAGGTGTGTCCTGATGGCCCCCGTGTACTCGTTTGAGAAGGGAAGGACAGAGTGCATCAGTGAGTTTGGTGTGGCTTACATGCGGCAAGGAGAAGGTGCAGCCCAGAACTGGCTTTCACTTTGAGAAGCTTTTGCTCTTGCGGGAGCAGCTGGTGGACCTTTTCAACCGAGCTGCAAGAGTGAAAAGTGTGATGGCATGTCTATCTGAGAAGGAAGGTTCAGTGCCGCAGCGTGTTGTGCACAATTGATATGCTGATAAGAGAAGGGAGTGCTTTTGGAACGTGTTCCTTCCTGACACGTCTGTCTGTGGGAGCTTTAGGTGCTTGGACTCAGGGATAGCGAAGGTGTGTGAAAGTGACTGGGCTGCGAGAATCCTGTTGCAACAGGGAAGAGGGAAGGTCAGCAAATGTTTCCTGTCCTGGCACATGTCTCAGTCTGAAGTGCAGCTGGAGATGCTTCACTTCCGCCAAAGACTCTGCCAGCTTGAGAGGAGTTTGCGCTCTATGGAGTTGAGAAAGAAAGTGCGTAGGACAAGCTTGTTTCCTCCAGTTCCTAGACAGCAAAGGGGCTATGAAAGGCAGCACTGGCTTTTTGTTCTAAGAGTTTTTCTTGACAAGCAGCTGCTGGATGTTTGCAAGGGGGTTTGGGATATGCAAAAATGAGAGGGTAAGCTGGTACACTGAGCTTGAGAGCTTTTAAAAGCATATCTTCAGGGCTTTGGATGCATTTCAGAGGCTGGGAGTTCCATGCTGAGCAGCTGATGGCACAGAAGAGGTTCTAAAGAAAGAGGCCCTGCTGGAATTGCCTTTTCTTTTGCAGCCTAGAAACTGCACCGCCAACAGCAAAAACGATTCCTCCTCCCTCCCTGCAACATGCAGCATCACATTCCTTTCTGTCTCCAAGAGGCAGGATGCACAGCCGAGCTCTTCCACCCACTGCTCGCACACGACTGGGGCCGCGCCAGCCAAGCGCTTGGCTTTTTGCTGGCCACTGTCAGCGCTCATGGAAACAAGCACACGATAGCGCTGCCCACTTGCAGAAGAAGGAATCACTGCGAGGCCAGCTCGAAAGCAGCCCAAGGGCAGAGGCAACTTGGAAACTTCGCTGCTCTCAAATCAACGGTGTCAGGACAAAAAGATTTCCCTCATCTTCCCCTTGCACGTGCAGACTCCTCTTTGCACCCACACTCCAAGAGCAAGATGAACTCCTTTGCCCTAACTTGCACTTTCCTTCTCAGCTCTAGGCACCATCCTAAGGCTTCCCTCTGCCAGAGTCAGGATCCAAAGACAACGGCAGCAGGGACTGCTCACACACAAAAGGCACCAGGACAAAAGGCTCCCGAGCTTGGCCTTTGCATTCCCGCGGACAGCTCAACAGCTCTAAGCCAGAGAAGTGCCTGCTGGGAAGAGCCTTTAGAATCACTCTGAGCACCTCATGACAAGGAGCTGCAGCGTGTGGGGATGAATCTGCAGCAGCCTCCTGCCCGAGGGTGTCCCCCGGGAGCAGCCATGCACCAGGCCGTGACTGCCAGCTGCACATGCAAAGGAGCCGGTGTTCCACACCACGGCTGTGCCTGGGACAGAGACACGAGTGGCCACAGAAGTGGCCATGGCACTGTCCGCACGCTGTCCCTGCTGCTTCTCGCCCAGCCGCTGGCGGGGCACCAACTGCCAGCCACGCACTCCTAAAGCCACGGGCCCACTGGGACACTGCGGGGGCAGGTGGAAGCCAGCGGCCATTGTGACACAGCGGGGCTGCACAGAAGCCACGGTGCTTTGTGACCCGTGGCTCCCAGGAGAGCCTTTGTGATGCTGGGGACCTACCCGGAAGCCTGGCTCCAGTGTGACACCAGCACAGAAGCTCGGGGAGCCCTGGAGACCGTGGGGACGCTATGGAAGCTGATGGAAGCCTGGACACCACAGTGACACTATGGAAGCTGGTGGAACCGAGGGGCCACAGTGACACTCTGGGGCCTTTTGGAAGCAACGAGACTCTGGTGGGAAGCCACGGGATGATTAATGCTGGCAGGAACCTGCTGCAGGTGGGCTCCTCTCTCCCAGCTTCCACAAGTGCTGCTAGGATGCCACTGCGGCACTGGCTTGTCACGGGCTCACGGCTTCCTTTGGGAATGGCTCTGCCGCAGGATGGCATGCTGCAGAGAATGCAGGTAGATGTTGTGCTCCCTCCTGGCATGCAGGTGGACAAGAAAGCCTGATCCAGCCCCCGCTCAGCCCATGTGTGGCTGTGGCATTGGGGCGGGGCAACTTTGGGAGCAGCCCCAGCCCTGCTGCTGGTCCCGGCTGGGCACGCAGCTGCTGGGACACAGGTGTGTCCTGATGGCCCCCGTGTACTCGTTTGAGAAGGGAAGGACAGAGTGCATCAGTGAGTTTGGTGTGGCTTACATGCGGCAAGGAGAAGGTGCAGCCCAGAACTGGCTTTCACTTTGAGAAGCTTTTGCTCTTGCGGGAGCAGCTGGTGGACCTTTTCAACCGAGCTGCAAGAGTGAAAAGTGTGATGGCATGTCTATCTGAGAAGGAAGGTTCAGTGCCGCAGCGTGTTGTGCACAATTGATATGCTGATAAGAGAAGGGAGTGCTTTTGGAACGTGTTCCTTCCTGACACGTCTGTCTGTGGGAGCTTTAGGTGCTTGGACTCAGGGATAGCGAAGGTGTGTGAAAGTGACTGGGCTGCGAGAATCCTGTTGCAACAGGGAAGAGGGAAGGTCAGCAAATGTTTCCTGTCCTGGCACATGTCTCAGTCTGAAGTGCAGCTGGAGATGCTTCACTTCCGCCAAAGACTCTGCCAGCTTGAGAGGAGTTTGCGCTCTATGGAGTTGAGAAAGAAAGTGCGTAGGACAAGCTTGTTTCCTCCAGTTCCTAGACAGCAAAGGGGCTATGAAAGGCAGCACTGGCTTTTTGTTCTAAGAGTTTTTCTTGACAAGCAGCTGCTGGATGTTTGCAAGGGGGTTTGGGATATGCAAAAATGAGAGGGTAAGCTGGTACACTGAGCTTGAGAGCTTTTAAAAGCATATCTTCAGGGCTTTGGATGCATTTCAGAGGCTGGGAGTTCCATGCTGAGCAGCTGATGGCACAGAAGAGGTTCTAAAGAAAGAGGCCCTGCTGGAATTGCCTTTTCTTTTGCAGCCTAGAAACTGCACAGCCAACAGCAAAAACGATTCCTCCTCCCTCCCTGCAACATGCAGCATCACATTCCTTTCTGTCTCCAAGAGGCAGGATGCACAGCCGAGCTCTTCCACCCACTGCTCGCACACGACTGGGGCCGCGCCAGCCAAGCGCTTGGCTTTTTGCTGGCCACTGTCAGCGCTCATGGAAACAAGCACACGATAGCGCTGCCCACTTGCAGAAGAAGGAATCACTGCGAGGCCAGCTCGAAAGCAGCCCAAGGGCAGAGGCAACTTGGAAACTTCGCTGCTCTCAAATCAACGGTGTCAGGACAAAAAGATTTCCCTCATCTTCCCCTTGCACGTGCAGACTCCTCTTTGCACCCACACTCCAAGAGCAAGATGAACTCCTTTGCCCTAACTTGCACTTTCCTTCTCAGCTCTAGGCACCATCCTAAGGCTTCCCTCTGCCAGAGTCAGGATCCAAAGACAACGGCAGCAGGGACTGCTCACACACAAAAGGCACCAGGACAAAAGGCTCCCGAGCTTGGCCTTTGCATTCCCGCGGACAGCTCAACAGCTCTAAGCCAGAGAAGTGCCTGCTGGGAAGAGCCTGTAGAATCACTCTGAGCACCTCATGACAAGGAGCTGCAGCGTGTGGGGATGAATCTGCAGCAGCCTCCTGCCCCAGGGTGTCCCCTGGGAGCAGCCATGCGCCAGGCCGTGACTGCCAGCTGCACGCGCAAAGGAGCCGGTGTTCCACACCACGGCTGTGCCTGGGACAGAGACACGAGTGGCCACAGAAGTGGCCATGGCACTGTCCGCACGCTGTCCCTGCTGCTTCTCGCCCAGCCACTGGCGGGGCACCAACTGCCAGCCACGCACTCCTAAAGCCACGGGCCCACTGGGACACTGCGGGGGCAGGTGGAAGCCAGCGGCCATTGTGACACAGCGGGGCTGCACAGAAGCCACGGTGCTTTGTGACCCGTGGCTCCCAGGAGAGCCTTTGTGATGCTGGGGACCTACCCGGAAGCCTGGCTCCAGTGTGACACCAGCACAGAAGCTCGGGGAGCCCTGGAGACCGTGGGGACGCTATGGAAGCTGATGGAAGCCTGGACACCACAGTGACACTATGGAAGCTGGTGGAACCGAGGGGCCACAGTGACACTCTGGGGCCTTTTGGAAGCAACGAGACTCTGGTGGGAAGCCACGGGATGATTAATGCTGGCAGGAACCTGCTGCAGGTGGGCTCCTCTCTCCCAGCTTCCACAAGTGCTGCTAGGATGCCACTGCGGCACTGGCTTGTCACGGGCTCACGGCTTCCTTTGGGAATGGCTCTGCCGCAGGATGGCATGCTGCAGAGAATGCAGGTAGATGTTGTGCTCCCTCCTGGCATGCAGGTGGACAAGAAAGCCTGATCCAGCCCCCGCTCAGCCCATGTGTGGCTGTGGCATTGGGGCGGGGCAACTTTGGGAGCAGCCCCAGCCCTGCTGCTGGTCCCGGCTGGGCACGCAGCTGCTGGGACACAGGTGTGTCCTGATGGCCCCCGTGTACTCGTTTGAGAAGGGAAGGACAGAGTGCATCAGTGAGTTTGGTGTGGCTTACATGCGGCAAGGAGAAGGTGCAGCCCAGAACTGGCTTTCACTTTGAGAAGCTTTTGCTCTTGCGGGAGCAGCTGGTGGACCTTTTCAACCGAGCTGCAAGAGTGAAAAGTGTGATGGCATGTCTCTCTGAGAAGGAAGGTTCAGTGCCGCAGCGTGTTGTGCACAATTGATATGCTGATAAGAGAAGGGAGTGCTTTTGGAACGTGTTCCTTCCTGACACGTCTGTCTGTGGGAGCTTTAGGTGCTTGGACTCAGGGATAGCGAAGGTGTGTGAAAGTGACTGGGCTGCGAGAATCCTGTTGCAACAGGGAAGAGGGAAGGTCAGCAAATGTTTCCTGTCCTGGCACATGTCTCAGTCTGAAGTGCAGCTGGAGATGCTTCACTTCCGCCAAAGACTCTGCCAGCTTGAGAGGAGTTTGCGCTCTATGGAGTTGAGAAAGAAAGTGCGTAGGACAAGCTTGTTTCCTCCAGTTCCTAGACAGCAAAGGGGCTATGAAAGGCAGCACTGGCTTTTTGTTCTAGGAGTTTTTCTTGACAAGCAGCTGCTGGATGTTTGCAAGGGGGTTTGGGATATGCAAAAATGAGAGGGTAAGCTGGTACACTGAGCTTGAGAGTTTTTAAAAGCATATCTTCAGGGCTTTGGATGCATTTCAGAGGCTGGGAGTTCCATGCTGAGCAGCTGATGGCACAGAAGAGGTTCTAAAGAAAGAGGCCCTGCTGGAATTGCCTTTTCTTTTGCAGCCTAGAAACTGCACCGCCAACAGCAAAAACGATTCCTCCTCCCTCCCTGCAACATGCAGCATCACATTCCTTTCTGTCTCCAAGAGGCAGGATGCACAGCCGAGCTCTTCCACCCACTGCTCGCACACGACTGGAGCCGCGCCAGCCAAGCGCTTGGCTTTTTGCTGGCCACTGTCAGCGCTCATGGAAACAAGCACACGATAGCGCTGCCCACTTGCAGAAGAAGGAATCACTGCGAGGCCAGCTCGAAAGCAGCCCAAGGGCAGAGGCAACTTGGAAACTTCGCTGCTCTCAAATCAACGGTGTCAGGACAAAAAGATTTCCCTCATCTTCCCCTTGCACGTGCAGACTCCTCTTTGCACCCACACTCCAAGAGCAAGATGAACTCCTTTGCCCTAACTTGCACTTTCCTTCTCAGCTCTAGGCACCATCCTAAGGCTTCCCTCTGCCAGAGTCAGGATCCAAAGACAACGGCAGCAGGGACTGCTCACACACAAAAGGCACCAGGACAAAAGGCTCCCGAGCTTGGCCTTTGCATTCCCGCGGACAGCTCAACAGCTCTAAGCCAGAGAAGTGCCTGCTGGGAAGAGCCTTTAGAATCACTCTGAGCACCTCATGACAAGGAGCTGCAGCGTGTGGGGATGAATCTGCAGCAGCCTCCTGCCCCAGGGTGTCCCCTGGGAGCAGCCATGCGCCAGGCCGTGACTGCCAGCTGCACATGCAAAGGAGCCGGTGTTCCACACCACGGCTGTGCCTGGGACAGAGACACGAGTGGCCACAGAAGTGGCCATGGCACTGTCCGCACGCTGTCCCTGCTGCTTCTCGCCCAGCCACTGGCGGGGCACCAACTGCCAGCCACGCACTCCTAAAGCCACGGGCCCACTGGGACACTGCGGGGGCAGGTGGAAGCCAGCGGCCATTGTGACACAGCGGGGCTGCACAGAAGCCACGGTGCTTTGTGACCCGTGGCTCCCAGGAGAGCCTTTGTGATGCTGGGGACCTACCCGGAAGCCTGGCTCCAGTGTGACACCAGCACAGAAGCTCGGGGAGCCCTGGAGACCGTGGGGACGCTATGGAAGCTGATGGAAGCCTGGACACCACAGTGACACTATGGAAGCTGGTGGAACCGAGGGGCCACAGTGACACTCTGGGGCCTTTTGGAAGCAACGAGACTCTGGTGGGAAGCCACGGGATGATTAATGCTGGCAGGAACCTGCTGCAGGTGGGCTCCTCTCTCCCAGCTTCCACAAGTGCTGCTAGGATGCCACTGCGGCACTGGCTTGTCACGGGCTCACGGCTTCCTTTGGGAATGGCTCTGCCGCAGGATGGCATGCTGCAGAGAATGCAGGTAGATGTTGTGCTCCCTCCTGGCATGCAGGTGGACAAGAAAGCCTGATCCAGCCCCCGCTCAGCCCATGTGTGGCTGTGGCATTGGGGCGGGGCAACTTTGGGAGCAGCCCCAGCCCTGCTGCTGGTCCCGGCTGGGCACGCAGCTGCTGGGACACAGGTGTGTCCTGATGGCCCCCGTGTACTCGTTTGAGAAGGGAAGGACAGAGTGCATCAGTGAGTTTGGTGTGGCTTACATGCGGCAAGGAGAAGGTGCAGCCCAGAACTGGCTTTCACTTTGAGAAGCTTTTGCTCTTGCGGGAGCAGCTGGTGGACCTTTTCAACCGAGCTGCAAGAGTGAAAAGTGTGATGGCATGTCTCTCTGAGAAGGAAGGTTCCGTGCCGCAGCGTATTGTGCACAATTGATATGCTGATAAGAGAAGGGAGTGCTTTTGGAACGTGTTCCTTCCTGACACGTCTGTCTGTGGGAGCTTTAGGTGCTTGGACTCAGGGATAGCGAAGGTGTGTGAAAGTGACTGGGCTGCGAGAATCCTGTTGCAACAGGGAAGAGGGAAGGTCAGCAAATGTTTCCTGTCCTGGCACATGTCTCAGTCTGAAGTGCAGCTGGAGATGCTTCACTTCCGCCAAAGACTCTGCCAGCTTGAGAGGAGTTTGCGCTCTATGGAGTTGAGAAAGAAAGTGCGTAGGACAAGCTTGTTTCCTCCAGTTCCTAGAAAGCAAAGGGGCTATGAAAGGCAGCACTGGCTTTTTGTTCTAGGAGTTTTTCTTGACAAGCAGCTGCTGGATGTTTGCAAGGGGGTTTGGGATATGCAAAAATGAGAGGGTAAGCTGGTACACTGAGCTTGAGAGCAAAAGCATATCTTCAGGGCTTTGGATGCATTTCAGAGGCTGGGAGTTCCATGCTGAGCAGCTGATGGCACAGAAGAGGTTCTAAAGAAAGAGGCCCTGCTGGAATTGCCTTTTCTTTTGCAGCCTAGAAACTGCACAGCCAACAGCAAAAACGATTCCTCCTCCCTCCCTGCAACATGCAGCATCACATTCCTTTCTGTCTCCAAGAGGCAGGATGCACAGCCGAGCTCTTCCACCCACTGCTCGCACACGACTGGAGCCGCGCCAGCCAAGCGCTTGGCTTTTTGCTGGCCACTGTCAGCGCTCATGGAAACAAGCACACGATAGCGCTGCCCACTTGCAGAAGAAGGAATCACTGCGAGGCCAGCTCGAAAGCAGCCCAAGGGCAGAGGCAACTTGGAAACTTCGCTGCTCTCAAATCAACGGTGTCAGGACAAAAAGATTTCCCTCATCTTCCCCTTGCACGTGCAGACTCCTCTTTGCACCCACACTCCAAGAGCAAGATGAACTCCTTTGCCCTAACTTGCACTTTCCTTCTCAGCTCTAGGCACCATCCTAAGGCTTCCCTCTGCCAGAGTCAGGATCCAAAGACAACGGCAGCAGGGACTGCTCACACACAAAAGGCACCAGGACAAAAGGCTCCCGAGCTTGGCCTTTGCATTCCCGCGGACAGCTCAACAGCTCTAAGCCAGAGAAGTGCCTGCTGGGAAGAGCCTGTAGAATCACTCTGAGCACCTCATGACAAGGAGCTGCAGCGTGTGGGGATGAATCTGCAGCAGCCTCCTGCCCCAGGGTGTCCCCTGGGAGCAGCCATGCGCCAGGCCGTGACTGCCAGCTGCACGCGCAAAGGAGCCGGTGTTCCACACCACGGCTGTGCCTGGGACAGAGACACGAGTGGCCACAGAAGTGGCCATGGCACTGTCCGCACGCTGTCCCTGCTGCTTCTCGCCCAGCCACTGGCGGGGCACCAACTGCCAGCCACGCACTCCTAAAGCCACGGGCCCACTGGGACACTGCGGGGGCAGGTGGAAGCCAGCGGCCATTGTGACACAGCGGGGCTGCACAGAAGCCACGGTGCTTTGTGACCCGTGGCTCCCAGGAGAGCCTTTGTGATGCTGGGGACCTACCCGGAAGCCTGGCTCCAGTGTGACACCAGCACAGAAGCTCGGGGAGCCCTGGAGACCGTGGGGACGCTATGGAAGCTGATGGAAGCCTGGACACCACAGTGACACTATGGAAGCTGGTGGAACCGAGGGGCCACAGTGACACTCTGGGGCCTTTTGGAAGCAACGAGACTCTGGTGGGAAGCCACGGGATGATTAATGCTGGCAGGAACCTGCTGCAGGTGGGCTCCTCTCTCCCAGCTTCCACAAGTGCTGCTAGGATGCCACTGCGGCACTGGCTTGTCACGGGCTCACGGCTTCCTTTGGGAATGGCTCTGCCGCAGGATGGCATGCTGCAGAGAATGCAGGTAGATGTTGTGCTCCCTCCTGGCATGCAGGTGGACAAGAAAGCCTGATCCAGCCCCCGCTCAGCCCATGTGTGGCTGTGGCATTGGGGCGGGGCAACTTTGGGAGCAGCCCCAGCCCTGCTGCTGGTCCCGGCTGGGCACGCAGCTGCTGGGACACAGGTGTGTCCTGATGGCCCCCGTGTACTCGTTTGAGAAGGGAAGGACAGAGTGCATCAGTGAGTTTGGTGTGGCTTACATGCGGCAAGGAGAAGGTGCAGCCCAGAACTGGCTTTCACTTTGAGAAGCTTTTGCTCTTGCGGGAGCAGCTGGTGGACCTTTTCAACCGAGCTGCAAGAGTGAAAAGTGTGATGGCATGTCTCTCTGAGAAGGAAGGTTCAGTGCCGCAGCGTGTTGCACACAATTGATATGCTGATAAGAGAAGGGGGTGCTTTTGGAACGTGTTCCTTCCTGACACGTCTGTCTGTGGGAGCTTTAGGTGCTTGGACTCAGGGATAGCGAAGGTGTGTGAAAGTGACTGGGCTGCGAGAATCCTGTTGCAACAGGGAAGAGGGAAGGTCAGCAAATGTTTCCTGTCCTGGCACATGTCTCAGTCTGAAGTGCAGCTGGAGATGCTTCACTTCCGCCAAAGACTCTGCCAGCTTGAGAGGAGTTTGCGCTCTATGGAGTTGAGAAAGAAAGTGCGTAGGACAAGCTTGTTTCCTCCAGTTCCTAGACAGCAAAGGGGCTATGAAAGGCAGCACTGGCTTTTTGTTCTAGGAGTTTTTCTTGACAAGCAGCTGCTGGATGTTTGCAAGGGGGTTTGGGATATGCAAAAATGAGAGGGTAAGCTGGTACACTGAGCTTGAGAGTTTTTAAAAGCATATCTTCAGGGCTTTGGATGCATTTCAGAGGCTGGGAGTTCCATGCTGAGCAGCTGATGGCACAGAAGAGGTTCTAAAGAAAGAGGCCGTGCTGGAATTGCCTTTTCTTTTGCAGCCTAGAAACTGCACCGCCAACAGCAAAAACGATTCCTCCTCCCTCCCTGCAACATGCAGCATCACATTCCTTTCTGTCTCCAAGAGGCAGGATGCACAGCCGAGCTCTTCCACCCACTGCTCGCACACGACTGGAGCCGCGCCAGCCAAGCGCTTGGCTTTTTGCTGGCCACTGTCAGCGCTCATGGAAACAAGCACACGATAGCGCTGCCCACTTGCAGAAGAAGGAATCACTGCGAGGCCAGCTCGAAAGCAGCCCAAGGGCAGAGGCAACTTGGAAACTTCGCTGCTCTCAAATCAACGGTGTCAGGACAAAAAGATTTCCCTCATCTTCCCCTTGCACGTGCAGACTCCTCTTTGCACCCACACTCCAAGAGCAAGATGAACTCCTTTGCCCTAACTTGCACTTTCCTTCTCAGCTCTAGGCACCATCCTAAGGCTTCCCTCTGCCAGAGTCAGGATCCAAAGACAACGGCACCAGGGACTGCTCACACACAAAAGGCACCAGGACAAAAGGCTCCCGAGCTTGGCCTTTGCATTCCCGCGGACAGCTCAACAGCTCTAAGCCAGAGAAGTGCCTGCTGGGAAGAGCCTTTAGAATCACTCTGAGCACCTCATGACAAGGAGCTGCAGCGTGTGGGGATGAATCTGCAGCAGCCTCCTGCCCCAGGGTGTCCCCCGGGAGCAGCCATGCACCAGGCCGTGACTGCCAGCTGCACATGCAAAGGAGCCGGTGTTCCACACCACGGCTGTGCCTGGGACAGAGACACGAGTGGCCACAGAAGTGGCCATGGCACTGTCCGCACGCTGTCCCTGCTGCTTCTCGCCCAGCCGCTGGCGGGGCACCAACTGCCAGCCACGCACTCCTAAAGCCACGGGCCCACTGGGACACTGTGGGGGCAGGTGGAAGCCAGCGGCCATTGTGACACAGCGGGGCTGCACAGAAGCCACGGTGCTTTGTGACCCGTGGCTCCCAGGAGAGCCTTTGTGATGCTGGGGACCTACCCGGAAGCCTGGCTCCAGTGTGACACCAGCACAGAAGCTCGGGGAGCCCTGGAGACCGTGGGGACGCTATGGAAGCTGATGGAAGCCTGGACACCACAGTGACACTATGGAAGCTGGTGGAACCGAGGGGCCACAGTGACACTCTGGGGCCTTTTGGAAGCAACGAGACTCTGGTGGGAAGCCACGGGATGATTAATGCTGGCAGGAACCTGCTGCAGGTGGGCTCCTCTCTCCCAGCTTCCACAAGTGCTGCTAGGATGCCACTGCGGCACTGGCTTGTCACGGGCTCACGGCTTCCTTTGGGAATGGCTCTGCCGCAGGATGGCATGCTGCAGAGAATGCAGGTAGATGTTGTGCTCCCTCCTGGCATGCAGGTGGACAAGAAAGCCTGATCCAGCCCCCGCTCAGCCCATGTGTGGCTGTGGCATTGGGGCGGGGCAACTTTGGGAGCAGCCCCAGCCCTGCTGCTGGTCCCGGCTGGGCACGCAGCTGCTGGGACACAGGTGTGTCCTGATGGCCCCCGTGTACTCGTTTGAGAAGGGAAGGACAGAGTGCATCAGTGAGTTTGGTGTGGCTTACATGCGGCAAGGAGAAGGTGCAGCCCAGAACTGGCTTTCACTTTGAGAAGCTTTTGCTCTTGCGGGAGCAGCTGGTGGACCTTTTCAACCGAGCTGCAAGAGTGAAAAGTGTGATGGCATGTCTATCTGAGAAGGAAGGTTCAGTGCCGCAGCGTGTTGTGCACAATTGATATGCTGATAAGAGAAGGGAGTGCTTTTGGAACGTGTTCCTTCCTGACACGTCTGTCTGTGGGAGCTTTAGGTGCTTGGACTCAGGGATAGCGAAGGTGTGTGAAAGTGACTGGGCTGCGAGAATCCTGTTGCAACAGGGAAGAGGGAAGGTCAGCAAATGTTTCCTGTCCTGGCACATGTCTCAGTCTGAAGTGCAGCTGGAGATGCTTCACTTCCGCCAAAGACTCTGCCAGCTTGAGAGGAGTTTGCGCTCTATGGAGTTGAGAAAGAAAGTGCGTAGGACAAGCTTGTTTCCTCCAGTTCCTAGACAGCAAAGGGGCTATGAAAGGCAGCACTGGCTTTTTGTTCTAAGAGTTTTTCTTGACAAGCAGCTGCTGGATGTTTGCAAGGGGGTTTGGGATATGCAAAAAGGAGAGGGTAAGCTGGTACACTGAGCTTGAGAGCTTTTAAAAGCATATCTTCAGGGCTTTGGATGCATTTCAGAGGCTGGGAGTTCCATGCTGAGCAGCTGATGGCACAGAAGAGGTTCTAAAGAAAGAGGCCCTGCTGGAATTGCCTTTTCTTTTGCAGCCTAGAAACTGCACCGCCAACAGCAAAAACGATTCCTCCTCCCTCCCTGCAACATGCAGCATCACATTCCTTTCTGTCTCCAAGAGGCAGGATGCACAGCCGAGCTCTTCCACCCACTGCTCGCACACGACTGGGGCCGCGCCAGCCAAGCGCTTGGCTTTTTGCTGGCCACTGTCAGCGCTCATGGAAACAAGCACACGATAGCGCTGCCCACTTGCAGAAGAAGGAATCACTGCGAGGCCAGCTCGAAAGCAGCCCAAGGGCAGAGGCAACTTGGAAACTTCGCTGCTCTCAAATCAACGGTGTCAGGACAAAAAGATTTCCCTCATCTTCCCCTTGCACGTGCAGACTCCTCTTTGCACCCACACTCCAAGAGCAAGATGAACTCCTTTGCCCTAACTTGCACTTTCCTTCTCAGCTCTAGGCACCATCCTAAGGCTTCCCTCTGCCAGAGTCAGGATCCAAAGACAACGGCAGCAGGGACTGCTCACACACAAAAGGCACCAGGACAAAAGGCTCCCGAGCTTGGCCTTTGCATTCCCGCGGACAGCTCAACAGCTCTAAGCCAGAGAAGTGCCTGCTGGGAAGAGCCTTTAGAATCACTCTGAGCACCTCATGACAAGGAGCTGCAGCGTGTGGGGATGAATCTGCAGCAGCCTCCTGCCCGAGGGTGTCCCCCGGGAGCAGCCATGCACCAGGCCGTGACTGCCAGCTGCACATGCAAAGGAGCCGGTGTTCCACACCACGGCTGTGCCTGGGACAGAGACACGAGTGGCCACAGAAGTGGCCATGGCACTGTCCGCACGCTGTCCCTGCTGCTTCTCGCCCAGCCGCTGGCGGGGCACCAACTGCCAGCCACGCACTCCTAAAGCCACGGGCCCACTGGGACACTGCGGGGGCAGGTGGAAGCCAGCGGCCATTGTGACACAGCGGGGCTGCACAGAAGCCACGGTGCTTTGTGACCCGTGGCTCCCAGGAGAGCCTTTGTGATGCTGGGGACCTACCCGGAAGCCTGGCTCCAGTGTGACACCAGCACAGAAGCTCGGGGAGCCCTGGAGACCGTGGGGACGCTATGGAAGCTGATGGAAGCCTGGACACCACAGTGACACTATGGAAGCTGGTGGAACCGAGGGGCCACAGTGACACTCTGGGGCCTTTTGGAAGCAACGAGACTCTGGTGGGAAGCCACGGGATGATTAATGCTGGCAGGAACCTGCTGCAGGTGGGCTCCTCTCTCCCAGCTTCCACAAGTGCTGCTAGGATGCCACTGCGGCACTGGCTTGTCACGGGCTCACGGCTTCCTTTGGGAATGGCTCTGCCGCAGGATGGCATGCTGCAGAGAATGCAGGTAGATGTTGTGCTCCCTCCTGGCATGCAGGTGGACAAGAAAGCCTGATCCAGCCCCCGCTCAGCCCATGTGTGGCTGTGGCATTGGGGCGGGGCAACTTTGGGAGCAGCCCCAGCCCTGCTGCTGGTCCCGGCTGGGCACGCAGCTGCTGGGACACAGGTGTGTCCTGATGGCCCCCGTGTACTCGTTTGAGAAGGGAAGGACAGAGTGCATCAGTGAGTTTGGTGTGGCTTACATGCGGCAAGGAGAAGGTGCAGCCCAGAACTGGCTTTCACTTGGAGAAGCTTTTGCTCTTGCGGGAGCAGCTGGTGGACCTTTTCAACCGAGCTGCAAGAGTGAAAAGTGTGATGGCATGTCTATCTGAGAAGGAAGGTTCCGTGCCGCAGCGTGTTGTGCACAATTGATATGCTGATAAGAGAAGGGAGTGCTTTTGGAACGTGTTCCTTCCTGACACGTCTGTCTGTGGGAGCTTTAGGTGCTTGGACTCAGGGATAGCGAAGGTGTGTGAAAGTGACTGGGCTGCGAGAATCCTGTTGCAACAGGGAAGAGGGAAGGTCAGCAAATGTTTCCTGTCCTGGCACATGTCTCAGTCTGAAGTGCAGCTGGAGATGCTTCACTTCCGCCAAAGACTCTGCCAGCTTGAGAGGAGTTTGCGCTCTATGGAGTTGAGAAAGAAAGTGCGTAGGACAAGCTTGTTTCCTCCAGTTCCTAGACAGCAAAGGGGCTATGAAAGGCAGCACTGGCTTTTTGTTCTAAGAGTTTTTCTTGACAAGCAGCTGCTGGATGTTTGCAAGGGGGTTTGGGATATGCAAAAAGGAGAGGGTAAGCTGGTACACTGAGCTTGAGAGCTTTTAAAAGCATATCTTCAGGGCTTTGGATGCATTTCAGAGGCTGGGAGTTCCATGCTGAGCAGCTGATGGCACAGAAGAGGTTCTAAAGAAAGAGGCCCTGCTGGAATTGCCTTTTCTTTTGCAGCCTAGAAACTGCACCGCCAACAGCAAAAACGATTCCTCCTCCCTCCCTGCAACATGCAGCATCACATTCCTTTCTGTCTCCAAGAGGCAGGATGCACAGCCGAGCTCTTCCACCCACTGCTCGCACACGACTGGGGCCGCGCCAGCCAAGCGCTTGGCTTTTTGCTGGCCACTGTCAGCGCTCATGGAAACAAGCACACGATAGCGCTGCCCACTTGCAGAAGAAGGAATCACTGCGAGGCCAGCTCGAAAGCAGCCCAAGGGCAGAGGCAACTTGGAAACTTCGCTGCTCTCAAATCAACGGTGTCAGGACAAAAAGATTTCCCTCATCTTCCCCTTGCACGTGCAGACTCCTCTTTGCACCCACACTCCAAGAGCAAGATGAACTCCTTTGCCCTAACTTGCACTTTCCTTCTCAGCTCTAGGCACCATCCTAAGGCTTCCCTCTGCCAGAGTCAGGATCCAAAGACAACGGCAGCAGGGACTGCTCACACACAAAAGGCACCAGGACAAAAGGCTCCCGAGCTTGGCCTTTGCATTCCCGCGGACAGCTCAACAGCTCTAAGCCAGAGAAGTGCCTGCTGGGAAGAGCCTTTAGAATCACTCTGAGCACCTCATGACAAGGAGCTGCAGCGTGTGGGGATGAATCTGCAGCAGCCTCCTGCCCGAGGGTGTCCCCCGGGAGCAGCCATGCACCAGGCCGTGACTGCCAGCTGCACATGCAAAGGAGCCGGTGTTCCACACCACGGCTGTGCCTGGGACAGAGACACGAGTGGCCACAGAAGTGGCCATGGCACTGTCCGCACGCTGTCCCTGCTGCTTCTCGCCCAGCCGCTGGCGGGGCACCAACTGCCAGCCACGCACTCCTAAAGCCACGGGCCCACTGGGACACTGCGGGGGCAGGTGGAAGCCAGCGGCCATTGTGACACAGCGGGGCTGCACAGAAGCCACGGTGCTTTGTGACCCGTGGCTCCCAGGAGAGCCTTTGTGATGCTGGGGACCTACCCGGAAGCCTGGCTCCAGTGTGACACCAGCACAGAAGCTCGGGGAGCCCTGGAGACCGTGGGGACGCTATGGAAGCTGATGGAAGCCTGGACACCACAGTGACACTATGGAAGCTGGTGGAACCGAGGGGCCACAGTGACACTCTGGGGCCTTTTGGAAGCAACGAGACTCTGGTGGGAAGCCACGGGATGATTAATGCTGGCAGGAACCTGCTGCAGGTGGGCTCCTCTCTCCCAGCTTCCACAAGTGCTGCTAGGATGCCACTGCGGCACTGGCTTGTCACGGGCTCACGGCTTCCTTTGGGAATGGCTCTGCCGCAGGATGGCATGCTGCAGAGAATGCAGGTAGATGTTGTGCTCCCTCCTGGCATGCAGGTGGACAAGAAAGCCTGATCCAGCCCCCGCTCAGCCCATGTGTGGCTGTGGCATTGGGGCGGGGCAACTTTGGGAGCAGCCCCAGCCCTGCTGCTGGTCCCGGCTGGGCACGCAGCTGCTGGGACACAGGTGTGTCCTGATGGCCCCCGTGTACTCGTTTGAGAAGGGAAGGACAGAGTGCATCAGTGAGTTTGGTGTGGCTTACATGCGGCAAGGAGAAGGTGCAGCCCAGAACTGGCTTTCACTTTGAGAAGCTTTTGCTCTTGCGGGAGCAGCTGGTGGACCTTTTCAACCGAGCTGCAAGAGTGAAAAGTGTGATGGCATGTCTATCTGAGAAGGAAGGTTCAGTGCCGCAGCGTGTTGTGCACAATTGATATGCTGATAAGAGAAGGGAGTGCTTTTGGAACGTGTTCCTTCCTGACACGTCTGTCTGTGGGAGCTTTAGGTGCTTGGACTCAGGGATAGCGAAGGTGTGTGAAAGTGACTGGGCTGCGAGAATCCTGTTGCAACAGGGAAGAGGGAAGGTCAGCAAATGTTTCCTGTCCTGGCACATGTCTCAGTCTGAAGTGCAGCTGGAGATGCTTCACTTCCGCCAAAGACTCTGCCAGCTTGAGAGGAGTTTGCGCTCTATGGAGTTGAGAAAGAAAGTGCGTAGGACAAGCTTGTTTCCTCCAGTTCCTAGACAGCAAAGGGGCTATGAAAGGCAGCACTGGCTTTTTGTTCTAAGAGTTTTTCTTGACAAGCAGCTGCTGGATGTTTGCAAGGGGGTTTGGGATATGCAAAAATGAGAGGGTAAGCTGGTACACTGAGCTTGAGAGCTTTTAAAAGCATATCTTCAGGGCTTTGGATGCATTTCAGAGGCTGGGAGTTCCATGCTGAGCAGCTGATGGCACAGAAGAGGTTCTAAAGAAAGAGGCCGTGCTGGAATTGCCTTTTCTTTTGCAGCCTAGAAACTGCACCGCCAACAGCAAAAACGATTCCTCCTCCCTCCCTGCAACATGCAGCATCACATTCCTTTCTGTCTCCAAGAGGCAGGATGCACAGCCGAGCTCTTCCACCCACTGCTCGCACACGACTGGGGCCGCGCCAGCCAAGCGCTTGGCTTTTTGCTGGCCACTGTCAGCGCTCATGGAAACAAGCACACGATAGCGCTGCCCACTTGCAGAAGAAGGAATCACTGCGAGGCCAGCTCGAAAGCAGCCCAAGGGCAGAGGCAACTTGGAAACTTCGCTGCTCTCAAATCAACGGTGTCAGGACAAAAAGATTTCCCTCATCTTCCCCTTGCACGTGCAGACTCCTCTTTGCACCCACACTCCAAGAGCAAGATGAACTCCTTTGCCCTAACTTGCACTTTCCTTCTCAGCTCTAGGCACCATCCTAAGGCTTCCCTCTGCCAGAGTCAGGATCCAAAGACAACGGCAGCAGGGACTGCTCACACACAAAAGGCACCAGGACAAAAGGCTCCCGAGCTTGGCCTTTGCATTCCCGCGGACAGCTCAACAGCTCTAAGCCAGAGAAGTGCCTGCTGGGAAGAGCCTGTAGAATCACTCTGAGCACCTCATGACAAGGAGCTGCAGCGTGTGGGGATGAATCTGCAGCAGCCTCCTGCCCCAGGGTGTCCCCTGGGAGCAGCCATGCGCCAGGCCGTGACTGCCAGCTGCACGCGCAAAGGAGCCGGTGTTCCACACCACGGCTGTGCCTGGGACAGAGACACGAGTGGCCACAGAAGTGGCCATGGCACTGTCCGCACGCTGTCCCTGCTGCTTCTCGCCCAGCCACTGGCGGGGCACCAACTGCCAGCCACGCACTCCTAAAGCCACGGGCCCACTGGGACACTGCGGGGGCAGGTGGAAGCCAGCGGCCATTGTGACACAGCGGGGCTGCACAGAAGCCACGGTGCTTTGTGACCCGTGGCTCCCAGGAGAGCCTTTGTGATGCTGGGGACCTACCCGGAAGCCTGGCTCCAGTGTGACACCAGCACAGAAGCTCGGGGAGCCCTGGAGACCGTGGGGACGCTATGGAAGCTGATGGAAGCCTGGACACCACAGTGACACTATGGAAGCTGGTGGAACCGAGGGGCCACAGTGACACTCTGGGGCCTTTTGGAAGCAACGAGACTCTGGTGGGAAGCCACGGGATGATTAATGCTGGCAGGAACCTGCTGCAGGTGGGCTCCTCTCTCCCAGCTTCCACAAGTGCTGCTAGGATGCCACTGCGGCACTGGCTTGTCACGGGCTCACGGCTTCCTTTGGGAATGGCTCTGCCGCAGGATGGCATGCTGCAGAGAATGCAGGTAGATGTTGTGCTCCCTCCTGGCATGCAGGTGGACAAGAAAGCCTGATCCAGCCCCCGCTCAGCCCATGTGTGGCTGTGGCATTGGGGCGGGGCAACTTTGGGAGCAGCCCCAGCCCTGCTGCTGGTCCCGGCTGGGCACGCAGCTGCTGGGACACAGGTGTGTCCTGATGGCCCCCGTGTACTCGTTTGAGAAGGGAAGGACAGAGTGCATCAGTGAGTTTGGTGTGGCTTACATGCGGCAAGGAGAAGGTGCAGCCCAGAACTGGCTTTCACTTTGAGAAGCTTTTGCTCTTGCGGGAGCAGCTGGTGGACCTTTTCAACCGAGCTGCAAGAGTGAAAAGTGTGATGGCATGTCTCTCTGAGAAGGAAGGTTCCGTGCCGCAGCGTGTTGTGCACAATTGATATGCTGATAAGAGAAGGGAGTGCTTTTGGAACGTGTTCCTTCCTGACACGTCTGTCTGTGGGAGCTTTAGGTGCTTGGACTCAGGGATAGCGAAGGTGTGTGAAAGTGACTGGGCTGCGAGAATCCTGTTGCAACAGGGAAGAGGGAAGGTCAGCAAATGTTTCCTGTCCTGGCACATGTCTCAGTCTGAAGTGCAGCTGGAGATGCTTCACTTCCGCCAAAGACTCTGCCAGCTTGAGAGGAGTTTGCGCTCTATGGAGTTGAGAAAGAAAGTGCGTAGGACAAGCTTGTTTCCTCCAGTTCCTAGACAGCAAAGGGGCTATGAAAGGCAGCACTGGCTTTTTGTTCTAGGAGTTTTTCTTGACAAGCAGCTGCTGGATGTTTGCAAGGGGGTTTGGGATATGCAAAAATGAGAGGGTAAGCTGGTACACTGAGCTTGAGAGTTTTTAAAAGCATATCTTCAGGGCTTTGGATGCATTTCAGAGGCTGGGAGTTCCATGCTGAGCAGCTGATGGCACAGAAGAGGTTCTAAAGAAAGAGGCCCTGCTGGAATTGCCTTTTCTTTTGCAGCCTAGAAACTGCACCGCCAACAGCAAAAACGATTCCTCCTCCCTCCCTGCAACATGCAGCATCACATTCCTTTCTGTCTCCAAGAGGCAGGATGCACAGCCGAGCTCTTCCACCCACTGCTCGCACACGACTGGAGCCGCGCCAGCCAAGCGCTTGGCTTTTTGCTGGCCACTGTCAGCGCTCATGGAAACAAGCACACGATAGCGCTGCCCACTTGCAGAAGAAGGAATCACTGCGAGGCCAGCTCGAAAGCAGCCCAAGGGCAGAGGCAACTTGGAAACTTCGCTGCTCTCAAATCAACGGTGTCAGGACAAAAAGATTTCCCTCATCTTCCCCTTGCACGTGCAGACTCCTCTTTGCACCCACACTCCAAGAGCAAGATGAACTCCTTTGCCCTAACTTGCACTTTCCTTCTCAGCTCTAGGCACCATCCTAAGGCTTCCCTCTGCCAGAGTCAGGATCCAAAGACAACGGCACCAGGGACTGCTCACACACAAAAGGCACCAGGACAAAAGGCTCCCGAGCTTGGCCTTTGCATTCCCGCGGACAGCTCAACAGCTCTAAGCCAGAGAAGTGCCTGCTGGGAAGAGCCTTTAGAATCACTCTGAGCACCTCATGACAAGGAGCTGCAGCGTGTGGGGATGAATCTGCAGCAGCCTCCTGCCCCAGGGTGTCCCCTGGGAGCAGCCATGCGCCAGGCCGTGACTGCCAGCTGCACATGCAAAGGAGCCGGTGTTCCACACCACGGCTGTGCCTGGGACAGAGACACGAGTGGCCACAGAAGTGGCCATGGCACTGTCCGCACACTGTCCCTGCTGCTTCTCGCCCAGCCACTGGCGGGGCACCAACTGCCAGCCACGCACTCCTAAAGCCACGGGCCCACTGGGACACTGCGGGGGCAGGTGGAAGCCAGCGGCCATTGTGACACAGCGGGGCTGCACAGAAGCCACGGTGCTTTGTGACCCGTGGCTCCCAGGAGAGCCTTTGTGATGCTGGGGACCTACCCGGAAGCCTGGCTCCAGTGTGACACCAGCACAGAAGCTCGGGGAGCCCTGGAGACCGTGGGGACGCTATGGAAGCTGATGGAAGCCTGGACACCACAGTGACACTATGGAAGCTGGTGGAACCGAGGGGCCACAGTGACACTCTGGGGCCTTTTGGAAGCAACGAGACTCTGGTGGGAAGCCACGGGATGATTAATGCTGGCAGGAACCTGCTGCAGGTGGGCTCCTCTCTCCCAGCTTCCACAAGTGCTGCTAGGATGCCACTGCGGCACTGGCTTGTCACGGGCTCACGGCTTCCTTTGGGAATGGCTCTGCCGCAGGATGGCATGCTGCAGAGAATGCAGGTAGATGTTGTGCTCCCTCCTGGCATGCAGGTGGACAAGAAAGCCTGATCCAGCCCCCGCTCAGCCCATGTGTGGCTGTGGCATTGGGGCGGGGCAACTTTGGGAGCAGCCCCAGCCCTGCTGCTGGTCCCGGCTGGGCACGCAGCTGCTGGGACACAGGTGTGTCCTGATGGCCCCCGTGTACTCGTTTGAGAAGGGAAGGACAGAGTGCATCAGTGAGTTTGGTGTGGCTTACATGCGGCAAGGAGAAGGTGCAGCCCAGAACTGGCTTTCACTTGGAGAAGCTTTTGCTCTTGCGGGAGCAGCTGGTGGACCTTTTCAACCGAGCTGCAAGAGTGAAAAGTGTGATGGCATGTCTCTCTGAGAAGGAAGGTTCCGTGCCGCAGCGTGTTGTGCACAATTGATATGCTGATAAGAGAAGGGAGTGCTTTTGGAACGTGTTCCTTCCTGACACGTCTGTCTGTGGGAGCTTTAGGTGCTTGGACTCAGGGATAGCGAAGGTGTGTGAAAGTGACTGGGCTGCGAGAATCCTGTTGCAACAGGGAAGAGGGAAGGTCAGCAAATGTTTCCTGTCCTGGCACATGTCTCAGTCTGAAGTGCAGCTGGAGATGCTTCACTTCCGCCAAAGACTCTGCCAGCTTGAGAGGAGTTTGCGCTCTATGGAGTTGAGAAAGAAAGTGCGTAGGACAAGCTTGTTTCCTCCAGTTCCTAGAAAGCAAAGGGGCTATGAAAGGCAGCACTGGCTTTTTGTTCTAGGAGTTTTTCTTGACAAGCAGCTGCTGGATGTTTGCAAGGGGGTTTGGGATATGCAAAAATGAGAGGGTAAGCTGGTACACTGAGCTTGAGAGTTTTTAAAAGCATATCTTCAGGGCTTTGGATGCATTTCAGAGGCTGGGAGTTCCATGCTGAGCAGCTGATGGCACAGAAGAGGTTCTAAAGAAAGAGGCCCTGCTGGAATTGCCTTTTCTTTTGCAGCCTAGAAACTGCACCGCCAACAGCAAAAACGATTCCTCCTCCCTCCCTGCAACATGCAGCATCACATTCCTTTCTGTCTCCAAGAGGCAGGATGCACAGCCGAGCTCTTCCACCCACTGCTCGCACACGACTGGAGCCGCGCCAGCCAAGCGCTTGGCTTTCTGCTGGCCACTGTCAGCGCTCATGGAAACAAGCACACGATAGCGCTGCCCACTTGCAGAAGAAGGAATCACTGCGAGGCCAGGTCGAAAGCAGCCCAAGGGCAGAGGCAACTTGGAAACTTCGCTGCTCTCAAATCAACGGTGTCAGGACAAAAAGATTTCCCTCATCTTCCCCTTGCACGTGCAGACTCCTCTTTGCACCCACACTCCAAGAGCAAGATGAACTCCTTTGCCCTAACTTGCACTTTCCTTCTCAGCTCTAGGCACCATCCTAAGGCTTCCCTCTGCCAGAGTCAGGATCCAAAGACAACGGCAGCAGGGACTGCTCACACACAAAAGGCACCAGGACAAAAGGCTCCCAAGCTTGGCCTTTGCATTCCCGCGGACAGCTCAACAGCTCTAAGCCAGAGAAGTGCCTGCTGGGAAGAGCCTTTAGAATCACTCTGAGCACCTCATGACAAGGAGCTGCAGCGTGTGGGGATGAATCTGCAGCAGCCTCCTGCCCCAGGGTGTCCCCTGGGAGCAGCCATGCGCCAGGCCGTGACTGCCAGCTGCACATGCAAAGGAGCCGGTGTTCCACACCACGGCTGTGCCTGGGACAGAGACACGAGTGGCCACAGAAGTGGCCATGGCACTGTCCGCACGCTGTCCCTGCTGCTTCTCGCCCAGCCACTGGCGGGGCACCAACTGCCAGCCACGCACTCCTAAAGCCACGGGCCCACTGGGACACTGCGGGGGCAGGTGGAAGCCAGCGGCCATTGTGACTCAGCGGGGCTGCACAGAAGCCACGGTGCTTTGTGACCCGTGGCTCCCAGGAGAGCCTTTGTGATGCTGGGGACCTACCCGGAAGCCTGGCTCCAGTGTGACACCAGCACAGAAGCTCGGGGAGCCCTGGAGACCGTGGGGACGCTATGGAAGCTGATGGAAGCCTGGACACCACAGTGACACTATGGAAGCTGGTGGAACCGAGGGGCCACAGTGACACTCTGGGGCCTTTTGGAAGCAACGAGACTCTGGTGGGAAGCCACGGGATGATTAATGCTGGCAGGAACCTGCTGCAGGTGGGCTCCTCTCTCCCAGCTTCCACAAGTGCTGCTAGGATGCCACTGCGGCACTGGCTTGTCACGGGCTCACGGCTTCCTTTGGGAATGGCTCTGCCGCAGGATGGCATGCTGCAGAGAATGCAGGTAGATGTTGTGCTCCCTCCTGGCATGCAGGTGGACAAGAAAGCCTGATCCAGCCCCCGCTCAGCCCATGTGTGGCTGTGGCATTGGGGCGGGGCAACTTTGGGAGCAGCCCCAGCCCTGCTGCTGGTCCCGGCTGGGCACGCAGCTGCTGGGACACAGGTGTGTCCTGATGGCCCCCGTGTACTCGTTTGAGAAGGGAAGGACAGAGTGCATCAGTGAGTTTGGTGTGGCTTACATGCGGCAAGGAGAAGGTGCAGCCCAGAACTGGCTTTCACTTCGAGAAGCTTTTGCTCTTGCGGGAGCAGCTGGTGGACCTTTTCAACCGAGTTGCAAGAGTGAAAAGTGTGATGGCATGTCTCTCTGAGAAGGAAGGTTCAGTGCCGCAGCGTGTTGTGCGCAATTGATATGCTGATAAGAGAAGGGGGTGCTTTTGGACCGTTTTCCTTCCTGACACGTCTGTCTGTGGGAGCTTTAGGTGCTTGGACTCAGGGATAGCGAAGGTGTGTGAAAGTGACTGGGCTGCGAGAATCCTGTTGCAACAGGGAAGAGGGAAGGTCAGCAAATGTTTCCTGTCCTGGCACATGTCTCAGTCTGAAGTGCAGCTGGAGATGCTTCACTTCTGCCAAGGACGCTGCCAGCTTGAGAGAAGGATGCGCTCTATGGAGTTGAGAAAGAAAGTGCGTATCACCAGCTTGTTTCCTCCGGTTCCTAGACAGCAAAGGGGCTATGAAAGGCAGCACTGGCTTTTTGTTCTAAGAGTTTTTCTTGACAAGCAGCTGCTGGATGTTTGCAAGGGGGTTTGGGATATGCAAAAAGGAGAGGGTAAGCTGGTACACTGAGCTTGAGAGCTTTTAAAAGCATATCTTCAGGGCTTTGGATGCATTTCAGAGGCTGGGAGTTCCATGCTGAGCAGCTGATGGCACAGAAGAGGTTCTAAAGAAAGAGGCCGTGCTGGAATTGCCTTTTCTTTTGCAGCCTAGAAACTGCACAGCCAACAGCAAAAACGATTCCTCCTCCCTCCCTGCAACATGCAGCATCACATTCCTTTCTGTCTCCAAGAGGCAGGATGCACAGCCGAGCTCTTCCACCCACTGCTCGCACACGACTGGGGCCGCGCCAGCCAAGCGCTTGGCTTTTTGCTGGCCACTGTCAGCGCTCATGGAAACAAGCACACGATAGCGCTGCCCACTTGCAGAAGAAGGAATCACTGCGAGGCCAGCTCGAAAGCAGCCCAAGGGCAGAGGCAACTTGGAAACTTCGCTGCTCTCAAATCAACGGTGTCAGGACAAAAAGATTTCCCTCATCTTCCCCTTGCACGTGCAGACTCCTCTTTGCACCCACACTCCAAGAGCAAGATGAACTCCTTTGCCCTAACTTGCACTTTCCTTCTCAGCTCTAGGCACCATCCTAAGGCTTCCCTCTGCCAGAGTCAGGATCCAAAGACAACGGCACCAGGGACTGCTCACACACAAAAGGCACCAGGACAAAAGGCTCCCGAGCTTGGCCTTTGCATTCCCGCGGACAGCTCAACAGCTCTAAGCCAGAGAAGTGCCTGCTGGGAAGAGCCTTTAGAATCACTCTGAGCACCTCATGACAAGGAGCTGCAGCGTGTGGGGATGAATCTGCAGCAGCCTCCTGCCCCAGGGTGTCCCCTGGGAGCAGCCATGCGCCAGGCCGTGACTGCCAGCTGCACGCGCAAAGGAGCCGGTGTTCCACACCACGGCTGTGCCTGGGACAGAGACACGAGTGGCCACAGAAGTGGCCATGGCACTGTCCGCACGCTGTCCCTGCTGCTTCTCGCCCAGCCGCTGGCGGGGCACCAACTGCCAGCCACGCACTCCTAAAGCCACGGGCCCACTGGGACACTGCGGGGGCAGGTGGAAGCCAGCGGCCATTGTGACTCAGCGGGGCTGCACAGAAGCCACGGTGCTTTGTGACCCGTGGCTCCCAGGAGAGCCTTTGTGATGCTGGGGACCTACCCGGAAGCCTGGCTCCAGTGTGACACCAGCACAGAAGCTCGGGGAGCCCTGGAGACCGTGGGGACGCTATGGAAGCTGATGGAAGCCTGGACACCACAGTGACACTATGGAAGCTGGTGGAACCGAGGGGCCACAGTGACACTCTGGGGCCTTTTGGAAGCAACGAGACTCTGGTGGGAAGCCACGGGATGATTAATGCTGGCAGGAACCTGCTGCAGGTGGGCTCCTCTCTCCCAGCTTCCACAAGTGCTGCTAGGATGCCACTGCGGCACTGGCTTGTCACGGGCTCACGGCTTCCTTTGGGAATGGCTCTGCCGCAGGATGGCATGCTGCAGAGAATGCAGGTAGATGTTGTGCTCCCTCCTGGCATGCAGGTGGACAAGAAAGCCTGATCCAGCCCCCGCTCAGCCCATGTGTGGCTGTGGCATTGGGGCGGGGCAACTTTGGGAGCAGCCCCAGCCCTGCTGCTGGTCCCGGCTGGGCACGCAGCTGCTGGGACACAGGTGTGTCCTGATGGCCCCCGTGTACTCGTTTGAGAAGGGAAGGACAGAGTGCATCAGTGAGTTTGGTGTGGCTTACATGCGGCAAGGAGAAGGTGCAGCCCAGAACTGGCTTTCACTTTGAGAAGCTTTTGCTCTTGCGGGAGCAGCTGGTGGACCTTTTCAACCGAGCTGCAAGAGTGAAAAGTGTGATGGCATGTCTCTCTGAGAAGGAAGGTTCCGTGCCGCAGCGTGTTGTGCACAATTGATATGCTGATAAGAGAAGGGAGTGCTTTTGGAACGTGTTCCTTCCTGACACGTCTGTCTGTGGGAGCTTTAGGTGCTTGGACTCAGGGATAGCGAAGGTGTGTGAAAGTGACTGGGCTGCGAGAATCCTGTTGCAACAGGGAAGAGGGAAGGTCAGCAAATGTTTCCTGTCCTGGCACATGTCTCAGTCTGAAGTGCAGCTGGAGATGCTTCACTTCCGCCAAAGACTCTGCCAGCTTGAGAGGAGTTTGCGCTCTATGGAGTTGAGAAAGAAAGTGCGTAGGACAAGCTTGTTTCCTCCAGTTCCTAGACAGCAAAGGGGCTATGAAAGGCAGCACTGGCTTTTTGTTCTAGGAGTTTTTCTTGACAAGCAGCTGCTGGATGTTTGCAAGGGGGTTTGGGATATGCAAAAAGGAGAGGGTAAGCTGGTACACTGAGCTTGAGAGCTTTTAAAAGCATATCTTCAGGGCTTTGGATGCATTTCAGAGGCTGGGAGTTCCATGCTGAGCAGCTGATGGCACAGAAGAGGTTCTAAAGAAAGAGGCCGTGCTGGAATTGCCTTTTCTTTTGCAGCCTAGAAACTGCACAGCCAACAGCAAAAACGATTCCTCCTCCCTCCCTGCAACATGCAGCATCACATTCCTTTCTGTCTCCAAGAGGCAGGATGCACAGCCGAGCTCTTCCACCCACTGCTCGCACACGACTGGGGCCGCGCCAGCCAAGCGCTTGGCTTTTTGCTGGCCACTGTCAGCGCTCATGGAAACAAGCACACGATAGCGCTGCCCACTTGCAGAAGAAGGAATCACTGCGAGGCCAGCTCGAAAGCAGCCCAAGGGCAGAGGCAACTTGGAAACTTCGCTGCTCTCAAATCAACGGTGTCAGGACAAAAAGATTTCCCTCATCTTCCCCTTGCACGTGCAGACTCCTCTTTGCACCCACACTCCAAGAGCAAGATGAACTCCTTTGCCCTAACTTGCACTTTCCTTCTCAGCTCTAGGCACCATCCTAAGGCTTCCCTCTGCCAGAGTCAGGATCCAAAGACAACGGCACCAGGGACTGCTCACACACAAAAGGCACCAGGACAAAAGGCTCCCGAGCTTGGCCTTTGCATTCCCGCGGACAGCTCAACAGCTCTAAGCCAGAGAAGTGCCTGCTGGGAAGAGCCTTTAGAATCACTCTGAGCACCTCATGACAAGGAGCTGCAGCGTGTGGGGATGAATCTGCAGCAGCCTCCTGCCCCAGGGTGTCCCCTGGGAGCAGCCATGCGCCAGGCCGTGACTGCCAGCTGCACGCGCAAAGGAGCCGGTGTTCCACACCACGGCTGTGCCTGGGACAGAGACACGAGTGGCCACAGAAGTGGCCATGGCACTGTCCGCACGCTGTCCCTGCTGCTTCTCGCCCAGCCGCTGGCGGGGCACCAACTGCCAGCCACGCACTCCTAAAGCCACGGGCCCACTGGGACACTGCGGGGGCAGGTGGAAGCCAGCGGCCATTGTGACTCAGCGGGGCTGCACAGAAGCCACGGTGCTTTGTGACCCGTGGCTCCCAGGAGAGCCTTTGTGATGCTGGGGACCTACCCGGAAGCCTGGCTCCAGTGTGACACCAGCACAGAAGCTCGGGGAGCCCTGGAGACCGTGGGGACGCTATGGAAGCTGATGGAAGCCTGGACACCACAGTGACACTATGGAAGCTGGTGGAACCGAGGGGCCACAGTGACACTCTGGGGCCTTTTGGAAGCAACGAGACTCTGGTGGGAAGCCACGGGATGATTAATGCTGGCAGGAACCTGCTGCAGGTGGGCTCCTCTCTCCCAGCTTCCACAAGTGCTGCTAGGATGCCACTGCGGCACTGGCTTGTCACGGGCTCACGGCTTCCTTTGGGAATGGCTCTGCCGCAGGATGGCATGCTGCAGAGAATGCAGGTAGATGTTGTGCTCCCTCCTGGCATGCAGGTGGACAAGAAAGCCTGATCCAGCCCCCGCTCAGCCCATGTGTGGCTGTGGCATTGGGGCGGGGCAACTTTGGGAGCAGCCCCAGCCCTGCTGCTGGTCCCGGCTGGGCACGCAGCTGCTGGGACACAGGTGTGTCCTGATGGCCCCCGTGTACTCGTTTGAGAAGGGAAGGACAGAGTGCATCAGTGAGTTTGGTGTGGCTTACATGCGGCAAGGAGAAGGTGCAGCCCAGAACTGGCTTTCACTTTGAGAAGCTTTTGCTCTTGCGGGAGCAGCTGGTGGACCTTTTCAACCGAGCTGCAAGAGTGAAAAGTGTGATGGCATGTCTCTCTGAGAAGGAAGGTTCCGTGCCGCAGCGTGTTGTGCACAATTGATATGCTGATAAGAGAAGGGAGTGCTTTTGGAACGTGTTCCTTCCTGACACGTCTGTCTGTGGGAGCTTTAGGTGCTTGGACTCAGGGATAGCGAAGGTGTGTGAAAGTGACTGGGCTGCGAGAATCCTGTTGCAACAGGGAAGAGGGAAGGTCAGCAAATGTTTCCTGTCCTGGCACATGTCTCAGTCTGAAGTGCAGCTGGAGATGCTTCACTTCCGCCAAAGACTCTGCCAGCTTGAGAGGAGTTTGCGCTCTATGGAGTTGAGAAAGAAAGTGCGTAGGACAAGCTTGTTTCCTCCAGTTCCTAGACAGCAAAGGGGCTATGAAAGGCAGCACTGGCTTTTTGTTCTAGGAGTTTTTCTTGACAAGCAGCTGCTGGATGTTTGCAAGGGGGTTTGGGATATGCAAAAATGAGAGGGTAAGCTGGTACACTGAGCTTGAGAGTTTTTAAAAGCATATCTTCAGGGCTTTGGATGCATTTCAGAGGCTGGGAGTTCCATGCTGAGCAGCTGATGGCACAGAAGAGGTTCTAAAGAAAGAGGCCCTGCTGGAATTGCCTTTTCTTTTGCAGCCTAGAAACTGCACCGCCAACAGCAAAAACGATTCCTCCTCCCTCCCTGCAACATGCAGCATCACATTCCTTTCTGTCTCCAAGAGGCAGGATGCACAGCCGAGCTCTTCCACCCACTGCTCGCACACGACTGGAGCCGCGCCAGCCAAGCGCTTGGCTTTTTGCTGGCCACTGTCAGCGCTCATGGAAACAAGCACAGGATAGCGCTGCCCACTTGCAGAAGAAGGAATCACTGCGAGGCCAGCTCGAAAGCAGCCCAAGGGCAGAGGCAACTTGGAAACTTCGCTGCTCTCAAATCAACGGTGTCAGGACAAAAAGATTTCCCTCATCTTCCCCTTGCACGTGCAGACTCCTCTTTGCACCCACACTCCAAGAGCAAGATGAACTCCTTTGCCCTAACTTGCACTTTCCTTCTCAGCTCTAGGCACCATCCTAAGGCTTCCCTCTGCCAGAGTCAGGATCCAAAGACAACGGCAGCAGGGACTGCTCACACACAAAAGGCACCAGGACAAAAGGCTCCCGAGCTTGGCCTTTGCATTCCCGCGGACAGCTCAACAGCTCTAAGCCAGAGAAGTGCCTGCTGGGAAGAGCCTTTAGAATCACTCTGAGCACCTCATGACAAGGAGCTGCAGCGTGTGGGGATGAATCTGCAGCAGCCTCCTGCCCCAGGGTGTCCCCCGGGAGCAGCCATGCACCAGGCCGTGACTGCCAGCTGCACATGCAAAGGAGCCGGTGTTCCACACCACGGCTGTGCCTGGGACAGAGACACGAGTGGCCACAGAAGTGGCCATGGCACTGTCCGCACGCTGTCCCTGCTGCTTCTCGCCCAGCCGCTGGCGGGGCACCAACTGCCAGCCACGCACTCCTAAAGCCACGGGCCCACTGGGACACTGCGGGGGCAGGTGGAAGCCAGCGGCCATTGTGACACAGCGGGGCTGCACAGAAGCCACGGTGCTTTGTGACCCGTGGCTCCCAGGAGAGCCTTTGTGATGCTGGGGACCTACCCGGAAGCCTGGCTCCAGTGTGACACCAGCACAGAAGCTCGGGGAGCCCTGGAGACCGTGGGGACGCTATGGAAGCTGATGGAAGCCTGGACACCACAGTGACACTATGGAAGCTGGTGGAACCGAGGGGCCACAGTGACACTCTGGGGCCTTTTGGAAGCAACGAGACTCTGGTGGGAAGCCACGGGATGATTAATGCTGGCAGGAACCTGCTGCAGGTGGGCTCCTCTCTCCCAGCTTCCACAAGTGCTGCTAGGATGCCACTGCGGCACTGGCTTGTCACGGGCTCACGGCTTCCTTTGGGAATGGCTCTGCCGCAGGATGGCATGCTGCAGAGAATGCAGGTAGATGTTGTGCTCCCTCCTGGCATGCAGGTGGACAAGAAAGCCTGATCCAGCCCCCGCTCAGCCCATGTGTGGCTGTGGCATTGGGGCGGGGCAACTTTGGGAGCAGCCCCAGCCCTGCTGCTGGTCCCGGCTGGGCACGCAGCTGCTGGGACACAGGTGTGTCCTGATGGCCCCCGTGTACTCGTTTGAGAAGGGAAGGACAGAGTGCATCAGTGAGTTTGGTGTGGCTTACATGCGGCAAGGAGAAGGTGCAGCCCAGAACTGGCTTTCACTTTGAGAAGCTTTTGCTCTTGCGGGAGCAGCTGGTGGACCTTTTCAACCGAGCTGCAAGAGTGAAAAGTGTGATGGCATGTCTCTCTGAGAAGGAAGGTTCCGTGCCGCAGCGTGTTGTGCACAATTGATATGCTGATAAGAGAAGGGAGTGCTTTTGGAACGTGTTCCTTCCTGACACGTCTGTCTGTGGGAGCTTTAGGTGCTTGGACTCAGGGATAGCGAAGGTGTGTGAAAGTGACTGGGCTGCGAGAATCCTGTTGCAACAGGGAAGAGGGAAGGTCAGCAAATGTTTCCTGTCCTGGCACATGTCTCAGTCTGAAGTGCAGCTGGAGATGCTTCACTTCCGCCAAAGACTCTGCCAGCTTGAGAGGAGTTTGCGCTCTATGGAGTTGAGAAAGAAAGTGCGTAGGACAAGCTTGTTTCCTCCAGTTCCTAGACAGCAAAGGGGCTATGAAAGGCAGCACTGGCTTTTTGTTCTAGGAGTTTTTCTTGACAAGCAGCTGCTGGATGTTTGCAAGGGGGTTTGGGATATGCAAAAAGGAGAGGGTAAGCTGGTACACTGAGCTTGAGAGCTTTTAAAAGCATATCTTCAGGGCTTTGGATGCATTTCAGAGGCTGGGAGTTCCATGCTGAGCAGCTGATGGCACAGAAGAGGTTCTAAAGAAAGAGGCCCTGCTGGAATTGCCTTTTCTTTTGCAGCCTAGAAACTGCACCGCCAACAGCAAAAACGATTCCTCCTCCCTCCCTGCAACATGCAGCATCACATTCCTTTCTGTCTCCAAGAGGCAGGATGCACAGCCGAGCTCTTCCACCCACTGCTCGCACACGACTGGAGCCGCGCCAGCCAAGCGCTTGGCTTTTTGCTGGCCACTGTCAGCGCTCATGGAAACAAGCACACGATAGCGCTGCCCACTTGCAGAAGAAGGAATCACTGCGAGGCCAGCTCGAAAGCAGCCCAAGGGCAGAGGCAACTTGGAAACTTCGCTGCTCTCAAATCAACGGTGTCAGGACAAAAAGATTTCCCTCATCTTCCCCTTGCACGTGCAGACTCCTCTTTGCACCCACACTCCAAGAGCAAGATGAACTCCTTTGCCCTAACTTGCACTTTCCTTCTCAGCTCTAGGCACCATCCTAAGGCTTCCCTCTGCCAGAGTCAGGATCCAAAGACAACGGCACCAGGGACTGCTCACACACAAAAGGCACCAGGACAAAAGGCTCCCGAGCTTGGCCTTTGCATTCCCGCGGACAGCTCAACAGCTCTAAGCCAGAGAAGTGCCTGCTGGGAAGAGCCTGTAGAATCACTCTGAGCACCTCATGACAAGGAGCTGCAGCGTGTGGGGATGAATCTGCAGCAGCCTCCTGCCCCAGGGTGTCCCCTGGGAGCAGCCATGCGCCAGGCCGTGACTGCCAGCTGCACGCGCAAAGGAGCCGGTGTTCCACACCACGGCTGTGCCTGGGACAGAGACACGAGTGGCCACAGAAGTGGCCATGGCACTGTCCGCACGCTGTCCCTGCTGCTTCTCGCCCAGCCACTGGCGGGGCACCAACTGCCAGCCACGCACTCCTAAAGCCACGGGCCCACTGGGACACTGCGGGGGCAGGTGGAAGCCAGTGGCCATTGTGACACAGCGGGGCTGCACAGAAGCCACGGTGCTTTGTGACCCGTGGCTCCCAGGAGAGCCTTTGTGATGCTGGGGACCTACCCGGAAGCCTGGCTCCAGTGTGACACCAGCACAGAAGCTCGGGGAGCCCTGGAGACCGTGGGGACGCTATGGAAGCTGATGGAAGCCTGGACACCACAGTGACACTATGGAAGCTGGTGGAACCGAGGGGCCACAGTGACACTCTGGGGCCTTTTGGAAGCAACGAGACTCTGGTGGGAAGCCACGGGATGATTAATGCTGGCAGGAACCTGCTGCAGGTGGGCTCCTCTCTCCCAGCTTCCACAAGTGCTGCTAGGATGCCACTGCGGCACTGGCTTGTCACGGGCTCACGGCTTCCTTTGGGAATGGCTCTGCCGCAGGATGGCATGCTGCAGAGAATGCAGGTAGATGTTGTGCTCCCTCCTGGCATGCAGGTGGACAAGAAAGCCTGATCCAGCCCCCGCTCAGCCCATGTGTGGCTGTGGCATTGGGGCGGGGCAACTTTGGGAGCAGCCCCAGCCCTGCTGCTGGTCCCGGCTGGGCACGCAGCTGCTGGGACACAGGTGTGTCCTGATGGCCCCCGTGTACTCATTTGAGAAGGGAAGGACAGAGTGCATCAGTGAGTTTGGTGTGGCTTACATGCGGCAAGGAGAAGGTGCAGCCCAGAACTGGCTTTCACTTTGAGAAGCTTTTGCTCTTGTGGGAGCAGCTGGTGGACCTTTTCAACCGAGCTGCAAGAGTGAAAAGTGTGATGGCATGTCTATCTGAGAAGGAAGGTTCAGTGCCGCAGCGTGTTGTGCACAATTGATATGCTGATAAGAGAAGGGAGTGCTTTTGGAACGTGTTCCTTCCTGACACGTCTGTCTGTGGGAGCTTTAGGTGCTTGGACTCAGGGATAGCGAAGGTGTGTGAAAGTGACTGGGCTGCGAGAATCCTGTTGCAACAGGGAAGAGGGAAGGTCAGCAAATGTTTCCTGTCCTGGCACATGTCTCAGTCTGAAGTGCAGCTGGAGATGCTTCACTTCCGCCAAAGACTCTGCCAGCTTGAGAGGAGTTTGCGCTCTATGGAGTTGAGAAAGAAAGTGCGTAGGACAAGCTTGTTTCCTCCAGTTCCTAGACAGCAAAGGGGCTATGAAAGGCAGCACTGGCTTTTTGTTCTAGGAGTTTTTCTTGACAAGCAGCTGCTGGATGTTTGCAAGGGGGTTTGGGATATGCAAAAAGGAGAGGGTAAGCTGGTACACTGAGCTTGAGAGCTTTTAAAAGCATATCTTCAGGGCTTTGGATGCATTTCAGAGGCTGGGAGTTCCATGCTGAGCAGCTGATGGCACAGAAGAGGTTCTAAAGAAAGAGGCCCTGCTGGAATTGCCTTTTCTTTTGCAGCCTAGAAACTGCACCGCCAACAGCAAAAACGATTCCTCCTCCCTCCCTGCAACATGCAGCATCACATTCCTTTCTGTCTCCAAGAGGCAGGATGCACAGCCGAGCTCTTCCACCCACTGCTCGCACACGACTGGGGCCGCGCCAGCCAAGCGCTTGGCTTTTTGCTGGCCACTGTCAGCGCTCATGGAAACAAGCACACGATAGCGCTGCCCACTTGCAGAAGAAGGAATCACTGCGAGGCCAGCTCGAAAGCAGCCCAAGGGCAGAGGCAACTTGGAAACTTCGCTGCTCTCAAATCAACGGTGTCAGGACAAAAAGATTTCCCTCATCTTCCCCTTGCACGTGCAGACTCCTCTTTGCACCCACACTCCAAGAGCAAGATGAACTCCTTTGCCCTAACTTGCACTTTCCTTCTCAGCTCTAGGCACCATCCTAAGGCTTCCCTCTGCCAGAGTCAGGATCCAAAGACAACGGCACCAGGGACTGCTCACACACAAAAGGCACCAGGACAAAAGGCTCCCGAGCTTGGCCTTTGCATTCCCGCGGACAGCTCAACAGCTCTAAGCCAGAGAAGTGCCTGCTGGGAAGAGCCTTTAGAATCACTCTGAGCACCTCATGACAAGGAGCTGCAGCGTGTGGGGATGAATCTGCAGCAGCCTCCTGCCCCAGGGTGTCCCCCGGGAACAGCCATGCGCCAGGCCGTGACTGCCAGCTGCACGCGCAAAGGAGCCGGTGTTCCACACCACGGCTGTGCCTGGGACAGAGACACGAGTGGCCACAGAAGTGGCCATGGCACTGTCCGCACGCTGTCCCTGCTGCTTCTCGCCCAGCCGCTGGCGGGGCACCAACTGCCAGCCACGCACTCCTAAAGCCACGGGCCCACTGGGACACTGCGGGGGCAGGTGGAAGCCAGCGGCCATTGTGACACAGCGGGGCTGCACAGAAGCCACGGTGCTTTGTGACCCGTGGCTCCCAGGAGAGCCTTTGTGATGCTGGGGACCTACCCGGAAGCCTGGCTCCAGTGTGACACCAGCACAGAAGCTCGGGGAGCCCTGGAGACCGTGGGGACGCTATGGAAGCTGATGGAAGCCTGGACACCACAGTGACACTATGGAAGCTGGTGGAACCGAGGGGCCACAGTGACACTCTGGGGCCTTTTGGAAGCAACGAGACTCTGGTGGGAAGCCACGGGATGATTAATGCTGGCAGGAACCTGCTGCAGGTGGGCTCCTCTCTCCCAGCTTCCACAAGTGCTGCTAGGATGCCACTGCGGCACTGGCTTGTCACGGGCTCACGGCTTCCTTTGGGAATGGCTCTGCCGCAGGATGGCATGCTGCAGAGAATGCAGGTAGATGTTGTGCTCCCTCCTGGCATGCAGGTGGACAAGAAAGCCTGATCCAGCCCCCGCTCAGCCCATGTGTGGCTGTGGCATTGGGGCGGGGCAACTTTGGGAGCAGCCCCAGCCCTGCTGCTGGTCCCGGCTGGGCACGCAGCTGCTGGGACACAGGTGTGTCCTGATGGCCCCCGTGTACTCGTTTGAGAAGGGAAGGACAGAGTGCATCAGTGAGTTTGGTGTGGCTTACATGCGGCAAGGAGAAGGTGCAGCCCAGAACTGGCTTTCACTTTGAGAAGCTTTTGCTCTTGCGGGAGCAGCTGGTGGACCTTTTCAACCGAGCTGCAAGAGTGAAAAGTGTGATGGCATGTCTCTCTGAGAAGGAAGGTTCCGTGCCGCAGCGTGTTGTGCACAATTGATATGCTGATAAGAGAAGGGAGTGCTTTTGGAACGTGTTCCTTCCTGACACGTCTGTCTGTGGGAGCTTTAGGTGCTTGGACTCAGGGATAGCGAAGGTGTGTGAAAGTGACTGGGCTGCGAGAATCCTGTTGCAACAGGGAAGAGGGAAGGTCAGCAAATGTTTCCTGTCCTGGCACATGTCTCAGTCTGAAGTGCAGCTGGAGATGCTTCACTTCCGCCAAAGACTCTGCCAGCTTGAGAGGAGTTTGCGCTCTATGGAGTTGAGAAAGAAAGTGCGTAGGACAAGCTTGTTTCCTCCAGTTCCTAGACAGCAAAGGGGCTATGAAAGGCAGCACTGGCTTTTTGTTCTAGGAGTTTTTCTTGACAAGCAGCTGCTGGATGTTTGCAAGGGGGTTTGGGATATGCAAAAAGGAGAGGGTAAGCTGGTACACTGAGCTTGAGAGCTTTTAAAAGCATATCTTCAGGGCTTTGGATGCATTTCAGAGGCTGGGAGTTCCATGCTGAGCAGCTGATGGCACAGAAGAGGTTCTAAAGAAAGAGGCCCTGCTGGAATTGCCTTTTCTTTTGCAGCCTAGAAACTGCACAGCCAACAGCAAAAACGATTCCTCCTCCCTCCCTGCAACATGCAGCATCACATTCCTTTCTGTCACCAAGAGGCAGGATGCACAGCCGAGCTCTTCCACCCACTGCTCGCACACGACTGGGGCCGCGCCAGCCAAGCGCTTGGCTTTTTGCTGGCCACTGTCAGCGCTCATGGAAACAAGCACACGATAGCGCTGCCCACTTGCAGAAGAAGGAATCACTGCGAGGCCAGCTCGAAAGCAGCCCAAGGGCAGAGGCAACTTGGAAACTTCGCTGCTCTCAAATCAACGGTGTCAGGACAAAAAGATTTCCCTCATCTTCCCCTTGCACGTGCAGACTCCTCTTTGCACCCACACTCCAAGAGCAAGATGAACTCCTTTGCCCTAACTTGCACTTTCCTTCTCAGCTCTAGGCACCATCCTAAGGCTTCCCTCTGCCAGAGTCAGGATCCAAAGACAACGGCACCAGGGACTGCTCACACACAAAAGGCACCAGGACAAAAGGCTCCCGGGCTTGGCCTTTGCATTCCCGCGGACAGCTCAACAGCTCTAAGCCAGAGAAGTGCCTGCTGGGAAGAGCCTTTAGAATCACTCTGAGCACCTCATGACAAGGAGCTGCAGCGTGTGGGGATGAATCTGCAGCAGCCTCCTGCCCCAGGGTGTCCCCTGGGAGCAGCCATGCGCCAGGCCGTGACTGCCAGCTGCACGCGCAAAGGAGCCGGTGTTCCACACCACGGCTGTGCCTGGGACAGAGACACGAGTGGCCACAGAAGTGGCCATGGCACTGTCCGCACGCTGTCCCTGCTGCTTCTCGCCCAGCCACTGGCGGGGCACCAACTGCCAGCCACGCACTCCTAAAGCCACGGGCCCACTGGGACACTGCGGGGGCAGGTGGAAGCCAGTGGCCATTGTGACACAGCGGGGCTGCACAGAAGCCACGGTGCTTTGTGACCCGTGGCTCCCAGGAGAGCCTTTGTGATGCTGGGGACCTACCCGGAAGCCTGGCTCCAGTGTGACACCAGCACAGAAGCTCGGGGAGCCCTGGAGACCGTGGGGACGCTATGGAAGCTGATGGAAGCCTGGACACCACAGTGACACTATGGAAGCTGGTGGAACCGAGGGGCCACAGTGACACTCTGGGGCCTTTTGGAAGCAACGAGACTCTGGTGGGAAGCCACGGGATGATTAATGCTGGCAGGAACCTGCTGCAGGTGGGCTCCTCTCTCCCAGCTTCCACAAGTGCTGCTAGGATGCCACTGCGGCACTGGCTTGTCACGGGCTCACGGCTTCCTTTGGGAATGGCTCTGCCGCAGGATGGCATGCTGCAGAGAATGCAGGTAGATGTTGTGCTCCCTCCTGGCATGCAGGTGGACAAGAAAGCCTGATCCAGCCCCCGCTCAGCCCATGTGTGGCTGTGGCATTGGGGCGGGGCAACTTTGGGAGCAGCCCCAGCCCTGCTGCTGGTCCCGGCTGGGCACGCAGCTGCTGGGACACAGGTGTGTCCTGATGGCCCCCGTGTACTCATTTGAGAAGGGAAGGACAGAGTGCATCAGTGAGTTTGGTGTGGCTTACATGCGGCAAGGAGAAGGTGCAGCCCAGAACTGGCTTTCACTTTGAGAAGCTTTTGCTCTTGTGGGAGCAGCTGGTGGACCTTTTCAACCGAGCTGCAAGAGTGAAAAGTGTGATGGCATGTCTATCTGAGAAGGAAGGTTCAGTGCCGCAGCGTGTTGTGCACAATTGATATGCTGATAAGAGAAGGGAGTGCTTTTGGAACGTGTTCCTTCCTGACACGTCTGTCTGTGGGAGCTTTAGGTGCTTGGACTCAGGGATAGCGAAGGTGTGTGAAAGTGACTGGGCTGCGAGAATCCTGTTGCAACAGGGAAGAGGGAAGGTCAGCAAATGTTTCCTGTCCTGGCACATGTCTCAGTCTGAAGTGCAGCTGGAGATGCTTCACTTCCGCCAAAGACTCTGCCAGCTTGAGAGGAGTTTGCGCTCTATGGAGTTGAGAAAGAAAGTGCGTAGGACAAGCTTGTTTCCTCCAGTTCCTAGACAGCAAAGGGGCTATGAAAGGCAGCACTGGCTTTTTGTTCTAGGAGTTTTTCTTGACAAGCAGCTGCTGGATGTTTGCAAGGGGGTTTGGGATATGCAAAAAGGAGAGGGTAAGCTGGTACACTGAGCTTGAGAGCTTTTAAAAGCATATCTTCAGGGCTTTGGATGCATTTCAGAGGCTGGGAGTTCCATGCTGAGCAGCTGATGGCACAGAAGAGGTTCTAAAGAAAGAGGCCGTGCTGGAATTGCCTTTTCTTTTGCAGCCTAGAAACTGCACCGCCAACAGCAAAAACGATTCCTCCTCCCTCCCTGCAACATGCAGCATCACATTCCTTTCTGTCTCCAAGAGGCAGGATGCACAGCCGAGCTCTTCCACCCACTGCTCGCACACGACTGGAGCCGCGCCAGCCAAGCGCTTGGCTTTTTGCTGGCCACTGTCAGCGCTCATGGAAACAAGCACACGATAGCGCTGCCCACTTGCAGAAGAAGGAATCACTGCGAGGCCAGCTCGAAAGCAGCCCAAGGGCAGAGGCAACTTGGAAACTTCGCTGCTCTCAAATCAACGGTGTCAGGACAAAAAGATTTCCCTCATCTTCCCCTTGCACGTGCAGACTCCTCTTTGCACCCACACTCCAAGAGCAAGATGAACTCCTTTGCCCTAACTTGCACTTTCCTTCTCAGCTCTAGGCACCATCCTAAGGCTTCCCTCTGCCAGAGTCAGGATCCAAAGACAACGGCAGCAGGGACTGCTCACACACAAAAGGCACCAGGACAAAAGGCTCCCGGGCTTGGCCTTTGCATTCCCGCGGACAGCTCAACAGCTCTAAGCCAGAGAAGTGCCTGCTGGGAAGAGCCTTTAGAATCACTCTGAGCACCTCATGACAAGGAGCTGCAGCGTGTGGGGATGAATCTGCAGCAGCCTCCTGCCCCAGGGTGTCCCCTGGGAGCAGCCATGCGCCAGGCCGTGACTGCCAGCTGCACGCGCAAAGGAGCCGGTGTTCCACACCACGGCTGTGCCTGGGACAGAGACACGAGTGGCCACAGAAGTGGCCATGGCACTGTCCGCACGCTGTCCCTGCTGCTTCTCGCCCAGCCACTGGCGGGGCACCAACTGCCAGCCACGCACTCCTAAAGCCACGGGCCCACTGGGACACTGCGGGGGCAGGTGGAAGCCAGTGGCCATTGTGACACAGCGGGGCTGCACAGAAGCCACGGTGCTTTGTGACCCGTGGCTCCCAGGAGAGCCTTTGTGATGCTGGGGACCTACCCGGAAGCCTGGCTCCAGTGTGACACCAGCACAGAAGCTCGGGGAGCCCTGGAGACCGTGGGGACGCTATGGAAGCTGATGGAAGCCTGGACACCACAGTGACACTATGGAAGCTGGTGGAACCGAGGGGCCACAGTGACACTCTGGGGCCTTTTGGAAGCAACGAGACTCTGGTGGGAAGCCACGGGATGATTAATGCTGGCAGGAACCTGCTGCAGGTGGGCTCCTCTCTCCCAGCTTCCACAAGTGCTGCTAGGATGCCACTGCGGCACTGGCTTGTCACGGGCTCACGGCTTCCTTTGGGAATGGCTCTGCCGCAGGATGGCATGCTGCAGAGAATGCAGGTAGATGTTGTGCTCCCTCCTGGCATGCAGGTGGACAAGAAAGCCTGATCCAGCCCCCGCTCAGCCCATGTGTGGCTGTGGCATTGGGGCGGGGCAACTTTGGGAGCAGCCCCAGCCCTGCTGCTGGTCCCGGCTGGGCACGCAGCTGCTGGGACACAGGTGTGTCCTGATGGCCCCCGTGTACTCATTTGAGAAGGGAAGGACAGAGTGCATCAGTGAGTTTGGTGTGGCTTACATGCGGCAAGGAGAAGGTGCAGCCCAGAACTGGCTTTCACTTTGAGAAGCTTTTGCTCTTGTGGGAGCAGCTGGTGGACCTTTTCAACCGAGCTGCAAGAGTGAAAAGTGTGATGGCATGTCTATCTGAGAAGGAAGGTTCAGTGCCGCAGCGTGTTGTGCACAATTGATATGCTGATAAGAGAAGGGAGTGCTTTTGGAACGTGTTCCTTCCTGACACGTCTGTCTGTGGGAGCTTTAGGTGCTTGGACTCAGGGATAGCGAAGGTGTGTGAAAGTGACTGGGCTGCGAGAATCCTGTTGCAACAGGGAAGAGGGAAGGTCAGCAAATGTTTCCTGTCCTGGCACATGTCTCAGTCTGAAGTGCAGCTGGAGATGCTTCACTTCCGCCAAAGACTCTGCCAGCTTGAGAGGAGTTTGCGCTCTATGGAGTTGAGAAAGAAAGTGCGTAGGACAAGCTTGTTTCCTCCAGTTCCTAGACAGCAAAGGGGCTATGAAAGGCAGCACTGGCTTTTTGTTCTAGGAGTTTTTCTTGACAAGCAGCTGCTGGATGTTTGCAAGGGGGTTTGGGATATGCAAAAAGGAGAGGGTAAGCTGGTACACTGAGCTTGAGAGCTTTTAAAAGCATATCTTCAGGGCTTTGGATGCATTTCAGAGGCTGGGAGTTCCATGCTGAGCAGCTGATGGCACAGAAGAGGTTCTAAAGAAAGAGGCCCTGCTGGAATTGCCTTTTCTTTTGCAGCCTAGAAACTGCACCGCCAACAGCAAAAACGATTCCTCCTCCCTCCCTGCAACATGCAGCATCACATTCCTTTCTGTCTCCAAGAGGCAGGATGCACAGCCGAGCTCTTCCACCCACTGCTCGCACACGACTGGAGCCGCGCCAGCCAAGCGCTTGGCTTTTTGCTGGCCACTGTCAGCGCTCATGGAAACAAGCACACGATAGCGCTGCCCACTTGCAGAAGAAGGAATCACTGCGAGGCCAGCTCGAAAGCAGCCCAAGGGCAGAGGCAACTTGGAAACTTCGCTGCTCTCAAATCAACGGTGTCAGGACAAAAAGATTTCCCTCATCTTCCCCTTGCACGTGCAGACTCCTCTTTGCACCCACACTCCAAGAGCAAGATGAACTCCTTTGCCCTAACTTGCACTTTCCTTCTCAGCTCTAGGCACCATCCTAAGGCTTCCCTCTGCCAGAGTCAGGATCCAAAGACAACGGCACCAGGGACTGCTCACACACAAAAGGCACCAGGACAAAAGGCTCCCGAGCTTGGCCTTTGCATTCCCGCGGACAGCTCAACAGCTCTAAGCCAGAGAAGTGCCTGCTGGGAAGAGCCTGTAGAATCACTCTGAGCACCTCATGACAAGGAGCTGCAGCGTGTGGGGATGAATCTGCAGCAGCCTCCTGCCCCAGGGTGTCCCCTGGGAGCAGCCATGCGCCAGGCCGTGACTGCCAGCTGCACGCGCAAAGGAACCGGTGTTCCACACCACGGCTGTGCCTGGGACAGAGACACGAGTGGCCACAGAAGTGGCCATGGCACTGTCCGCACGCTGTCCCTGCTGCTTCTCGCCCAGCCGCTGGCGGGGCACCAACTGCCAGCCACGCACTCCTAAAGCCACGGGCCCACTGGGACACTGCGGGGGCAGGTGGAAGCCAGCGGCCATTGTGACACAGCGGGGCTGCACAGAAGCCACGGTGCTTTGTGACCCGTGGCTCCCAGGAGAGCCTTTGTGATGCTGGGGACCTACCCGGAAGCCTGGCTCCAGTGTGACACCAGCACAGAAGCTCGGGGAGCCCTGGAGACCGTGGGGACGCTATGGAAGCTGATGGAAGCCTGGACACCACAGTGACACTATGGAAGCTGGTGGAACCGAGGGGCCACAGTGACACTCTGGGGCCTTTTGGAAGCAACGAGACTCTGGTGGGAAGCCACGGGATGATTAATGCTGGCAGGAACCTGCTGCAGGTGGGCTCCTCTCTCCCAGCTTCCACAAGTGCTGCTAGGATGCCACTGCGGCACTGGCTTGTCACGGGCTCACGGCTTCCTTTGGGAATGGCTCTGCCGCAGGATGGCATGCTGCAGAGAATGCAGGTAGATGTTGTGCTCCCTCCTGGCATGCAGGTGGACAAGAAAGCCTGATCCAGCCCCCGCTCAGCCCATGTGTGGCTGTGGCATTGGGGCGGGGCAACTTTGGGAGCAGCCCCAGCCCTGCTGCTGGTCCCGGCTGGGCACGCAGCTGCTGGGACACAGGTGTGTCCTGATGGCCCCCGTGTACTCGTTTGAGAAGGGAAGGACAGAGTGCATCAGTGAGTTTGGTGTGGCTTACATGCGGCAAGGAGAAGGTGCAGCCCAGAACTGGCTTTCACTTTGAGAAGCTTTTGCTCTTGCGGGAGCAGCTGGTGGACCTTTTCAACCGAGCTGCAAGAGTGAAAAGTGTGATGGCATGTCTCTCTGAGAAGGAAGGTTCCGTGCCGCAGCGTGTTGTGCACAATTGATATGCTGATAAGAGAAGGGGGTGCTTTTGGAACGTGTTCCTTCCTGACACGTCTGTCTGTGGGAGCTTTAGGTGCTTGGACTCAGGGATAGCGAAGGTGTGTGAAAGTGACTGGGCTGCGAGAATCCTGTTGCAACAGGGAAGAGGGAAGGTCAGCAAATGTTTCCTGTCCTGGCACATGTCTCAGTCTGAAGTGCAGCTGGAGATGCTTCACTTCCGCCAAAGACTCTGCCAGCTTGAGAGGAGTTTGCACTCTATGGAGTTGAGAAAGAAAGTGCGTAGGACAAGCTTGTTTCCTCCAGTTCCTAGACAGCAAAGGGGCTATGAAAGGCAGCACTGGCTTTTTGTTCTAGGAGTTTTTCTTGACAAGCAGCTGCTGGATGTTTGGAAGGGGGTTTGGGATATGCAAAAATGAGAGGGTAAGCTGGTACACTGAGCTTGAGAGCTTTTAAAAGCATATCTTCAGGGCTTTGGATGCATTTCAGAGGCTGGGAGTTCCATGCTGAGCAGCTGATGGCACAGAAGAGGTTCTAAAGAAAGAGGCCGTGCTGGAATTGCCTTTTCTTTTGCAGCCTAGAAACTGCACAGCCAACAGCAAAAACGATTCCTCCTCCCTCCCTGCAACATGCAGCATCACATTCCTTTCTGTCACCAAGAGGCAGGATGCACAGCCGAGCTCTTCCACCCACTGCTCGCACACGACTGGGGCCGCGCCAGCCAAGCGCTTGGCTTTTTGCTGGCCACTGTCAGCGCTCATGGAAACAAGCACACGATAGCGCTGCCCACTTGCAGAAGAAGGAATCACTGCGAGGCCAGCTCGAAAGCAGCCCAAGGGCAGAGGCAACTTGGAAACTTCGCTGCTCTCAAATCAACGGTGTCAGGACAAAAAGATTTCCCTCATCTTCCCCTTGCACGTGCAGACTCCTCTTTGCACCCACACTCCAAGAGCAAGATGAACTCCTTTGCCCTAACTTGCACTTTCCTTCTCAGCTCTAGGCACCATCCTAAGGCTTCCCTCTGCCAGAGTCAGGATCCAAAGACAACGGCACCAGGGACTGCTCACACACAAAAGGCACCAGGACAAAAGGCTCCCGGGCTTGGCCTTTGCATTCCCGCGGACAGCTCAACAGCTCTAAGCCAGAGAAGTGCCTGCTGGGAAGAGCCTTTAGAATCACTCTGAGCACCTCATGACAAGGAGCTGCAGCGTGTGGGGATGAATCTGCAGCAGCCTCCTGCCCCAGGGTGTCCCCTGGGAGCAGCCATGCGCCAGGCCGTGACTGCCAGCTGCACGCGCAAAGGAGCCGGTGTTCCACACCACGGCTGTGCCTGGGACAGAGACACGAGTGGCCACAGAAGTGGCCATGGCACTGTCCGCACGCTGTCCCTGCTGCTTCTCGCCCAGCCACTGGCGGGGCACCAACTGCCAGCCACGCACTCCTAAAGCCACGGGCCCACTGGGACACTGCGGGGGCAGGTGGAAGCCAGTGGCCATTGTGACACAGCGGGGCTGCACAGAAGCCACGGTGCTTTGTGACCCGTGGCTCCCAGGAGAGCCTTTGTGATGCTGGGGACCTACCCGGAAGCCTGGCTCCAGTGTGACACCAGCACAGAAGCTCGGGGAGCCCTGGAGACCGTGGGGACGCTATGGAAGCTGATGGAAGCCTGGACACCACAGTGACACTATGGAAGCTGGTGGAACCGAGGGGCCACAGTGACACTCTGGGGCCTTTTGGAAGCAACGAGACTCTGGTGGGAAGCCACGGGATGATTAATGCTGGCAGGAACCTGCTGCAGGTGGGCTCCTCTCTCCCAGCTTCCACAAGTGCTGCTAGGATGCCACTGCGGCACTGGCTTGTCACGGGCTCACGGCTTCCTTTGGGAATGGCTCTGCCGCAGGATGGCATGCTGCAGAGAATGCAGGTAGATGTTGTGCTCCCTCCTGGCATGCAGGTGGACAAGAAAGCCTGATCCAGCCCCCGCTCAGCCCATGTGTGGCTGTGGCATTGGGGCGGGGCAACTTTGGGAGCAGCCCCAGCCCTGCTGCTGGTCCCGGCTGGGCACGCAGCTGCTGGGACACAGGTGTGTCCTGATGGCCCCCGTGTACTCATTTGAGAAGGGAAGGACAGAGTGCATCAGTGAGTTTGGTGTGGCTTACATGCGGCAAGGAGAAGGTGCAGCCCAGAACTGGCTTTCACTTTGAGAAGCTTTTGCTCTTGTGGGAGCAGCTGGTGGACCTTTTCAACCGAGCTGCAAGAGTGAAAAGTGTGATGGCATGTCTATCTGAGAAGGAAGGTTCAGTGCCGCAGCGTGTTGTGCACAATTGATATGCTGATAAGAGAAGGGAGTGCTTTTGGAACGTGTTCCTTCCTGACACGTCTGTCTGTGGGAGCTTTAGGTGCTTGGACTCAGGGATAGCGAAGGTGTGTGAAAGTGACTGGGCTGCGAGAATCCTGTTGCAACAGGGAAGAGGGAAGGTCAGCAAATGTTTCCTGTCCTGGCACATGTCTCAGTCTGAAGTGCAGCTGGAGATGCTTCACTTCCGCCAAAGACTCTGCCAGCTTGAGAGGAGTTTGCGCTCTATGGAGTTGAGAAAGAAAGTGCGTAGGACAAGCTTGTTTCCTCCAGTTCCTAGACAGCAAAGGGGCTATGAAAGGCAGCACTGGCTTTTTGTTCTAGGAGTTTTTCTTGACAAGCAGCTGCTGGATGTTTGCAAGGGGGTTTGGGATATGCAAAAAGGAGAGGGTAAGCTGGTACACTGAGCTTGAGAGCTTTTAAAAGCATATCTTCAGGGCTTTGGATGCATTTCAGAGGCTGGGAGTTCCATGCTGAGCAGCTGATGGCACAGAAGAGGTTCTAAAGAAAGAGGCCCTGCTGGAATTGCCTTTTCTTTTGCAGCCTAGAAACTGCACCGCCAACAGCAAAAACGATTCCTCCTCCCTCCCTGCAACATGCAGCATCACATTCCTTTCTGTCTCCAAGAGGCAGGATGCACAGCCGAGCTCTTCCACCCACTGCTCGCACACGACTGGGGCCGCGCCAGCCAAGCGCTTGGCTTTTTGCTGGCCACTGTCAGCGCTCATGGAAACAAGCACACGATAGCGCTGCCCACTTGCAGAAGAAGGAATCACTGCGAGGCCAGCTCGAAAGCAGCCCAAGGGCAGAGGCAACTTGGAAACTTCGCTGCTCTCAAATCAACGGTGTCAGGACAAAAAGATTTCCCTCATCTTCCCCTTGCACGTGCAGACTCCTCTTTGCACCCACACTCCAAGAGCAAGATGAACTCCTTTGCCCTAACTTGCACTTTCCTTCTCAGCTCTAGGCACCATCCTAAGGCTTCCCTCTGCCAGAGTCAGGATCCAAAGACAACGGCACCAGGGACTGCTCACACACAAAAGGCACCAGGACAAAAGGCTCCCGAGCTTGGCCTTTGCATTCCCGCGGACAGCTCAACAGCTCTAAGCCAGAGAAGTGCCTGCTGGGAAGAGCCTTTAGAATCACTCTGAGCACCTCATGACAAGGAGCTGCAGCGTGTGGGGATGAATCTGCAGCAGCCTCCTGCCCCAGGGTGTCCCCCGGGAACAGCCATGCGCCAGGCCGTGACTGCCAGCTGCACGCGCAAAGGAGCCGGTGTTCCACACCACGGCTGTGCCTGGGACAGAGACACGAGTGGCCACAGAAGTGGCCATGGCACTGTCCGCACGCTGTCCCTGCTGCTTCTCGCCCAGCCGCTGGCGGGGCACCAACTGCCAGCCACGCACTCCTAAAGCCACGGGCCCACTGGGACACTGCGGGGGCAGGTGGAAGCCAGCGGCCATTGTGACACAGCGGGGCTGCACAGAAGCCACGGTGCTTTGTGACCCGTGGCTCCCAGGAGAGCCTTTGTGATGCTGGGGACCTACCCGGAAGCCTGGCTCCAGTGTGACACCAGCACAGAAGCTCGGGGAGCCCTGGAGACCGTGGGGACGCTATGGAAGCTGATGGAAGCCTGGACACCACAGTGACACTATGGAAGCTGGTGGAACCGAGGGGCCACAGTGACACTCTGGGGCCTTTTGGAAGCAACGAGACTCTGGTGGGAAGCCACGGGATGATTAATGCTGGCAGGAACCTGCTGCAGGTGGGCTCCTCTCTCCCAGCTTCCACAAGTGCTGCTAGGATGCCACTGCGGCACTGGCTTGTCACGGGCTCACGGCTTCCTTTGGGAATGGCTCTGCCGCAGGATGGCATGCTGCAGAGAATGCAGGTAGATGTTGTGCTCCCTCCTGGCATGCAGGTGGACAAGAAAGCCTGATCCAGCCCCCGCTCAGCCCATGTGTGGCTGTGGCATTGGGGCGGGGCAACTTTGGGAGCAGCCCCAGCCCTGCTGCTGGTCCCGGCTGGGCACGCAGCTGCTGGGACACAGGTGTGTCCTGATGGCCCCCGTGTACTCGTTTGAGAAGGGAAGGACAGAGTGCATCAGTGAGTTTGGTGTGGCTTACATGCGGCAAGGAGAAGGTGCAGCCCAGAACTGGCTTTCACTTTGAGAAGCTTTTGCTCTTGCGGGAGCAGCTGGTGGACCTTTTCAACCGAGCTGCAAGAGTGAAAAGTGTGATGGCATGTCTCTCTGAGAAGGAAGGTTCCGTGCCGCAGCGTGTTGTGCACAATTGATATGCTGATAAGAGAAGGGAGTGCTTTTGGAACGTGTTCCTTCCTGACACGTCTGTCTGTGGGAGCTTTAGGTGCTTGGACTCAGGGATAGCGAAGGTGTGTGAAAGTGACTGGGCTGCGAGAATCCTGTTGCAACAGGGAAGAGGGAAGGTCAGCAAATGTTTCCTGTCCTGGCACATGTCTCAGTCTGAAGTGCAGCTGGAGATGCTTCACTTCCGCCAAAGACTCTGCCAGCTTGAGAGGAGTTTGCGCTCTATGGAGTTGAGAAAGAAAGTGCGTAGGACAAGCTTGTTTCCTCCAGTTCCTAGACAGCAAAGGGGCTATGAAAGGCAGCACTGGCTTTTTGTTCTAGGAGTTTTTCTTGACAAGCAGCTGCTGGATGTTTGCAAGGGGGTTTGGGATATGCAAAAAGGAGAGGGTAAGCTGGTACACTGAGCTTGAGAGCTTTTAAAAGCATATCTTCAGGGCTTTGGATGCATTTCAGAGGCTGGGAGTTCCATGCTGAGCAGCTGATGGCACAGAAGAGGTTCTAAAGAAAGAGGCCCTGCTGGAATTGCCTTTTCTTTTGCAGCCTAGAAACTGCACAGCCAACAGCAAAAACGATTCCTCCTCCCTCCCTGCAACATGCAGCATCACATTCCTTTCTGTCACCAAGAGGCAGGATGCACAGCCGAGCTCTTCCACCCACTGCTCGCACACGACTGGGGCCGCGCCAGCCAAGCGCTTGGCTTTTTGCTGGCCACTGTCAGCGCTCATGGAAACAAGCACACGATAGCGCTGCCCACTTGCAGAAGAAGGAATCACTGCGAGGCCAGCTCGAAAGCAGCCCAAGGGCAGAGGCAACTTGGAAACTTCGCTGCTCTCAAATCAACGGTGTCAGGACAAAAAGATTTCCCTCATCTTCCCCTTGCACGTGCAGACTCCTCTTTGCACCCACACTCCAAGAGCAAGATGAACTCCTTTGCCCTAACTTGCACTTTCCTTCTCAGCTCTAGGCACCATCCTAAGGCTTCCCTCTGCCAGAGTCAGGATCCAAAGACAACGGCACCAGGGACTGCTCACACACAAAAGGCACCAGGACAAAAGGCTCCCGGGCTTGGCCTTTGCATTCCCGCGGACAGCTCAACAGCTCTAAGCCAGAGAAGTGCCTGCTGGGAAGAGCCTTTAGAATCACTCTGAGCACCTCATGACAAGGAGCTGCAGCGTGTGGGGATGAATCTGCAGCAGCCTCCTGCCCCAGGGTGTCCCCTGGGAGCAGCCATGCGCCAGGCCGTGACTGCCAGCTGCACGCGCAAAGGAGCCGGTGTTCCACACCACGGCTGTGCCTGGGACAGAGACACGAGTGGCCACAGAAGTGGCCATGGCACTGTCCGCACGCTGTCCCTGCTGCTTCTCGCCCAGCCACTGGCGGGGCACCAACTGCCAGCCACGCACTCCTAAAGCCACGGGCCCACTGGGACACTGCGGGGGCAGGTGGAAGCCAGTGGCCATTGTGACACAGCGGGGCTGCACAGAAGCCACGGTGCTTTGTGACCCGTGGCTCCCAGGAGAGCCTTTGTGATGCTGGGGACCTACCCGGAAGCCTGGCTCCAGTGTGACACCAGCACAGAAGCTCGGGGAGCCCTGGAGACCGTGGGGACGCTATGGAAGCTGATGGAAGCCTGGACACCACAGTGACACTATGGAAGCTGGTGGAACCGAGGGGCCACAGTGACACTCTGGGGCCTTTTGGAAGCAACGAGACTCTGGTGGGAAGCCACGGGATGATTAATGCTGGCAGGAACCTGCTGCAGGTGGGCTCCTCTCTCCCAGCTTCCACAAGTGCTGCTAGGATGCCACTGCGGCACTGGCTTGTCACGGGCTCACGGCTTCCTTTGGGAATGGCTCTGCCGCAGGATGGCATGCTGCAGAGAATGCAGGTAGATGTTGTGCTCCCTCCTGGCATGCAGGTGGACAAGAAAGCCTGATCCAGCCCCCGCTCAGCCCATGTGTGGCTGTGGCATTGGGGCGGGGCAACTTTGGGAGCAGCCCCAGCCCTGCTGCTGGTCCCGGCTGGGCACGCAGCTGCTGGGACACAGGTGTGTCCTGATGGCCCCCGTGTACTCATTTGAGAAGGGAAGGACAGAGTGCATCAGTGAGTTTGGTGTGGCTTACATGCGGCAAGGAGAAGGTGCAGCCCAGAACTGGCTTTCACTTTGAGAAGCTTTTGCTCTTGTGGGAGCAGCTGGTGGACCTTTTCAACCGAGCTGCAAGAGTGAAAAGTGTGATGGCATGTCTATCTGAGAAGGAAGGTTCAGTGCCGCAGCGTGTTGTGCACAATTGATATGCTGATAAGAGAAGGGAGTGCTTTTGGAACGTGTTCCTTCCTGACACGTCTGTCTGTGGGAGCTTTAGGTGCTTGGACTCAGGGATAGCGAAGGTGTGTGAAAGTGACTGGGCTGCGAGAATCCTGTTGCAACAGGGAAGAGGGAAGGTCAGCAAATGTTTCCTGTCCTGGCACATGTCTCAGTCTGAAGTGCAGCTGGAGATGCTTCACTTCCGCCAAAGACTCTGCCAGCTTGAGAGGAGTTTGCGCTCTATGGAGTTGAGAAAGAAAGTGCGTAGGACAAGCTTGTTTCCTCCAGTTCCTAGACAGCAAAGGGGCTATGAAAGGCAGCACTGGCTTTTTGTTCTAGGAGTTTTTCTTGACAAGCAGCTGCTGGATGTTTGCAAGGGGGTTTGGGATATGCAAAAAGGAGAGGGTAAGCTGGTACACTGAGCTTGAGAGCTTTTAAAAGCATATCTTCAGGGCTTTGGATGCATTTCAGAGGCTGGGAGTTCCATGCTGAGCAGCTGATGGCACAGAAGAGGTTCTAAAGAAAGAGGCCGTGCTGGAATTGCCTTTTCTTTTGCAGCCTAGAAACTGCACCGCCAACAGCAAAAACGATTCCTCCTCCCTCCCTGCAACATGCAGCATCACATTCCTTTCTGTCTCCAAGAGGCAGGATGCACAGCCGAGCTCTTCCACCCACTGCTCGCACACGACTGGAGCCGCGCCAGCCAAGCGCTTGGCTTTTTGCTGGCCACTGTCAGCGCTCATGGAAACAAGCACACGATAGCGCTGCCCACTTGCAGAAGAAGGAATCACTGCGAGGCCAGCTCGAAAGCAGCCCAAGGGCAGAGGCAACTTGGAAACTTCGCTGCTCTCAAATCAACGGTGTCAGGACAAAAAGATTTCCCTCATCTTCCCCTTGCACGTGCAGACTCCTCTTTGCACCCACACTCCAAGAGCAAGATGAACTCCTTTGCCCTAACTTGCACTTTCCTTCTCAGCTCTAGGCACCATCCTAAGGCTTCCCTCTGCCAGAGTCAGGATCCAAAGACAACGGCAGCAGGGACTGCTCACACACAAAAGGCACCAGGACAAAAGGCTCCCGGGCTTGGCCTTTGCATTCCCGCGGACAGCTCAACAGCTCTAAGCCAGAGAAGTGCCTGCTGGGAAGAGCCTTTAGAATCACTCTGAGCACCTCATGACAAGGAGCTGCAGCGTGTGGGGATGAATCTGCAGCAGCCTCCTGCCCCAGGGTGTCCCCTGGGAGCAGCCATGCGCCAGGCCGTGACTGCCAGCTGCACGCGCAAAGGAGCCGGTGTTCCACACCACGGCTGTGCCTGGGACAGAGACACGAGTGGCCACAGAAGTGGCCATGGCACTGTCCGCACGCTGTCCCTGCTGCTTCTCGCCCAGCCACTGGCGGGGCACCAACTGCCAGCCACGCACTCCTAAAGCCACGGGCCCACTGGGACACTGCGGGGGCAGGTGGAAGCCAGTGGCCATTGTGACACAGCGGGGCTGCACAGAAGCCACGGTGCTTTGTGACCCGTGGCTCCCAGGAGAGCCTTTGTGATGCTGGGGACCTACCCGGAAGCCTGGCTCCAGTGTGACACCAGCACAGAAGCTCGGGGAGCCCTGGAGACCGTGGGGACGCTATGGAAGCTGATGGAAGCCTGGACACCACAGTGACACTATGGAAGCTGGTGGAACCGAGGGGCCACAGTGACACTCTGGGGCCTTTTGGAAGCAACGAGACTCTGGTGGGAAGCCACGGGATGATTAATGCTGGCAGGAACCTGCTGCAGGTGGGCTCCTCTCTCCCAGCTTCCACAAGTGCTGCTAGGATGCCACTGCGGCACTGGCTTGTCACGGGCTCACGGCTTCCTTTGGGAATGGCTCTGCCGCAGGATGGCATGCTGCAGAGAATGCAGGTAGATGTTGTGCTCCCTCCTGGCATGCAGGTGGACAAGAAAGCCTGATCCAGCCCCCGCTCAGCCCATGTGTGGCTGTGGCATTGGGGCGGGGCAACTTTGGGAGCAGCCCCAGCCCTGCTGCTGGTCCCGGCTGGGCACGCAGCTGCTGGGACACAGGTGTGTCCTGATGGCCCCCGTGTACTCATTTGAGAAGGGAAGGACAGAGTGCATCAGTGAGTTTGGTGTGGCTTACATGCGGCAAGGAGAAGGTGCAGCCCAGAACTGGCTTTCACTTTGAGAAGCTTTTGCTCTTGTGGGAGCAGCTGGTGGACCTTTTCAACCGAGCTGCAAGAGTGAAAAGTGTGATGGCATGTCTATCTGAGAAGGAAGGTTCAGTGCCGCAGCGTGTTGTGCACAATTGATATGCTGATAAGAGAAGGGAGTGCTTTTGGAACGTGTTCCTTCCTGACACGTCTGTCTGTGGGAGCTTTAGGTGCTTGGACTCAGGGATAGCGAAGGTGTGTGAAAGTGACTGGGCTGCGAGAATCCTGTTGCAACAGGGAAGAGGGAAGGTCAGCAAATGTTTCCTGTCCTGGCACATGTCTCAGTCTGAAGTGCAGCTGGAGATGCTTCACTTCCGCCAAAGACTCTGCCAGCTTGAGAGGAGTTTGCGCTCTATGGAGTTGAGAAAGAAAGTGCGTAGGACAAGCTTGTTTCCTCCAGTTCCTAGACAGCAAAGGGGCTATGAAAGGCAGCACTGGCTTTTTGTTCTAGGAGTTTTTCTTGACAAGCAGCTGCTGGATGTTTGCAAGGGGGTTTGGGATATGCAAAAAGGAGAGGGTAAGCTGGTACACTGAGCTTGAGAGCTTTTAAAAGCATATCTTCAGGGCTTTGGATGCATTTCAGAGGCTGGGAGTTCCATGCTGAGCAGCTGATGGCACAGAAGAGGTTCTAAAGAAAGAGGCCCTGCTGGAATTGCCTTTTCTTTTGCAGCCTAGAAACTGCACCGCCAACAGCAAAAACGATTCCTCCTCCCTCCCTGCAACATGCAGCATCACATTCCTTTCTGTCTCCAAGAGGCAGGATGCACAGCCGAGCTCTTCCACCCACTGCTCGCACACGACTGGAGCCGCGCCAGCCAAGCGCTTGGCTTTTTGCTGGCCACTGTCAGCGCTCATGGAAACAAGCACACGATAGCGCTGCCCACTTGCAGAAGAAGGAATCACTGCGAGGCCAGCTCGAAAGCAGCCCAAGGGCAGAGGCAACTTGGAAACTTCGCTGCTCTCAAATCAACGGTGTCAGGACAAAAAGATTTCCCTCATCTTCCCCTTGCACGTGCAGACTCCTCTTTGCACCCACACTCCAAGAGCAAGATGAACTCCTTTGCCCTAACTTGCACTTTCCTTCTCAGCTCTAGGCACCATCCTAAGGCTTCCCTCTGCCAGAGTCAGGATCCAAAGACAACGGCACCAGGGACTGCTCACACACAAAAGGCACCAGGACAAAAGGCTCCCGAGCTTGGCCTTTGCATTCCCGCGGACAGCTCAACAGCTCTAAGCCAGAGAAGTGCCTGCTGGGAAGAGCCTGTAGAATCACTCTGAGCACCTCATGACAAGGAGCTGCAGCGTGTGGGGATGAATCTGCAGCAGCCTCCTGCCCCAGGGTGTCCCCTGGGAGCAGCCATGCGCCAGGCCGTGACTGCCAGCTGCACGCGCAAAGGAACCGGTGTTCCACACCACGGCTGTGCCTGGGACAGAGACACGAGTGGCCACAGAAGTGGCCATGGCACTGTCCGCACGCTGTCCCTGCTGCTTCTCGCCCAGCCGCTGGCGGGGCACCAACTGCCAGCCACGCACTCCTAAAGCCACGGGCCCACTGGGACACTGCGGGGGCAGGTGGAAGCCAGCGGCCATTGTGACACAGCGGGGCTGCACAGAAGCCACGGTGCTTTGTGACCCGTGGCTCCCAGGAGAGCCTTTGTGATGCTGGGGACCTACCCGGAAGCCTGGCTCCAGTGTGACACCAGCACAGAAGCTCGGGGAGCCCTGGAGACCGTGGGGACGCTATGGAAGCTGATGGAAGCCTGGACACCACAGTGACACTATGGAAGCTGGTGGAACCGAGGGGCCACAGTGACACTCTGGGGCCTTTTGGAAGCAACGAGACTCTGGTGGGAAGCCACGGGATGATTAATGCTGGCAGGAACCTGCTGCAGGTGGGCTCCTCTCTCCCAGCTTCCACAAGTGCTGCTAGGATGCCACTGCGGCACTGGCTTGTCACGGGCTCACGGCTTCCTTTGGGAATGGCTCTGCCGCAGGATGGCATGCTGCAGAGAATGCAGGTAGATGTTGTGCTCCCTCCTGGCATGCAGGTGGACAAGAAAGCCTGATCCAGCCCCCGCTCAGCCCATGTGTGGCTGTGGCATTGGGGCGGGGCAACTTTGGGAGCAGCCCCAGCCCTGCTGCTGGTCCCGGCTGGGCACGCAGCTGCTGGGACACAGGTGTGTCCTGATGGCCCCCGTGTACTCGTTTGAGAAGGGAAGGACAGAGTGCATCAGTGAGTTTGGTGTGGCTTACATGCGGCAAGGAGAAGGTGCAGCCCAGAACTGGCTTTCACTTTGAGAAGCTTTTGCTCTTGCGGGAGCAGCTGGTGGACCTTTTCAACCGAGCTGCAAGAGTGAAAAGTGTGATGGCATGTCTCTCTGAGAAGGAAGGTTCCGTGCCGCAGCGTGTTGTGCACAATTGATATGCTGATAAGAGAAGGGGGTGCTTTTGGAACGTGTTCCTTCCTGACACGTCTGTCTGTGGGAGCTTTAGGTGCTTGGACTCAGGGATAGCGAAGGTGTGTGAAAGTGACTGGGCTGCGAGAATCCTGTTGCAACAGGGAAGAGGGAAGGTCAGCAAATGTTTCCTGTCCTGGCACATGTCTCAGTCTGAAGTGCAGCTGGAGATGCTTCACTTCCGCCAAAGACTCTGCCAGCTTGAGAGGAGTTTGCACTCTATGGAGTTGAGAAAGAAAGTGCGTAGGACAAGCTTGTTTCCTCCAGTTCCTAGACAGCAAAGGGGCTATGAAAGGCAGCACTGGCTTTTTGTTCTAGGAGTTTTTCTTGACAAGCAGCTGCTGGATGTTTGGAAGGGGGTTTGGGATATGCAAAAATGAGAGGGTAAGCTGGTACACTGAGCTTGAGAGCTTTTAAAAGCATATCTTCAGGGCTTTGGATGCATTTCAGAGGCTGGGAGTTCCATGCTGAGCAGCTGATGGCACAGAAGAGGTTCTAAAGAAAGAGGCCGTGCTGGAATTGCCTTTTCTTTTGCAGCCTAGAAACTGCACAGCCAACAGCAAAAACGATTCCTCCTCCCTCCCTGCAACATGCAGCATCACATTCCTTTCTGTCACCAAGAGGCAGGATGCACAGCCGAGCTCTTCCACCCACTGCTCGCACACGACTGGGGCCGCGCCAGCCAAGCGCTTGGCTTTTTGCTGGCCACTGTCAGCGCTCATGGAAACAAGCACACGATAGCGCTGCCCACTTGCAGAAGAAGGAATCACTGCGAGGCCAGCTCGAAAGCAGCCCAAGGGCAGAGGCAACTTGGAAACTTCGCTGCTCTCAAATCAACGGTGTCAGGACAAAAAGATTTCCCTCATCTTCCCCTTGCACGTGCAGACTCCTCTTTGCACCCACACTCCAAGAGCAAGATGAACTCCTTTGCCCTAACTTGCACTTTCCTTCTCAGCTCTAGGCACCATCCTAAGGCTTCCCTCTGCCAGAGTCAGGATCCAAAGACAACGGCACCAGGGACTGCTCACACACAAAAGGCACCAGGACAAAAGGCTCCCGGGCTTGGCCTTTGCATTCCCGCGGACAGCTCAACAGCTCTAAGCCAGAGAAGTGCCTGCTGGGAAGAGCCTTTAGAATCACTCTGAGCACCTCATGACAAGGAGCTGCAGCGTGTGGGGATGAATCTGCAGCAGCCTCCTGCCCCAGGGTGTCCCCTGGGAGCAGCCATGCGCCAGGCCGTGACTGCCAGCTGCACGCGCAAAGGAGCCGGTGTTCCACACCACGGCTGTGCCTGGGACAGAGACACGAGTGGCCACAGAAGTGGCCATGGCACTGTCCGCACGCTGTCCCTGCTGCTTCTCGCCCAGCCACTGGCGGGGCACCAACTGCCAGCCACGCACTCCTAAAGCCACGGGCCCACTGGGACACTGCGGGGGCAGGTGGAAGCCAGTGGCCATTGTGACACAGCGGGGCTGCACAGAAGCCACGGTGCTTTGTGACCCGTGGCTCCCAGGAGAGCCTTTGTGATGCTGGGGACCTACCCGGAAGCCTGGCTCCAGTGTGACACCAGCACAGAAGCTCGGGGAGCCCTGGAGACCGTGGGGACGCTATGGAAGCTGATGGAAGCCTGGACACCACAGTGACACTATGGAAGCTGGTGGAACCGAGGGGCCACAGTGACACTCTGGGGCCTTTTGGAAGCAACGAGACTCTGGTGGGAAGCCACGGGATGATTAATGCTGGCAGGAACCTGCTGCAGGTGGGCTCCTCTCTCCCAGCTTCCACAAGTGCTGCTAGGATGCCACTGCGGCACTGGCTTGTCACGGGCTCACGGCTTCCTTTGGGAATGGCTCTGCCGCAGGATGGCATGCTGCAGAGAATGCAGGTAGATGTTGTGCTCCCTCCTGGCATGCAGGTGGACAAGAAAGCCTGATCCAGCCCCCGCTCAGCCCATGTGTGGCTGTGGCATTGGGGCGGGGCAACTTTGGGAGCAGCCCCAGCCCTGCTGCTGGTCCCGGCTGGGCACGCAGCTGCTGGGACACAGGTGTGTCCTGATGGCCCCCGTGTACTCATTTGAGAAGGGAAGGACAGAGTGCATCAGTGAGTTTGGTGTGGCTTACATGCGGCAAGGAGAAGGTGCAGCCCAGAACTGGCTTTCACTTTGAGAAGCTTTTGCACTTGTGGGAGCAGCTGGTGGACCTTTTCAACCGAGCTGCAAGAGTGAAAAGTGTGATGGCATGTCTATCTGAGAAGGAAGGTTCAGTGCCGCAGCGTGTTGTGCACAATTGATATGCTGATAAGAGAAGGGAGTGCTTTTGGAACGTGTTCCTTCCTGACACGTCTGTCTGTGGGAGCTTTAGGTGCTTGGACTCAGGGATAGCGAAGGTGTGTGAAAGTGACTGGGCTGCGAGAATCCTGTTGCAACAGGGAAGAGGGAAGGTCAGCAAATGTTTCCTGTCCTGGCACATGTCTCAGTCTGAAGTGCAGCTGGAGATGCTTCACTTCCGCCAAAGACTCTGCCAGCTTGAGAGGAGTTTGCGCTCTATGGAGTTGAGAAAGAAAGTGCGTAGGACAAGCTTGTTTCCTCCAGTTCCTAGACAGCAAAGGGGCTATGAAAGGCAGCACTGGCTTTTTGTTCTAGGAGTTTTTCTTGACAAGCAGCTGCTGGATGTTTGCAAGGGGGTTTGGGATATGCAAAAAGGAGAGGGTAAGCTGGTACACTGAGCTTGAGAGCTTTTAAAAGCATATCTTCAGGGCTTTGGATGCATTTCAGAGGCTGGGAGTTCCATGCTGAGCAGCTGATGGCACAGAAGAGGTTCTAAAGAAAGAGGCCCTGCTGGAATTGCCTTTTCTTTTGCAGCCTAGAAACTGCACCGCCAACAGCAAAAACGATTCCTCCTCCCTCCCTGCAACATGCAGCATCACATTCCTTTCTGTCTCCAAGAGGCAGGATGCACAGCCGAGCTCTTCCACCCACTGCTCGCACACGACTGGAGCCGCGCCAGCCAAGCGCTTGGCTTTTTGCTGGCCACTGTCAGCGCTCATGGAAACAAGCACACGATAGCGCTGCCCACTTGCAGAAGAAGGAATCACTGCGAGGCCAGCTCGAAAGCAGCCCAAGGGCAGAGGCAACTTGGAAACTTCGCTGCTCTCAAATCAACGGTGTCAGGACAAAAAGATTTCCCTCATCTTCCCCTTGCACGTGCAGACTCCTCTTTGCACCCACACTCCAAGAGCAAGATGAACTCCTTTGCCCTAACTTGCACTTTCCTTCTCAGCTCTAGGCACCATCCTAAGGCTTCCCTCTGCCAGAGTCAGGATCCAAAGACAACGGCACCAGGGACTGCTCACACACAAAAGGCACCAGGACAAAAGGCTCCCGAGCTTGGCCTTTGCATTCCCGCGGACAGCTCAACAGCTCTAAGCCAGAGAAGTGCCTGCTGGGAAGAGCCTGTAGAATCACTCTGAGCACCTCATGACAAGGAGCTGCAGCGTGTGGGGATGAATCTGCAGCAGCCTCCTGCCCCAGGGTGTCCCCTGGGAGCAGCCATGCGCCAGGCCGTGACTGCCAGCTGCACGCGCAAAGGAACCGGTGTTCCACACCACGGCTGTGCCTGGGACAGAGACACGAGTGGCCACAGAAGTGGCCATGGCACTGTCCGCACGCTGTCCCTGCTGCTTCTCGCCCAGCCGCTGGCGGGGCACCAACTGCCAGCCACGCACTCCTAAAGCCACGGGCCCACTGGGACACTGCGGGGGCAGGTGGAAGCCAGCGGCCATTGTGACACAGCGGGGCTGCACAGAAGCCACGGTGCTTTGTGACCCGTGGCTCCCAGGAGAGCCTTTGTGATGCTGGGGACCTACCCGGAAGCCTGGCTCCAGTGTGACACCAGCACAGAAGCTCAGGGAGCCCTGGAGACCGTGGGGACGCTATGGAAGCTGATGGAAGCCTGGACACCACAGTGACACTATGGAAGCTGGTGGAACCGAGGGGCCACAGTGACACTCTGGGGCCTTTTGGAAGCAACGAGACTCTGGTGGGAAGCCATGGGATGATTAATGCTGGCAGGAACCTGCTGCAGGTGGGCTCCTCTCTCCCAGCTTCCACAAGTGCTGCTAGGATGCCACTGCGGCACTGGCTTGTCACGGGCTCACGGCTTCCTTTGGGAATGGCTCTGCCGCAGGATGGCATGCTGCAGAGAATGCAGGTAGATGTTGTGCTCCCTCCTGGCATGCAGGTGGACAAGAAAGCCTGATCCAGCCCCCGCTCAGCCCATGTGTGGCTGTGGCATTGGGGCGGGGCAACTTTGGGAGCAGCCCCAGCCCTGCTGCTGGTCCCGGCTGGGCACGCAGCTGCTGGGACACAGGTGTGTCCTGATGGCCCCCGTGTACTCGTTTGAGAAGGGAAGGACAGAGTGCATCAGTGAGTTTGGTGTGGCTTACATGCGGCAAGGAGAAGGTGCAGCCCAGAACTGGCTTTCACTTTGAGAAGCTTTTGCTCTTGCGGGAGCAGCTGGTGGACCTTTTCAACCGAGCTGCAAGAGTGAAAAGTGTGATGGCATGTCTCTCTGAGAAGGAAGGTTCAGTGCCGCAGCGTGTTGTGCACAATTGATATGCTGATAAGAGAAGGGAGTGCTTTTGGAACGTGTTCCTTCCTGACACGTCTGTCTGTGGGAGCTTTAGGTGCTTGGACTCAGGGATAGCGAAGGTGTGTGAAAGTGACTGGGCTGCGAGAATCCTGTTGCAACAGGGAAGAGGGAAGGTCAGCAAATGTTTCCTGTCCTGGCACATGTCTCAGTCTGAAGTGCAGCTGGAGATGCTTCACTTCCGCCAAAGACTCTGCCAGCTTGAGAGGAGTTTGCGCTCTATGGAGTTGAGAAAGAAAGTGCGTAGGACAAGCTTGTTTCCTCCAGTTCCTAGACAGCAAAGGGGCTATGAAAGGCAGCACTGGCTTTTTGTTCTAGGAGTTTTTCTTGACAAGCAGCTGCTGGATGTTTGCAAGGGGGTTTGGGATATGCAAAAATGAGAGGGTAAGCTGGTACACTGAGCTTGAGAGCTTTTAAAAGCATATCTTCAGGGCTTTGGATGCATTTCAGAGGCTGGGAGTTCCATGCTGAGCAGCTGATGGCACAGAAGAGGTTCTAAAGAAAGAGGCCCTGCTGGAATTGCCTTTTCTTTTGCAGCCTAGAAACTGCACCGCCAACAGCAAAAACGATTCCTCCTCCCTCCCTGCAACATGCAGCATCACATTCCTTTCTGTCTCCAAGAGGCAGGATGCACAGCCGAGCTCTTCCACCCACTGCTCGCACACGACTGGAGCCGCGCCAGCCAAGCGCTTGGCTTTTTGCTGGCCACTGTCAGCGCTCATGGAAACAAGCACACGATAGCGCTGCCCACTTGCAGAAGAAGGAATCACTGCGAGGCCAGCTCGAAAGCAGCCCAAGGGCAGAGGCAACTTGGAAACTTCGCTGCTCTCAAATCAACGGTGTCAGGACAAAAAGATTTCCCTCATCTTCCCCTTGCACGTGCAGACTCCTCTTTGCACCCACACTCCAAGAGCAAGATGAACTCCTTTGCCCTAACTTGCACTTTCCTTCTCAGCTCTAGGCACCATCCTAAGGCTTCCCTCTGCCAGAGTCAGGATCCAAAGACAACGGCACCAGGGACTGCTCACACACAAAAGGCACCAGGACAAAAGGCTCCCGAGCTTGGCCTTTGCATTCCCGCGGACAGCTCAACAGCTCTAAGCCAGAGAAGTGCCTGCTGGGAAGAGCCTGTAGAATCACTCTGAGCACCTCATGACAAGGAGCTGCAGCGTGTGGGGATGAATCTGCAGCAGCCTCCTGCCCCAGGGTGTCCCCCGGGAACAGCCATGCGCCAGGCCGTGACTGCCAGCTGCACGCGCAAAGGAGCCGGTGTTCCACACCACGGCTGTGCCTGGGACAGAGACACGAGTGGCCACAGAAGTGGCCATGGCACTGTCCACACGCTGTCCCTGCTGCTTCTCGCCCAGCCGCTGGCGGGGCACCAACTGCCAGCCACGCACTCCTAAAGCCACGGGCCCACTGGGACACTGCGGGGGCAGGTGGAAGCCAGCGGCCATTGTGACACAGCGGGGCTGCACAGAAGCCACGGTGCTTTGTGACCCGTGGCTCCCAGGAGAGCCTTTGTGATGCTGGGGACCTACCCGGAAGCCTGGCTCCAGTGTGACACCAGCACAGAAGCTCGGGGAGCCCTGGAGACCGTGGGGACGCTATGGAAGCTGATGGAAGCCTGGACACCACAGTGACACTATGGAAGCTGGTGGAACCGAGGGGCCACAGTGACACTCTGGGGCCTTTTGGAAGCAACGAGACTCTGGTGGGAAGCCACGGGATGATTAATGCTGGCAGGAACCTGCTGCAGGTGGGCTCCTCTCTCCCAGCTTCCACAAGTGCTGCTAGGATGCCACTGCGGCACTGGCTTGTCACGGGCTCACGGCTTCCTTTGGGAATGGCTCTGCCGCAGGATGGCATGCTGCAGAGAATGCAGGTAGATGTTGTGCTCCCTCCTGGCATGCAGGTGGACAAGAAAGCCTGATCCAGCCCCCGCTCAGCCCATGTGTGGCTGTGGCATTGGGGCGGGGCAACTTTGGGAGCAGCCCCAGCCCTGCTGCTGGTCCCGGCTGGGCACGCAGCTGCTGGGACACAGGTGTGTCCTGATGGCCCCCGTGTACTCGTTTGAGAAGGGAAGGACAGAGTGCATCAGTGAGTTTGGTGTGGCTTACATGCGGCAAGGAGAAGGTGCAGCCCAGAACTGGCTTTCACTTTGAGAAGCTTTTGCTCTTGCGGGAGCAGCTGGTGGACCTTTTCAACCGAGCTGCAAGAGTGAAAAGTGTGATGGCATGTCTCTCTGAGAAGGAAGGTTCAGTGCCGCAGCGTGTTGTGCACAATTGATATGCTGATAAGAGAAGGGGGTGCTTTTGGACCGTTTTCCTTCCTGACACGTCTGTCTGTGGGAGCTTTAGGTGCTTGGACTCAGGGATAGCGAAGGTGTGTGAAAGTGACTGGGCTGCGAGAATCCTGTTGCAACAGGGAAGAGGGAAGGTCAGCAAATGTTTCCTGTCCTGGCACATGTCTCAGTCTGAAGTGCAGCTGGAGATGCTTCACTTCCGCCAAAGACTCTGCCAGCTTGAGAGGAGTTTGCACTCTATGGAGTTGAGAAAGAAAGTGCGTAGGACAAGCTTGTTTCCTCCAGTTCCTAGACAGCAAAGGGGCTATGAAAGGCAGCACTGGCTTTTTGTTCTAGGAGTTTTTCTTGACAAGCAGCTGCTGGATGTTTGCAAGGGGGTTTGGGATATGCAAAAATGAGAGGGTAAGCTGGTACACTGAGCTTGAGAGCTTTTAAAAGCATATCTTCAGGGCTTTGGATGCATTTCAGAGGCTGGGAGTTCCATGCTGAGCAGCTGATGGCACAGAAGAGGTTCTAAAGAAAGAGGCCGTGCTGGAATTGCCTTTTCTTTTGCAGCCTAGAAACTGCACAGCCAACAGCAAAAACGATTCCTCCTCCCTCCCTGCAACATGCAGCATCACATTCCTTTCTGTCACCAAGAGGCAGGATGCACAGCCGAGCTCTTCCACCCACTGCTCGCACACGACTGGGGCCGCGCCAGCCAAGCGCTTGGCTTTTTGCTGGCCACTGTCAGCGCTCATGGAAACAAGCACACGATAGCGCTGCCCACTTGCAGAAGAAGGAATCACTGCGAGGCCAGCTCGAAAGCAGCCCAAGGGCAGAGGCAACTTGGAAACTTCGCTGCTCTCAAATCAACGGTGTCAGGACAAAAAGATTTCCCTCATCTTCCCCTTGCACGTGCAGACTCCTCTTTGCACCCACACTCCAAGAGCAAGATGAACTCCTTTGCCCTAACTTGCACTTTCCTTCTCAGCTCTAGGCACCATCCTAAGGCTTCCCTCTGCCAGAGTCAGGATCCAAAGACAACGGCAGCAGGGACTGCTCACACACAAAAGGCACCAGGACAAAAGGCTCCCGGGCTTGGCCTTTGCATTCCCGCGGACAGCTCAACAGCTCTAAGCCAGAGAAGTGCCTGCTGGGAAGAGCCTTTAGAATCACTCTGAGCACCTCATGACAAGGAGCTGCAGCGTGTGGGGATGAATCTGCAGCAGCCTCCTGCCCCAGGGTGTCCCCCGGGAGCAGCCATGCGCCAGGCCGTGACTGCCAGCTGCACATGCAAAGGAGCCGGTGTTCCACACCACGGCTGTGCCTGGGACAGAGACACGAGTGGCCACAGAAGTGGCCATGGCACTGTCCGCACGCTGTCCCTGCTGCTTCTCGCCCAGCCGCTGGCGGGGCACCAACTGCCAGCCACGCACTCCTAAAGCCACGGGCCCACTGGGACACTGCGGGGGCTGGTGGAAGCCAGCGGCCATTGTGACACAGCGGGGCTGCACAGAAGCCACGGTGCTTTGTGACCCGTGGCTCCCAGGAGAGCCTTTGTGATGCTGGGGACCTACCCGGAAGCCTGGCTCCAGTGTGACACCAGCACAGAAGCTCGGGGAGCCCTGGAGACCGTGGGGACGCTATGGAAGCTGATGGAAGCCTGGACACCACAGTGACACTATGGAAGCTGGTGGAACCGAGGGGCCACAGTGACACTCTGGGGCCTTTTGGAAGCAACGAGACTCTGGTGGGAAGCCACGGGATGATTAATGCTGGCAGGAACCTGCTGCAGGTGGGCTCCTCTCTCCCAGCTTCCACAAGTGCTGCTAGGATGCCACTGCGGCACTGGCTTGTCACGGGCTCACGGCTTCCTTTGGGAATGGCTCTGCTGCAGGATGGCATGCTGCAGAGAATGCAGGTAGATGTTGTGCTCCCTCCTGGCATGCAGGTGGACAAGAAAGCCTGATCCAGCCCCCGCTCAGCCCATGTGTGGCTGTGGCATTGGGGCGGGGCAACTTTGGGAGCAGCCCCAGCCCTGCTGCTGGTCCCGGCTGGGCACGCAGCTGCTGGGACACAGGTGTGTCCTGATGGCCCCCGTGTACTCATTTGAGAAGGGAAGGACAGAGTGCATCAGTGAGTTTGGTGTGGCTTACATGCGGCAAGGAGAAGGTGCAGCCCAGAACTGGCTTTCACTTTGAGAAGCTTTTGCTCTTGTGGGAGCAGCTGGTGGACCTTTTCAACCGAGTTGCAAGAGTGAAAAGTGTGATGGCATGTCTATCTGAGAAGGAAGGTTCAGTGCCGCAGCGTGTTGTGCACAATTGATATGCTGATAAGAGAAGGGAGTGCTTTTGGAACGTGTTCCTTCCTGACACGTCTGTCTGTGGGAGCTTTAGGTGCTTGGACTCAGGGATAGCGAAGGTGTGTGAAAGTGACTGGGCTGCGAGAATCCTGTTGCAACAGGGAAGAGGGAAGGTCAGCAAATGTTTCCTGTCCTGGCACATGTCTCAGTCTGAAGTGCAGCTGGAGATGCTTCACTTCCGCCAAAGACTCTGCCAGCTTGAGAGGAGTTTGCGCTCTATGGAGTTGAGAAAGAAAGTGCGTAGGACAAGCTTGTTTCCTCCAGTTCCTAGACAGCAAAGGGGCTATGAAAGGCAGCACTGGCTTTTTGTTCTAGGAGTTTTTCTTGACAAGCAGCTGCTGGATGTTTGCAAGGGGGTTTGGGATATGCAAAAATGAGAGGGTAAGCTGGTACACTGAGCTTGAGAGCAAAAGCATATCTTCAGGGCTTTGGATGCATTTCAGAGGCTGGGAGTTCCATGCTGAGCAGCTGATGGCACAGAAGAGGTTCTAAAGAAAGAGGCCCTGCTGGAATTGCCTTTTCTTTTGCAGCCTAGAAACTGCACCGCCAACAGCAAAAACGATTCCTCCTCCCTCCCTGCAACATGCAGCATCACATTCCTTTCTGTCTCCAAGAGGCAGGATGCACAGCCGAGCTCTTCCACCCACTGCTCGCACACGACTGGAGCCGCGCCAGCCAAGCGCTTGGCTTTTTGCTGGCCACTGTCAGCGCTCATGGAAACAAGCACACGATAGCGCTGCCCACTTGCAGAAGAAGGAATCACTGCGAGGCCAGCTCGAAAGCAGCCCAAGGGCAGAGGCAACTTGGAAACTTCGCTGCTCTCAAATCAACGGTGTCAGGACAAAAAGATTTCCCTCATCTTCCCCTTGCACGTGCAGACTCCTCTTTGCACCCACACTCCAAGAGCAAGATGAACTCCTTTGCCCTAACTTGCACTTTCCTTCTCAGCTCTAGGCACCATCCTAAGGCTTCCCTCTGCCAGAGTCAGGATCCAAAGACAACGGCACCAGGGACTGCTCACACACAAAAGGCACCAGGACAAAAGGCTCCCGAGCTTGGCCTTTGCATTCCCGCGGACAGCTCAACAGCTCTAAGCCAGAGAAGTGCCTGCTGGGAAGAGCCTGTAGAATCACTCTGAGCACCTCATGACAAGGAGCTGCAGCGTGTGGGGATGAATCTGCAGCAGCCTCCTGCCCCAGGGTGTCCCCCGGGAGCAGCCATGCGCCAGGCCGTGACTGCCAGCTGCACGCGCAAAGGAACCGGTGTTCCACACCACGGCTGTGCCTGGGACAGAGACACGAGTGGCCACAGAAGTGGCCATGGCACTGTCCGCACGCTGTCCCTGCTGCTTCTCGCCCAGCCGCTGGCGGGGCACCAACTGCCAGCCACGCACTCCTAAAGCCACGGGCCCACTGGGACACTGCGGGGGCAGGTGGAAGCCAGCGGCCATTGTGACACAGCGGGGCTGCACAGAAGCCACGGTGCTTTGTGACCCGTGGCTCCCAGGAGAGCCTTTGTGATGCTGGGGACCTACCCGGAAGCCTGGCTCCAGTGTGACACCAGCACAGAAGCTCGGGGAGCCCTGGAGACCGTGGGGACGCTATGGAAGCTGATGGAAGCCTGGACACCACAGTGACGCTACGGAACCTGGTGGAACCGAGGGGCCACAGTGACACTCTGGGGCCTTTTGGAAGCAACGAGACCCTGGTGGGAAGCCACGGGATGATTAATGCTGGCAGGAACCTGCTGCAGGTGGGCTCCTCTCTCCCAGCTTCCACAAGTGCTGCTAGGATGCCACTGCGGCACTGGCTTGTCACGGGCTCACGGCTTCCTTTGGGAATGGCTCTGCTGCAGGATGGCATGCTGCAGAGAATGCAGGTAGATGTTGTGCTCCCTCCTGGCATGCAGGTGGACAAGAAAGCCTGATCCAGCCCCCGCTCAGCCCATGTGTGGCTGTGGCATTGGGGCGGGGCAACTTTGGGAGCAGCCCCAGCCCTGCTGCTGGTCCCGGCTGGGCACGCAGCTGCTGGGACACAGGTGTGTCCTGATGGCCCCCGTGTACTCGTTTGAGAAGGGAAGGACAGAGTGCATCAGTGAGTTTGGTGTGGCTTACATGCGGCAAGGAGAAGGTGCAGCCCAGAACTGGCTTTCACTTTGAGAAGCTTTTGCTCTTGTGGGAGCAGCTGGTGGACCTTTTCAACCGAGCTGCAAGAGTGAAAAGTGTGATGGCATGTCTCTCTGAGAAGGAAGGTTCAGTGCCGCAGCGTGTTGTGCACAATTGATATGCTGATAAGAGAAGGGAGTGCTTTTGGAACGTGTTCCTTCCTGACACGTCTGTCTGTGGGAGCTTTAGGTGCTTGGACTCAGGGATAGCGAAGGTGTGTGAAAGTGACTGGGCTGCGAGAATCCTGTTGCAACAGGGAAGAGGGAAGGTCAGCAAATGTTTCCTGTCCTGGCACATGTCTCAGTCTGAAGTGCAGCTGGAGATGCTTCACTTCCGCCAAAGACTCTGCCAGCTTGAGAGGAGTTTGCGCTCTATGGAGTTGAGAAAGAAAGTGCGTAGGACAAGCTTGTTTCCTCCAGTTCCTAGACAGCAAAGGGGCTATGAAAGGCAGCACTGGCTTTTTGTTCTAGGAGTTTTTCTTGACAAGCAGCTGCTGGATGTTTGCAAGGGGGTTTGGGATATGCAAAAATGAGAGGGTAAGCTGGTACACTGAGCTTGAGAGCTTTTAAAAGCATATCTTCAGGGCTTTGGATGCATTTCAGAGGCTGGGAGTTCCATGCTGAGCAGCTGATGGCACAGAAGAGGTTCTAAAGAAAGAGGCCCTGCTGGAATTGCCTTTTCTTTTGCAGCCTAGAAACTGCACCGCCAACAGCAAAAACGATTCCTCCTCCCTCCCTGCAACATGCAGCATCACATTCCTTTCTGTCTCCAAGAGGCAGGATGCACAGCCGAGCTCTTCCACCCACTGCTCGCACACGACTGGAGCCGCGCCAGCCAAGCGCTTGGCTTTTTGCTGGCCACTGTCAGCGCTCATGGAAACAAGCACACGATAGCGCTGCCCACTTGCAGAAGAAGGAATCACTGCGAGGCCAGCTCGAAAGCAGCCCAAGGGCAGAGGCAACTTGGAAACTTCGCTGCTCTCAAATCAACGGTGTCAGGACAAAAAGATTTCCCTCATCTTCCCCTTGCACGTGCAGACTCCTCTTTGCACCCACACTCCAAGAGCAAGATGAACTCCTTTGCCCTAACTTGCACTTTCCTTCTCAGCTCTAGGCACCATCCTAAGGCTTCCCTCTGCCAGAGTCAGGATCCAAAGACAACGGCACCAGGGACTGCTCACACACAAAAGGCACCAGGACAAAAGGCTCCCGAGCTTGGCCTTTGCATTCCCGCGGACAGCTCAACAGCTCTAAGCCAGAGAAGTGCCTGCTGGGAAGAGCCTTTAGAATCACTCTGAGCACCTCATGACAAGGAGCTGCAGCGTGTGGGGATGAATCTGCAGCAGCCTCCTGCCCCAGGGTGTCCCCCGGGAGCAGCCATGCGCCAGGCCGTGACTGCCAGCTGCACATGCAAAGGAGCCGGTGTTCCACACCACGGCTGTGCCTGGGACAGAGACACGAGTGGCCACAGAAGTGGCCATGGCACTGTCCGCACGCTGTCCCTGCTGCTTCTCGCCCAGCCGCTGGCGGGGCACCAACTGCCAGCCACGCACTCCTAAAGCCACGGGCCCACTGGGACACTGCGGGGGCAGGTGGAAGCCAGCGGCCATTGTGACACAGCAGGGCTGCACAGAAGCCACGGTGCTTTGTGACCCGTGGCTCCCAGGAGAGCCTTTGTGATGCTGGGGACCTACCCGGAAGCCTGGCTCCAGTGTGACACCAGCACAGAAGCTCGGGGAGCCCTGGAGACCGTGGGGACGCTATGGAAGCTGATGGAAGCCTGGACACCACAGTGACGCTACGGAACCTGGTGGAACCGAGGGGCCACAGTGACACTCTGGGGCCTTTTGGAAGCAACGAGACCCTGGTGGGAAGCCACGGGATGATTAATGCTGGCAGGAACCTGCTGCAGGTGGGCTCCTCTCTCCCAGCTTCCACAAGTGCTGCTAGGATGCCACTGCGGCACTGGCTTGTCACGGGCTCACGGCTTCCTTTGGGAATGGCTCTGCTGCAGGATGGCATGCTGCAGAGAATGCAGGTAGATGTTGTGCTCCCTCCTGGCATGCAGGTGGACAAGAAAGCCTGATCCAGCCCCCGCTCAGCCCATGTGTGGCTGTGGCATTGGGGCGGGGCAACTTTGGGAGCAGCCCCAGCCCTGCTGCTGGTCCCGGCTGGGCACGCAGCTGCTGGGACACAGGTGTGTCCTGATGGCCCCCGTGTACTCATTTGAGAAGGGAAGGACAGAGTGCATCAGTGAGTTTGGTGTGGCTTACATGCGGCAAGGAGAAGGTGCAGCCCAGAACTGGCTTTCACTTTGAGAAGCTTTTGCTCTTGTGGGAGCAGCTGGTGGACCTTTTCAACCGAGCTGCAAGAGTGAAAAGTGTGATGGCATGTCTATCTGAGAAGGAAGGTTCCGTGCCGCAGCGTGTTGTGCACAATTGATATGCTGATAAGAGAAGGGAGTGCTTTTGGAACGTGTTCCTTCCTGACACGTCTGTCTGTGGGAGCTTTAGGTGCTTGGACTCAGGGATAGCGAAGGTGTGTGAAAGTGACTGGGCTGCGAGAATCCTGTTGCAACAGGGAAGAGGGAAGGTCAGCAAATGTTTCCTGTCCTGGCACATGTCTCAGTCTGAAGTGCAGCTGGAGATGCTTCACTTCCGCCAAAGACTCTGCCAGCTTGAGAGGAGTTTGCGCTCTATGGAGTTGAGAAAGAAAGTGCGTAGGACAAGCTTGTTTCCTCCAGTTCCTAGACAGCAAAGGGGCTATGAAAGGCAGCACTGGCTTTTTGTTCTAGGAGTTTTTCTTGACAAGCAGCTGCTGGATGTTTGGAAGGGGGTTTGGGATATGCAAAAATGAGAGGGTAAGCTGGTACACTGAGCTTGAGAGCTTTTAAAAGCATATCTTCAGGGCTTTGGATGCATTTCAGAGGCTGGGAGTTCCATGCTGAGCAGCTGATGGCACAGAAGAGGTTCTAAAGAAAGAGGCCCTGCTGGAATTGCCTTTTCTTTTGCAGCCTAGAAACTGCACAGCCAACAGCAAAAACGATTCCTCCTCCCTCCCTGCAACATGCAGCATCACATTCCTTTCTGTCCCCAAGAGGCAGGATGCACAGCCGAGCTCTTCCACCCACTGCTCGCACACGACTGGGGCCGCGCCAGCCAAGCGCTTGGCTTTTTGCTGGCCACTGTCAGCGCTCATGGAAACAAGCACACGATAGCGCTGCCCACTTGCAGAAGAAGGAATCACTGCGAGGCCAGCTCGAAAGCAGCCCAAGGGCAGAGGCAACTTGGAAACTTCGCTGCTCTCAAATCAACGGTGTCAGGACAAAAAGATTTCCCTCATCTTCCCCTTGCACGTGCAGACTCCTCTTTGCACCCACACTCCAAGAGCAAGATGAACTCCTTTGCCCTAACTTGCACTTTCCTTCTCAGCTCTAGGCACCATCCTAAGGCTTCCCTCTGCCAGAGTCAGGATCCAAAGACAACGGCACCAGGGACTGCTCACACACAAAAGGCACCAGGACAAAAGGCTCCCGAGCTTGGCCTTTGCATTCCCGCGGACAGCTCAACAGCTCTAAGCCAGAGAAGTGCCTGCTGGGAAGAGCCTTTAGAATCACTCTGAGCACCTCATGACAAGGAGCTGCAGCGTGTGGGGATGAATCTGCAGCAGCCTCCTGCCCCAGGGTGTCCCCCGGGAGCAGCCATGCGCCAGGCCGTGACTGCCAGCTGCACAGCCAAAGGAGCCGGTGTTCCACACCACGGCTGTGCCTGGGACAGAGACACGAGTGGCCACAGAAGTGGCCATGGCACTGTCCGCACGCTGTCCCTGCTGCTTCTCGCCCAGCCGCTGGCGGGGCACCAACTGCCAGCCACGCACTCCTAAAGCCACCGGCCCACTGGGACACTGCGGGGGCAGGTGGAAGCCAGCGGCCATTGTGACACAGCGGGGCTGCACAGAAGCCACGGTGCTTTGTGACCCGTGGCTCCCAGGAGAGCCTTTGTGATGCTGGGGACCTACCCGGAAGCCTGGCTCCAGTGTGACACCAGCACAGAAGCTCGGGGAGCCCTGGAGACCGTGGGGATGCTATGGAAGCTGATGGAAGCCTGGACACCACAGTGACACTATGGAAGCTGGTGGAACCGAGGGGCCACAGTGACACTCTGGGGCCTTTTGGAAGCAACGAGACTCTGGTGGGAAGCCACGGGATGATTAATGCTGGCAGGAACCTGCTGCAGGTGGGCTCCTCTCTCCCAGCTTCCACAAGTGCTGCTAGGATGCCACTGCGGCACTGGCTTGTCACGGGCTCACGGCTTCCTTTGGGAATGCCTCTGCTGCAGGATGGCATGCTGCAGAGAATGCAGGTAGATGTTGTGCTCCCTCCTGGCATGCAGGTGGACAAGAAAGCCTGATCCAGCCCCCGCTCAGCCCATGTGTGGCTGTGGCATTGGGGCGGGGCAACTTTGGGAGCAGCCCCAGCCCTGCTGCTGGTCCCGGCTGGGCACGCAGCTGCTGGGACACAGGTGTGTCCTGATGGCCCCCGTGTACTCGTTTGAGAAGGGAAGGACAGAGTGCATCAGTGAGTTTGGTGTGGCTTACATGCGGCAAGGAGAAGGTGCAGCCCAGAACTGGCTTTCACTTGGAGAAGCTTTTGCTCTTGTGGGAGCAGCTGGTGGACCTTTTCAACCGAGCTGCAAGAGTGAAAAGTGTGATGGCATGTCTCTCTGAGAAGGAAGGTTCAGTGCCGCAGCGTGTTGTGCGCAATTGATATGCTGATAAGAGAAGGGGGTGCTTTTGGACCGTTTTCCTTCCTGACACGTCTGTCTGTGGGAGCTTTAGGTGCTTGGACTCAGGGATAGCGAAGGTGTGTGAAAGTGACTGGGCTGCGAGAATCCTGTTGCAACAGGGAAGAGGGAAGGTCAGCAAATGTTTCCTGTCCTGGCACATGTCTCAGTCTGAAGTGCAGCTGGAGATGCTTCACTTCCGCCAAAGACTCTGCCAGCTTGAGAGGAGTTTGCGCTCTATGGAGTTGAGAAAGAAAGTGCGTAGGACAAGCTTGTTTCCTCCAGTTCCTAGACAGCAAAGGGGCTATGAAAGGCAGCACTGGCTTTTTGTTCTAGGAGTTTTTCTTGACAAGCAGCTGCTGGATGTTTGCAAGGGGGTTTGGGATATGCAAAAATGAGAGGGTAAGCTGGTACACTGAGCTTGAGAGCAAAAGCATATCTTCAGGGCTTTGGATGCATTTCAGAGGCTGGGAGTTCCATGCTGAGCAGCTGATGGCACAGAAGAGGTTCTAAAGAAAGAGGCCGTGCTGGAATTGCCTTTTCTTTTGCAGCCTAGAAACTGCACTGCCAACAGCAAAAACGATTCCTCCTCCCTCCCTGCAACATGCAGCATCACATTCCTTTCTGTCTCCAAGAGGCAGGATGCACAGCCGAGCTCTTCCACCCACTGCTCGCACACGACTGGAGCCGCGCCAGCCAAGCGCTTGGCTTTTTGCTGGCCACTGTCAGCGCTCATGGAAACAAGCACACGATAGCGCTGCCCACTTGCAGAAGAAGGAATCACTGCGAGGCCAGCTCGAAAGCAGCCCAAGGGCAGAGGCAACTTGGAAACTTCGCTGCTCTCAAATCAACGGTGTCAGGACAAAAAGATTTCCCTCATCTTCCCCTTGCACGTGCAGACTCCTCTTTGCACCCACACTCCAAGAGCAAGATGAACTCCTTTGCCCTAACTTGCACTTTCCTTCTCAGCTCTAGGCACCATCCTAAGGCTTCCCTCTGCCAGAGTCAGGATCCAAAGACAACGGCACCAGGGACTGCTCACACACAAAAGGCACCAGGACAAAAGGCTCCCGAGCTTGGCCTTTGCATTCCCACGGACAGCTCAACAGCTCTAAGCCAGAGAAGTGCCTGCTGGGAAGAGCCTTTAGAATCACTCTGAGCACCTCATGACAAGGAGCTGCAGCGTGTGGGGATGAATCTGCAGCAGCCTCCTGCCCCAGGGTGTCCCCCGGGAGCAGCCATGCGCCAGGCCGTGACTGCCAGCTGCACATGCAAAGGAGCCGGTGTTCCACACCACGGCTGTGCCTGGGACAGAGACACGAGTGGCCACAGAAGTGGCCATGGCACTGTCCGCACGCTGTCCCTGCTGCTTCTCGCCCAGCCGCTGGCGGGGCACCAACTGCCAGCCACGCACTCCTAAAGCCACGGGCCCACTGGGACACTGCGGGGGCAGGTGGAAGCCAGCGGCCATTGTGACACAGCGGGGCTGCACAGAAGCCACGGTGCTTTGTGACCCGTGGCTCCCAGGAGAGCCTTTGTGATGCTGGGGACCTACCCGGAAGCCTGGCTCCAGTGTGACACCAGCACAGAAGCTCGGGGAGCCCTGGAGACCGTGGGGACGCTATGGAAGCTGATGGAAGCCTGGACACCACAGTGACACTATGGAAGCTGGTGGAACCGAGGGGCCACAGTGACACTCTGGGGCCTTTTGGAAGCAACGAGACTCTGGTGGGAAGCCACGGGATGATTAATGCTGGCAGGAACCTGCTGCAGGTGGGCTCCTCTCTCCCAGCTTCCACAAGTGCTGCTAGGATGCCACTGCGGCACTGGCTTGTCACGGGCTCACGGCTTCCTTTGGGAATGGCTCTGCTGCAGGATGGCATGCTGCAGAGAATGCAGGTAGATGTTGTGCTCCCTCCTGGCATGCAGGTGGACAAGAAAGCCTGATCCAGCCCCCGCTCAGCCCATGTGTGGCTGTGGCATTGGGGCGGGGCAACTTTGGGAGCAGCCCCAGCCCTGCTGCTGGTCCCGGCTGGGCACGCAGCTGCTGGGACACAGGTGTGTCCTGATGGCCCCCGTGTACTCATTTGAGAAGGGAAGGACAGAGTGCATCAGTGAGTTTGGTGTGGCTTACATGCGGCAAGGAGAAGGTGCAGCCCAGAACTGGCTTTCACTTGGAGAAGCTTTTGCTCTTGTGGGAGCAGCTGGTGGACCTTTTCAACCGAGCTGCAAGAGTGAAAAGTGTGATGGCATGTCTCTCTGAGAAGGAAGGTTCAGTGCCGCAGCGTGTTGTGCGCAATTGATATGCTGATAAGAGAAGGGGGTGCTTTTGGACCGTTTTCCTTCCTGACACGTCTGTCTGTGGGAGCTTTAGGTGCTTGGACTCAGGGATAGCGAAGGTGTGTGAAAGTGACTGGGCTGCGAGAATCCTGTTGCAACAGGGAAGAGGGAAGGTCAGCAAATGTTTCCTGTCCTGGCACATGTCTCAGTCTGAAGTGCAGCTGGAGATGCTTCACTTCCGCCAAAGACTCTGCCAGCTTGAGAGGAGTTTGCGCTCTATGGAGTTGAGAAAGAAAGTGCGTAGGACAAGCTTGTTTCCTCCAGTTCCTAGACAGCAAAGGGGCTATGAAAGGCAGCACTGGCTTTTTGTTCTAGGAGTTTTTCTTGACAAGCAGCTGCTGGATGTTTGCAAGGGGGTTTGGGATATGCAAAAATGAGAGGGTAAGCTGGTACACTGAGCTTGAGAGCTTTTAAAAGCATATCTTCAGGGCTTTGGATGCATTTCAGAGGCTGGGAGTTCCATGCTGAGCAGCTGATGGCACAGAAGAGGTTCTAAAGAAAGAGGCCCTGCTGGAATTGCCTTTTCTTTTGCAGCCTAGAAACTGCACCGCCAACAGCAAAAACGATTCCTCCTCCCTCCCTGCAACATGCAGCATCACATTCCTTTCTGTCTCCAAGAGGCAGGATGCACAGCCGAGCTCTTCCACCCACTGCTCGCACACGACTGGAGCCGCGCCAGCCAAGCGCTTGGCTTTTTGCTGGCCACTGTCAGCGCTCATGGAAACAAGCACACGATAGCGCTGCCCACTTGCAGAAGAAGGAATCACTGCGAGGCCAGCTCGAAAGCAGCCCAAGGGCAGAGGCAACTTGGAAACTTTGCTGCTCTCAAATCAACGGTGTCAGGACAAAAAGATTTCCCTCATCTTCCCCTTGCACGTGCAGACTCCTCTTTGCACCCACACTCCAAGAGCAAGATGAACTCCTTTGCCCTAACTTGCACTTTCCTTCTCAGCTCTAGGCACCATCCTAAGGCTTCCCTCTGCCAGAGTCAGGATCCAAAGACAACGGCACCAGGGACTGCTCACACACAAAAGGCACCAGGACAAAAGGCTCCCGAGCTTGGCCTTTGCATTCCCGCGGACAGCTCAACAGCTCTAAGCCAGAGAAGTGCCTGCTGGGAAGAGCCTGTAGAATCACTCTGAGCACCTCATGACAAGGAGCTGCAGCGTGTGGGGATGAATCTGCAGCAGCCTCCTGCCCCAGGGTGTCCCCTGGGAGCAGCCATGCGCCAGGCCGTGACTGCCAGCTGCACAGCCAAAGGAGCCGGTGTTCCACACCACGGCTGTGCCTGGGACAGAGACACGAGTGGCCACAGAAGTGGCCATGGCACTGTCCGCACGCTGTCCCTGCTGCTTCTCGCCCAGCCGCTGGCGGGGCACCAACTGCCAGCCACGCACTCCTAAAGCCACGGGCCCACTGGGACACTGCGGGGGCAGGTGGAAGCCAGCGGCCATTGTGACACAGCGGGGCTGCACAGAAGCCACGGTGCTTTGTGACCCGTGGCTCCCAGGAGAGCCTTTGTGATGCTGGGGACCTACCCGGAAGCCTGGCTCCAGTGTGACACCAGCACAGAAGCTCGGGGAGCCCTGGAGACCGTGGGGACGCTATGGAAGCTGATGGAAGCCTGGACACCACAGTGACACTATGGAAGCTGGTGGAACCGAGGGGCCACAGTGACACTCTGGGGCCTTTTGGAAGCAACGAGACTCTGGTGGGAAGCCACGGGATGATTAATGCTGGCAGGAACCTGCTGCAGGTGGGCTCCTCTCTCCCAGCTTCCACAAGTGCTGCTAGGATGCCACTGCGGCACTGGCTTGTCACGGGCTCACGGCTTCCTTTGGGAATGGCTCTGCCGCAGGATGGCATGCTGCAGAGAATGCAGGTAGATGTTGTGCTCCCTCCTGGCATGCAGGTGGACAAGAAAGCCTGATCCAGCCCCCGCTCAGCCCATGTGTGGCTGTGGCATTGGGGCGGGGCAACTTTGGGAGCAGCCCCAGCCCTGCTGCTGGTCCCGGCTGGGCACGCAGCTGCTGGGACACAGGTGTGTCCTGATGGCCCCCGTGTACTCGTTTGAGAAGGGAAGGACAGAGTGCATCAGTGAGTTTGGTGTGGCTTACATGCGGCAAGGAGAAGGTGCAGCCCAGAACTGGCTTTCACTTTGAGAAGCTTTTGCTCTTGCGGGAGCAGCTGGTGGACCTTTTCAACCGAGCTGCAAGAGTGAAAAGTGTGATGGCATGTCTCTCTGAGAAGGAAGGTTCAGTGCCGCAGCGTGTTGTGCACAATTGATATGCTGATAAGAGAAGGGGGTGCTTTTGGACCGTTTTCCTTCCTGACACGTCTGTCTGTGGGAGCTTTAGGTGCTTGGACTCAGGGATAGCGAAGGTGTGTGAAAGTGACTGGGCTGCGAGAATCCTGTTGCAACAGGGAAGAGGGAAGGTCAGCAAATGTTTCCTGTCCTGGCACATGTCTCAGTCTGAAGTGCAGCTGGAGATGCTTCACTTCCGCCAAAGACTCTGCCAGCTTGAGAGGAGTTTGCACTCTATGGAGTTGAGAAAGAAAGTGCGTAGGACAAGCTTGTTTCCTCCAGTTCCTAGACAGCAAAGGGGCTATGAAAGGCAGCACTGGCTTTTTGTTCTAGGAGTTTTTCTTGACAAGCAGCTGCTGGATGTTTGCAAGGGGGTTTGGGATATGCAAAAATGAGAGGGTAAGCTGGTACACTGAGCTTGAGAGCTTTTAAAAGCATATCTTCAGGGCTTTGGATGCATTTCAGAGGCTGGGAGTTCCATGCTGAGCAGCTGATGGCACAGAAGAGGTTCTAAAGAAAGAGGCCGTGCTGGAATTGCCTTTTCTTTTGCAGCCTAGAAACTGCACAGCCAACAGCAAAAACGATTCCTCCTCCCTCCCTGCAACATGCAGCATCACATTCCTTTCTGTCACCAAGAGGCAGGATGCACAGCCGAGCTCTTCCACCCACTGCTCGCACACGACTGGGGCCGCGCCAGCCAAGCGCTTGGCTTTTTGCTGGCCACTGTCAGCGCTCATGGAAACAAGCACACGATAGCGCTGCCCACTTGCAGAAGAAGGAATCACTGCGAGGCCAGCTCGAAAGCAGCCCAAGGGCAGAGGCAACTTGGAAACTTCGCTGCTCTCAAATCAACGGTGTCAGGACAAAAAGATTTCCCTCATCTTCCCCTTGCACGTGCAGACTCCTCTTTGCACCCACACTCCAAGAGCAAGATGAACTCCTTTGCCCTAACTTGCACTTTCCTTCTCAGCTCTAGGCACCATCCTAAGGCTTCCCTCTGCCAGAGTCAGGATCCAAAGACAACGGCAGCAGGGACTGCTCACACACAAAAGGCACCAGGACAAAAGGCTCCCGGGCTTGGCCTTTGCATTCCCGCGGACAGCTCAACAGCTCTAAGCCAGAGAAGTGCCTGCTGGGAAGAGCCTTTAGAATCACTCTGAGCACCTCATGACAAGGAGCTGCAGCGTGTGGGGATGAATCTGCAGCAGCCTCCTGCCCCAGGGTGTCCCCCGGGAGCAGCCATGCGCCAGGCCGTGACTGCCAGCTGCACATGCAAAGGAGCCGGTGTTCCACACCACGGCTGTGCCTGGGACAGAGACACGAGTGGCCACAGAAGTGGCCATGGCACTGTCCGCACGCTGTCCCTGCTGCTTCTCGCCCAGCCGCTGGCGGGGCACCAACTGCCAGCCACGCACTCCTAAAGCCACGGGCCCACTGGGACACTGCGGGGGCTGGTGGAAGCCAGCGGCCATTGTGACACAGCGGGGCTGCACAGAAGCCACGGTGCTTTGTGACCCGTGGCTCCCAGGAGAGCCTTTGTGATGCTGGGGACCTACCCGGAAGCCTGGCTCCAGTGTGACACCAGCACAGAAGCTCGGGGAGCCCTGGAGACCGTGGGGACGCTATGGAAGCTGATGGAAGCCTGGACACCACAGTGACACTATGGAAGCTGGTGGAACCGAGGGGCCACAGTGACACTCTGGGGCCTTTTGGAAGCAACGAGACTCTGGTGGGAAGCCACGGGATGATTAATGCTGGCAGGAACCTGCTGCAGGTGGGCTCCTCTCTCCCAGCTTCCACAAGTGCTGCTAGGATGCCACTGCGGCACTGGCTTGTCACGGGCTCACGGCTTCCTTTGGGAATGGCTCTGCTGCAGGATGGCATGCTGCAGAGAATGCAGGTAGATGTTGTGCTCCCTCCTGGCATGCAGGTGGACAAGAAAGCCTGATCCAGCCCCCGCTCAGCCCATGTGTGGCTGTGGCATTGGGGCGGGGCAACTTTGGGAGCAGCCCCAGCCCTGCTGCTGGTCCCGGCTGGGCACGCAGCTGCTGGGACACAGGTGTGTCCTGATGGCCCCCGTGTACTCATTTGAGAAGGGAAGGACAGAGTGCATCAGTGAGTTTGGTGTGGCTTACATGCGGCAAGGAGAAGGTGCAGCCCAGAACTGGCTTTCACTTTGAGAAGCTTTTGCTCTTGTGGGAGCAGCTGGTGGACCTTTTCAACCGAGTTGCAAGAGTGAAAAGTGTGATGGCATGTCTATCTGAGAAGGAAGGTTCAGTGCCGCAGCGTGTTGTGCACAATTGATATGCTGATAAGAGAAGGGAGTGCTTTTGGAACGTGTTCCTTCCTGACACGTCTGTCTGTGGGAGCTTTAGGTGCTTGGACTCAGGGATAGCGAAGGTGTGTGAAAGTGACTGGGCTGCGAGAATCCTGTTGCAACAGGGAAGAGGGAAGGTCAGCAAATGTTTCCTGTCCTGGCACATGTCTCAGTCTGAAGTGCAGCTGGAGATGCTTCACTTCCGCCAAAGACTCTGCCAGCTTGAGAGGAGTTTGCGCTCTATGGAGTTGAGAAAGAAAGTGCGTAGGACAAGCTTGTTTCCTCCAGTTCCTAGACAGCAAAGGGGCTATGAAAGGCAGCACTGGCTTTTTGTTCTAGGAGTTTTTCTTGACAAGCAGCTGCTGGATGTTTGCAAGGGGGTTTGGGATATGCAAAAATGAGAGGGTAAGCTGGTACACTGAGCTTGAGAGCAAAAGCATATCTTCAGGGCTTTGGATGCATTTCAGAGGCTGGGAGTTCCATGCTGAGCAGCTGATGGCACAGAAGAGGTTCTAAAGAAAGAGGCCCTGCTGGAATTGCCTTTTCTTTTGCAGCCTAGAAACTGCACCGCCAACAGCAAAAACGATTCCTCCTCCCTCCCTGCAACATGCAGCATCACATTCCTTTCTGTCTCCAAGAGGCAGGATGCACAGCCGAGCTCTTCCACCCACTGCTCGCACACGACTGGAGCCGCGCCAGCCAAGCGCTTGGCTTTTTGCTGGCCACTGTCAGCGCTCATGGAAACAAGCACACGATAGCGCTGCCCACTTGCAGAAGAAGGAATCACTGCGAGGCCAGCTCGAAAGCAGCCCAAGGGCAGAGGCAACTTGGAAACTTCGCTGCTCTCAAATCAACGGTGTCAGGACAAAAAGATTTCCCTCATCTTCCCCTTGCACGTGCAGACTCCTCTTTGCACCCACACTCCAAGAGCAAGATGAACTCCTTTGCCCTAACTTGCACTTTCCTTCTCAGCTCTAGGCACCATCCTAAGGCTTCCCTCTGCCAGAGTCAGGATCCAAAGACAACGGCACCAGGGACTGCTCACACACAAAAGGCACCAGGACAAAAGGCTCCCGAGCTTGGCCTTTGCATTCCCGCGGACAGCTCAACAGCTCTAAGCCAGAGAAGTGCCTGCTGGGAAGAGCCTGTAGAATCACTCTGAGCACCTCATGACAAGGAGCTGCAGCGTGTGGGGATGAATCTGCAGCAGCCTCCTGCCCCAGGGTGTCCCCCGGGAGCAGCCATGCGCCAGGCCGTGACTGCCAGCTGCACGCGCAAAGGAACCGGTGTTCCACACCACGGCTGTGCCTGGGACAGAGACACGAGTGGCCACAGAAGTGGCCATGGCACTGTCCGCACGCTGTCCCTGCTGCTTCTCGCCCAGCCGCTGGCGGGGCACCAACTGCCAGCCACGCACTCCTAAAGCCACGGGCCCACTGGGACACTGCGGGGGCAGGTGGAAGCCAGCGGCCATTGTGACACAGCGGGGCTGCACAGAAGCCACGGTGCTTTGTGACCCGTGGCTCCCAGGAGAGCCTTTGTGATGCTGGGGACCTACCCGGAAGCCTGGCTCCAGTGTGACACCAGCACAGAAGCTCGGGGAGCCCTGGAGACCGTGGGGACGCTATGGAAGCTGATGGAAGCCTGGACACCACAGTGACGCTACGGAACCTGGTGGAACCGAGGGGCCACAGTGACACTCTGGGGCCTTTTGGAAGCAACGAGACCCTGGTGGGAAGCCACGGGATGATTAATGCTGGCAGGAACCTGCTGCAGGTGGGCTCCTCTCTCCCAGCTTCCACAAGTGCTGCTAGGATGCCACTGCGGCACTGGCTTGTCACGGGCTCACGGCTTCCTTTGGGAATGGCTCTGCTGCAGGATGGCATGCTGCAGAGAATGCAGGTAGATGTTGTGCTCCCTCCTGGCATGCAGGTGGACAAGAAAGCCTGATCCAGCCCCCGCTCAGCCCATGTGTGGCTGTGGCATTGGGGCGGGGCAACTTTGGGAGCAGCCCCAGCCCTGCTGCTGGTCCCGGCTGGGCACGCAGCTGCTGGGACACAGGTGTGTCCTGATGGCCCCCGTGTACTCATTTGAGAAGGGAAGGACAGAGTGCATCAGTGAGTTTGGTGTGGCTTACATGCGGCAAGGAGAAGGTGCAGCCCAGAACTGGCTTTCACTTTGAGAAGCTTTTGCTCTTGTGGGAGCAGCTGGTGGACCTTTTCAACCGAGCTGCAAGAGTGAAAAGTGTGATGGCATGTCTCTCTGAGAAGGAAGGTTCAGTGCCGCAGCGTGTTGTGCACAATTGATATGCTGATAAGAGAAGGGAGTGCTTTTGGAACGTGTTCCTTCCTGACACGTCTGTCTGTGGGAGCTTTAGGTGCTTGGACTCAGGGATAGCGAAGGTGTGTGAAAGTGACTGGGCTGCGAGAATCCTGTTGCAACAGGGAAGAGGGAAGGTCAGCAAATGTTTCCTGTCCTGGCACATGTCTCAGTCTGAAGTGCAGCTGGAGATGCTTCACTTCCGCCAAAGACTCTGCCAGCTTGAGAGGAGTTTGCGCTCTATGGAGTTGAGAAAGAAAGTGCGTAGGACAAGCTTGTTTCCTCCAGTTCCTAGACAGCAAAGGGGCTATGAAAGGCAGCACTGGCTTTTTGTTCTAGGAGTTTTTCTTGACAAGCAGCTGCTGGATGTTTGCAAGGGGGTTTGGGATATGCAAAAATGAGAGGGTAAGCTGGTACACTGAGCTTGAGAGCTTTTAAAAGCATATCTTCAGGGCTTTGGATGCATTTCAGAGGCTGGGAGTTCCATGCTGAGCAGCTGATGGCACAGAAGAGGTTCTAAAGAAAGAGGCCCTGCTGGAATTGCCTTTTCTTTTGCAGCCTAGAAACTGCACCGCCAACAGCAAAAACGATTCCTCCTCCCTCCCTGCAACATGCAGCATCACATTCCTTTCTGTCTCCAAGAGGCAGGATGCACAGCCGAGCTCTTCCACCCACTGCTCGCACACGACTGGAGCCGCGCCAGCCAAGCGCTTGGCTTTTTGCTGGCCACTGTCAGCGCTCATGGAAACAAGCACACGATAGCGCTGCCCACTTGCAGAAGAAGGAATCACTGCGAGGCCAGCTCGAAAGCAGCCCAAGGGCAGAGGCAACTTGGAAACTTCGCTGCTCTCAAATCAACGGTGTCAGGACAAAAAGATTTCCCTCATCTTCCCCTTGCACGTGCAGACTCCTCTTTGCACCCACACTCCAAGAGCAAGATGAACTCCTTTGCCCTAACTTGCACTTTCCTTCTCAGCTCTAGGCACCATCCTAAGGCTTCCCTCTGCCAGAGTCAGGATCCAAAGACAACGGCACCAGGGACTGCTCACACACAAAAGGCACCAGGACAAAAGGCTCCCGAGCTTGGCCTTTGCATTCCCGCGGACAGCTCAACAGCTCTAAGCCAGAGAAGTGCCTGCTGGGAAGAGCCTTTAGAATCACTCTGAGCACCTCATGACAAGGAGCTGCAGCGTGTGGGGATGAATCTGCAGCAGCCTCCTGCCCCAGGGTGTCCCCCGGGAGCAGCCATGCGCCAGGCCGTGACTGCCAGCTGCACATGCAAAGGAGCCGGTGTTCCACACCACGGCTGTGCCTGGGACAGAGACACGAGTGGCCACAGAAGTGGCCATGGCACTGTCCGCACGCTGTCCCTGCTGCTTCTCGCCCAGCCGCTGGCGGGGCACCAACTGCCAGCCACGCACTCCTAAAGCCACGGGCCCACTGGGACACTGCGGGGGCAGGTGGAAGCCAGCGGCCATTGTGACACAGCAGGGCTGCACAGAAGCCACGGTGCTTTGTGACCCGTGGCTCCCAGGAGAGCCTTTGTGATGCTGGGGACCTACCCGGAAGCCTGGCTCCAGTGTGACACCAGCACAGAAGCTCGGGGAGCCCTGGAGACCGTGGGGACGCTATGGAAGCTGATGGAAGCCTGGACACCACAGTGACGCTACGGAACCTGGTGGAACCGAGGGGCCACAGTGACACTCTGGGGCCTTTTGGAAGCAACGAGACCCTGGTGGGAAGCCACGGGATGATTAATGCTGGCAGGAACCTGCTGCAGGTGGGCTCCTCTCTCCCAGCTTCCACAAGTGCTGCTAGGATGCCACTGCGGCACTGGCTTGTCACGGGCTCACGGCTTCCTTTGGGAATGGCTCTGCTGCAGGATGGCATGCTGCAGAGAATGCAGGTAGATGTTGTGCTCCCTCCTGGCATGCAGGTGGACAAGAAAGCCTGATCCAGCCCCCGCTCAGCCCATGTGTGGCTGTGGCATTGGGGCGGGGCAACTTTGGGAGCAGCCCCAGCCCTGCTGCTGGTCCCGGCTGGGCACGCAGCTGCTGGGACACAGGTGTGTCCTGATGGCCCCCGTGTACTCATTTGAGAAGGGAAGGACAGAGTGCATCAGTGAGTTTGGTGTGGCTTACATGCGGCAAGGAGAAGGTGCAGCCCAGAACTGGCTTTCACTTTGAGAAGCTTTTGCTCTTGCGGGAGCAGCTGGTGGACCTTTTCAACCGAGCTGCAAGAGTGAAAAGTGTGATGGCATGTCTCTCTGAGAAGGAAGGTTCAGTGCCGCAGCGTGTTGTGCGCAATTGATATGCTGATAAGAGAAGGGGGTGCTTTTGGACCGTTTTCCTTCCTGACACGTCTGTCTGTGGGAGCTTTAGGTGCTTGGACTCAGGGATAGCGAAGGTGTGTGAAAGTGACTGGGCTGCGAGAATCCTGTTGCAACAGGGAAGAGGGAAGGTCAGCAAATGTTTCCTGTCCTGGCACATGTCTCAGTCTGAAGTGCAGCTGGAGATGCTTCACTTCCGCCAAAGACTCTGCCAGCTTGAGAGGAGTTTGCGCTCTATGGAGTTGAGAAAGAAAGTGCGTAGGACAAGCTTGTTTCCTCCAGTTCCTAGACAGCAAAGGGGCTATGAAAGGCAGCACTGGCTTTTTGTTCTAGGAGTTTTTCTTGACAAGCAGCTGCTGGATGTTTGCAAGGGGGTTTGGGATATGCAAAAAGGAGAGGGTAAGCTGGTACACTGAGCTTGAGAGCTTTTAAAAGCATATCTTCAGGGCTTTGGATGCATTTCAGAGGCTGGGAGTTCCATGCTGAGCAGCTGATGGCACAGAAGAGGTTCTAAAGAAAGAGGCCCTGCTGGAATTGCCTTTTCTTTTGCAGCCTAGAAACTGCACTGCCAACAGCAAAAACGATTCCTCCTCCCTCCCTGCAACATGCAGCATCACATTCCTTTCTGTCTCCAAGAGGCAGGATGCACAGCCGAGCTCTTCCACCCACTGCTCGCACACGACTGGAGCCGCGCCAGCCAAGCGCTTGGCTTTTTGCTGGCCACTGTCAGCGCTCATGGAAACAAGCACACGATAGCGCTGCCCACTTGCAGAAGAAGGAATCACTGCGAGGCCAGCTCGAAAGCAGCCCAAGGGCAGAGGCAACTTGGAAACTTCGCTGCTCTCAAATCAACGGTGTCAGGACAAAAAGATTTCCCTCATCTTCCCCTTGCACGTGCAGACTCCTCTTTGCACCCACACTCCAAGAGCAAGATGAACTCCTTTGCCCTAACTTGCACTTTCCTTCTCAGCTCTAGGCACCATCCTAAGGCTTCCCTCTGCCAGAGTCAGGATCCAAAGACAACGGCACCAGGGACTGCTCACACACAAAAGGCACCAGGACAAAAGGCTCCCGAGCTTGGCCTTTGCATTCCCACGGACAGCTCAACAGCTCTAAGCCAGAGAAGTGCCTGCTGGGAAGAGCCTTTAGAATCACTCTGAGCACCTCATGACAAGGAGCTGCAGCGTGTGGGGATGAATCTGCAGCAGCCTCCTGCCCCAGGGTGTCCCCCGGGAGCAGCCATGCGCCAGGCCGTGACTGCCAGCTGCACATGCAAAGGAGCCGGTGTTCCACACCACGGCTGTGCCTGGGACAGAGACACGAGTGGCCACAGAAGTGGCCATGGCACTGTCCGCACGCTGTCCCTGCTGCTTCTCGCCCAGCCGCTGGCGGGGCACCAACTGCCAGCCACGCACTCCTAAAGCCACGGGCCCACTGGGACACTGCGGGGGCAGGTGGAAGCCAGCGGCCATTGTGACACAGCGGGGCTGCACAGAAGCCACGGTGCTTTGTGACCCGTGGCTCCCAGGAGAGCCTTTGTGATGCTGGGGACCTACCCGGAAGCCTGGCTCCAGTGTGACACCAGCACAGAAGCTCGGGGAGCCCTGGAGACCGTGGGGATGCTATGGAAGCTGATGGAAGCCTGGACACCACAGTGACACTATGGAAGCTGGTGGAACCGAGGGGCCACAGTGACACTCTGGGGCCTTTTGGAAGCAACGAGACTCTGGTGGGAAGCCACGGGATGATTAATGCTGGCAGGAACCTGCTGCAGGTGGGCTCCTCTCTCCCAGCTTCCACAAGTGCTGCTAGGATGCCACTGCGGCACTGGCTTGTCACGGGCTCACGGCTTCCTTTGGGAATGGCTCTGCTGCAGGATGGCATGCTGCAGAGAATGCAGGTAGATGTTGTGCTCCCTCCTGGCATGCAGGTGGACAAGAAAGCCTGATCCAGCCCCCGCTCAGCCCATGTGTGGCTGTGGCATTGGGGCGGGGCAACTTTGGGAGCAGCCCCAGCCCTGCTGCTGGTCCCGGCTGGGCACGCAGCTGCTGGGACACAGGTGTGTCCTGATGGCCCCCGTGTACTCATTTGAGAAGGGAAGGACAGAGTGCATCAGTGAGTTTGGTGTGGCTTACATGCGGCAAGGAGAAGGTGCAGCCCAGAACTGGCTTTCACTTGGAGAAGCTTTTGCTCTTGTGGGAGCAGCTGGTGGACCTTTTCAACCGAGCTGCAAGAGTGAAAAGTGTGATGGCATGTCTCTCTGAGAAGGAAGGTTCAGTGCCGCAGCGTGTTGTGCGCAATTGATATGCTGATAAGAGAAGGGGGTGCTTTTGGACCGTTTTCCTTCCTGACACGTCTGTCTGTGGGAGCTTTAGGTGCTTGGACTCAGGGATAGCGAAGGTGTGTGAAAGTGACTGGGCTGCGAGAATCCTGTTGCAACAGGGAAGAGGGAAGGTCAGCAAATGTTTCCTGTCCTGGCACATGTCTCAGTCTGAAGTGCAGCTGGAGATGCTTCACTTCCGCCAAAGACTCTGCCAGCTTGAGAGGAGTTTGCGCTCTATGGAGTTGAGAAAGAAAGTGCGTAGGACAAGCTTGTTTCCTCCAGTTCCTAGACAGCAAAGGGGCTATGAAAGGCAGCACTGGCTTTTTGTTCTAGGAGTTTTTCTTGACAAGCAGCTGCTGGATGTTTGCAAGGGGGTTTGGGATATGCAAAAATGAGAGGGTAAGCTGGTACACTGAGCTTGAGAGCTTTTAAAAGCATATCTTCAGGGCTTTGGATGCATTTCAGAGGCTGGGAGTTCCATGCTGAGCAGCTGATGGCACAGAAGAGGTTCTAAAGAAAGAGGCCCTGCTGGAATTGCCTTTTCTTTTGCAGCCTAGAAACTGCACTGCCAACAGCAAAAACGATTCCTCCTCCCTCCCTGCAACATGCAGCATCACATTCCTTTCTGTCTCCAAGAGGCAGGATGCACAGCCGAGCTCTTCCACCCACTGCTCGCACACGACTGGAGCCGCGCCAGCCAAGCGCTTGGCTTTTTGCTGGCCACTGTCAGCGCTCATGGAAACAAGCACACGATAGCGCTGCCCACTTGCAGAAGAAGGAATCACTGCGAGGCCAGCTCGAAAGCAGCCCAAGGGCAGAGGCAACTTGGAAACTTCGCTGCTCTCAAATCAACGGTGTCAGGACAAAAAGATTTCCCTCATCTTCCCCTTGCACGTGCAGACTCCTCTTTGCACCCACACTCCAAGAGCAAGATGAACTCCTTTGCCCTAACTTGCACTTTCCTTCTCAGCTCTAGGCACCATCCTAAGGCTTCCCTCTGCCAGAGTCAGGATCCAAAGACAACGGCACCAGGGACTGCTCACACACAAAAGGCACCAGGACAAAAGGCTCCCGAGCTTGGCCTTTGCATTCCCACGGACAGCTCAACAGCTCTAAGCCAGAGAAGTGCCTGCTGGGAAGAGCCTTTAGAATCACTCTGAGCACCTCATGACAAGGAGCTGCAGCGTGTGGGGATGAATCTGCAGCAGCCTCCTGCCCCAGGGTGTCCCCCGGGAGCAGCCATGCGCCAGGCCGTGACTGCCAGCTGCACATGCAAAGGAGCCGGTGTTCCACACCACGGCTGTGCCTGGGACAGAGACACGAGTGGCCACAGAAGTGGCCATGGCACTGTCCGCACGCTGTCCCTGCTGCTTCTCGCCCAGCCGCTGGCGGGGCACCAACTGCCAGCCACGCACTCCTAAAGCCACGGGCCCACTGGGACACTGCGGGGGCAGGTGGAAGCCAGCGGCCATTGTGACACAGCGGGGCTGCACAGAAGCCACGGTGCTTTGTGACCCGTGGCTCCCAGGAGAGCCTTTGTGATGCTGGGGACCTACCCGGAAGCCTGGCTCCAGTGTGACACCAGCACAGAAGCTCGGGGAGCCCTGGAGACCGTGGGGACGCTATGGAAGCTGATGGAAGCCTGGACACCACAGTGACACTATGGAAGCTGGTGGAACCGAGGGGCCACAGTGACACTCTGGGGCCTTTTGGAAGCAACGAGACTCTGGTGGGAAGCCACGGGATGATTAATGCTGGCAGGAACCTGCTGCAGGTGGGCTCCTCTCTCCCAGCTTCCACAAGTGCTGCTAGGATGCCACTGCGGCACTGGCTTGTCACGGGCTCACGGCTTCCTTTGGGAATGGCTCTGCTGCAGGATGGCATGCTGCAGAGAATGCAGGTAGATGTTGTGCTCCCTCCTGGCATGCAGGTGGACAAGAAAGCCTGATCCAGCCCCCGCTCAGCCCATGTGTGGCTGTGGCATTGGGGCGGGGCAACTTTGGGAGCAGCCCCAGCCCTGCTGCTGGTCCCGGCTGGGCACGCAGCTGCTGGGACACAGGTGTGTCCTGATGGCCCCCGTGTACTCATTTGAGAAGGGAAGGACAGAGTGCATCAGTGAGTTTGGTGTGGCTTACATGCGGCAAGGAGAAGGTGCAGCCCAGAACTGGCTTTCACTTGGAGAAGCTTTTGCTCTTGTGGGAGCAGCTGGTGGACCTTTTCAACCGAGCTGCAAGAGTGAAAAGTGTGATGGCATGTCTCTCTGAGAAGGAAGGTTCAGTGCCGCAGCGTGTTGTGCGCAATTGATATGCTGATAAGAGAAGGGGGTGCTTTTGGACCGTTTTCCTTCCTGACACGTCTGTCTGTGGGAGCTTTAGGTGCTTGGACTCAGGGATAGCGAAGGTGTGTGAAAGTGACTGGGCTGCGAGAATCCTGTTGCAACAGGGAAGAGGGAAGGTCAGCAAATGTTTCCTGTCCTGGCACATGTCTCAGTCTGAAGTGCAGCTGGAGATGCTTCACTTCCGCCAAAGACTCTGCCAGCTTGAGAGGAGTTTGCGCTCTATGGAGTTGAGAAAGAAAGTGCGTAGGACAAGCTTGTTTCCTCCAGTTCCTAGACAGCAAAGGGGCTATGAAAGGCAGCACTGGCTTTTTGTTCTAGGAGTTTTTCTTGACAAGCAGCTGCTGGATGTTTGCAAGGGGGTTTGGGATATGCAAAAATGAGAGGGTAAGCTGGTACACTGAGCTTGAGAGCTTTTAAAAGCATATCTTCAGGGCTTTGGATGCATTTCAGAGGCTGGGAGTTCCATGCTGAGCAGCTGATGGCACAGAAGAGGTTCTAAAGAAAGAGGCCCTGCTGGAATTGCCTTTTCTTTTGCAGCCTAGAAACTGCACCGCCAACAGCAAAAACGATTCCTCCTCCCTCCCTGCAACATGCAGCATCACATTCCTTTCTGTCTCCAAGAGGCAGGATGCACAGCCGAGCTCTTCCACCCACTGCTCGCACACGACTGGAGCCGCGCCAGCCAAGCGCTTGGCTTTTTGCTGGCCACTGTCAGCGCTCATGGAAACAAGCACACGATAGCGCTGCCCACTTGCAGAAGAAGGAATCACTGCGAGGCCAGCTCGAAAGCAGCCCAAGGGCAGAGGCAACTTGGAAACTTTGCTGCTCTCAAATCAACGGTGTCAGGACAAAAAGATTTCCCTCATCTTCCCCTTGCACGTGCAGACTCCTCTTTGCACCCACACTCCAAGAGCAAGATGAACTCCTTTGCCCTAACTTGCACTTTCCTTCTCAGCTCTAGGCACCATCCTAAGGCTTCCCTCTGCCAGAGTCAGGATCCAAAGACAACGGCACCAGGGACTGCTCACACACAAAAGGCACCAGGACAAAAGGCTCCCGAGCTTGGCCTTTGCATTCCCGCGGACAGCTCAACAGCTCTAAGCCAGAGAAGTGCCTGCTGGGAAGAGCCTGTAGAATCACTCTGAGCACCTCATGACAAGGAGCTGCAGCGTGTGGGGATGAATCTGCAGCAGCCTCCTGCCCCAGGGTGTCCCCTGGGAGCAGCCATGCGCCAGGCCGTGACTGCCAGCTGCACAGCCAAAGGAGCCGGTGTTCCACACCACGGCTGTGCCTGGGACAGAGACACGAGTGGCCACAGAAGTGGCCATGGCACTGTCCGCACGCTGTCCCTGCTGCTTCTCGCCCAGCCGCTGGCGGGGCACCAACTGCCAGCCACGCACTCCTAAAGCCACGGGCCCACTGGGACACTGCAGGGGCAGGTGGAAGCCAGCGGCCATTGTGACACAGCGGGGCTGCACAGAAGCCACGGTGCTTTGTGACCCGTGGCTCCCAGGAGAGCCTTTGTGATGCTGGGGACCTACCCGGAAGCCTGGCTCCAGTGTGACACCAGCACAGAAGCTCGGGGAGCCCTGGAGACCGTGGGGACGCTATGGAAGCTGATGGAAGCCTGGACACCACAGTGACACTATGGAAGCTGGTGGAACCGAGGGGCCACAGTGACACTCTGGGGCCTTTTGGAAGCAACGAGACTCTGGTGGGAAGCCACGGGATGATTAATGCTGGCAGGAACCTGCTGCAGGTGGGCTCCTCTCTCCCAGCTTCCACAAGTGCTGCTAGGATGCCACTGCGGCACTGGCTTGTCACGGGCTCACGGCTTCCTTTGGGAATGGCTCTGCCGCAGGATGGCATGCTGCAGAGAATGCAGGTAGATGTTGTGCTCCCTCCTGGCATGCAGGTGGACAAGAAAGCCTGATCCAGCCCCCGCTCAGCCCATGTGTGGCTGTGGCATTGGGGCGGGGCAACTTTGGGAGCAGCCCCAGCCCTGCTGCTGGTCCCGGCTGGGCACGCAGCTGCTGGGACACAGGTGTGTCCTGATGGCCCCCGTGTACTCGTTTGAGAAGGGAAGGACAGAGTGCATCAGTGAGTTTGGTGTGGCTTACATGCGGCAAGGAGAAGGTGCAGCCCAGAACTGGCTTTCACTTGGAGAAGCTTTTGCTCTTGCGGGAGCAGCTGGTGGACCTTTTCAACCGAGCTGCAAGAGTGAAAAGTGTGATGGCATGTCTCTCTGAGAAGGAAGGTTCAGTGCCGCAGCGTGTTGTGCACAATTGATATGCTGATAAGAGAAGGGAGTGCTTTTGGAACGTGTTCCTTCCTGACACGTCTGTCTGTGGGAGCTTTAGGTGCTTGGACTCAGGGATAGCGAAGGTGTGTGAAAGTGACTGGGCTGCGAGAATCCTGTTGCAACAGGGAAGAGGGAAGGTCAGCAAATGTTTCCTGTCCTGGCACATGTCTCAGTCTGAAGTGCAGCTGGAGATGCTTCACTTCCGCCAAAGACTCTGCCAGCTTGAGAGGAGTTTGCGCTCTATGGAGTTGAGAAAGAAAGTGCGTAGGACAAGCTTGTTTCCTCCAGTTCCTAGACAGCAAAGGGGCTATGAAAGGCAGCACTGGCTTTTTGTTCTAGGAGTTTTTCTTGACAAGCAGCTGCTGGATGTTTGCAAGGGGGTTTGGGATATGCAAAAATGAGAGGGTAAGCTGGTACACTGAGCTTGAGAGCAAAAGCATATCTTCAGGGCTTTGGATGCATTTCAGAGGCTGGGAGTTCCATGCTGAGCAGCTGATGGCACAGAAGAGGTTCTAAAGAAAGAGGCCGTGCTGGAATTGCCTTTTCTTTTGCAGCCTAGAAACTGCACTGCCAACAGCAAAAACGATTCCTCCTCCCTCCCTGCAACATGCAGCATCACATTCCTTTCTGTCTCCAAGAGGCAGGATGCACAGCCGAGCTCTTCCACCCACTGCTCGCACACGACTGGAGCCGCGCCAGCCAAGCGCTTGGCTTTTTGCTGGCCACTGTCAGCGCTCATGGAAACAAGCACACGATAGCGCTGCCCACTTGCAGAAGAAGGAATCACTGCGAGGCCAGCTCGAAAGCAGCCCAAGGGCAGAGGCAACTTGGAAACTTCGCTGCTCTCAAATCAACGGTGTCAGGACAAAAAGATTTCCCTCATCTTCCCCTTGCACGTGCAGACTCCTCTTTGCACCCACACTCCAAGAGCAAGATGAACTCCTTTGCCCTAACTTGCACTTTCCTTCTCAGCTCTAGGCACCATCCTAAGGCTTCCCTCTGCCAGAGTCAGGATCCAAAGACAACGGCAGCAGGGACTGCTCACACACAAAAGGCACCAGGACAAAAGGCTCCCGAGCTTGGCCTTTGCATTCCCGCGGACAGCTCAACAGCTCTAAGCCAGAGAAGTGCCTGCTGGGAAGAGCCTTTAGAATCACTCCGAGCACCTCATGACAAGGAGCTGCAGCGTGTGGGGATGAATCTGCAGCAGCCTCCTGCCCCAGGGTGTCCCCTGGGAGCAGCCATGCGCCAGGCCGTGACTGCCAGCTGCACATGCAAAGGAGCCGGTGTTCCACACCACGGCTGTGCCTGGGACAGAGACACGAGTGGCCACAGAAGTGGCCATGGCACTGTCCGCACGCTGTCCCTGCTGCTTCTCGCCCAGCCGCTGGCGGGGCACCAACTGCCAGCCACGCACTCCTAAAGCCACGGGCCCACTGGGACACTGCGGGGGCTGGTGGAAGCCAGCGGCCATTGTGACACAGCGGGGCTGCACAGAAGCCACGGTGCTTTGTGACCCGTGGCTCCCAGGAGAGCCTTTGTGATGCTGGGGACCTACCCGGAAGCCTGGCTCCACTGTGACACCAGCACAGAAGCTCGGGGAGCCCTGGAGACCGTGGGGATGCTATGGAAGCTGATGGAAGCCTGGACACCACAGTGACACTATGGAACCTGGTGGAACCGAGGGGCCACAGTGACACTCTGGGGCCTTTTGGAAGCAACGAGACTCTGGTGGGAAGCCACGGGATGATTAATGCTGGCAGGAACCTGCTGCAGGTGGGCTCCTCTCTCCCAGCTTCCACAAGTGCTGCTAGGATGCCACTGCGGCACTGGCTTGTCACGGGCTCACGGCTTCCTTTGGGAATGGCTCTGCTGCAGGATGGCATGCTGCAGAGAATGCAGGTAGATGTTGTGCTCCCTCCTGGCATGCAGGTGGACAAGAAAGCCTGATCCAGCCCCCGCTCAGCCCATGTGTGGCTGTGGCATTGGGGCGGGGCAACTTTGGGAGCAGCCCCAGCCCTGCTGCTGGTCCCGGCTGGGCACGCAGCTGCTGGGACACAGGTGTGTCCTGATGGCCCCCGTGTACTCATTTGAGAAGGGAAGGACAGAGTGCATCAGTGAGTTTGGTGTGGCTTACATGCGGCAAGGAGAAGGTGCAGCCCAGAACTGGCTTTCACTTTGAGAAGCTTTTGCTCTTGTGGGAGCAGCTGGTGGACCTTTTCAACCGAGCTGCAAGAGTGAAAAGTGTGATGGCATGTCTATCTGAGAAGGAAGGTTCCGTGCCGCAGCGTGTTGTGCACAATTGATATGCTGATAAGAGAAGGGAGTGCTTTTGGAACGTGTTCCTTCCTGACACGTCTGTCTGTGGGAGCTTTAGGTGCTTGGACTCAGGGATAGCGAAGGTGTGTGAAAGTGACTGGGCTGCGAGAATCCTGTTGCAACAGGGAAGAGGGAAGGTCAGCAAATGTTTCCTGTCCTGGCACATGTCTCAGTCTGAAGTGCAGCTGGAGATGCTTCACTTCCGCCAAAGACTCTGCCAGCTTGAGAGGAGTTTGCGCTCTATGGAGTTGAGAAAGAAAGTGCGTAGGACAAGCTTGTTTCCTCCAGTTCCTAGACAGCAAAGGGGCTATGAAAGGCAGCACTGGCTTTTTGTTCTAGGAGTTTTTCTTGACAAGCAGCTGCTGGATGTTTGGAAGGGGGTTTGGGATATGCAAAAATGAGAGGGTAAGCTGGTACACTGAGCTTGAGAGCTTTTAAAAGCATATCTTCAGGGCTTTGGATGCATTTCAGAGGCTGGGAGTTCCATGCTGAGCAGCTGATGGCACAGAAGAGGTTCTAAAGAAAGAGGCCCTGCTGGAATTGCCTTTTCTTTTGCAGCCTAGAAACTGCACAGCCAACAGCAAAAACGATTCCTCCTCCCTCCCTGCAACATGCAGCATCACATTCCTTTCTGTCCCCAAGAGGCAGGATGCACAGCCGAGCTCTTCCACCCACTGCTCGCACACGACTGGGGCCGCGCCAGCCAAGCGCTTGGCTTTTTGCTGGCCACTGTCAGCGCTCATGGAAACAAGCACACGATAGCGCTGCCCACTTGCAGAAGAAGGAATCACTGCGAGGCCAGCTCGAAAGCAGCCCAAGGGCAGAGGCAACTTGGAAACTTCGCTGCTCTCAAATCAACGGTGTCAGGACAAAAAGATTTCCCTCATCTTCCCCTTGCACGTGCAGACTCCTCTTTGCACCCACACTCCAAGAGCAAGATGAACTCCTTTGCCCTAACTTGCACTTTCCTTCTCAGCTCTAGGCACCATCCTAAGGCTTCCCTCTGCCAGAGTCAGGATCCAAAGACAACGGCACCAGGGACTGCTCACACACAAAAGGCACCAGGACAAAAGGCTCCCGAGCTTGGCCTTTGCATTCCCGCGGACAGCTCAACAGCTCTAAGCCAGAGAAGTGCCTGCTGGGAAGAGCCTTTAGAATCACTCTGAGCACCTCATGACAAGGAGCTGCAGCGTGTGGGGATGAATCTGCAGCAGCCTCCTGCCCCAGGGTGTCCCCCGGGAGCAGCCATGCGCCAGGCCGTGACTGCCAGCTGCACAGCCAAAGGAGCCGGTGTTCCACACCACGGCTGTGCCTGGGACAGAGACACGAGTGGCCACAGAAGTGGCCATGGCACTGTCCGCACGCTGTCCCTGCTGCTTCTCGCCCAGCCGCTGGCGGGGCACCAACTGCCAGCCACGCACTCCTAAAGCCACCGGCCCACTGGGACACTGCGGGGGCAGGTGGAAGCCAGCGGCCATTGTGACACAGCGGGGCTGCACAGAAGCCACGGTGCTTTGTGACCCGTGGCTCCCAGGAGAGCCTTTGTGATGCTGGGGACCTACCCGGAAGCCTGGCTCCAGTGTGACACCAGCACAGAAGCTCGGGGAGCCCTGGAGACCGTGGGGATGCTATGGAAGCTGATGGAAGCCTGGACACCACAGTGACACTATGGAAGCTGGTGGAACCGAGGGGCCACAGTGACACTCTGGGGCCTTTTGGAAGCAACGAGACTCTGGTGGGAAGCCACGGGATGATTAATGCTGGCAGGAACCTGCTGCAGGTGGGCTCCTCTCTCCCAGCTTCCACAAGTGCTGCTAGGATGCCACTGCGGCACTGGCTTGTCACGGGCTCACGGCTTCCTTTGGGAATGCCTCTGCTGCAGGATGGCATGCTGCAGAGAATGCAGGTAGATGTTGTGCTCCCTCCTGGCATGCAGGTGGACAAGAAAGCCTGATCCAGCCCCCGCTCAGCCCATGTCTGGCTGTGGCATTGGGGCGGGGCAACTTTGGGAGCAGCCCCAGCCCTGCTGCTGGTCCCGGCTGGGCACGCAGCTGCTGGGACACAGGTGTGTCCTGATGGCCCCCGTGTACTCGTTTGAGAAGGGAAGGACAGAGTGCATCAGTGAGTTTGGTGTGGCTTACATGCGGCAAGGAGAAGGTGCAGCCCAGAACTGGCTTTCACTTTGAGAAGCTTTTGCTCTTGCGGGAGCAGCTGGTGGACCTTTTCAACCGAGCTGCAAGAGTGAAAAGTGTGATGGCATGTCTCTCTGAGAAGGAAGGTTCCGTGCCGCAGCGTGTTGTGCACAATTGATATGCTGATAAGAGAAGGGAGTGCTTTTGGAACGTGTTCCTTCCTGACACGTCTGTCTGTGGGAGCTTTAGGTGCTTGGACTCAGGGATAGCGAAGGTGTGTGAAAGTGACTGGGCTGCGAGAATCCTGTTGCAACAGGGAAGAGGGAAGGTCAGCAAATGTTTCCTGTCCTGGCACATGTCTCAGTCTGAAGTGCAGCTGGAGATGCTTCACTTCCGCCAAAGACTCTGCCAGCTTGAGAGGAGTTTGCGCTCTATGGAGTTGAGAAAGAAAGTGCGTAGGACAAGCTTGTTTCCTCCAGTTCCTAGACAGCAAAGGGGCTATGAAAGGCAGCACTGGCTTTTTGTTCTAGGAGTTTTTCTTGACAAGCAGCTGCTGGATGTTTGCAAGGGGGTTTGGGATATGCAAAAATGAGAGGGTAAGCTGGTACACTGAGCTTGAGAGCTTTTAAAAGCATATCTTCAGGGCTTTGGATGCATTTCAGAGGCTGGGAGTTCCATGCTGAGCAGCTGATGGCACAGAAGAGGTTCTAAAGAAAGAGGCCCTGCTGGAATTGCCTTTTCTTTTGCAGCCTAGAAACTGCACAGCCAACAGCAAAAACGATTCCTCCTCCCTCCCTGCAACATGCAGCATCACATTCCTTTCTGTCTCCAAGAGGCAGGATGCACAGCCGAGCTCTTCCACCCACTGCTCGCACACGACTGGAGCCGCGCCAGCCAAGCACTTGGCTTTTTCCTGGCCACTGTCAGCGCTCATGGAAACAAGCACACGATAGCGCTGCCCACTTGCAGAAGAAGGAATCACTGCGAGGCCAGCTCGAAAGCAGCCCAAGGGCAGAGGCAACTTGGAAACTTCGCTGCTCTCAAATCAACGGTGTCAGGACAAAAAGATTTCCCTCATCTTCCCCTTGCACGTGCAGACTCCTCTTTGCACCCACACTCCAAGAGCAAGATGAACTCCTTTGCCCTAACTTGCACTTTCCTTCTCAGCTCTAGGCACCATCCTAAGGCTTCCCTCTGCCAGAGTCAGGATCCAAAGACAACGGCACCAGGGACTGCTCACACACAAAAGGCACCAGGACAAAAGGCTCCCAAGCTTGGCCTTTGCATTCCCGCGGACAGCTCAACAGCTCTAAGCCAGAGAAGTGCCTGCTGGGAAGAGCCTTTAGAATCACTCTGAGCACCTCATGACAAGGAGCTGCAGCGTGTGGGGATGAATCTGCAGCAGCCTCCTGCCCCAGGGTGTCCCCCGGGAGCAGCCATGCGCCAGGCCGTGACTGCCAGCTGCACATGCAAAGGAGCCGGTGTTCCACACCACGGCTGTGCCTGGGACAGAGACACGAGTGGCCACAGAAGTGGCCATGGCACTGTCCGCACGCTGTCCCTGCTGCTTCTCGCCCAGCCGCTGGCGGGGCACCAACTGCCAGCCACGCACTCCTAAAGCCACGGGCCCACTGGGACACTGCGGGGGCAGGTGGAAGCCAGCGGCCATTGTGACACAGCGGGGCTGCACAGAAGCCACGGTGCTTTGTGACCCGTGGCTCCCAGGAGAGCCTTTGTGATGCTGGGGACCTACCCGGAAGCCTGGCTCCACTGTGACACCAGCACAGAAGCTCGGGGAGCCCTGCAGACCGTGGGGACGCTATGGAAGCTGATGGAAGCCTGGGCACCACAGTGACGCTACGGAACCTGGTGGAACCGAGGGGCCACAGTGACACTCTGGGGCCTTTTGGAAGCAACGAGACCCTGGTGGGAAGCCACGGGATGATTAATGCTGGCAGGAACCTGCTGCAGGTGGGCTCCTCTCTCCCAGCTTCCACAAGTGCTGCTAGGATGCCACTGCGGCACTGGCTTGTCACGGGCTCACGGCTTCCTTTGGGAATGGCTCTGCTGCAGGATGGCATGCTGCAGAGAATGCAGGTAGATGTTGTGCTCCCTCCTGGCATGCAGGTGGACAAGAAAGCCTGATCCAGCCCCCGCTCAGCCCATGTGTGGCTGTGGCATTGGGGCGGGGCAACTTTGGGAGCAGCCCCAGCCCTGCTGCTGGTCCCGGCTGGGCACGCAGCTGCCGGGACACAGGTGTGTCCTGATGGCCCCCGTGTACTCATTTGAGAAGGGAAGGACAGAGTGCATCAGTGAGTTTGGTGTGGCTTACATGCGGCAAGGAGAAGGTGCAGCCCAGAACTGGCTTTCACTTTGAGAAGCTTTTGCTCTTGTGGGAGCAGCTGGTGGACCTTTTCAACCGAGCTGCAAGAGTGAAAAGTGTGATGGCATGTCTATCTGAGAAGGAAGGTTCCGTGCCGCAGCGTGTTGTGCACAATTGATATGCTGATAAGAGAAGGGAGTGCTTTTGGAACGTGTTCCTTCCTGACACGTCTGTCTGTGGGAGCTTTAGGTGCTTGGACTCAGGGATAGCGAAGGTGTGTGAAAGTGACTGGGCTGCGAGAATCCTGTTGCAACAGGGAAGAGGGAAGGTCAGCAAATGTTTCCTGTCCTGGCACATGTCTCAGTCTGAAGTGCAGCTGGAGATGCTTCACTTCCGCCAAAGACTCTGCCAGCTTGAGAGGAGTTTGCGCTCTATGGAGTTGAGAAAGAAAGTGCGTAGGACAAGCTTGTTTCCTCCAGTTCCTAGACAGCAAAGGGGCTATGAAAGGCAGCACTGGCTTTTTGTTCTAGGAGTTTTTCTTGACAAGCAGCTGCTGGATGTTTGCAAGGGGGTTTGGGATATGCAAAAAGGAGAGGGTAAGCTGGTACACTGAGCTTGAGAGCTTTTAAAAGCATATCTTCAGGGCTTTGGATGCATTTCAGAGGCTGGGAGTTCCATGCTGAGCAGCTGATGGCACAGAAGAGGTTCTAAAGAAAGAGGCCCTGCTGGAATTGCCTTTTCTTTTGCAGCCTAGAAACTGCACCGCCAACAGCAAAAACGATTCCTCCTCCCTCCCTGCAACATGCAGCATCACATTCCTTTCTGTCTCCAAGAGGCAGGATGCACAGCCGAGCTCTTCCACCCACTGCTCGCACACGACTGGGGCCGCGCCAGCCAAGCGCTTGGCTTTTTGCTGGCCACTGTCAGCGCTCATGGAAACAAGCACACGATAGCGCTGCCCACTTGCAGAAGAAGGAATCACTGCGAGGCCAGCTCGAAAGCAGCCCAAGGGCAGAGGCAACTTGGAAACTTCGCTGCTCTCAAATCAACGGTGTCAGGACAAAAAGATTTCCCTCATCTTCCCCTTGCACGTGCAGACTCCTCTTTGCACCCACACTCCAAGAGCAAGATGAACTCCTTTGCCCTAACTTGCACTTTCCTTCTCAGCTCTAGGCACCATCCTAAGGTTTCCCTCTGCCAGAGTCAGGATCCAAAGACAACGGCACCAGGGACTGCTCACACACAAAAGGCACCAGGACAAAAGGCTCCCGAGCTTGGCCTTTGCATTCCCGCGGACAGCTCAACAGCTCTAAGCCAGAGAAGTGCCTGCTGGGAAGAGCCTTTAGAATCACTCTGAGCACCTCATGACAAGGAGCTGCAGCGTGTGGGGATGAATCTGCAGCAGCCTCCTGCCCCAGGGTGTCCCCCGGGAGCAGCCATGCACCAGGCCGTGACTGCCAGCTGCACATGCAAAGGAGCCGGTGTTCCACACCACGGCTGTGCCTGGGACAGAGACACGAGTGGCCACAGAAGTGGCCATGGCACTGTCCGCACGCTGTCCCTGCTGCTTCTCGCCCAGCCACTGGCGGGGCACCAACTGCCAGCCACGCACTCCTAAAGCCACGGGCCCACTGGGACACTGCGGGGGCTGGTGGAAGCCAGCGGCCATTGTGACACAGCGGGGCTGCACAGAAGCCACGGTGCTTTGTGACCCGTGGCTCCCAGGAGAGCCTTTGTGATGCTGGGGACCTACCCGGAAGCCTGGCTCCAGTGTGACACCAGCACAGAAGCTCGGGGAGCCCTGGAGACCGTGGGGATGCTATGGAAGCTGATGGAAGCCTGGACACCACAGTGACACTATGGAAGCTGGTGGAACCGAGGGGCCACAGTGACACTCTGGGGCCTTTTGGAAGCAACGAGACTCTGGTGGGAAGCCACGGGATGATTAATGCTGGCAGGAACCTGCTGCAGGTGGGCTCCTCTCTCCCAGCTTCCACAAGTGCTGCTAGGATGCCACTGCGGCACTGGCTTGTCACGGGCTCACGGCTTCCTTTGGGAATGGCTCTGCTGCAGGATGGCATGCTGCAGAGAATGCAGGTAGATGTTGTGCTCCCTCCTGGCATGCAGGTGGACAAGAAAGCCTGATCCAGCCCCCGCTCAGCCCATGTGTGGCTGTGGCATTGGGGCGGGGCAACTTTGGGAGCAGCCCCAGCCCTGCTGCTGGTCCCGGCTGGGCACGCAGCTGCCGGGACACAGGTGTGTCCTGATGGCCCCCGTGTACTCATTTGAGAAGGGAAGGACAGAGTGCATCAGTGAGTTTGGTGTGGCTTACATGCGGCAAGGAGAAGGTGCAGCCCAGAACTGGCTTTCACTTTGAGAAGCTTTTGCTCTTGTGGGAGCAGCTGGTGGACCTTTTCAACCGAGCTGCAAGAGTGAAAAGTGTGATGGCATGTCTATCTGAGAAGGAAGGTTCCGTGCCGCAGCGTGTTGTGCACAATTGATATGCTGATAAGAGAAGGGAGTGCTTTTGGAACGTGTTCCTTCCTGACACGTCTGTCTGTGGGAGCTTTAGGTGCTTGGACTCAGGGATAGCGAAGGTGTGTGAAAGTGACTGGGCTGCGAGAATCCTGTTGCAACAGGGAAGAGGGAAGGTCAGCAAATGTTTCCTGTCCTGGCACATGTCTCAGTCTGAAGTGCAGCTGGAGATGCTTCACTTCCGCCAAAGACTCTGCCAGCTTGAGAGGAGTTTGCGCTCTATGGAGTTGAGAAAGAAAGTGCGTAGGACAAGCTTGTTTCCTCCAGTTCCTAGACAGCAAAGGGGCTATGAAAGGCAGCACTGGCTTTTTGTTCTAGGAGTTTTTCTTGACAAGCAGCTGCTGGATGTTTGCAAGGGGGTTTGGGATATGCAAAAAGGAGAGGGTAAGCTGGTACACTGAGCTTGAGAGCTTTTAAAAGCATATCTTCAGGGCTTTGGATGCATTTCAGAGGCTGGGAGTTCCATGCTGAGCAGCTGATGGCACAGAAGAGGTTCTAAAGAAAGAGGCCCTGCTGGAATTGCCTTTTCTTTTGCAGCCTAGAAACTGCACCGCCAACAGCAAAAACGATTCCTCCTCCCTCCCTGCAACATGCAGCATCACATTCCTTTCTGTCTCCAAGAGGCAGGATGCACAGCCGAGCTCTTCCACCCACTGCTCGCACACGACTGGGGCCGCGCCAGCCAAGCGCTTGGCTTTTTGCTGGCCACTGTCAGCGCTCATGGAAACAAGCACACGATAGCGCTGCCCACTTGCAGAAGAAGGAATCACTGCGAGGCCAGCTCGAAAGCAGCCCAAGGGCAGAGGCAACTTGGAAACTTCGCTGCTCTCAAATCAACGGTGTCAGGACAAAAAGATTTCCCTCATCTTCCCCTTGCACGTGCAGACTCCTCTTTGCACCCACACTCCAAGAGCAAGATGAACTCCTTTGCCCTAACTTGCACTTTCCTTCTCAGCTCTAGGCACCATCCTAAGGCTTCCCTCTGCCAGAGTCAGGATCCAAAGACAACGGCACCAGGGACTGCTCACACACAAAAGGCACCAGGACAAAAGGCTCCCGAGCTTGGCCTTTGCATTCCCGCGGACAGCTCAACAGCTCTAAGCCAGAGAAGTGCCTGCTGGGAAGAGCCTTTAGAATCACTCTGAGCACCTCATGACAAGGAGCTGCAGCGTGTGGGGATGAATCTGCAGCAGCCTCCTGCCCCAGGGTGTCCCCCGGGAGCAGCCATGCACCAGGCCGTGACTGCCAGCTGCACATGCAAAGGAGCCGGTGTTCCACACCACGGCTGTGCCTGGGACAGAGACACGAGTGGCCACAGAAGTGGCCATGGCACTGTCCGCACGCTGTCCCTGCTGCTTCTCGCCCAGCCACTGGCGGGGCACCAACTGCCAGCCACGCACTCCTAAAGCCACGGGCCCACTGGGACACTGCGGGGGCTGGTGGAAGCCAGCGGCCATTGTGACACAGCGGGGCTGCACAGAAGCCACGGTGCTTTGTGACCCGTGGCTCCCAGGAGAGCCTTTGTGATGCTGGGGACCTACCCGGAAGCCTGGCTCCAGTGTGACACCAGCACAGAAGCTCGGGGAGCCCTGGAGACCGTGGGGATGCTATGGAAGCTGATGGAAGCCTGGACACCACAGTGACACTATGGAACCTGGTGGAACCGAGGGGCCACAGTGACACTCTGGGGCCTTTTGGAAGCAACGAGACTCTGGTGGGAAGCCACGGGATGATTAATGCTGGCAGGAACCTGCTGCAGGTGGGCTCCTCTCTCCCAGCTTCCACAAGTGCTGCTAGGATGCCACTGCGGCACTGGCTTGTCACGGGCTCACGGCTTCCTTTGGGAATGGCTCTGCTGCAGGATGGCATGCTGCAGAGAATGCAGGTAGATGTTGTGCTCCCTCCTGGCATGCAGGTGGACAAGAAAGCCTGATCCAGCCCCCGCTCAGCCCATGTGTGGCTGTGGCATTGGGGCGGGGCAACTTTGGGAGCAGCCCCAGCCCTGCTGCTGGTCCCGGCTGGGCACGCAGCTGCTGGGACACAGGTGTGTCCTGATGGCCCCCGTGTACTCATTTGAGAAGGGAAGGACAGAGTGCATCAGTGAGTTTGGTGTGGCTTACATGCGGCAAGGAGAAGGTGCAGCCCAGAACTGGCTTTCACTTGGAGAAGCTTTTGCTCTTGTGGGAGCAGCTGGTGGACCTTTTCAACCGAGCTGCAAGAGTGAAAAGTGTGATGGCATGTCTATCTGAGAAGGAAGGTTCCGTGCCGCAGCGTGTTGTGCACAATTGATATGCTGATAAGAGAAGGGAGTGCTTTTGGAACGTGTTCCTTCCTGACACGTCTGTCTGTGGGAGCTTTAGGTGCTTGGACTCAGGGATAGCGAAGGTGTGTGAAAGTGACTGGGCTGCGAGAATCCTGTTGCAACAGGGAAGAGGGAAGGTCAGCAAATGTTTCCTGTCCTGGCACATGTCTCAGTCTGAAGTGCAGCTGGAGATGCTTCACTTCCGCCAAAGACTCTGCCAGCTTGAGAGGAGTTTGCGCTCTATGGAGTTGAGAAAGAAATTGCGTATCACCAGCTTGTTTCCTCCAGTTCCTAGACAGCAAAGGGGCTATGAAAGGCAGCACTGGCTTTTTGTTCTAGGAGTTTTTCTTGACAAGCAGTTGCTGGATGTTTGCAAGGGGGTTTGGGATATGCAAAAATGAGAGGGTAAGCTGGTACACTGAGCTTGAGAGCTTTTAAAAGCATATCTTCAGGGCTTTGGATGCATTTCAGAGGCTGGGAGTTCCATGCTGAGCAGCTGATGGCACAGAAGAGGTTCTAAAGAAAGAGGCCCTGCTGGAATTGCCTTTTCTTTTGCAGCCTAGAAACTGCACCGCCAACAGCAAAAACGATTCCTCCTCCCTCCCTGCAACATGCAGCATCACATTCCTTTCTGTCTCCAAGAGGCAGGATGCACAGCCGAGCTCTTCCACCCACTGCTCGCACACGACTGGGGCCGCGCCAGCCAAGCGCTTGGCTTTTTGCTGGCCACTGTCAGCGCTCATGGAAACAAGCACACGATAGCGCTGCCCACTTGCAGAAGAAGGAATCACTGCGAGGCCAGCTCGAAAGCAGCCCAAGGGCAGAGGCAACTTGGAAACTTCGCTGCTCTCAAATCAACGGTGTCAGGACAAAAAGATTTCCCTCATCTTCCCCTTGCACGTGCAGACTCCTCTTTGCACCCACACTCCAAGAGCAAGATGAACTCCTTTGCCCTAACTTGCACTTTCCTTCTCAGCTCTAGGCACCATCCTAAGGCTTCCCTCTGCCAGAGTCAGGATCCAAAGACAACGGCACCAGGGACTGCTCACACACAAAAGGCACCAGGACAAAAGGCTCCCGGGCTTGGCCTTTGCATTCCCGCGGACAGCTCAACAGCTCTAAGCCAGAGAAGTGCCTGCTGGGAAGAGCCTTTAGAATCACTCTGAGCACCTCATGACAAGGAGCTGCAGCGTGTGGGGATGAATCTGCAGCAGCCTCCTGCCCCAGGGTGTCCCCCGGGAGCAGCCATGCGCCAGGCCGTGACTGCCAGCTGCACATGCAAAGGAGCCGGTGTTCCACACCACGGCTGTGCCTGGGACAGAGACACGAGTGGCCACAGAAGTGGCCATGGCACTGTCCGCACGCTGTCCCTGCTGCTTCTCGCCCAGCCGCTGGCGGGGCACCAACTGCCAGCCACGCACTCCTAAAGCCACGGGCCCACTGGGACACTGCGGGGGCTGGTGGAAGCCAGCGGCCATTGTGACACAGCGGGGCTGCACAGAAGCCACGGTGCTTTGTGACCCGTGGCTCCCAGGAGAGCCTTTGTGATGCTGGGGACCTACCCGGAAGCCTGGCTCCACTGTGACACCAGCACAGAAGCTCGGGGAGCCCTGGAGACCGTGGGGACGCTATGGAAGCTGATGGAAGCCTGGGCACCACAGTGACGCTACGGAACCTGGTGGAACCAAGGGGCCACAGTGACACTCTGGGGCCTTTTGGAAGCAACGAGACCCTGGTGGGAAGCCACGGGATGATTAATGCTGGCAGGAACCTGCTGCAGGTGGGCTCCTCTCTCCCAGCTTCCACAAGTGCTGCTAGGATGCCACTGCGGCACTGGCTTGTCACGGGCTCACGGCTTCCTTTGGGAATGCCTCTGCTGCAGGATGGCATGCTGCAGAGAATGCAGGTAGATGTTGTGCTCCCTCCTGGCATGCAGGTGGACAAGAAAGCCTGATCCAGCCCCCGCTCAGCCCATGTGTGGCTGTGGCATTGGGGCGGGGCAACTTTGGGAGCAGCCCCAGCCCTGCTGCTGGTCCCGGCTGGGCACGCAGCTGCTGGGACACAGGTGTGTCCTGATGGCCCCCGTGTACTCGTTTGAGAAGGGAAGGACAGAGTGCATCAGTGAGTTTGGTGTGGCTTACATGCGGCAAGGAGAAGGTGCAGCCCAGAACTGGCTTTCACTTCGAGAAGCTTTTGCTCTTGCGGGAGCAGCTGGTGGACCTTTTCAACCGAGTTGCAAGAGTGAAAAGTGTGATGGCATGTCTCTCTGAGAAGGAAGGTTCAGTGCCGCAGCGTGTTGTGCACAACGTATATGCTGATAAGAGAAGGGGGTGCTTTTGGAACATGTTCCTTCCTGACACGTCTGTCTGTGGGAGCTTTAGGTGCTTGGACTCAGGGATAGCGAAGGTGTGTGAAAGTGACTGGGCTGCGAGAATCCTGTTGCAACAGGGAAGAGGGAAGGTCAGCAAATGTTTCCTGTCCTGGCACATGTCTCAGTCTGAAGTGCAGCTGGAGATGCTTCACTTCTGCCAAGGACGCTGCCAGCTTGAGAGAAGGATGCGCTCTATGGAGTTGAGAAAGAAAGTGCGTATCACCAGCTTGTTTCCTCCGGTTCCTAGACAGCAAAGGGGCTATGAAAGGCAGCACTGGCTTTTTGTTCTAGGAGTTTTTCTTGACAAGCAGCTGCTGGATGTTTGCAAGGGGGTTTGGGATATGCAAAAATGAGAGGGTAAGCTGGTACACTGAGCTTGAGAGCTTTTAAAAGCATATCTTCAGGGCTTTGGATGCATTTCAGAGGCTGGGAGTTCCATGCTGAGCAGCTGATGGCACAGAAGAGGTTCTAAAGAAAGAGGCCGTGCTGGAATTGCCTTTTCTTTTGCAGCCTAGAAACTGCACAGCCAACAGCAAAAACGATTCCTCCTCCCTCCCTGCAACATGCAGCATCACATTCCTTTCTGTCCCCAAGAGGCAGGATGCACAGCCGAGCTCTTCCACCCACTGCTCGCACACGACTGGGGCCGCGCCAGCCAAGCGCTTGGCTTTTTCCTGGCCACTGTCAGCGCTCATGGAAACAAGCACAGGATAGCGCTGCCCACTTCCAGAAGAAGGAATCACTGCGAGGCCAGCTCGAAAGCAGCCCAAGGGCAGAGGCAACTTGGAAACTTCGCTGCTCTCAAATCAACGGTGTCAGGACAAAAAGATTTCCCTCATCTTCCCCTTGCACGTGCAGACTCCTCTTTGCACCCACACTCCAAGAGCAAGATGAACTCCTTTGCCCTAACTTGCACTTTCCTTCTCAGCTCTAGGCACCATCCTAAGGCTTCCCTCTGCCAGAGTCAGGATCCAAAGACAATGGCACCAGGGACTGCTCACACACAAAAGGCACCAGGACAAAAGGCTCCCGAGCTTGGCCTTTGCATTCCCGCGGACAGCTCAACAGCTCTAAGCCAGAGAAGTGCCTGCTGGGAAGAGCCTTTAGAATCACTCTGAGCACCTCATGACAAGGAGCTGCAGCGTGTGGGGATGAATCTGCAGCAGCCTCCTGCCCCAGGGTGTCCCCCGGGAGCAGCCATGCGCCAGGCCGTGACTGCCAGCTGCACAGCCAAAGGAGCCGGTGTTCCACACCACGGCTGTGCCTGGGACAGAGACACGAGTGGCCACAGAAGTGGCCATGGCACTGTCCACACGCTGTCCCTGCTGCTTCTCGCCCAGCCGCTGGCGGGGCACCAACTGCCAGCCACGCACTCCTAAAGCCACGGGCCCACTGGGACACTGCGGGGGCTGGTGGAAGCCAGCGGCCATTGTGACACAGCGGGGCTGCACAGAAGCCACGGTGCTTTGTGACCCGTGGCTCCCAGGAGAGCCTTTGTGATGCTGGGGACCTACCCGGAAGCCTGGCTCCACTGTGACACCAGCACAGAAGCTCGGGGAGCCCTGCAGACCGTGGGGACGCTATGGAAGCTGATGGAAGCCTGGCTCCACTGTGACACCAGCACAGAAGCTCGGGGAGCCCTGCAGACCGTGGGGACGCTATGGAAGCTGATGGAAGCCTGGGCACCACAGTGACGCTACGGAACCTGGTGGAACCGAGGGGCCACAGTGACACTCTGGGGCCTTTTGGAAGCAACGAGACCCTGGTGGGAAGCCACGGGATGATTAATGCTGGCAGGAACCTGCTGCAGGTGGGCTCCTCTCTCCCAGCTTCCACAAGTGCTGCTAGATTGCCACTGCGGCACTGGCTTGTCACGGGCTCACGGCTTCCTTTGGGAATGGCTCTGCTGCAGGATGGCATGCTGCAGAGAATGCAGGTAGATGTTGTGCTCCCTCCTGGCATGCAGGTGGACAAGAAAGCCTGATCCAGCCCCCGCTCAGCCCATGTGTGGCTGTGGCATTGGGGCGGGGCAACTTTGGGAGCAGCCCCAGCCCTGCTGCTGGTCCCGGCTGGGCACGCAGCTGCTGGGACACAGGTGTGTCCTGATGGCCCCCGTGTACTCGTTTGAGAAGGGAAGGACAGAGTGCATCAGTGAGTTTGGTGTGGCTTACATGCGGCAAGGAGAAGGTGCAGCCCAGAACTGGCTTTCACTTTGAGAAGCTTTTGCTCTTGCGGGAGCAGCTGGTGGACCTTTTCAACCGAGTTGCAAGAGTGAAAAGTGTGATGGCATGTCTCTCTGAGAAGGAAGGTTCAGTGCCGCAGCGTGTTGTGCACAACGTATATGCTGATAAGAGAAGGGGGTGCTTTTGGAACGTGTTCCTTCCTGACACGTCTGTCTGTGGGAGCTTTAGGTGCTTGGACTCAGGGATAGCGAAGGTGTGTGAAAGTGACTGGGCTGCGAGAATCCTGTTGCAACAGGGAAGAGGGAAGGTCAGCAAATGTTTCCTGTCCTGGCACATGTCTCAGTCTGAAGTGCAGCTGGAGATGCTTCACTTCTGCCAAGGACGCTGCCAGCTTGAGAGAAGGATGCGCTCTATGGAGTTGAGAAAGAAAGTGCGTATCACCAGCTTGTTTCCTCCAGTTCCTAGACAGCAAAGGGGCTATGAAAGGCAGCACTGGCTTTTTGTTCTAGGAGTTTTTCTTGACAAGCAGCTGCTGGATGTTTGCAAGGGGGTTTGGGATATGCAAAAATGAGAGGGTAAGCTGGTACACTGAGCTTGAGAGCTTTTAAAAGCATATCTTCAGGGCTTTGGATGCATTTCAGAGGCTGGGAGTTCCATGCTGAGCAGCTGATGGCACAGAAGAGGTTCTAAAGAAAGAGGCCCTGCTGGAATTGCCTTTTCTTTTGCAGCCTAGAAACTGCACAGCCAACAGCAAAAACGATTCCTCCTCCCTCCCTGCAACATGCAGCATCACATTCCTTTCTGTCCCCAAGAGGCAGGATGCACAGCCGAGCTCTTCCACCCACTGCTCGCACACGACTGGGGCCGCGCCAGCCAAGCGCTTGGCTTTTTCCTGGCCACTGTCAGCGCTCATGGAAACAAGCACACGATAGCGCTGCCCACTTGCAGAAGAAGGAATCACTGCGAGGCCAGCTCGAAAGCAGCCCAAGGGCAGAGGCAACTTGGAAACTTCGCTGCTCTCAAATCAACGGTGTCAGGACAAAAAGATTTCCCTCATCTTCCCCTTGCACGTGCAGACTCCTCTTTGCACCCACACTCCAAGAGCAAGATGAACTCCTTTGCCCTAACTTGCACTTTCCTTCTCAGCTCTAGGCACCATCCTAAGGCTTCCCTCTGCCAGAGTCAGGATCCAAAGACAACGGCACCAGGGACTGCTCACACACAAAAGGCACCAGGACAAAAGGCTCCCGAGCTTGGCCTTTGCATTCCCGCGGACAGCTCAACAGCTCTAAGCCAGAGAAGTGCCTGCTGGGAAGAGCCTTTAGAATCACTCTGAGCACCTCATGACAAGGAGCTGCAGCGTGTGGGGATGAATCTGCAGCAGCCTCCTGCCCCAGGGTGTCCCCCGGGAGCAGCCATGCGCCAGGCCGTGACTGCCAGCTGCACATGCAAAGGAGCCGGTGTTCCACACCACGGCTGTGCCTGGGACAGAGACACGAGTGGCCACAGAAGTGGCCATGGCACTGTCCGCACGCTGTCCCTGCTGCTTCTCGCCCAGCCGCTGGCGGGGCACCAACTGCCAGCCACGCACTCCTAAAGCCACGGGCCCACTGGGACACTGCGGGGGCAGGTGGAAGCCAGCGGCCATTGTGACACAGCGGGGCTGCACAGAAGCCACGGTGCTTTGTGACCCGTGGCTCCCAGGAGAGCCTTTGTGATGCTGGGGACCTACCCGGAAGCCTGGCTCCACTGTGACACCAGCACAGAAGCTCGGGGAGCCCTGGAGACCGTGGGGACGCTATGGAAGCTGATGGAAGCCTGGCTCCACTGTGACACCAGCACAGAAGCTCGTGGAGCCCTGGAGACCGTGGGGACGCTATGGAAGCTGATGGAAGCCTGGGCACCACAGTGACGCTACGGAACCTGGTGGAACCGAGGGGCCACAGTGACACTCTGGGGCCTTTTGGAAGCAACGAGACCCTGGTGGGAAGCCACGGGATGATTAATGCTGGCAGGAACCTGCTGCAGGTGGGCTCCTCTCTCCCAGCTTCCACAAGTGCTGCTAGGATGCCACTGCGGCACTGGCTTGTCACGGGCTCACGGCTTCCTTTGGGAATGCCTCTGCTGCAGGATGGCATGCTGCAGAGAATGCAGGTAGATGTTGTGCTCCCTCCTGGCATGCAGGTGGACAAGAAAGCCTGATCCAGCCCCCGCTCAGCCCATGTGTGGCTGTGGCATTGGGGCGGGGCAACTTTGGGAGCAGCCCCAGCCCTGCTGCTGGTCCCGGCTGGGCACGCAGCTGCTGGGACACAGGTGTGTCCTGATGGCCCCCGTGTACTCGTTTGAGAAGGGAAGGACAGAGTGCATCAGTGAGTTTGGTGTGGCTTACATGCGGCAAGGAGAAGGTGCAGCCCAGAACTGGCTTTCACTTCGAGAAGCTTTTGCTCTTGCGGGAGCAGCTGGTGGACCTTTTCAACCGAGTTGCAAGAGTGAAAAGTGTGATGGCATGTCTCTCTGAGAAGGAAGGTTCAGTGCCGCAGCGTGTTGTGCGCAATTGATATGCTGATAAGAGAAGGGGGTGCTTTTGGACCGTTTTCCTTCCTGACACGTCTGTCTGTGGGAGCTTTAGGTGCTTGGACTCAGGGATAGCGAAGGTGTGTGAAAGTGACTGGGCTGCGAGAATCCTGTTGCAACAGGGAAGAGGGAAGGTCAGCAAATGTTTCCTGTCCTGGCACATGTCTCAGTCTGAAGTGCAGCTGGAGATGCTTCACTTCTGCCAAGGACGCTGCCAGCTTGAGAGAAGGATGCGCTCTATGGAGTTGAGAAAGAAAGTGCGTATCACCAGCTTGTTTCCTCCAGTTCCTAGACAGCAAAGGGGCTATGAAAGGCAGCACTGGCTTTTTGTTCTAGGAGTTTTTCTTGACAAGCAGCTGCTGGATGTTTGGAAGGGGGTTTGGGATATGCAAAAATGAGAGGGTAAGCTGGTACACTGAGCTTGAGAGCTTTTAAAAGCATATCTTCAGGGCTTTGGATGCATTTCAGAGGCTGGGAGTTCCATGCTGAGCAGCTGATGGCACAGAAGAGGTTCTAAAGAAAGAGGCCCTGCTGGAATTGCCTTTTCTTTTGCAGCCTAGAAACTGCACAGCCAACAGCAAAAACGATTCCTCCTCCCTCCCTGCAACATGCAGCATCACATTCCTTTCTGTCCCCAAGAGGCAGGATGCACAGCCGAGCTCTTCCACCCACTGCTCGCACACGACTGGGGCCGCGCCAGCCAAGAGCTTGGCTTTTTGCTGGCCACTGTCAGCGCTCATGGAAACAAGCACAGGATAGCGCTGCCCACTTGCAGAAGAAGGAATCACTGCGAGGCCAGCTCGAAAGCAGCCCAAGGGCAGAGGCAACTTGGAAACTTCGCTGCTCTCAAATCAACGGTGTCAGGACAAAAAGATTTCCCTCATCTTCCCCTTGCACGTGCAGACTCCTCTTTGCACCCACACTCCAAGAGCAAGATGAACTCCTTTGCCCTAACTTGCACTTTCCTTCTCAGCTCTAGGCACCATCCTAAGGCTTCCCTCTGCCAGAGTCAGGATCCAAAGACAACGGCACCAGGGACTGCTCACACACAAAAGGCACCAGGACAAAAGGCTCCCGAGTTTGGCCTTTGCATTCCCGCGGACAGCTCAACAGCTCTAAGCCAGAGAAGTGCCTGCTGGGAAGAGCCTTTAGAATCACTCTGAGCACCTCATGACAAGGAGCTGCAGCGTGTGGGGATGAATCTGCAGCAGCCTCCTGCCCCAGGGTGTCCCCCGGGAGCAGCCATGCGCCAGGCCGTGACTGCCAGCTGCACAGCCAAAGGAGCCGGTGTTCCACACCACGGCTGTGCCTGAGACAGAGACACGAGTGGCCACAGAAGTGGCCATGGCACTGTCCGCACGCTGTCCCTGCTGCTTCTCGCCCAGCCGCTGGCGGGGCACCAACTGCCAGCCACGCACTCCTAAAGCCACGGGCCCACTGGGACACTGCGGGGGCTGGTGGAAGCCAGCGGCCATTGTGACACAGCGGGGCTGCACAGAAGCCACGGTGCTTTGTGACCCGTGGCTCCCAGGAGAGCCTTTGTGATGCTGGGGACCTACCCGGAAGCCTGGCTCCACTGTGACACCAGCACAGAAGCTCGGGGAGCCCTGGAGACCGTGGGGACGCTATGGAAGCTGATGGAAGCCTGGCTCCACTGTGACACCAGCACAGAAGCTCGGGGAGCCCTGGAGACCGTGGGGACGCTATGGAAGCTGATGGAAGCCTGGGCACCACAGTGACGCTACGGAACCTGGTGGAACCGAGGGGCCACAGTGACACTCTGGGGCCTTTTGGAAGCAACGAGACCCTGGTGGGAAGCCACGGGATGATTAATGCTGGCAGGAACCTGCTGCAGGTGGGCTCCTCTCTCCCAGCTTCCACAAGTGCTGCTAGGATGCCACTGCGGCACTGGCTTGTCACGGGCTCACGGCTTCCTTTGGGAATGCCTCTGCTGCAGGATGGCATGCTGCAGAGAATGCAGGTAGATGTTGTGCTCCCTCCTGGCATGCAGGTGGACAAGAAAGCCTGATCCAGCCCCCGCTCAGCCCATGTGTGGCTGTGGCATTGGGGCGGGGCAACTTTGGGAGCAGCCCCAGCCCTGCTCCTGCTCCCGGCTGGGCACGCAGCTGCTGGGACACAGGTGTGTCCTGATGGCCCCCGTGTACTCGTTTGAGAAGGGAAGGACAGAGTGCATCAGTGAGTTTGGTGTGGCTTACATGCGGCAAGGAGAAGGTGCAGCCCAGAACTGGCTTTCACTTCGAGAAGCTTTTGCTCTTGCGGGAGCAGCTGGTGGACCTTTTCAACCGAGTTGCAAGAGTGAAAAGTGTGATGGCATGTCTCTCTGAGAAGGAAGGTTCAGTGCCGCAGCGTGTTGCGCGCAATTGATATGCTGATAAGAGAAGGGGGTGCTTTTGGACCGTTTTCCTTCCTGACACGTCTGTCTGTGGGAGCTTTAGGTGCTTGGACTCAGGGATAGCGAAGGTGTGTGAAAGTGACTGGGCTGCGAGAATCCTGTTGCAACAGGGAAGAGGGAAGGTCAGCAAATGTTTCCTGTCCTGGCACATGTCTCAGTCTGAAGTGCAGCTGGAGATGCTTCACTTCTGCCAAGGACGCTGCCAGCTTGAGAGAAGGATGCGCTCTATGGAGTTGAGAAAGAAAGTGCGTATCACCAGCTTGTTTCCTCCGGTTCCTAGACAGCAAAGGGGCTATGAAAGGCAGCACTGGCTTTTTGTTCTAGGAGTTTTTCTTGACAAGCAGCTGCTGGATGTTTGGAAGGGGGTTTGGGATATGCAAAAATGAGAGGGTAAGCTGGTACACTGAGCTTGAGAGCAAAAGCATATCTTCAGGGCTTTGGATGCATTTCAGAGGCTGGGAGTTCCATGCTGAGCAGCTGATGGCACAGAAGAGGTTCTAAAGAAAGAGGCCCTGCTGGAATTGCCTTTTCTTTTGCAGCCTAGAAACTGCACAGCCAACAGCAAAAACGATTCCTCCTCCCTCCCTGCAACATGCAGCATCACATTCCTTTTTGTCCCCAAGAGGCAGGATGCACAGCCGAGCTCTTCCACCCACTGCTCGCACACGACTGGGGCCGCGCCAGCCAAGCGCTTGGCTTTTTCCTGGCCACTGTCAGCGCTCATGGAAACAAGCACACGATAGCGCTGCCCACTTGCAGAAGAAGGAATCACTGCAAGGCCAGCTCGAAAGCAGCCCAAGGGCAGAGGCAACTTGGAAACTTCGCTGCTCTCAAATCAACGGTGTCAGGACAAAAAGATTTCCCTCATCTTCCCCTTGCACGTGCAGACTCCTCTTTGCACCCACACTCCAAGAGCAAGATGAACTCCTTTGCCCTAACTTGCACTTTCCTTCTCAGCTCTAGGCACCATCCTAAGGCTTCCCTCTGCCAGAGTCAGGATCCAAAGACAACGGCACCAGGGACTGCTCACACACAAAAGGCACCAGGACAAAAGGCTCCCGAGCTTGGCCTTTGCATTCCCGCGGACAGCTCAACAGCTCTAAGCCAGAGAAGTGCCTGCTGGGAAGAGCCTTTAGAATCACTCTGAGCACCTCATGACAAGGAGCTGCAGCGTGTGGGGATGAATCTGCAGCAGCCTCCTGCCCCAGGGTGTCCCCCGGGAGCAGCCATGCGCCAGGCCGTGACTGCCAGCTGCACATGCAAAGGAGCCGGTGTTCCACACCACGGCTGTGCCTGGGACAGAGACACGAGTGGCCACAGAAGTGGCCATGGCACTGTCCACACGCTGTCCCTGCTGCTTCTCGCCCAGCCGCTGGCGGGGCACCAACTGCCAGCCACGCACTCCTAAAGCCACGGGCCCACTGGGACACTGCGGGGGCTGGTGGAAGCCAGCGGCCATTGTGACACAGCGGGGCTGCACAGAAGCCACGGTGCTTTGTGACCCGTGGCTCCCAGGAGAGCCTTTGTGATGCTGGGGACCTACCCGGAAGCCTGGCTCCACTGTGACACCAGCACAGAAGCTCGGGGAGCCCTGGAGACCGTGGGGACGCTATGGAAGCTGATGGAAGCCTGGGCACCACAGTGACGCTACGGAACCTGGTGGAACCGAGGGGCCACAGTGACACTCTGGGGCCTTTTGGAAGCAACGAGACCCTGGTGGGAAGCCACGGGATGATTAATGCTGGCAGGAACCTGCTGCAGGTGGGCTCCTCTCTCCCAGCTTCCACAAGTGCTGCTAGGATGCCACTGCGGCACTGGCTTGTCACGGGCTCACGGCTTCCTTTGGGAATGCCTCTGCTGCAGGATGGCATGCTGCAGAGAATGCAGGTAGATGTTGTGCTCCCTCCTGGCATGCAGGTGGACAAGAAAGCCTGATCCAGCCCCCGCTCAGCCCATGTGTGGCTGTGGCATTGGGGCGGGGCAACTTTGGGAGCAGCCCCAGCCCTGCTGCTGGTCCCGGCTGGGCACGCAGCTGCTGGGACACAGGTGTGTCCTGATGGCCCCCGTGTACTCGTTTGAGAAGGGAAGGACAGAGTGCATCAGTGAGTTTGGTGTGGCTTACATGCGGCAAGGAGAAGGTGCAGCCCAGAACTGGCTTTCACTTCGAGAAGCTTTTGCTCTTGCGGGAGCAGCTGGTGGACCTTTTCAACCGAGTTGCAAGAGTGAAAAGTGTGATGGCATGTCTCTCTGAGAAGGAAGGTTCAGTGCCGCAGCGTGTTGTGCGCAATTGATATGCTGATAAGAGAAGGGGGTGCTTTTGGACCGTTTTCCTTCCTGACACGTCTGTCTGTGGGAGCTTTAGGTGCTTGGACTCAGGGATAGCGAAGGTGTGTGAAAGTGACTGGGCTGCGAGAATCCTGTTGCAACAGGGAAGAGGGAAGGTCAGCAAATGTTTCCTGTCCTGGCACATGTCTCAGTCTGAAGTGCAGCTGGAGATGCTTCACTTCTGCCAAGGACGCTGCCAGCTTGAGAGAAGGATGCGCTCTATGGAGTTGAGAAAGAAAGTGCGTATCACCAGCTTGTTTCCTCCGGTTCCTAGACAGCAAAGGGGCTATGAAAGGCAGCACTGGCTTTTTGTTCTAGGAGTTTTTCTTGACAAGCAGCTGCTGGATGTTTGGAAGGGGGTTTGGGATATGCAAAAATGAGAGGGTAAGCTGGTACACTGAGCTTGAGAGCTTTTAAAAGCATATCTTCAGGGCTTTGGATGCATTTCAGAGGCTGGGAGTTCCATGCTGAGCAGCTGATGGCACAGAAGAGGTTCTAAAGAAAGAGGCCCTGCTGGAATTGCCTTTTCTTTTGCAGCCTAGAAACTGCACAGCCAACAGCAAAAACGATTCCTCCTCCCTCCCTGCAACATGCAGCATCACATTCCTTTCTGTCCCCAAGAGGCAGGATGCACAGCCGAGCTCTTCCACCCACTGCTCGCACACGACTGGGGCCGCACCAGCCAAGCGCTTGGCTTTTTCCTGGCCACTGTCAGCGCTCATGGAAACAAGCACAGGATAGCGCTGCCCACTTGCAGAAGAAGGAATCACTGCGAGGCCAGCTCGAAAGCAGCCCAAGGGCAGAGGCAACTTGGAAACTTCGCTGCTCTCAAATCAACGGTGTCAGGACAAAAAGATTTCCCTCATCTTCCCCTTGCACGTGCAGACTCCTCTTTGCACCCACACTCCAAGAGCAAGATGAACTCCTTTGCCCTAACTTGCACTTTCCTTCTCAGCTCTAGGCACCATCCTAAGGCTTCCCTCTGCCAGAGTCAGGATCCAAAGACAACGGCACCAGGGACTGCTCACACACAAAAGGCACCAGGACAAAAGGCTCCCGGGCTTGGCCTTTGCATTCCCGCGGACAGCTCAACAGCTCTAAGCCAGAGAAGTGCCTGCTGGGAAGAGCCTTTAGAATCACTCTGAGCACCTCATGACAAGGAGCTGCAGCGTGTGGGGATGAATCTGCAGCAGCCTCCTGCCCCAGGGTGTCCCCCGGGAGCAGCCATGCGCCAGGCCGTGACTGCCAGCTGCACATGCAAAGGAGCCGGTGTTCCACACCACGGCTGTGCCTGGGACAGAGACACGAGTGGCCACAGAAGTGGCCATGGCACTGTCCGCACGCTGTCCCTGCTGCTTCTCGCCCAGCCGCTGGCGGGGCACCAACTGCCAGCCACGCACTCCTAAAGCCACGGGCCCACTGGGACACTGCGGGGGCTGGTGGAAGCCAGCGGCCATTGTGACACAGCGGGGCTGCACAGAAGCCACGGTGCTTTGTGACCCGTGGCTCCCAGGAGAGCCTTTGTGATGCTGGGGACCTACCCGGAAGCCTGGCTCCACTGTGACACCAGCACAGAAGCTCGGGGAGCCCTGCAGACCGTGGGGACGCTATGGAAGCTGATGGAAGCCTGGGCACCACAGTGACGCTACGGAACCTGGTGGAACCAAGGGGCCACAGTGACACTCTGGGGCCTTTTGGAAGCAACGAGACCCTGGTGGGAAGCCACGGGATGATTAATGCTGGCAGGAACCTGCTGCAGGTGGGCTCCTCTCTCCCAGCTTCCACAAGTGCTGCTAGGATGCCACTGCGGCACTGGCTTGTCACGGGCTCACGGCTTCCTTTGGGAATGCCTCTGCTGCAGGATGGCATGCTGCAGAGAATGCAGGTAGATGTTGTGCTCCCTCCTGGCATGCAGGTGGACAAGAAAGCCTGATCCAGCCCCCGCTCAGCCCATGTGTGGCTGTGGCATTGGGGCGGGGCAACTTTGGGAGCAGCCCCAGCCCTGCTGCTGGTCCCGGCTGGGCACGCAGCTGCTGGGACACAGGTGTGTCCTGATGGCCCCCGTGTACTCGTTTGAGAAGGGAAGGACAGAGTGCATCAGTGAGTTTGGTGTGGCTTACATGCGGCAAGGAGAAGGTGCAGCCCAGAACTGGCTTTCACTTCGAGAAGCTTTTGCTCTTGCGGGAGCAGCTGGTGGACCTTTTCAACCGAGTTGCAAGAGTGAAAAGTGTGATGGCATGTCTCTCTGAGAAGGAAGGTTCAGTGCCGCAGCGTGTTGTGCACAACGTATATGCTGATAAGAGAAGGGGGTGCTTTTGGAACATGTTCCTTCCTGACACGTCTGTCTGTGGGAGCTTTAGGTGCTTGGACTCAGGGATAGCGAAGGTGTGTGAAAGTGACTGGGCTGCGAGAATCCTGTTGCAACAGGGAAGAGGGAAGGTCAGCAAATGTTTCCTGTCCTGGCACATGTCTCAGTCTGAAGTGCAGCTGGAGATGCTTCACTTCTGCCAAGGACGCTGCCAGCTTGAGAGAAGGATGCGCTCTATGGAGTTGAGAAAGAAAGTGCGTATCACCAGCTTGTTTCCTCCGGTTCCTAGACAGCAAAGGGGCTATGAAAGGCAGCACTGGCTTTTTGTTCTAGGAGTTTTTCTTGACAAGCAGCTGCTGGATGTTTGCAAGGGGGTTTGGGATATGCAAAAATGAGAGGGTAAGCTGGTACACTGAGCTTGAGAGCTTTTAAAAGCATATCTTCAGGGCTTTGGATGCATTTCAGAGGCTGGGAGTTCCATGCTGAGCAGCTGATGGCACAGAAGAGGTTCTAAAGAAAGAGGCCGTGCTGGAATTGCCTTTTCTTTTGCAGCCTAGAAACTGCACAGCCAACAGCAAAAACGATTCCTCCTCCCTCCCTGCAACATGCAGCATCACATTCCTTTCTGTCCCCAAGAGGCAGGATGCACAGCCGAGCTCTTCCACCCACTGCTCGCACACGACTGGGGCCGCGCCAGCCAAGCGCTTGGCTTTTTCCTGGCCACTGTCAGCGCTCATGGAAACAAGCACAGGATAGCGCTGCCCACTTCCAGAAGAAGGAATCACTGCGAGGCCAGCTCGAAAGCAGCCCAAGGGCAGAGGCAACTTGGAAACTTCGCTGCTCTCAAATCAACGGTGTCAGGACAAAAAGATTTCCCTCATCTTCCCCTTGCACGTGCAGACTCCTCTTTGCACCCACACTCCAAGAGCAAGATGAACTCCTTTGCCCTAACTTGCACTTTCCTTCTCAGCTCTAGGCACCATCCTAAGGCTTCCCTCTGCCAGAGTCAGGATCCAAAGACAATGGCACCAGGGACTGCTCACACACAAAAGGCACCAGGACAAAAGGCTCCCGAGCTTGGCCTTTGCATTCCCGCGGACAGCTCAACAGCTCTAAGCCAGAGAAGTGCCTGCTGGGAAGAGCCTTTAGAATCACTCTGAGCACCTCATGACAAGGAGCTGCAGCGTGTGGGGATGAATCTGCAGCAGCCTCCTGCCCCAGGGTGTCCCCCGGGAGCAGCCATGCGCCAGGCCGTGACTGCCAGCTGCACAGCCAAAGGAGCCGGTGTTCCACACCACGGCTGTGCCTGGGACAGAGACACGAGTGGCCACAGAAGTGGCCATGGCACTGTCCACACGCTGTCCCTGCTGCTTCTCGCCCAGCCGCTGGCGGGGCACCAACTGCCAGCCACGCACTCCTAAAGCCACGGGCCCACTGGGACACTGCGGGGGCTGGTGGAAGCCAGCGGCCATTGTGACACAGCGGGGCTGCACAGAAGCCACGGTGCTTTGTGACCCGTGGCTCCCAGGAGAGCCTTTGTGATGCTGGGGACCTACCCGGAAGCCTGGCTCCACTGTGACACCAGCACAGAAGCTCGGGGAGCCCTGCAGACCGTGGGGACGCTATGGAAGCTGATGGAAGCCTGGCTCCACTGTGACACCAGCACAGAAGCTCGGGGAGCCCTGCAGACCGTGGGGACGCTATGGAAGCTGATGGAAGCCTGGGCACCACAGTGACGCTACGGAACCTGGTGGAACCGAGGGGCCACAGTGACACTCTGGGGCCTTTTGGAAGCAACGAGACCCTGGTGGGAAGCCACGGGATGATTAATGCTGGCAGGAACCTGCTGCAGGTGGGCTCCTCTCTCCCAGCTTCCACAAGTGCTGCTAGATTGCCACTGCGGCACTGGCTTGTCACGGGCTCACGGCTTCCTTTGGGAATGGCTCTGCTGCAGGATGGCATGCTGCAGAGAATGCAGGTAGATGTTGTGCTCCCTCCTGGCATGCAGGTGGACAAGAAAGCCTGATCCAGCCCCCGCTCAGCCCATGTGTGGCTGTGGCATTGGGGCGGGGCAACTTTGGGAGCAGCCCCAGCCCTGCTGCTGGTCCCGGCTGGGCACGCAGCTGCTGGGACACAGGTGTGTCCTGATGGCCCCCGTGTACTCGTTTGAGAAGGGAAGGACAGAGTGCATCAGTGAGTTTGGTGTGGCTTACATGCGGCAAGGAGAAGGTGCAGCCCAGAACTGGCTTTCACTTTGAGAAGCTTTTGCTCTTGCGGGAGCAGCTGGTGGACCTTTTCAACCGAGTTGCAAGAGTGAAAAGTGTGATGGCATGTCTCTCTGAGAAGGAAGGTTCAGTGCCGCAGCGTGTTGTGCACAACGTATATGCTGATAAGAGAAGGGGGTGCTTTTGGAACGTGTTCCTTCCTGACACGTCTGTCTGTGGGAGCTTTAGGTGCTTGGACTCAGGGATAGCGAAGGTGTGTGAAAGTGACTGGGCTGCGAGAATCCTGTTGCAACAGGGAAGAGGGAAGGTCAGCAAATGTTTCCTGTCCTGGCACATGTCTCAGTCTGAAGTGCAGCTGGAGATGCTTCACTTCTGCCAAGGACGCTGCCAGCTTGAGAGAAGGATGCGCTCTATGGAGTTGAGAAAGAAAGTGCGTATCACCAGCTTGTTTCCTCCAGTTCCTAGACAGCAAAGGGGCTATGAAAGGCAGCACTGGCTTTTTGTTCTAGGAGTTTTTCTTGACAAGCAGCTGCTGGATGTTTGCAAGGGGGTTTGGGATATGCAAAAATGAGAGGGTAAGCTGGTACACTGAGCTTGAGAGCTTTTAAAAGCATATCTTCAGGGCTTTGGATGCATTTCAGAGGCTGGGAGTTCCATGCTGAGCAGCTGATGGCACAGAAGAGGTTCTAAAGAAAGAGGCCCTGCTGGAATTGCCTTTTCTTTTGCAGCCTAGAAACTGCACAGCCAACAGCAAAAACGATTCCTCCTCCCTCCCTGCAACATGCAGCATCACATTCCTTTCTGTCCCCAAGAGGCAGGATGCACAGCCGAGCTCTTCCACCCACTGCTCGCACACGACTGGGGCCGCGCCAGCCAAGCGCTTGGCTTTTTCCTGGCCACTGTCAGCGCTCATGGAAACAAGCACACGATAGCGCTGCCCACTTGCAGAAGAAGGAATCACTGCGAGGCCAGCTCGAAAGCAGCCCAAGGGCAGAGGCAACTTGGAAACTTCGCTGCTCTCAAATCAACGGTGTCAGGACAAAAAGATTTCCCTCATCTTCCCCTTGCACGTGCAGACTCCTCTTTGCACCCACACTCCAAGAGCAAGATGAACTCCTTTGCCCTAACTTGCACTTTCCTTCTCAGCTCTAGGCACCATCCTAAGGCTTCCCTCTGCCAGAGTCAGGATCCAAAGACAACGGCACCAGGGACTGCTCACACACAAAAGGCACCAGGACAAAAGGCTCCCGAGCTTGGCCTTTGCATTCCCGCGGACAGCTCAACAGCTCTAAGCCAGAGAAGTGCCTGCTGGGAAGAGCCTTTAGAATCACTCTGAGCACCTCATGACAAGGAGCTGCAGCGTGTGGGGATGAATCTGCAGCAGCCTCCTGCCCCAGGGTGTCCCCCGGGAGCAGCCATGCGCCAGGCCGTGACTGCCAGCTGCACATGCAAAGGAGCCGGTGTTCCACACCACGGCTGTGCCTGGGACAGAGACACGAGTGGCCACAGAAGTGGCCATGGCACTGTCCGCACGCTGTCCCTGCTGCTTCTCGCCCAGCCGCTGGCGGGGCACCAACTGCCAGCCACGCACTCCTAAAGCCACGGGCCCACTGGGACACTGCGGGGGCAGGTGGAAGCCAGCGGCCATTGTGACACAGCGGGGCTGCACAGAAGCCACGGTGCTTTGTGACCCGTGGCTCCCAGGAGAGCCTTTGTGATGCTGGGGACCTACCCGGAAGCCTGGCTCCACTGTGACACCAGCACAGAAGCTCGGGGAGCCCTGGAGACCGTGGGGACGCTATGGAAGCTGATGGAAGCCTGGCTCCACTGTGACACCAGCACAGAAGCTCGTGGAGCCCTGGAGACCGTGGGGACGCTATGGAAGCTGATGGAAGCCTGGGCACCACAGTGACGCTACGGAACCTGGTGGAACCGAGGGGCCACAGTGACACTCTGGGGCCTTTTGGAAGCAACGAGACCCTGGTGGGAAGCCACGGGATGATTAATGCTGGCAGGAACCTGCTGCAGGTGGGCTCCTCTCTCCCAGCTTCCACAAGTGCTGCTAGGATGCCACTGCGGCACTGGCTTGTCACGGGCTCACGGCTTCCTTTGGGAATGCCTCTGCTGCAGGATGGCATGCTGCAGAGAATGCAGGTAGATGTTGTGCTCCCTCCTGGCATGCAGGTGGACAAGAAAGCCTGATCCAGCCCCCGCTCAGCCCATGTGTGGCTGTGGCATTGGGGCGGGGCAACTTTGGGAGCAGCCCCAGCCCTGCTGCTGGTCCCGGCTGGGCACGCAGCTGCTGGGACACAGGTGTGTCCTGATGGCCCCCGTGTACTCGTTTGAGAAGGGAAGGACAGAGTGCATCAGTGAGTTTGGTGTGGCTTACATGCGGCAAGGAGAAGGTGCAGCCCAGAACTGGCTTTCACTTCGAGAAGCTTTTGCTCTTGCGGGAGCAGCTGGTGGACCTTTTCAACCGAGTTGCAAGAGTGAAAAGTGTGATGGCATGTCTCTCTGAGAAGGAAGGTTCAGTGCCGCAGCGTGTTGTGCGCAATTGATATGCTGATAAGAGAAGGGGGTGCTTTTGGACCGTTTTCCTTCCTGACACGTCTGTCTGTGGGAGCTTTAGGTGCTTGGACTCAGGGATAGCGAAGGTGTGTGAAAGTGACTGGGCTGCGAGAATCCTGTTGCAACAGGGAAGAGGGAAGGTCAGCAAATGTTTCCTGTCCTGGCACATGTCTCAGTCTGAAGTGCAGCTGGAGATGCTTCACTTCTGCCAAGGACGCTGCCAGCTTGAGAGAAGGATGCGCTCTATGGAGTTGAGAAAGAAAGTGCGTATCACCAGCTTGTTTCCTCCAGTTCCTAGACAGCAAAGGGGCTATGAAAGGCAGCACTGGCTTTTTGTTCTAGGAGTTTTTCTTGACAAGCAGCTGCTGGATGTTTGGAAGGGGGTTTGGGATATGCAAAAATGAGAGGGTAAGCTGGTACACTGAGCTTGAGAGCTTTTAAAAGCATATCTTCAGGGCTTTGGATGCATTTCAGAGGCTGGGAGTTCCATGCTGAGCAGCTGATGGCACAGAAGAGGTTCTAAAGAAAGAGGCCCTGCTGGAATTGCCTTTTCTTTTGCAGCCTAGAAACTGCACAGCCAACAGCAAAAACGATTCCTCCTCCCTCCCTGCAACATGCAGCATCACATTCCTTTCTGTCCCCAAGAGGCAGGATGCACAGCCGAGCTCTTCCACCCACTGCTCGCACACGACTGGGGCCGCGCCAGCCAAGAGCTTGGCTTTTTGCTGGCCACTGTCAGCGCTCATGGAAACAAGCACAGGATAGCGCTGCCCACTTGCAGAAGAAGGAATCACTGCGAGGCCAGCTCGAAAGCAGCCCAAGGGCAGAGGCAACTTGGAAACTTCGCTGCTCTCAAATCAACGGTGTCAGGACAAAAAGATTTCCCTCATCTTCCCCTTGCACGTGCAGACTCCTCTTTGCACCCACACTCCAAGAGCAAGATGAACTCCTTTGCCCTAACTTGCACTTTCCTTCTCAGCTCTAGGCACCATCCTAAGGCTTCCCTCTGCCAGAGTCAGGATCCAAAGACAACGGCACCAGGGACTGCTCACACACAAAAGGCACCAGGACAAAAGGCTCCCGAGTTTGGCCTTTGCATTCCCGCGGACAGCTCAACAGCTCTAAGCCAGAGAAGTGCCTGCTGGGAAGAGCCTTTAGAATCACTCTGAGCACCTCATGACAAGGAGCTGCAGCGTGTGGGGATGAATCTGCAGCAGCCTCCTGCCCCAGGGTGTCCCCCGGGAGCAGCCATGCGCCAGGCCGTGACTGCCAGCTGCACAGCCAAAGGAGCCGGTGTTCCACACCACGGCTGTGCCTGAGACAGAGACACGAGTGGCCACAGAAGTGGCCATGGCACTGTCCACACGCTGTCCCTGCTGCTTCTCGCCCAGCCGCTGGCGGGGCACCAACTGCCAGCCACGCACTCCTAAAGCCACGGGCCCACTGGGACACTGCGGGGGCTGGTGGAAGCCAGCGGCCATTGTGACACAGCGGGGCTGCACAGAAGCCACGGTGCTTTGTGACCCGTGGCTCCCAGGAGAGCCTTTGTGATGCTGGGGACCTACCCGGAAGCCTGGCTCCACTGTGACACCAGCACAGAAGCTCGGGGAGCCCTGGAGACCGTGGGGACGCTATGGAAGCTGATGGAAGCCTGGCTCCACTGTGACACCAGCACAGAAGCTCGGGGAGCCCTGGAGACCGTGGGGACGCTATGGAAGCTGATGGAAGCCTGGGCACCACAGTGACGCTACGGAACCTGGTGGAACCGAGGGGCCACAGTGACACTCTGGGGCCTTTTGGAAGCAACGAGACCCTGGTGGGAAGCCACGGGATGATTAATGCTGGCAGGAACCTGCTGCAGGTGGGCTCCTCTCTCCCAGCTTCCACAAGTGCTGCTAGGATGCCACTGCGGCACTGGCTTGTCACGGGCTCACGGCTTCCTTTGGGAATGCCTCTGCTGCAGGATGGCATGCTGCAGAGAATGCAGGTAGATGTTGTGCTCCCTCCTGGCATGCAGGTGGACAAGAAAGCCTGATCCAGCCCCCGCTCAGCCCATGTGTGGCTGTGGCATTGGGGCGGGGCAACTTTGGGAGCAGCCCCAGCCCTGCTCCTGCTCCCGGCTGGGCACGCAGCTGCTGGGACACAGGTGTGTCCTGATGGCCCCCGTGTACTCGTTTGAGAAGGGAAGGACAGAGTGCATCAGTGAGTTTGGTGTGGCTTACATGCGGCAAGGAGAAGGTGCAGCCCAGAACTGGCTTTCACTTCGAGAAGCTTTTGCTCTTGCGGGAGCAGCTGGTGGACCTTTTCAACCGAGTTGCAAGAGTGAAAAGTGTGATGGCATGTCTCTCTGAGAAGGAAGGTTCAGTGCCGCAGCGTGTTGCGCGCAATTGATATGCTGATAAGAGAAGGGGGTGCTTTTGGACCGTTTTCCTTCCTGACACGTCTGTCTGTGGGAGCTTTAGGTGCTTGGACTCAGGGATAGCGAAGGTGTGTGAAAGTGACTGGGCTGCGAGAATCCTGTTGCAACAGGGAAGAGGGAAGGTCAGCAAATGTTTCCTGTCCTGGCACATGTCTCAGTCTGAAGTGCAGCTGGAGATGCTTCACTTCTGCCAAGGACGCTGCCAGCTTGAGAGAAGGATGCGCTCTATGGAGTTGAGAAAGAAAGTGCGTATCACCAGCTTGTTTCCTCCGGTTCCTAGACAGCAAAGGGGCTATGAAAGGCAGCACTGGCTTTTTGTTCTAGGAGTTTTTCTTGACAAGCAGCTGCTGGATGTTTGGAAGGGGGTTTGGGATATGCAAAAATGAGAGGGTAAGCTGGTACACTGAGCTTGAGAGCAAAAGCATATCTTCAGGGCTTTGGATGCATTTCAGAGGCTGGGAGTTCCATGCTGAGCAGCTGATGGCACAGAAGAGGTTCTAAAGAAAGAGGCCCTGCTGGAATTGCCTTTTCTTTTGCAGCCTAGAAACTGCACAGCCAACAGCAAAAACGATTCCTCCTCCCTCCCTGCAACATGCAGCATCACATTCCTTTTTGTCCCCAAGAGGCAGGATGCACAGCCGAGCTCTTCCACCCACTGCTCGCACACGACTGGGGCCGCGCCAGCCAAGCGCTTGGCTTTTTCCTGGCCACTGTCAGCGCTCATGGAAACAAGCACAGGATAGCGCTGCCCACTTGCAGAAGAAGGAATCACTGCAAGGCCAGCTCGAAAGCAGCCCAAGGGCAGAGGCAACTTGGAAACTTCGCTGCTCTCAAATCAACGGTGTCAGGACAAAAAGATTTCCCTCATCTTCCCCTTGCACGTGCAGACTCCTCTTTGCACCCACACTCCAAGAGCAAGATGAACTCCTTTGCCCTAACTTGCACTTTCCTTCTCAGCTCTAGGCACCATCCTAAGGCTTCCCTCTGCCAGAGTCAGGATCCAAAGACAACGGCACCAGGGACTGCTCACACACAAAAGGCACCAGGACAAAAGGCTCCCGAGCTTGGCCTTTGCATTCCCGCGGACAGCTCAACAGCTCTAAGCCAGAGAAGTGCCTGCTGGGAAGAGCCTTTAGAATCACTCTGAGCACCTCATGACAAGGAGCTGCAGCGTGTGGGGATGAATCTGCAGCAGCCTCCTGCCCCAGGGTGTCCCCCGGGAGCAGCCATGCGCCAGGCCGTGACTGCCAGCTGCACATGCAAAGGAGCCGGTGTTCCACACCACGGCTGTGCCTGGGACAGAGACACGAGTGGCCACAGAAGTGGCCATGGCACTGTCCACACGCTGTCCCTGCTGCTTCTCGCCCAGCCGCTGGCGGGGCACCAACTGCCAGCCACGCACTCCTAAAGCCACGGGCCCACTGGGACACTGCGGGGGCTGGTGGAAGCCAGCGGCCATTGTGACACAGCGGGGCTGCACAGAAGCCACGGTGCTTTGTGACCCGTGGCTCCCAGGAGAGCCTTTGTGATGCTGGGGACCTACCCGGAAGCCTGGCTCCACTGTGACACCAGCACAGAAGCTCGGGGAGCCCTGGAGACCGTGGGGACGCTATGGAAGCTGATGGAAGCCTGGGCACCACAGTGACGCTACGGAACCTGGTGGAACCGAGGGGCCACAGTGACACTCTGGGGCCTTTTGGAAGCAACGAGACCCTGGTGGGAAGCCACGGGATGATTAATGCTGGCAGGAACCTGCTGCAGGTGGGCTCCTCTCTCCCAGCTTCCACAAGTGCTGCTAGGATGCCACTGCGGCACTGGCTTGTCACGGGCTCACGGCTTCCTTTGGGAATGCCTCTGCTGCAGGATGGCATGCTGCAGAGAATGCAGGTAGATGTTGTGCTCCCTCCTGGCATGCAGGTGGACAAGAAAGCCTGATCCAGCCCCCGCTCAGCCCATGTGTGGCTGTGGCATTGGGGCGGGGCAACTTTGGGAGCAGCCCCAGCCCTGCTGCTGGTCCCGGCTGGGCACGCAGCTGCTGGGACACAGGTGTGTCCTGATGGCCCCCGTGTACTCGTTTGAGAAGGGAAGGACAGAGTGCATCAGTGAGTTTGGTGTGGCTTACATGCGGCAAGGAGAAGGTGCAGCCCAGAACTGGCTTTCACTTCGAGAAGCTTTTGCTCTTGCGGGAGCAGCTGGTGGACCTTTTCAACCGAGTTGCAAGAGTGAAAAGTGTGATGGCATGTCTCTCTGAGAAGGAAGGTTCAGTGCCGCAGCGTGTTGTGCGCAATTGATATGCTGATAAGAGAAGGGGGTGCTTTTGGACCGTTTTCCTTCCTGACACGTCTGTCTGTGGGAGCTTTAGGTGCTTGGACTCAGGGATAGCGAAGGTGTGTGAAAGTGACTGGGCTGCGAGAATCCTGTTGCAACAGGGAAGAGGGAAGGTCAGCAAATGTTTCCTGTCCTGGCACATGTCTCAGTCTGAAGTGCAGCTGGAGATGCTTCACTTCTGCCAAGGACGCTGCCAGCTTGAGAGAAGGATGCGCTCTATGGAGTTGAGAAAGAAAGTGCGTATCACCAGCTTGTTTCCTCCGGTTCCTAGACAGCAAAGGGGCTATGAAAGGCAGCACTGGCTTTTTGTTCTAGGAGTTTTTCTTGACAAGCAGCTGCTGGATGTTTGGAAGGGGGTTTGGGATATGCAAAAATGAGAGGGTAAGCTGGTACACTGAGCTTGAGAGCTTTTAAAAGCATATCTTCAGGGCTTTGGATGCATTTCAGAGGCTGGGAGTTCCATGCTGAGCAGCTGATGGCACAGAAGAGGTTCTAAAGAAAGAGGCCCTGCTGGAATTGCCTTTTCTTTTGCAGCCTAGAAACTGCACAGCCAACAGCAAAAACGATTCCTCCTCCCTCCCTGCAACATGCAGCATCACATTCCTTTCTGTCCCCAAGAGGCAGGATGCACAGCCGAGCTCTTCCACCCACTGCTCGCACACGACTGGGGCCGCACCAGCCAAGCGCTTGGCTTTTTCCTGGCCACTGTCAGCGCTCATGGAAACAAGCACAGGATAGCGCTGCCCACTTGCAGAAGAAGGAATCACTGCGAGGCCAGCTCGAAAGCAGCCCAAGGGCAGAGGCAACTTGGAAACTTCGCTGCTCTCAAATCAACGGTGTCAGGACAAAAAGATTTCCCTCATCTTCCCCTTGCACGTGCAGACTCCTCTTTGCACCCACACTCCAAGAGCAAGATGAACTCCTTTGCCCTAACTTGCACTTTCCTTCTCAGCTCTAGGCACCATCCTAAGGCTTCCCTCTGCCAGAGTCAGGATCCAAAGACAACGGCACCAGGGACTGCTCACACACAAAAGGCACCAGGACAAAAGGCTCCCGAGCTTGGCCTTTGCATTCCCGCGGACAGCTCAACAGCTCTAAGCCAGAGAAGTGCCTGCTGGGAAGAGCCTTTAGAATCACTCTGAGCACCTCATGACAAGGAGCTGCAGCGTGTGGGGATGAATCTGCAGCAGCCTCCTGCCCCAGGGTGTCCCCCGGGAGCAGCCATGCGCCAGGCCGTGACTGCCAGCTGCACAGCCAAAGGAGCCGGTGTTCCACACCACGGCTGTGCCTGGGACAGAGACACGAGTGGCCACAGAAGTGGCCATGGCACTGTCCACACGCTGTCCCTGCTGCTTCTCGCCCAGCCGCTGGCGGGGCACCAACTGCCAGCCACGCACTCCTAAAGCCACGGGCCCACTGGGACACTGCGGGGGCTGGTGGAAGCCAGCGGCCATTGTGACACAGCGGGGCTGCACAGAAGCCACGGTGCTTTGTGACCCGTGGCTCCCAGGAGAGCCTTTGTGATGCTGGGGACCTACCCGGAAGCCTGGCTCCACTGTGACACCAGCACAGAAGCTCGGGGAGCCCTGCAGACCGTGGGGACGCTATGGAAGCTGATGGAAGCCTGGCTCCACTGTGACACCAGCACAGAAGCTCGGGGAGCCCTGCAGACCGTGGGGACGCTATGGAAGCTGATGGAAGCCTGGGCACCACAGTGACGCTACGGAACCTGGTGGAACCGAGGGGCCACAGTGACACTCTGGGGCCTTTTGGAAGCAACGAGACCCTGGTGGGAAGCCACGGGATGATTAATGCTGGCAGGAACCTGCTGCAGGTGGGCTCCTCTCTCCCAGCTTCCACAAGTGCTGCTAGATTGCCACTGCGGCACTGGCTTGTCATGGGCTCACGGCTTCCTTTGGGAAGGGCTCTGCTGCAGGATGGCATGCTGCAGAGAATGCAGGTAGATGTTGTGCTCCCTCCTGGCATGCAGGTGGACAAGAAAGCCTGATCCAGCCCCCGCTCAGCCCATGTGTGGCTGTGGCATTGGGGCGGGGCAACTTTGGGAGCAGCCCCAGCCCTGCTGCTGGTCCCGGCTGGGCACGCAGCTGCTGGGACACAGGTGTGTCCTGATGGCCCCCGTGTACTCGTTTGAGAAGGGAAGGACAGAGTGCATCAGTGAGTTTGGTGTGGCTTACATGCGGCAAGGAGAAGGTGCAGCCCAGAACTGGCTTTCACTTGGAGAAGCTTTTGCTCTTGCGGGAGCAGCTGGTGGACCTTTTCAACCGAGTTGCAAGAGTGAAAAGTGTGATGGCATGTCTCTCTGAGAAGGAAGGTTCAGTGCCGCAGCGTGTTGTGCACAACGTATATGCTGATAAGAGAAGGGGGTGCTTTTGGAACGTGTTCCTTCCTGACACGTCTGTCTGTGGGAGCTTTAGGTGCTTGGACTCAGGGATAGCGAAGGTGTGTGAAAGTGACTGGGCTGCGAGAATCCTGTTGCAACAGGGAAGAGGGAAGGTCAGCAAATGTTTCCTGTCCTGGCACATGTCTCAGTCTGAAGTGCAGCTGGAGATGCTTCACTTCTGCCAAGGACGCTGCCAGCTTGAGAGAAGGATGCGCTCTATGGAGTTGAGAAAGAAAGTGCGTATCACCAGCTTGTTTCCTCCAGTTCCTAGACAGCAAAGGGGCTATGAAAGGCAGCACTGGCTTTTTGTTCTAGGAGTTTTTCTTGACAAGCAGCTGCTGGATGTTTGGAAGGGGGTTTGGGATATGCAAAAATGAGAGGGTAAGCTGGTACACTGAGCTTGAGAGCAAAAGCATATCTTCAGGGCTTTGGATGCATTTCAGAGGCTGGGAGTTCCATGCTGAGCAGCTGATGGCACAGAAGAGGTTCTAAAGAAAGAGGCCCTGCTGGAATTGCCTTTTCTTTTGCAGCCTAGAAACTGCACAGCCAACAGCAAAAACGATTCCTCCTCCCTCCCTGCAACATGCAGCATCACATTCCTTTTTGTCCCCAAGAGGCAGGATGCACAGCCGAGCTCTTCCACCCACTGCTCGCACACGACTGGGGCCGCGCCAGCCAAGCGCTTGGCTTTTTCCTGGCCACTGTCAGCGCTCATGGAAACAAGCACACGATAGCGCTGCCCACTTGCAGAAGAAGGAATCACTGCGAGGCCAGCTCGAAAGCAGCCCAAGGGCAGAGGCAACTTGGAAACTTCGCTGCTCTCAAATCAACGGTGTCAGGACAAAAAGATTTCCCTCATCTTCCCCTTGCACGTGCAGACTCCTCTTTGCACCCACACTCCAAGAGCAAGATGAACTCCTTTGCCCTAACTTGCACTTTCCTTCTCAGCTCTAGGCACCATCCTAAGGCTTCCCTCTGCCAGAGTCAGGATCCAAAGACAACGGCACCAGGGACTGCTCACACACAAAAGGCACCAGGACAAAAGGCTCCCGAGCTTGGCCTTTGCATTCCCGCGGACAGCTCAACAGCTCTAAGCCAGAGAAGTGCCTGCTGGGAAGAGCCTTTAGAATCACTCTGAGCACCTCATGACAAGGAGCTGCAGCGTGTGGGGATGAATCTGCAGCAGCCTCCTGCCCCAGGGTGTCCCCCGGGAGCAGCCATGCGCCAGGCCGTGACTGCCAGCTGCACATGCAAAGGAGCCGGTGTTCCACACCACGGCTGTGCCTGGGACAGAGACACGAGTGGCCACAGAAGTGGCCATGGCACTGTCCGCACGCTGTCCCTGCTGCTTCTCGCCCAGCCGCTGGCGGGGCACCAACTGCCAGCCACGCACTCCTAAAGCCACGGGCCCACTGGGACACTGCGGGGGCTGGTGGAAGCCAGCGGCCATTGTGACACAGCGGGGCTGCACAGAAGCCACGGTGCTTTGTGACCCGTGGCTCCCAGGAGAGCCTTTGTGATGCTGGGGACCTACCCGGAAGCCTGGCTCCACTGTGACACCAGCACAGAAGCTCGGGGAGCCCTGCAGACCGTGGGGACGCTATGGAAGCTGATGGAAGCCTGGCTCCACTGTGACACCAGCACAGAAGCTCGGGGAGCCCTGGAGACCGTGGGGACGCTATGGAAGCTGATGGAAGCCTGGGCACCACAGTGACGCTACGGAACCTGGTGGAACCGAGGGGCCACAGTGACACTCTGGGGCCTTTTGGAAGCAACGAGACCCTGGTGGGAAGCCACGGGATGATTAATGCTGGCAGGAACCTGCTGCAGGTGGGCTCCTCTCTCCCAGCTTCCACAAGTGCTGCTAGGATGCCACTGCGGCACTGGCTTGTCACGGGCTCACGGCTTCCTTTGGGAATGCCTCTGCTGCAGGATGGCATGCTGCAGAGAATGCAGGTAGATGTTGTGCTCCCTCCTGGCATGCAGGTGGACAAGAAAGCCTGATCCAGCCCCCGCTCAGCCCATGTGTGGCTGTGGCATTGGGGCGGGGCAACTTTGGGAGCAGCCCCAGCCCTGCTCCTGCTCCCGGCTGGGCACGCAGCTGCTGGGACACAGGTGTGTCCTGATGGCCCCCGTGTACTCGTTTGAGAAGGGAAGGACAGAGTGCATCAGTGAGTTTGGTGTGGCTTACATGCGGCAAGGAGAAGGTGCAGCCCAGAACTGGCTTTCACTTCGAGAAGCTTTTGCTCTTGCGGGAGCAGCTGGTGGACCTTTTCAACCGAGTTGCAAGAGTGAAAAGTGTGATGGCATGTCTCTCTGAGAAGGAAGGTTCAGTGCCGCAGCGTGTTGTGCGCAATTGATATGCTGATAAGAGAAGGGGGTGCTTTTGGACCGTTTTCCTTCCTGACACGTCTGTCTGTGGGAGCTTTAGGTGCTTGGACTCAGGGATAGCGAAGGTGTGTGAAAGTGACTGGGCTGCGAGAATCCTGTTGCAACAGGGAAGAGGGAAGGTCAGCAAATGTTTCCTGTCCTGGCACATGTCTCAGTCTGAAGTGCAGCTGGAGATGCTTCACTTCTGCCAAGGACGCTGCCAGCTTGAGAGAAGGATGCGCTCTATGGAGTTGAGAAAGAAAGTGCGTATCACGAGCTTGTTTCCTCCAGTTCCTAGACAGCAAAGGGGCTATGAAAGGCAGCACTGGCTTTTTGTTCTAGGAGTTTTTCTTGACAAGCAGCTGCTGGATGTTTGGAAGGGGGTTTGGGATATGCAAAAATGAGAGGGTAAGCTGGTACACTGAGCTTGAGAGCAAAAGCATATCTTCAGGGCTTTGGATGCATTTCAGAGGCTGGGAGTTCCATGCTGAGCAGCTGATGGCACAGAAGAGGTTCTAAAGAAAGAGGCCCTGCTGGAATTGCCTTTTCTTTTGCAGCCTAGAAACTGCACAGCCAACAGCAAAAACGATTCCTCCTCCCTCCCTGCAACATGCAGCATCACATTCCTTTCTGTCACCAAGAGGCAGGATGCACAGCCGAGCTCTTCCACCCACTGCTCGCACACGACTGGGGCCGCGCCAGCCAAGCGCTTGGCTTTTTGCTGGCCACTGTCAGCGCTCATGGAAACAAGCACAGGATAGCGCTGCCCACTTGCAGAAGAAGGAATCACTGCGAGGCCAGCTCGAAAGCAGCCCAAGGGCAGAGGCAACTTGGAAACTTCGCTGCTCTCAAATCAACGGTGTCAGGACAAAAAGATTTCCCTCATCTTCCCCTTGCACGTGCAGACTCCTCTTTGCACCCACACTCCAAGAGCAAGATGAACTCCTTTGCCCTAACTTGCACTTTCCTTCTCAGCTCTAGGCACCATCCTAAGGCTTCCCTCTGCCAGAGTCAGGATCCAAAGACAACGGCACCAGGGACTGCTCACACACAAAAGGCACCAGGACAAAAGGCTCCCGAGCTTGGCCTTTGCATTCCCGCGGACAGCTCAACAGCTCTAAGCCAGAGAAGTGCCTGCTGGGAAGAGCCTTTAGAATCACTCTGAGCACCTCATGACAAGGAGCTGCAGCGTGTGGGGATGAATCTGCAGCAGCCTCCTGCCCCAGGGTGTCCCCCGGGAGCAGCCATGCGCCAGGCCGTGACTGCCAGCTGCACAGCCAAAGGAGCCGGTGTTCCACACCACGGCTGTGCCTGGGACAGAGACACGAGTGGCCACAGAAGTGGCCATGGCACTGTCCACACGCTGTCCCTGCTGCTTCTCGCCCAGCCGCTGGCGGGGCACCAACTGCCAGCCACGCACTCCTAAAGCCACGGGCCCACTGGGACACTGCGGGGGCTGGTGGAAGCCAGCGGCCATTGTGACACAGCGGGGCTGCACAGAAGCCACGGTGCTTTGTGACCCGTGGCTCCCAGGAGAGCCTTTGTGATGCTGGGGACCTACCCGGAAGCCTGGCTCCACTGTGACACCAGCACAGAAGCTCGGGGAGCCCTGGAGACCGTGGGGACGCTATGGAAGCTGATGGAAGCCTGGCTCCACTGTGACACCAGCACAGAAGCTCGGGGAGCCCTGGAGACCGTGGGGACGCTATGGAAGCTGATGGAAGCCTGGGCACCACAGTGACGCTACGGAACCTGGTGGAACCGAGGGGCCACAGTGACACTCTGGGGCCTTTTGGAAGCAACGAGACCCTGGTGGGAAGCCACGGGATGATTAATGCTGGCAGGAACCTGCTGCAGGTGGGCTCCTCTCTCCCAGCTTCCACAAGTGCTGCTAGGATGCCACTGCGGCACTGGCTTGTCACGGGCTCACGGCTTCCTTTGGGAATGCCTCTGCTGCAGGATGGCATGCTGCAGAGAATGCAGGTAGATGTTGTGCTCCCTCCTGGCATGCAGGTGGACAAGAAAGCCTGATCCAGCCCCCGCTCAGCCCATGTGTGGCTGTGGCATTGGGGCGGGGCAACTTTGGGAGCAGCCCCAGCCCTGCTGCTGGTCCCGGCTGGGCACGCAGCTGCTGGGACACAGGTGTGTCCTGATGGCCCCCGTGTACTCGTTTGAGAAGGGAAGGACAGAGTGCATCAGTGAGTTTGGTGTGGCTTACATGCGGCAAGGAGAAGGTGCAGCCCAGAACTGGCTTTCACTTCGAGAAGCTTTTGCTCTTGCAGGAGCAGCTGGTGGACCTTTTCAACCGAGTTGCAAGAGTGAAAAGTGTGATGGCATGTCTCTCTGAGAAGGAAGGTTCAGTGCCGCAGCGTGTTGCGCGCAATTGATATGCTGATAAGAGAAGGGGGTGCTTTTGGACCGTTTTCCTTCCTGACACGTCTGTCTCTGGGAGCTTTAGGTGCTTGGACTCAGGGATAGCGAAGGTGTGTGAAAGTGACTGGGCTGCGAGAATCCTGTTGCAACAGGGAAGAGGGAAGGTCAGCAAATGTTTCCTGTCCTGGCACATGTCTCAGTCTGAAGTGCAGCTGGAGATGCTTCACTTCTGCCAAGGACGCTGCCAGCTTGAGAGAAGGATGCGCTCTATGGAGTTGAGAAAGAAAGTGCGTATCACCAGCTTGTTTCCTCCGGTTCCTAGACAGCAAAGGGGCTATGAAAGGCAGCACTGGCTTTTTGTTCTAGGAGTTTTTCTTGACAAGCAGCTGCTGGATGTTTGGAAGGGGGTTTGGGATATGCAAAAATGAGAGGGTAAGCTGGTACACTGAGCTTGATAGCAAAAGCATATCTTCAGGGCTTTGGATGCATTTCAGAGGCTGGGAGTTCCATGCTGAGCAGCTGATGGCACAGAAGAGGTTCTAAAGAAAGAGGCCCTGCTGGAATTGCCTTTTCTTTTGCAGCCTAGAAACTGCACAGCCAACAGCAAAAACGATTCCTCCTCCCTCCCTGCAACATGCAGCATCACATTCCTTTTTGTCCCCAAGAGGCAGGATGCACAGCCGAGCTCTTCCACCCACTGCTCGCACACGACTGGGGCCGCGCCAGCCAAGCGCTTGGCTTTTTCCTGGCCACTGTCAGCGCTCATGGAAACAAGCACAGGATAGCGCTGCCCACTTGCAGAAGAAGGAATCACTGCGAGGCCAGCTCGAAAGCAGCCCAAGGGCAGAGGCAACTTGGAAACTTCGCTGCTCTCAAATCAACGGTGTCAGGACAAAAAGATTTCCCTCATCTTCCCCTTGCACGTGCAGACTCCTCTTTGCACCCACACTCCAAGAGCAAGATGAACTCCTTTGCCCTAACTTGCACTTTCCTTCTCAGCTCTAGGCACCATCCTAAGGCTTCCCTCTGCCAGAGTCAGGATCCAAAGACAACGGCACCAGGGACTGCTCACACACAAAAGGCACCAGGACAAAAGGCTCCCGAGCTTGGCCTTTGCATTCCCGTGGACAGCTCAACAGCTCTAAGCCAGAGAAGTGCCTGCTGGGAAGAGCCTTTAGAATCACTCTGAGCACCTCATGACAAGGAGCTGCAGCGTGTGGGGATGAATCTGCAGCAGCCTCCTGCCCCAGGGTGTCCCCCGGGAGCAGCCATGCGCCAGGCCGTGACTGCCAGCTGCACAGCCAAAGGAGCCGGTGTTCCACACCACGGCTGTGCCTGGGACAGAGACACGAGTGGCCACAGAAGTGGCCATGGCACTGTCCACACGCTGTCCCTGCTGCTTCTCGCCCAGCCGCTGGCGGGGCACCAACTGCCAGCCACGCACTCCTAAAGCCACGGGCCCACTGGGACACTGCGGGGGCTGGTGGAAGCCAGCGGCCATTGTGACACAGCGGGGCTGCACAGAAGCCACGGTGCTTTGTGACCCGTGGCTCCCAGGAGAGCCTTTGTGATGCTGGGGACCTACCCGGAAGCCTGGCTCCACTGTGACACCAGCACAGAAGCTCGGGGAGCCCTGCAGACCGTGGGGACGCTATGGAAGCTGATGGAAGCCTGGCTCCACTGTGACACCAGCACAGAAGCTCGGGGAGCCCTGGAGACCGTGGGGACGCTATGGAAGCTGATGGAAGCCTGGGCACCACAGTGACGCTACGGAACCTGGTGGAACCGAGGGGCCACAGTGACACTCTGGGGCCTTTTGGAAGCAACGAGACCCTGGTGGGAAGCCACGGGATGATTAATGCTGGCAGGAACCTGCTGCAGGTGGGCTCCTCTCTCCCAGCTTCCACAAGTGCTGCTAGGATGCCACTGCGGCACTGGCTTGTCACGGGCTCACGGCTTCCTTTGGGAATGCCTCTGCTGCAGGATGGCATGCTGCAGAGAATGCAGGTAGATGTTGTGCTCCCTCCTGGCATGCAGGTGGACAAGAAAGCCTGATCCAGCCCCCGCTCAGCCCATGTGTGGCTGTGGCATTGGGGCGGGGCAACTTTGGGAGCAGCCCCAGCCCTGCTGCTGGTCCCGGCTGGGCACGCAGCTGCTGGGACACAGGTGTGTCCTGATGGCCCCCGTGTACTCGTTTGAGAAGGGAAGGACAGAGTGCATCAGTGAGTTTGGTGTGGCTTACATGCGGCAAGGAGAAGGTGCAGCCCAGAACTGGCTTTCACTTCGAGAAGCTTTTGCTCTTGCGGGAGCAGCTGGTGGACCTTTTCAACCGAGTTGCAAGAGTGAAAAGTGTGATGGCATGTCTCTCTGAGAAGGAAGGTTCAGTGCCGCAGCGTGTTGTGCACAACGTATATGCTGATAAGAGAAGGGGGTGCTTTTGGAACGTGTTCCTTCCTGACACGTCTGTCTGTGGGAGCTTTAGGTGCTTGGACTCAGGGATAGCGAAGGTGTGTGAAAGTGACTGGGCTGCGAGAATCCTGTTGCAACAGGGAAGAGGGAAGGTCAGCAAATGTTTCCTGTCCTGGCACATGTCTCAGTCTGAAGTGCAGCTGGAGATGCTTCACTTCTGCCAAGGACGCTGCCAGCTTGAGAGAAGGATGCGCTCTATGGAGTTGAGAAAGAAAGTGCGTATCACCAGCTTGTTTCCTCCAGTTCCTAGACAGCAAAGGGGCTATGAAAGGCAGCACTGGCTTTTTGTTCTAGGAGTTTTTCTTGACAAGCAGCTGCTGGATGTTTGCAAGGGGGTTTGGGATATGCAAAAATGAGAGGGTAAGCTGGTACACTGAGCTTGAGAGCTTTTAAAAGCATATCTTCAGGGCTTTGGATGCATTTCAGAGGCTGGGAGTTCCATGCTGAGCAGCTGATGGCACAGAAGAGGTTCTAAAGAAAGAGGCCCTGCTGGAATTGCCTTTTCTTTTGCAGCCTAGAAACTGCACAGCCAACAGCAAAAACGATTCCTCCTCCCTCCCTGCAACATGCAGCATCACATTCCTTTCTGTCCCCAAGAGGCAGGATGCACAGCCGAGCTCTTCCACCCACTGCTCGCACACGACTGGGGCCGCGCCAGCCAAGCGCTTGGCTTTTTGCTGGCCACTGTCAGCGCTCATGGAAACAAGCACACGATAGCACTGCCCACTTGCAGAAGAAGGAATCACTGCGAGGCCAGCTCGAAAGCAGCCCAAGGGCAGAGGCAACTTGGAAACTTCGCTGCTCTCAAATCAACGGTGTCAGGACAAAAAGATTTCCCTCATCTTCCCCTTGCACGTGCAGACTCCTCTTTGCACCCACACTCCAAGAGCAAGATGAACTCCTTTGCCCTAACTTGCACTTTCCTTCTCAGCTCTAGGCACCATCCTAAGGCTTCCCTCTGCCAGAGTCAGGATCCAAAGACAACGGCACCAGGGACTGCTCACACACAAAAGGCACCAGGACAAAAGGCTCCCGAGCTTGGCCTTTGCATTCCCGCGGACAGCTCAACAGCTCTAAGCCAGAGAAGTGCCTGCTGGGAAGAGCCTTTAGAATCACTCTGAGCACCTCATGACAAGGAGCTGCAGCGTGTGGGGATGAATCTGCAGCAGCCTCCTGCCCCAGGGTGTCCCCCGGGAGCAGCCATGTGCCAGGCCGTGACTGCCAGCTGCACAGCCAAAGGAGCCGGTGTTCCACACCACGGCTGTGCCTGGGACAGAGACACGAGTGGCCACAGAAGTGGCCATGGCACTGTCCGCACGCTGTCCCTGCTGCTTCTCGCCCAGCCGCTGGCGGGGCACCAACTGCCAGCCACGCACTCCTAAAGCCACGGGCCCACTGGGACACTGCGGGGGCTGGTGGAAGCCAGCGGCCATTGTGACACAGCGGGGCTGCACAGAAGCCACGGTGCTTTGTGACCCGTGGCTCCCAGGAGAGCCTTTGTGATGCTGGGGACCTACCCGGAAGCCTGGCTCCACTGTGACACCAGCACAGAAGCTCGGGGAGCCCTGGAGACCGTGGGGACGCTATGGAAGCTGATGGAAGCCTGGCTCCACTGTGACACCAGCACAGAAGCTCGGGGAGCCCTGGAGACCGTGGGGACGTTATGGAAGCTGATGGAAGCCTGGGCACCACAGTGACGCTACGGAACCTGGTGGAACCGAGGGGCCACAGTGACACTCTGGGGCCTTTTGGAAGCAACGAGACCCTGGTGGGAAGCCACGGGATGATTAATGCTGGCAGGAACCTGCTGCAGGTGGGCTCCTCTCTCCCAGCTTCCACAAGTGCTGCTAGGATGCCACTGCGGCACTGGCTTGTCACGGGCTCACGGCTTCCTTTGGGAATGCCTCTGCTGCAGGATGGCATGCTGCAGAGAATGCAGGTAGATGTTGTGCTCCCTCCTGGCATGCAGGTGGACAAGAAAGCCTGATCCAGCCCCCGCTCAGCCCATGTGTGGCTGTGGCATTGGGGCGGGGCAACTTTGGGAGCAGCCCCAGCCCTGCTGCTGGTCCCGGCTGGGCACGCAGCTGCTGGGACACAGGTGTGTCCTGATGGCCCCCGTGTACTCGTTTGAGAAGGGAAGGACAGAGTGCATCAGTGAGTTTGGTGTGGCTTACATGCGGCAAGGAGAAGGTGCAGCCCAGAACTGGCTTTCACTTGGAGAAGCTTTTGCTCTTGCGGGAGCAGCTGGTGGACCTTTTCAACCGAGTTGCAAGAGTGAAAAGTGTGATGGCATGTCTCTCTGAGAAGGAAGGTTCAGTGCCGCAGCGTGTTGTGCGCAATTGATATGCTGATAAGAGAAGGGGGTGCTTTTGGACCGTTTTCCTTCCTGACACGTCTGTCTGTGGGAGCTTTAGGTGCTTGGACTCAGGGATAGCGAAGGTGTGTGAAAGTGACTGGGCTGCGAGAATCCTGTTGCAACAGGGAAGAGGGAAGGTCAGCAAATGTTTCCTGTCCTGGCACATGTCTCAGTCTGAAGTGCAGCTGGAGATGCTTCACTTCTGCCAAGGACGCTGCCAGCTTGAGAGAAGGATGCGCTCTATGGAGTTGAGAAAGAAAGTGCGTATCACCAGCTTGTTTCCTCCGGTTCCTAGACAGCAAAGGGGCTATGAAAGGCAGCACTGGCTTTTTGTTCTAGGAGTTTTTCTTGACAAGCAGCTGCTGGATGTTTGGAAGGGGGTTTGGGATATGCAAAAATGAGAGGGTAAGCTGGTACACTGAGCTTGAGAGCTTTTAAAAGCATATCTTCAGGGCTTTGGATGCATTTCAGAGGCTGGGAGTTCCATGCTGAGCAGCTGATGGCACAGAAGAGGTTCTAAAGAAAGAGGCCCTGCTGGAATTGCCTTTTCTTTTGCAGCCTAGAAACTGCACAGCCAACAGCAAAAACGATTCCTCCTCCCTCCCTGCAACATGCAGCATCACATTCCTTTCTGTCCCCAAGAGGCAGGATGCACAGCCGAGCTCTTCCACCCACTGCTCGCACACGACTGGGGCCGCGCCAGCCAAGCGCTTGGCTTTTTCCTGGCCACTGTCAGCGCTCATGGAAACAAGCACACGATAGCGCTGCCCACTTGCAGAAGAAGGAATCACTGTGAGGCCAGCTCGAAAGCAGCCCAAGGGCAGAGGCAACTTGGAAACTTCGCTGCTCTCAAATCAACGGTGTCAGGACAAAAAGATTTCCCTCATCTTCCCCTTGCACGTGCAGACTCCTCTTTGCACCCACACTCCAAGAGCAAGATGAACTCCTTTGCCCTAACTTGCACTTTCCTTCTCAGCTCTAGGCACCATCCTAAGGCTTCCCTCTGCCAGAGTCAGGATCCAAAGACAACGGCACCAGGGACTGCTCACACACAAAAGGCACCAGGACAAAAGGCTCCCGAGCTTGGCCTTTGCATTCCCGCGGACAGCTCAACAGCTCTAAGCCAGAGAAGTGCCTGCTGGGAAGAGCCTTTAGAATCACTCTGAGCACCTCATGACAAGGAGCTGCAGCGTGTGGGGATGAATCTGCAGCAGCCTCCTGCCCCAGGGTGTCCCCCGGGAGCAGCCATGCGCCAGGCCGTGACTGCCAGCTGCACGCGCAAAGGAGCCGGTGTTCCACACCACGGCTGTGCCTGGGACAGAGACACGAGTGGCCACAGAAGTGGCCATGGCACTGTCCACACGCTGTCCCTGCTGCTTCTCGCCCAGCCGCTGGCGGGGCACCAACTGCCAGCCACGCACTCCTAAAGCCACGGGCCCACTGGGACACTGCGGGGGCTGGTGGAAGCCAGCGGCCATTGTGACACAGCGGGGCTGCACAGAAGCCACGGTGCTTTGTGACCCGTGGCTCCCAGGAGAGCCTTTGTGATGCTGGGGACCTACCCGGAAGCCTGGCTCCACTGTGACACCAGCACAGAAGCTCGGGGAGCCCTGCAGACCGTGGGGACGCTATGGAAGCTGATGGAAGCCTGGGCACCACAGTGACGCTACGGAACCTGGTGGAACCGAGGGGCCACAGTGACACTCTGGGGCCTTTTGGAAGCAACGAGACCCTGGTGGGAAGCCACGGGATGATTAATGCTGGCAGGAACCTGCTGCAGGTGGGCTCCTCTCTCCCAGCTTCCACAAGTGCTGCTAGGATGCCACTGCGGCACTGGCTTGTCACGGGCTCACGGCTTCCTTTGGGAATGCCTCTGCTGCAGGATGGCATGCTGCAGAGAATGCAGGTAGATGTTGTGCTCCCTCCTGGCATGCAGGTGGACAAGAAAGCCTGATCCAGCCCCCGCTCAGCCCATGTGTGGCTGTGGCATTGGGGCGGGGCAACTTTGGGAGCAGCCCCAGCCCTGCTCCTGCTCCCGGCTGGGCACGCAGCTGCTGGGACACAGGTGTGTCCTGATGGCCCCCGTGTACTCGTTTGAGAAGGGAAGGACAGAGTGCATCAGTGAGTTTGGTGTGGCTTACATGCGGCAAGGAGAAGGTGCAGCCCAGAACTGGCTTTCACTTGGAGAAGCTTTTGCTCTTGCGGTAGCAGCTGGTGGACCTTTTCAACCGAGTTGCAAGAGTGAAAAGTGTGATGGCATGTCTCTCTGAGAAGGAAGGTTCAGTGCCGCAGCGTGTTGCGCGCAATTGATATGCTGATAAGAGAAGGGGGTGCTTTTGGACCGTTTTCCTTCCTGACACGTCTGTCTGTGGGAGCTTTAGGTGCTTGGACTCAGGGATAGCGAAGGTGTGTGAAAGTGACTGGGCTGCGAGAATCCTGTTGCAACAGGGAAGAGGGAAGGTCAGCAAATGTTTCCTGTCCTGGCACATGTCTCAGTCTGAAGTGCAGCTGGAGATGCTTCACTTCTGCCAAGGACGCTGCCAGCTTGAGAGAAGGATGCGCTCTATGGAGTTGAGAAAGAAAGTGCGTATCACCAGCTTGTTTCCTCCGGTTCCTAGACAGCAAAGGGGCTATGAAAGGCAGCACTGGCTTTTTGTTCTAGGAGTTTTTCTTGACAAGCAGCTGCTGGATGTTTGGAAGGGGGTTTGGGATATGCAAAAATGAGAGGGTAAGCTGGTACACTGAGCTTGAGAGCAAAAGCATATCTTCAGGGCTTTGGATGCATTTCAGAGGCTGGGAGTTCCATGCTGAGCAGCTGATGGCACAGAAGAGGTTCTAAAGAAAGAGGCCCTGCTGGAATTGCCTTTTCTTTTGCAGCCTAGAAACTGCACAGCCAACAGCAAAAACGATTCCTCCTCCCTCCCTGCAACATGCAGCATCACATTCCTTTCTGTCCCCAAGAGGCAGGATGCACAGCCGAGCTCTTCCACCCACTGCTCGCACACGACTGGGGCCGCGCCAGCCAAGCGCTTGGCTTTTTGCTGGCCACTGTCAGCGCTCATGGAAACAAGCACACGATAGCGCTGCCCACTTGCAGAAGAAGGAATCACTGCGAGGCCAGCTCGAAAGCAGCCCAAGGGCAGAGGCAACTTGGAAACTTCGCTGCTCTCAAATCAACGGTGTCAGGACAAAAAGATTTCCCTCATCTTCCCCTTGCACGTGCAGACTCCTCTTTGCACCCACACTCCAAGAGCAAGATGAACTCCTTTGCCCTAACTTGCACTTTCCTTCTCAGCTCTAGGCACCATCCTAAGGCTTCCCTCTGCCAGAGTCAGGATCCAAAGACAACGGCACCAGGGACTGCTCACACACAAAAGGCACCAGGACAAAAGGCTCCCGAGCTTGGCCTTTGCATTCCCGCGGACAGCTCAACAGCTCTAAGCCAGAGAAGTGCCTGCTGGGAAGAGCCTTTAGAATCACTCTGAGCACCTCATGACAAGGAGCTGCAGCGTGTGGGGATGAATCTGCAGCAGCCTCCTGCCCCAGGGTGTCCCCCGGGAGCAGCCATGCGCCAGGCCGTGACTGCCAGCTGCACATGCAAAGGAGCCGGTGTTCCACACCACGGCTGTGCCTGGGACAGAGACACGAGTGGCCACAGAAGTGGCCATGGCACTGTCCACACGCTGTCCCTGCTGCTTCTCGCCCAGCCGCTGGCGGGGCACCAACTGCCAGCCACGCACTCCTAAAGCCACGGGCCCACTGGGACACTGCGGGGGCTGGTGGAAGCCAGCGGCCATTGTGACACAGCGGGGCTGCACAGAAGCCACGGTGCTTTGTGACCCGTGGCTCCCAGGAGAGCCTTTGTGATGCTGGGGACCTACCCGGAAGCCTGGCTCCACTGTGACACCAGCACAGAAGCTCGGGGAGCCCTGGAGACCGTGGGGACGCTATGGAAGCTGATGGAAGCCTGGGCACCACAGTGACGCTACGGAACCTGGTGGAACCGAGGGGCCACAGTGACACTCTGGGGCCTTTTGGAAGCAACGAGACCCTGGTGGGAAGCCACGGGATGATTAATGCTGGCAGGAACCTGCTGCAGGTGGGCTCCTCTCTCCCAGCTTCCACAAGTGCTGCTAGGATGCCACTGCGGCACTGGCTTGTCACGGGCTCACGGCTTCCTTTGGGAATGCCTCTGCTGCAGGATGGCATGCTGCAGAGAATGCAGGTAGATGTTGTGCTCCCTCCTGGCATGCAGGTGGACAAGAAAGCCTGATCCAGCCCCCGCTCAGCCCATGTCTGGCTGTGGCATTGGGGCGGGGCAACTTTGGGAGCAGCCCCAGCCCTGCTGCTGGTCCCGGCTGGGCACGCAGCTGCTGGGACACAGGTGTGTCCTGATGGCCCCCGTGTACTCGTTTGAGAAGGGAAGGACAGAGTGCATCAGTGATTTTGGTGTGGCTTACATGCGGCAAGGAGAAGGTGCAGCCCAGAACTGGCTTTCACTTGGAGAAGCTTTTGCTCTTGCGGGAGCAGCTGGTGGACCTTTTCAACCGAGTTGCAAGAGTGAAAAGTGTGATGGCATGTCTCTCTGAGAAGGAAGGTTCAGTGCCGCAGCGTGTTGTGCGCAATTGATATGCTGATAAGAGAAGGGGGTGCTTTTGGACCGTTTTCCTTCCTGACACGTCTGTCTGTGGGAGCTTTAGGTGCTTGGACTCAGGGATAGCGAAGGTGTGTGAAAGTGACTGGGCTGCGAGAATCCTGTTGCAACAGGGAAGAGGGAAGGTCAGCAAATGTTTCCTGTCCTGGCACATGTCTCAGTCTGAAGTGCAGCTGGAGATGCTTCACTTCTGCCAAGGACGCTGCCAGCTTGAGAGAAGGATGCGCTCTATGGAGTTGAGAAAGAAAGTGCGTATCACCAGCTTGTTTCCTCCGGTTCCTAGACAGCAAAGGGGCTATGAAAGGCAGCACTGGCTTTTTGTTCTAGGAGTTTTTCTTGACAAGCAGCTGCTGGATGTTTGGAAGGGGGTTTGGGATATGCAAAAATGAGAGGGTAAGCTGGTACACTGAGCTTGAGAGCAAAAGCATATCTTCAGGGCTTTGGATGCATTTCAGAGGCTGGGAGTTCCATGCTGAGCAGCTGATGGCACAGAAGAGGTTCTAAAGAAAGAGGCCCTGCTGGAATTGCCTTTTCTTTTGCAGCCTAGAAACTGCACAGCCAACAGCAAAAACGATTCCTCCTCCCTCCCTGCAACATGCAGCATCACATTCCTTTCTGTCCCCAAGAGGCAGGATGCACAGCCGAGCTCTTCCACCCACTGCTCGCACACGACTGGGGCCGCGCCAGCCAAGCGCTTGGCTTTTTGCTGGCCACTGTCAGCGCTCATGGAAACAAGCACACGATAGCGCTGCCCACTTGCAGAAGAAGGAATCACTGCGAGGCCAGCTCGAAAGCAGCCCAAGGGCAGAGGCAACTTGGAAACTTTGCTGCTCTCAAATCAACGGTGTCAGGACAAAAAGATTTCCCTCATCTTCCCCTTGCACGTGCAGACTCCTCTTTGCACCCACACTCCAAGAGCAAGATGAACTCCTTTGCCCTAACTTGCACTTTCCTTCTCAGCTCTAGGCACCATCCTAAGGCTTCCCTCTGCCAGAGTCAGGATCCAAAGACAACGGCACCAGGGACTGCTCACACACAAAAGGCACCAGGACAAAAGGCTCCCGAGCTTGGCCTTTGCATTCCCGCGGACAGCTCAACAGCTCTAAGCCAGAGAAGTGCCTGCTGGGAAGAGCCTTTAGAATCACTCTGAGCACCTCATGACAAGGAGCTGCAGCGTGTGGGGATGAATCTGCAGCAGCCTCCTGCCCCAGGGTGTCCCCCGGGAGCAGCCATGCGCCAGGCCGTGACTGCCAGCTGCACGCGCAAAGGAGCCGGTGTTCCACACCACGGCTGTGCCTGGGACAGAGACACGAGTGGCCACAGAAGTGGCCATGGCACTGTCCACACGCTGTCCCTGCTGCTTCTCGCCCAGCCGCTGGCGGGGCACCAACTGCCAGCCACGCACTCCTAAAGCCACGGGCCCACTGGGACACTGCGGGGGCTGGTGGAAGCCAGCGGCCATTGTGACACAGCGGGGCTGCACAGAAGCCACGGTGCTTTGTGACCCGTGGCTCCCAGGAGAGCCTTTGTGATGCTGGGGACCTACCCGGAAGCCTGGCTCCACTGTGACACCAGCACAGAAGCTCGGGGAGCCCTGCAGACCGTGGGGATGCTATGGAAGCTGATGGAAGCCTGGGCACCACAGTGACGCTACGGAACCTGGTGGAACCGAGGGGCCACAGTGACACTCTGGGGCCTTTTGGAAGCAACGAGACCCTGGTGGGAAGCCACGGGATGATTAATGCTGGCAGGAACCTGCTGCAGGTGGGCTCCTCTCTCCCAGCTTCCACAAGTGCTGCTAGATTGCCACTGCGGCACTGGCTTGTCATGGGCTCACGGCTTCCTTTGGGAAGGGCTCTGCTGCAGGATGGCATGCTGCAGAGAATGCAGGTAGATGTTGTGCTCCCTCCTGGCATGCAGGTGGACAAGAAAGCCTGATCCAGCCCCCGCTCAGCCCATGTCTGGCTGTGGCATTGGGGCGGGGCAACTTTGGGAGCAGCCCCAGCCCTGCTCCTGCTCCCGGCTGGGCACGCAGCTGCTGGGACACAGGTGTGTCCTGATGGCCCCCGTGTACTCGTCTGAGAAGGGAAGGACAGAGTGCATCAGTGATTTTGGTGTGGCTTACATGCGGCAAGGAGAAGGTGCAGCCCAGAACTGGCTTTCACTTGGAGAAGCTTTTGCTCTTGCGGGAGCAGCTGGTGGACCTTTTCAACCGAGTTGCAAGAGTGAAAAGTGTGATGGCATGTCTATCTGAGAAGGAAGGTTCAGTGCCGCAGCGTGTTGTGCACAATTGATATGCTGATAAGAGAAGGGGGTGCTTTTGGACCGTGTTCCTTCCTGACACGTCTGTCTGTGGGAGCTTTAGGTGCTTGGACTCAGGGATAGCGAAGGTGTGTGAAAGTGACTGGGCTGCGAGAATCCTGTTGCAACAGGGAAGAGGGAAGGTCAGCAAATGTTTCCTGTCCTGGCACATGTCTCAGTCTGAAGTGCAGCTGGAGATGCTTCACTTCTGCCAAGGACGCTGCCAGCTTGAGAGAAGGATGCGCTCTATGGAGTTGAGAAAGAAAGTGCGTATCACCAGCTTGTTTCCTCCAGTTCCTAGACAGCAAAGGGGCTATGAAAGGCAGCACTGGCTTTTTGTTCTAGGAGTTTTTCTTGACAAGCAGCTGCTGGATGTTTGGAAGGGGGTTTGGGATATGCAAAAATGAGAGGGTAAGCTGGTACACTGAGCTTGAGATCTTTTAAAAGCATATCTTCAGGGCTTTGGATGCATTTCAGAGGCTGGGAGTTCCATGCTGAGCAGCTGATGGCACAGAAGAGGTTCTAAAGAAAGAGGCCCTGCTGGAATTGCCTTTTCTTTTGCAGCCTAGAAACTGCACAGCCAACAGCAAAAACGATTCCTCCTCCCTCCCTGCAACATGCAGCATCACATTCCTTTCTGTCCCCAAGAGGCAGGATGCACAGCCGAGCTCTTCCACCCACTGCTCGCACACGACTGGGGCCGCGCCAGCCAAGCACTTGGCTTTTTCCTGGCCACTGTCAGCGCTCCTGGAAACAAGCACACGATAGCGCTGCCCACTTGCAGAAGAAGGAATCACTGCGAGGCCAGCTCGAAAGCAGCCCAAGGGCAGAGGCAACTTGGAAACTTTGCTGCTCTCAAATCAACGGTGTCAGGACAAAAAGATTTCCCTCATCTTCCCCTTGCACGTGCAGACTCCTCTTTGCACCCACACTCCAAGAGCAAGATGAACTCCTTTGCCCTAACTTGCACTTTCCTTCTCAGCTCTAGGCACCATCCTAAGGCTTCCCTCTGCCAGAGTCAGGATCCAAAGACAACGGCACCAGGGACTGCTCACACACAAAAGGCACCAGGACAAAAGGCTCCCGAGCTTGGCCTTTGCATTCCCGCGGACAGCTCAACAGCTCTAAGCCAGAGAAGTGCCTGCTGGGAAGAGCCTGTAGAATCACTCTGAGCACCTCATGACAAGGAGCTGCAGCGTGTGGGGATGAATCTGCAGCAGCCTCCTGCCCCAGGGTGTCCCCCGGGAGCAGCCATGCGCCAGGCCGTGACTGCCAGCTGCACATGCAAAGGAGCCGGTGTTCCACACCACGGCTGTGCCTGGGACAGAGACACGAGTGGCCACAGAAGTGGCCATGGCACTGTCCGCACGCTGTCCCTGCTGCTTCTCGCCCAGCCGCTGGCGGGGCACCAACTGCCAGCCACGCACTCCTAAAGCCACGGGCCCACTGGGACACTGCGGGGGCTGGTGGAAGCCAGCGGCCATTGTGACACAGCGGGGCTGCACAGAAGCCACGGTGCTTTGTGACCCGTGGCTCCCAGGAGAGCCTTTGTGATGCTGGGGACCTACCCGGAAGCCTGGCTCCACTGTGACACCAGCACAGAAGCTCGGGGAGCCCTGGAGACCGTGGGGACGCTATGGAAGCTGATGGAAGCCTGGGCACCACAGTGACGCTACGGAACCTGGTGGAACCGAGGGGCCACAGTGACACTCTGGGGCCTTTTGGAAGCAACGAGACCCTGGTGGGAAGCCACGGGATGATTAATGCTGGCAGGAACCTGCTGCAGGTGGGCTCCTCTCTCCCAGCTTCCACAAGTGCTGCTAGATTGCCACTGCGGCACTGGCTTGTCACGGGCTCATGGCTTCCTTTGGGAATGGCTCTGCTGCAGGATGGCATGCTGCAGAGAATGCAGGTAGATGTTGTGCTCCCTCCTGGCATGCAGGTGGACAAGAAAGCCTGATCCAGCCCCCGCTCAGCCCATGTGTGGCTGTGGCATTGGGGCGGGGCAACTTTGGGAGCAGCCCCAGCCCTGCTCCTGCTCCCGGCTGGGCACGCAGCTGCTGGGACACAGGTGTGTCCTGATGGCCCCCGTGTACTCGTTTGAGAAGGGAAGGACAGAGTGCATCAGTGAGTTTGGTGTGGCTTACATGCGGCAAGGAGAAGGTGCAGCCCAGAACTGGCTTTCACTTCGAGAAGCTTTTGCTCTTGCGGGAGCAGCTGGTGGACCTTTTCAACCGAGTTGCAAGAGTGAAAAGTGTGATGGCATGTCTCTCTGAGAAGGAAGGTTCAGTGCCGCAGCGTGTTGTGCACAACGTATATGCTGATAAGAGAAGGGAGTGCTTTTGGAACGTGTTCCTTCCTGACACGTCTGTCTGTGGGAGCTTTAGGTGCTTGGACTCAGGGATAGCGAAGGTGTGTGAAAGTGACTGGGCTGCGAGAATCCTGTTGCAACAGGGAAGAGGGAAGGTCAACAAATGTTTCCTGTCCTGGCACATGTCTCAGTCTGAAGTGCAGCTGGAGATGCTTCACTTCTGCCAAGGACGCTGCCAGCTTGAGAGAAGGATGCGCTCTATGGAGTTGAGAAAGAAAGTGCGTATCACCAGCTTGTTTCCTCCAGTTCCTAGACAGCAAAGGGGCTATGAAAGGCAGCACTGGCTTTTTGTTCTAGGAGTTTTTCTTGACAAGCAGCTGCTGGATGTTTGGAAGGGGGTTTGGGATATGCAAAAATGAGAGGGTAAGCTGGTACACTGAGCTTGAGATCTTTTAAAAGCATATCTTCAGGGCTTTGGATGCATTTCAGAGGCTGGGAGTTCCATGCTGAGCAGCTGATGGCACAGAAGAGGTTCTAAAGAAAGAGGCCCTGCTGGAATTGCCTTTTCTTTTGCAGCCTAGAAACTGCACAGCCAACAGCAAAAACGATTCCTCCTCCCTCCCTGCAACATGCAGCATCACATTCCTTTCTGTCCCCAAGAGGCAGGATGCACAGCCGAGCTCTTCCACCCACTGCTCGCACACGACTGGGGCCGCGCCAGCCAAGCGCTTGGCTTTTTGCTGGCCACTGTCAGCGCTCATGGAAACAAGCACACGATAGCGCTGCCCACTTGCAGAAGAAGGAATCACTGCGAGGCCAGCTCGAAAGCAGCCCAAGGGCAGAGGCAACTTGGAAACTTTGCTGCTCTCAAATCAACGGTGTCAGGACAAAAAGATTTCCCTCATCTTCCCCTTGCACGTGCAGACTCCTCTTTGCACCCACACTCCAAGAGCAAGATGAACTCCTTTGCCCTAACTTGCACTTTCCTTCTCAGCTCTAGGCACCATCCTAAGGCTTCCCTCTGCCAGAGTCAGGATCCAAAGACAACGGCACCAGGGACTGCTCACACACAAAAGGCACCAGGACAAAAGGCTCCCGAGCTTGGCCTTTGCATTCCCGCGGACAGCTCAACAGCTCTAAGCCAGAGAAGTGCCTGCTGGGAAGAGCCTTTAGAATCACTCTGAGCACCTCATGACAAGGAGCTGCAGCGTGTGGGGATGAATCTGCAGCAGCCTCCTGCCCCAGGGTGTCCCCCGGGAGCAGCCATGCGCCAGGCCGTGACTGCCAGCTGCACGCGCAAAGGAGCCGGTGTTCCACACCACGGCTGTGCCTGGGACAGAGACACGAGTGGCCACAGAAGTGGCCATGGCACTGTCCACACGCTGTCCCTGCTGCTTCTCGCCCAGCCGCTGGCGGGGCACCAACTGCCAGCCACGCACTCCTAAAGCCACGGGCCCACTGGGACACTGCGGGGGCTGGTGGAAGCCAGCGGCCATTGTGACACAGCGGGGCTGCACAGAAGCCACGGTGCTTTGTGACCCGTGGCTCCCAGGAGAGCCTTTGTGATGCTGGGGACCTACCCGGAAGCCTGGCTCCACTGTGACACCAGCACAGAAGCTCGGGGAGCCCTGGAGACCGTGGGGACGCTATGGAAGCTGATGGAAGCCTGGCTCCACTGTGACACCAGCACAGAAGCTCGGGGAGCCCTGGAGACCGTGGGGACGCTATGGAAGCTGATGGAAGCCTGGGCACCACAGTGACGCTACGGAACCTGGTGGAACCGAGGGGCCACAGTGACACTCTGGGGCCTTTTGGAAGCAACGAGACCCTGGTGGGAAGCCACGGGATGATTAATGCTGGCAGGAACCTGCTGCAGGTGGGCTCCTCTCTCCCAGCTTCCACAAGTGCTGCTAGGATGCCACTGCGGCACTGGCTTGTCACGGGCTCACGGCTTCCTTTGGGAATGCCTCTGCTGCAGGATGGCATGCTGCAGAGAATGCAGGTAGATGTTGTGCTCCCTCCTGGCATGCAGGTGGACAAGAAAGCCTGATCCAGCCCCCGCTCAGCCCATGTGTGGCTGTGGCATTGGGGCGGGGCAACTTTGGGAGCAGCCCCAGCCCTGCTCCTGCTCCCGGCTGGGCACGCAGCTGCTGGGACACAGGTGTGTCCTGATGGCCCCCGTGTACTCGTTTGAGAAGGGAAGGACAGAGTGCATCAGTGAGTTTGGTGTGGCTTACATGCGGCAAGGAGAAGGTGCAGCCCAGAACTGGCTTTCACTTCGAGAAGCTTTTGCTCTTGCGGGAGCAGCTGGTGGACCTTTTCAACCGAGTTGCAAGAGTGAAAAGTGTGATGGCATGTCTCTCTGAGAAGGAAGGTTCAGTGCCGCAGCGTGTTGCGCGCAATTGATATGCTGATAAGAGAAGGGGGTGCTTTTGGACCGTTTTCCTTCCTGACACGTCTGTCTGTGGGAGCTTTAGGTGCTTGGACTCAGGGATAGCGAAGGTGTGTGAAAGTGACTGGGCTGCGAGAATCCTGTTGCAACAGGGAAGAGGGAAGGTCAGCAAATGTTTCCTGTCCTGGCACATGTCTCAGTCTGAAGTGCAGCTGGAGATGCTTCACTTCTGCCAAGGACGCTGCCAGCTTGAGAGAAGGATGCGCTCTATGGAGTTGAGAAAGAAAGTGCGTATCACCAGCTTGTTTCCTCCGGTTCCTAGACAGCAAAGGGGCTATGAAAGGCAGCACTGGCTTTTTGTTCTAGGAGTTTTTCTTGACAAGCAGCTGCTGGATGTTTGGAAGGGGGTTTGGGATATGCAAAAATGAGAGGGTAAGCTGGTACACTGAGCTTGAGAGCAAAAGCATATCTTCAGGGCTTTGGATGCATTTCAGAGGCTGGGAGTTCCATGCTGAGCAGCTGATGGCACAGAAGAGGTTCTAAAGAAAGAGGCCCTGCTGGAATTGCCTTTTCTTTTGCAGCCTAGAAACTGCACAGCCAACAGCAAAAACGATTCCTCCTCCCTCCCTGCAACATGCAGCATCACATTCCTTTTTGTCCCCAAGAGGCAGGATGCACAGCCGAGCTCTTCCACCCACTGCTCGCACACGACTGGGGCCGCGCCAGCCAAGCGCTTGGCTTTTTCCTGGCCACTGTCAGCGCTCATGGAAACAAGCACACGATAGCGCTGCCCACTTGCAGAAGAAGGAATCACTGCGAGGCCAGCTCGAAAGCAGCCCAAGGGCAGAGGCAACTTGGAAACTTTGCTGCTCTCAAATCAACGGTGTCAGGACAAAAAGATTTCCCTCATCTTCCCCTTGCACGTGCAGACTCCTCTTTGCACCCACACTCCAAGAGCAAGATGAACTCCTTTGCCCTAACTTGCACTTTCCTTCTCAGCTCTAGGCACCATCCTAAGGCTTCCCTCTGCCAGAGTCAGGATCCAAAGACAACGGCACCAGGGACTGCTCACACACAAAAGGCACCAGGACAAAAGGCTCCCGAGCTTGGCCTTTGCATTCCCGCGGACAGCTCAACAGCTCTAAGCCAGAGAAGTGCCTGCTGGGAAGAGCCTTTAGAATCACTCTGAGCACCTCATGACAAGGAGCTGCAGCGTGTGGGGATGAATCTGCAGCAGCCTCCTGCCCCAGGGTGTCCCCCGGGAGCAGCCATGCGCCAGGCCGTGACTGCCAGCTGCACATGCAAAGGAGCCGGTGTTCCACACCACGGCTGTGCCTGGGACAGAGACACGAGTGGCCACAGAAGTGGCCATGGCACTGTCCACACGCTGTCCCTGCTGCTTCTCGCCCAGCCGCTGGCGGGGCACCAACTGCCAGCCACGCACTCCTAAAGCCACGGGCCCACTGGGACACTGCGGGGGCTGGTGGAAGCCAGCGGCCATTGTGACACAGCGGGGCTGCACAGAAGCCACGGTGCTTTGTGACCCGTGGCTCCCAGGAGAGCCTTTGTGATGCTGGGGACCTACCCGGAAGCCTGGCTCCACTGTGACACCAGCACAGAAGCTCGGGGAGCCCTGGAGACCGTGGGGACGCTATGGAAGCTGATGGAAGCCTGGGCACCACAGTGACGCTACGGAACCTGGTGGAACCGAGGGGCCACAGTGACACTCTGGGGCCTTTTGGAAGCAACGAGACCCTGGTGGGAAGCCACGGGATGATTAATGCTGGCAGGAACCTGCTGCAGGTGGGCTCCTCTCTCCCAGCTTCCACAAGTGCTGCTAGGATGCCACTGCGGCACTGGCTTGTCACGGGCTCACGGCTTCCTTTGGGAATGCCTCTGCTGCAGGATGGCATGCTGCAGAGAATGCAGGTAGATGTTGTGCTCCCTCCTGGCATGCAGGTGGACAAGAAAGCCTGATCCAGCCCCCGCTCAGCCCATGTGTGGCTGTGGCATTGGGGCGGGGCAACTTTGGGAGCAGCCCCAGCCCTGCTGCTGGTCCCGGCTGGGCACGCAGCTGCTGGGACACAGGTGTGTCCTGATGGCCCCCGTGTACTCGTTTGAGAAGGGAAGGACAGAGTGCATCAGTGAGTTTGGTGTGGCTTACATGCGGCAAGGAGAAGGTGCAGCCCAGAACTGGCTTTCACTTCGAGAAGCTTTTGCTCTTGCGGGAGCAGCTGGTGGACCTTTTCAACCGAGTTGCAAGAGTGAAAAGTGTGATGGCATGTCTCTCTGAGAAGGAAGGTTCAGTGCCGCAGCGTGTTGTGCGCAATTGATATGCTGATAAGAGAAGGGGGTGCTTTTGGACCGTTTTCCTTCCTGACACGTCTGTCTGTGGGAGCTTTAGGTGCTTGGACTCAGGGATAGCGAAGGTGTGTGAAAGTGACTGGGCTGCGAGAATCCTGTTGCAACAGGGAAGAGGGAAGGTCAGCAAATGTTTCCTGTCCTGGCACATGTCTCAGTCTGAAGTGCAGCTGGAGATGCTTCACTTCTGCCAAGGACGCTGCCAGCTTGAGAGAAGGATGCGCTCTATGGAGTTGAGAAAGAAAGTGCGTATCACCAGCTTGTTTCCTCCGGTTCCTAGACAGCAAAGGGGCTATGAAAGGCAGCACTGGCTTTTTGTTCTAGGAGTTTTTCTTGACAAGCAGCTGCTGGATGTTTGCAAGGGGGTTTGGGATATGCAAAAATGAGAGGGTAAGCTGGTACACTGAGCTTGAGAGCTTTTAAAAGCATATCTTCAGGGCTTTGGATGCATTTCAGAGGCTGGGAGTTCCATGCTGAGCAGCTGATGGCACAGAAGAGGTTCTAAAGAAAGAGGCCCTGCTGGAATTGCCTTTTCTTTTGCAGCCTAGAAACTGCACAGCCAACAGCAAAAACGATTCCTCCTCCCTCCCTGCAACATGCAGCATCACATTCCTTTCTGTCCCCAAGAGGCAGGATGCACAGCCGAGCTCTTCCACCCACTGCTCGCACACGACTGGGGCCGCACCAGCCAAGCGCTTGGCTTTTTCCTGGCCACTGTCAGCGCTCATGGAAACAAGCACAGGATAGCGCTGCCCACTTGCAGAAGAAGGAATCACTGCGAGGCCAGCTCGAAAGCAGCCCAAGGGCAGAGGCAACTTGGAAACTTCGCTGCTCTCAAATCAACGGTGTCAGGACAAAAAGATTTCCCTCATCTTCCCCTTGCACGTGCAGACTCCTCTTTGCACCCACACTCCAAGAGCAAGATGAACTCCTTTGCCCTAACTTGCACTTTCCTTCTCAGCTCTAGGCACCATCCTAAGGCTTCCCTCTGCCAGAGTCAGGATCCAAAGACAACGGCACCAGGGACTGCTCACACACAAAAGGCACCAGGACAAAAGGCTCCCGAGCTTGGCCTTTGCATTCCCGCGGACAGCTCAACAGCTCTAAGCCAGAGAAGTGCCTGCTGGGAAGAGCCTTTAGAATCACTCTGAGCACCTCATGACAAGGAGCTGCAGCGTGTGGGGATGAATCTGCAGCAGCCTCCTGCCCCAGGGTGTCCCCCGGGAGCAGCCATGCGCCAGGCCGTGACTGCCAGCTGCACAGCCAAAGGAGCCGGTGTTCCACACCACGGCTGTGCCTGGGACAGAGACACGAGTGGCCACAGAAGTGGCCATGGCACTGTCCACACGCTGTCCCTGCTGCTTCTCGCCCAGCCGCTGGCGGGGCACCAACTGCCAGCCACGCACTCCTAAAGCCACGGGCCCACTGGGACACTGCGGGGGCTGGTGGAAGCCAGCGGCCATTGTGACACAGCGGGGCTGCACAGAAGCCACGGTGCTTTGTGACCCGTGGCTCCCAGGAGAGCCTTTGTGATGCTGGGGACCTACCCGGAAGCCTGGCTCCACTGTGACACCAGCACAGAAGCTCGGGGAGCCCTGCAGACCGTGGGGACGCTATGGAAGCTGATGGAAGCCTGGCTCCACTGTGACACCAGCACAGAAGCTCGGGGAGCCCTGCAGACCGTGGGGACGCTATGGAAGCTGATGGAAGCCTGGGCACCACAGTGACGCTACGGAACCTGGTGGAACCGAGGGGCCACAGTGACACTCTGGGGCCTTTTGGAAGCAACGAGACCCTGGTGGGAAGCCACGGGATGATTAATGCTGGCAGGAACCTGCTGCAGGTGGGCTCCTCTCTCCCAGCTTCCACAAGTGCTGCTAGATTGCCACTGCGGCACTGGCTTGTCACGGGCTCACGGCTTCCTTTGGGAATGGCTCTGCTGCAGGATGGCATGCTGCAGAGAATGCAGGTAGATGTTGTGCTCCCTCCTGGCATGCAGGTGGACAAGAAAGCCTGATCCAGCCCCCGCTCAGCCCATGTGTGGCTGTGGCATTGGGGCGGGGCAACTTTGGGAGCAGCCCCAGCCCTGCTGCTGGTCCCGGCTGGGCACGCAGCTGCTGGGACACAGGTGTGTCCTGATGGCCCCCGTGTACTCGTTTGAGAAGGGAAGGACAGAGTGCATCAGTGAGTTTGGTGTGGCTTACATGCGGCAAGGAGAAGGTGCAGCCCAGAACTGGCTTTCACTTGGAGAAGCTTTTGCTCTTGCGGGAGCAGCTGGTGGACCTTTTCAACCGAGTTGCAAGAGTGAAAAGTGTGATGGCATGTCTCTCTGAGAAGGAAGGTTCAGTGCCGCAGCGTGTTGTGCACAACGTATATGCTGATAAGAGAAGGGGGTGCTTTTGGAACGTGTTCCTTCCTGACACGTCTGTCTGTGGGAGCTTTAGGTGCTTGGACTCAGGGATAGCGAAGGTGTGTGAAAGTGACTGGGCTGCGAGAATCCTGTTGCAACAGGGAAGAGGGAAGGTCAGCAAATGTTTCCTGTCCTGGCACATGTCTCAGTCTGAAGTGCAGCTGGAGATGCTTCACTTCTGCCAAGGACGCTGCCAGCTTGAGAGAAGGATGCGCTCTATGGAGTTGAGAAAGAAAGTGCGTATCACCAGCTTGTTTCCTCCGGTTCCTAGACAGCAAAGGGGCTATGAAAGGCAGCACTGGCTTTTTGTTCTAGGAGTTTTTCTTGACAAGCAGCTGCTGGATGTTTGGAAGGGGGTTTGGGATATGCAAAAATGAGAGGGTAAGCTGGTACACTGAGCTTGAGAGCTTTTAAAAGCATATCTTCAGGGCTTTGGATGCATTTCAGAGGCTGGGAGTTCCATGCTGAGCAGCTGATGGCACAGAAGAGGTTCTAAAGAAAGAGGCCCTGCTGGAATTGCCTTTTCTTTTGCAGCCTAGAAACTGCACAGCCAACAGCAAAAACGATTCCTCCTCCCTCCCTGCAACATGCAGCATCACATTCCTTTCTGTCCCCAAGAGGCAGGATGCACAGCCGAGCTCTTCCACCCACTGCTCGCACACGACTGGGGCCGCGCCAGCCAAGCGCTTGGCTTTTTGCTGGCCACTGTCAGCGCTCATGGAAACAAGCACAGGATAGCGCTGCCCACTTGCAGAAGAAGGAATCACTGCGAGGCCAGCTCGAAAGCAGCCCAAGGGCAGAGGCAACTTGGAAACTTCGCTGCTCTCAAATCAACGGTGTCAGGACAAAAAGATTTCCCTCATCTTCCCCTTGCACGTGCAGACTCCTCTTTGCACCCACACTCCAAGAGCAAGATGAACTCCTTTGCCCTAACTTGCACTTTCCTTCTCAGCTCTAGGCACCATCCTAAGGCTTCCCTCTGCCAGAGTCAGGATCCAAAGACAACGGCACCAGGGACTGCTCACACACAAAAGGCACCAGGACAAAAGGCTCCCGAGCTTGGCCTTTGCATTCCCGCGGACAGCTCAACAGCTCTAAGCCAGAGAAGTGCCTGCTGGGAAGAGCCTTTAGAATCACTCTGAGCACCTCATGACAAGGAGCTGCAGCGTGTGGGGATGAATCTGCAGCAGCCTCCTGCCCCAGGGTGTCCCCCGGGAGCAGCCATGCGCCAGGCCGTGACTGCCAGCTGCACAGCCAAAGGAGCCGGTGTTCCACACCACGGCTGTGCCTGGGACAGAGACACGAGTGGCCACAGAAGTGGCCATGGCACTGTCCACACGCTGTCCCTGCTGCTTCTCGCCCAGCCGCTGGCGGGGCACCAACTGCCAGCCACGCACTCCTAAAGCCACGGGCCCACTGGGACACTGCGGGGGCTGGTGGAAGCCAGCGGCCATTGTGACACAGCGGGGCTGCACAGAAGCCACGGTGCTTTGTGACCCGTGGCTCCCAGGAGAGCCTTTGTGATGCTGGGGACCTACCCGGAAGCCTGGCTCCACTGTGACACCAGCACAGAAGCTCGGGGAGCCCTGGAGACCGTGGGGACGCTATGGAAGCTGATGGAAGCCTGGCTCCACTGTGACACCAGCACAGAAGCTCGGGGAGCCCTGGAGACCGTGGGGATGCTAGGGAAGCTGATGGAAGCCTGGACACCACAGTGACGCTACGGAACCTGGTGGAACCGAGGGGCCACAGTGACACTCTGGGGCCTTTTGGAAGCAACGAGACCCTGGTGGGAAGCCACGGGATGATTAATGCTGGCAGGAACCTGCTGCAGGTGGGCTCCTCTCTCCCAGCTTCCACAAGTGCTGCTAGGATGCCACTGCGGCACTGGCTTGTCACGGGCTCACGGCTTCCTTTGGGAATGCCTCTGCTGCAGGATGGCATGCTGCAGAGAATGCAGGTAGATGTTGTGCTCCCTCCTGGCATGCAGGTGGACAAGAAAGCCTGATCCAGCCCCCGCTCAGCCCATGTGTGGCTGTGGCATTGGGGCGGGGCAACTTTGGGAGCAGCCCCAGCCCTGCTGCTGGTCCCGGCTGGGCACGCAGCTGCTGGGACACAGGTGTGTCCTGATGGCCCCCGTGTACTCGTTTGAGAAGGGAAGGACAGAGTGCATCAGTGAGTTTGGTGTGGCTTACATGCGGCAAGGAGAAGGTGCAGCCCAGAACTGGCTTTCACTTCGAGAAGCTTTTGCTCTTGCGGGAGCAGCTGGTGGACCTTTTCAACCGAGTTGCAAGAGTGAAAAGTGTGATGGCATGTCTCTCTGAGAAGGAAGGTTCAGTGCCGCAGCGTGTTGCGCGCAATTGATATGCTGATAAGAGAAGGGGGTGCTTTTGGACCGTTTTCCTTCCTGACACGTCTGTCTCTGGGAGCTTTAGGTGCTTGGACTCAGGGATAGCGAAGGTGTGTGAAAGTGACTGGGCTGCGAGAATCCTGTTGCAACAGGGAAGAGGGAAGGTCAGCAAATGTTTCCTGTCCTGGCACATGTCTCAGTCTGAAGTGCAGCTGGAGATGCTTCACTTCTGCCAAGGACGCTGCCAGCTTGAGAGAAGGATGCGCTCTATGGAGTTGAGAAAGAAAGTGCGTATCACCAGCTTGTTTCCTCCGGTTCCTAGACAGCAAAGGGGCTATGAAAGGCAGCACTGGCTTTTTGTTCTAGGAGTTTTTCTTGACAAGCAGCTGCTGGATGTTTGGAAGGGGGTTTGGGATATGCAAAAATGAGAGGGTAAGCTGGTACACTGAGCTTGATAGCAAAAGCATATCTTCAGGGCTTTGGATGCATTTCAGAGGCTGGGAGTTCCATGCTGAGCAGCTGATGGCACAGAAGAGGTTCTAAAGAAAGAGGCCCTGCTGGAATTGCCTTTTCTTTTGCAGCCTAGAAACTGCACAGCCAACAGCAAAAACGATTCCTCCTCCCTCCCTGCAACATGCAGCATCACATTCCTTTTTGTCCCCAAGAGGCAGGATGCACAGCCGAGCTCTTCCACCCACTGCTCGCACACGACTGGGGCCGCGCCAGCCAAGCGCTTGGCTTTTTGCTGGCCACTGTCAGCGCTCATGGAAACAAGCACAGGATAGCGCTGCCCACTTGCAGAAGAAGGAATCACTGCGAGGCCAGCTCGAAAGCAGCCCAAGGGCAGAGGCAACTTGGAAACTTCGCTGCTCTCAAATCAACGGTGTCAGGACAAAAAGATTTCCCTCATCTTCCCCTTGCACGTGCAGACTCCTCTTTGCACCCACACTCCAAGAGCAAGATGAACTCCTTTGCCCTAACTTGCACTTTCCTTCTCAGCTCTAGGCACCATCCTAAGGCTTCCCTCTGCCAGAGTCAGGATCCAAAGACAACGGCACCAGGGACTGCTCACACACAAAAGGCACCAGGACAAAAGGCTCCCGAGCTTGGCCTTTGCATTCCCGCGGACAGCTCAACAGCTCTAAGCCAGAGAAGTGCCTGCTGGGAAGAGCCTTTAGAATCACTCTGAGCACCTCATGACAAGGAGCTGCAGCGTGTGGGGATGAATCTGCAGCAGCCTCCTGCCCCAGGGTGTCCCCCGGGAGCAGCCATGCGCCAGGCCGTGACTGCCAGCTGCACAGCCAAAGGAGCCGGTGTTCCACACCACGGCTGTGCCTGGGACAGAGACACGAGTGGCCACAGAAGTGGCCATGGCACTGTCCACACGCTGTCCCTGCTGCTTCTCGCCCAGCCGCTGGCGGGGCACCAACTGCCAGCCACGCACTCCTAAAGCCACGGGCCCACTGGGACACTGCGGGGGCTGGTGGAAGCCAGCGGCCATTGTGACACAGCGGGGCTGCACAGAAGCCACGGTGCTTTGTGACCCGTGGCTCCCAGGAGAGCCTTTGTGATGCTGGGGACCTACCCGGAAGCCTGGCTCCACTGTGACACCAGCACAGAAGCTCGGGGAGCCCTGCAGACCGTGGGGACGCTATGGAAGCTGATGGAAGCCTGGCTCCACTGTGACACCAGCACAGAAGCTCGGGGAGCCCTGCAGACCGTGGGGACGCTATGGAAGCTGATGGAAGCCTGGGCACCACAGTGACGCTACGGAACCTGGTGGAACCGAGGGGCCACAGTGACACTCTGGGGCCTTTTGGAAGCAACGAGACCCTGGTGGGAAGCCACGGGATGATTAATGCTGGCAGGAACCTGCTGCAGGTGGGCTCCTCTCTCCCAGCTTCCACAAGTGCTGCTAGGATGCCACTGCGGCACTGGCTTGTCACGGGCTCACGGCTTCCTTTGGGAATGCCTCTGCTGCAGGATGGCATGCTGCAGAGAATGCAGGTAGATGTTGTGCTCCCTCCTGGCATGCAGGTGGACAAGAAAGCCTGATCCAGCCCCCGCTCAGCCCATGTGTGGCTGTGGCATTGGGGCGGGGCAACTTTGGGAGCAGCCCCAGCCCTGCTGCTGGTCCCGGCTGGGCACGCAGCTGCTGGGACACAGGTGTGTCCTGATGGCCCCCGTGTACTCGTTTGAGAAGGGAAGGACAGAGTGCATCAGTGAGTTTGGTGTGGCTTACATGCGGCAAGGAGAAGGTGCAGCCCAGAACTGGCTTTCACTTCGAGAAGCTTTTGCTCTTGCGGGAGCAGCTGGTGGACCTTTTCAACCGAGTTGCAAGAGTGAAAAGTGTGATGGCATGTCTCTCTGAGAAGGAAGGTTCAGTGCCGCAGCGTGTTGTGCACAACGTATATGCTGATAAGAGAAGGGGGTGCTTTTGGAACGTGTTCCTTCCTGACACGTCTGTCTGTGGGAGCTTTAGGTGCTTGGACTCAGGGATAGCGAAGGTGTGTGAAAGTGACTGGGCTGCGAGAATCCTGTTGCAACAGGGAAGAGGGAAGGTCAGCAAATGTTTCCTGTCCTGGCACATGTCTCAGTCTGAAGTGCAGCTGGAGATGCTTCACTTCTGCCAAGGACGCTGCCAGCTTGAGAGAAGGATGCGCTCTATGGAGTTGAGAAAGAAAGTGCGTATCACCAGCTTGTTTCCTCCAGTTCCTAGACAGCAAAGGGGCTATGAAAGGCAGCACTGGCTTTTTGTTCTAGGAGTTTTTCTTGACAAGCAGCTGCTGGATGTTTGGAAGGGGGTTTGGGATATGCAAAAATGAGAGGGTAAGCTGGTACACTGAGCTTGAGAGCTTTTAAAAGCATATCTTCAGGGCTTTGGATGCATTTCAGAGGCTGGGAGTTCCATGCTGAGCAGCTGATGGCACAGAAGAGGTTCTAAAGAAAGAGGCCCTGCTGGAATTGCCTTTTCTTTTGCAGCCTAGAAACTGCACAGCCAACAGCAAAAACGATTCCTCCTCCCTCCCTGCAACATGCAGCATCACATTCCTTTCTGTCCCCAAGAGGCAGGATGCACAGCCGAGCTCTTCCACCCACTGCTCGCACACGACTGGGGCCGCGCCAGCCAAGCGCTTGGCTTTTTGCTGGCCACTGTCAGCGCTCATGGAAACAAGCACAGGATAGCGCTGCCCACTTGCAGAAGAAGGAATCACTGCGAGGCCAGCTCGAAAGCAGCCCAAGGGCAGAGGCAACTTGGAAACTTCGCTGCTCTCAAATCAACGGTGTCAGGACAAAAAGATTTCCCTCATCTTCCCCTTGCACGTGCAGACTCCTCTTTGCACCCACACTCCAAGAGCAAGATGAACTCCTTTGCCCTAACTTGCACTTTCCTTCTCAGCTCTAGGCACCATCCTAAGGCTTCCCTCTGCCAGAGTCAGGATCCAAAGACAACGGCACCAGGGACTGCTCACACACAAAAGGCACCAGGACAAAAGGCTCCCGAGCTTGGCCTTTGCATTCCCGCGGACAGCTCAACAGCTCTAAGCCAGAGAAGTGCCTGCTGGGAAGAGCCTTTAGAATCACTCTGAGCACCTCATGACAAGGAGCTGCAGCGTGTGGGGATGAATCTGCAGCAGCCTCCTGCCCCAGGGTGTCCCCCGGGAGCAGCCATGCGCCAGGCCGTGACTGCCAGCTGCACAGCCAAAGGAGCCGGTGTTCCACACCACGGCTGTGCCTGGGACAGAGACACGAGTGGCCACAGAAGTGGCCATGGCACTGTCCACACGCTGTCCCTGCTGCTTCTCGCCCAGCCGCTGGCGGGGCACCAACTGCCAGCCACGCACTCCTAAAGCCACGGGCCCACTGGGACACTGCGGGGGCTGGTGGAAGCCAGCGGCCATTGTGACACAGCGGGGCTGCACAGAAGCCACGGTGCTTTGTGACCCGTGGCTCCCAGGAGAGCCTTTGTGATGCTGGGGACCTACCCGGAAGCCTGGCTCCACTGTGACACCAGCACAGAAGCTCGGGGAGCCCTGGAGACCGTGGGGACGCTATGGAAGCTGATGGAAGCCTGGCTCCACTGTGACACCAGCACAGAAGCTCGGGGAGCCCTGGAGACCGTGGGGATGCTAGGGAAGCTGATGGAAGCCTGGACACCACAGTGACGCTACGGAACCTGGTGGAACCGAGGGGCCACAGTGACACTCTGGGGCCTTTTGGAAGCAACGAGACCCTGGTGGGAAGCCACGGGATGATTAATGCTGGCAGGAACCTGCTGCAGGTGGGCTCCTCTCTCCCAGCTTCCACAAGTGCTGCTAGGATGCCACTGCGGCACTGGCTTGTCACGGGCTCACGGCTTCCTTTGGGAATGCCTCTGCTGCAGGATGGCATGCTGCAGAGAATGCAGGTAGATGTTGTGCTCCCTCCTGGCATGCAGGTGGACAAGAAAGCCTGATCCAGCCCCCGCTCAGCCCATGTGTGGCTGTGGCATTGGGGCGGGGCAACTTTGGGAGCAGCCCCAGCCCTGCTGCTGGTCCCGGCTGGGCACGCAGCTGCTGGGACACAGGTGTGTCCTGATGGCCCCCGTGTACTCGTTTGAGAAGGGAAGGACAGAGTGCATCAGTGAGTTTGGTGTGGCTTACATGCGGCAAGGAGAAGGTGCAGCCCAGAACTGGCTTTCACTTCGAGAAGCTTTTGCTCTTGCGGGAGCAGCTGGTGGACCTTTTCAACCGAGTTGCAAGAGTGAAAAGTGTGATGGCATGTCTCTCTGAGAAGGAAGGTTCAGTGCCGCAGCGTGTTGCGCGCAATTGATATGCTGATAAGAGAAGGGGGTGCTTTTGGACCGTTTTCCTTCCTGACACGTCTGTCTCTGGGAGCTTTAGGTGCTTGGACTCAGGGATAGCGAAGGTGTGTGAAAGTGACTGGGCTGCGAGAATCCTGTTGCAACAGGGAAGAGGGAAGGTCAGCAAATGTTTCCTGTCCTGGCACATGTCTCAGTCTGAAGTGCAGCTGGAGATGCTTCACTTCTGCCAAGGACGCTGCCAGCTTGAGAGAAGGATGCGCTCTATGGAGTTGAGAAAGAAAGTGCGTATCACCAGCTTGTTTCCTCCGGTTCCTAGACAGCAAAGGGGCTATGAAAGGCAGCACTGGCTTTTTGTTCTAGGAGTTTTTCTTGACAAGCAGCTGCTGGATGTTTGGAAGGGGGTTTGGGATATGCAAAAATGAGAGGGTAAGCTGGTACACTGAGCTTGATAGCAAAAGCATATCTTCAGGGCTTTGGATGCATTTCAGAGGCTGGGAGTTCCATGCTGAGCAGCTGATGGCACAGAAGAGGTTCTAAAGAAAGAGGCCCTGCTGGAATTGCCTTTTCTTTTGCAGCCTAGAAACTGCACAGCCAACAGCAAAAACGATTCCTCCTCCCTCCCTGCAACATGCAGCATCACATTCCTTTTTGTCCCCAAGAGGCAGGATGCACAGCCGAGCTCTTCCACCCACTGCTCGCACACGACTGGGGCCGCGCCAGCCAAGCGCTTGGCTTTTTGCTGGCCACTGTCAGCGCTCATGGAAACAAGCACAGGATAGCGCTGCCCACTTGCAGAAGAAGGAATCACTGCGAGGCCAGCTCGAAAGCAGCCCAAGGGCAGAGGCAACTTGGAAACTTCGCTGCTCTCAAATCAACGGTGTCAGGACAAAAAGATTTCCCTCATCTTCCCCTTGCACGTGCAGACTCCTCTTTGCACCCACACTCCAAGAGCAAGATGAACTCCTTTGCCCTAACTTGCACTTTCCTTCTCAGCTCTAGGCACCATCCTAAGGCTTCCCTCTGCCAGAGTCAGGATCCAAAGACAACGGCACCAGGGACTGCTCACACACAAAAGGCACCAGGACAAAAGGCTCCCGAGCTTGGCCTTTGCATTCCCGCGGACAGCTCAACAGCTCTAAGCCAGAGAAGTGCCTGCTGGGAAGAGCCTTTAGAATCACTCTGAGCACCTCATGACAAGGAGCTGCAGCGTGTGGGGATGAATCTGCAGCAGCCTCCTGCCCCAGGGTGTCCCCCGGGAGCAGCCATGCGCCAGGCCGTGACTGCCAGCTGCACAGCCAAAGGAGCCGGTGTTCCACACCACGGCTGTGCCTGGGACAGAGACACGAGTGGCCACAGAAGTGGCCATGGCACTGTCCACACGCTGTCCCTGCTGCTTCTCGCCCAGCCGCTGGCGGGGCACCAACTGCCAGCCACGCACTCCTAAAGCCACGGGCCCACTGGGACACTGCGGGGGCTGGTGGAAGCCAGCGGCCATTGTGACACAGCGGGGCTGCACAGAAGCCACGGTGCTTTGTGACCCGTGGCTCCCAGGAGAGCCTTTGTGATGCTGGGGACCTACCCGGAAGCCTGGCTCCACTGTGACACCAGCACAGAAGCTCGGGGAGCCCTGGAGACCGTGGGGACGCTATGGAAGCTGATGGAAGCCTGGCTCCACTGTGACACCAGCACAGAAGCTCGGGGAGCCCTGGAGACCGTGGGGATGCTAGGGAAGCTGATGGAAGCCTGGACACCACAGTGACGCTACGGAACCTGGTGGAACCGAGGGGCCACAGTGACACTCTGGGGCCTTTTGGAAGCAACGAGACCCTGGTGGGAAGCCACGGGATGATTAATGCTGGCAGGAACCTGCTGCAGGTGGGCTCCTCTCTCCCAGCTTCCACAAGTGCTGCTAGGATGCCACTGCGGCACTGGCTTGTCACGGGCTCACGGCTTCCTTTGGGAATGCCTCTGCTGCAGGATGGCATGCTGCAGAGAATGCAGGTAGATGTTGTGCTCCCTCCTGGCATGCAGGTGGACAAGAAAGCCTGATCCAGCCCCCGCTCAGCCCATGTGTGGCTGTGGCATTGGGGCGGGGCAACTTTGGGAGCAGCCCCAGCCCTGCTGCTGGTCCCGGCTGGGCACGCAGCTGCTGGGACACAGGTGTGTCCTGATGGCCCCCGTGTACTCGTTTGAGAAGGGAAGGACAGAGTGCATCAGTGAGTTTGGTGTGGCTTACATGCGGCAAGGAGAAGGTGCAGCCCAGAACTGGCTTTCACTTCGAGAAGCTTTTGCTCTTGCGGGAGCAGCTGGTGGACCTTTTCAACCGAGTTGCAAGAGTGAAAAGTGTGATGGCATGTCTCTCTGAGAAGGAAGGTTCAGTGCCGCAGCGTGTTGCGCGCAATTGATATGCTGATAAGAGAAGGGGGTGCTTTTGGACCGTTTTCCTTCCTGACACGTCTGTCTCTGGGAGCTTTAGGTGCTTGGACTCAGGGATAGCGAAGGTGTGTGAAAGTGACTGGGCTGCGAGAATCCTGTTGCAACAGGGAAGAGGGAAGGTCAGCAAATGTTTCCTGTCCTGGCACATGTCTCAGTCTGAAGTGCAGCTGGAGATGCTTCACTTCTGCCAAGGACGCTGCCAGCTTGAGAGAAGGATGCGCTCTATGGAGTTGAGAAAGAAAGTGCGTATCACCAGCTTGTTTCCTCCGGTTCCTAGACAGCAAAGGGGCTATGAAAGGCAGCACTGGCTTTTTGTTCTAGGAGTTTTTCTTGACAAGCAGCTGCTGGATGTTTGGAAGGGGGTTTGGGATATGCAAAAATGAGAGGGTAAGCTGGTACACTGAGCTTGATAGCAAAAGCATATCTTCAGGGCTTTGGATGCATTTCAGAGGCTGGGAGTTCCATGCTGAGCAGCTGATGGCACAGAAGAGGTTCTAAAGAAAGAGGCCCTGCTGGAATTGCCTTTTCTTTTGCAGCCTAGAAACTGCACAGCCAACAGCAAAAACGATTCCTCCTCCCTCCCTGCAACATGCAGCATCACATTCCTTTTTGTCCCCAAGAGGCAGGATGCACAGCCGAGCTCTTCCACCCACTGCTCGCACACGACTGGGGCCGCGCCAGCCAAGCGCTTGGCTTTTTCCTGGCCACTGTCAGCGCTCATGGAAACAAGCACAGGATAGCGCTGCCCACTTGCAGAAGAAGGAATCACTGCGAGGCCAGCTCGAAAGCAGCCCAAGGGCAGAGGCAACTTGGAAACTTCGCTGCTCTCAAATCAACGGTGTCAGGACAAAAAGATTTCCCTCATCTTCCCCTTGCACGTGCAGACTCCTCTTTGCACCCACACTCCAAGAGCAAGATGAACTCCTTTGCCCTAACTTGCACTTTCCTTCTCAGCTCTAGGCACCATCCTAAGGCTTCCCTCTGCCAGAGTCAGGATCCAAAGACAACGGCACCAGGGACTGCTCACACACAAAAGGCACCAGGACAAAAGGCTCCCGAGCTTGGCCTTTGCATTCCCGCGGACAGCTCAACAGCTCTAAGCCAGAGAAGTGCCTGCTGGGAAGAGCCTTTAGAATCACTCTGAGCACCTCATGACAAGGAGCTGCAGCGTGTGGGGATGAATCTGCAGCAGCCTCCTGCCCCAGGGTGTCCCCCGGGAGCAGCCATGCGCCAGGCCGTGACTGCCAGCTGCACAGCCAAAGGAGCCGGTGTTCCACACCACGGCTGTGCCTGGGACAGAGACACGAGTGGCCACAGAAGTGGCCATGGCACTGTCCACACGCTGTCCCTGCTGCTTCTCGCCCAGCCGCTGGCGGGGCACCAACTGCCAGCCACGCACTCCTAAAGCCACGGGCCCACTGGGACACTGCGGGGGCTGGTGGAAGCCAGCGGCCATTGTGACACAGCGGGGCTGCACAGAAGCCACGGTGCTTTGTGACCCGTGGCTCCCAGGAGAGCCTTTGTGATGCTGGGGACCTACCCGGAAGCCTGGCTCCACTGTGACACCAGCACAGAAGCTCGGGGAGCCCTGCAGACCGTGGGGACGCTATGGAAGCTGATGGAAGCCTGGCTCCACTGTGACACCAGCACAGAAGCTCGGGGAGCCCTGGAGACCGTGGGGACGCTATGGAAGCTGATGGAAGCCTGGGCACCACAGTGACGCTACGGAACCTGGTGGAACCGAGGGGCCACAGTGACACTCTGGGGCCTTTTGGAAGCAACGAGACCCTGGTGGGAAGCCACGGGATGATTAATGCTGGCAGGAACCTGCTGCAGGTGGGCTCCTCTCTCCCAGCTTCCACAAGTGCTGCTAGGATGCCACTGCGGCACTGGCTTGTCACGGGCTCACGGCTTCCTTTGGGAATGCCTCTGCTGCAGGATGGCATGCTGCAGAGAATGCAGGTAGATGTTGTGCTCCCTCCTGGCATGCAGGTGGACAAGAAAGCCTGATCCAGCCCCCGCTCAGCCCATGTGTGGCTGTGGCATTGGGGCGGGGCAACTTTGGGAGCAGCCCCAGCCCTGCTGCTGGTCCCGGCTGGGCACGCAGCTGCTGGGACACAGGTGTGTCCTGATGGCCCCCGTGTACTCGTTTGAGAAGGGAAGGACAGAGTGCATCAGTGAGTTTGGTGTGGCTTACATGCGGCAAGGAGAAGGTGCAGCCCAGAACTGGCTTTCACTTCGAGAAGCTTTTGCTCTTGCGGGAGCAGCTGGTGGACCTTTTCAACCGAGTTGCAAGAGTGAAAAGTGTGATGGCATGTCTCTCTGAGAAGGAAGGTTCAGTGCCGCAGCGTGTTGTGCACAACGTATATGCTGATAAGAGAAGGGGGTGCTTTTGGAACGTGTTCCTTCCTGACACGTCTGTCTGTGGGAGCTTTAGGTGCTTGGACTCAGGGATAGCGAAGGTGTGTGAAAGTGACTGGGCTGCGAGAATCCTGTTGCAACAGGGAAGAGGGAAGGTCAGCAAATGTTTCCTGTCCTGGCACATGTCTCAGTCTGAAGTGCAGCTGGAGATGCTTCACTTCTGCCAAGGACGCTGCCAGCTTGAGAGAAGGATGCGCTCTATGGAGTTGAGAAAGAAAGTGCGTATCACCAGCTTGTTTCCTCCAGTTCCTAGACAGCAAAGGGGCTATGAAAGGCAGCACTGGCTTTTTGTTCTAGGAGTTTTTCTTGACAAGCAGCTGCTGGATGTTTGGAAGGGGGTTTGGGATATGCAAAAATGAGAGGGTAAGCTGGTACACTGAGCTTGAGAGCTTTTAAAAGCATATCTTCAGGGCTTTGGATGCATTTCAGAGGCTGGGAGTTCCATGCTGAGCAGCTGATGGCACAGAAGAGGTTCTAAAGAAAGAGGCCCTGCTGGAATTGCCTTTTCTTTTGCAGCCTAGAAACTGCACAGCCAACAGCAAAAACGATTCCTCCTCCCTCCCTGCAACATGCAGCATCACATTCCTTTCTGTCCCCAAGAGGCAGGATGCACAGCCGAGCTCTTCCACCCACTGCTCGCACACGACTGGGGCCGCGCCAGCCAAGCGCTTGGCTTTTTGCTGGCCACTGTCAGCGCTCATGGAAACAAGCACACGATAGCACTGCCCACTTGCAGAAGAAGGAATCACTGCGAGGCCAGCTCGAAAGCAGCCCAAGGGCAGAGGCAACTTGGAAACTTCGCTGCTCTCAAATCAACGGTGTCAGGACAAAAAGATTTCCCTCATCTTCCCCTTGCACGTGCAGACTCCTCTTTGCACCCACACTCCAAGAGCAAGATGAACTCCTTTGCCCTAACTTGCACTTTCCTTCTCAGCTCTAGGCACCATCCTAAGGCTTCCCTCTGCCAGAGTCAGGATCCAAAGACAACGGCACCAGGGACTGCTCACACACAAAAGGCACCAGGACAAAAGGCTCCCGAGCTTGGCCTTTGCATTCCCGCGGACAGCTCAACAGCTCTAAGCCAGAGAAGTGCCTGCTGGGAAGAGCCTTTAGAATCACTCTGAGCACCTCATGACAAGGAGCTGCAGCGTGTGGGGATGAATCTGCAGCAGCCTCCTGCCCCAGGGTGTCCCCCGGGAGCAGCCATGCGCCAGGCCGTGACTGCCAGCTGCACAGCCAAAGGAGCCGGTGTTCCACACCACGGCTGTGCCTGGGACAGAGACACGAGTGGCCACAGAAGTGGCCATGGCACTGTCCGCACGCTGTCCCTGCTGCTTCTCGCCCAGCCGCTGGCGGGGCACCAACTGCCAGCCACGCACTCCTAAAGCCACGGGCCCACTGGGACACTGCGGGGGCTGGTGGAAGCCAGCGGCCATTGTGACACAGCGGGGCTGCACAGAAGCCACGGTGCTTTGTGACCCGTGGCTCCCAGGAGAGCCTTTGTGATGCTGGGGACCTACCCGGAAGCCTGGCTCCACTGTGACACCAGCACAGAAGCTCGGGGAGCCCTGGAGACCGTGGGGACGCTATGGAAGCTGATGGAAGCCTGGCTCCACTGTGACACCAGCACAGAAGCTCGGGGAGCCCTGGAGACCGTGGGGACGTTATGGAAGCTGATGGAAGCCTGGGCACCACAGTGACGCTACGGAACCTGGTGGAACCGAGGGGCCACAGTGACACTCTGGGGCCTTTTGGAAGCAACGAGACCCTGGTGGGAAGCCACGGGATGATTAATGCTGGCAGGAACCTGCTGCAGGTGGGCTCCTCTCTCCCAGCTTCCACAAGTGCTGCTAGGATGCCACTGCGGCACTGGCTTGTCACGGGCTCACGGCTTCCTTTGGGAATGCCTCTGCTGCAGGATGGCATGCTGCAGAGAATGCAGGTAGATGTTGTGCTCCCTCCTGGCATGCAGGTGGACAAGAAAGCCTGATCCAGCCCCCGCTCAGCCCATGTGTGGCTGTGGCATTGGGGCGGGGCAACTTTGGGAGCAGCCCCAGCCCTGCTGCTGGTCCCGGCTGGGCACGCAGCTGCTGGGACACAGGTGTGTCCTGATGGCCCCCGTGTACTCGTTTGAGAAGGGAAGGACAGAGTGCATCAGTGAGTTTGGTGTGGCTTACATGCGGCAAGGAGAAGGTGCAGCCCAGAACTGGCTTTCACTTGGAGAAGCTTTTGCTCTTGCGGGAGCAGCTGGTGGACCTTTTCAACCGAGTTGCAAGAGTGAAAAGTGTGATGGCATGTCTCTCTGAGAAGGAAGGTTCAGTGCCGCAGCGTGTTGTGCGCAATTGATATGCTGATAAGAGAAGGGGGTGCTTTTGGACCGTTTTCCTTCCTGACACGTCTGTCTGTGGGAGCTTTAGGTGCTTGGACTCAGGGATAGCGAAGGTGTGTGAAAGTGACTGGGCTGCGAGAATCCTGTTGCAACAGGGAAGAGGGAAGGTCAGCAAATGTTTCCTGTCCTGGCACATGTCTCAGTCTGAAGTGCAGCTGGAGATGCTTCACTTCTGCCAAGGACGCTGCCAGCTTGAGAGAAGGATGCGCTCTATGGAGTTGAGAAAGAAAGTGCGTATCACCAGCTTGTTTCCTCCGGTTCCTAGACAGCAAAGGGGCTATGAAAGGCAGCACTGGCTTTTTGTTCTAGGAGTTTTTCTTGACAAGCAGCTGCTGGATGTTTGGAAGGGGGTTTGGGATATGCAAAAATGAGAGGGTAAGCTGGTACACTGAGCTTGAGAGCTTTTAAAAGCATATCTTCAGGGCTTTGGATGCATTTCAGAGGCTGGGAGTTCCATGCTGAGCAGCTGATGGCACAGAAGAGGTTCTAAAGAAAGAGGCCCTGCTGGAATTGCCTTTTCTTTTGCAGCCTAGAAACTGCACAGCCAACAGCAAAAACGATTCCTCCTCCCTCCCTGCAACATGCAGCATCACATTCCTTTCTGTCCCCAAGAGGCAGGATGCACAGCCGAGCTCTTCCACCCACTGCTCGCACACGACTGGGGCCGCGCCAGCCAAGCGCTTGGCTTTTTCCTGGCCACTGTCAGCGCTCATGGAAACAAGCACACGATAGCGCTGCCCACTTGCAGAAGAAGGAATCACTGTGAGGCCAGCTCGAAAGCAGCCCAAGGGCAGAGGCAACTTGGAAACTTCGCTGCTCTCAAATCAACGGTGTCAGGACAAAAAGATTTCCCTCATCTTCCCCTTGCACGTGCAGACTCCTCTTTGCACCCACACTCCAAGAGCAAGATGAACTCCTTTGCCCTAACTTGCACTTTCCTTCTCAGCTCTAGGCACCATCCTAAGGCTTCCCTCTGCCAGAGTCAGGATCCAAAGACAACGGCACCAGGGACTGCTCACACACAAAAGGCACCAGGACAAAAGGCTCCCGAGCTTGGCCTTTGCATTCCCGCGGACAGCTCAACAGCTCTAAGCCAGAGAAGTGCCTGCTGGGAAGAGCCTTTAGAATCACTCTGAGCACCTCATGACAAGGAGCTGCAGCGTGTGGGGATGAATCTGCAGCAGCCTCCTGCCCCAGGGTGTCCCCCGGGAGCAGCCATGCGCCAGGCCGTGACTGCCAGCTGCACGCGCAAAGGAGCCGGTGTTCCACACCACGGCTGTGCCTGGGACAGAGACACGAGTGGCCACAGAAGTGGCCATGGCACTGTCCACACGCTGTCCCTGCTGCTTCTCGCCCAGCCGCTGGCGGGGCACCAACTGCCAGCCACGCACTCCTAAAGCCACGGGCCCACTGGGACACTGCGGGGGCTGGTGGAAGCCAGCGGCCATTGTGACACAGCGGGGCTGCACAGAAGCCACGGTGCTTTGTGACCCGTGGCTCCCAGGAGAGCCTTTGTGATGCTGGGGACCTACCCGGAAGCCTGGCTCCACTGTGACACCAGCACAGAAGCTCAGGGAGCCCTGCAGACCGTGGGGACGCTATGGAAGCTGATGGAAGCCTGGGCACCACAGTGACGCTACGGAACCTGGTGGAACCGAGGGGCCACAGTGACACTCTGGGGCCTTTTGGAAGCAACGAGACCCTGGTGGGAAGCCACGGGATGATTAATGCTGGCAGGAACCTGCTGCAGGTGGGCTCCTCTCTCCCAGCTTCCACAAGTGCTGCTAGGATGCCACTGCGGCACTGGCTTGTCACGGGCTCACGGCTTCCTTTGGGAATGCCTCTGCTGCAGGATGGCATGCTGCAGAGAATGCAGGTAGATGTTGTGCTCCCTCCTGGCATGCAGGTGGACAAGAAAGCCTGATCCAGCCCCCGCTCAGCCCATGTGTGGCTGTGGCATTGGGGCGGGGCAACTTTGGGAGCAGCCCCAGCCCTGCTGCTGGTCCCGGCTGGGCACGCAGCTGCTGGGACACAGGTGTGTCCTGATGGCCCCCGTGTACTCGTTTGAGAAGGGAAGGACAGAGTGCATCAGTGAGTTTGGTGTGGCTTACATGCGGCAAGGAGAAGGTGCAGCCCAGAACTGGCTTTCACTTGGAGAAGCTTTTGCTCTTGCGGTAGCAGCTGGTGGACCTTTTCAACCGAGTTGCAAGAGTGAAAAGTGTGATGGCATGTCTCTCTGAGAAGGAAGGTTCAGTGCCGCAGCGTGTTGCGCGCAATTGATATGCTGATAAGAGAAGGGGGTGCTTTTGGACCGTTTTCCTTCCTGACACGTCTGTCTGTGGGAGCTTTAGGTGCTTGGACTCAGGGATAGCGAAGGTGTGTGAAAGTGACTGGGCTGCGAGAATCCTGTTGCAACAGGGAAGAGGGAAGGTCAGCAAATGTTTCCTGTCCTGGCACATGTCTCAGTCTGAAGTGCAGCTGGAGATGCTTCACTTCTGCCAAGGACGCTGCCAGCTTGAGAGAAGGATGCGCTCTATGGAGTTGAGAAAGAAAGTGCGTATCACCAGCTTGTTTCCTCCGGTTCCTAGACAGCAAAGGGGCTATGAAAGGCAGCACTGGCTTTTTGTTCTAGGAGTTTTTCTTGACAAGCAGCTGCTGGATGTTTGGAAGGGGGTTTGGGATATGCAAAAATGAGAGGGTAAGCTGGTACACTGAGCTTGAGAGCAAAAGCATATCTTCAGGGCTTTGGATGCATTTCAGAGGCTGGGAGTTCCATGCTGAGCAGCTGATGGCACAGAAGAGGTTCTAAAGAAAGAGGCCCTGCTGGAATTGCCTTTTCTTTTGCAGCCTAGAAACTGCACAGCCAACAGCAAAAACAATTCCTCCTCCCTCCCTGCAACATGCAGCATCACATTCCTTTCTGTCCCCAAGAGGCAGGATGCACAGCCGAGCTCTTCCACCCACTGCTCGCACACGACTGGGGCCGCGCCAGCCAAGCGCTTGGCTTTTTGCTGGCCACTGTCAGCGCTCATGGAAACAAGCACACGATAGCGCTGCCCACTTGCAGAAGAAGGAATCACTGCGAGGCCAGCTCGAAAGCAGCTCAAGGGCAGAGGCAACTTGGAAACTTCGCTGCTCTCAAATCAACGGTGTCAGGACAAAAAGATTTCCCTCATCTTCCCCTTGCACGTGCAGACTCCTCTTTGCACCCACACTCCAAGAGCAAGATGAACTCCTTTGCCCTAACTTGCACTTTCCTTCTCAGCTCTAGGCACCATCCTAAGGCTTCCCTCTGCCAGAGTCAGGATCCAAAGACAACGGCACCAGGGACTGCTCACACACAAAAGGCACCAGGACAAAAGGCTCCCGAGCTTGGCCTTTGCATTCCCGCGGACAGCTCAACAGCTCTAAGCCAGAGAAGTGCCTGCTGGGAAGAGCCTTTAGAATCACTCTGAGCACCTCATGACAAGGAGCTGCAGCGTGTGGGGATGAATCTGCAGCAGCCTCCTGCCCCAGGGTGTCCCCCGGGAGCAGCCATGCGCCAGGCCGTGACTGCCAGCTGCACATGCAAAGGAGCCGGTGTTCCACACCACGGCTGTGCCTGGGACAGAGACACGAGTGGCCACAGAAGTGGCCATGGCACTGTCCACACGCTGTCCCTGCTGCTTCTCGCCCAGCCGCTGGCGGGGCACCAACTGCCAGCCACGCACTCCTAAAGCCACGGGCCCACTGGGACACTGCGGGGGCTGGTGGAAGCCAGCGGCCATTGTGACACAGCGGGGCTGCACAGAAGCCACGGTGCTTTGTGACCCGTGGCTCCCAGGAGAGCCTTTGTGATGCTGGGGACCTACCCGGAAGCCTGGCTCCACTGTGACACCAGCACAGAAGCTCGGGGAGCCCTGGAGACCGTGGGGACGCTATGGAAGCTGATGGAAGCCTGGGCACCACAGTGACGCTACGGAACCTGGTGGAACCGAGGGGCCACAGTGACACTCTGGGGCCTTTTGGAAGCAACGAGACCCTGGTGGGAAGCCACGGGATGATTAATGCTGGCAGGAACCTGCTGCAGGTGGGCTCCTCTCTCCCAGCTTCCACAAGTGCTGCTAGGATGCCACTGCGGCACTGGCTTGTCACGGGCTCACGGCTTCCTTTGGGAATGCCTCTGCTGCAGGATGGCATGCTGCAGAGAATGCAGGTAGATGTTGTGCTCCCTCCTGGCATGCAGGTGGACAAGAAAGCCTGATCCAGCCCCCGCTCAGCCCATGTGTGGCTGTGGCATTGGGGCGGGGCAACTTTGGGAGCAGCCCCAGCCCTGCTGCTGGTCCCGGCTGGGCACGCAGCTGCTGGGACACAGGTGTGTCCTGATGGCCCCCGTGTACTCGTTTGAGAAGGGAAGGACAGAGTGCATCAGTGATTTTGGTGTGGCTTACATGCGGCAAGGAGAAGGTGCAGCCCAGAACTGGCTTTCACTTGGAGAAGCTTTTGCTCTTGCGGGAGCAGCTGGTGGACCTTTTCAACCGAGTTGCAAGAGTGAAAAGTGTGATGGCATGTCTCTCTGAGAAGGAAGGTTCAGTGCCGCAGCGTGTTGTGCGCAATTGATATGCTGATAAGAGAAGGGGGTGCTTTTGGACCGTTTTCCTTCCTGACACGTCTGTCTGTGGGAGCTTTAGGTGCTTGGACTCAGGGATAGCGAAGGTGTGTGAAAGTGACTGGGCTGCGAGAATCCTGTTGCAACAGGGAAGAGGGAAGGTCAGCAAATGTTTCCTGTCCTGGCACATGTCTCAGTCTGAAGTGCAGCTGGAGATGCTTCACTTCTGCCAAGGACGCTGCCAGCTTGAGAGAAGGATGCGCTCTATGGAGTTGAGAAAGAAAGTGCGTATCACCAGCTTGTTTCCTCCGGTTCCTAGACAGCAAAGGGGCTATGAAAGGCAGCACTGGCTTTTTGTTCTAGGAGTTTTTCTTGACAAGCAGCTGCTGGATGTTTGGAAGGGGGTTTGGGATATGCAAAAATGAGAGGGTAAGCTGGTACACTGAGCTTGAGAGCAAAAGCATATCTTCAGGGCTTTGGATGCATTTCAGAGGCTGGGAGTTCCATGCTGAGCAGCTGATGGCACAGAAGAGGTTCTAAAGAAAGAGGCCCTGCTGGAATTGCCTTTTCTTTTGCAGCCTAGAAACTGCACAGCCAACAGCAAAAACGATTCCTCCTCCCTCCCTGCAACATGCAGCATCACATTCCTTTCTGTCACCAAGAGGCAGGATGCACAGCCGAGCTCTTCCACCCACTGCTCGCACACGACTGGGGCCACGCCAGCCAAGCGCTTGGCTTTTTCCTGGCCACTGTCAGCGCTCATGGAAACAAGCACACGATAGCGCTGCCCACTTGCAGAAGAAGGAATCACTGCGAGGCCAGCTCGAAAGCAGCCCAAGGGCAGAGGCAACTTGGAAACTTCGCTGCTCTCAAATCAACGGTGTCAGGACAAAAAGATTTCCCTCATCTTCCCCTTGCACGTGCAGACTCCTCTTTGCACCCACACTCCAAGAGCAAGATGAACTCCTTTGCCCTAACTTGCACTTTCCTTCTCAGCTCTAGGCACCATCCTAAGGCTTCCCTCTGCCAGAGTCAGGATCCAAAGACAACGGCACCAGGGACTGCTCACACACAAAAGGCACCAGGACAAAAGGCTCCCGAGCTTGGCCTTTGCATTCCCGCGGACAGCTCAACAGCTCTAAGCCAGAGAAGTGCCTGCTGGGAAGAGCCTTTAGAATCACTCTGAGCACCTCATGACAAGGAGCTGCAGCGTGTGGGGATGAATCTGCAGCAGCCTCCTGCCCCAGGGTGTCCCCCGGGAGCAGCCATGCGCCAGGCCGTGACTGCCAGCTGCACGCGCAAAGGAGCCGGTGTTCCACACCACGGCTGTGCCTGGGACAGAGACACGAGTGGCCACAGAAGTGGCCATGGCACTGTCCACACGCTGTCCCTGCTGCTTCTCGCCCAGCCGCTGGCGGGGCACCAACTGCCAGCCACGCACTCCTAAAGCCACGGGCCCACTGGGACACTGCGGGGGCTGGTGGAAGCCAGCGGCCATTGTGACACAGCGGGGCTGCACAGAAGCCACGGTGCTTTGTGACCCGTGGCTCCCAGGAGAGCCTTTGTGATGCTGGGGACCTACCCGGAAGCCTGGCTCCACTGTGACACCAGCACAGAAGCTCGGGGAGCCCTGCAGACCGTGGGGATGCTATGGAAGCTGATGGAAGCCTGGGCACCACAGTGACGCTACGGAACCTGGTGGAACCGAGGGGCCACAGTGACACTCTGGGGCCTTTTGGAAGCAACGAGACCCTGGTGGGAAGCCACGGGATGATTAATGCTGGCAGGAACCTGCTGCAGGTGGGCTCCTCTCTCCCAGCTTCCACAAGTGCTGCTAGATTGCCACTGCGGCACTGGCTTGTCATGGGCTCACGGCTTCCTTTGGGAAGGGCTCTGCTGCAGGATGGCATGCTGCAGAGAATGCAGGTAGATGTTGTGCTCCCTCCTGGCATGCAGGTGGACAAGAAAGCCTGATCCAGCCCCCGCTCAGCCCATGTCTGGCTGTGGCATTGGGGCGGGGCAACTTTGGGAGCAGCCCCAGCCCTGCTCCTGCTCCCGGCTGGGCACGCAGCTGCTGGGACACAGGTGTGTCCTGATGGCCCCCGTGTACTCGTCTGAGAAGGGAAGGACAGAGTGCATCAGTGAGTTTGGTGTGGCTTACATGCGGCAAGGAGAAGGTGCAGCCCAGAACTGGCTTTCACTTGGAGAAGCTTTTGCTCTTGCGGGAGCAGCTGGTGGACCTTTTCAACCGAGTTGCAAGAGTGAAAAGTGTGATGGCATGTCTATCTGAGAAGGAAGGTTCAGTGCCGCAGCGTGTTGTGCACAATTGATATGCTGATAAGAGAAGGGGGTGCTTTTGGACCGTGTTCCTTCCTGACACGTCTGTCTGTGGGAGCTTTAGGTGCTTGGACTCAGGGATAGCGAAGGTGTGTGAAAGTGACTGGGCTGCGAGAATCCTGTTGCAACAGGGAAGAGGGAAGGTCAGCAAATGTTTCCTGTCCTGGCACATGTCTCAGTCTGAAGTGCAGCTGGAGATGCTTCACTTCTGCCAAGGACGCTGCCAGCTTGAGAGAAGGATGCGCTCTATGGAGTTGAGAAAGAAAGTGCGTATCACCAGCTTGTTTCCTCCAGTTCCTAGACAGCAAAGGGGCTATGAAAGGCAGCACTGGCTTTTTGTTCTAGGAGTTTTTCTTGACAAGCAGCTGCTGGATGTTTGGAAGGGGGTTTGGGATATGCAAAAATGAGAGGGTAAGCTGGTACACTGAGCTTGAGATCTTTTAAAAGCATATCTTCAGGGCTTTGGATGCATTTCAGAGGCTGGGAGTTCCATGCTGAGCAGCTGATGGCACAGAAGAGGTTCTAAAGAAAGAGGCCCTGCTGGAATTGCCTTTTCTTTTGCAGCCTAGAAACTGCACCGCCAACAGCAAAAACGATTCCTCCTCCCTCCCTGCAACATGCAGCATCACATTCCTTTCTGTCACCAAGAGGCAGGATGCACAGCCGAGCTCTTCCACCCACTGCTCGCACACGACTGGGGCCGCGCCAGCCAAGCACTTGGCTTTTTCCTGGCCACTGTCAGCGCTCCTGGAAACAAGCACACGATAGCGCTGCCCACTTGCAGAAGAAGGAATCACTGCGAGGCCAGCTCGAAAGCAGCCCAAGGGCAGAGGCAACTTGGAAACTTTGCTGCTCTCAAATCAACGGTGTCAGGACAAAAAGATTTCCCTCATCTTCCCCTTGCACGTGCAGACTCCTCTTTGCACCCACACTCCAAGAGCAAGATGAACTCCTTTGCCCTAACTTGCACTTTCCTTCTCAGCTCTAGGCACCATCCTAAGGCTTCCCTCTGCCAGAGTCAGGATCCAAAGACAACGGCACCAGGGACTGCTCACACACAAAAGGCACCAGGACAAAAGGCTCCCGAGCTTGGCCTTTGCATTCCCGCGGACAGCTCAACAGCTCTAAGCCAGAGAAGTGCCTGCTGGGAAGAGCCTTTAGAATCACTCTGAGCACCTCATGACAAGGAGCTGCAGCGTGTGGGGATGAATCTGCAGCAGCCTCCTGCCCCAGGGTGTCCCCCGGGAGCAGCCATGCGCCAGGCCGTGACTGCCAGCTGCACATGCAAAGGAGCCGGTGTTCCACACCACGGCTGTGCCTGGGACAGAGACACGAGTGGCCACAGAAGTGGCCATGGCACTGTCCGCACGCTGTCCCTGCTGCTTCTCGCCCAGCCGCTGGCGGGGCACCAACTGCCAGCCACGCACTCCTAAAGCCACGGGCCCACTGGGACACTGCGGGGGCTGGTGGAAGCCAGCGGCCATTGTGACACAGCGGGGCTGCACAGAAGCCACGGTGCTTTGTGACCCGTGGCTCCCAGGAGAGCCTTTGTGATGCTGGGGACCTACCCGGAAGCCTGGCTCCACTGTGACACCAGCACAGAAGCTCGGGGAGCCCTGGAGACCGTGGGGACGCTATGGAAGCTGATGGAAGCCTGGGCACCACAGTGACGCTACGGAACCTGGTGGAACCGAGGGGCCACAGTGACACTCTGGGGCCTTTTGGAAGCAACGAGACCCTGGTGGGAAGCCACGGGATGATTAATGCTGGCAGGAACCTGCTGCAGGTGGGCTCCTCTCTCCCAGCTTCCACAAGTGCTGCTAGATTGCCACTGCGGCACTGGCTTGTCACGGGCTCATGGCTTCCTTTGGGAATGGCTCTGCTGCAGGATGGCATGCTGCAGAGAATGCAGGTAGATGTTGTGCTCCCTCCTGGCATGCAGGTGGACAAGAAAGCCTGATCCAGCCCCCGCTCAGCCCATGTGTGGCTGTGGCATTGGGGCGGGGCAACTTTGGGAGCAGCCCCAGCCCTGCTCCTGCTCCCGGCTGGGCACGCAGCTGCTGGGACACAGGTGTGTCCTGATGGCCCCCGTGTACTCGTTTGAGAAGGGAAGGACAGAGTGCATCAGTGAGTTTGGTGTGGCTTACATGCGGCAAGGAGAAGGTGCAGCCCAGAACTGGCTTTCACTTCGAGAAGCTTTTGCTCTTGCGGGAGCAGCTGGTGGACCTTTTCAACCGAGTTGCAAGAGTGAAAAGTGTGATGGCATGTCTCTCTGAGAAGGAAGGTTCAGTGCCGCAGCGTGTTGTGCACAACGTATATGCTGATAAGAGAAGGGAGTGCTTTTGGAACGTGTTCCTTCCTGACACGTCTGTCTGTGGGAGCTTTAGGTGCTTGGACTCAGGGATAGCGAAGGTGTGTGAAAGTGACTGGGCTGCGAGAATCCTGTTGCAACAGGGAAGAGGGAAGGTCAACAAATGTTTCCTGTCCTGGCACATGTCTCAGTCTGAAGTGCAGCTGGAGATGCTTCACTTCTGCCAAGGACGCTGCCAGCTTGAGAGAAGGATGCGCTCTATGGAGTTGAGAAAGAAAGTGCGTATCACCAGCTTGTTTCCTCCAGTTCCTAGACAGCAAAGGGGCTATGAAAGGCAGCACTGGCTTTTTGTTCTAGGAGTTTTTCTTGACAAGCAGCTGCTGGATGTTTGGAAGGGGGTTTGGGATATGCAAAAATGAGAGGGTAAGCTGGTACACTGAGCTTGAGATCTTTTAAAAGCATATCTTCAGGGCTTTGGATGCATTTCAGAGGCTGGGAGTTCCATGCTGAGCAGCTGATGGCACAGAAGAGGTTCTAAAGAAAGAGGCCCTGCTGGAATTGCCTTTTCTTTTGCAGCCTAGAAACTGCACAGCCAACAGCAAAAACGATTCCTCCTCCCTCCCTGCAACATGCAGCATCACATTCCTTTCTGTCCCCAAGAGGCAGGATGCACAGCCGAGCTCTTCCACCCACTGCTCGCACACGACTGGGGCCGCGCCAGCCAAGCGCTTGGCTTTTTGCTGGCCACTGTCAGCGCTCATGGAAACAAGCACACGATAGCGCTGCCCACTTGCAGAAGAAGGAATCACTGCGAGGCCAGCTCGAAAGCAGCCCAAGGGCAGAGGCAACTTGGAAACTTTGCTGCTCTCAAATCAACGGTGTCAGGACAAAAAGATTTCCCTCATCTTCCCCTTGCACGTGCAGACTCCTCTTTGCACCCACACTCCAAGAGCAAGATGAACTCCTTTGCCCTAACTTGCACTTTCCTTCTCAGCTCTAGGCACCATCCTAAGGCTTCCCTCTGCCAGAGTCAGGATCCAAAGACAACGGCACCAGGGACTGCTCACACACAAAAGGCACCAGGACAAAAGGCTCCCGAGCTTGGCCTTTGCATTCCCGCGGACAGCTCAACAGCTCTAAGCCAGAGAAGTGCCTGCTGGGAAGAGCCTTTAGAATCACTCTGAGCACCTCATGACAAGGAGCTGCAGCGTGTGGGGATGAATCTGCAGCAGCCTCCTGCCCCAGGGTGTCCCCCGGGAGCAGCCATGCGCCAGGCCGTGACTGCCAGCTGCACATGCAAAGGAGCCGGTGTTCCACACCACGGCTGTGCCTGGGACAGAGACACGAGTGGCCACAGAAGTGGCCATGGCACTGTCCACACGCTGTCCCTGCTGCTTCTCGCCCAGCCGCTGGCGGGGCACCAACTGCCAGCCACGCACTCCTAAAGCCACGGGCCCACTGGGACACTGCGGGGGCTGGTGGAAGCCAGCGGCCATTGTGACACAGCGGGGCTGCACAGAAGCCACGGTGCTTTGTGACCCGTGGCTCCCAGGAGAGCCTTTGTGATGCTGGGGACCTACCCGGAAGCCTGGCTCCACTGTGACACCAGCACAGAAGCTCGGGGAGCCCTGGAGACCGTGGGGACGCTATGGAAGCTGATGGAAGCCTGGGCACCACAGTGACGCTACGGAACCTGGTGGAACCGAGGGGCCACAGTGACACTCTGGGGCCTTTTGGAAGCAACGAGACCCTGGTGGGAAGCCACGGGATGATTAATGCTGGCAGGAACCTGCTGCAGGTGGGCTCCTCTCTCCCAGCTTCCACAAGTGCTGCTAGGATGCCACTGCGGCACTGGCTTGTCACGGGCTCATGGCTTCCTTTGGGAATGCCTCTGCTGCAGGATGGCATGCTGCAGAGAATGCAGGTAGATGTTGTGCTCCCTCCTGGCATGCAGGTGGACAAGAAAGCCTGATCCAGCCCCCGCTCAGCCCATGTGTGGCTGTGGCATTGGGGCGGGGCAACTTTGGGAGCAGCCCCAGCCCTGCTGCTGGTCCCGGCTGGGCACGCAGCTGCTGGGACACAGGTGTGTCCTGATGGCCCCCGTGTACTCGTTTGAGAAGGGAAGGACAGAGTGCATCAGTGAGTTTGGTGTGGCTTACATGCGGCAAGGAGAAGGTGCAGCCCAGAACTGGCTTTCACTTTGAGAAGCTTTTGCTCTTGCGGGAGCAGCTGGTGGACCTTTTCAACCGAGTTGCAAGAGTGAAAAGTGTGATGGCATGTCTCTCTGAGAAGGAAGGTTCAGTGCCGCAGCGTGTTGTGCACAATTGATATGCTGATAAGAGAAGGGGGTGCTTTTGGACCGTTTTCCTTCCTGACACGTCTGTCTGTGGGAGCTTTAGGTGCTTGGACTCAGGGATAGCGAAGGTGTGTGAAAGTGACTGGGCTGCGAGAATCCTGTTGCAACAGGGAAGAGGGAAGGTCAGCAAATGTTTCCTGTCCTGGCACATGTCTCAGTCTGAAGTGCAGCTGGAGATGCTTCACTTCTGCCAAGGACGCTGCCAGCTTGAGAGAAGGATGCGCTCTATGGAGTTGAGAAAGAAAGTGCGTATCACCAGCTTGTTTCCTCCGGTTCCTAGACAGCAAAGGGGCTATGAAAGGCAGCACTGGCTTTTTGTTCTAGGAGTTTTTCTTGACAAGCAGCTGCTGGATGTTTGCAAGGGGGTTTGGGATATGCAAAAATGAGAGGGTAAGCTGGTACACTGAGCTTGAGAGCAAAAGCATATCTTCAGGGCTTTGGATGCATTTCAGAGGCTGGGAGTTCCATGCTGAGCAGCTGATGGCACAGAAGAGGTTCTAAAGAAAGAGGCCCTGCTGGAATTGCCTTTTCTTTTGCAGCCTAGAAACTGCACAGCCAACAGCAAAAACGATTCCTCCTCCCTCCCTGCAACATGCAGCATCACATTCCTTTCTGTCCCCAAGAGGCAGGATGCACAGCCGAGCTCTTCCACCCACTGCTCGCACACGACTGGGGCCGCGCCAGCCAAGCGCTTGGCTTTTTCCTGGCCACTGTCAGCGCTCATGGAAACAAGCACACGATAGCGCTGCCCACTTGCAGAAGAAGGAATCACTGCGAGGCCAGCTCGAAAGCAGCCCAAGGGCAGAGGCAACTTGGAAACTTCGCTGCTCTCAAATCAACGGTGTCAGGACAAAAAGATTTCCCTCATCTTCCCCTTGCACGTGCAGACTCCTCTTTGCACCCACACTCCAAGAGCAAGATGAACTCCTTTGCCCTAACTTGCACTTTCCTTCTCAGCTCTAGGCACCATCCTAAGGCTTCCCTCTGCCAGAGTCAGGATCCAAAGACAACGGCACCAGGGACTGCTCACACACAAAAGGCACCAGGACAAAAGGCTCCCGAGCTTGGCCTTTGCATTCCCGCGGACAGCTCAACAGCTCTAAGCCAGAGAAGTGCCTGCTGGGAAGAGCCTTTAGAATCACTCTGAGCACCTCATGACAAGGAGCTGCAGCGTGTGGGGATGAATCTGCAGCAGCCTCCTGCCCCAGGGTGTCCCCCGGGAGCAGCCATGCGCCAGGCCGTGACTGCCAGCTGCACATGCAAAGGAGCCGGTGTTCCACACCACGGCTGTGCCTGGGACAGAGACACGAGTGGCCACAGAAGTGACCATGGCACTGTCCGCACGCTGTCCCTGCTGCTTCTCGCCCAGCCGCTGGCGGGGCACCAACTGCCAGCCACGCACTCCTAAAGCCACGGGCCCACTGGGACACTGCGGGGGCTGGTGGAAGCCAGCGGCCATTGTGACACAGCGGGGCTGCACAGAAGCCACGGTGCTTTGTGACCCGTGGCTCCCAGGAGAGCCTTTGTGATGCTGGGGACCTACCCGGAAGCCTGGCTCCAGTGTGACACCAGCACAGAAGCTCAGGGAGCCCTGGAGACCGTGGGGACGCTATGGAAGCTGATGGAAGCCTGGGCACCACAGTGACGCTACGGAACCTGGTGGAACCGAGGGGCCACAGTGACACTCTGGGGCCTTTTGGAAGCAACGAGACCCTGGTGGGAAGCCACGGGATGATTAATGCTGGCAGGAACCTGCTGCAGGTGGGCTCCTCTCTCCCAGCTTCCACAATGCTGCTAGGATGCCACTGCGGCACTGGCTTGTCACGGGCTCATGGCTTCCTTTGGGAATGCCTCTGCTGCAGGATGGCATGCTGCAGAGAATGCAGGTAGATGTTGTGCTCCCTCCTGGCATGCAGGTGGACAAGAAAGCCTGATCCAGCCCCCGCTCAGCCCATGTCTGGCTGTGGCATTGGGGCGGGGCAACTTTGGGAGCAGCCCCAGCCCTGCTCCTGCTCCCGGCTGGGCACGCAGCTGCTGGGACACAGGTGTGTCCTGATGGCCCCCGTGTACTCGTTTGAGAAGGGAAGGACAGAGTGCATCAGTGAGTTTGGTGTGGCTTACATGCGGCAAGGAGAAGGTGCAGCCCAGAACTGGCTTTCACTTTGAGAAGCTTTTGCTCTTGCGGGAGCAGCTGGTGGACCTTTTCAACCGAGTTGCAAGAGTGAAAAGTGTGATGGCATGTCTATCTGAGAAGGAAGGTTCAGTGCCGCAGCGTGTTGTGCACAACGTATATGCTGATAAGAGAAGGGGGTGCTTTTGGAACGTGTTCCTTCCTGACACGTCTGTCTGTGGGAGCTTTAGGTGCTTGGACTCAGGGATAGCGAAGGTGTGTGAAAGTGACTGGGCTGCGAGCATCCTGTTGCAACAGGGAAGAGGGAAGGTCAACAAATGTTTCCTGTCCTGGCACATGTCTCAGTCTGAAGTGCAGCTGGAGATGCTTCACTTCTGCCAAGGACGCTGCCAGCTTGAGAGAAGGATGCGCTCTATGGAGTTGAGAAAGAAAGTGCGTAGGACAAGCTTGTTTCCTCCAGTTCCTAGACAGCAAAGGGGCTATGAAAGGCAGCACTGGCTTTTTGTTCTAGGAGTTTTTCTTGACAAGCAGCTGCTGGATGTTTGGAAGGGGGTTTGGGATATGCAAAAATGAGAGGGTAAGCTGGTACACTGAGCTTGAGAGCAAAAGCATATCTTCAGGGCTTTGGATGCATTTCAGAGGCTGGGAGTTCCATGCTGAGCAGCTGATGGCACAGAAGAGGTTCTAAAGAAAGAGGCCCTGCTGGAATTGCCTTTTCTTTTGCAGCCTAGAAACTGCACAGCCAACAGCAAAAACAATTCCTCCTCCCTCCCTGCAACATGCAGCATCACATTCCTTTCTGTCCCCAAGAGGCAGGATGCACAGCCGAGCTCTTCCACCCACTGCTCGCACACGACTGGGGCCGCGCCAGCCAAGCGCTTGGCTTTTTCCTGGCCACTGTCAGCGCTCATGGAAACAAGCACACGATAGCGCTGCCCACTTGCAGAAGAAGGAATCACTGCGAGGCCAGCTCGAAAGCAGCCCAAGGGCAGAGGCAACTTGGAAACTTCGCTGCTCTCAAATCAACGGTGTCAGGACAAAAAGATTTCCCTCATCTTCCCCTTGCACGTGCAGACTCCTCTTTGCACCCACACTCCAAGAGCAAGATGAACTCCTTTGCCCTAACTTGCACTTTCCTTCTCAGCTCTAGGCACCATCCTAAGGCTTCCCTCTGCCAGAGTCAGGATCCAAAGACAACGGCACCAGGGACTGCTCACACACAAAAGGCACCAGGACAAAAGGCTCCCGAGCTTGGCCTTTGCATTCCCGCGGACAGCTCAACAGCTCTAAGCCAGAGAAGTGCCTGCTGGGAAGAGCCTTTAGAATCACTCTGAGCACCTCATGACAAGGAGCTGCAGCGTGTGGGGATGAATCTGCAGCAGCCTCCTGCCCCAGGGTGTCCCCCGGGAGCAGCCATGCGCCAGGCCGTGACTGCCAGCTGCACAGCCAAAGGAGCCGGTGTTCCACACCACGGCTGTGCCTGGGACAGAGACACGAGTGGCCACAGAAGTGACCATGGCACTGTCCGCACGCTGTCCCTGCTGCTTCTCGCCCAGCCGCTGGCGGGGCACCAACTGCCAGCCACGCACTCCTAAAGCCACGGGCCCACTGGGACACTGCGGGGGCTGGTGGAAGCCAGCGGCCATTGTGACACAGCGGGGCTGCACAGAAGCCACGGTGCTTTGTGACCCGTGGCTCCCAGGAGAGCCTTTGTGATGCTGGGGACCTACCCGGAAGCCTGGCTCCAGTGTGACACCAGCACAGAAGCTCAGGGAGCCCTGGAGACCGTGGGGACGCTATGGAAGCTGATGGAAGCCTGGGCACCACAGTGACGCTACGGAACCTGGTGGAACCGAGGGGCCACAGTGACACTCTGGGGCCTTTTGGAAGCAACGAGACCCTGGTGGGAAGCCACGGGATGATTAATGCTGGCAGGAACCTGCTGCAGGTGGGCTCCTCTCTCCCAGCTTCCACAATGCTGCTAGGATGCCACTGCGGCACTGGCTTGTCACGGGCTCATGGCTTCCTTTGGGAATGCCTCTGCTGCAGGATGGCATGCTGCAGAGAATGCAGGTAGATGTTGTGCTCCCTCCTGGCATGCAGGTGGACAAGAAAGCCTGATCCAGCCCCCGCTCAGCCCATGTCTGGCTGTGGCATTGGGGCGGGGCAACTTTGGGAGCAGCCCCAGCCCTGCTCCTGCTCCCGGCTGGGCACGCAGCTGCTGGGACACAGGTGTGTCCTGATGGCCCCCGTGTACTCGTTTGAGAAGGGAAGGACAGAGTGCATCAGTGAGTTTGGTGTGGCTTACATGCGGCAAGGAGAAGGTGCAGCCCAGAACTGGCTTTCACTTTGAGAAGCTTTTGCTCTTGCGGGAGCAGCTGGTGGACCTTTTCAACCGAGTTGCAAGAGTGAAAAGTGTGATGGCATGTCTATCTGAGAAGGAAGGTTCAGTGCCGCAGCGTGTTGTGCACAACGTATATGCTGATAAGAGAAGGGGGTGCTTTTGGAACGTGTTCCTTCCTGACACGTCTGTCTGTGGGAGCTTTAGGTGCTTGGACTCAGGGATAGCGAAGGTGTGTGAAAGTGACTGGGCTGCGAGCATCCTGTTGCAACAGGGAAGAGGGAAGGTCAACAAATGTTTCCTGTCCTGGCACATGTCTCAGTCTGAAGTGCAGCTGGAGATGCTTCACTTCTGCCAAGGACGCTGCCAGCTTGAGAGAAGGATGCGCTCTATGGAGTTGAGAAAGAAAGTGCGTAGGACAAGCTTGTTTCCTCCAGTTCCTAGACAGCAAAGGGGCTATGAAAGGCAGCACTGGCTTTTTGTTCTAGGAGTTTTTCTTGACAAGCAGCTGCTGGATGTTTGGAAGGGGGTTTGGGATATGCAAAAATGAGAGGGTAAGCTGGTACACTGAGCTTGAGATCTTTTAAAAGCATATCTTCAGGGCTTTGGATGCATTTCAGAGGCTGGGAGTTCCATGCTGAGCAGCTGATGGCACAGAAGAGGTTCTAAAGAAAGAGGCCCTGCTGGAATTGCCTTTTCTTTTGCAGCCTAGAAACTGCACAGCCAACAGCAAAAACAATTCCTCCTCCCTCCCTGCAACATGCAGCATCACATTCCTTTCTGTCCCCAAGAGGCAGGATGCACAGCCGAGCTCTTCCACCCACTGCTCGCACACGACTGGGGCCGCGCCAGCCAAGCGCTTGGCTTTTTCCTGGCCACTGTCAGCGCTCATGGAAACAAGCACACGATAGCGCTGCCCACTTGCAGAAGAAGGAATCACTGCGAGGCCAGCTCGAAAGCAGCCCAAGGGCAGAGGCAACTTGGAAACTTCGCTGCTCTCAAATCAACGGTGTCAGGACAAAAAGATTTCCCTCATCTTCCCCTTGCACGTGCAGACTCCTCTTTGCACCCACACTCCAAGAGCAAGATGAACTCCTTTGCCCTAACTTGCACTTTCCTTCTCAGCTCTAGGCACCATCCTAAGGCTTCCCTCTGCCAGAGTCAGGATCCAAAGACAACGGCACCAGGGACTGCTCACACACAAAAGGCACCAGGACAAAAGGCTCCCGAGCTTGGCCTTTGCATTCCCGCGGACAGCTCAACAGCTCTAAGCCAGAGAAGTGCCTGCTGGGAAGAGCCTTTAGAATCACTCTGAGCACCTCATGACAAGGAGCTGCAGCGTGTGGGGATGAATCTGCAGCAGCCTCCTGCCCCAGGGTGTCCCCCGGGAGCAGCCATGCGCCAGGCCGTGACTGCCAGCTGCACATGCAAAGGAGCCGGTGTTCCACACCACGGCTGTGCCTGGGACAGAGACACGAGTGGCCACAGAAGTGACCATGGCACTGTCCGCACGCTGTCCCTGCTGCTTCTCGCCCAGCCGCTGGCGGGGCACCAACTGCCAGCCACGCACTCCTAAAGCCACGGGCCCACTGGGACACTGCGGGGGCTGGTGGAAGCCAGCGGCCATTGTGACACAGCGGGGCTGCACAGAAGCCACGGTGCTTTGTGACCCGTGGCTCCCAGGAGAGCCTTTGTGATGCTGGGGACCTACCCGGAAGCCTGGCTCCAGTGTGACACCAGCACAGAAGCTCAGGGAGCCCTGGAGACCGTGGGGACGCTATGGAAGCTGATGGAAGCCTGGGCACCACAGTGACGCTACGGAACCTGGTGGAACCGAGGGGCCACAGTGACACTCTGGGGCCTTTTGGAAGCAACGAGACCCTGGTGGGAAGCCACGGGATGATTAATGCTGGCAGGAACCTGCTGCAGGTGGGCTCCTCTCTCCCAGCTTCCACAATGCTGCTAGGATGCCACTGCGGCACTGGCTTGTCACGGGCTCATGGCTTCCTTTGGGAATGGCTCTGCTGCAGGATGGCATGCTGCAGAGAATGCAGGTAGATGTTGTGCTCCCTCCTGGCATGCAGGTGGACAAGAAAGCCTGATCCAGCCCCCGCTCAGCCCATGTCTGGCTGTGGCATTGGGGCGGGGCAACTTTGGGAGCAGCCCCAGCCCTGCTCCTGCTCCCGGCTGGGCACGCAGCTGCTGGGACACAGGTGTGTCCTGATGGCCCCCGTGTACTCGTTTGAGAAGGGAAGGACAGAGTGCATCAGTGAGTTTGGTGTGGCTTACATGCGGCAAGGAGAAGGTGCAGCCCAGAACTGGCTTTCACTTTGAGAAGCTTTTGCTCTTGCGGGAGCAGCTGGTGGACCTTTTCAACCGAGTTGCAAGAGTGAAAAGTGTGATGGCATGTCTATCTGAGAAGGAAGGTTCAGTGCCGCAGCGTGTTGTGCACAACGTATATGCTGATAAGAGAAGGGGGTGCTTTTGGAACGTGTTCCTTCCTGACACGTCTGTCTGTGGGAGCTTTAGGTGCTTGGACTCAGGGATAGCGAAGGTGTGTGAAAGTGACTGGGCTGCGAGCATCCTGTTGCAACAGGGAAGAGGGAAGGTCAACAAATGTTTCCTGTCCTGGCACATGTCTCAGTCTGAAGTGCAGCTGGAGATGCTTCACTTCTGCCAAGGACGCTGCCAGCTTGAGAGAAGGATGCGCTCTATGGAGTTGAGAAAGAAAGTGCGTAGGACAAGCTTGTTTCCTCCAGTTCCTAGACAGCAAAGGGGCTATGAAAGGCAGCACTGGCTTTTTGTTCTAGGAGTTTTTCTTGACAAGCAGCTGCTGGATGTTTGGAAGGGGGTTTGGGATATGCAAAAATGAGAGGGTAAGCTGGTACACTGAGCTTGAGATCTTTTAAAAGCATATCTTCAGGGCTTTGGATGCATTTCAGAGGCTGGGAGTTCCATGCTGAGCAGCTGATGGCACAGAAGAGGTTCTAAAGAAAGAGGCCCTGCTGGAATTGCCTTTTCTTTTGCAGCCTAGAAACTGCACAGCCAACAGCAAAAACGATTCCTCCTCCCTCCCTGCAACATGCAGCATCACATTCCTTTCTGTCCCCAAGAGGCAGGATGCACAGCCGAGCTCTTCCACCCACTGCTCGCACACGACTGGGGCCGCGCCAGCCAAGCGCTTGGCTTTTTCCTGGCCACTGTCAGCGCTCATGGAAACAAGCACACGATAGCGCTGCCCACTTGCAGAAGAAGGAATCACTGCGAGGCCAGCTCGAAAGCAGCCCAAGGGCAGAGGCAACTTGGAAACTTCGCTGCTCTCAAATCAACGGTGTCAGGACAAAAAGATTTCCCTCATCTTCCCCTTGCACGTGCAGACTCCTCTTTGCACCCACACTCCAAGAGCAAGATGAACTCCTTTGCCCTAACTTGCACTTTCCTTCTCAGCTCTAGGCACCATCCTAAGGCTTCCCTCTGCCAGAGTCAGGATCCAAAGACAACGGCACCAGGGACTGCTCACACACAAAAGGCACCAGGACAAAAGGCTCCCGAGCTTGGCCTTTGCATTCCCGCGGACAGCTCAACAGCTCTAAGCCAGAGAAGTGCCTGCTGGGAAGAGCCTTTAGAATCACTCTGAGCACCTCATGACAAGGAGCTGCAGCGTGTGGGGATGAATCTGCAGCAGCCTCCTGCCCCAGGGTGTCCCCCGGGAGCAGCCATGCGCCAGGCCGTGACTGCCAGCTGCACAGCCAAAGGAGCCGGTGTTCCACACCACGGCTGTGCCTGGGACAGAGACACGAGTGGCCACAGAAGTGGCCATGGCACTGTCCACACGCTGTCCCTGCTGCTTCTCGCCCAGCCGCTGGCGGGGCACCAACTGCCAGCCACGCACTCCTAAAGCCACGGGCCCACTGGGACACTGCGGGGGCTGGTGGAAGCCAGCGGCCATTGTGACACAGCGGGGCTGCACAGAAGCCACGGTGCTTTGTGACCCGTGGCTCCCAGGAGAGCCTTTGTGATGCTGGGGACCTACCCGGAAGCCTGGCTCCACTGTGACACCAGCACAGAAGCTCGGGGAGCCCTGGAGACCGTGGGGACGCTATGGAAGCTGATGGAAGCCTGGCTCCACTGTGACACCAGCACAGAAGCTCGGGGAGCCCTGCAGACCGTGGGGATGCTAGGGAAGCTGATGGAAGCCTGGGCACCACAGTGACACTACGGAACCTGGTGGAACCGAGGGGCCACAGTGACACTCTGGGGCCTTTTGGAAGCAACGAGACCCTGGTGGGAAGCCACGGGATGATTAATGCTGGCAGGAACCTGCTGCAGGTGGGCTCCTCTCTCCCAGCTTCCACAAGTGCTGCTAGGATGCCACTGCGGCACTGGCTTGTCACGGGCTCATGGCTTCCTTTGGGAATGCCTCTGCTGCAGGATGGCATGCTGCAGAGAATGCAGGTAGATGTTGTGCTCCCTCCTGGCATGCAGGTGGACAAGAAAGCCTGATCCAGCCCCCGCTCAGCCCATGTGTGGCTGTGGCATTGGGGCGGGGCAACTTTGGGAGCAGCCCCAGCCCTGCTCCTGCTCCCGGCTGGGCACGCAGCTGCTGGGACACAGGTGTGTCCTGATGGCCCCCGTGTACTCGTTTGAGAAGGGAAGGACAGAGTGCATCAGTGAGTTTGGTGTGGCTTACATGCGGCAAGGAGAAGGTGCAGCCCAGAACTGGCTTTCACTTTGAGAAGCTTTTGCTCTTGCGGGAGCAGCTGGTGGACCTTTTCAACCGAGTTGCAAGAGTGAAAAGTGTGATGGCATGTCTCTCTGAGAAGGAAGGTTCAGTGCCGCAGCGTGTTGCGCACAATTGATATGCTGATAAGAGAAGGGAGTGCTTTTGGACCGTGTTCCTTCCTGACACGTCTGTCTGTGGGAGCTTTAGGTGCTTGGACTCAGGGATAGCGAAGGTGTGTGAAAGTGACTGGGCTGCGAGAATCCTGTTGCAACAGGGAAGAGGGAAGGTCAGCAAATGTTTCCTGTCCTGGCACATGTCTCAGTCTGAAGTGCAGCTGGAGATGCTTCACTTCTGCCAAGGACGCTGCCAGCTTGAGAGAAGGATGCGCTCTATGGAGTTGAGAAAGAAAGTGCGTATCACCAGCTTGTTTCCTCCGGTTCCTAGACAGCAAAGGGGCTATGAAAGGCAGCACTGGCTTTTTGTTCTAGGAGTTTTTCTTGACAAGCAGCTGCTGGATGTTTGCAAGGGGGTTTGGGATATGCAAAAATGAGAGGGTAAGCTGGTACACTGAGCTTGAGAGCAAAAGCATATCTTCAGGGCTTTGGATGCATTTCAGAGGCTGGGAGTTCCATGCTGAGCAGCTGATGGCACAGAAGAGGTTCTAAAGAAAGAGGCCCTGCTGGAATTGCCTTTTCTTTTGCAGCCTAGAAACTGCACAGCCAACAGCAAAAACGATTCCTCCTCCCTCCCTGCAACATGCAGCATCACATTCCTTTCTGTCACCAAGAGGCAGGATGCACAGCCGAGCTCTTCCACCCACTGCTCGCACATGACTGGGGCCGCGCCAGCCAAGCGCTTGGCTTTTTCCTGGCCACTGTCAGCGCTCATGGAAACAAGCACACGATAGCGCTGCCCACTTGCAGAAGAAGGAATCACTGCGAGGCCAGCTCGAAAGCAGCCCAAGGGCAGAGGCAACTTGGAAACTTCGCTGCTCTCAAATCAACGGTGTCAGGACAAAAAGATTTCCCTCATCTTCCCCTTGCACATGCAGACTCCTCTTTGCACCCACACTCCAAGAGCAAGATGAACTCCTTTGCCCTAACTTGCACTTTCCTTCTCAGCTCTAGGCACCATCCTAAGGCTTCCCTCTGCCAGAGTCAGGATCCAAAGACAACGGCACCAGGGACTGCTCACACACAAAAGGCACCAGGACAAAAGGCTCCCGAGCTTGGCCTTTGCATTCCCGCGGACAGCTCAACAGCTCTAAGCCAGAGAAGTGCCTGCTGGGAAGAGCCTTTAGAATCACTCCGAGCACCTCATGACAAGGAGCTGCAGCGTGTGGGGATGAATCTGCAGCAGCCTCCTGCCCCAGGGTGTCCCCCGGGAGCAGCCATGCGCCAGGCCGTGACTGCCAGCTGCACATGCAAAGGAGCCGGTGTTCCACACCACGGCTGTGCCTGGGACAGAGACACGAGTGGCCACAGAAGTGGCCATGGCACTGTCCGCACGCTGTCCCTGCTGCTTCTCGCCCAGCCGCTGGCGGGGCACCAACTGCCAGCCACGCACTCCTAAAGCCACGGGCCCACTGGGACACTGCGGGGGCTGGTGGAAGCCAGCGGCCATTGTGACACAGCGGGGCTGCACAGAAGCCACGGTGCTTTGTGACCCGTGGCTCCCAGGAGAGCCTTTGTGATGCTGGGGACCTACCCGGAAGCCTGGCTCCACTGTGACACCAGCACAGAAGCTCGGGGAGCCCTGGAGACCGTGGGGACGCTATGGAAGCTGATGGAAGCTTTGGCACCACAGTGACGCTACGGAACCTGGTGGAACCGAGGGGCCACAGTGACGCTCTGGGGCCTTTTGGAAGCAACGAGACCCTGGTGGGAAGCCACGGGATGATTAATGCTGGCAGGAACCTGCTCCAGGTGGGCTTCTCTCTCCCAGCTTCCACAAGTGCTGCTAGGATGCCACTGCGGCACTGGCTTGTCACGGGCTCACGGCTTCCTTTGGGAATGGCTCTGCTGCAGGATGGCATGCTGCAGAGAATGCAGGTAGATGTTGTGCTCCCTCCTGGCATGCAGGTGGACAAGAAAGCCTGATCCAGCCCCCGCTCAGCCCATGTGTGGCTGTGGCATTGGGGCGGGGCAACTTTGGGAGCAGCCCCAGCCCTGCTCCTGCTCCCGGCTGGGCACGCAGCTGCTGGGACACAGGTGTGTCCTGATGGCCCCCGTGTACTCGTTTGAGAAGGGAAGGACAGAGTGCATCAGTGAGTTTGGTGTGGCTTACATGCGGCAAGGAGAAGGTGCAGCCCAGAACTGGCTTTCACTTCGAGAAGCTTTTGCTCTTGCGGGAGCAGCTGGTGGACCTTTTCAACCGAGTTGCAAGAGTGAAAAGTGTGATGGCATGTCTCTCTGAGAAGGAAGGTTCAGTGCCGCAGCGTGTTGCACACAATTGATATGCTGATAAGAGAAGGGGGTGCTTTTGGAACGTGTTCCTTCCTGACACGTCTGTCTGTGGGAGCTTTAGGTGCTTGGACTCAGGGATAGCGAAGGTGTGTGAAAGTGACTGGGCTGCGAGAATCCTGTTGCAACAGGGAAGAGGGAAGGTCAGCAAATGTTTCCTGTCCTGGCACATGTCTCAGTCTGAAGTGCAGCTGGAGATGCTTCACTTCTGCCAAGGACGCTGCCAGCTTGAGAGAAGGATGCGCTCTATGGAGTTGAGAAAGAAAGTGCGTATCACCAGCTGGTTTCCTCCAGTTCCTAGACAGCAAAGGGGCTATGAAAGGCAGCACTGGCTTTTTGTTCTAGGAGTTTTTCTTGACAAGCAGCTGCTGGATGTTTGCAAGGGGGTTTGGGATATGCAAAAATGAGAGGGTAAGCTGGTACACTGAGCTTGAGATCTTTTAAAAGCATATCTTCAGGGCTTTGGATGCATTTCAGAGGCTGGGAGTTCCATGCTGAGCAGCTGATGGCACAGAAGAGGTTCTAAAGAAAGAGGCCCTGCTGGAATTGCCTTTTCTTTTGCAGCCTAGAAACTGCACAGCCAACAGCAAAAACGATTCCTCCTCCCTCCCTGCAACATGCAGCATCACATTCCTTTCTGTCACCAAGAGGCAGGATGCACAGCCGAGCTCTTCCACCCACTGCTCGCACACGACTGGGGCCGCGCCAGCCAAGCGCTTGGCTTTTTGCTGGCCACTGTCAGCGCTCATGGAAACAAGCACACGATAGCGCTGCCCACTTGCAGAAGAAGGAATCACTGCGAGGCCAGCTCGAAAGCAGCCCAAGGGCAGAGGCAACTTGGAAACTTCGCTGCTCTCAAATCAACGGTGTCAGGACAAAAAGATTTCCCTCATCTTCCCCTTGCACGTGCAGACTCCTCTTTGCACCCACACTCCAAGAGCAAGATGAACTCCTTTGCCCTAACTTGCACTTTCCTTCTCAGCTCTAGGCACCATCCTAAGGCTTCCCTCTGCCAGAGTCAGGATCCAAAGACAACGGCACCAGGGACTGCTCACACACAAAAGGCACCAGGACAAAAGGCTCCCGAGCTTGGCCTTTGCATTCCCGCGGACAGCTCAACAGCTCTAAGCCAGAGAAGTGCCTGCTGGGAAGAGCCTTTAGAATCACTCTGAGCACCTCATGACAAGGAGCTGCAGCGTGTGGGGATGAATCTGCAGCAGCCTCCTGCCCCAGGGTGTCCCCCGGGAGCAGCCATGCGCCAGGCCGTGACTGCCAGCTGCACATGCAAAGGAGCCGGTGTTCCACACCACGGCTGTGCCTGGGACAGAGACACGAGTGGCCACAGAAGTGGCCATGGCACTGTCCACACGCTGTCCCTGCTGCTTCTCGCCCAGCCGCTGGCGGGGCACCAACTGCCAGCCACGCACTCCTAAAGCCACGGGCCCACTGGGACACTGCGGGGGCTGGTGGAAGCCAGCGGCCATTGTGACACAGCGGGGCTGCACAGAAGCCACGGTGCTTTGTGACCCGTGGCTCCCAGGAGAGCCTTTGTGATGCTGGGGACCTACCCGGAAGCCTGGCTCCACTGTGACACCAGCACAGAAGTTCGGGGAGCCCTGGAGACCGTGGGGACGCTATGGAAGCTGATGGAAGCCTGGCTCCACTGTGACACCAGCACAGAAGCTCGGGGAGCCCTGGAGAGCGTGGGGATGCTAGGGAAGCTGAAGGAAGCCTGGGCACCACAGTGACGCTACGGAACCTGGTGGAACCGAGGGGCCACAGTGACACTCTGGGGCCTTTTGGAAGCAACGAGACCCTGGTGGGAAGCCACGGGATGATTAATGCTGGCAGGAACCTGCTGCAGGTGGGCTCCTCTCTCCCAGCTTCCACAAGTGCTGCTAGGATGCCACTGCGGCACTGGCTTGTCACGGGCTCACGGCTTCCTTTGGGAATGGCTCTGCTGCAGGATGGCATGCTGCAGAGAATGCAGGTAGATGTTGTGCTCCCTCCTGGCATGCAGGTGGACAAGAAAGCCTGATCCAGCCCCCGCTCAGCCCATGTGTGGCTGTGGCATTGGGGCGGGGCAACTTTGGGAGCAGCCCCAGCCCTGCTCCTGCTCCCGGCTGGGCACGCAGCTGCTGGGACACAGGTGTGTCCTGATGGCCCCCGTGTACTCGTTTGAGAAGGGAAGGACAGAGTGCATCAGTGAGTTTGGTGTGGCTTACATGCAGCAAGGAGAAGGTGCAGCCCAGAACTGGCTTTCACTTCGAGAAGCTTTTGCTCTTGCGGGAGCAGCTGGTGGACCTTTTCAACCGAGTTGCAAGAGTGAAAAGTGTGATGGCATGTCTCTCTGAGAAGGAAGGTTCAGTGCCGCAGCATGTTGCACACAATTGATATGCTGATAAGAGAAGGGGGTGCTTTTGGAACGTGTTCCTTCCTGACACGTCTGTCTGTGGGAGCTTTAGGTGCTTGGACTCAGGGATAGCGAAGGTGTGTGAAAGTGACTGGGCTGCGAGAATCCTGTTGCAACAGGGAAGAGGGAAGGTCAGCAAATGTTTCCTGTCCTGGCACATGTCTCCGTCTGAAGTGCAGCTGGAGATGCTTCACTTCTGCCAAGGACGCTGCCAGCTTGAGAGAAGGATGCGCTCTATGGAGTTGAGAAAGAAAGTGCGTATCACCAGCTGGTTTCCTCCAGTTCCTAGACAGCAAAGGGGCTATGAAAGGCAGCACTGGCTTTTTGTTCTAGGAGTTTTTCTTGACAAGCAGCTGCTGGATGTTTGCAAGGGGGTTTGGGATATGCAAAAATGAGAGGGTAAGCTGGTACACTGAGCTTGAGAGCAAAAGCATATCTTCAGGGCTTTGGATGCATTTCAGAGGCTGGGAGTTCCATGCTGAGCAGCTGATGGCACAGAAGAGGTTCTAAAGAAAGAGGCCCTGCTGGAATTGCCTTTTCTTTTGCAGCCTAGAAACTGCACAGCCAACAGCAAAAACGATTCCTCCTCCCTCCCTGCAACATGCAGCATCACATTCCTTTCTGTCCCCAAGAGGCAGGATGCACAGCCGAGCTCTTCCACCCACTGCTCGCACACGACTGGGGCCGCGCCAGCCAAGCGCTTGGCTTTTTCCTGGCCACTGTCAGCGCTCATGGAAACAAGCACACGATAGCGCTGCCCACTTGCAGAAGAAGGAATCACTGCGAGGCCAGCTCGAAAGCAGCCCAAGGGCAGAGGCAACTTGGAAACTTCGCTGCTCTCAAATCAACGGTGTCAGGACAAAAAGATTTCCCTCATCTTCCCCTTGCACGTGCAGACTCCTCTTTGCACCCACACTCCAAGAGCAAGATGAACTCCTTTGCCCTAACTTGCACTTTCCTTCTCAGCTCTAGGCACCATCCTAAGGCTTCCCTCTGCCAGAGTCAGGATCCAAAGACAACGGCACCAGGGACTGCTCACACACAAAAGGCACCAGGACAAAAGGCTCCCGAGCTTGGCCTTTGCATTCCCGCGGACAGCTCAACAGCTCTAAGCCAGAGAAGTGCCTGCTGGGAAGAGCCTTTAGAATCACTCTGAGCACCTCATGACAAGGAGCTGCAGCGTGTGGGGATGAATCTGCAGCAGCCTCCTGCCCCAGGGTGTCCCCCGGGAGCAGCCATGCGCCAGGCCGTGACTGCCAGCTGCACAGCCAAAGGAGCCGGTGTTCCACACCACGGCTGTGCCTGGGACAGAGACACGAGTGGCCACAGAAGTGGCCATGGCACTGTCCGCACGCTGTCCCTGCTGCTTCTCACCCAGCCGCTGGCGGGGCACCAACTGCCAGCCACGCACTCCTAAAGCCACGGGCCCACTGGGACACTGCGGGGGCTGGTGGAAGCCAGCGGCCATTGTGACACAGCGGGGCTGCACAGAAGCCACGGTGCTTTGTGACCCGTGGCTCCCAGGAGAGCCTTTGTGATGCTGGGGACCTACCCGGAAGCCTGGCTCCACTGTGACACCAGCACAGAAGCTCGGGGAGCCCTGGAGACCGTGGGGATGCTATGGAAGCTGATGGAAGCCTGGCTCCACTGTGACACCAGCACAGAAGCTCGGGGAGCCCTGGAGAGCGTGGGGATGCTAGGGAAGCTGATGGAAGCCTGGGCACCACAGTGACGCTACGGAACCTGGTGGAACCGAGGGGCCACAGTGACACTCTGGGGCCTTTTGGAAGCAACGAGACCCTAGTGGGAAGCCACGGGATGATTAATGCTGGCAGGAACCTGCTGCAGGTGGGCTCCTCTCTCCCAGCTTCCACAAGTGCTGCTAGGATGCCACTGTGGCACTGGCTTGTCACGGGCTCATGGCTTCCTTTGGGAATGGCTCTGCTGCAGGATGGCATGCTGCAGAGAATGCAGGTAGATGTTGTGCTCCCTCCTGGCATGCAGGTGGACAAGAAAGCCTGATCCAGCCCCCGCTCAGCCCATGTGTGGCTGTGGCATTGGGGCGGGGCAACTTTGGGAGCAGCCCCAGCCCTGCTCCTGCTCCCGGCTGGGCACGCAGCTGCTGGGACACAGGTGTGTCCTGATGGCCCCCGTGTACTCGTTTGAGAAGGGAAGGACAGAGTGCATCAGTGAGTTTGGTGTGGCTTACATGCGGCAAGGAGAAGGTGCAGCCCAGAACTGGCTTTCACTTGGAGAAGCTTTTGCTCTTGCGGGAGCAGCTGGTGGACCTTTTCAACCGAGTTGCAAGAGTGAAAAGTGTGATGGCATGTCTATCTGAGAAGGAAGGTTCAGTGCCGCAGCGTGTTGTGCACAACGTATATGCTGATAAGAGAAGGGGGTGCTTTTGGAACGTGTTCCTTCCTGACACGTCTGTCTGTGGGAGCTTTAGGTGCTTGGACTCAGGGATAGCGAAGGTGTGTGAAAGTGACTGGGCTGCGAGAATCCTGTTGCAACAGGGAAGAGGGAAGGTCAGCAAATGTTTCCTGTCCTGGCACATGTCTCCGTCTGAAGTGCAGCTGGAGATGCTTCACTTCTGCCAAGGACGCTGCCAGCTTGAGAGAAGGATGCGCTCTATGGAGTTGAGAAAGAAAGTGCGTATCACCAGCTGGTTTCCTCCAGTTCCTAGACAGCAAAGGGGCCATGAAAGGCAGCACTGGCTTTTTGTTCTAGGAGTTTTTCTTGACAAGCAGCTGCTGGATGTTTGGAAGGGGGTTTGGGATATGCAAAAATGAGAGGGTAAGCTGGTACACTGAGCTTGAGATCTTTTAAAAGCATATCTTCAGGGCTTTGGATGCATTTCAGAGGCTGGGAGTTCCATGCTGAGCAGCTGATGGCACAGAAGAGGTTCTAAAGAAAGAGGCCCTGCTGGAATTGCCTTTTCTTTTGCAGCCTAGAAACTGCACAGCCAACAGCAAAAACGATTCCTCCTCCCTCCCTGCAACATGCAGCATCACATTCCTTTCTGTCCCCAAGAGGCAGGATGCACAGCCGAGCTCTTCCACCCACTGCTCGCACACGACTGGGGCCGCGCCAGCCAAGCGCTTGGCTTTTTCCTGGCCACTGTCAGCGCTCATGGAAACAAGCACACGATAGCGCTGCCCACTTGCAGAAGAAGGAATCACTGCGAGGCCAGCTCGAAAGCAGCCCAAGGGCAGAGGCAACTTGGAAACTTCGCTGCTCTCAAATCAACGGTGTCAGGACAAAAAGATTTCCCTCATCTTCCCCTTGCACGTGCAGACTCCTCTTTGCACACACACTCCAAGAGCAAGATGAACTCCTTTGCCCTAACTTGCACTTTCCTTCTCAGCTCTAGGCACCATCCTAAGGCTTCCCTCTGCCAGAGTCAGGATCCAAAGACAACGGCACCAGGGACTGCTCACACACAAAAGGCACCAGGACAAAAGGCTCCCGAGCTTGGCCTTTGCATTCCCGCGGACAGCTCAACAGCTCTAAGCCAGAGAAGTGCCTGCTGGGAAGAGCCTTTAGAATCACTCCGAGCACCTCATGACAAGGAGCTGCAGCGTGTGGGGATGAATCTGCAGCAGCCTCCTGCCCCAGGGTGTCCCCCGGGAGCAGCCATGCGCCAGGCCGTGACTGCCAGCTGCACGCGCAAAGGAGCCGGTGTTCCACACCACGGCTGTGCCTGGGACAGAGACACGAGTGGCCACAGAAGTGGCCATGGCACTGTCCACACGCTGTCCCTGCTGCTTCTCGCCCAGCCGCTGGCGGGGCACCAACTGCCAGCCACGCACTCCTAAAGCCACGGGCCCACTGGGACACTGCGGGGGCTGGTGGAAGCCAGCGGCCATTGTGACACAGCGGGGCTGCACAGAAGCCACGGTGCTTTGTGACCCGTGGCTCCCAGGAGAGCCTTTGTGATGCTGGGGACCTACCCGGAAGCCTGGCTCCACTGTGACACCAGCACAGAAGCTCGGGGAGCCCTGGAGACCGTGGGGACGCTATGGAAGCTGATGGAAGCCTGGCTCCACTGTGACACCAGCACAGAAGCTCGGGGAGTCCTGCAGACCGTGGGGATGCTAGGGAAGCTGGCGGAAGCCTGGGCACCACAGTGACGCTACGGAACCTGGTGGAACCGAGGGGCCACAGTGACACTCTGGGGCCTTTTGGAAGCAACGAGACCCTGGTGGGAAGCCACGGGATGATTAATGCTGGCAGGAACCTACTGCAGGTGGGCTCCTCTCTCCCAGCTTCCACAAGTGCTGCTAGGATGCCACTGCGGCACTGGCTTGTCACGGGCTCACGGCTTCCTTTGGGAATGCCTCTGCTGCAGGATGGCATGCTGCAGAGAATGCAGGTAGATGTTGTGCTCCCTCCAGGCATGCAGATGGACAAGAAAGCCTGATCCAGCCCCCGCTCAGCCCATGTCTGGCTGTGGCATTGGGGCGGGGCAACTTTGGGAGCAGCCCCAGCCCTGCTCCTGCTCCCGGCTGGGCACGCAGCTGCTGGGACACAGGTGTGTCCTGATGGCCCCCGTGTACTCGTTTGAGAAGGGAAGGACAGAGTGCATCAGTGAGTTTGGTGTGGCTTACATGCGGCAAGGAGAAGGTGCAGCCCAGAACTGGCTTTCACTTTGAGAAGCTTTTGCTCTTGCGGGAGCAGCTGGTGGACCTTTTCAACCGAGCTGCAAGAGTGAAAAGTGTGATGGCATGTCTCTCTGAGAAGGAAGGTTCAGTGCCGCAGCGTGTTGTGCACAACGTATATGCTGATAAGAGAAGGGGGTGCTTTTGGAACGTGTTCCTTCCTGACACGTCTGTCTGTGGGAGCTTTAGGTGCTTGGACTCAGGGATAGCGAAGGTGTGTGAAAGTGACTGGGCTGCGAGAATCCTGTTGCAACAGGGAAGAGGGAAGGTCAGCAAATGTTTCCTGTCCTGGCACATGTCTCCGTCTGAAGTGCAGCTGGAGATGCTTCACTTCTGCCAAGGACTCTGCCAGCTTGAGAGAAGGATGCGCTCTATGGAGTTGAGAAAGAAAGTGCGTATCACCAGCTTGTTTCCTCCAGTTCCTAGACAGCAAAGGGGCTATGAAAGGCAGCACTGGCTTTTTGTTCTAGGAGTTTTTCTTGACAAGCAGCTGCTGGATGTTTGCAAGGGGGTTTGGGATATGCAAAAATGAGAGGGTAAGCTGGTACACTGAGCTTGAGAGCAAAAGCATATCTTCAGGGCTTTGGATGCATTTCAGAGGCTGGGAGTTCCATGCTGAGCAGCTGATGGCACAGAAACGGTTCTAAAGAAAGAGGCCCTGCTGGAATTGCCTTTTCTTTTGCAGCCTAGAAACTGCACAGCCAACAGCAAAAACGATTCCTCCTCCCTCCCTGCAACATGCAGCATCACATTCCTTTCTGTCTCCAAGAGGCAGGATGCACAGCCGAGCTCTTCCACCCACTGCTCGCACACGACTGGGGCCGCGCCAGCCAAGCGCTTGGCTTTTTCCTGGCCACTGTCAGCGCTCCTGGAAACAAGCACACGACAGCGCTGCCCACTTGCAGAAGAAGGAATCCCTCCGAGGCCAGCTCGAAAGCAGCCCAAGGGCAGAGGCAACTTGGAAACTTCGCTGCTCTCAAATCAACGGTGTCAGGACAAAAAGATTTCCCTCATCTTCCCCTTGCACGTGCAGACTCCTCTTTGCACACACACTCCAAGAGCAAGATGAACTCCTTTGCCCTAACTTGCACTTTCCTTCTCAGCTCTAGGCACCATCCTAAGGCTTCCCTCTGCCAGAGTCAGGATCCAAAGACAACGGCACCAGGGACTGCTCACACACAAAAGGCACCAGGACAAAAGGCTCCCGAGCTTGGCCTTTGCATTCCCGCGGACAGCTCAACAGCTCTAAGCCAGAGAAGTGCCTGCTGGGAAGAGCCTTTAGAATCACTCCGAGCACCTCATGACAAGGAGCTGCAGCGTGTGGGGATGAATCTGCAGCAGCCTCCTGCCCCAGGGTGTCCCCCGGGAGCAGCCATGCGCCAGGCCGTGACTGCCAGCTGCACAGCCAAAGGAGCCGGTGTTCCACACCACGGCTGTGCCTGGGACAGAGACACGAGTGGCCACAGAAGTGGCCATGGCACTGTCCGCACGCTGTCCCTGCTGCTTCTCACCCAGCCGCTGGCGGGGCACCAACTGCCAGCCACGCACTCCTAAAGCCACGGGCCCACTGGGACACTGCGGGGGCTGGTGGAAGCCAGCGGCCATTGTGACACAGCGGGGCTGCACAGAAGCCACGGTGCTTTGTGACCCGTGGCTCCCAGGAGAGCCTTTGTGATGCTGGGGACCTACCCGGAAGCCTGGCTCCACTGTGACACCAGCACAGAAGCTCGGGAAGCCCTGGAGACCGTGGGGATGCTAGGGAAGCTGATGGAAGCCTGGCTCCACTGTGACACCAGCACAGAAGCTCAGGGAGCCCTGCAGATCGCGGGGATGCTAGGGAAGCTGACGGAAGCCTGGGCACCACAGTGACGCTATGGAAGCTGGTGGAACCGAGGGGCCACAGTGACACTCTGGGGCCTTTTGGAAGCAACGAGACCCTGGTGGGAAGCCACGGGATGATTAATGCTGGCAGGAACCTGCTGCAGGTGGGCTCCTCTCTCCCAGCTTCCACAAGTGCTGCTAGGATGCCACTGCGGCACTGGCTTGTCACGGGCTCACAGCTTCCTTTGGGAATGGCTCTGCTGCAGGATGGCATGCTGCAGAGAATGCAGGTAGATGTTGTGCTCCCTCCTGGCATGCAGGTGGACAAGAAAGCCTGATCCAGCCCCCGCTCAGCCCATGTCCGGCTGTGGCATTGGGGCGGGGCAACTTTGGGAGCAGCCCCAGCCCTGCTCCTGGTCCCGGCTGGGCACGCAGCTGCTGGGACACAGGTGTGTCCTGATGGCCCCCGTGTACTCGTTTGAGAAGGGAAGGACAGAGTGCATCAGTGAGTTTGGTGTGGCTTACATGCGGCAAGGAGAAGGTGCAGCCCCGAACTGGCTTTCACTTCGAGAAGCTTTTGCACAGGGAAGAGGGAAGGTCCGCAAATGTTTCCGGTCCTGGCACATGTCTCAGTCTGAACTGCAGCTGGAGATGCTTCACTTCTGTTTCCTCTTAGAGAAGGCGTAGCGACCTGGTTCAGGAACGGTACGATGTCCACCTCAGGTCGTTCGGGCCATCAGCTCGCAAGCACCAGTTTGGTGGATGGCAAATGGCGTTTATTCATGGGTTACATGGGGTAAAATAACCTGGGTTTACCGCGTCACTTCCTTCTGGTCAGGTATTCCCTGTAGAGGGGAGGTGTTTTACCTGTCGCGCACAACGCGATATCTTCCGAACGCCTGTCCCTAATCTCCTACATTTCCACCCCCTCTATCCTAAATTATCCACATTTCCCCGCCCCCCCATGATTGATTAAAAATCATGCAAAGTATAAATGGTATAAAATTTCAAGAACTAGTAAAAACCTACATAACAATTTATAAAAGTGATATAACATTCACAAAATAAATGCGCTCTAGAGCAATTGCTGGCTGTCAACAAACAGAATGTTAACCTTTTCTAACCGGCTTTTAACAAATGACACCAATTTGTTTAGTATGCAAGGCCCGAAAATCAGCGTTAGGAGTAACATAGTGAGGGGGCCTATCAGAGTGGAAACAAGGGTGGTCAGCCATGGAGACTGGTTAAACCATGACTCGAACCATCCTTGTTGGGCTTCTCTTTCTCTTTTTCCCTGGGCTAGTCTTTCTCTTAGTTCAGTCATTGAGTCCCGTACAACTCCGGTGTAGTCTGCATAAAAGCAGCATTCTTCTTTCAAGGCGGCACACAGGCCTCCTTGTTGCATGAGCAAGAGGTCCAGTCCTCGCGTGTTCTGCAGGACGACTTCTGAGAGAGAGGAGACCGATTTCTCTAGAAAGGAGATGGATTTTTTTAATCCTTTGTAAATCCTCATCAATAGTCATCTGCAGCTGAGAAAGTCCCTGGTGTTGGGTCACGAGGGCTGAAACATCTGTGGCCGTGCCAGTGGCTCCAAGGCCGAGCAGCATTGCGATGGTTATGCCTGTTATTACTTCTCTCTTGTGGAGCCGGCTAGGTTCTTCAAAAAGGTGGTACATTTCTTCTTCTTGGTGATACAGGACTCTAGGAACAATTAGAACTTGGACACAAAAATTAGAAATTTGTCACCCTGACTTTCAGTAGGGCAAGGGCATCCCTCCCCAACAAGGGTGGACACTTTGGCATAACATATGGGAAAAGGGTGATAGTTTTCTCTGGTCCTCTTTCAGTGCGGAGCGTTATCGCTATCAGTTGGATGCTTTTTTGGGCCCGAGATAGTCCCCCAACTCCGCCCACCATGGGGGCCTCCTCCAGTTCCCAATGTATAGGCCAGTATGTTTCTGGGACAACGGTAACATCTGATCCCTTGTCAATCAAAAAGGGGAGACAAATAGCAGAGTCACCTGGCTTGTTATGGAGACAGCAAACTCCCCACACGATCGGCGGGTGGCTGCCCACTTTCATGGCCAAAGCCACCCAGGGATCTCGCTCCCAGGAGTTTGTTCCTGCTGTGCCTGGAGCGCAGACAGGTTTAACTGAGCCATCAGTTGAGCTGTGGAATTGGTCATTTCCCAGGGGGGCAGTGGGTGCGGGAGCTCCATGGCCCATTGGGGATTGACATAGCTGGGCCGCTTCATGTCCCAAAGTGGGAGGGAGCTGTGTGCGGCCCAGATGCCCCCTCCCCCTCCTGTTTCCCTGGAGCTTGGATCTGCATTCTCTGGCAAAATGTCCCTTTTTCCCACATGCCCAGCATGGCCCCCTAGGTCGGGTCTGGCGTGGGAGAACTGCTGTTGTTGGAGGCTCTAATTGAGGACAATTCATTACAGTGTGGCCTGCCTGGCCACACTTAAAGCATGCCGTTACACTGGTTATTGCAGTGCGGACAGCTGCCTGGATTGGGGCCAGATGTTCTTCTTTTGCGACATGCTTAATCATATCTGCAATACTGGACCCGGCTGGTAATGACCGTAAAATGTCCTTGGTGGCAGAGTTGCATTGTTGCCGCAAGTATTCTGCCACCACAGGGCCCTTTGCTTCTGGGGGCAAAGCAGAGGAATCGACTGCTGCTTGGAGGCGGTCTACAAATTGTGTGAAGCTTTCGCTCTCGCTCTGCTTTATTGTGGACCATGGCGATGGTCTCGCAATAACTCTGGAAGCAGAGCGGATAGCTTCTCTAACAGCACGGGTAGTTGCCATGACTTCGTGGGCCCGTAGGCCCTTGGCCTGCGCCTGGGGGGTGATCATGGTTGGGTCCGTGCCCATCAGCCGCTATAGGCTGGAGCCGTGGAGGGGGTGGTCTGCCCCAGTTACTAGGGCTAGTTGCTTTGCGCAATTGTCTTCCCACTCCTGTTTGAAAACAATCATCCCTGCCCCATCAAAAATTAATCTGCAGGTTTGTTTGATGTCAAATGGGAGCATGTCATCCCCTCCAAAAAGGCTGTCGATGAGGGTGGAAACCATAGCCAAATTAATCCCTCTGTCTGCAATTGCTTTAACAATTGCTTGTATATCTTTAGGATTTATCGGTGAGTAAGTCCTCTGGTTTCCGCCTTGCCCTCCTACCCGGACCGGGAAAGATAGCGTGGCTGAAGGGGCCCATTCAGCACAGGCTGTTTTTATCTTTCTCCAGTCTGTAAGCAGAGTACTTTCTTTTTCAAATTTCCCCTTGGCCCAAGTAGGAGCGCGGTGGTTATAGCATTTATCTATTCTTAAATAATCTCGGTCGGAGTCGGAGTCGGTTACGGACCATTCGTCAGGCCACTCGCTCCAGCTGTGGTCCGACTCGGAGCCGGAAGTCGACTGACTGGATACTTCCGGGCTCCGGAGCTTTTTCACCGGGCTCCTACCCCGCCCCCTTCTCTTAGGATTGGGCCGTTCCTTCCCCCTGGGCTCGCCCCGCCTCCTGCTGAGGGAGGCCCTTGCTATATATGGGCATGTTTCCGGGCGAGCGCTCTGGTTGGCCTTGGTTCCCTCTCCGGGATTCCCCCCCTTTTCCATTCACGCGCGTCTGCGATATCTGGCGGCCCTTCTTTGATCCCGCCGGCCGCGTCTGCGTTACCTGGCGCACCTCCCCCGCTCCCGCCGGCCGCCTGTTTGTCTCCCGGCGCACGTCCCCCGCTTCTGCCGGCCGCATGTGTGCCCCCCCATCCCCTCCGGGGTCGGCGCCATTCTGCGGGGCATAGGGTGGGGGTCTGGCCCACGCCGTTTCGGACTCCGCTTTAACGGCAGCCCCCCGTGCCTCCTCCGCCAGCCCGCCCCAGAATGACTGCGCCCGCTCCTTTCCCTCTGTAGGTAGGGTTGGGCTGGGGGGCTGTGGAGAGGGTCCCTGCTCCTGCGAGTCTGTACGCTCGGCAGGGGTACTTTCATCTGCAGTTTGCGTGGCCGCACCAACTCCCAGCTGAGGTGTGGCTAGCAAACAGTTCCGTGCGGCTTTCCAGGTCTCCTGCTCTTGCAGGGCCTTACGCAAGGCCTGCACGACTTTTCCCCATAATTTAAGGAATTTCCCCGAACCCGAGGACATTGTTTCGTCGGCTAGAGCCTTGGAACATTTGTCCCATACTTCTGGGTGGAGTATATCCACTGGTCGGTCTATGACCCCAATTTCCAAAAGCCTCGCAACAGTGAGAGTAAAATCTTTTGGCTTGCAATCAATGCCCCATTGCTTATGAATCTGAGATACGACCTTCGCGAGAGCTTCCATCCTCCACGCTGGTCCAGGAGCGTCCTCCCCGCTGGGCTGGACCCGCCGCGCCGGCCACCGTTCACCCGTCCAGGCGAATTCCCGATCCCGATTCCGATTCCGGATCCCGGGTTTTCGGCACCACTTGTTGCCTCTCGAAAAGGCGTAGCGACCTGGTTCAGGAACGGTACGATGACCACCTCAGGTCGTTCGGGCCATCAGCTCACAGGCACCAATGTGGTGGACGGCAAATGGCATTTATTCATGGGTTACATGGGGTTAAATAACCTGGGTTTACCGCATCACTTCCTTCTGGCCAGGTATTACCTGTAGAGGGGAGGGGTTTTACCTGTCGCGCACAACGCGATATCTTCCGAACGCCTGTCCCTAATCGCCTACATTTCCCCTCCCCTCTATCCTAAATTATCCACAAGCCTTTTGTCCTGGTGCCTTTCGTGTGTGAGCAGTCCCTGGTGCCGTTGTCTTTGAATCCTGACTCTGGCAGAGGGAAGCCTTAGGATGGTGCCTAGAGCTGAGAAGGAAAGTGCAAGTTAGGGCAAAGGAGTTCATCTTGCTCTTGGAGTGTGGGTGCAAAGAGGAGTCTGCACGTGCAAGGGGAAGATGAGGGAAATCTTTTTGTCCTGACACCGTTGATTTGAGAGCAGCGAAGTTTCCAAGTTGCCTCTGCCCTTGGGCTGCTTTTGAGCTGGCCTCGGAGGGATTCCTTCTTCTGCAAGTGGGCAGCGCTGTCGTGTGCTTGTTTCCAGGAGCGCTGACAGTGGCCAGGAAAAAGCCAAGCGCTTGGCTGGCGCGGCCCCAGTCGTGTGCGAGCAGTGGGTGGAAGAGCTCGGCTGTGCATCCTGCCTCTTGGAGACAGAAAGGAATGTGATGCTGCATGTTGCAGGGAGGGAGGAGGAATCATTTTCGCTGTTGGCCGTGCAGTTTCTAGGCTGCAAAAGTAAAGGCAATTCCAACACTGTTGGGGAGGATGAAAGTTTGGTAAGTTATGTAGGCTTGGCAGAAAGGTCTGTGAATGTAGAAGCTGGGGATGAGGTAGCAATGAAAGCAAGTTTTGATATAGAATAAAAGATGTTTTGCTGAAACAGTGATCACTGAGTAACTGAGAAGGCAAAGGTTGGAGATGAGTTGGAAGGAGATTTTTAGGAGCAGGACAAAGGTATGTGACTGCAAACAAACATGTTCTTCACCAAGCAAATAAGTCTCAAGAAGAGCGTAAGTCAATAGAAAACATGTCTTTACCAAAAAGAAGGATATGGCAGGCAAACAAGAAATGTTGTTGTAGCAAGAAGAAGAAAGGTCTTAGAATTTTCCACTGTAAGCTTAAATTGTAACTTACTTACTCTTGTGATTGGATAATAATGACTATAATATGGTGATGGTAATAGTTATGATAGGCTATAGGCAAATGTAAAGGTACTGTGTATGGTGCTTATTGGTTGTTATGTGTTAAGACACGCTGCAAAGAAAAGTATAAAATGCTTTCTAACTTGAACAGCGGGTGGTTTCAGGTATGCCCACAGCTGGAGCTGGCAGCTGTAGGGCTGGCTCTGGATACCCACTCCCTGAAATGCTATAACTTCGCCTATGCAATAAACAGCTTTCAAGAGAGCCGCCTGAAGTCCAGACATCCTTAGTGAAACTTTCTCCTATACAGCACGGCCACTTTCTTTAGAACCGTTTCTGTGCCATCAGCTGCTCAGCATGGAACTCCCAGCCTCTGAAATGCATCCAAAGCCCTGAAGATATGCTTTTGCTCTCAAGCTCAGTGTACCAGCTTACCCTCTCATTTTTGCATATCCCAAACCCCCTTCCAAACATCCAGCAGCTGCTTGTCAAGAAAAACTCCTAGAACAAAAAGCCAGTGCTGCCTTTCATAGCCCCTTTGCTGTCTAGGAACTGGAGGAAACAAGCTAGTGATACGCACCTTCTTTCTCAACTCCATAGAGCGCAAACTTCTCTCAAGGTGGCAGAGTCCTTGGCAGAAGTGAAGCATCTCCAGCTGCACTTCAGACTGAGACATGTGCCAGGACAGGAAACATTTGCTGACCTTCCCTCTTCCCTGTTGCAACAGGATTCTCGCAGCCCAGTCACTTTCACACACCTTCGCTATCCCTGAGTCCAAGCACCTAAAGCTCCCACAGACAGACGTGTCAGGAAAGAACACGTTCCAAAAGCACCCCCTTCTCTTATCAGCATATACGTTGTGCACAACACGCTGCGGCACTGAACCTTCCTTCTCAGATAGACATGCCATCACACTTTTCACTCTTGCAGCTCAGTTGAAAAGGTCCACCAGCTGCTCCCGCAAGAGCAAAAGCTTCTCCAAGTGAAAGCCAGTTCTGGGCTGCACCTTCTCCTTGCCGCATGTAAGCCACACCAAAATCACTGATGCACTCTGTCCTTCCCTTCTCAAACGAGTACACGGGGGCCATCAGGACACACCTGTGTCCCAGCAGCTGCGTGCCCAGCCGGGACCAGCAGCAGGGCTGGGGCTGCTCCCAAAGTTGCCCCGCCCCAATGACACAGCCAGACATGGGCTGAGGGGGGGCTGGATCAGGCTTTCTTGTCCACCTGCATGCCAGGAGGGAGCACAACATCTACCTGCATTCTCTGCAGCATGCCATCCTGCAGCAGAGGCATTCCCAAAGGAAGCCGTGAGCCCGTGACAAGCCAGTGCCGCAGTGGCATCCTAGCAGCACTTGTGGAAGCTGGGAGAGAGGAGCCCACCTGCAGCAGGTTCCTGCCAGCATTAATCATCCCGTGGCTTCCCACCAGGGTCTCGTTGCTTCCAAAAGGCCCCAGAGTGTCACTGTGGCCCCTCGGTTCCACCAGGTTCCGTAGCGTCACTGTGGTGCCCAGGCTTCCATCAGCTTCCCTAGCATCCCCACGGTCTCCAGGGCTCCCCGAGCTTCTGTGCTGGTGTCACAGTGGAGCCAGGCTTCCATCAGCTTCCATAGCGTCCCCACAGTCTGCAGGGCTCCCCGAGCTTCTGTGCTGGTGTCACAGTGGAGCCAGGGTTCCGGGTAGGTCCCCAGCATCACAAAGGCTCTCCTGGGAGCCACGGGTCACAAAGCACCGTGGCTTCTGTGCAGCCCCGCTGTGTCACAATGGCCGCTGGCTTCCACCTGCCCCCGCAGTGTCCCAGTGGGCCCGTGGCTTTAGGAGTGCGTGGCTGGCAGTTGGTGCCCCGCCAGCGGCTGGGCGAGAAGCAGCAGGGACAGCGTGCGGACAGTGCCATGGCCACTTCTGTGGCCACTCGTGTCTCTGTCCCAGGCACAGCCGTGGTGTGGAACACCGGCTCCTTTGCATGTGCAGCTGGCAGTCACGGCCTGGCGCATGGCTGCTCCCGGGGGACACCCTGGGGCAGGAGGCTGCTGCAGATTCATCCCCACACGCTGCAGCTCCTTGTCATGAGGTGCTCAGAGTGATTCTAAAGGCTCTTCCCACCAGGCACTTCTCTGGCTTAGAGCTGTTGAGCTGTCAGCAGGAATGCAAAGGCCAAGCTCTTTTGTCCTGGTGCCTTTCGTGTGTGAGCAGTCCCTGGTGCCGTTGTCTTTGGATCCTGACTCTGGCAGAGGGAAGGCTTAGGATGGTGCCCAGAGCTGAGAAGGAAAGTGCCGAGAGCAGCGTGTGTGCTGCTGCTTTGAGGGCTGCAGTTGAAGTTGTAGGCAGCAAGAGCTTTCTCAGCTGGCCCTTTTGTGAGCTCTGCTTTTGCCAGATGGCTTCAAGTTGGTGGCGGGACTCTGCATGAGGGAAAAGATTTCTTAGGGCAAAGGAGTTCATCTTGCTCTTGGCGTGTGGGTGCAAAGAGGAGTCTGCACTTGCAAGGGGAAGATGAGGGAAATCTTTTTATCCTGACATTGTTGATTTGAGAGCAGCAAAGTTTCCAAGTTGCCTCTGCCCTTGGGGTGCTTTCGAGCTGGCCTCGGAGGGATTCCTTCTTCTGCAAATGGGCAGCGCTATCGTGTGCTTGTTTCCATGAGCGCTGACAGTGGCCAGGAAAAAGCCAAGCGCTTGGCTGGCGCGGCCCCAGTCGTGTGCGAGCAGTGGGTGGAAGAGCTCGGCTGTGCATCCTGCCTCTTGGGGACAGAAAGGAATGTGATGCTGCATGTTGCAGGGAGGGAGGAGGAATCGTTTTTGCTGTTGGCTGTGCAGTTTCTAGGCTGCAAAAGAAAAGGCAATTCCAGCAGGGCCTCTTTCTTTAGAACCTCTTCTGTGCCATCAGCTGCTCAGCATGGAACTCCCAGCCTCTGAAATGCATCCAAAGCCCTGAAGATATGCTTTTGCTCTCAAGCTCAGTGTACCAGCTTACCCTCTCATTTTTGCATATCCCAAACCCCCTTCCAAACATCCAGCAGCTGCTTGTCAAGAAAAACTCCTAGAACAAAGAGCCAGTGCTGCCTTTCATAGCCCCTTTGCTGTCTAGGAACTAGAGGAAACAAGCTAGTGATACGCACTTTCTTTCTCAACTCCATAGAGCGCATCCTTCTCACAAGCTTGCAGAGTCCTTGGCAGAAGTGAAGCATCTCCAGCTGCACTTCAGACTGAGACATGTGCCAGGACAGGAAACATTTGCTGACCTTCCCTCTTCCCTGTTGCAACAGGATTCTCGCAGCCCAGTCACTTTCACACACCTTCGCTATCCCTGAGTCCAAGCACCTAAAGCTCCCACAGACAGACGTGTCAGGAAGGAACACGTTCCAAAAGCACCCCCTTCTCTTATCAGCATATCAATTGTGCACAACACGCTGTGGCACTGAACCTTCCTATTACCGCAGGCCTGGTTCCTATGGTATATCACCATGTCCCGCAGCCATAGGGAGGAGGAGGAGGAGAAGATCCAGCAGGCAGGAATTGTTCAGCAAAATTGATTGAGTGATTTAATTATTTTACAAACCTTTTATAGACTTTTTTCATCATAGTCTAATTGGACAAAGGACCAACCACCCCGTTTCTCGGCTCGGAGCTGCGTCTCCTGCTTCTGGCGTGGGGGGAGCGGGCCGCGCGGGCGGTGCTGGCACCGCTTGCGGCGCGGGCTCAGGCATTCGCCGCTCCAACAGGCTGACCAAGTCCTCCATTCTTCGGGATAGGTTTCGTAGCTCTGACAGAAAGGGCAGATGCTGCATAAAAAAGTCCATGGCTCGGTTCTGCGACTGCGCAGAACAGTCCAGCGCCAGGGAGGGCAGCGGGCCATAGCCAGGCAGTCCCGGGGGGGGCACGCCCGGCGCTACGCCCGCTAAGTTAGATCCAGGTGCGTACGGAAACGAACTAGGAGGCTCTCTGGGCGTCCAAGTTGCTAAGCCGCTGATCTGCGGCCCTGGATAAGCTGTGGCTGCCGTCCAGCCAAACAGCAAGGCAGGCTGTGCACCCTGCCTCTGCCCTGACCCCCCCGCCTCTGGCGGCGCGGGGTTCCTGGGGGCTGCGGAGTCCTGCGACTGTGCAGGGTGAGCCGGCGCAGGTTCTGCCTGTGGAGCCGGGGGGGTTATTCCAAATCCACCATCACTTGCCCCGGAAGCCCAGTCAGCGGGGCCCCCCTCGGACATTCCTCCGTCACTCATCACCGAGACAGGCGATCCAGCCCTGCTGTCACAGTCAAGGGCTGTCAGCAGAATAAATAACGACCGCCAGGTTTTGTATAATTCTAACGCTGCCGGCTCCCCAGTCGGGAGCTCGTGTCGGACAGTGCATCCGAGCTCTTGCCATAAGGCAAAGTCCAGGGCAGTATCTCTGTCCATGGAAATCCCTTTTAAAGCAGCCCAGTCTAATAATTCCCGAACTGAGTTTTCAGGAATGGAGGTGCGCAATATGCTAAATACACCCTTCCAGACCAGTACCACAGCGTCGTTCTGTGAGCCGCTGTTCGCCATTTCTCAGTTCTGTCGGACCTCCCGGTCCCGGGGGGGGGGGGGTAAAAGGAACAGCGTACCTCTACAGGAATTCGGCTTGGCTCGCAGTAGCAGGACACATCAGAGAGTGCAGATCACGACGGGCAGCACCAAATATTACCGCAGGCCTGAGCCCTAGGGTATATCACCGTGTCCCGCAGCCATAGGGAGGAGGAGGAGGAGGAGATCCAGCAGGCAGGAATTGTGCAGCAAGATTGATTGATTGATTGAATTATTTTACAAACCTTTTATAGACTTTTTTCTTTATAGTCTAATTGCACAAAGGACCAGCCACCCCTTGGGGGTGATTGGCCAAAATCCTAAAACATCCATTATCAAAATATTTTCTACTATACCATAAACAAGACTTTCCAAGGTTGCAGGTGGCTTGATTGTTTACATTCCCTGCTACCTCTTCTGTGAGAGGGAAAAATCTCTCACAGACTTAGAAAATAACAAGAAGATCCTCACTAACAGCATTTTTGTACCTACACCCGGGTGAGGCTCTTTTCTTGTATTTTATTCTATTCTCTCTGTTTTTTTGTTTTTCTATTCACGCCTCTCTCCCTCCTCGGCGCTGCCCTTCTGGCCACACCGACAGCGCCCGTCCCGCCGTGCGGCTCTTCAGTGACACCGGGCGCCGCGGACATCCCCGTGCAGTTTTTTATTCTATTTTACTCCATTCTCTGGATTTTATTCTACTCACCCCCCGCCCATCCCTCGGTGCAGCTCCTTCAGACGCGGGCGGGGGAGACACCTCTCGGTGCGGCTCTTTGATTGTATTTTATTCTCTTCTCTGTATTTCCTTTCGTTCCCAGCTCGCCCGTCCCGCGGAGCGGCTCCTTCAGGGGCCCGGGGCGGCACAAACCCCTCGGGGCGGCTCCAGCAGAGCCCCGCCCGCCGCCGCTCCCCGAGGCCTCCCCGCTGCTCCCCGGCCATCGGACACCGCAGGCGGCCCCGGCCCCTTCTTCCTCTTCTTCTTCCTCCTCCTCCTCCTGCCGCGATTCAGCCCCCGCCGCCGCCCGGCTCCTTCTGCCGCTCCTGCCCGGCACGAAGCGGCGGTGCCGCTGACGGGGCCGGAGCGCGGCTGCCCCGCGACTGCCCCGCGCCTCAGGGCCGGGCCGGGCAGTGACCGCACGGCTGGGGAGGGACCCCCGCTGGACACGGCAAGGATTCCTGTCCCTCGGGGGGAAGCACAAACTCACCGAAGCTCCCATCCCTTCTCCGTGCGCCGCTGGCCAGAGGAGGGAGGGAAACGGGGATTGCGCTGGAGTTTTACATTCAATCCTTACAAAGCACACACAGACGGAGCTCCGCTTTCAGCTTCAAACGAGGGAATCCAACGGGAGCGCTGGCGCTTCTGTAACCTCAAGCTGTTCCATGATCCTCGACACTTTAGTCCTGGCAACAGGAAGCCCTTCAGCAGCAATGTCTCTCCCAGCCACTGGTTTCTGGCTCACACCCAGCTCGGAGCTTGGACAAGAAACCCAAAGTCCCAGGAGAAGAAGCTCTGCTGTTACTTCCTTTTTTCAGAGTTCTTTTTTATTATATTTTACATATCATCTATATATGGTTTTATCTTTTTCTAAAATCTCGTGTTTATTCTCTCTTTGCCCCCTCCAGCCCTTGTCCCCCTCCCGGAGGTTTGTGGGGCGCTGCTGTCCCTCAGCCCTTCCTGCCCCGGCACCCGCGGCCGCTCCGGTGCCCTCAGGCCCCGGCTCGAAGCGAAACCACAAAACCCTCTGGAAAGAAAGCCGGTCTGGGGGAAAACCCTGCAGGGGGGATTGAACCCCACGGACAGCGATTGCTGAGAGTTGGAGATTCCAAACGCTCCAAGGGGCCGGAGGGAACCTCGCTGCGGCCTCGGGGCCTCCCTGGGGCACCACGGGGACCGCCGAGCAGAGCGACTCTTCCCACCCCCCAAAATCCGCAGCTTTGGGTCAGCTGAGGAAAAGAGCTGGAAAAAGGGGCTGGAAAGGGGCTGGAGCCCGAGGGGACCCCTCAGCCATGGCCTGGAGCAGCCGCAGGAAAATGCCCCGGAAACCAAGGAAATGGATGGAAGTAATGAGGAATTTTGGAACTCTTTCTGGCTGCTGTTTCCAGAAGGTCCCAGCCGGGTCCTGCCGGGAGGAGCCGGGGGCGGGGAGGGGCCTCAGGGCTTAACTGGGGAGAAAAGTTGAATTGGAGCAAGGAAACTTTAATGGTGGGGAGAAAATGTGAACGGAGGGGATTTGAATGGGAGGGGATGATTTGAATTGGGCAGAGAAAATGAAGTGGGGGAGGAGCCCCCCAGCCCTCGGCTGTGCCCCGAAGGTGCTGCCAGCGGTTCCCCTGCTCCCATCCCCCAGGCTGGGGGCGCAGAGCTGCCGCTGCTCCCCGGGAATGCCACGGGATAAAAACTCCACTCAAGCTTTTCTGTTCCCAGTCATTCCCAATAAGATCCCACTTGCCCCCAACATGGTCCCAGTTGTTCCCAGTCATGCCCTGTATGGTTCCTTTCACTCTCAGTCCCTCCCAGTAGAGTCAGGTAGGGCCCCAGTCACTTCCAGTATGAACCCAGCCACTCCCAGTCAGTCCCTCTATGATGCCTTTTGTTCCATCATGGTTCCAGTTGCTCTAAGAATGATCCCAGTATGAGTCCAGTCACCCCCAGTATGATTCCAGGTAACTTCCCAGTAGGAGTCTGGTTTGATTCCTGTCAGCCCCAGTATGATCCCAGTCATTCCCAGATACTCCCAGAACAGTACAGTCACTCCAACACGACCCTGTCACTCCCAGGATGATCCCAGTTGCCCCCTGCATCTTTCCAATTGTGCCCTTTCACCACCACTGTGGTTCCAGTCACTCCCAGTACAATCCCAGTCATTCCCAGTATGATGCAAATCACTCCAAGTATATCCCAGCAGCACCCATTGGCTCTCAGCATGTTCCCAGTAGCCCTCAGTGTGGTCCCCGTATATCCCAGTATAATCCCTGGTGCCCCAAATCTGGCCCTGCCAGTCCTGATCCTGGTCCCAGTGTATCCTGCTGTCCCATTCTGTCCCAGTCCATTCCGGTCCCTTCCCGGCAGCCACCGCCGTTTCCCGGATCCTTCTGCCCCCCACCCCCCAAAGCTGCCCCCCCGCCCCCCAAGATGCTGACGGGGATCGGGGGCTTCGTGTTGGGCTTCATCTTCCTGGCGCTGGGGCTCGGCTTCTACCTGCGCAAGCAGGTGACGGGAGGGGCCCGGGGGTCGTGTCCCCCCTCCCCCGGAGCTCTGTGCTCCCCCGGGGCCCCCCTGCCTGGTGTCACCCCCTTTGCTCTTCCCACAGAGCTCCTGAGCCGCCGGCAGCCGCAGCCTCTCCCCGTGGCCTCGGGCCCGGCCGGGACCCCCCGCTCCGTCCCCTCCCTGATTTTGGGGGGTCGTGTGTCCCCCCCAGCCCCGCTGTCACTCTGCCCCTGCCCGGCTGCTCCCAGTGTTCCCAGGAAGGCTTCCCAGTTCGCCCCGGTCCCGTTTATTGGGGAACAGTGGGAAGGGACTTTGGGGGATCCCGCGCGGGGACCGAGAGTGGAGGGGGCGGAACCGGCCCCAGGGTGGATCGGGAATGGGGACCCCCGTGTGTCATCCCTGTGTCGCGCCCCCCGGGGGATCCTTGGGAGGCACCTCAACCCCAAATCGGCACCGAGCGAACCCCAAAGGCGCAGAGACCCCCCCCTAAGCCGCCCCACAGCCCCCAAGGACCAACCAAAATTCCCCGCGAGTATCAGAGAATCAGAGAAGGCGCTGAACAACCTTCAGCCAATCAGAGCGCGCGGCGCTGGTGACTCACCAGTTGCCAGGCAGACCCGCAGCGCCCAGCGCTCCCCACCCGGACCCCACCTGCGCCCCCCCTCGCCCCCAGCGCCCCCCGCCAGGGGAATTTCAGGAGGGGGCGCCTGGGGGGTTCCCAGGCCGGGCCCACAGCCCAGCCCTGCCCCAGCCCGACCTGTCCGGGCTCCATCCCTGCTCCTCCCGCGGGATGCGACCGCGCTGGGCAAACGGGGGGCCAAGGGTGGGCGCTGGGCCCGGGGGGAGCAGGAGAAGGGATGGGGGAGGAGGAGGAGGAGAAGGAGGCATCTTTTAATGATATTTTATTGAGTCTCATTTTTTAGAGACCAGGATCAATACTCCCCGGGCGTCAGGGCGAGTCCCTCAGGCCTGTGGGGCCCTGCTGCCGGCTCAGCCCGTGCCAGCCCAGCGCCAGCGCTCAGCGGGGCTTTGGCTTCCCGTGCCCTTTCCCGTGCCCTTTCCCGTGTCCCCAGCCCACCGTCACCACCCCCGTGTCCCCAGGTCGCGCCCCACCCCTCCCCCCCTCCCGCTCTGTCGAGACATGGAGATTGAGAATTTCCCCACCATCCACCCCAAAGGTTCCCCCGAGGCCATTTCCTCTCGTCCTTTCCCTTGGCAGCAGAGCCCCAGCCCTCCTGGCTGCCCTCTCCTGTCAGGGACTTGGAGAGAGACAGCTCCCCCCTGAGCCTCCTTTCCTCCAGGCTCAGCCCCCTCACATCCCTCAGCTGCCCCTCAGAAGTCCTCCAGACCCTTCGCCAGTTCCATTCCCATCTCTGGACATGCTCCAGCCCCTCCATGTCTTTCTCGCAGTTTGAAGCCCAATCGCTACCCTGTCGCTGCACGTGCCAAAACCCCAGGGAGACTCCTTGGAAATGGGGGTAGAGAGGAGCCCTTCAAAGGGAAACGTGTGCAAAAATGCTCCCAAAGGCCGAGCGGGTTTGCTGTGGCTGCGGGAGGAAGAGATGCTCCGGGACTCCGCCTCGGCCCCGGAGCGGAGCGGCCCGTGCTGCCCCGGGCCGCGCGGGGCTCGGCCGTGGGGCGCGCGGGGGGCAACGGACAAACGGGTACCGGACACACGGACACGCGGACAAACGCTCCCAGCGCTTCAGCGGCAGCGGCAGCAGCGGCAGCAGCGGCAGCAGCGGCAGCAGCGGCAGCAGCACAAGAGCAGCAGGAGAGCAGCGAGTCCACGAACCCTCTGCGTCCCTTCTCCTGCTCCTCCTCTCCCTCTCCCAGTGTCTCGCACCCTGTCCCGCTCTCCCTTTCGTTCCCCAACCCCCCTCCCGCGGCCTCCCTCTCCCCACGCCCGGCCGGGCCATGCCCCCGGCCCGCCCCCGGCCCCGGGCGGGGCTGCCCCCTCCCCGCCCCCGGGCGTCCCGCCGCGGTCCCGCCTCCGCCCGGCTCTCGCCGTCCTGGCTGTGGCGCTGCTGGGCGGCCATCAGCGCCTGGCTCCTGGGCACCATCGCCAGCCCCTGGCTCCGGCTGGCCCGACCCCGACCCCCACCCCGACCCCGACCCCGACCCCGACCCCGGTCCCGGCCTCGGCTCCTCCCGGGGCCCGCCGGGGACACAGGCGGCGCGGCCGCTCCCGCCGCCTCCGCAGCGTCTTCCCCGCTCCGAAGTCCGCCGCTCTTGAGCGCGGCCGCCGGCCCCGAGCCGCCGGGGTCCGCTTCAAAAGAGGCAACATGTGGGGATGGCCGGCCCGGGGCGGTTGAGCGGCGCTCGGGGGCCGTTCCTGGCCCCGGGCCGAGCGCTGACGGCCGCGTCTCGCCGGCACGGAAGGCGCAGCAGGGCCTGAAGGAGCGCTACCGGCTGGGTTCGCTGCTGGGGCGCGGCGGCTTCGGCAGCGTCTTGGTGGCGACGCGGCTCTCGGACGGCGCCCCGGTGAGTGGCGGGGCCGGCGGCGGGCGCAGGAGGCGGGGGGCAAAGGAGGAGGAGAAGGAGCATGGGGCTCGGCACGGCGGGCGGCGAGCTCAGCCCGCTGCTCCCCTTACCTTGCAGGTGGCCGTCAAACGTGTGCCGCGGAACCGCATCCACCATTGGGGCCAGCTGGTGAGTGAGCGAGGGGCAGCGCGAGAAGCCGGGGCGCGACGGGCGGGGATGAGCCGAGGCCCGGCAGGGTGGAAGCCGCCAGAACGCCTCGAGGGAGAGCGGCCGTGGGGCCAGCGGAGCGCGCAGAGCGTCCCCGGCTGGCTGAGGGCTTGCCGAGCCCCGGCACGGCATGGGCCCCGCTGACGGCATCGTGCTCCTCCCACAGCCCGACGGCACCCGAGCACCACTGGAGATCGTGCTACTGGCCAAGGTGTCCGCTGGCTTCCCTGGCATCGTCCAGCTCCACGAGTGGCTGGAGCTCCCCAAAAACGTGGTGATGGTGCTGGAGCGCCCGGAGCGGTCTCAGGACCTCCTTCATTTCATTCGGGCACGGGGCTTCCTGTGCGAGGAGGTGGCGCGGCACCTGTTCCGCCAGGTGCTGGAGGCCGTGCGGCACTGCACCAGCTGCGGGGTCCTGCACCGGGACATCAAACCAGAGAACATCCTGGTTGACCTGGCCACCGGGCAGGCCAAACTCATCGACTTTGGCTGTGGCACCTACCTGCAAGCCGCAGCCTACACCAGCTTTGCAGGTGAGCCCACGCAGGGGGGGGCTCCTGGTAGCGGCATCTCACAGCCCAACAGCTCACAGCCCAAGCCGGCTGTGGCAGGGGGGATTCTCCCTTTTGCTGCCACTCATGGCAGCCGGAGTCTTCAGCCTTGCTGCTTTTGAGCGGCGCTGGCTGAGGGGCCATCTTCCAGCCCTGCTGGCAGCCTTTGCCAGCCCCTCTGCCCAGGACTGGCGCTGGGGCTGGGGCAGCCAGCGCCACAGAAACACCCGTGGGTGGGGGTAGCAGAGAGGGGGGGCCAGAACCTGTGCTCCAGCCCGTTTGGTGTGCAGGCGAGACAGGGCTCGGCCTGCTCTGCTGCCCGTGCTTGCCTTGCCTTAAGAATGGTTTCTGGGGCAGTGCAGGCAGGGAGGATGAAAGCGTGGTTTTTCCCCAGCACCAAGTGGGTTTTTCCTTTGCATGGAATGCTCGGGCCTTGCCAGGGCTTCCGCTGCCCTCTTGCGACACCAGCGGCTTCTTTTCCAACCCCCAGTCTGTACACAAGCCCCAGGTGCTGGCGAGAGGGCAGCGGGTCAGGCCGCGTGCCGCTGGTGCGGCCCCCGCATGCCCGGGGATGCTGGGGCGAGGCTCTGGGAGCAGGCAGCGTCCCCCTGAAGAACTCCATCTCTATTCCATAGGAACACCGTCCTACAGCCCCCCGGAATGGACGCACCTGGGCTGGTACCACGGCGAGGCAGCGACCGTCTGGTCCCTGGGCATCGTGCTGCACCAGATGGTCTGCGGGGAGCACCCTTTCAGGAGGGGCTGGAACAGCACCTGGGGCCGGCTCTCGCTCCCACGACGGCTCTCTCCAGGTGGATCCTCGTCTCTGCAGCACGGGGGGAATAGCAGTGCTGGGAGACAGCAGCGGGCTCAGGAGCATCCCACACTGGCAGCTGCTGAGGAGGTGGCAATGTCCTGCTCTCCTCCAAAAGAAAGAATTGATGGCAAAGTTTAGGCACAGCCCTGAGCACACGCAGCACGGCCTGGCCATGGCAAGAGTGGGGCAAAGCGGACAGGAGCCTTCTGCAACTGACTCGTGCTTTCTGCTTTCTCTGCGCAGAGTGCCAGGATCTCATCCGACGGTGTTTATCCGTGCTCTCCTCGGAAAGGCCCTCATTAGAAGACCTGTCCTGTGCTCCTTGGATGCAGGATATTCGCGTGCCATAGGAGAAGGGAGAGAGCCACACGCACGCTTTGAGCCAGGGAGCCGGTAAGTTCCAGCTGCACACGTGCCTTGGCAAGAAGCAGCAAAGAAAGGCAGAGTTTTTGTCCTGCCTGAATCGCTGCGCAGGGCTCCTCAGCTGGGCACGCGCAGCCCTGCTGCTGGAGCTGAGCTGCTCTTCCCAGCACTGGTGGCCGCCATGGCAGCTGCTTTTGCTTGTCCTGCTTCAGCGACAGCCGGGGCCCTGGGCAGAGCACTGACAGCCTGCTCCAGCTCCAGGGAAGAAGGAGCCCCTGGAGAAGCTGTGCCAGCTGCGGCTGCTGCTGCTGGAGACATGGAGGGTGACATCAAGGATGACAAGCTCTTCCTGCACCTGGCAAGCTGAAGATGATGGACTTCAATTGTGGCACCTTCTCCAAAGCCAGGCTCCACAGCGAATTTGCAGATGAGTCCACACGCAGGGGGATGCTCCCAGATTTGGGCATTGCACAGCCTGGCCGGCAAGCAAAGGTTCCCCCTTTTGCTGGGGCGGATGCAACCAATTCTTCAGTCGGCTGCCAAGCTGCTTTTTGGCAGGGCTGGGGGGATAGGCTGGGCTGCTTTTGAACTGGGAGTCTGCTCCTGGCCCTGCCAACAGCCCCCAGCACCCACGGTGCCCCGTGCTGGGGCTGGGGCAGCCAGCCCGACACAAAGCAAGCCCCATGGTGGGAGCAGAGGTTGGACACCAGAAGCTGTGCATGGGCTGCTTTGCTCTGCAGGCAAGGAAGGGCTTGGGCTGCTCCACTGCCCTTGTTGGCTTTGGGCTCAGCATGACTTTTGGGGGCAGTGCAGGGGGAAGGGAGAAAGCGTGGGCTGCCCTGGCCCGTGGGTGGGTTTTTCCCTCGCATGGCGGGCTTGGGCCTTCCTCAAGGTCCCAGCAGAGAGAAGATTTTTTTACCTTTTTCCTTGTTTCCCCTTTTTGTCTCTAATCTCTTTTCATTGATTTATGGTTTGTTTTTCCAAAGGAAGCGTTCTAGGTGCTGTCGGGTCTGGATGGCGAAGTGCTTGGGAGCAGCTGCGGCGGGGGTGGGACGTGCCCTTGGAGAAGGCTGAGGACAGCGTTTGGGAGCAGCTTTTCTGCTGGCGGCGGGAGGCGTGAGGTGGGTGCCCGTCCTCTTGGCACGGCTGGGATAAGGGCTTTTGGGAGACGGCAGCGAGCGCAGCAGCATCCCGCTCTGGGCAGCTGCTGAGGAGGTGGCTGTGCCACGGCCGGCTGCAGGCTGGGCACGTGTCCTGCCCTCCTGCTCTCCTGCCAGAGGCAGCAATGCTGGGCAGCTTTGGGCAGCGCTCTGAGCACGGCCAGCACGGCCTGGGCACCGCGGGCGGCTGGGACAAGGGGGACGGGAGCCTTCAGCTGACGGGCGCTTTCTGCTTTGTCTCCTTGCAGCCGGGCTCTGTGGATGCTGAGGCTGCTCTGGGCTCCGCCAGGGCTCTGCTGCGGCTCAGCCCCGGGGCCACGAGAAGCCAAAGAAGAAACACCGTGACCTGCAGCAGAGACGCGCTTGAGCAGCTCGGCAGTGCAGCTCAAGTTTGCAGAGCGTGCACCTGCAGGGGAAAATATGACACCCCCCAAAAAATTAACTTGTTCAGTAACTTCTGAAATTAAATCAGTCTGGGATGAGCCCCAATGACATTTTTCAGCTTGCTCAAGCTGAAGCTCAGCCCTTCTCTGAACAGTTCTCTCCCCCACCTGCCTTTTGCTCCACAAGTGCTCCCTCTTTCCCCCAGTGAGTTCCCAGCTCACTGCAGTCCCCATTGCACTGTAGCCTTCCTTGATGCCCCTGGCCACGAGGAAGAGTGAGCCCCAGGTTTAGGGACTCATGTTGTCACTGGCTGAAGAACAGCAATGTCTCAGAGATCTGGTGAGATTTGGGTGTCATTCAGAGCTGCTCTCCAGGCCTCAGCTCTGCTCACTGCTGGCTTCCCACTCCCTTTTCCTCGTTCTTCACAGAGCAGGATGAGCTCCGTGAATGCCCTTGACTCTCGCCACTCTTCCCAGTCCGGCCATCCAGCCCACTTAGGCTTAAGCTGGAGCTTCTCTGTCTCCTCTGGCACCCCAGTGCAGTCCCCTCTGCGGGGAGCAGCAGCCCCAGAGCGCAGCACACAGCAGTGCAGGCCGCACCTGGAGCAGCTCCCTGCAGCCATGGCCTGGCTCTTTGTGGCAACCAAATGCTCCCTGTGTGCAGCTGTCCCTGGAGGATGGTCCCAGGGCAGAGCCCAGCCGGGCTCCCACTGCATCCCCTGGAGCCTGGGGCAGACAGCGCTCGCAGAGCCGAGGTTCATGGTGAGCACCCAGAGCTGTGGCTCGCACTCGGTGTTTGCAAGCATTGTCATCTCATCTCCTGTGACCTGTGGGCAAAATGAGCTGTGCAGCCAGGCCAGCGCTGCTCCTCTGGGCAGGGACGAGGCTGAAGGCCTTTCCTGTTGCCGAGGAGGCGGCATTAAGCCTTAGCGGGGCCTGGCAGCTGTGGAGCCGGATCTCGCCCGCTGTCCGGGACTCGCTGCCCGCCAACCGCCCCCACCCGCCGTGCTCCGTTCTGCAGGGACAGAAGGCTCTGGCTGTACCAGGCTTTCCATCGTGTCTGTGTACCTGTGGCTGTGGAATGCACATGGAGACGGAAGGTGTCAGTCCCGGTGCTTGTGCACTCCTTCCTTCAGATACCAGACACATCTATGTGCAGCCCCTATCTGCTGGATGGATTAAAAGGATAGGCATGGATAGAGATTTCCCACAGAGCTCTTACGTTGGCGTAACTCACCTTGTAAGCTGGCAGCCAGGGGATGTTTTTTCCCAGCTCTGTGTCAGTAGGTGTCCAAGAGCTGAAGGGAGCAGCAGCATTTAGAAGATCCGGGCAGGGGACACAAGCAGGCCAGCTGACCCCAATTAGCCAAGGGGATATTCCATGCCATATGACTCCAGCTCAGATATCTGAAGCTAAGGGAGAGAGGAGGAAGGGTGTGGGGGGGCTTTTGTGATTCCTCAACGTTTGCCTCCTGAAGAAACCATTCCCTGTGCTGAAGCCCAGCTTGCCGGGAAGCGTCCGAACATTGCTGCTAATGGGAAGTAGCGACTGACTTTTTTCCTTAGTTTATGCACCACAGAATCTTCTCTCTCTCTCTTTCTTTCTTTCTTTCTTTCTCTCTTTCTTTTTCTTTCTTTCTTTCTCTCTTTCTTTTTCTTTCTTTCTTTCTCTTTCTTTTTCTTTCTTTCTTTTTTTCTTTCTTTCTTTCTTTCTTTCTTTCTTTCTTTCTTTCTTTCTTCTTTCTTTCTTTCTTTCTTTCTCTTTCTTTCTTTCTTTCTTTCTTCCTTTCTCTTTTTCTTTCTTTCTTTCTTTCTTTCTTTCTTTCTTTCTTTCTTTCTTTCTTTCTTTCTTTCTTTCTTTCTTTCTTTCTTTCTTTCTTTCTTTCTTTTTCTTTCCTTCCTTCCTTCCGAATTCCTTCCGAATTCCTTCCGAATTCCTTCCGAATTCCTTCCTTCCTTCCTTCCTTCCGAATTCCTTCCTTCCTTCCTTCCTTCCGAATTCCTTCCTTCCTTCCTTCCTTCCTTCCTTCCTTCCTTCCTTCCTTCCTTCCTTCCGAATTCCTTCCGAATTCCTTCCGAATTCCTTCCTTCCAAATTCCTTCCTTCCAAATTCCTTCCTTCCTTCCGAATTCCTTCCTTCCTTCCTTCCTTCCGAATTCCTTCTTTCCTTCCTTCCTTCCGTCCTTCCTACCTTCCTTCCTTCCTTCCTTCCTTCCTTCCTTCCTTCCTTCCTTCCTTCCTTCCGAATTCCTTCCTTCCGAATTCCTTCCTTCCTTCCGAATTCCTTCCGAATTCCTTCCTTCCTTACGAATTCCTTCCTTCCTTCCTTCCTTCCGAATTCCTTCCTTCCGAATTCCTTCCTTCCGAATTCCTTCCTTCCTTCCGAATTCCTTCCGAATTCCTTCCTTCCGAATTCCTTCCTTCCTTCCTTTCCTGCTTTCTTGCTTTCATTTTTATATCTTTTGCTTTCTTTTTCTATTTCTTGTTGCTTGCTTTTTCTTTCTTTTCTTTTTTCTTGTCCTTTTCCTTTCTCTTGTTGGTTTCACGTTATTCTGTTAACTTCCCAATCATTTTGCTACCAAAAAGGAAGGCACTCAGTCCATCCCTTAAACACAGCATAGGAATCGGTGTAGATACGGACAGGAGAAATATTCTGTGCCTCACGTTGGAAAACACTTCAAACAGCTATCAGCTTGCCAACTTGGGCACTGCCTTCCCCCTCTGTGATAATTCCTTCACCTGAGGAGGTGTGGAGGGCTACAGCCTTATATTTCCACACCTTTCCTTCTCGTTTGGCAGAAGCATCCGTAAACCAAGAATTTGCTGACTGTTTGGGGGGAAAAGGAGGGGCTACTTTAATGACTGAGGCAGGTTTGTCTTGGCTGCTACCCAAGTTTTCAGTTTCTTGGATTGCCAGATCTTTTACAGCTCCTTCAGTTATTGAGAAGACGCTACAATCATGTTCAATCTGAGCATACCACTCCCTTACTGAGGCTCTCTGGGCCACCCCATCAGGTGGGGGCGTCCCAGTAGAGACAGCCTTAATAACTTTGAAAGGGCCTCTCAAAATAATTGGTTGTTGTTGTGCAATCTTCTCCACTTCTAGGAGAGCTAAGCTAACCACAAACAATCCTTTCTCCCAGGTAGTGTATCTTTTTTCAGCATCTTTGAAGCCACGGGAGTAAAACCAACAGGCCTCGTCGGACCCTCAGGGCCCCGCTGCCATATGTGTACTGACAGCCCTGAGGAGGTGTAGAGGAATTCCTTGTGGAATATAGGATACCCCAGGAGGGCTTGGGCATCCCAGGGCTGTTGCAGAAGTACCCCTGAGAGGGCCTCAGGCTGAAAACAGGCTTGCAAGGCACCTGCTCGCTGGCAGCCTTGAACAGCCTTGGGAAAAGGTATACACTGGTCAGCTCCCCCGCTGCTTCGAGGCTTTCTCATGGGAAAGGGGCGTGAACTTTGGAAAAAGTATAACTTGGTGTAACCGAATAATAAAAGGGGAGCACGATGCTCAAATCGTATCGGTGTTCATATTGTGACTCTGGCTGGATTCCCCTGCTCCCGGGACCCCCCCCCCCCGTTACACGTGGCGCCTGAACGGCAGGGACCCGAGTGAGTTTTGCTTCAGGCAGGTTCGCTTCAATGTGGTAAGACTCCAAATTTCATCCTATCGGTGCGGCGGAGCCAGGGGAACCAGAGCTGGTGGCCCCAAAGCCGAGTAAAGCTGGGGGCCTGGTCTCAAAGCAGAATAAAAGGCCGGAGGATAAGTCCCAAAGCCAAGTAAAGCCGGGGGCTAAACCTCAAAGCCGAGTGGCTGGAGACCATATTTTCGCGCGGCCGAGCGAATACCCGCAGCACAGAAGCTATGGACTATGGGGCAGGACCTCAACTCCTAGCTAATATTCTCTCTATGAGAGGTGAAATCGTAGAAGACCGAGATCTGAATGCCCTCGTTATGTGGGCCCAGGAACATGGATTATTGAGTTACACTTCACTTTTGTTTTCAACCGAAGCGTGGGGGGAAGTTGGATATAAATTGTGGCTGTCCACGATTGAGGGAGCAAAGGCAGCTAAAGAAGCTAAAGCTCTTGGCTTAACCTGGAGGGCAGTGACTGGCACTCTCGCAGAGATGAAAACAGAGAGGACAGTGGCCGCGGCTGCCATAGAGGCTTTAGAGAGTGGCAGCTCCGGGTGCGGTGGCTCCAGGAAAGAAACAGACGGGAGTCTTGTGGAGTGGCAGCCAGAGACCAGAGCAGAGTTCAGGGTAGCACGGTTCTTCGGGCTGGCTGTGAAAAAACCAATTAAAGGCACAGTAGCACCCGTCCGCTTACTGCGGGAGTTGCTGGACTCGGCAGGGCAGGATGTTATCCCTCCAACAGCCGAGAGAGAAATGGCTGCGAAAGCAGGAGCAGAGCTGCCTGACTCAGGGGGCGGGGCACAGGCAGGCCAAGGAGACACAGGCAGTCCTGGTGCCCGGCTGAAAGTGGCAGAGCAACGGAGAGGTCCTAAATCCCAGCCAAAGGCGGCAGAACGTAACCCCCCTCTGCCGAACAGTGGAGCAACGTCCAGCAGCGAAGCAGCTTCTGCGGTTTCATCGCCTGCAGAGCCAGAGCCAGCCAGGGCTGCTGGGGGTCAGCCCCAAGAGGGGGAGAAGCACCAAGGAATGATGCAAGAAGTAATCAAAAAGCTTGCTGACTTATCTACATGGCAAGACGCACTGGAGTCCAAAGCTTGTGATGTTATGCCATCAGCACTGTGGCGTCCCATGGCCCCACCGGTCAAGTTAGCACTCAAAGCTCCTACATTCCCGTCGGGAGAATCAGGCACAGTGACTACAGCCCCTCCCTTCTCGCGAGGGGAGGCGCAGCCGTCGTTTCCGTCAGACCCGACGGAGAGGACTGACCCACTGCAAAGGAGATGGAATGGAGTTATCTGTGATGCAATCATTGAGGGTGATTGGCAAGCAGTGAATGCCCTTGCTTGCCCTGTACAGATACAAGGGGACACTGCAAAGTGGGAACCACATGACTGGAAGATCTTGCAGCAAGCCAAGCAAACGGTCACCACGCAAGGCTTGTGGTCTGAAGCTACACGAAGCGTTCTGCAGTTTATCTTTAGAGCGGATGTCCTGTGTCCGAATGATTGCATCAGCATCGCACAATTGTTAACCCCTTCACAGTTCCTGCTCTGGGAGTGAACATGGAAGCAGCTAGCACAAGAAGAAGCTAGCAAACACCAAGGTGACACACAAGACCCACTGTATGCACTCCAAGCTGACATACTAACTGGGAGCAGAGCTTACGGGGCAACAGTAACACAGCTGACCATGCCTGTAGTCATTCATCAGTTGTCACAGACTCTTGCCCACAAAGCCTTGTTGTCAGTACCTGAAAAGAAGTCTCCCCTGTATGCAGCAGTCCAACAGGGGCTGTCAGAGCCATATGGTCAGTTCATCGACGGTTTGTTAGCAGCCTTAAAGGATGCAACTGAGCTCTCTGAAGAGCTCCAAGAGCAAATGTTCCGAACACTTGCCTTTGAAAATGCTAATAGGCAAACTAAGACAATTCTTGCTATGCTGCCCCAAGGAGCAGGTGTAGATGAGATGCTCGTACGTGCTACCTGTGCAGAACAGTCATCTCAAACAGCTGCTTTTACTGCAATGCTGCAGAATGTCCTGCAACAACAGGGACAAGTCATCGCCGCAGCACTGACCAGAGGGGTGCCCAGCAAGTGGTGCTGTGCTACAGGACCCCAAAGCGAGAAGGCGCAGTCAGCATCGGCTCCTGAGGAAAGTGACGCCACTACTTCAACAGCTGGAACTCTGAGACCTCCGTCCCGAGAAGCCTTGGGAGAGGCTGCAGACGTGGCAGAGTGAGGGAGCTGAGGACTTGCCAGATCCACCACTCTCCGTAGCAGGAGAAATAGTGAGACCCTGGGGCGAATGTAACAGCTGCCCTGGGTGGTTGCTAGTGACTTGTGGTGGGTGTTGGGGAACCCTCTCCAAAGGCCAAACCAAGAAGGAGAGTTGCATAAATTTTTGGGTAGAGCACCAGACACAGAGGTAGAATTTGTTTTTTGACAGTCTTGAGACAGGAGCATTAGCGGACATTTTCAATCAGCTGTCCGCCCATTTAGATCGAGTGAAGGCAGTCAATTTGGCTAGCATCTATGTTTTTACCTGGTGCTTCAGCAGCCAAGGTGTGGGAGTGTGTTTTTGTTTGGTTTAGTCCGGGTCTCCCCTCAGGATTTGTACTTTTGTATTTACCCAGTTTGTACCCTCCCCAGTTCTCTGTCAATTACCCTACTTCCCTCCTTTGTCTCCTCCCTGGCCCTTGCCAATCGTGCTGGTACCCCTCCCAGGCTTCTAGAAAGCTCTGGCTGGGGCGTCGTGTGATTGGCCAAGGGAAAAAGGTCCCTCCCTTCTTCTCCTCTGATTGGTTCCCTTATGCGCCCTTCATTCTGTTCACCACACACTTCCCTCTTCAGATTGGTTGTTCCTATGATCCCTCCCTTGTTACCACCCTCCCATAAAACCTCCTGCAAGTGCCTTCTGAGCTCGCTCAGAGCTGGGCACCCTTGCGAGGTGGAACCTCATGTTCGAGGGCATAATAAACTTCCCAGATTTCACCCAGATCTGAGTCTGCCCCCTCCCTCCACCACCTGCCTCCATCGCAGCGGTCCTGTGGAAGGACCCACGAGCCAGACCTCTGGTCTCCCGGAGTCCGGAGGCTGGCCCCCGCAGCCGACTGCGTCCTGAGCTGACCGGGCTGAGTGGGATCCGCTCCAAGGGGATGCAGAAGCACCAGGGCTCACACTATTTTGCATAAACTTGCCTGCTGGGAGAGGGATAAGTTAAACATAACTTCGCAGATGCTTGATGAGTTAAGCGTAGATGTTATTAGTGTTAGACATACAGTGTTACAAAATCGAGCAGCCATTGATTTTCTACTACTAGCTCACGGCCACAGCTGTGAAGAGTTCCAGGGTATGTGCTGTATGAATCTTTCTGACCACTCTGTCCCAATTCACAAGCACCTCTCTGACCTCCAGAGGGGCCTACACATCCTTCAGGAGACAGACGACCCTATTGGAGATTGGCTTAAGAGTCTGGGTATCACCGGATAGCTGCGTACCTTGGTAGTAGAAGGCTGCCGATTGCTATTTGTAGTTATATTAGGTTTAATAATACTTGGGTGTAGGTTGTTTTTTTTTTTTTTGCCTTAAAGCAGGGCTGCAAAAAATCATCAACCAGACCTGGGTTGCCCAAAAAGAAAACGGGGGATGTGTAGAGGAATTCCTTGTGGAATATAGGATACCCCAGGAGGGCTTGGGCATCCCAGGGCTGTTGCAGAAGTACCCCTGAGAGGGCCTCAGGCTGAAAACAGGCTTGCAAGGCACCTGCTCGCTGGCAGCCTTGAACAGCCTTGGGAAAAGGTATACACTGGTCAGCTCCCCCGCTGCTTCGAGGCTTTCTCATGGGAAAGGGGCGTGAACTTTGGAAAAAGTATAACTTGGTGTAACCGAATAATAAAAGGGGAGCACGATGCTCAAATCGTTATCGGTGTTCATATTGTGACTCTGGCTGGATTCCCCTGCTCCCGGGACCCTCCCCTGCTACAAGGAGGCAAATCCCCATTCCACCTGGAAAGGATCTGTAGGGTGAATAGGGCCCAGGGCTTGGTGAGCTGTTGCTTCAAAAACCAACAATTGCAATTCTTCTTCCTGAGAAGCACTCCATTCCCATTTTACCCCTTTTCTCAACAAGTTATAAAGAGGTCCACTCCAGAACACTAATAATCCTAAAGCATGTTGGAGATCTTTTTTGGATTCAGGCATTTTAATCTGATCTAAAGAGGTTAGGGTATCAGGTGGGATACATGTCATACCTCCTTTCCACCAAATTCCCAAAATTTTCACTTCATGTGAAGGGGTTTGGATTTTTTCAGAGGGAATTTGCAAATCAAGGCTTTCTAAGTGGGAGATCATTTTCTGTTGGGTATCTCTCACTTCTTCTATTTCATCTCCTCCCACAAGGATATCATCAATGTATTGATAAACAGCCACATTGTCAGCTTTGGGTACTTTTTCTAACTCTTGGGCTAAAGTGTGATGAGCCAGGGTGGGGGAATATTTATACCCTTGGGGAAGCCTAGTGAAAGTGTATTGCTGTCCTTCCCATGTGAAAGCAAAACGGTCCATATCTTCTGGCTGTAAAGGTGTCATAAAAAACATGTCTTTGACATCTATAGGTGGCATGATTGAATGAGCCTTTTCTTGAATCAATGTTACCAATTCTGCCAGATTTGGGACGGCTGCTGTAAGAGGGTCTGTGTTGGCATTTAGCCTGGGAAAATCTATTGTCAGCCTCCACTTCCCATTAGGCTTTGGCACTGGCCACACAGGAGCATTGAAAGGAGAATGAGTATTAACTATTACTCCTTGTTTTCGCAGCTCCTGTATCACTGGCTTGATACCCTCTTTGGCACCCAGGGGAAGGAGGTATTGTTTCACATTAGTTACTTTGCTGAATGGTAGGGAGGCTGCAGCTTGGAGCAGTCTGATGTTAAAATGTGGTGTGCCAAAAGACCACAGGAGACCCTCTGAGTCCTCCCACTGCCTCCCAACGAGGGCATTCATCCCTAATAAATTGGTTGGAATATCTCCAATCACCATATGAATAGAGAGTTGGTTTTCCTCTCCAGGCAAAGTGAGCTTGACTAAGGCCACATTCATAGATTCTGTCGTTCCCAAGGCATTTAAAACACAATATGGGTTCTTTGTTGGAACAATTCCACACCTCTGGGCATCTTTCTTTGTCAGCGCAGAAATTTGTGCCCCAGTGTCAATCAGAAAAGTTACAGGTGCCCGTTTAGGGCCTGTAATAGCTGTGATCATTATATCTCCTGTTTTATTTTTAGTGAGCATTCTCAGGTATACCCATGCTCCGTCTCTTCACCCACTGACAAGAGACGGAGAGTCTAGTTTCCCTGATTTTGAGGAAGAAGTTGCTCTGACTCACTGCCCAGATTCTGAGGGAGGAGGGGTGCACTGGGTTGAAGTGACGGATTCGGTAGGATGGGTTTTCGGCACTGCCAGTTAGACACTACCTTACTCAACTTATCAAGGGCTAAGCCATCCATCACATCTCTGGGGACCCCCTTTTTGATACCTAATAACCACCAATGCTGACGGTTAGGGATCTGTTTTACATTCTCTGGCTTTTCGCTATGAGGAGCCCTAATGTACCTGACACCTTTTGTTTGTCTGATTTTTCCTCTGGGATTTTTATCGGTCCATATTTTCTACTGTAATTAATCAGATCTTCTTCAACCTCACTCCATGTCCAAATTTTGCGATCACCAGCAGGTGAATTCGATTGTGAACCTGGAGGCTGAGAGGGGGTTGAATATGGAGTAAACCCAGGATCGGTAGATGCGGTTCGGTCACTCGTGTTTCCAAGGAATCTATCCAGCCTTTCTATGGGACCTACAGCTGCTATGGTTTTTTGAAGGACAATTGCTGTAGGTTTGAGTGATTCTGAAAGGCCTCGAATTAAAGGGGTCATCAGTTCAGGCATCACAGGTAATTGCGTGGGGGATTCATATCCAGGAGTTAATTTCCTTTCATGGATCATTTGCAGACAGGCGGCTTTGTGGACGCTTTCTAGAAGTTGATCGGGGGTACCAACTATAGCGAAAGGGTCTCCCCTTTCTAAAGGATTGAGTCCCCCGGCCCAGAAAGCTGCACGCTGAGTCAGGGACCATGTGCCACGTTGGTCTCCTGTTGTCAAGAAAACTCCATGTCCCCAGTATCCACTGGCCTCCTGTTCAGTTAATTGAATTTGGTCTCCTCCAGTGAGGGACACTCGGAAAACATATTCCGTCTCAGATTCGTGAGGGAGCTGCCCATGCTCCTTTTTTGACTTAGCCAATTCAGTAGCAGTGTATGGTAATTGTTTAGTGGTGATATGTGGTTCAGAATCTTCATCATTGATATAATTATATTCTGTTTTAATTAGAGGTCCCATAGGAGGGCAGCAGTTTTCCCCACAATTTTTCACTAGCACTAGTTCTTTCTGGGGGTATATTTGGTTAATGTGAGGAGTTTCCTTTTCCTCTGTCTCTTTTGGTGAGTCAGCATTCTTTGAATTCTTAGAATAGTCCTCTTTTAAAGCAGCCCACAGCAAATGATTTTCATTCCTTTCTTCATCTAGTTGTTTCTGTAAAATCTCCACTAGGTTTTGAAGGGAATCTGTGATTGCTTTCTCTTCACTACATCGCTTAAAGCGGTGATCTATAGCTGCTGTAAGGCATGCTCCCAAAACAGAGCAGATTATGGTTTTATTTTGGCCAAATTTAAACTTTGTCTCATGTTGGAATGAACATACTCTATCAGTCACACTCTCCAAATTAAACCAGTTATTTTGAGCCCATTCTTCCCCTCCCGGAGAGGGCCGGGCATTATGTTTTGCTAGCAGAGCATAAAATGCAGCTTTAACTTTTGCACTAGGGTTTTCAGTCATTTTATGAAGGGATCAAAACCACCACAGGGAGGTAAAAGTTAATTACACACTGCGACACAAACAGCTTCGCCGTGTCGCCCTTCGCTTCCCTGGGTGGGTGAAGAGACCAAAATCTGCCTGGGAGGTCCTCCTTTAGTCGCTTATGGTTGTCTCTTTGCTACACCAAGCAGTCCAAATTCACACACGCCCACCAAAACAGTTCCCCCTTTTACACTAAGAGATCTTTTTGTGAAAAATCTGAAGACAGAGCCCTCAGCTGAGTATGGGGTGCTTTTCACCTCAGTGTGTGCAGTTTGCGGGAAATTCGAGTCGCCCCCCTTGCTTTCTAGACACCGCTCACCCTTTGCGGGGTGTCGGGCTAGGTGCGGCTGGAGTGAAACATCCTTCCCCTATTACAGACTACACACAACCTTGCAACCCCTTCTGTCTGTCAGATCCTGTCCGTGACGCCAGTTTAATGTCACAATCTGCTAATGCAAGCGGGGGTCGTGATGGTTCATTTATAGATCTCAGAGTGCAAAAGGACACAAGGGATTTCAGTTTTAATCAGAACAGTGCACCTTTATTAAATGCCCACAACATGGTAATGCGATAGAGGAGAGAAAGAGAGATAAAGAAAAACAAAGTAAAAGAGTAGAGAGGAAGAAAAGGGGGGGAATAGCTACCAGCAGATGAGACGAAGTCCTTGTGGTCTCCTGCCAATAGATTCATCTTCTTTCTGTGGGGAGATCTCATCTCAGTTATTTCAGAAAGTCCCTTTATAGTCCTTTTCAGAAGCGAGGGGCAACTAGCCAAGAGGTGGAGGAAATCTACAGCCGTTGTTATGGGGCCCATTGCTTTGGGAAAACAGGCACAGGACGGGTGTACAGGACGGGTGTACCGGAGAGATGTACAGGACAGGTCATTCCTTTCCGCTTCGGTGCAGTCCTTCCCGCCTGGGCAGCAAGAACGGCGCAGTCCATTGGGACCTGCACTAATTTTCCTCAGGAATGCGTACCAGTTCCCAGCGGGCACACCCGCAGGCAACACTTGGCAGACATCCCACCTCAGCCAGGCCAGGACTGCTGTGCTCAGTCTCTGTCCTCGGCGATGATCGTGAGGCAGATGAGGGATCTTTGGACCATCTCCTACAGGCTGGGAAGGGGCTGAGGAGTGACTGCAGGAGAATCACTCCCAGCCCCTGGCACAGGAAGCCTCTGGCTGCAGGACGCGGCAGCTGCAGCTCCTGGAGGGATCTCCTAAAGCTGCAGCATCCCAGTGCCTATGGATTCTGTGAGTACAACTCAGAGCATCTTGAGTGCAGGGGAGGTGAAATGCTCATGAGGCTTTGACGGGCTAAGGGTTTCTGATCACTCCCAGAATATTTCCAATACAAGGATTTTGATAGAAATGAGGAAATTTCCTGAGACTTTGTTTTCAGTTTCCTGCCATTGGAGAATGGTGGGGAGGGAGGATAAATATTAAAGGTATGAATTTTGTCAGGTCCCTGGGACATCCAAACTGTTCCTTTTAGTGATCAGCAGGTGCACAGGAGATCCCTCCTGTGCTTTCAGCCACTCCTGTGCCCATGGACAGCACCAGCATCACCTTGGCTGGACCCATCAGGCTCAGTCTGAGCTGTCCTTTCTCCAAGCTGCAAACAGAACCTGTCCCAGCCAGTGCCCTGCACACAGGCAGGTTTCTGTAGGGCCAAGGAGAGTGCACAGAGATTTGGGGTCTGTGAGTGCTGGCAGGGAGAGATCAGGCACAGGGAAACAGCTCCAGGAGGAAAATCCCCAGGAAGCAGAGATGAGATCAGGGAAGGAGAGAAAACAAAGCCAGCAACGTGTCAGGGAGAGTTTAGAGATCCCCACAGGATCCCCTCCAGTGCAGCCCCTCCCTCTGAAGAAGCCCCCTCCCTCCTGTGCCCCCCAGCCAAGCCTCTGCCCTCAGGGCCGGGGGTCCAAGGCGTGAAGCCCCTCCTGGGCCGGCAGAGCTGCAGCAGAGCCGTGGGGCAGCTCTGCAGCCCCGGGCCCAGTTCCCTCTGCAGAGCACAGGGCTGGGAGCAGCTGCCGGGCCCTGGGGGCTCTGGGAGGGGGCACAGCTGGCTCAGGGTGACGCTGGCCCCAGTGCCCGGCTGTGGGCAGGGCTGTCAGTGCAGCCAGGGCAGCAGCTCAATCTCCCTTCATCCAGTGCCAGCTCTGGGACTCTTGGCTCTCTCCCCGAGGTTTCCTTCCAAGCTGGGAGTTTCCTCCAGGAGGCAAACGTGTCCTGGAGCATCTTTGTGTTATCTGAAAGGCCCAGAGAGAGGAGAAAAGCAGAGATGCTACAAGTGTGAAAATGCTGTCGGGTTGGTGAAATGAGCCAGGGGTGTCCTCAGCTATGAATGTGGTGCTGAGACCTTGAGAGAGGGATGGACATTTGGGGGTCTGTGGTGGATCCATCTGCTCCCAGCAGCACCTGGTGATCTTTAAGGGAAACATGGGAGGGTGAACATTCTGCATTTGAGAAAAGTGAAACAGAGAAACTCTGAACAGGTCAGAATGACAGAGCACCTCCCCTGAGTCTCCACTCATCATCTTGCCTTGCAAAAGTTGCTCTTTTCTCCCTGAGGGCAGCAGAAATCCTCAGGATTTCTGATATCCAAGAATACCAGGAGAGATACGGGTGGAGATTAAAAACAAAAACCTCAGAACTCTTAAACACAAAAGGGTGTCTGTGTGTGTTCCAGGGGAGGGTGTACAGGAAATGGCTTTGATTGTGGTTACAGATCTCCTCTAACTTTTCAATTGTTTCATTCCTCATGAGCAGGTGCCCGTGGCCAGACACAGCCAATGTCCAACAGCAGCTCCATCAGCCCCTTCCTCCTGCTGGCATTGGCAGACACGTGGCAGCTGCAGCTCCTGCACTTCTGCCTCTTCCTGGGCATCTCCCTGGCTGCCCTCCTGGGCAACGGCCTCATCATCAGCGCCGGAGCCTGCAGCCAGCACCTGCACAGCCCCATGTTCTTCTTCCTGCTCAGCCTGGCCCTCACCGACCTGGGCTCCATCTGCACCACTGTCCCCAAGGCCATGCACAATTCCCTCTGGGGCACAGGCACATCTCCTGTGAAGGATTGGTTATGTGAGAAGGGACATATAGATTCGGGATATACAGATTCTTTGCAGCTTACTGATCTGAGAGGCTGGCTACGTGAGAACGGGCACATAGACCCTTGCAGTTAGCTGAGCAAGGTCTCACAGAACACTGCACCACACATTACGTGTAACAACTGAAGTTGCAGAATATTACATGTATCTTGCTCAATAACTGAACCACCATTGAGTCTTACTGCTGAGCTATGGGTTTATCTGCAGAGTTAGCAAGGATAGGTTTTGGCAGCAAAACAATGGACATCTGTGGTTAGAAGGCCAGAGAAAAAGGAGAACTGCTGACCACAAAAGGGGGTCTAAGGAGGGGTTTAGAATCAGCTTAGTCGACGTGAACCACTTAGAATGTGCCTTTACGAATATGCATAAAGCCTATTTTTGTTAGTATATAAGGAGTTCTGGTACAATCAATAAATAGGATTCCTGCTGATCACTCATATTGAGTGTCTGGGTTTCCCCTCTATCGCGACAATCTACTCAGCGTGTGCTGCTCAGGTATTTCTGTTTGTCTTCTTCATGGGAGTAGAGGTTTCCCTCCTCACCATCATGTGCTACGAGCGCTACATGTCCATCTGCAGAGCCCTGCACTACGGGACCCTCCTGGGCAGCAGAGCTTGTGCCCACATGGCAGCAGCTGCCTGGGCCAGTGCCTTTCTCTACGCTCTCATGCACACGGCCAATACATTTTCCCTGCCCCTGTGCCAGGGCAATGCCCTGTGACAGTTCTTCTGTGAAATCCCACACATCCTCAAGCTCTCCTGCTCCAAATCCCACCTCAGGGAACTTGGGCTCATCGCTGTCAGTGCCTGTTTGCTCTTTGGCTGTTTTGTGTTCATTGTTTTCTCCTATGTGCAGATCTTCAGGGCCGTGCTGAGGATCCCCTCTGAGCAGGGCCGGCACAAAGCCTTTTCCACGTGCCTCCCTCACCTGGCCGTGCTCTCTCTGTTCCTCAGCACTGCCATGTTTGCCCACCTGAAGCCCCCCTCCATCTCCTCCCCACCCCTGGATGTGGCCCTGTCAGTTCTGTACTCGGTGGTGCCTCCAGCCCTGAACCCCCTCATCTACAGCCTGAGGAACCAGGAGCTCAGGGATGCCCTGAGGAAAATTAAGATTAGGATGCTTCTCAGAAGCAATAAACTCTCTCTTTTCTGCTCCAGAACCTTCAGAATGTAACTCTTTACAATCTTGGTGTTTTGTTCCTCTTTGTCCATATTTTCATTGGTGCTTTTTCTTATTCTTTTTCTGGTGTTATTCTGCTTTTTATAAAGTACTGTAGTACTACTCCTAGCATTTCTACACGAACATCTACCTTTCTTTTGAAACACAAAGACTTTCAGGAGTCTTCTTCCCTGTGCATTTGAATAAAAACAAGGGGCTGCCCTGACCTTTGTGTCCAAGGTTTGTTCCTCAGCCCTTCTCTGGCTCTGCAGGGGCAGTGCCTGTGGGCAGAGCTGGAGGGAAGAGACTCCCAGCACAGCAGCACAGCCAGGGACAATGGCCCTGCCTCTTCCCACCTCTGCTCTTCCCAGCTCCACACTCCCTTTCCCAGCCCTTCTGAGGGTGCAAGGCCGGAGTGCTCGGGCAGCTCGGTCACTGTCCTGCTGCGTGTCCGTGCTGTGAGCACAGGCAGGGACAGGCCACGGGCACTGCTGGGACACAGCCGGGCTCCAGCACAGCAGCTCCATCAGCAAAGGGCATCTCCTGAGGGCAGGGCAGGAAGGCTTCACTCTCCTCCAGAGCTGCTGTCAGGAATGTGCCCCAGGAATGCCCTGGCAAAGCAAACCCCAGTGCCCAGGGGCAGGGGGGAGTGTGCAGGGGGGGCACGCAGCAGTGTCCTGGCACTGCCAGAGCTCCTGGGATGGACCTGAGGGAGCAGCAGAGCAGGGCCTGGGCTGTGCCTTTGTTCCGGGCACAGCCTGGGAAGGTGCCCAGGGCAAGTGTCCCACACCAGCCCCTGCCACCACCAATCCCAGCACTGACCTCTGCCCTCCCCTGCAGGAGGTTGTTTGTCCCTGCACGGAGGGACACCAAGTGACCAGGCCAGCAGTCCATGTTTGCTGTGTCCTGAGGAGCCTTCAGCAGTGCATCGAGTGGGTGTGGGGAGATGAACCCGAGTGAGCACAAACACCATCAGCAGCACTCGGGGCTGGCACAATTCCAGGGGCACAAACAGTGCCCTGAGGCCACTTCACTGCCAGAGTAATGTCCTCTGGGAAAGCACCTGAATTCTTTGCTGGGCTGTGCTGAGAACTGCATGGAAAGAAACGTCCAGGGCAGGGAGGCTCCAGGGAAAGTGCTCAGGACAGCCAAGGGCTGCACAGAGAGACACCGGAGTGGTGGGTCTGTGGGGAGAAATCACAGCTGCCTCCCTTGGGAATCGCCCCCAGGACCTGGACAGGCCTGTGCTGTGTTCTGGGCACTGACCTGGAACTGAGGGATGTGGAAAAGGCCTCTGGTGTCAGGGACGTTGGGAAGGCTGGGCAGGCACTGGCATTTGTCCCTCAGGGATTCCATGAGGGTCCTGCCAAGATGAGCTCTGCTCCTCCTTGAAGCCCTTCATGGGCACAGAGGGCTGAGAGACCTTTCCAGGACAGGCTCAGGCCAAGGAGCCCTTGAGTCTCTCAGCCCCCCGTCGGTGCCTGCTGGAATTCAATCCCCCTCCCCATCCCGCAGCAGCCCCGCATTTCCCTCCTCCAGCCTTGGTCTCCAGCACAGCCACGGGGGCTCTTCGGGCTCTCGGCTTTTCCTGCAGCCACCGAGGCCAGCTGAGCTCTGCCTTCCCCACACTCAGCCCTGCCCAGTGCAGGCAATGCCCAGAAATTCCCTGTGTGTCCCTGGCCTTGCTGTCAGCCCCGGCAGCGGCTCCGTGGCCCCTCTGTGCCCCGCTGCCCCAGCCATGGTGCCCCAGCCCCTGTGCAGGCCCAGCCCAGGACAGGAGCGCTGCGGGTGGGAACGACCCCTGGGCCCTGCTGCCCACAGCAGCCTTGGGGCTCTGCGCTGTTGAGCTTTGGACGGGGTACCCTTCCTTCCCGGACCAGGGTGAGAGAGCAGAGGAGGCTGCTGTTCTGCTGAGGTCTTTATTTCATAGTCTCACAGCTTTCTTGAAGGCAGAGTTCGAAGGGGGTTACATGATAAAGGCAAGCAGCAACAGCAACAACAGGCAAAACAGCTTCTTCTATATGTTCTATACACTCTATATATCCTGTATGCTCTATACTCTATATGCTCTATACTCTAGACTCTATATTTTTTCTTGCAGAAGTGTGGATTATATTTGTTAACTGACCAATAAGATTAACACACAATTCTAGTTTTCCTTTTCTTAACCTATCCTGGTCTAATTCTAACAGTTGTAAGCCTCACACCAGTGTTACGCAGGTATTACACAGATTTGCATGTACAGTTTCTATCAGTTCTTATTGTTTATGTGAACACTCTATCTAAAAAAACTGAACAGTACAGTTCTATCTATATTTTGTCTAAAGTAAAGAATTATGTGAAAAGGTAACACTGCTGCAGTAAGAAATGTGTTTAAGGTCTCTGCTGCAGCTTTTCAATGTTTAAGGCACTCAGCATATATTTCTACTAAAGGTTAAAAAATCTATATTGCTATTTCCCTTTGGTGTGACTTCATGTATCTCAGCTTGTCCAAAGGTTTTAATTCAACCCCTGTGCTTTGGCTTCCCTCTGGGCCTGAGTCCAGAGGAGCTTTCACTCCAACAAAACAGAACACTACAAGAAAAGTAAATGGAGTGGGAACTCATGAGAGATTGAATTTTCTCTGATTCAACTCAAGGATTAATGCCATAGACTTCTAAGTGGAAGAATAATTGATTCATTCTCCTTAAGACAGTAAATCAAGAGAATAAATTAGACTTTTGTATCAGGTCTGAGGGAGTAGATTGCATCCAACACAAGTTTTTCCTGTAGGATTTTTATTTTATTTTTTATTTTCTCAGGAGGTTGCATCAAGGCAGAAGAATTAAATTCAAGATATTTGTAGCAAAGAGATCTCTGCTGAACTGAATTTTCCAAATAAACATATCCCTTACCCCATATTTCCATGACTAAGTTTTTTAATTTTGGACTCTAGTATATTGTACTGTATGTGTATTCAGAATACTTTGCAACAGTTAAATTTGCTTAAATTTCATTTCAGATATTTACTTAATTTTAAGAATTCACCTAATTTCAGCCATCTTTTATAAAAGTATTTTCACACTTTTTTTTTTTTTTTTGTCTGTTACCTTTTCTGTGAGGAGGATCATCATTTGGGTTTTCTCTTGGTATCTCACTAATGCACTCTGAGAGCCATGTTCTGTGTTATTAATGTAGTAGTGATCCGGGGTTCATGGATGGCTACTGCAGTAAACTTGATGGCCAGTAGTGAAAACAGCAAAAATAATGATGAGAGGAGCCACAGACGTTCTGCTGTCTGAGAACTGTGAACTGCCAAAATCAAAAAGGTCAGTGCTCTTCTGGTTCAGAATGCCCTTCAGTTGGAGCTGGAACATACTTTGGGCTAAGAGCCTGAGCACAAGAGGCTGTAGCACCTATTTTGTTCAGCAGTTCCCTATTTCCCTACTCCATACTCCACTGCATTCCAGCATGTGATTTGCTGAGCTGTAGAATGTCCCTGAGTGGTGTGATTGCCTGGAATGCTTGAAAATTTGGCTTCACATTCCTCAGTTTCTTTTCAGCATTCTCTCTGTTCCCCTCGTTGCCTCACACCAGCCCCTGTTTTACTTCTAGATGGAGAACAAGGTTACAAAATACAACTTCTCTTCCTATGTACTTAGAGGGGTTCTCACCGGTAATAATAAATGAAATAGGTTTCATTCCTTTTGATTCCTCCTGGTATCATGCAAAGAGAGGAAAGGTAGCTGGAACTATGGCTTTTTGGGGTGGCTGTTATACCAGAGCCCTGGATCTGTATTAGGGATATTCGTGTTGGCCAGACTGTCTCAGCAGAAAGAGGGAGGAGTGCAATATTAATGTCAGGAGCTCATCCCTGTCCGTGATTTATTAAAAGAAGCCTAGCTTCATGTCTTAGGCCCTGAATGAAATACCTGCAGTTTGGCTGCATGAGTTTGTATCTATGGATCCCACTTCTGTGCAATGTCTGAAGGCCAGGGAACTGCCTTTGTTACCTCTCCTACTGGCACTGCTACAGGAGAAGGAAAGAAATCCAACTAATTTTTAATCATCTAACAGGTCCCTTTGGGATACAGAACTCACTGAGAGCCATAAATACAGTGCGTGGCTTCAATAAAGCATAAACGTGAATTTTAAACCACACCTGGCATTGATGTTGCTTGGACTGAATGTGTGCACAGCCCAATGTTTCTCCTCATCGTCCCTATTATGAATTTCTGCCATTTTTCCTCTTCATTCCTGTCTGAACAAAAGCAGACTTCGTGCCACTGAGTTGAGAACATCCTTCTCAGGCATCAGGAAACTGCCCCATCTCTTTGTTCACCATCTCGAGTGCTTTTCTCACTCAGAGAGGATGGTAACACCACAGGGATTCGTGTATTGACTGTGAGCAGCAAGCTTTGGCCCTTGGTGAAGCTGAAGGACCATAGGGTAAGGCAGGAATTTGTTAAGAAGTTCTCACTAATCCCTGGACTTGAAGGAATGATGGAATAAACGGCAAACCTTTTGCTTCAGGCACTGGAGCAGATGATTTTTCTAACAAATAATATTGTTTTGAGTGTTACTGAGCTCATTCACCTTGTGAGGGATTTTTTCTTTAAAAAACCATTGATTTCTTTGTACCTTAATAGCACAGCTTTTGAACAGCTGGGTGCTTTTGTGTTCCTTCTCCTGTTTATGATGTCAGTGTGCCTTTTACTGCATATCCAAGGACAGCTGTTAATTTTTCTCATTTTTAGCTTCACTTCCTAGTTTTCACATTTAAGTGCATTTTTTATGTTGTAGGTCACCTGTCACATTTCCCTCGGGCAGTATCTGTACACTGCAAGTAGTTCAGCCTCTCTCTTTCTGTTTCATCTCATGCTAATGGCTGGGAGATGTTATCTGGGTTAGCCAGGCTAAGGAACACCCTGTTCTTGCCTGATTTTCTTTAGCTGAGAATCTTCTGGCTATCTCACTGCTCCTTGGAGTATTATGTTGCTCTGGGTTCTGCAGATAGTTATCTGAGGTGTGAACTGGCCAGATGAATTGCTGCCCTTTGTAAATGGCTCTGTTTAAATTTCTGTGCTATCTTGGACACTGCTTAAGGTGTTGGGTCCTTCTTGCTTCAGGTGCTGTAAATGGGAAGATGAGAAATTCCTTCCCATCACTGATGAAAGTCCTGGCCAATCTCCATATCAGGGGAGATCTGTAATGTGATTAATTTCCTTTGCTGCAGCATCTGTGCCACCACGCTTTTCTCCCTTGTGTTTGATTGTTTATAACATACACAGATATATGTTTTACTTAGGGAAAATTTGGGAGCATGGTGTGTTCATACCTACTCGGTAACATATTTTCAGTATATATAACATGTGAATGGAAAAAGGGAAGTGCAGCACAATGAGTATGTTTTGGGTATCTCCTGCAGATGTTGAATCTGTCCATAAGAAGAGATTTCTAAAAAAGTTTTATTAATGAACGTTGCATCATTGCTTTTTTTATGCTTGCAGCTGCTCAGAGGGAAGGAAAGCCCCATGTCTCTCTTACACTTGTTGAAACACAGCATGATTTGTTGGTGTATATAAATTTAAGCTAGCTGTTTCTCATTTGACTTCATTTTGCTTTGTGCCAAGGTCCTCTGGAGTAACTGAAACAAAAGTAAAATGCCTGTTCTGATGGAATGATTGAATAAAATGTAAAAGGATAGCAACAGTCAAATTAGATCCCCTTGCTGCTCATTGCCAGGAAGAGCTGGTTCATTAAACCAAAGCAGGATGGAAGTGATGAGCAATGTGCTTGCTTAAAGGATTCCTCCCTTGAGAGGGTGATGGTGTCACCTGGATCCTTGAGATCATCATCTGCTGCTTGCTGACTGCCTCTGAGGAACAAGCCTCAATGTCACCTTACCTGTCTGTGACCCATCGGCCTCGGGAAACAGCTGCTTTCTCTCATGCTGCACTGGTTTGGAAAGGAAGGAAGAGGCAGGAAAATTGTGACTTTCACCTGTGTGAGTGCTTTGGTGGGAACAAGATTGTGTCTTTTTATGTAAGAAAGTGTGTCTCTCTCTTAAAAAGCCTGGTGCTTGTTATCTTTGCTAAGCAATTGCAAAGAACCAATGAAATAGAAAGACAGTGTTGTGGTGGATATTAACTTTTAATGAGCTTACAGAATAGAGCCTTTCATAATTGGAATTCCTTAGCTCTACATAGATATTGAAAGTAAGAATGTAGTGAAGTATCTATATACGCTAGCAGATGATTTCCAAACACTTAAACCCAAAGGATTTAAAATTTATTCTGCTAAGAAATTGCTTGGGACATGCAAATCTTGGAGAGTAACTACATTTCATGCTAAGGAGACATCATCTGGTTATGTTGAAATGTAAAGACTCAATGGGGGTCTTGCTGAAAGCAGTGGTAGAAGTACTGTTGGCTTCGCTAAATGCAGACCTGGGGCAGTGGGAACTATCCTGGTGCTGGGAGACAACAAGGTCTGCATGGAGGCGGGGGTGGGGGAAATCACGGTTAGGGGTTGGCCGCAGTATTTTAAGAACTATAAAGGACTTGGAATGGCCTGGGAAATTCTGTTCCGGGTAGAGCTGATGATGGGATGGGTCAGCATTTAGGAAATGCTGATTAAATGAAGGGCACGCAGGGAGTTGAAGACATTGTGTTAAGGTGAGGAACAAGACCGGGACACCGCGCTGGGGCCCCGCGCACTTTTCCAGCCCGGCCGCCCCCACGGGCCGGGCCCCGCGGCTCCCGCTGCCGCCCCCCAGCACGGGGCTGTGTCCCAGACCCCACGGTCCAGCCCAAGGTTTGGGGGCGGCAGCGGAGCTGCTGGACGGAGCTTCCAGCCCCGTCAGCCGCAGCTCCGATCCCTTGGGCCGTGATGCCGGGGACGGGTGTCCGTCGGCGCTGGGGTCTGTCAGCTTTTGCAATCCAGAGGGAGAAACTGAGTCCCAAGGGGTGTCGGTTTCCATCAATCGCTATTTCTCCTCTCTTTTCCATGACGGATTTCACAGCGCTTCCTTTCACCCCAGAGATTTGGAAAACAAAATTCTCGGCTGCCCCTGCATCCCTGCAGCTCTCCACAGCTCCAGCCTCATCCCTCCTCTCCCGTTTCCTTCTCTCCAGTCTCTCCCGCCTGGCCCTGCCGGCTCGGAGGAAGGAGATTCCCCCGGCACCCCCTGCCTCCTCCTCCTGTCCCATGGGGCGCAGTTGGTGCTTCTGGAGCCGCCTGCCCGTGCAGCCGGACCCGCCCTGCGGCTGCTCAGCGCTGCAGCCAAGGGAATGAATTGCAGGCACCGCTGCGCTGGGCTGGCCCTGGCCGGGTGCCCAGGGCCACCAAAGCCACTCTGGCACTCTGCTCACAGCTGCAGCACACAGAACACAGAAGGAAAGGCTCGAGGGCTAGGATCGGGGCAGGGAGAGGTCACTCACTGCTCACTGCCAGGGCCACAACAGACCCAAGCTGGGGAAATTAATGGAATTTATTTCCAAACCAATCACACCAGGACAAGGAGAACTAAACCATATCCTAAAAAAACCCCCACCTTCCCCACCCCTCCCTCCTTCCTGGGCTCTCAGTCTCCACCCGCAGTCCATCCTCTGCCCTCCCTGCACAGCAATCTTGTCCCCAGCCATGACCTTGGCTTTTGCCTCATCCCGGGATCTCTTCCCGGACACGAAGAACTTTCCCCAGCACAGATTGAGGCCGTGGCGGCCTTTGAGGCTCAGGGTGTTTCTCCTGCAGCTCCTTGCAGGTCTCCTCTCCCCAAGCCGGCTGCAGCTTTGCAAACGTCAGGTCCAGGTCTGGATGTTCCTGCATGATTTGCTCGAGGTCCTTGGGGGCTGCATCCGATCCATTGTTGTTGTGTTCCCCCTCAGCAGGGAGCCCAATGGATCTGATGGCCCCTGGCCAGGGCCTGGCACAGGAGGTGGAACCTGGGTGCTGCTGCAGCGGCGCCGGGGGAGCCCCAGGACTCGCTGTGGCCACTGTGGCAGCCGCAGCACAGCCCGTTCCCAGCGAGGAGCCCAGGGCTCCGTGGGGCTCTGCAGGACCTCGGCCCTGGGGCTCGTCTGCATCAGCCCGGGCAGCTGGGCTGGACTTGGCTTCCTTTGTGTCTCTGGCTGCCCTGGCACAGCAGCTGCCCAGCGCCCAGGGGACAGCAATGGGAGCGGGGCAGGTCGGGGTGAGCTTCAGTGTCTGTGCCCGGCAGAAATGCCAAAGCCTTCCCTAAGGAGCAGCGAGTGCTGCCAGAGCACAGGATACTGCTACTGCTGCTGCTGCTGCTGCTGCTGCTGCTGCTGCTGCTGAGCACGGGACGGCCCCAGCGCTGATGCCGGACAAAGCCGGGATGGCAGCCACAAGCAACGGGAGGAGGAGGAGGAGCGGGCAGGAGAGGAGGAGCAGGGAAAGAGGAGGAGGAAGAGCGAGGGGGGAGGACGGACGGAGGAGCAGGAGCGGGAGGAAGAGGAGGGATAAAGGGGGAGGGGCGGGAGGAAGAGGCGGGACAGAGGAGGCAGGAAGAGGAGCCTCCACGTGCATCCATCGCTCTCTGTGTCCGCAGCTCTCAGCCTCGCTCCCCCCATCCCGCAGGTGACCGGGGAGGGGCAGCTTGCCCCAAATATCTTGGGCGGTGCCTGGGGTTGTTTTGGGAGAGGGGATTTTTGGAGCTTGGAGGACTCCAGCACCGAGCCCCAAATATCCTTGTTGGTTCCTGGGGGAAGGGGGGTTTTGTGGGGGAGGGGGATGTTTGGATCTTGCAGGGCTCCAAATGTGAGTCGCAAATGCCCCTTGGGGGGATATTGGGGAGCCCCCGGCACGCGGGGTTTTGGGGCTCCCGGCGGCAGCTGCCGGGAGAAATGGGATGGGGTGGGATGGGGCCCGGGAAGGGTGGGATGTGGATTGGGGTGTGGGATGAAGTGTGGCGGAGTGGGATGGGCGGGATGGGGCCTGGGATGAGGCAGCCGAAGGTTGGGGATGATGAGGCCGGGGGGACCCCACTCCTCAGGGGCCTGCAGGGTATCCGGCAGCTCGGAGGGAGTTTTGGGGCACCCCTAATCCTGAGGGGGTGGTGCTGGCAGCGGGGGACACGTGGCTCCGGCAGCTCTGGCCCCAGCTGAGCCCCCCCCGCCGCCAGCGCCCCCCGGAGCGGAATTTGGGGAGGGGGAGGTGGGGGCGGCCAGGCCGGGCCCCCCCGCGCTGTCCCGGCGGGGGCCGAGTGCGGGCGGGAGCCCCGCGGGGCCCGGCCCTGCCCGGGCACGGCTGATGCCGCCCGCCCGCGCTCCGCACTGGTCCGGACTGGTGCTCCCAGTGCCGTGCGGGGCGGGGCCGCTCTGGGGACCCCCCAGGGCACAGCGCGGCTGCTTTGGGGCTGTGGGCAGCGCCCGGCGCTGGGCATGGGGCGTGTGGGGGCAGCTGGGGCCGCACTGGTGGCACTGGTGGTGCTGGGAGCCCCCCCGGCCGCGGGATGAGCGGTGAGAAGGGGGGCGGGTCTGGGACCCCAAATTGAGCGAAGTGGGGAATGGAACCCCCAAAGTGAGCAGGAGGGGCCTGGAACCCCCAAAACCAAGGCCGGGGGAGGGGAAGTGGGGATTGGGGGGACGATGGGGAAGGTGCAGAAGGGGGGAGGGGGGGCGAGAGGGGGTTGGGACCCCCAAACAAAGCGGGATGGGGATGGGACACCCAAATTGAGCTGGAATGGGGCTGTGGATTGGGGGAACGCTGAGAAAGGGGAGGAGAAGGGAGGGCAAGGTGGGGTTGGGACAGAAGAAGAGTGGTTCCATGGGGGTCCAGCTCTGTCCCCCAGCACCTGAGCCCTGGAGCGATTCCCTGGGGCTCTGGGGAAGGGAGGGATCCACACTGGGAGGGTCCCCAACCCCCCTGTCCATCCCGGGACTGATCGGGGGCTCCCCCCACACAGCAGCCGGTGCTGCGGCAGCCGTGGGGCAGAGGGGGTGGGAAAGGGGGGGCAGGGTGGGAGTGGAGGAGGAGCGGGAGGAAGAGGAGGGAGAGAGGAGGAGGAGGAGCTGGAGAACCACGAGGTTCCACCGCCCGCCCACTGTGTCTGCAGCTCCCCCAGCCCCGGTAGCATCTTCCTCCCCATCCTGCCGGTGAGCGGGGAGGGGGAGCTCACCCCAAATCTCTCGGGGGTCACCAGGAGGGGTTTTTTTGGAGGGGTGTTTGGAGCTTGCAGATTCTGGAATCGAGCCCCAGCTGTCCTTGCATGTCCCTGGGAGGGATTTTTTGTGCCAGAGGGGATATGTGGATCTTACAGGACTCCAAAGCTGAGCCATAATTGCCCCTTGAGGGTCTTGGGGCGTCCATGTGAAGATTGCCTGGTACTGGCAGCATTGGACATTGGCTTTGGGGATCCCCAGGAGAGCTGGGGGCTGGAACACGGGACTCCTGGAGTGGGGAGAGCAGAGAGGAATGATAGCAGAGCTGGGGGACCCCCAAGAGCCTGGAAGGGTGGGGGGCCTGGAGATGAGGCAGGGCTGGGACCCCTCGTCCCTGAAAGGGGCGGTGAGGAGAGGGGGGAGCCCCAAGTGCCTGGAGTGGAGGGAGGCTGAAGAGGGGACCCTGGGACCACTGGGAGCCAAAGCAGAATCAGGAAAAAAGGGACCTCTGGGACCCCTGAAACCCCCAACATCCCTAAGCAGGACCCCAGAGAGGGGTGACCCACGGGACCCCCCAGCATCCCTGACAAGGGGGACCCCCATAACCCCAAAGTGAGGAGACTGGAAAGGGTGAACTCCTGGAGGCTTTTTTTGGACTCACTGTCAATTTTTTGTTGGTTTTTATGGACACCGGTGACTTCTAGAGGTGGACTTGGGCAGGAGGAAGCCCCAACCCAACACACTCATCCCTTGTTTCTCCCCAAACCAGGATTTCCCATTCCCAACCCTTGGCCAGATGGAGGAGGAGGCTGTGAGGAAGAGGAAGATGCCCCGGGAGCCCCAGGCAGGTGAGGAGGAAGTCAGTGCCCCTTTCCCCTCTCTCCTGCTCCATCTCCCAGCCCAGCATCGCCCCCGGCTGCAGGACAACCCCGCTGCCGACGCCGTCCTGCCGGGGACGGACTGGGGGGATCTCCTTCCCCTTCCCTGTGGCACGGAGGCAGATGCCATCCTCTGCTTGTCCTTCCTCCCCCAGACAAGGAGCTGAGGATGGAGCCCAGGGAGGACAAATGCCCGCGGCAGAACCTGGTGGGAGAGGCCGTTTTGAGCGGCTCCATGGCGCAGGAATGCAACGGGGAGGAAAAGCCCTGGAGATCCCACACGAGGAGGGACTCCAAAACCAGCCCAGGGTGCTCTGAGGAGGGAAGACCCACCCTGTGCCGGGAAGGCGGCCGGAGCTTCAGCTGGATCTCCACCCTGGTGATCCAGCAGCAGCTTCACACCAGAGAGCGGCCCTACAAGTGCCTGGAATGTGGGAAGAGCTTCAGTCACACTCCAGCCTCTTCACCCACCACTGTGTGCACACGGGGGAGAGGCCCTACAAGTGCCTGGAATGTGGGAAGAGCTTCAGCCAGAGCTCAACACTAGTCAAGCATCAGAGGATTCACACAGGGGAGAGGTCCTATGAGTGTCTTGAGTGTGGGAAAAGGTTTCAGACCAGCTCCAATCTCCTCCTGCACCAGCGAATTCACACGGAGGAGAGGCCCTTCTGCTGTCCCGACTGTGAGAAGGGCTTCAGCAAAACTCCCACCTCATCACCCACCAGCGCATCCACACCAGGGAGAGGCCCTATGAGTGTCCCGAGTGTGGGAAGAGCTTCTCCAGGAGCTCTCACTTGACCAGACACCAACGGAGGCACCGGTAAGGGAAGCCCTGAGAGTGCCCCAATTGTGGGAAGAGCATTGTTCTCTGCTCCAACTTCATCCCCCATCGGAGGACCTGTTGGGGAAGATGAAACAGGAAAGCCTTATAAATATGATTGCCTGACAAAAGATTTTGGGAATATGAAAACTATAAGTGAGATCGAAATGAAAGCCACCTTTTAGATACCAAGTCTTAGTTACTGAACAACTGGAAAACAATGGTATGGCTGACTGAAGGTAATCCCCTCTTGATTGAACAATACCCTCTGCTTGCAGGCAGGTCCAAGGGTCAGAGCAGACCCTACTAGCTCAGCAGAAAGGGTCCAAAGAGTAGTTTTTAGAAGTTAAGATGTAACACTCTGTGGTAATATAAGAACTCTTATAGGCTGTATGTAAATGCTATAGGATTTGTATCTTCTATTAGATTGGTTAGTGACAATTAGAATATTCAGTACAGAAGATGATTTATTGTATTGTAACCAGGACTTCTACACACTCTTACTCCACACTCTTATTCCTCTCTCTCTCTCTCTCTCTCTTTACTTACTGGCTTACGCTCTTGCTCTCTTGGGCCTGCTTCGAGCTGCGGCTGGCAGCTCTAAGCAGTGCCCCTGTACCCACGCCCTTTGCAATAAACCGCATGTTCCAAGATCTGACTTCAGAGATCTCTCGTCTCCGTCCGTCCCGACCGTCCAACCCACCCAAGCTCCTACAAGGACCCACGTTTGGCAGAGCCCTGGTGACCCACATTCCCTGTGATCCAGGTTGGGAAGAGCCCTGGCTGGTGCTCTCCACGTTCTCCTGGATCCCCGTAGGCACCTGGGTGAACGCAGGGGCCGGAACATCCATCAGGACTCAGATCAACATTGGAAATTCATTGGGAAGAGCTGATTTTTTAACTTTACACCCTAAAAATTTTCATCTGTTCTGTCCAATTGTTTCTTCTGGTGGCATCAAGCAATGCTGGATGATCTTGGAGGTTGTTTTCAATCTAAGTAATTTCGATGTTTATCCCATTGAAACAACCAAAACTGGGGTAAAAATAAAGAAATTAAACAAAGAGATCAAAAGCCGCACCATTTTCCCACAATTTGGGGATGAATTTGGGGTTCAGAGGAATATTTGGGAGGATCTGAGTGTTGTGGGGCTGCAAAGCCAGGCAGATTGGGACCACAATTTCCATTGGCCCCACAATTGGGACCACAAACAAATAGTTGTGCTGGTAGAATGTGTCCACCTGAGCCCGTCTGTTCTCCAGCAATTCCGGTTGTCTGTCCCAGTCCCTGCCCTGGGTCTGTCCATCCGGGGTGTCCCCCGCAAAGTGCCCAAATCGCTGCTGAACTGCCCGAGCTGCTCTGGGCTGTGGATGTTCCTGTCTACCACCCTGTCCTGGTCGGTGCCATGGGGGGGGTGGGAGGTGGTCTGGGAGCGCCTTGGGGGACTGGGAGGGGCTTTTGTGGCTCTTGGGGCCATTTTTGGTGCTGTGAGGGGGATTGGGGGGCTTTTGGGGCAGTCTGTGAGGGAATTTTGGGGTGTTGGCAGGTCTGGGTGGCTTGCAGAGAATTTGGGTGGGTGTTGGGGGAGATGGGGAGGGGATTTGGTGGCTCTTGGGGCCATTTCTATTGCAGGGCGTGGTTGGGGGAGTCCTGGCTGGGAGCTGTGGGGTGGTTTGAGGGATCTGGGAGCGGCTGTGGGGCTGGAGGGAGTTTTTGGGATATGTGACCCCCAGATCCCGTAAGCTGCCACCAGACCCCACACCCCAAGATGCTGCCGGGGGTCGGGGGCTCAATCTTTGGGTTCATCCTCCTGGCGCTGTGGGAGAAGGTGAGGGGGGGTACCCAGGGGCCGTGTGTGTCCCCCCAGAACGTGTGTGACCCCCCCCATCCCGGTGTCACCCCCTTTTCCCTGCTCACAGGGCTCCTGAGCCAGCCCCTGCTGCCCCGGGAGGGAATTTGGGGAGGGGGCAGAGGGGGTGCGCAGCCCCCGCCGGGGGATGACCCCGGCCCAGCGCCCTTCGTTCAGCACCGAGCTGGGCTTGGGGCCACAGGAGGAAGAGGCCGATGGGAAGCAGATCCTGCAGGGGGGACAGGGCTTGGGCTCGGGGCAAGGTCCTGCCCTGCACACCTGGCTCAGGTGTGAGCCTGCCCCGGGAAGGGAGCGGGACATTCCCATCCCCACGGATCAGGGCTGGGAGCAGCGCTGGGAGCACGGACATGGAAATACTGGGAGCCACTGGGACCGCCCTGGGGGGTGAATTATCCCCCCCAGCACCTTTCCAGGCCACCCTGCGAGCTGAGAAATGCTCGCTGGGCCTCGGCCTTGGCCAAGAGCCCCCGGGCTCAGCTGCTCTGAGCTCAGGCGCTGCCGGCTCCCGCAGCCCGCCCAGGGCCGCCCTGCCCGTGCCGGGGCTGTGCTGGAATTCTCTGCTGCTGCTGGGCCACTCGGGGGGTCTGGCCCAGCAGGAAAGGTGACCCTGAGCCAGGAGCTTTCCTTGGCCGCACCAAAGCCTCGGCACGGAAAGACCTTCCCAGCGCTGTGCCCTGGGCCGGGAGGGATTGTGCCACCAGAGCTGTCCCTCCATTTCTTCTGCCAGGCAGCTTTAGCACATGAAAAGTGGAGAAGCCAGAGCTGCCTCTCAGCTTTCCGCAGTCCTGCAGAGGAATCCTGTGTGGGAAGCACCCTGGGAACAGGGTTTAAGTGCCAGGGCAGGGGAATTCAGAGCCCTTTCCTCCCCCGTGGGCCCAGGCTCTGGCCCTTGCCCTTTGCAATGGCCCTGCAGCTGCCAGAGGGGCCTTTTTGGCTCAGCTGAGAGCAGTCCTGCTGCAAGGCTGTCCTCGAGCTGCTTGGGCTGCACATGTGCCCAGGGAATGCTCATTGCTTGCACTCTCAGGCGCTGTGGGTGTGCAGGTGTAAGTACTGCAGGAGGGAACAGCTCTGCTGGGGGAGTTCTCTTTTTCTTGGTGGTTTTTCTGTTGAATGAACGTTCCCTGCCAGCTCTGGGCAGAGCTCTGTAGCTGTATGTGCCACTTGTCTGTGGCACTGTGGCTCAGGAGGTGGCCAAGGGGAGCTTGGCCGAGGTGTGGGCAGAGGAATGGCCATCAGGCCAGGCTGGGGGGTCAGCGGCCGGTCAGTTGCGTTGCGTGGCCGCGGCTCTGGAGGCTTGTGTGGGAGCGTGTGCAGGGCTGGAAGGCTGGGGCTGCCGCCGCTGTGTCCCAGAGCCGGGAAGGCCGGGGCTGGCCCGGCCCTGGCCCGGCCCCGCCAGCTCTGGCAGCTGCCGGCGGGGACACAAAGGGCAGCTCCGAGCTGCGGCCGCTGCGCTGCGGCCGCACAAAGGCAGCGCCCGCAGAGCTCCAGGGCAAGGTCCTGGCCCTGGCTCGGGGCTGGGCCGGGGCCAGCGGCAGAAAATCAACTTGCAGCTTGGGCCCCGCAGCAGGGAGGAGCCGAAAGCAACAAGGAAAGGAGGAAGAAAAGAAAAATAGAATAGAAGAAAGAAAGAAAGAAAGAAAGAAAGAAAGAAAGAAAGAAAGAAAGAAAGAAAGAAAGAAAGAAAGAAAGAAAGAAAGAAAGAAAGAAAGAAAGAAAGAAAGAAAGAAAGAAAGAAAGAAAGAAAGAAAGAAAGAAAGAAAGAAAGAAAGAAAGAAAGAAAGAAAGAAAGAAAGAGAAAGAAAATAAAATAAGAAAAAACCATTAAAAATGAAGAAAGCAAGCAAAATATAATAAAAATGAAAGAAAAAGAAAGAAAAAGAAAGAAAGAAAGAAAGAAAGAAAGAAAGAAAGAAAGAAAGAAAGAAAGAAAGAAAGAAAGAAAGAAAGAAAAGAAAGAAGAGAAAAAAGGAAGAAAATCAGAAGACTGATATCAAGAAGAAAATGAAAGTGATTAAAAAAGAAAAAGAAAGAAAGCCTAACTAAATTACATGAAACCAACAAGAAAATTAAAGAAAATAAAAAAGGAAGAAAGAAAAAAATAACAGAAAGAAAGACACAATAAAAAATAAAAGAGAAGAAGAAAGAAGAAAGACAGAAAGCAACAAAAAACTGAAAAAAGGAAGAAAAAACATTTTAAAATGAAGAAAGAAAGAAAAAAAGGATTCGGTAATGTGAAGCAAAGAAGAAAAAGGAAAAGGGCAAAAAGAAGGCATGAAAGAAAGTCTCAATAATGTGAAGCCAAGAAGAAAAATGGAAAAAAAGGTGGAAAGAAGAAAGCTACAAGGAAAAAAAAAAGAAATAATTGAAAGAAAAAAACATAAAGAATGAAGCAAGCAAGCAAGCAAAAAGATAATAAAATGAAAGGAAGGAAAGAAAGGAAGAAAATCAAAAGATAGACATCAACAATAAAATGTAAAAAGAGAAGAAAAAAGGAAAGAAGAAAGAAAGAAACAAAGACTAAATAACATGGAACCAACAAGAATATAACAGGAAAAGAAAATCAAGAAAAAAAAGAAGAAAGAATGAAACAAGGAAGAAAAAAAAAGAGAATAAAAGAAAGACACAAGAAAATTTAATTAGAAAGAAAGACAGCAAAAAAGAAAGAAAGAAGTAGGCAACCAAAAAAAAAAATCCCAAAAGGAAAAAAAAGGATTAAAAAAATGAAGAAAGAAAGAAAGACTCAGTAATGTGAACCAACAAGAAAAAGGAAAAGAGAAAGACAGAAATATGGAAGAAAGAAAAGAAGAACAGAAAGAATGGCACAAAGAAAAAATAAATAAAGGAAGAAAGAAAAAAAAGAATAAGAAAGAAGAGAGCAACAAAAAAAGGAAAAGAAAAAATTTTTAAATGAATAAGGAAATAAAGAAAGAAAACTGAAAGAAATCAACAAGAAAATGAACAAAGCAAAGAAATATAAAAGATTAAAAAAAGACTCAGTAACGTGAAACCAAGAAGAAAAATTTTAAAAAAAGAAAGAAGAAGGCAACAGAAAATTAAAAAAAAGAAAAAGAAAAAAAGAAAGAAAAAACTAAAAAAATTAAGAAAGAAAATAAATGAAAGAAAGAAGACAAATGCAATAAGTAACGAAAAAAGAAAAAAGAATAGCAGAATAAAAGTAAAGAAGAAAGAAAGAAACAAGAAACAGAGAAAGTAAAAGCAAAAAGATGAAAGAAAGAATAAAAGAAAGAAAGAAAATCAAAGGCAGAAAACAACAAAATCAAAAAGAAGAAAAAAGAAAAGAAGAAACAAAGAAAGCAACAAGAAACAGAAACAGAAAAGAAAGCAAAAAGATATAAAAATGAAAGCGACAAAGCAGGAAAGGAAGAAAGGGAGGAAATAAAAAGACAGAAATCAACAAGAAAATGAAAAAGGAGAGGAGAAAAAAAGAAAAGACTCAATAATGTGAAATGAACAAGAAAAATGAAAAAAACAAACAAAAGAAAGAAGATAGCAACAAGAAAACAAAAACAAATGAAAGAAACAAGAAAGAAAAAAACCCTGAAATATATACACAAGATAAATAGAAAGAAAAAAAAAAGAAAGAAGAAAGACAGAAAGCAACAGCAACAAAAAATAGGAATAAGAAAGAAAAAAGATAAAAGAATGAAAAAAGAAAGAAAAAGACAGAAAAAAAAGAAAGAAAAATAAAAGATGAAAAAGCGACTCAATAACATGAAACCAAGAAGAAAAATTTTAAAAATAAGAAAGAAACAACAAGAAACCAAAAAAAAGAGAAAAGAATAAAAAGAATATAAAAAATGAAGAAAGAAAGAAAAAATGAAAGCAAAAATGAATGAAAGCAAAATGAATGAAAGAAAAAAGAAGACAGAAAGAAACAAGAAAAAGAGGGAAAAAACAGAAAGTAGAATAAAAGAAAAGAAGAAAGCAAGCAACAAGAAAGAGGAAAAGAAAGAAAGCAAAAAGATTAAAAAATGAAACAAAAAGGAAAGAACAAAAGAAAGGAAAGATCAAAAGACAGAAATCAACAAAGAAAATGAAAAAAGAGAAGGAAAAAGAAAAGAAGAAAGAAAAAGCAAGCAACAAGAATCAAACAGAAAGCAAAAAGATATAAAAATGAAAGCAAGAAAGCAGGAAAGGAAGGAAGGAAGAAGGAAAGAGAGAAAAAGGAATTGAAGAGACAGAAATCAACAAGAAAATGGAAAAAGTGAAGAAAAAGAAGAAAGCAATAAATACTCAATAACATGAAACCAACAAGGAAAAAGAAAAAAAGAAAGAAGAAAGCAACAAGAAAAAGATTTTAGAAAAAGAAAGAAAAATCATTAAAAAATGAAGAAAGCAAGCAAGCAAAAAGATAATAAAAATGGAAGAAAAGAGGAAAGAAAAAAAAAGAAAGAAAGAAAGAAAGAAAGAAAGAAAGAAAGAAAGAAAGAAAGAAAGAGAAAGAAAGAAAAGAAAAATTAACAAGAATATGAAAAAAGTGAAGAAAAAAGAAAATAAGCAAGAAACAAAGAAACAAACAAAGAAAGCAAGAGTACATAACATGAAGCCAACACAAAAATAAAAGAAAAAGAAAAAAAATAAGAAAGAAAGAAGAAAGAAAGAAAAAAAGAACAGAAAGAAAGACACAAGAATAAAACAAAAGAAGAGAAGAAAGAAAGCAAAAAGAGAAAGAAGGAAGACAGAAAGCAACAAAAAAAAAAAACATTAAAAGAAAGAAAAACAATAAAAGAATGAAGAAAGAAAGAAAGATAAAAGAAATTGACACGAAAATGAAAAAAGCAACGAAAAGTGAAGGATAGAAGAAAGAAGGCTCAATAATGTGAGACCAAGAAGAAAAATGAAGAAAAGGGAATTAAAAAGAAAGCAGCAAAAAACAATAAAAAAACCCAAGAAAAATATTCATAAATGAAGAAAGAAAGAAAAAAGCAAAACGATAATAAAAAAGAAGGAAGGAAAGGAAGAAAAAAGAAAGACTGAAAACATGAAACCAACAAGAAAATAAATGTTAAGAAAAGTCAAGGAAAGAAGAAAGAAAGAAACAAGGAAGAAAGAAAATGACAGAGAAAGACATGAGAAAAAAAAAAGTACAAGAGAAACAAAGAAAGCAAAAAAAGAAAGATGATAGACAGAAAGCAACAACAAAAAAGAAAAAGTAAAAAAATGAAGGAAAGAAAAAAGAAGGAAAAAAAGCGAAAAGAAATTAACAAGAAAATTTAAAATGAAGAAAAAGACAAGAAGAAAGAAAGACTAAGTAACGTGAAACAAAAATACTTAAAAAAAAAGAGGAAAGAAAGAATCAAAAAAGAAAGAAAAAAAAGACAAGAAAAAATAAAAGAAGAAAAGACAGAAAGAAGAAAGACAGAAAGCAAGAAAAAAAAATAGGAAAAAGAAAGAAAAAAGATAAAAGAATGAAGAAAGAAAGAAAGCTGAAAGAAATCAAGAAGAAAATGAAACCCTTGTGCCACTCTCGACCTTGTGCAGCCAAGGAGAGCATTGTGAGAGTGCGGGGCCATGGAACCAAGGGACCATTGGGACACCCCGTGGCCTCATCCTCTGGAATTTCAACAGCTCTGAGGGATGGCAGCACCTGCAGGCAGCACGGAAGGATTCTGGGGAGAGCCTTTGATCCCTGCTCCAAAGGAAATCAGAGAAAGAGCCCTGCTCAGATCAAGGCACCTTTTCCTTTTCCTTTTCCTTTTCCTTTTCCTTTTCCTTTTCCTTTCCCTTTCCCTTTCCCTTTTCCCTTTCCTTTCCTGGTGTAAACTGTTGAGCTGCCTGTAAGGTGCAGCAAAAGTTTTGCAGGGTTTGGTTCAAGGTCCCCAAGGTTGGAACAGGGAAGTGTTCGAGTCCCTTCGAAGAGAAGGCTTGGAGTCTTTGTGCCATGACTGCCTGGGATGCATGGAACAAGTGTGTTCTGGCAGACTCTGGGACCTCGAGAGCAATCCCATGCAGGAGCCAGCACTGGCCCTGCACCCTGGTGGGAGCAGCGTGGTGCGGATGGGAAACGGGCAGCTGGGTGTGCAGTGGCAACCTCGAGCCAGGTCCTAGAAGGCCAGGCTTTAGCTTTGAACAGAGCAGCACAAAAAGCAGAATGAATGACCTTGCCTAGAAATCACTGAAGGAAAAAGGGTGAACATATGGACTGATTTGAACTCTGGGTTTGGAATAATACACGCCCAGGGAGCCACATGGAAGGAAAGGGCACAGAGGTCTCCAGTGAGTACAAAAACAAATCAGTCACCTACTGCAGAGTGTGCCAGAGCCAAAAGAAGTGGCCCTGGTGCCCTTGTAAAGCCCATGGGTTTGGAGACTCCCCAGGTAATCCAGGGAATCCATTGGCTGACCAAACAGCTCAAGAGGGGGCTGCAAAAGCTCTCCTTGCACTAATACCTAGCAAAAACTGGAATGTTCTGCAACAGAAACCAGATTCCAGTGATCAGGACAGGCAGTCAGCCCCATCAGCAGCAGCTATGGAAAATCCCAGCAGGTGATTGGTAACCCGGTGTGGGCAGGTAATTGTAGCTCCACAATTAATGTATAACGGGACTAAAACATCAGGAAACACATGAGGAAATGGAGAATATGGTGGCCAGTTTACAAAGGCATCTTGTAAGCACAAAAATGGCAAAATATGATAGAACAGTTGTTGAGAAAGATGGGATTGGTTTTGAAGGAAGAAGGCTGCCTCCAGGGCTCGTTAAATGGGAATCACCAGGTGATTTTGGCCAACTGATTTTGCAGACCTGCCCAGGCAGAAGAGGGATGGCACATTTTGGTATTGGTGGATCCTTTTTCTGGATGGCCAGAAGCTTTCCCATGTGGCACCAACAAGCCAAGGGAAGGCTCAGAAGCTTTGCTGAAATGAATATTTAATAGCACTGGGACTAACTCTTGTAAGCCTTAAAAGGTGCATGGTTCTCCACAGATCATTGGGGCTGGACTCGCCTGTACATCCTTTCCAACCAGGAGATGCGGTGTGCACCAGAACCTGGAATTTTGGAACAATCCAGCCAAAGTGGAAGGGACCATCTCAAGTCCTCCTGGTAACCTACCCTGCACTCAAGGTAGAAGGAATCAAACTTGGGGTTCAAAGTCAGTGCAAGATGTTGGCAGATGACAGAATATAACCCCTGTAACAGCTTGTTTGCCAGCACCAACCTCTGCAGAAAATCCAGTTCCGTGGGGAGCTTCAGTCAGCAATTTGACAAAAATCTGGGAAGACGTGTGGGAAGGAAATAGCACCCAGGGCACCTGGAGAGGGATGGAAGGAGAATATTTCTTACCATGGACACATCAGAACAATAGTGCTGAGAATTGTAACATTTCCAAAGCGGATCTGGAAATTACCTCAGGAAATATTGATCAGCTGACAGATTGCACTGATACCCCCTGGGGCTGTCAAATTCCAGCAGTCTGGAATGGCCCTCAGACAGGACAATGGGAATGTTTCCAGCCAGTTCAGGGGTGTCTGGGCTGGGCAGGGAGCCCAGGCCTCCCACAGGACCCCTTAGAGGTGGGTATAAAATATCCTGATTTAACAAGGTCAAGGCCAAAGGATCCCAGGACCAAGGAAAAGTGGGATTGCCCTGGGACAGACACTTGAGCTGTTTGGAATGCTGAGGTCCAGTGGCTCCTGGCTGTGGCCCAGGCTCTGAGGCTGGGCTGTGTTTGTAGAAATGATTCTGCCTTTCTCAGGGACACCTGGGCTCAGCCAACAAACAAGGAGCCTTGGAGAGGCACAGAGTGTCAGCAGGACACGGTCAGATCCTTAGGAGCCCCAGGATGGGTGGGAAGGGATGGAATTTGGAGCACACATTTGCCCCTGGGAGAATCAGGAGCACCATGGACACTGGGGGTATGAACGTTCCGTCCCTCGTGCAAGGAGTCACCACCGGGAACCCGACTGTGGGGAAAGGTTAAAGGGGATGGAACTGGGAAACATCCCAGTGCGGGAACTCCAGCGGGATGGATTTTAGAATCCATCTCTGCTCCGCAAAGATCTGCCTTTAGGAACAGAGCAGCCACACACCATTGGGCTCTGCAGATGGAAACTTGAGTGAATGCAGCTCCTTTGGGGTTTGCTGGGATAAAGGAACAATTGCCAGCCCCAGCTAAAATGACCTTTCAGAGCAGATTGGCTTTAGCCCTATTGCTGTTACATGGACAGGGAGTGTGTGGATTCTTGAACTGAGACAGCAACACTTGTTGTGTGCACATTCCAAATGTGATGCTGGATTGGATGATCAGGTAGAGAGGGTAAAATTGGTTGCTGCATCCAGCAGGGAATTAAGGGGAGGGTTAGACAGTAACTGTTTGGATAAAATATTTAGAGGACTTGGATTTTCCCTGACTGATGGTTGGCCTGACTTTTGCAAAGTCTAACTGGGATCACAGCACTACTTGTGCTTATGACACTTGCTTTGAGCTGTGTAAAGAACATGGTTGTGAAAGCAGCTGAGGAACTGGTGGGATGTGAGTAAAGGAGCAGAGTGAGGCTTACAAAGGCTTGAAGGGAAGAGAAGCTTCACAGCCCTCCAAGGGGGGGGAAATTTGCCAGATGAAAAACCGTTTGCACCTGGTGGGTTCATACAATGCTTCTTCTCCAAAAGCCACTGGCCATGGACCCGCCCAAGGCTGATTCTGTGGGCAGCAACCAGCCCAGCTGTGCCAACTTTCACCAGTTCACCGGGCAGTCAGGGCTGGCTTTGGGGTCAGCGACCACCAGGGACCCCCAAAGAGACCCCCAGGGCAGAAGAAGGGATGTGCAAAGGGGTGGGGGAAATCTGCAGTGATTTTGGGGCAATGATGATCGTGTGTGTGTTTCTTGTGGGACAATCTGGGAATGTGTCTGTGAAACACAGTCTGCAAACAGGAACATTCCTGAACTCGGCACACACGGCTTTGGGAGGGGCTCTCCCCTCGTGCATCCGGCCCAATAAAGAATGCTGCTGCTTCGTGCTGCGCTGGTGCTGAGGAGGTTTTGTTTCACTGAAGTTTTGTTAACACCTCTGTGCCTGTGTCACAGACCCACAGAGCAGCTGTGATGTCAGGAAGGGGCTGTGTGACATCACAGAGTGGGTTTTGACATCACAGGGTGTTTATGTGACATCACAAATTGGGCTCTGACATCACAGGTAGCTGTATGACATCATAGAGTCAGCTGTGACATCACAGAGCTATCACAGTGATATCACAGAGAGGACTGTGACATCACAGAGTGGGTTGTGACATCACAGGGTCGGTTGTGACATCCCAGGGTGGCTGTGTGCCATCCCAGGGGGTTGGATGCCATGGCAACCCTCAGCAGTTCCAGTGCCCTTGGAAACCCCCCCAGGCCCCATTGCTGCAGTCAGGCTCCGTGGCCACTTGCCCGCAGAGCTGTGGCTGCCCTCGGCTGCCATGGCAGCCCTCAGGACAGAGCGGTGCCGGGCTGGTGCCAGCTACAATTGCAGTGACACTCGCTGATGCCCTCAGGTGCCACGGCAGCGGCCACAGGGACCCCTTCCTCACTTTGGTGTCACGGACACCAAGGCTTGGCCCCACTGCCATGGGCATTGGCACGGTCACCTGCACTCAGGGCCCGTGGCCGGGCACTGCTGCCATGGACACGGGCACGGAGCCCTGGGCCACAGGCGGCTGCTGTGGCCACCAGCACAAGGTCCCGTGGCCAGGGCCGGGGCCATGGAAAGGAACCCGTGGAGCCGTGGTGAGCTGGGTGGCCATGGGGTGCTGCTGTGGGCTGGGCCAGAGGGAATTTCCTTGCCAGCCCTTTCTCTGGGGCTGTGTTTGGCTCTGTGCTGAGCACAGCGTTGCTCACACTGAGATGGTTTTGTTCTTGCTGAGCTTGCACAGAGCCAAGGCCTTTCCTGCCCCTCGTCCGGCCATGCTGGGGAGGGGCTGGGGGTGCGGGGGAGCTTGGCAGGGGTCACAGCCAGGACAGGTGACCCCAACTGACCCCAGGCATATCCCAGACCACAGGACATCATGCTCAGTCTATAAAGTGGGGGGAACAAGGAGGAAGGGGGGAAATTTAGAGTGAGGGTTTTTGTCTTCCCAGGTAACACTCAGGCAGGATGGGGCCCTGTTTTGCTGGTGGGCAGGGTCAGCACCGAAGACACAGACACCAACTGAAGGAACTGTGCAATTTATAGAATGCAAATCTGCAAAAAGTCACAAAAGCATAAGCTCAGCAAAGCACATAATCATTAGCAAAGAATCACAGCAGGAGCAGCTCAGCAATGCCCCCAGTCATCCCTGCCAAAGATTGCCTGCAGTGATTAACCAAGATCCAGCCCCAGATCCCCTCAGACTTTAGCATCACCCAGAGCCACCCATCAGCTGGGGGAAGCTGTCCCAGCCAAGGACTGGAGAGCCACTCCCGGACACTGGGAATTCCTGCAGCTGCCTCCAGCCACAGCTGAGGCTCCAACCCCGCTGGGAGAGGGCCCAGCTTTGACAGTGCTGAATAAACAGACAGCACTTCTAGTGCGGGAACATCTGCTTTCATCCTCCTCTTGGCTTCCTCCTAAGCCTGGCCAGGGCTCAAGGAGGAGCCAAGGGAGCTGACTTTGACCATACAGCCCCAAACAAGGCCAGATGTGGGATTTCATGGCCTTGTCCCAGCCGCCCACAGTGCCCAGGCCATGCTGGCCGTGCTCAGAGCTGGGCCCAAAGCTGCCCAGCATTGCTGCCTTGGGGAGCAGAGCAGGAGGGCAGGACATGTGCCCAGCCTGCAGCCAGCCATGGCACAGCCACCTCCTCAGCAGCTGCCCAGAGCCCAAAAGCAGCTTGGCAGCCACTGAAGAATTCCCTGCAGCCGCCCCAGCAAAGGGGGAACCTTTGGTGCCCGGCCAGGCCGTGCCATGCCCAGCTCTGGCAGCATCCCCCTGGCTCTGGACTCACCTGCACACTGGCCGTGGAGCGTGTCTTTGGAGAAGGTGCCAAAGGCCATCATCTTCAGCTGCCGCTGGCCAGCTCCAGGAAGAGGTTGTCGGCCTTGAGCTCGGCCTTGGTGTCTCCAGCAGCAGCAGCCCCAACTGCTACAGCTTCTCCAGGGGCTCCTTCTCCTTCCCTGGGGCCACACCAGGCTCTCAGGGTTCTGCCCAGGGCCCAGCCATCAGTGAACCAGACAAGCAAAACCAGGGGGGATGGTGGCCACCAGTGCTTGCCAGAGCAGGCCTCCAGCTCAGCTGCAGCCCAAGAGCTGCGTGTTCCCTTCTGATGCTCCCTGCTCAGAGCTACAGGCAGGACAAAAGATTCTGCTTTGCTTTGCCACTGATTGCCAGGAGATGGGTGGGGCTGTTCCCTGCCAGGCCCCTGGATCACACTGTGCCCGTGGCTCTCTGCCATCCTCTAGGGCACATGAACACCCTGCAGCCAAGGCTCACTGAAGAGCTCTTCCAAGGACGGCCTGGCCAAGGGCTGCATGGACAAGCACCTCTTCAGAACATCCTGGCACTCTGGGCACAGAAACCAGAAACCACCAGGCAGCTGCAGAAGGATCCCACCCGCTTTGCCCCCCGTTCCTGTGCCCAGGCCATGCTGGCTGTGCCCAGAGCTGTGCCTAAACTTGCCCATGCATTCTGTGCTTTGGAGGGCAGCAGGAGAGCAGGACATGTGCCACCTGCTCAGAGCTGCCAGAGCGGGATGCTTCTGAGCCCACTGCTGTCTTCTTTTTCTTTTTCTGTTATATTCTTGTTGGCTTCATGTTATTTCATCTTTCTTCTTTTCTTTTTTCTTCTCCTTTTTCAATTTCGTGTTGATTTCTGTCTTTTGATTTTCTTTCTTTTTTTTTTTTTAATTGTTATTATCTTTTTGCTTTTCTATTCCTTTTCTTCATTTTTTAATGGTGTGGGTTTTTTGTTTTTTTCAGTTTTTAATGTTTCTTGTTTTTTTTTCTTTCTTTCATTTTTTTCCCATTTTTCTTGTTGGTTTCATGCTATTGAGTCTTTCTTTCTTTCATCTTTTTTTTCTTCAAGTTTTTCATTTTCTTGTGGATTTCTTTTAGCTTTCTTTCTTCATTCTTTTATCTTTTTTCTTTCTTTTCCCTATTTTTTCATTGCTGTCTGTCTTCTTTCTTTCTTTTTCTTTAATTTTTTCTTGTGTCTTTCTTTTTTTGTTGTTTTTTCTTTCTTTTTTGATTCTTTCTTCCCTCTTTTTTTTTCTTTTATTTTCGTGTTGGTTTCATGCTATTTACTCTTGCTTTCGTTGTTTGTTTCTTTGTTTCTTTCTTCTTTTCTCTTTCCTTTTTTCTGTCTTTTTACTTTCTTTCTTTGTGTCTTCATTTTTTATGGTTTTTCTCTTTTTTCTGTTTTTGTTTCTTGTTGCTTTCTTCCATTCTTCTTTTTATTTTTCTCTTTTTGCTTTCTTCTTCCTTTTTTTGTCTTTTTTGTTGCTTTCTGTCTTTCTTCTTTCTTTCCTTTTTGCTTGCTTTCTTTTCTGTTTTCTTACGTCTTCTTTCTTTCTCTTTTTTTTTGCCTTTCTTCCTTGTTTCTTTCCTTTCTTCTTTTTTTTTGTCTTTTTTTAGATTTATTTCCTTGTTTGTTTCATGCTATTTAGTCTTTCTTTCTTCTTTGTTTCTTCTCTTCTTTTTCCTGCCCTTTTTTCATTTTCTTGCTGATTTCTATCTTTTGATTTTTCTTCCTTTCTTTCTTATATTCTTCCTTTTCTTTCATTTTTATTATCTTTTTGATTGCTTGCTTTCTTAATTTTTTAATGATTTTTTTTATTTATTCTTTTAAATTTTTTGCGTTGCTTTCTTCTTTCTTTTTTTCATTTTTCTTGTTGGTTTCATGACATTGAGTATTTTTCTTTGTTCTCTTCTTAGTCTTCACTTTTTTCATTTTCTTGTTGATTTCTGTCTTTTCAATTCCTTTTTCCTTCCTTCCTTCCTTCCTTCCTTCCTTCCGAATTCCTTCCTTCCTTCCTTCTGAATTCCTTCCGAATTCCTTCCGAATTCCTTCCGAATTCCTTCCTTCCTTCCTTCCGAATTCCTTCCTTCCTTCCGAATTCCTTGCTTCCGTCCTTCCTTCCTTCCTTCCTTCCGAATTCCTTCCGAATTCCTTCCGAATTCCTTCCTTCCTTCCGAATTCCTTCCTCTTCCTTCCGAATTCCTTCCTTCCTTCCCCTTCCTTCCTTCCTTCCTTCCTTCCTTCCTTCCTTCCTTCCTTCCTTCCTTCCTTCCTTCCGAATTCCTTCCTTCCGAATTCCTTCCTTCCGAATTCCTTCCTTCCTTCCGAATTCCTTCCTTCCTTTCTTCCTTCCTTCCGAATTCCTTCCTTCCTTCCTTCCTTCCTTCCTTCCGAATTCCGAATTCCGAATTCCGAATTCCGAATTCCTTCCTTCCGAATTCCTTCCTTCCTTCCGAATTCCTTCCTTCCTTCCTTCCTTCCTTCCGAATTCCTTCCTTCCTCCCTTCCTTCCTTCCGAATTCCTTCCGAATTCCTTCCGAATTCCTTCCGAATTACTTCCTTCCTTCCGAATTCCTTCCTTCCTTCCGAATTCCTTCCGAATTCCTTCCAAATTCCTTCCTTCCTTCCTTCCTTCCTTCCTTCCTTCTGAATTCCTTCCTTCCTTCCTTCCTTCCTTCCTTCCTTCCTTCCTTCCTTCCTTCCTTCCTTCCTTCCTTCCGAATTCCGAATTCCGAATTCCTTCCTTCCTTCCTTCCTTCCTTCCGAATTCCTTCCTTCCTCCCTTCCTTCCTTCCGAATTCCTTCCGAATTCCTTCCGAATTCCTTCCTTCCTTCTGAATTCCTTCCGAATTCCTTCCGAATTCCTTCCTTCCTTCCAAATTCCTTCCTTCCGAATTCCTTCCTTCCTTCCTTCCTTCCTTCCGAATTCCTTCCTTCCGAATTCCTTCCTTCCGAATTCCTTCCTAATTCCTTCCTTCCTTCTGAATTCCTTCTGAATTCCTTCCGAATTCCTTCCTTCCTTCCTTCCGAATTCCTTCCGAATTCCTTCCTTCCTTCTGAATTCCTTCCTTCCTTCCTTCTGAATTCCTTCCTTCCTTCCTTCCTTCCTTCCTTCCTTCCTTCCTTCCTTCCTTCCTTCCTTCCGAATTCCTTCCGAATTCCTTCCTTCCTTCCTTCCTTCCTTCCTTCCTTCCTTCCTTCCTTCCTTCCTTCCT